>NC_087124.1:3750000-5000000 GCF_030705265.1 Helicoverpa armigera | reverse complement strand
CGGAAATGCATCGGATATCTAGTTATTGTTAATTTTCTCTTTTTCTTAAAGACAATTCCTGAAGTGGAATGCTCGTTAAAAAATTCAAAAATAATTTATATACCGGGTGTGTTGTACCTTGTACCTAATCACATTAAATTAAATGTTAATGTACTACCTCTAGTTAAATATATGTCGATTAGCAAAAAAATAAAAAATAGAATATGAAAACATATTTTTTTTAAATCATTCAAAGTAAAAAGAGTAAAAATGTTCGAGAATTAGAACACCATAATATGGATATATTAAACACAGATGGGGTATGGGACTTAGGTACGCATAGGATGGGTATCTTAAGGTAACAAAAAAATATCTTGAGTTTCTCCGTGATTCGGAAGGCACGTTAAGACCAAGAAGGGTAAATGTAACGTAATGGTGATAAAGGATATAAGTGTTTTTTTTTACATGTAATGTTTTTGGTGGGTAAAAATAGAATAGAATAGACGTATACTCTACGGCGAATCCGACATATATAATTTTGGTTTTGCAACGTGAAACATTACCAGACTGCTTTTGAGAATTCTCCTTTCACGATTTTTATAAAAGACGCAATGCAACATGTTCTAAATTTGATTTAAAAAGAAGCAAAAAAAAGTCAAATTCGTCATTATAAATGCATCATTTATTTATTTTCAACAATATTTTCATAATAAGATATTACATAAAATTATAACTCAATCTGTCTCGACTCGACAACAATTACGTGAACAAAACACTCTCTATGAGGATATTCAAGTACATATTTAGTAAACAAATAAATTAATAATTAGAAAAACACAAAAACACGCTTTTATAAATGCACGTAAAAATGGTCAAACTTCATCACTCACTGGTCAGACTTTACTAACAAGTCCAAACACAGCTATGAGAAAATACTCCATCTTGAAGTTCCAGTTCATATCTTCCAGCCCCATCATCAGATCAGTTTGACAGTAGGTACCATATTATTGTACAACATACAGTTGCCAATTTTCATGACGTCACGATCCTCAGAAGATGGTTTTACAAGTTACTTTAGATTCCATTACGTAGTAAGTCACATACGGGTCGGCCTAATAGAAGCATGTTAATTATTTGAAATTAGTTACAGTAATCTAATTGTCTAATCTTATTGACCGCCTAATTCGTATTTAATAAAAGCTTTGAAAAATACAACACAACAGTTAGGATCATTAATTTAGAGCCAATTAGATCGCGGTGTCCCGCACTATCGGCGGCGTCGGTATCGTCTTCATCGTCACCGCTGCCGTTGTCGTCACCGCTGCCGCTGTCGGTGTTGTCGCCACTGTCGTTGCCACCGTCGCCTTCGCCACCGTCGCCACCGTCACCTTCGCCACCGTCGCCACCGTCGCCTTCGCCGCCTTCGCCCGCCACCGTCGCCTTCACCACCGTCGCCACCGTCACCTTCGCCACCGTCGTCGCCTTCGCCACCACCGTCGCCACCGTCACCTTTTTATACCGTCACCCGCCACCGTCGCCTTGCCACCGTCGCCTTCGCCACCGTCGCCTTGCCACCGTGACCGACCAGATGAAAGTGAGATGACCGTCGCTTGAAAGACCAGATGTCACCTTCGCCACCGTCGCCTTCGCCACCGTCGCCACCGTCACCTTCGCCACCGTCGCCTTCGCCACCGTCACCTTCGCCACCGTCGCCTTCGCCACCGTCACCCTCGCCGCCGTTGCCACCGTCGCCCTCGCCACCGTTGCCCCCGTCACCCTCGCCGCCATTGCCACCGTCGCCCTCGCCGCCATTGCCACCGTCACCCTCGCCACCGTTGCCCCCGTCACCCTCACCGCCATTGCCACCGTCACCCTCGCCTCCGTTGCCACCGTCGTTGTCGTTGTCATTGCCAGTATTTGGTGCCGCGGGTGGTACTGCATCAAGGTAGTATTTTTCGTAAATATCGTCCCAAAACTGAGCGCGTTCTCCTAGCAGCACCCCTTGTAGCACCGGTTTCTCAAGAAGCCGCATGTGCGGCGACCTGTCGGCGCGTGCTGGAGGCCACGCAGGCAGCGACGAGTCTGCTGGCACGGGTGTTCTGGAAATGAATCATAAAAACGATTTAAACTCTGATGTGCGTTATGAATTCATAAATGTATTGACTGGTCATTAAATTATATCTTTGCTCGAATATGCTGTGACGGCGGCTCCTAGACAAATAGGATTGTTTTAGATGTTAAGTCGCTTATGAATTATTGCGCAATTTTCTATTTTAACTGTAGGTATATGGTTAATTTTGCACAATATGGTTTTGCACAATACACAATTGATTGTCTAGAGAGCCCCTAACAAAAACAGTTTAGTTATGGTGCTTCCGAAAGCTGATTCTTACCCAGTTATGATAAAGTTGTGCCATATTTCACGGATTATCTTCCTCATATTCTGATATGCCTGCGGTTCGAGACTTTCATCTTCACCATCCATTAGAGCCACCGTCTGAGCGACGTGGTCAGCACCTCGCACGTTAGTGTGTGGTACTACATTGTCGTTCTCATCTACGAATGAGTATTCATACAGATATACTTGATCGTTACCAGCCTCCACTTGCAACTTTGCAGACCGTAGCGTAGGATAAACAAATGGAACATCCGAAAAATAGTCCACGTATCTCAGAATATTGTCATTGCTGACAGGCTGCCCACCAAAGTAGAACTTCTTTATTAATTCGATCACCTCCTCTCTGGCTCCATCAGTTTCAAACTTTAAATCAGCTGGCAAAAACTCAGCAAACTTAGAATTCATCTTGTCTTTCCAAACGTTAAACATGTCAATACGGAAAAGACCTTCCATGTTCGCGAAACCATATAGCATTGGTAACTTTTCAAAATCGCCGTTCTTTAGTATGGTCAGAGGAGATTCCGTTAGAAATGCTCCTTCTGTATCACGTTCCACACATGGCCCAAACAAAAATGTTGAATCAGGTCTAAAAAGGAATGAGTCTGCAGTCAACAGCTCCATCGACGCTGTCTTGTAGAACTGCTCCAGGGCAGAAATATCTTCAACATTTGTGAACTGTAGAGTCTTGGCATGACTTTTGGCGACCTCTAAAGGATTCCTCTGCATTCCAAATGCTGCAAGGTTTGCACCACTCTCAGGAATGACACGGTGAAATAGACCTTTTGCAGCCTTTGAGAGCATCAATAAATCCACGGATGTGGAACCTGCACTGTACCCTGCAAGGGTTACTTTATTAGGGTCACCACCGAAGTTAGCGATGTTGTCCTTCACCCAGCGCAACAGCGCCACTTGATCCTTCATGCCCGCATTGCCTGGTACGTCCTCAGTGCCCAAACAAAGAAACCCGTGAATGCCGACACGATAGTTAAATGTCACCATGATGAAATCTTTAGACTTCATTAATTGTGTTGCTCTCATCATATCACCGAAGCCCAGAATGAACGCCCCACCATGTACATAAACGAGAACTGGAAGATTGTTTTCATTTGTGTCGGGAACGAATATGTTAGCAATAAGACAATCTTCTGACTGCTCTAAATGACGTCCTGGCATCTTGGAATCCATGTCTATATACTGTGGACATACCACATTTTTGTTGACGGCATCGAATGGCTCTGTTCGTACTGGTGGCGATAGAGGTGCCTGGAAAAAAAGCGCGTTATGTCATGTCTGAATAAGGAATGTTACTTATTTTTAATATTGAAGTTTTCATAGACATTTCTTGATAGCCTAGGTATTAGTGAATAACAAAACGTAAAAATGTGAATTCCTAATTTGGTTACCTTGAATTTATGTATGCCCTTAGGCGCAGTGGCGTAGGGTACATTGTAGAACGCGTACAGATGTCCGCTGGGGTGCTTCTGTCCGCGCACGGGCCCCTGCGCAGTGTTCACTTGCCGCCACTCCTCGTCAGCCAGAACTGCTGTCACGCAGACCAGCACCACACACGTGCGCCACCACATTGTCACGGATGTACTGATAGTGATGCTCTTCGCACAACTCTTTTATGTAAAC
This sequence comes from Helicoverpa armigera, assembly GCF_030705265.1. NCBI lineage: Eukaryota > Metazoa > Arthropoda > Insecta > Lepidoptera > Noctuidae > Helicoverpa > Helicoverpa armigera. Next base: position 4,995,988 of record NC_087124.1, on the reverse strand, counting down.
GCCGCTCCAGGATATCTTAGCGGTTATCGGTTTCTATATCCTGATATATCTGATAAGTTCATTCAAATTTACCTAATTGAAATTGTGTGATTGATGAAATCGATAGACGTACCTAATGTCTACGACTGGTGGCGTTGTTATTTTCGAGTGATGTAACTTGATTTACTTATACTACCAGCTTTGTAAAGATTTTTTATTTCCTCGCTAAATGACAATTGTTGAACTACTGGCAAAACTGACCAAAATCAGTCGTAGTCTTCAGCACGAACTATTTTCCATTCTTTAACCCAGTATTCATTTATTTTCTAGTTTTATTTGGTTTTGACCAAGGAGCTAGCGAAGGTTCAATACACAGCAGCAGCAAACATCTACATCGATAGTAGCGATCGATGCAAACTCGGCGACGGAGGTCTATTCATCTCAGTTCTTGCCCCAATTGCCTGTTCGACCATAGGTGGCTTCTTCTTCTTATCGAGTGAGCCGCAGGTTTAGTCACCTAGCGAGTCCGAGTTTTCTCAAATCCGCCTGTCGGCCTCTGACGTGGAGTTGTAGCAATGACTGCTACTGGGCAGCATTCGAGGTTACGTAGGTAGTACATCTAGGAAAGTAGTTTCCACGAGACATGGCTGAAATGTATGCATGCTGTAGTTGTTTACAGGATGTCAGCGTCAATCTAGAAATGATAAAAACAATACGTCTAAGATTGAGCTACGTTTGTGATGGAAGTTGATTATTAAGTAGTTCCTAAAGTTTGGCCTAACGAAGACTCGTTGACGTGAACAAAAAAGCCTTTTCGTTAAGCCTTCGTGTCCAGTCGTCGTCCGTATATCTAGTCACAAGTGGATCCTGTGACTAGATATACGGACTATAGTGACTATAGTCAGTAACCTAAACGATCAATTAAACGAAATCTTTAATGCGGATTTTAGGCCTATGGTCAATTATTTTTTTTCAAATTGTTGTACTCTTTTTTCATTCGTATCTATACTGATCGTCTAGAGTCAGACACTGAGAGACTTATATTAAATTGTGCTCATTTACACAAACAATTGAAAACGTATGCCATGATGCAATATTGCAAATACACGAACACGAACTAGATTTTCAACACTTTTGACGTTGAAAATAAAGTTTATCGGCTGAACATTCTTCCCAATGGTGAATAAGTATATTATAGTCTTTATCATGGTGAATAAGTAAAAATGTCCCAACTATTAAAATGGATTTGACATTATTTTGGTATTTTCTATCTGTAATTTTTCATTTTCCTAATTTTAATGTGGCTCTCTCAGTCGTTGTCTCGGAAGTAACCACCATATGTCCTATTTTGTTGGCTACAACACAAGTAAAAATTAAAACGCAACAAATAAAGTAAATATGAGTACAACACAAGTGTGCGCTTTTAATTTTAAAGGCGCCCATGTCAATGAGCTTAAAAAAACACTATAATCTGAACATTTCGGCAATAGATAATTTTTGGATATTCATCATCATCATCATCCTCCTGCCCTTATCCCAATTTCATTTGGGGTCGGCGCAGCATGTTTTCTTCTTCCATACTCTTCTATCTGCCGTCATCTCACAAAATTTTTGGATATTACTGTACCCAATTACAAAATGAATTTCGCAATACCTGTACTTGAAGTTTTATGTTTAATTTCAATAATTCTAGGAATCAAATTCCTTAAATAATTGAATATCTAAGAGTATGTATTCAAACTTCAAACTTCAAATATTTATTGCAATCATGAGTGTTACAAGGTGTTATAAAATGTAGAGGTACATACATGATACCCTGTTAGGGCGCAGCAATTTTAATATACAATTACTTACAAACTATTTAGTTAATCTTATATATTTAGGCACAACTTATATATTTACTTATATATATTATTATATTCATATATACCTTTATTATTATACTATCATTATATTTATACTACCTCTATTTACTCTAACATATTATATTCAGTTTTAGATATTCAATTTATTCAGGAATTTGATTTTTTTTACAATAATTTTTCAAATCGGATCAGCAGTTCCTGAGATTAGAGCGTTCAACCAAACAAAGAAACTCTTTTTTCTTTGCGTTAATGAGGTAAATACTCGCCGGATCTATTATATTTCACAGTACATATGCAATGCTTTCATTAATTCGTGTCCATGATTCACGATACTGACATCATATTTTTACTATCTAGAAGGGGAATCTACACAAATATACGATAAAAAACGTTAATCCAAACACAGTTATTTGTTATCGAATATCCTAGTTATATATTTAAAACAAATAAGTAGGATATGGGTTTTATTACGCATTTATGTGTTAAGCATTGCCTGCCGATGTGGGAATGCTGCCAGCCTCTCCGTCACACTCATGTACCATATAAGCCATAGAGCACGGTTTCCCAAAGCCCTTTTTTTTTCAACGATGTAAAAAATCATCAAATGACCCCTCCCGCTGTGGGTTAGCAGCGGTGAGGGAGTGTCAGACTCTTACTGACTAAAAGCCGTCGTGTTCCGTCGTAGGCCTTCTTATGTGCTAGGGCCGCGGTACCTCTTTCGAACAACCCGCAGTCCCAAAGCCCTGGTAGTTGGTTCGCTGTAGAAAGTAAAGAGGGGCGCCGTGAAGCGATCTTCGATTGTTATCATCTGGCATCTAATGAACTGGTTGTCTCACAAGACCTGATGGTCCTTTCACAGAACATCTATCGAAGCTCACCGAATGGTTTTCTAAGAACTTTGCAGATGATAATGCAGAAAAATTTGCGTGGATCCAGGATCCCTTTCATGCACAAGCTCCACCAGAAACCATATAAGGCCTAGGCTATGGCTCATATTGCTACGAGGAGGAATTTTTGAGTGCTCAGTTCGAGTTTTGTTTGCAGTTAATAGTTTTTTTCACCTAGTACATATATGAGTGTGTATGTTACTGCTATTTCTGTAAGCGTTTTGACATTGTTTTGAGATTCTTACATATCTGGACTTTCCCGACTTTGATCTGATATTGGAATGACAAAGTTGTTTAAGCAAAATTTTTACAACGGAGTAGGTACGTAAGGGTAGAACATACGAGAAGTACTTACGTAAATTCATAGTAGGTACTATTTTCTACGGATTTCGCAATGTTGGTAACTTTTCCCCAATATACCTGATAAACCCCGACCTCGATAACTTTTTAGCCGTCGAATCATCAATAACAAAGTCTAAATCGGTCGTTTCCTGCTATGGTTAAATGATAATGCAGATCCCTTATGTAGATATACCACTTTATCGATATTTACCTGCTACCTAATCAATAATATTGTCAAATACCTGTCTTTATTGTATTAATGTAGGTACCTAATGTAATTACATATTGATAAGGATTAGAAGTTATTCCGAAAACTATATGGCTAGTTCCTGTTTGTTTTTTTTAATATTGATAGTGAAATAACATAGGTAAAGTCCCTAAGTATGTGGTTTTATAGTCTTCAGAAAAATAAACATCTAAACTTATGTACATCAGTCAAAGTTTAACGAAGAGTATTGAACTCTGAATTAACCAATCCAATTAAGTAGGCACGTAGACCAGGCAAACAAAACAGGATTTTGTTTCATGAAATAACTAGCGTCCATTGGTGACGACAGCGGCTATGACAAAGCATAGTGCAGAAGCATCAAAGCAGACACGGGTGCACTGTCTATTCCCTCACTCTCATAGCCTAATGGCACGGCAATCCAACACAATAGGATATTGTAATGTATGTAGAACCTGCTTTTTGATACAACTGATTACATTATGACATAAAACGCCGCTACACATTAGAATAGCTATTTTTTTTGGAATGAAGTAATAACAAAAGAAGATCGGTCGCGGATGAGCTCACCATTTCAAGATTTCATAAAAGAAACGCTATTGTTAGTGCTCAGTCAGGACAATGCTTCTGTGGTGGTGTGTCGGTTTTCTACTCGTGTCGGCTAAAAAGGACGAGTGGTTAGAAGTGCAGACTGCACAAGGCCCGATCTGGGGTCGAAAGAATACCATTGACAAAATATACGCCTTCTACAATGTTCCCTACGCTACGGCTCCTACGGGAGAAGACAAATTCAAGGTAAATAGATTAACGACCATGTTCTTTTGTCCTAATTAGGTTGCCTTTGTTTCTTTGGTACTTAACCCTATAACTAAGACATCGCTATCAGTCTGTCATCGGGGAGTTATCTCTTGAACCGTGATAGTTTGGTAAACAATGTGTTGTGTATATTGCAGTATACAATATATTATTGCATATTACATAAAATAAAATTAGAGTAAAAATGATTACTAACTCATGCACTGTATAAGTTTGATGAAAAGAAAATTATAGCCTCCAATTTTTTATAATAGGATAAAAGGGAGTGCCCATCTACTCGTACCTAATCTAGTAAATTAGACCGCTCAGTCAGAAAAAAATAAAAAGAGTTATTCTAGTTTAGCTAAGTACTTGCCTTACCTAGAATCAAACCCGTATAGTACTACATGAGGGCCTGGTGCTTTTCTTACCAAGTTCATCTTGAATTGAAAAAAACCCCTTTTCCAGGCGCCACTACCACCACCAACCTGGACACAACCCTACAAAGCTGTCGACACATTTACTATAACATGTCCACAAAATGAAGCTGTCATGAGTGTTCTCCTAGATATGTATGTGATGCAAGAAAACTGTCTAGTAGCCAACATATTTGTGCCGGACACAAATAATACAAACCTTTCAGTTTTCGTCTATATTCATGGAGGAGCCTTCGTATTTGGTTATGGCAACGTAAATAAGGCAACAGAGTTGATGAGAACAAATGACTTCATATTCGTAACGTTCAACTACCGACTCGGTATCCATGGATTCCTATGTCTCGGCACTGAGGACGCGCCAGGCAATGCTGGCATGAAGGACCAGGTGGCGCTGCTGCGCTGGGTTCAAGAAAATATAGCCAGTTTCGGCGGTAACCCTGATGACGTCACTATTGGCGGTAGCAGCGCAGGAGGTATATCGGTAGACTTATTAATGCTTTCCAAAGCAGCTGCTGGATTGTTCCATCGAGCCATACCGGAAAGTGGCGGATGCCTCTCCCCTATGGCAATCCAAAGCGATCCCTTGGAAACCGCTAAGGCTCATGCAATAAAATTAAACTTTACCGATGTAGATAATATTTATTCTTTAGGACATTTCTACAAGACAGCGCCAATGAAACTGTTGACCTCTGACTTATTTTTTGATAGAACTGATGGCACATTTGTGTTTTCACCATGTGTGGAACGAGATACTGGGTACGGATCGTTCCTGACAGAAGCTCCTCTGAATTTACTCAAGAAAGGCAGTTTCGAAAAGTTACCCATGCTATATGGCTATACTAGCATGGAGGGGCTATTACGTATTGATTACTACGATCTTTGGATGCAGAAGATGAATATAAGATTTGAAGATTTCCTACCTGCTAATATAAACATTAAGTCCGAGACAGGAAGGAATCGCATTGCAGCGATAGTCAAAGATTTTTATTTCAACAAGCCATTGGATTCTGATGACAAAATGAGCATTTTAGGTTACGTCAACTTCTTCACAGATGTTCTATTTGCTTATCCCATACTTTGGGCTGTCAAGTTGCAAGTAGAGGCTGGTAACAATCAGGTGTACTTGTACCAATATTCATTTTTAGAAAAGCAGAGGCAAATGCTACCTAATAATAAAATAGGAGTTTCTGGCCACGCCGCTCAATCGGCCGCTTGGTTGGATGTGAAGGATACCGACCCATCGGGTATAACCCCTGAATACCAAAACATGTCAATGATAATGCGTAAAATTTGGCACAATTTCATCAAAACTGGGTGAGTGTTTCAGTTCTGATAACGCACGTTTTGAATGTTCAAGTCGCAAGTTATGTTTTACAAAGCAAAACACAAGCAATACACTATTAATAATTGCAAGTAATGTAATTAAGCCCAGAATGTCGTAATGATGAACTTTTATTTTTTGTTATTAAAATAAAATTATATACTTGGTATGTTTCAGTATGCCTGTGCCGCGGAACTCATGGCTGCCGGTGTGGCCGCCGGCGAGCGCGGACAGGGCGCCGCACATGTCTCTGGGCGAGAAGCTGGAGCTACGCGGAATTCTCGGCAGTCAGGTCACGAGGTTCTGGGACAGTGTCTACTTGAGACTCTACCGAGACCCTAAACCACCTCCAGATCCAAGCGATATTCAGCCTAAAATTAGAATAGAAATCTAAAAAGTTGTATATCAAACTTGTGAAACGCCTAACTATGACACACTACGAGTAACTTTACTGAATAATCATGTTATAATATTTTCGAATAAAAATATGAAACCAACTTTATGCAGCTAAATTTCCGCATACATCACAGATTATATAGGTTTGTTATATTATTTATGAATAATTGGAAATTGTTTATACATGCGATCTAGCAAACCTATTATACAGTATTATCTTTACAAACTGTATCCAAGTTCTCCTACCGCTTACGATGATAATTAAGCGACGTAATTATTATTCCTGAGTGACGATGTTAGAGTGCCTTCAGACAGACATGAGACAGGAGTGACACTCCGATGCGTGGGACTTGACACGCGACTGCAACAACTGCAGCAGTAACTGTTCATTAAGTACTAGTAGTGATTAATTAGAGCACTCAACTCGCGAAACCAGACCCCGACTAACATTCGAAGTTGACGACACGCGACACATTGCGCATATATTTCGATAAGGCGTTTAGCAGATCGAAGTTGTAGTAATTTAACTGGTTTTGTCGTCGTCTTGTCGCCCTCTTTAGCATTCAATTAATGAGACATTTCGACATTCACTGTTTTTCCTATCAAGCAAAAAACAAAAGCCGGCACAGCGGCGCCGCCGCAATTAAGTTTAAGTCCCGCAGCGCTTCCGTGCCCCCGGGGACCGCGACGTCCATCGCGCCGCCGCCGCTGGGGGACGGGGATGTGTTGAAAACTTATATTATTTAACTGTCCTCACAACAGCCGGTTCACATTAGTCGTTCGCTACATAAATCAATTACAAACGAGACTGACAACTTCGGCTACGGCTCGCAGGCGTCCCAATATGAGATTGGAAGTAGAGTCGAAACAATGGGCTAACAGCCAAGATAAGTCTGTAACTTAATTAACTCCCGAAGGCTTCGGCATAATTAACTTCGAAGCTTTTGGGTGAGGGGTAAACAGCAGCATGGTGTGCGTGTATCAGTCGCTGGGGGGAGGGAGGGGGCTGATTTATAACTTGTGTAAATGAAAGTGTGAAGTGGCGCCGTCCCCAACTTCAGTGCTGGGCCGTTTTTGTGTTGTTATCTTAGGATTCACAACAATTCGCTGAGCTGCGCCCTACGTGACCGGAGTGGTGCCGTATAGCTATGTAACCGAGTAGTTTTGGTCCCCGACACGTTTATTGTGTCATAAATTTTCCCTTATTGCTACAGCTGATTCAAAAGTTAGAACAGTAGTTTATAGTAACGCTGCAGTATTTTCTTACTTAGTTTCTGTTCTGTTGTTTATAGCTTTCTGTTGCTACGTGCTGCGAGCCGCTGTTGTAGCGAAACATAACATTGGAAAATATGATTAAACTTCAATATTATTATTTTCTTTACATGGTTTTCATTAATCTAATAGGCGATGGACCCCTATGCATTGACACCTGTCTAGGTTATAGTTTAAAACAATAGTTGATTATTTTGACAAAACTGAACAGTCATATTATCTACTATACCTAACCAACACACATATTTTCCAAAGGTTCAAACCAAAGTCTTTAAGTACAATAAATAAGTCTCAAAAACTCATTCCGTAAAGTTAACAAATGCCGACAGGTCTGCGTAAAATATAACAAACGATTGCTCTCACCTTATTAGTTATTGATTAAACATTTTAGAACACACAACGGTAACATAAAAGCTTCAATTTGGCTGTAAATTCACGTAGCAGTATCTATGTATACCTACAACTTACTGCTACAGGTATAGGTACGTATATTAGATAAAGAACGCACATTTTATAGCTTTCGAGATACTTTTGGCAGAATATCGGGCGTCAAATAAATAACAACTCACAGGAGAATGTACTTCCAAAAATATATTTTCATTTTAAAATTCGAACGTAAAAAATTACGGCCGTTCGGGGAACATGATAAAACGTGTTTTATGGAAATTGTAGGAGTCAGGGGAAACCTGGGAAGTTGGTCTTTTGACAGGCCGTGTCAAAGTTCAAATGGCTTGGCTTTTGGGGTCAACTTCCCAATGAAGTCGCGATTGTGACAGATTGATCGATTGTTAACTGTTCTGATGGACGATTCTTATTAGTGAGGGTTTTCCTGCCGCAGCTACCCCTCTTAATTATAAATAATCAATCATTACCTTCAGCTGATAAACTTATCGCAGTATAGGGAGGGAAGAAACACATGGGACACGAGTGTGTGATGAGGTTTTGCTACGGGGGAACAAGTAGAAAGCAAATTGCCTGAAGAAAGCGTTGATTAGGAATTGGAGGAGGTTTGTAGGTAAGATGACGATGATTGGAAATTAATTAAATCAAAAAACAGCTTATATAGAAACAGAAGATATTTCTTAAGAAAGTCATCGCAAGATATTCTGTGGTACTAAACAAATTTTGGTCTATTAAGCTTCACGATTGATTTCGTTACTAATTGACACCTCTTAGTGCGGCTTTTAGATTAAGGGGCGATTTGGCAGCACTTAAAGTTCTTAAATCTATCGCTTTTCATTAATTTGTCGTCGCGTTAACGATTTTAACTACAAGTTGATATCCTCTTTCTCATTTAATGATGACAAAAAAGCTCTTGGCTTTTTGTTCACATATCTATCTACCTAATAATAATATATAGGTAAAAATGAAACCCGCTTTCCGTTGTCACGACATAACATGAAAATGGCTTTACCGATTTGGCTGAAAATTAGAAGGGAAGTCACTTAGACCCGGGAGAAGGTTTTAGGATTTTTGTCACCATCCGGCTACGGGACGCGGGTGAAACCGCGGGCGAAAGCTAGTATGAAATAAATACCGATAAGGCGAATAAGGAAATGATTTTTGATTGAGTAAAATTACACTAATCTACTTTTCTATTCAACAAGAAAATATTTCCATGTTCTCTATCAATTCGATCAAAACAACATAATATGTTCGAAAATCAAAATAATTATCACTTATAATACCACAAGAGCTTCAAAATTATCGGGTATTTTCCGATAGGTTCGTTGCAAACAAATGAAGGAGTCAAGTTTTTCAGGTTAAAATAACGAGCGCGAAGCGCGAGTGATTTTTCCTGAAAAACTTGACGACTTTATTTGTTTGCAGGGAACCTTGAGGGAAATGCCAGATAATTTTGAAGCTCGTGTGGTATTCGGGGGATTATTTTTCCGTCCCAAATGTCGGCCACAACCTGTCAGTTTGACGTAGCAACGACCAGAGAAAATATTCAAAAAAAATTATCAGTATAATACCATGTAGGTTGTACCACGTGACGTCGAATGGTGCAATTCTATTGGTCGATATTTGGGTCGGAAAAATAATCTAAAATATTTGTGTAGGTAATCATTATTTACCTACTACGACGAGTACATCAAAAACCACTTAATATTAGTTGATACGATACAAATTACAGGAAATGTTGATCATAATCCAATCACTTTAGATAGAGACAGATAGTTCGGAGCATGTTGTCACTCTTCATTATAATCATAGACAATCTAGAGGTAGTTGCTGTCGTCTCTAACTGTCGCGATATGTTACAACACTAGTTGTTTCCAGTCACTTCACTTATAACTAGCGGAAATAGATAGTGCAGATACCAGCAGGTCAACCTTCCAGAATCAGACAAAATCAAAATAAAAAATCAAAAGTAATTTATTCCAAATAGGCTGAAAATCAGCACTTTTTGAACGTCATATCTACAAAAGACAGCCCCCAAAACACCCGCCCTTCACCTACACCACAATTTTTACCAATCAAATATTATCCTTCCACTTTGGTGATAAGGTTGAAATTCTATTAAAGAAATTTGAAAGATTGAGGTAGGTTGATGTGCTGTTGTCTATACCCAGGTACTCTATCACATGCAACAGCTATACCCATGCCAACGTTCGTCTAAAGAGGTTCAGTAGTTTTACAAAGCAAGCTCCAAACATCGACAGACAGATTTGGAATTTTATTAGTGAGGAAGATAAACTGTAGTGTGTGTGTGCTTGCGTGTATTGGTCTATATTTCAGACAACAACGCCACGCAACGCCAATAAAATCATAAGGGCACATGTCAGAATTAATCGATAATTTATCATCAATAACAATTTAATGTAATTAGTGTTAATAAAAACCTGTTATAAGAGGCATAAGTTCATTGCTGTTCCCATGACTATTCAATCTATGGGTATCTAATATGAAGGATTTCTTTGTTTGAACGCGACTGATCATCATTTCAAAAAAATCTTTCAGAATTGGGTCAAACCTTTGCTGCTGCTTTGTATGGAGAAAAACCATAGAAAGGCTTTTTATCCGGGTGTGCGAAGTAATTCTCGAGAATACCGCTAATGCGATAAAACCGCTGTCGGTAGTAATTAACATAAGTAAAACTTAATTCTTTCATTATATTGTTTCGACGATGTTTCTACGTTTTCGTAACGTTCATTTATAAATTGTTCATGAGTACGAAATTAAAACTTCCGATATTTATTACTCAAAGAATTAACTGATGTAGGTTACAAGTTACTTGGAGTTAACATGATAGCCGTTTATTTCTGCCTAAGTATACATAACTTCATTATGCTATTTCATTTCAGTGAGTATAACAGTAGTCTAGTTTACTCCACTATTTAGCATTTACTAATAGAGTTTCAGTCCTTCCCTGCACGTGTAAACTTTCCGCAGTAGGTAAGGCAAATACATACGCAATTTATAATGGATACAGTATACCTATGCATATATATAGCCTGCTCCTGAAACAGTACTTCTTCCACGCTATAAAGTGTGTTAATTGCAATATTACCACGAAGCAATTTATTGATAGAAGGTAAGATTTATTTACCTAATTAGACAAATAACATTTTTTAATACATGATGTATTTCTCATCAAAAGTTTTTGTTAAGGTATCGTTCTTCTGTCCTCAGAATTTCATATCTACTTTGTACCTCTATTTTATCATCATCTCTTGAGCCTTTTGCCAGCTATGTTGGGTCGGCTTCCAGATTTCATATCACTTCCTACCACTACCACCACTACCTCCATTTTATACCGGGCTCCAAATATAGTCACGAATCTCAACATTTATCGTACCTACTGAAACTTCTGCAGTTCACTGACCAAGGAACGCAATCTAGGGTTGAGTTCACGGCACTGCATGGCTTCCTCCTTGCAATGGCCATGCACATGCGAATAATTTATGGCACAATACATAACACTACAGCCACTAACACAAATTTAACTTACGCCAAGAAAATAACGACTCACTTTACGACTGGTTGTTAAATATTAATCTGATGGTATGACGCGAAATGACCCCCATTTGCATGGATCAGTCGTTAATGTCCATTGTTGGGTATGGGATGGCAGACTGTTCTAGTAATGACATAATCTCTAATTGAAGGAATGTAGAACCTACTTGCATGGGCTTACATACATATGTTTCCATAGGCATTCGTGTTTTGAAAAGGCAATAACTTCAATTTTCATATCAATTAGGTACACACACACACACACACATTTAGCACATCTGCAAGTCCGGCTTGAAAGTCTTTACAGAGCTTTTTGGTATCGATTTGACGCAAATCCGGAAATTGGAAAAGTGAATGACTTTCCATTAGTCATTTGGTCAAGTTGCGCTTGGGAGACATACTAGCAAGTTCACTGAAATCCGAGCTTTGCTATTCAGAAATTACCATAAATGGAATATTATCGTATCTGTATATTTGTGCGAAGACCAGCGTTCGTCTACATTCAGGGGTGTCAGTCGACCGTGGCGATTTACAGCCGCTGGGTCGAACGAGCACATTGCCAGTGGAACACCCGGAACTCCCAGAATGAATGGTACAAGGTGCAGAGAAATGCAGAAGTTTGATTTGGTACAAACATACCATCAGTTAAGACGTGGATGGGATAGGTGTGATGGTTACAGAGTGAAACTAGCGCTATATTTAACCACCTTTTTGTCACAGGACAGTACAGCTAAGTATGGGCTTCATCACTGTTCGTGACATGCAAGAAATGGGCAATACTTAACACACAAAACATCACCAATCCATGCAAATAGTTTCGTGAACAAATAAACGAAAATTAAGAAAAACCGATTAGTTACCTTCTGGAGTATTAGACAAATAAAGGGATGGTTCCTTTCATATTCCTTTTCCTTATTATACTTACTTACTTATATATAAGTCAAACAGTGAACTCCTGCGCATACACAGCGCTGAAGTTTACGAGACAGTAGCACTCGACAACGGCTGTAAAGTAGCGTTTAATTACTCGTGATGACGCTAACAGCGGCCGATGCGCGCGCGCCGGTCGCCGGACGCAGTTCGCGTATCTGTGAGCAACGAACGCACCCCACTGAGTTTTAGCAAAATTGTGTAGTCTTTACTTCAAGTCCAAATTCAGTTTATAGGTTAAATGGTAATGTAATTTTTTTTTTAGCTTTTCTAACACTGGTTAGGTTAGGTACATACCTACTTTTCAGAGATGCGTTGCGATTTGAGTAACTAGACTTAAATCGCTTTAGATCGTGAAGAAGAGAAGAGCGTTTAACTTATGCTTATTCAAAGTAGCACCACCAAGGAAAAATAGTTAGGTACTTGCAGCAGATAATTTCGGAAAACAATACCCCGTCGATGTTGATAAAATCAATCTAGCATTTCCTGTAAGTTACCGATTGACATCTACACTGGTTACACGAGAAGTAGTTAGTGCGACGCTGCGGAACATCAACCGAACTTTAATTGAAGTTTACGTCTTTAAGCCCAAGTTGAGTCACCGATCTAAACTCAGCCGCAACTTAGAGCACGTTGATATTGTTGTGTGTAAAGTGTGCAATGGAGACACCATTTGATGACCGAAGAACCTGCAGAATGGTGGAAAGAGTAATGAAATGACATATGTATTAGTGTTTAAATAAAAAGTTGTTAGTAAAACAATACATTACCTACATCCGAATTAATAACCTACTCCTTTTTGTGAAGTCGGTTACGATTTTGGTTGCTGCTGATAGATTTTTATTGTGTCAAGAATTGCAAAGGTACCTACATCAACCTACATCTGATATTACGTACTACGATTACATTATATTATGTAAGAACCTACATAATTATGCATTAAGGTACTTTGGTGAGCGAATGGACAGCAGCATGAGCAATTTCAAAATTTAATTGCCATAACTCGTTCTTGGTTTGAAGATAGTCTGATAAGTAGGTAGCAGGAAAGCTAAGGACATGCTAAGCTAGATTACAAAGGAGATTTTTTTAAGACACAGGCAAATATAGGTTGTTGCGTATCTATGTATCGTATCGTGCCAATATAATACTAAGGGTACCTACAACTAATCATTTTTCAAACATTCTTTCAAGTCTATCAATCATAATAACAACTTCTTGGTATTTGTACTGACATTCCATTTACTTTGCCGCGATACATATTTATTAAAGTCATTCGGAACACTTCTACAGGTAGGTATGTACCTACATAAATCATGTATGTATTAACTTGATTATAAATGGAGTGTATAAATCACTGTTAATGAATTCATCACTCAATAATGTTTTAGTCAATCGTTTATCTAGCGGGTAAGCGCATGGAACGGACCAGACGATGTTCTTGCAAAAAACGATAAAGCACGCACATATTTTGACGAGATCATTTAAGAGAATTATCGTATTTTTTTAGAGGAAACTGGCTTGGAATTAACAATCACATTAAATCCTACCGCATATAGGTACTTTATGATATTCTATGGCGAATTATAAAAAAAAATAATCTAATCCATTCAGTGGTTTAACCACAGGAGTCATTTTTCGTTTTTACAATTTACAACATCATGTCTTGTGTAAAGCAGAGATAAAGTTAGGAGTATCCATTGACATATATTCTAGCGATAGACAAGAACATCCATACAAATAATTTACCCGCTTATGTCGTCTGTTGACATCTCGTTGAAGTATTGTGACATGTAGTCATCCTCATTGATGTTAATTGCTGAAGTGTCGCTCGTATTTTGCCTACATTTTTCATTACTCAAAAAGTTTATATCTAAGTGAATTCAAAATCATGTAATATATCAAAAAGTTTATTTATATCTAATTGAATGCAAAATCATGTAATATATTAAAGCCAGGAACTTATTTTTAGAGTTTTTAATATTAATTCTTTACTGTGATAGTAGGGCTATCACAAATTTTCGCGAATTTAATTATTTTTTCTTGAATGTAAGAACATACCATGACAAAATGAAGTCTGTTTTCATTGATATTTTACCTACTGCCAGTTTTATGGCACATCTGTTTCTGCACGATTTTCTTAATCCATAATTTAAGATGGCGGGCGGGAACAAATTAATGCATATTTGTAAAATTGAATTATAAATGAAAAGTATGATATACAAGCGTTGTAATAGCATGAACAGCGTGTAATTTTACTAACTTGACTCTCGAATAGTTTATATGTGTAAGTTTACCTTGATATGTATTTTCTATTTTATAATTGTCGTTTCATAGACATCCATCTGACGCAGGTGTCAAAATCGCTCTGATTTGCCATTTTGGGCACTGCATAGTCTGCAGTGCAGTTCAGTGTGGTAAGCTTTTTGTTCGGAACGTTCTATCTAGTACGTAGTACATATATATCGATGGGAGTATCAAAGTTTTGATCAGTTGACAGATGTCAGTTTTCAAGGAAGAATTTCAGTTGTTAGTAATGACTGACTTTTATATGGTGTTCTAATTTTCACACATTTTTATTCTATTTACTTTGTTTGAAAACATATTTTTACGTGTTTTTCTTTTTTCTTTGTGTTAATCGACATATATTAACAGTATATTAACGCATTTCATTTAATGAGATTGTGAACGACACACCCGATATATACAAAAAATATTTTTCCCCGTTATTTGTCATCTGAGTTTGTACTGCAATTATAATAGTTAAGATATAAATAAAAAAATATTTAAGTATCGTATTTATTTATTGAACCGTGATATCAAATACAAGACCAGAAAGAAAATATGGTAAGAACACACCTTTAAATTTTTTTACACCCTGCTACCACATTAAGTAATGGGGAACCCCAAAGAATTTGAAAGAGGCGCCCATTAACTACCCTCGATTTTATTTAATAATTCTATGTTATTAGTGGCTAGTGTTATTTCCAGGACGGAACACGCAAACGGGTAGAAGTAATTAAATCACCGATTATAACCCCTGTTTATAATAAAAAACCAATGGTGGTACCGTATTACAATTAATTTTCATGGCAGGATTTCCCATACTGACGCATAACATGCGGGGTGCTATGGGAAACCCTTGGAACGCGTCATTAAAAAGTCAACATTTAAGAATTGTGACTTTTTTATCACGTGCAAAGAGGTATTTGTTTAGGTATGCAACCTTTTTGAAACTTTTATGTATAATTATATTATCTGTCTAAAATAATGGTGGTCTATGTTAACCCGTCTATGGTTAACTATGCTTTGTGAATGTGATCTTTAGTGAAAAAGAAAACCTTTATTGTCATTGACTTTTTCACGTTTACTGAAATAATTCAGTAAATACGGGAGGAATTTGTTTGTAAGTCTTGTATCAAAGTTGAGAAATTTGATTTACACAAACTAAAATTGATCCAATTGTATAATCTAGGCACGTAAAATATGAACATAAAAAAGTTGACGTGCCCTATGTGACAAAACGTTTCTGTCTTCAGGATTCAGTCGGAAAGGTTAGTGCTTTATACTTCAATTTACAAATGTAAGCGATATAAAATTTTCATAATTTATTCTTCCTATAATAAAAACACACCCTTTTTGGAGAAAAGACCAAATATCACTCATTCGTTACTGGCAAAATCAAAGTCAAATCATTATTGTATTTCATTTAGGCCTTAACAGGCGCTTTTGAACGAACGTCAAAAATAATAACAAGTTTGATTCTATTGCTCATTCCAAAAGTAGCTTCCTGGTACCCGGCGCCAATTTAAACCATCTCACACAAGCCTACATCCACGGAATACGTAACCATAGGTACTAACCATTCATTCATAATCACAGGATGAAGCGACCGTTGTCAGTAATGAGATGCACAAACTCATATCAAATTAAATAGCCTTGCCTCGCGGTTCCGTCCGCTTTGCATAATTCGCCTATTAAATCACAGGAGTCATTACTTCCTTCTGCTTTGAGAAAACGACTCATTTTCTAATTAATATGGCTAATTTTACACGGTATGGTTGAAGAGCTCAAGGTTTTTCAGGGAGATATTACTTTTATTTTTTTCACTCCTGAAATAAACTGAGCGTGACGTAAAATAGATATAGGTACACGAACGAAGTCATAGGGCGGATAAATTATAAGTTAAAAACTAAATACCAATTTATCTTAAGCGTTTTTCAGAGGACAGTACGGGAACCCTCATATAGTAGGATAGAATATATATAGACTTGATCAGTTTTCCCTATTAAATGTTACTTCCTCAATTTATATTGTAGGGAAGAGAATAGGATAACGCTTTAGCGGTCAGGAAAACAATAAGTTATATTTTGTTATGAATTAATACAATGTCCTATTGTTTTACGAACGTCCAAAGGCTGTCCTTACTTCCTCATTGACATTAAATGCGGATATAGGCACGATATATATATGTATGTTTATGTTTATTTGACACACTTTCACGGCAAAACTTAAAAAAAACATGTGACTTGGTCAAGCTGAAGAATATAGATGCCAATGGTTTTATCTGCTTGCTGAGTGAAATACTTCCATCACCCGAAGCAAAAGCCTATTTGCTATGTTTATGTGAAAACTAAGTGTATTAGTTCCAAGTTTCGTCGAAATCCGTTCAGCGTTTGTGTGAACAAGTATCTAACAAATACAGACACACGCAATATTAGTGTGATGTGATAAGCTGCAAAAGGTAAAACCCTAAATACAAATATTTTCCACACTACAAAGAATGCCCAATTGCCAATTGATAAATAATTTAACAGCATTTTCCTCACTTTCAAACAAATTCATTTAATTTTCCTTGTACCTATTAACATTCCCTTTACAACATACCTACAGCTACAATAAATCACTTCACATAGCATTTAACACAAGATGCGATTTGTCGTGAAGTGTGCAAACTTTGAGCAAAGCCCCCGAGGTCCCGGGGTCTCGGGGACCACGGCTAAAAGGTTTCCAGTGTTGTTCAATGGTTGCTTGATTGAATTTGAATACGGAAGTAACTGCATACGAGTTGTAGCTATGCCAACAAACTTTGTGTGGACATGCCAGTTACGTACGTACTCTCTTTTCCTGTGTACGGAGTTAGATAAAATATGCATCAATATCAGGGAAAAGCTACACAGTTCTGGCTTTAAACTGTTCAGAAATTAACTAGGTAATATTAATAAGTTCACTTTTAAGTAAATAAGAGCTTTTCTACATCGAATATTCCTATATTCCTTAGAAAAAAATCTTGTGGAATTACATACGAACATTTTACGTTATTCATTAGCTAAAAAGTGTGTAGTTATTTTTACCCGATTATCCATAACCTGCATCTAAAACTTCACCTTTCTAACTTCAGCAATCATTATTCACCAACTATTGGTCAGCGTCCGAATATTTTAAAAGTTTTGTAACTCTATGCAGTCGCGTATCGGAAAAGCACAGCCAAAGTTGATGAGATGCGTGTCTCCGCTCACCCAGATACATAAAACATTGCTTACACAAATATTATTCTCCCATACATTTATGTATGTGATCAATCTTTCTGATGATAATCAACTTTGCGACGCATCCATCTAGTTTTAGAAGTGAATCTGATTTTTCTCTTTGGTAAAGCGAAAGAGCGAACAGGCTGGAAAGTGTGTTACTTTCTAATGGAAATTCTCTATCATAATGACGAACTTATCTGTTGTATGTTATCAATACCTAAAGATATCCAGATCAGCTTTATTCTTCTGCTGGTCGATGATAGATTGAACGTCAGCCGAACATCACTCCTGCTTGGTAAAAATCAAAAGGAGCCTGTTAAGTGAAAGACGTACAAATGAAATCGCGCAGAAACCGCTTCCTCAATAAAATAGTTCCTTCAGAAAGCTAAAGATTTCTACAAACAACAGTGGTGTTGTTCGTTATATCTAATTAGCGTTCACTTCACTTTGCACGCATGTCCACATGTACAATCTATTCTATACATATAATAAATCTGTAAAAAAACTGTGTCTGTACATTGAATATATTAAAAAAATAATAATTGGGTGGGGTTTAGAAACAGTAATGGAGCACAAATCCAAAAAAAAAATTCTGTCTGTATGTCTGTATGTCTGTATGTCTGTTTGTTTGTACACGCTAATCTTCGGAACTACTGAACCGATTTCAATGATTTTTTCTTTGTTGTGTCAGTATTAAGCCTGGTCAACATATAGGCTATAATTTATCTTCGAAACTTGAAGACCTGATGCAGAACACCAACAGACCAACAAAACTATAAGAGATACAAAAATGGTGCCATGGCAAAAATTGTTTCATATGATGAGCATTTTCAGCTGAGATAATAAATTTGAAGATCTGGAACACCTGATGTGGAACCCCAAGAGCCCAGCTTCTCTATACCATATACAGGTATGACGTTTTAGCAAAAGTTGTTCAATTTGATAAGCACTTTCTATTGACTTATACAAATTGAAGATCTAAAACACCTGATGTGGAACTCCAGGGGCCCAGCTAGGCTATAGCATATAGAGGTATGACGTTTTAGCAAAAGTTGTTCAATCTGATAAGCACTCTCTGTTGACGTATAAACATCGAAGATCTGGAACACCTGATGTGGAACTTCAAGAGCAATACTACACTTGAAATGTATAGAAATGAATGATATGAAATAGGTATGGTGAATCAAAAGTAATTAGTCCGTCTTTAGATAACCCTAAAATAATGGACACGTATTTTGTCATTTCTCTCTCACACAAACAAGACAATAACGAAGATATAACACGCTTGAATTTTGTGTTAAGTCACTCCTTAGTTCAAATTTTACATACCTAGACGTGGCGTCACGAGCCCCCACTCTCCGAATTTGTTGCATTATATATATATCATTATTATTTTGTATGTCTCTTCCAGACCTCGGGACTACAGTATTCCGAATTTTCGGGAGGCAAACGTGACGCCGAAGCCAACATGCTGAAGCCCTTTCGAGACAACTTTAATGAAATGGTGACACAAAACCGACGATTATCCCTTTATACACTATAGAAATGAACCCAAGGACAATCCCCGGTGGACGTCGTTAAAAAAAAAAGTCAATCCCCGGTTCTGTGCTATACCATTGCTAACTGTGGATGAATACTACTGGGGCTATTGTGATGGGATGCTAATGGACTAGGAATGGGGAAACTACGGGAACTATGGCACCTGCCGATGACAATGTATTAGATACATGTAAAAATGGCAGGTGGAGACTAGGAGGGCAACAGGGACATGAGTGGCTGAAGTGTGAGGATACCTCGGCGGATTTCAAACGCAGATCACTTACCACGAGGCACCTATCCTCCGAGCAGGGCTACTAACCCTGCTCTAGCGATTCCACTCTGGACGGTCAAGCCAAGCCAGAGGCGTGAGACCTACCCCCGTCATGGTTCACTCCGACCGGCCAGAGATGGGGGACAGTATACTCTCCCTGGAGAATTCAGTATATATTCCTCGCGGGGTCGCTACTCCCCGTCATCAGCCTCAAATGCCCTGCGGTGCTTATATCTCATTATTATTGTCGTTATTATCTCAAGTGCCTTTGTCCCAATTATGTTAGGGTCGACTTCCAGTCACGATGCAACTGAGTACCAGTGTTTTACAAGGAGCGACTGCCTATCTGACCTAGACAAACCGGTTAACCGCTCAACCCTACGCCCCTTGGTAAAACTGGTCAGATTTACTGGCTTCTGACTACCCATAATGACTGCCAAGAATGTTCAATGACAGCCGGAACCTACAGTTTAACATCCCCTCCAAATAACGGTCATTGGTATCCAAAATATACATACATAGAAAGTACATACGAACTTAGAAAAGTTGCATTGGCAGGTACTTGCCAGACCTGGAATCAAAGACGCACGCTCATACTTGAGAGATTGGTTCTCTACCCACTAAACCACCACAACTTCCACTAAGTCATCACGACTTTGTCGTCTCAGTAACATTTAATGTTTTTTTACGTAATAATACGTGTAATATTTTTGCCACACACAACATAAATGCGGACTAATTAGAATCACTACTTTTATCCCTATGGTCACGCCTATTGCGCTTCAGTTCTCAGCGTTTTGTTTAGTCTGCTGTGCTTTTGCCGTTGAAGTACAAAAATTAAATATATGGAACGTTTCTAATGGCTATGCGTATTCCGTTGTTTACAAGTCACCGGCCCTTAAAATTCAAGATCAGACGATTCAGGTCTTTGATTTTGCTAACCCCGTCGCTGGCATAAGGGACAGGATCCGCGTACGAAGTCGCGGGCAGAAGCTAGTGTACAATATTAAGCAGACTTACGAAGGAAGCCACATTACTTACTTGCAGTGGCGGCGTAGCATCGGGTGGTACCCGGGGCGGACAACCTATTGAGCCCCCCCACCCCAAAAAAAAAACGAGAAATTAAATTAAAGTACTAAAAATCGTGTAGACATCACTCATGATGGTTTTTGCTAGGTTTACTATAACGAAACCGGAGACAGATCACTGCTAACTTATAAGGCGCTAGCGAAGCAAGCCCGTAATTTTAGAGTTTTGGGACATAAAAGAACCCAAACATGTTTTACAAAAACCAGTGTCAAGTGAAAAAGCCGCGAGCGCGAAATTTTTTAGTTTTGGAACAGTAAAGTACCAAAACGAGTTAAAAAGAAGCTGCCGTGTCGGACACCAAAAGTACCCAAATATGCGTGAAAAAACCTGCGTAAAGATAAGAAGACGCGAGCGTAGCGAGCGCGAAATTTTTTAGGTTTTGGGACACAAAAGTACCCAAACAAGCGTGAAAGAAACCCGTATAAATATAAGAAGACGCGAGCGTAGCGAGCGCGAAATTTTTGGGACGCAATGATACCTAAAGAAATTAGAAACAGTCACTGTTAACTGAAAGGCGCGAGCGCAGCGAGCGCAAAATTTTTGAGTCTTGGAACACAAAAATACTCAAACAAGTTTAAAAAAAAAAAACAGTGGCAAGTCAAAAAGCTGCGAGCGCGGCGAAATTTTTTGAGTTTTGGGACACATAAGTCCGCTACCTCCTAAACAGCTTAGAAATCGTAGAGAGTCAGTTGTTTTTGCTACTTTGGTGCTTTAACTTTTTATTAGATTGAGGACTCAAAGAGTAAGCGCTAAATAAATGAAAAATTCTTTATAACTTTGACGAATTAATTTATCATGTAAAAACAAAAATAAACAAGAAAGAGAGGGGTGACAGCCGAACTGGCACCCCTCTCAGTGCCGCCTCGACGACTTGCGCATGCACTGTTGTAGTTTTGTTTAAAATTTGAACA
This sequence comes from Helicoverpa armigera, assembly GCF_030705265.1. Lineage (NCBI taxonomy): Eukaryota > Metazoa > Arthropoda > Insecta > Lepidoptera > Noctuidae > Helicoverpa > Helicoverpa armigera. The sequence goes on along the minus strand of NC_087124.1, from coordinate 4,974,240 downwards.
GCGTGCAGTGACTAGTAATGAACTTAGGCTTTGCAGATTAGAATGGCACCCTCAGTGACTTGTCCCTTTTGCCCGCGCCATCCTAGTCGTGCAGATATGTGCCGACTGAGATGGCACCCCCCTAGACGTGGCACCCGGGGCGGACCGCCCCCTCCGCCCCCCCCTTACGCCGCTACTGCTTACTTGTAAGGATGGTGCATATAATCGTATTACTGTTGTTCATACTAGTGTAGACTGTGTGCAAGCTTAAGTCTCGTCTGATGAAGATATTGCGACAACCAGCTTCGGTTTTTAAAAAAACGTCACCCCAATCTATGGCACATTTCTGACGTTATCGAATTGGTTCGTCTTTGCAATCGTTGAGTGTCTACTTTCTTTGCTTTGTTATCTAGCTACATGACTATCTATAAGTACCAACAGGTATCTAAATTCATAATGCCTCGGCTTGGATGTGTGAAATAACTTAAAAAAAATACAAACTGAAAACAGTTCTTACGAATTTAAATGCATACCTAATGTAATTATAAGTTTAAGTTAAATTAATCCCAAAGAATCAGATAAAAGGACTTGGATTTTGGTTTGTGGGTCCTGCGGACGACATAGGCCTCCCTCCAGCTATAGGTCAGTCGCGGAGGATCTAACTCGGAGAGCTTTGAAAAATACGAAAAGATTTCTCTAAAATCTCGTTTAAATGTTCAAATTATATACGTATAAGGCAAACGTAGGTACGCTGGCTGGAAGACAACATAATGAAAAATCAAAACTCAATGACAGTTAACAATTTGACATAACTGAGCGTACACCTGTTTTATCACTGAACAAATACCTATCCAACTTTCTAATTTCCACCACAATGTTTATTTTGTTTGGCTAACTTGCAGTATTACGGTAACAGCAACAAGTCAGTGTGCAGTGACAAGCATACATTGCATTCGTAAACACACGCCGTCCGTATTCTGTTGCACACGTCGCCTCGAATTTACGACACCGACTTTTAGCATTTCCATCCTCGTCGCAACAGATGTTTAAGATAAAAGGCTATTTTGATATAATTTGCGTGATATTTGTTGACTATTTTATAAAAAAATTATTAAAAATAATATATCAACGCATCAAAATCTTATCAATGTTAAGGGGTTTAATTCCAATGGTCAAGTTCCGTCGAAAGAAAGCGACAATGCTTGATGGTAATGCCAATACTAGATTATAATACTAGGTAGCAAACGAAACCTAACATTTCCAAGCATTTATTCTACTTTACTCAGAAAATTTCGAAACCCAATCATTAATCAAGAACTTCGTTCTTTCCGAGAGCTTTTAAAGTGCCTACTTTTTATATAAAAAGTAGAAATTTTAAAATGTAAGTAGGCATATTGAAGGCAGAGAGCAGGCAGGTACATAAATATCTCAGTAATTTTTTCTTGTTTCCAAAAGTCGTTGAGCAAATTGCTTTTGCAATTTACATCAACCTTAAAAGCTTTCCATGTTCCAATTTTGACATCAACAAGTAGATACTGGGTACCTTCCCTTATGCAACGTGTTACAATGCTACCCTTAAAGCCGAAAGGGGGTTAAATAGGCCCTCAGAAAGACTCAATTAACCCAATTTCTTAATCAATCTATCGATTTTTGATTTACCGCGAAAAAAAAACTATATTACTAAAACTACTTAGTATATATTTTTAACACAATAGAGATCCTTGTCACGTCCATTTAAAAACGATAATTTTATACATTATACATTGTCTCGTATCTTCATGACTTGTCCCATATATTCTCTAACACATTAGGAGCCTCACAGCGAATTCGTCGATAAAACAAATCTTTATCAGAGCTAACAAATTGCTTGTGTGTACACCTAACAATAACACATGATTGCATCACCGTGGTGTTGTTTCGTTTATCTACCTTACCCTAATAAACCCGGGAATAACAGAAACGAATGTAATAAAATAATACTGATTATAAAGTCGATGAAATGCCTCCTTTAACTCCAAACGACTTTATACAGTTCTAATGGCTCCCGCGAAGTCCTAAACAGCAATTATAAGTTCGTTATCAGCATTTTAACTATTACTTTATTCGATCCAACCGATAGAAGTGATCAATCACTAATTCCGATAGTTAAGGGCGTTTAATGACTCTTATCTCACTCGGGAGCATTTAAAACTTCCATATCCGCGTGTGTCTACTTTGCAAGAAATATTGTAATGAACAGCCGAGATTCCTATCCTTACTGGCCTTGTTCGGGAATGGTTTGCAGATAGCATGCAACGTTGACGCAAAGTTAGAGATACAAAAGAAAGGTCTCCGTGTTTTTTAATCAGGTTCTTAACTCAAAACGGCTTGCGATAGGAAGCACTTACGGCTATCGCGAAGGAGGACGCAGTAAGCACGGTCTTTTTCCCTATTACGGGTATTGTTTAAAAAATTCTCTTGCAACACAAAATGCATGTGTAAAAGCTAGTAATTTCACATTCCGTGACACCGGCCACACGGTGTTTGTATTCCCTGCCAAATATGCGCATGCTTCGCTCTTCGCTCCCACGATGCAAAAATGCAAATGTGATGGAGTGCAAATGAGTGTCCCGTGCGCGGCCTGCCAACGAGCGGGGATCAGCCCGGACGCATCACTTTGTGCTGTCCATTGTCAACAGTTGCTTTATGAGGGGTTGTCATCGTATTGTTAACTCATTTTAGTGAGGTTTATGCTCCATCCGTCCCGATCTGTTCATTCATTCACGCGGTGTACACCCGTCGAAATAACTCAGTGCCGTATCTGTGACATGTTTCGAGATGACGATTAATTATCATGTTTGTTAAGTAACGCCTGCGACGCTTAATCACAATATTGTGGTCGTTACGAGTCGCTTCCTGCTGACTATCAACACATGGTTTGTATTAGCTTTGTTTTTTGTTCTGTTTAAGTAATTTGCTTTGTAATTGTGGGAATTTTATTTTCAACATGGTGTTTACAAGGTCGATCTGAACTGATTTCTCTGTTGATAGGAAAGCAGCTTAAACAAATGTTGTGGTTTAAGCCAAGTCAAGGCCATTTCTTTTGTTACATTTTTAAATTCTAACCCATTGACTCACGTGTAAAGCTAGCATTAAATAAAACGTGGCTGTACTCGTCAAATATCTTACTGTGAAATTATTTTTTGTTTCAATTACAATGAAATCTGTCAGTTCTGAAATTATTTTCCTATCAGGGCGAGCATAAAAACCCGTTGATAACAATTCTCCTTTTGACCATCTTTCAATTTGGTCGCGCAGCTGTGTCATCATCAAATATAACTCGAGTGAGAAAGGATCTTGTAATAGGTGTCGAGATCTTAAATTCAAATAAAACAGGAGAATGACAAGTATTGTAAATCAGAGGTATCTTGACATTATTTTTTATAAGATTTTACTAATTTAATATTCAAACATGGTCAAATTGTGGCAGTTGCTATGGTCTTATTTAAACACTTTTGAATATTTTAGAGACGGCAAAATATAAGGAGTCCCTTACTTCTGATAGGACACTTAGGACAGCTGTAGCTAGCCCCTTGCAGATCATATCCTCAGATTCTTTCCTTGAACATCAAGATACATGTCTTAATCATCAGTCACGTGATTGGTTTATTTATACACCGGTACTGTTAAAGTGAATAATACTTGTTTCTACCCCTTGGGGCCAATCGGACCGTGCCCCATAACATTACGGAGGTCAGATGGCAATCACTCTGCATAAAGCCAGAAACACGCCATACCTATCAGATATGGTCACGAACATCAGAAATAAACAACTGAAATAACTCTATTCGCTAAATAAATAATATTGGTACCTTCAGAAATATTGAAGATTTCAAGTCACAGTCGGAAAAGACACGAGAAGTAATGAAGACTCTGTCATTCCATTCTATGATCCATCTCTCAGGAGTCCCAGGTTGGGCAATAATTATTTATCATCCCTAGCCTTTAACTCTAAGAGATCGGCATCCTTTTTAACTACATGCATCTTGAGTAGGTAAAGGTTTGGACAAACTTAATGAGAAATCGCGTCTAACTTCCGACCCAAGTACCTATGCGGCAGCATGAAGCTCATACCACACGCTCACCCATCTACGAACAGATCGCGGTAAGCTCAGCGTAACCCTTAAGCTTTTACCACGTTACTTAGCCACGAGCGAATACATAAGGCTAGACATGACTAGTGATTCTATAGGTACTCTTCTGGGAAAATGGGTAATATTTATGTTGCATTGAAGGTCTATTATATGTAGAATTTACAATAAGTAGTAGTATCTTTGTATCAATCATTACCAACGTTCGTGAGACCGAGAGACTATTGTTATTTGTTAACGGAATTTCAATATAACGTTGCAAACATCCTTCATTTGTTAGAATTCAGACGCAGTTAGTATTGCTACGTGTTCTATGGAACATCCGCCACGCTTGTCATTTCAGCTGATTCCCTGAAGCGGTCTTGATGTATGTGGGAAATTATGCAGGCTAGACCAGGGGGCTTCGACCTAAGTGGGAGGAACTCTGAAGAAATCAGGGGGTTGTTTATGTCAATCATATTGATAGGTTTGAATCGTCTGATTATTATACGTACTTACTGGATATGGTAGAAACATTCCGGAATTGTATGCAAATTATTTTAGATTGGACTTTAGACTTGTTACTTTTGAAAGATAAAGGCATTTTGTAAAAATGATCGCCGATATACCACGCGATATTACCTATACATATAGCAGCGATGTTATGTACCGTTGCCTTTTAGATATTTAATCCCTTTTGTAGATGCTGTGATAACGATTGCTCATAAAAGGCTGAGCATTTTAATGTATCGTTAGTTGCATTTTATAGCTGCTAGTTCTGCTAACTGAATTTTATTAAATAAGGAATGTCGTTACAAGTTATCAGAAACATTAGATCTATGATTGCAATCTGGAGTTTAGTTGTCTGCCTAATTAATACGTAATGTAATGATTTCTCTAATTAATTAATTCTCTAAATTTTCCCACGGTTTCACGAGCTTTCATGAAAATTTTCACATATACATATTATTACTAGTTTGTAAATTATCACTTATAATACCACAAGAGCTTCAAAATTATCGGGTATTTCCCGATAGGTTCGTTGCAAACAAATGAAGGAGACGACTTTATTTGTTTGCAGGGAACCTTGAGGGAAATGCCAGATAATTATGAAGCTCGTGTGGTATTCGGGAGATTATTTTTCCGTCCCAAATGTCGGCCACAACCTGTCAGTTTGACGTAGCAACGACCAGAGAAAATATTCAAAAAATTTTCAGTATAATACCATGTAGGTTGTACCACGTGACGTCGAATGGTGCAATTCTATTGGTCGATATTTGGGTCGGAAAAATAATCAAAATTATAATTAATATTAAGCTTTAATTAAATTATCATAACATAACATAACTCAAACACAATTACAATCCTACGTTTAATTTGGAATACCTACATTTATAGTTGTAATAATGGACCTCTAACTAAGCCGTAACTAAACGCAATCAATATTGGCAGTAACCGGGTAAACACAGTTATTAGGTGTACCAATATTACCTACGTGCTTGCCTAGGCATAGGTACATAGATTATACACCATGAATTGTAGTTACATGTACAGGAAACCAAATTAGATCCATCGAACATTGAAGAGATTATTAATTGTAAATGGTAATTATTGAGTTCAAATTTTCGGCATTTATAATATTTTTTCGCAGAGCAGTCTACATGTACATAAATATAATGCACAAGAAGACGACTTTTATTGTCTCTATAAAAAAAATTAAAACATTAAAAACATCAAAATATCTAGATGACATACCTACAGGACCACCTACTTTGCTATTAAAATCAATGTCAACTTCTTCACGGTTATTCATAGAACTATAAATTTAATAAGCCATAATTTTATTAGGTACGCAAAGGGGACATTTAAACTACCTGAATTTTAAATTGAATAATTTACCTACCGCTGTCATTATGATAACGACACAAATTAAAAATAAATATTTTCTTTAATTAATGAAATTAATACTCGGCTACTAAAATATGGTATTAAAACTTATGTGATTAATTACATTTTACTACCTAGGTACGTTTAAATACATAAGTACTTTTGGTTAAAGCAAATACATTACGATTTAATCTGATTATGAATTCATTACTTGCTTCAATGAATATATTCAAAATTTTAATTGAAACTCAACGCAGTTATTATTAAGTATTTTAGATACGGTCAGAGATGCTTATCGGTATAAGAAGTAAGATTAAATATTGAAATCAAAACTTCTTCGTCAAGAACATCGATAAGGATCGAATACTTTTAAAAGCGCGGCAAAAGAAATCTTAATCAATTCACAAACGAGTGTCCTATAAGGAACATTTAATAAGCTAGCATTATTCTTAGTAAAAAAAAAAGTTTTGTCAACTCTGTTTAAGTTTAAAGTTAAAAGAATTTTTAATTATCGAATACTTTTGGAAAGTTTCGTGGTTTCATCCGATGTCCCTTCGTGGGTGGGCTGTCATAATATGCTCCCGTCAAAGAATCTACCTAATTATGAATCACAGATTGTATCAACGGCAATAGCCGGTGCAGCTTACATTTCTAATAATGCCTTGAGGCCGAGCTTACTGTTTCATTTCACATCGTAATTGAAATCGCTGGCTTTCTTCATTTGTTTATGCCCGTGGGTCGTGCCAGCTCTCCCAATCAGTAGCGGCGTAAGGGGGGGGGCGGAGGGGGCGGTCCGCCCCGGGTGCCACGTCTCGGGGGGTGCCATCTTGGTCGGCACATATCTGCATGACCAGGATGGTGCTGGCAGAAGGGACTAGTCAAGCCTAGATTCGCTACCATTTACTGCGCGTTATACAAATTTTAAACAAAACTACAACAGTACTGACAGGGGTGTCACCCTTCTCAATCCGACTGTCACCCCTCTCTTGTATTTTTTCTTTTACCTGATTACTTACATTTTAAAGTTAGAAGAAATCCGCTCGCTTCGCTCGCGGTTTTTTATTAATTTATAATTTCTTCTGCGCTTACTTTTTGAGTCCTCGATCTAACAAAAAGCTAAAGCCCCGAAGTAGCAAAAACAACTGACGCTCGCTTCGGTCACGGTTTCTTTTTATATTTGCTTAATACTGAGTTAAAGCGAGTTCCCAAACCAACAATTAGAAAATTCTCTTTACGGTGGATATTTCTAAGCAGTTTAGGTGCTATTTATAAGCTGCGGAGGACTTTTGTGCCCCAAAACTAAAAAATTTTTGCGCTCGCTACGCTCGCAGCTTGTTCACTCTACAGTGCTTTTTTTTCAAACTTGTTTGAGTACCTAGGGTTCCAAAACTGAAAAATTTCGCGCTCGCTACGCTCGCAGCTTCTTCACTTTGCAGTAATTTTTTTCAGACATGTTTGAGTACTGTTGTGGTCAAAAACTCCGCTCGCTGCGCTCGCGCCTTTCACTTTACACTTCTTATTTCTTTATGTATCTTTGCGCCCCAAAAATCTAAAATTTCGCGCTCGCTCTGCTGGCGGCTTCTTCACTTTACGGTTTTTTTTCAAACTTCTTTCGGGTAGTGTTGAGTTCCAAAAATCAAAAATTTCGCGCTCGCTACGCTCGCGGCTTAAATAACAAAGGCATGTTTGGGTTCAATTGTGTCCTAAAACCCAAAAAATTCTAGTTACTACGTGATTATTTTTGTCGTATTTGGGGTGCTCAATAGGTAGTCCGCCCCGGGTGCTACCCGATGCTACGCCGCCACTGCTCCCAATGAAAGAGCAACACTGCATCCGTTGAAATTACACCATGATGAAAAACTGTTGGCATTGATTGGCTATGATTGTGCTTTTTTCTGGAATAATATCTTGACCTAGCTATTTTCACAGATAAATCAAATTCACTGTGCTGTTTGGTTTGATTTTTTAAATTATGATTGTGTCCTTAACAATTTACGTTACTTAGATAAAATTGCAATTGTATCAATCGAACAATATTGAGCCTTTCATGTAAAATTTGTGTAGGTCTAGAATGCAACCATTATTTTTTGATATCTCTGGGGTTGACTCACCTCAAAGTTTTCAAACAAACACATATATACACACTATAATATTCATTCCACATTTAAAACATCATCCCCTCATTGCCTACCACCATACCACATACATAGGTTGCAGGTTGCACTTACACCCGCTAAGTTTTCCCCTAATCTCCAGGTGAGAGCTCTCGTGTCCCAGTATGACGTCACGTCTCGGTCTGAGCCACTTCGCCGTCTCACAGGCTAATGACTCTACTTACCTCTGCTTAAAATTCTCAGCCTCTCCGACGGAGTTACGGCGCAATGTTTAGGTTAAGCCTGACATAGTGAGACTTTATGATGCTAGCAGACAATGCCTTCTTTCGTTATTCTGTAGTGTTTGACCATTTTGTATTCGGTAAGTATGCTTCACGCTGCATTTTCTCCTGTTTAAAGTTAGCATGGTCAATGGACATTGTATTTTTTTAAATTTCCTATCTGAAGACATACCTATGATGTACTTATTTTTTTTAATTACAACTGTTATCTACTATTCTACTAATCAGAAAGCGCTTAGGGCAAAAATTCATTTGGCGAGTGCAAATCCCATTTTAAATAAATTTTTAATTGGTTAAGTTAGTCTTTGGAAGTATTAAATCATAGGTTAGACAAGTTCTAATACCTACTCTGATATTAAACTAGCTTATCACTCACGTCTTACGTAACTCAAGCTCCTATACCATCCACGATTAAAAGCCTCGCTCAAGACCCGCGTGCCCACTTCACGTTCTATGTACTAGAATAGCTACGGACAAAGTGCAGCCCCCCCGAGGGACCAGGCGACGAGCAAGTTTGTGTGGCATGCACCAAGCAAAGGGTAGCTGGGAAATTACCAGCTGCTTGCGACACAGACGCTACCAGACGTCGCTAAGTAGAAATGATTTAGTAGGCACGGGTAGATCATTTGTGATTTATATTTTGAAATGTATTTTTAAAAGAATTTTGCCTAAGAATCTTAATCTTTATAAGTAGTTTTTGAATATGACAATGGTGCTGAAAATAGAGAGTATCAAATCAAAAAACTAAAATTGATTCTTTTATTTTGTGTTTGTAAAGATTATTAGTTTATTAGTCCATTTCTATGAAAATCGAGCAGACAAAGACACCATATTCTTCAGTAAGTCCTGTAAAAGTACCGACAAGCAAAATCTCTGACAGTGAATTGATTTAACGATACACATTTCGTGTTCAAGTTTGGTCGCGTGGTCTTTTAACCACAAAAACGATAAGTTTGTAAAATAATCTGTTCTAAACCAACAAATTGTTACTTTGCCTGCATATTTACATTTCTTTATGAAATGCAACGACTATTTCATAAAATTACACAAAGATTCTCGGATAGAAAATTGTTAATGGCGATTAAATCACCCATTCACTTTTCTTTCTTTTACATTTATGTGCATTCTTTATGAACTCATGTTCTGTTACCACATTTATACATTACGTTGTAAAGCTTTCTTGAACAACCGGTTATTATGTAATATGCAATTTAATTCATACGTTTTTTTTTTATCATTATTGTACAGGTATTCGATCAACCTTTTAGTTTACCAATACAACTTATAGTATTAATGCGAAAGTTTTTCAGGATGTACCTACTTACAAACTCGTAGGTACATAATATAAGGTATGTAGGTACCTTCCTACATACAAATGAAATTTCCTGGCGGCTCGATACAGGAACATGAAATATCGATATATCGTGAATTATTCTCATAACAAATAATGTTCACAATACAACACTCGATAATAACACTTAGGCGTAATGTCCGGATAGTGATCTGTTCTCAGCTGTCCAATTCCCATGGAATGGGGTCCGCTGTTGTTCGAATGGCTACCGGGTCGCGATTGCGTTTGGGATCAAGGGACTCGCAGGACAATCGTTTACAAACCAATAGATGTGCAGTTTATTTGTTTGAGGAAACTTTAAAAGAACCAAAGACACTACAGGAAAATTGAGAATGTAGGGACCTAGTTATTAATAGTGGGTACGAAATTACATAAATCACTAAATGTTCTGGCCGAAGCTGTGCTTTTAGCACACATGTATTTTGTATGATGTCTTAGCTATCGTAAGCTTAAGTAACAGGTGACCTTAATAATTAATGGGACAAAAATCTTTTCGAGAGTTTCACTTACCTTTTCATTTAGGTAACTAGTAGAGAAACAAAATTATTTAAGATGCGTAATCCGTCATATACCGAGCGAGAAATAGGAACTGCTTAATAAATTAAGGTGTACTAAGACTTAGGATAGCGCCATAAATAATTCAGCACATAAAACGTACCCCTTACTTAGTAAGTACCTACGTACACCTACATATGAATTATGTATTTGATGAGAAAAAATATTTCCCAGAAACGTTCCCTTATGCTCAAATATTTATGTAATAACATTTACATATAAAAGATGTTATCTCTTTTCATTCATCATTTTGTATTATACATAGGTGTTCAAGAGTTTGGTAATAAGTAGCTGCTATTGGGAACACAAAATCGACTTATGTACGTAACTTATGGTCATTGTTTTTCTTTTATATAGTTTCGAAGTAAAGCTTATTGAGCATGTGTACGGTTTTAAAAAGAATAAATGAGTTTTCAAAGAAACTGCATCGTCTAGAATGAATGACAACGGTTTATTTTATTATCTTTGTAAATCGTTAACACCCACACAGATCAATCTTCATTAAGATCCCAATCAATAGGTAGGTACTACGATCTGGCGAACCGACTGACTAAATAATTTGTCGTAAACCATTTATTGGTGTTTATTTTTAGCCAGAATAGAACAATATAATTTAAAACTTAGGTACCACCTAATATAGATATGATTTCCAATCGCGAATAATTACGGAGAGAATTCTCCATAATTACACTGTCTTAAGTAGGTACAGATACTTAAACATTTGATTATCTCTAATTATAACCCCACCTATTTAAAGTACACTCCAACTTTGATCTAATTTCCTTTAATAAATCATCGCCAGCATTACAACGAATGATTGTTACAAAATAACAAAGGTGAGACAGCTTTCACGCGCCATTGCCGAGCCGTGAGCACCAGCAAGTACCAATACTGTTTTATTACCAACGATGGCCCTTCAAACAATATCCTTTTGTTAGCTCAGCGTTCTTGTGGGATTAATGAGACTCTGACCCGTCACCACTCATAAATTATTTATTGAAAAGCTAATTTTATTTACGGTACGGTAGCTGGCTAACGCTGCGTTCCTACCTTTGAACGCGTTTATGATAAGACACCTCTGAGTAAGCTTGTTGCCCTAGTACTTACGACCGCTGATACTAATAGCGTGGGTGTTGCGAACGTGTAGCGAAATAAATGTCCTGTCTGAAATATAAACTTATCTCGTTCTCATAGATTCATTGAATCACATGGGCGTATCGGCTACCTACTCGATTGCATTTTGTTGTTTATAATGTGACTTTAACGCTTTTTTATTGTTTCCCTGAGAAGGCCAGATTCAGTATCAGATTACTCTAAAGTGTATGCTGTTGTTGTACGTCGACATTCAACGCTTTAGTATATTTACAAATGACGTGAAACTAAAATAAATTGAGCGTTTTCACACCCAATGAATAACTGAAGAATACTTAACCATCTGTTTCTTCTCGCAGTGTCGACATAGAAGTCGCCAAGTAGAATCGGTTAATGAGACTGAGATTACTTACAATTTCAGGATGAAGGTATGAACTCAAATATAATTTACTAGCTGCTTTCCGTGGTTTCACTTGGGTCCCGGAGAACATATTTGAGAGCAGAACATATTTGGGTGAGGTATGTTACTCGGAGATAGTCTAGCTTCCTGACAGTGAAGTTGTTTCGGAGTTTAGGTTGGAAAGAAACAAACAAAAAAATGTTTCCTCTGTATTATATTAGTAATGTTTACAGTATAAATATTAGCAAAAGGCTGGGCAGATGATAAGCCAAATACATGTGCCAGGCAAATAAAACAACAATTGGTCAATAAAGATATTTATCGAAACTCAAACAAGGTCTAAACTAATTTATAGTTTCGCACCCACAAACAAGATAAAACGCCGGAGTCAATTACTGTCAGTACGTTCGATTCGTGAGTCAACCTTACTGTTCAATACCTTTAGTGGCCCTTTATCAGGCCAAACAAAGGCGGACCGTAATAACCGGTGTGCCCTTAGGCCCGCCCGTATAATAACTATAAATTGGTGCCTAAACCCGGCAGATAACTGTTGGCACGATAAGGACACAATGGCCGATCACAAGAAACAGCGTTAAGACAAAGAGTGCGGACTCATTACTGCGAGTTCTGAAAGCTTTTTAGACGCTTCCCTCCTTTGTAGAACTTCAGTCGCTTAAACAGTAAAGTGTCTCGGTGGAAACAACATCGCTCATTCGCTCAGGAATAAAACCCTCTTTATCTTAATGCATTTCGTTCAATTTACTCAAAACAATGGTTTCCACAAACCTGTATTGTGTTGTGTCTAAGCGTTCAGCTTCGTTAGACTGCTTCCAATGCATGTTTGCTTACCTTCGGGTCTCGCAGCTTTGCAAAAACAACTTACGAGTTCGGTTCATTTCTGAAGTAAATTGTTTGTGTGCTTAATTTTGTCATTGATGTCAATAAACTATAACGTTTTTGTGACGCCAACAGATTTATGGAAATTGCGCAATTTCTAAGCTTTAACAAAATCCTCGTAATAAATACATCAACGCAAAATATTATTAAAAGCCCACTTTCAAAGCAACGATCACATGATTTTCATCATGTCGTTAAAAAAGCCGGAATACAATTCGGGTGCTATTTCTTGATTTCCAAGAAACGTACGGAGCACCGTTCAAACTATAGTTTCGTTAGAAATCTGTCAAAGTAACCAGAGACGGTCGGGAAACGTCCCGACGTGCATCTTAATGCACCGTAAGAGCCACCAAACACCACTTACTGGAAATACGCTCGTTTTATTATACTCTGATCTTATCTGACTGAAGTATGGAGACGCATCGAATTTGATATCGTAAGTGCCTATTTGTCTGTTCATTACTTTATGTTACAATGAATTGGTTATGCGACTGTTACTCGTGAAATGTAGTCTTTGTCTTTTTAATGGAATTTGGAATTTGTATATTGAAATTTTTAAATTGGTGTCTACCGGACATGGGCCTTACAATGGGTGATTTGTTTTCGAAGAATGGAACTATTATGCAGATAGGCGCGATGCTTCTGCTGGGTCATCGGGATATCCGTTGTCCGGATACCCCGTTACTGAAAGGGAGCAAGCTGACTGCTCCCCGTGCCACATGGGGCCTGATTGTCAAGGTTCCTCTAACCTACATCTCTGTCGACCCTTTAGGTGTGACGAGGGGTTTAGAGCTCGCGAATATTTTAATAAAAGTAAGTTAAACACTCCACATGTGCCTGCATTATTTAAATTGATCGTAGCCTACACACGATCGGTCGAGCACCGCCTGACCTACATTCGCCAATAATTCTTTATTCACTGATCTGTTATGATGCGGGAACTCTTATATAGTTTATTGGTGTTTATGGCTACTCTGCTATAATTTATACTTTTGTATTGTGAGGGAACACAAGCCATTAATCTTAGAGTGGTTTTAATATAAATATTCTGCATGTCTATAAATTCGCAGACTATTTTCCAGATGAAAGGGTCGGTATTCAACTAGAATGGAAAACCAATTTGTCTATGAGAATAGCAGTGATTGTGTAGACATAACAAACATTATTCCCGAGTGGGGTGTTGTGTTCGGGACGCTGGGCTCCCGGTCGCCGGCGGCCGACGCCGACGGATGCAGCCTAATGACATAAATGCAAATTCGACCATTCGAGCTTCCTGCACGTCGCTCCCGCTACGCTACACACATACCACTCTCTCCATATACGGACATATTTAGAAAAATAAAGCTCAGCAAGATACCAGTTCTTGTGCGCAAGACCAGCCTTAGGTAATTGGACTTTAGCGGCTCAAGTTATTTAATCAACATTTTTTCCGCGCATTATTTAGTTAATTAAGAGCTTATCAGATACGGGTTATGTAGTTTTCGTACATTCCAGTGAGTTACATTGGCCACGCCCATAAATCTGTCGTTGCGAGAGTCGTTAAGTTGGCTGTCGCGACGTATGTGCTTCGAATAAAACCAAAGAGTAGTTTCGCTTGTTTTTATTACTCGGTGATCGTTAACACAATATAAAGTACTATATTTTGGTTCAGTCGGGAACTTAAAAACATAACTAAACGCTAAATAATTTGGTACTAGACAACGCGAACTGTACCGGTGGTGTGCTATAGGTACATACGATACATACTATTAGGTATCTAGGTTATTATCATGTCACCACAATAAGTTTACGTGCTCTATATGGCTAACTTACCTTATGGCTTATGCACCCATCGTTTATAAGTCATCCACGTCACTTAGACCAATGATACTTCCTATGAATTTACTATATACACTCGTCAAGCATAAAATATCAAGGCAACTTCCAAAGTAAAATGCTTTTCATGAATTTCAAAAAAGGATATTACTGCAAAACATTGGGTGCAATCTTTTTTATATCACAGGGCTTAGCGTTATTTTACACACAGAAAAATATACATACATTTATCGAGACTTATTACTAATTCGATAAACTAATTATGAGAGTAACATCGATATTGAGACAGCTCTCAAATTATTGAGTTAAATAAAAGTACAGTCGGCAACAGTAGAATCTGTCGAGATGTAATCCGAGCTGTATCTTATTTTCGCTTGGATCCGGATATCATTTGGACAGATCCGTTGTGACCGGACGTACGGCTATAAAGTAATTCGTAAAATGTCTTTTTATCTACGTATAAAGAAACAGGTCCATACACTGGCTTGCATACAATTCAGTATAAAGGACTAAATTGAAGTGACCTATAAACGTTATTGTCAAGAGCCGACGTATCAATCGCTGGAGTGGGGCATCCACACTCTGCGCCTAATTGTCACTCGGCTTCAGAACATTTACATATTACAAATTATATACACGACTACATACAATCCGCACCATTTGTAGTATAGGAGCATTTTAAACGGGATAGGTACAATATTTTATACAATTATATTTTTTATTTCAGTTGCGATTACTTTTAATATTTTACATTTCAAAAGCTTTTAGTTTACAAATAATAATAATTAGAAAATAAAACACAAATATGACAAATGCATTGATCGTGATATAACTTGGTTTCAAAGCGTAAAATTGTACTTTAAATGCAGCAATTATGGAATATTAACAAAAAACAAATGAACTGTTAAACAATTTTGTTCAAACTGACAAGTTAGGAGTTTACAACAAGTGTTTATACAAAAAATAATTGAAAAGTCTGTCGTGACTCGGTACCGACCGTTTCAATAGTTTTAAAAACAAAAATCGCTTTGATACACAATTCCCTTACACTTCAACAAGGACATCTTAATTTTAAGCTTTATGACAGTGGTTTAGAGTCTAGAATAGCGTACACAGGATGGAATACGAAATGCACTCGCCCTAAGAATAAATGCAAACAGTCGGTATAGACTTGTTTGTAGGTTTACTTTCGCTATTGCTGTTTGAATGCTATATTTCGATTTCAATACATTAGGTACGTTGGCTTCGTGCAAAATAAAAGCTTTATATTTCAGTTGTTTTTCAGTTGCCAACTGCGAATTGAACACAGCATTTTATTTGTGCTAGCACTTTGTGTTGTTTAGTCGATTTTTTGAATAACCGTAAAACCGACAATGTTTCACAACACTAAAGTAACATTAATAAAAAAAAAACAAATCCATTGAGCAAGGAGGTATGGGGCATAGATAACGTCTGCAGTTTTTTTCTAAAAGAAAATACCGTGCAAACGTGACTGAGATACAAAATATATAGCTGACGAACTTAACAATCAGACCTTTTTACTATTTAGCAATAAAACAATAAGGAAACTAAAATAAATATAATAATGTACGTATTCACGTATTGGCTGTATAAAAAATATTGCTTAATCTAACTAATAATAAACAACACATCGAACACATTGTTTTATTTACAGCTGCATGGTACAGAGTACTTCTCGATTCACTTAAGAGTAAATAGGCTCGAATAATATGACTTTAGTTTAACTAAAAATTGATCGTAAAAAATATTTTTTGTTTAGTACTTTTACCTATTTGATCAATTTAATGTTTTACGATTTTTTTTATTAAACTACCGTCAAATTACAGAGTTTCTTAAAATAAAACTTAACCTCAAACTTAACTCAATATGAGAACAAACATACATAGCACTCATTTTTGTTCTTTGGTCAAATTTTTATTGAGAATTTTATTGTTTTCCAATCGATATAGGTAAGTAAAAAAAAGAAGTTTAAAAAGACCCGACTTTAATAAACCCACTTAGATTCAAATTGCGATACATTTCATTACGTTTTAAGCTACAGTCAGTAACTTGACTAAATATAGATGCACTACAAAATTGAGTGCACTCGAAATACCAAAACCCTCAAGAATGGCGAACGTAATATGCGGTGCATAATATTCGTACCTTTGTCTTTTGAACTCGACTGTACATTACGTATTAATAGACGTATTCCCTTTGTACCGCGCACACCGGGCGTCGAGACCGCTGGGGTTAACGATATCGAATAGAAAGCAAAAGTAAATATTACACTTAGTTCTCGATACCGCCCGAACATTCCAGACTGGGAATACCTATTAAGGATTGATCGATAGCCAAAAGCAGAAAATAACTATTCATTTCAAATTATATTACAATTCTGAGATATGATGAGCAATTCATTCGATTATCATCATGTCAGGTCAGGACCCCGAGATGCACGGATACCTTTTCAAGTTTTACGGACAAAAAGGATAGTTAGAATGGCAGAATGAAAACAACCTTATTAGGAACTGATTTGTATAACAACCAATAGCTTAATATCCTGTCATTTTCAACAGGAACCGTTCATAACTCAATTGATAAGTAATGACAATAAATAAGCTACGCGTTAGTGATCGCGGTCGCTCCCGTCTCTCGAATCTCCCACATTGTCCACACGATCAATCACCCGTTTCGATTCAATCACAAACAATCGCAATTGACCGCATCCTGTTCTCTTTTTAAATGAGAAAATCTGGTTGGGAAATAAATTCGGACGTCATCGAACCACGTCCCGGCTGTGACCGCTTACCTCGGGTCCTCTCATAACTTCTACGACGAAGAATAAACGGCCAAGATTTGAAATCCATTTCGAGAACTCGTTTGGATAGTTCATGATGAGTCGTTCGTTTATATCGCGGATTATACTTCTTCGGAGTGGAACTTCTGACGCTATTCACTGGGTATTTAATAGTAACGATTACAATTGACTAAAGGCTACACTTCGTTGGGTTCAACCTAGATGCATTATCTACCCTGTATCTATCAAACGTCAACATTCATTCAACAATATAGATCAACATTACATATCCACTACAGATATATTTATAATATATTGTATGTAATTATGTAATTTATTAACTACAAGGGATGGATTTAGAGCGCATTTTATCTACAAATAAAAAAATATAACGTTGCCAAAGAAAATAAAAAAAATATAAAATAAACTTCTAAGATTTTAGAATATCTTTATAAATGCACGACGTGTAATAAAATTAAATAAAAAAAACTCATTTGTACAGCGCGATCAAAATCAATTTGGTATCGCACTATCGCTCTGAGAACTGTACTTAACGCATCCTAATAATATTTACATGTCTCAGTGAGACTGATGAATAAAAATAATTTATTCATTGAGTGGTTATCTATGACTAGTGTACGCACTAGGGTGGTGGGGGGGCGGGCGCATTACTTGCCGCGGTACTTCTCGGTGGTGGCGTCTTCCAGGTTGCTGTCCCAGTCGAACTCCGTGACTCCGGAGCGCGCCACCTCGCCCAGGTGCCGCCACCGGTACTCGAAGTCCGTATCGCGTTTCTTCAGCGCTTCGAATCTGCACAAGTAATTAGGTCATACATTACGCGGCGCAGGCGTTGATACGTCGGAACACGTACGACGCTCCGCTAAAGCCGTCTACATACCCTCCGTACAAATTGCTCCAGCAATCACAAAGCATTATACAGCTCAATTAACAACACAAACATTCCCTGGATTCCTTAAATTCGTCCAAACGTACTCAAACCGAGCGAGACTCAAATTCTCCGAGAGACAAAATTACTTTGACACAGTTATCGAAGTTTTACTCTGTCCGTTTCGGGCCGTAGTGAAGAAATAAAAGAAATTCTATCGAATCAAGCGTGAATACCACAAACGTGGGGTATAAAGGGCACAGTTGATATCCCTTTAGATTAGAAACCCAATCTAAAGCGACGTTTCTCAACTTATATCCTCGGGGTCAGGGCGACATGTCGAGGTCGCGCCTTAAGTATGTATCGTATGCGGACCAAATCTGGCCGAGCGTGAATTCGACGCCCAAATTCGGCTCGCAGATTAATGTTTAGTATTTAAATGGTAAAGACTATCATACATTGAGCTCGCGTTACTATATGAAGGTATTTATTGGTAGACGGCCAAAACTAATTCCATTTTAACGACATGCTAACACATGTATGTGAAAGCATCCCTAACTAAAGCATTTTGTTATCACCCCCGATATGGAACCCTAAAACCTTTCACGTCGTTAAACCACATTGTTAGCGAACCGTGCGAGACGTAAAACAGCCGATCCTTACTTGATAACTCTTGGTTTGTGTAAATGTAAAAAATTCGGTCACGCATTCGCTACGGCTCGTCGAGATTCGGGTTTATAAGGAATTTCATTTTACGCCGACGCCGGTTGTCGAACTAAAAACGTTAACAAATAACGGTTTTTGTGCTATCAATGCGATACAAATATACTAGGAGGGCGAGCTTAGTGTTATAGCGCTATCCTCTTCGAAATTGGATTGCGATTGCGATTGCTGAGCCGAGATTGGCGCGATGAAAATTTCGATTTTATGTAAAACCGGATCCGGTATTGGAAATCGAAAAGAAATTGCGGGCACTACTCAGAGGGGGATAAATAGTGGATACACTGGACTGTTCACTTTGGCATAACACATGCAAAACGGTCGTGAGCCGTGTAGTCACAGTTGACTAAAGTAAATTGAGATGAGATGTATGTAGGTTTATTTGTTAAGTCCTACGCGCTTGGCATGAAACCTTAACTAATTACTGTGAATGAGTAAACATTAAACATACCTTTTGAACATGAGGTTCTTGGCAAACTCGTAGAGCTCTAGATCGAGTGAGTTGAGCCGCTTGATGTGCGCGACTTGCGAGGGCGAGAGCGCGGCCAGGGTGGACCCCGACACAGTGGCGTTGTGTTGCGTGAACGGCACCGCGAACAGCAGGTTGAACGTCTCTTCGAACACGTACTGGGATATCTGCACAAGGGTAAATAAGTATAAACCACCATACCTGAGATTATAAAGATAATAGGGGTTAAAGTATGAAATTGCCGATTTGTACTGAAAACCTAAATTGTATTTTTTTTAAATTTTTAACAAACTTATTTAATCAAAATAGTTGCCATTATTATCTATACATTGCGGTCATCTAATAAGAAGGTCATTTATGCCTTTACGATAGAACTCTGAGGATCTAGACTGCACAAACAGTGTGAAAGAATTTTGTTCTGCCTCCTGGGAAGAAACTTCTTGTGACGTAGATAACACAGGTCAACAGCATTTTTGGTGCAAAGGTGAAATATACAATTTCTTGTAGGATATTAGATACGTAATCGAAGTCCAGAACATAGAGTTGCACTAGCACGTAGGGATTTAGAGATATACCCCTCCTAAAGTACCAAAAACGCGATTTTAACGATATTTGACGATTTTTTTGAAGTACAGCAAAATAGTTTTTTTTGTTTCTATCTATAGCATTATATAGTACCACTCTTCCCGATTGAAATTCATTTTTATTTCCAACGTTAAGAGTTTAAATTTTCATGAAATATGTATACAGCTACGATAGTTCGATCTTCCCTATATTTCATTTGGCCTGTTAGTATGAAAAAACTCCACTTTAGTTATAAAATGGTATATATCGGGAAATAAAACTCGCAAAAATATAAATTAAAATGGGGTTAATGCGGGGAAAGTAGTACTATATGATGCTTTAGTTAGAAATTCCTATAAAATTCTGCTGTCCCCAAAAAATGACATCAAATTTCATAAAAAAACGCGTTTTTGGTACTTTAGGAGGGGTATATCTCTAAATCCCTGCGTGCTAGTGCAACTTTATGTTCTGGACTTCGATTACGTATCTAATATCCTACAAGAAATTGTATATTTCACCTTTGCACCAAAAAAAAAATTATAATTTGTTGACCAGTGTAATTGTCCAAATCACAAAAAAAATGGTCGTCCGTTAGAGCAAGGTCTGGCGAATATGGAGGAAGACGAATAGTTTCCAACTGCAGTTCCTGAAGAGTTAAAACGGTTTATTTTGCTGTATGAGGCCTCGCGTTGTCATGGAGCAATAGCGGTGAAGGTCGATTCATGAGTCGTGGCTGTTTTACTGCTAATTTTTTCAACATTATTCGGTGTACGGCTGGGTATCTGGGTAGTTTGACTAGGATCGGCGTTCACCGTCTCTCTTAATTTCTCGTTAATCACCTGTCAGGCGGTCTTTCTCATGGCTCGTTCTTCAAGTCGAAGTTTCCACCACGAAAGCGTTTAATCCAAAATCGCACGGCGCGTTCTTTAGCAGACACCTCTTCAAATGCAGCATTGATATTGCGGGCTGTTTCTGCCGTTCAATCCCGCGTCGGAACTCATATTCAAAAATTACTCAAATTTTCGCAGTATCCATCTTTCTTGTTTAAGTTGAATAACAAAAACAATTGAACATCGATAATCAAATGTTTCACATTTTTTAAAAGAAGAACATCACAGAAACCACGTGAAAAAAGTTCCATTCGAAAACCTCAAACCATGAAGACTCTATGGCAATTCAAAAACCTACTAGAATAAAACGGCAATTTCATACTTTAACCCCTAATATAAATACGAGTGGTTACTTATCTGCCTTATTAAGGCGTAATTTAAGGATCGGCCTTTTTCCATATTTTATTTATATATCTGTGTGTATAATGTGATCATGAATTCTATGTCAAATAAGCAAATCAACATATAGAATATTAGGAGCTGCTGTTAGGCTAGAGCAAAAACTGCGTACTTCTTTTGTATTTCAAACTTTACGAGTCATGAAGACGTGAAACACGCTAATACATTATTTATGGTACGAGAGTAGAAAGAGGGTTATAATAGAATAAAAGATATTTCGCGCGACTAGCAGATTTTCCGCCACATAAGCGAATATTCAGCCCCTTACCCCTCCGTGGAAATAATTTGAAAGCCGCGGCGCGACGACGGAAAAATCCAGAATGATAATTATTATTTACATGTATTCGTATATTTATGAGTTATAAGCGGTGTGTTAGGGTTGTGCCTTCTGGTATTTGTATTTTACAGCTGGTTTATTATATCATCAATCAATTAATAATATTATGTGCAATAACTAGTCGTCTTTGGACGCCATCTAAATGTTATCCTTTCTAATAGGTCTTTCTTTCTAATACCTGTGTACCTGAGCTAAGTAGCTACAGCTTGACATTACAACTGGGGTACATGACAACGTTTGTGCTGCTAAGATAAATATTAACGATAGCAGATATGTAACTACATTCTAGACTCTTATGCATGTAACATCACGATTGCATATAGGTATATAAATATGTAGTTATGTTAATAGTTTGTGTTTCAAGCCAGAGTTAGAACATAGTTGCTGAAAGCAGGTTTTGTTTTTATTAGCTTTTCAGTTCTAAACTCAATATTCGTAGATCCACAGGGAATCGAATAGCGTTGATTTGATCGATGACGTTGGACTAACCTGAACTGACCTATTTAGGTATAGAAACAAAATATGCGAAAAAATATTATTACTACTAGTTCTGCGGCTTTCAGCCTATAATTTATTAATTTATTCCGCCATAGTAACAATTATTATTTCGAATACCAGTAGGAAAGTCGGTTTATGGTATTTGTAGTTTTCTGATTTATACACGAGAGCTATATTCCTAGTTGTAGTAGTAAATTAGTCATACGACCTACTTATACGGGATTGCTGTATTGCAATTCAGCCTTGTGATAGAATTCTTATTATACAAGGTGATGGACTTTTAAAATTCAACCAGAGTCATGCGAAATGCGCAGTGCATAAACTAATGTCAATTGCAAATTCGCCAATGAAATCGTATTAATTAAGGTATCTATTAACAGCATTAATTGGTTACGAAATCCGGTGCAGAAAAGTAATATCGTTGACGTCAAGACATTTACACTGATTTTGCGATTTATTACGTCCTCCATTTTAATACAAAAACACAATACAACTCAGATCAAATTACTCATACCTAGAGAGATCCATATAAGAAAACGTAATCTTACTATCTCTAACCCTTTCATCAGAAAGGCAATAAAGCTACCCCATGACAAGCCCTCAAAAGAATCTATTAACACCTCATTTCTGACAACCTCTAAACCTAAGTAAAATCCATCCCTTCTGCAGTCGTATAGAAATAAAAGGCACTTCGTTTTAATGGTTATTCTCATAAGCAGTCACCATGGAGAACAAAATGACTAGTGGAGGTGCCATAACGAAAAATCCCCTAATAAAGTAGCGCGCCAAAATGCGGGTGAGCGCGCACGAGGAACGTTGCTGTTTTCGCCCTTATACGCCTTCTTTGGCCCCTTTTTTTTTTTTTTGTTTAAAATCCTTGACAGATGTTTCAAAGAACCCGCACGCCTTGTTATATCACTCATAAGTGATCATTTTGGTCATGCGCACCGTACGAATTTGACCTAGAAGAAGCTAGGGGCCTGACCTATCTGCACAATGGCATCTCCGCTCTTTCCTTACTCCGTGCATAATACCGTGTTTAATTGTTCCTCGGGGAGCGCGGTTCTTCCGCACGTGACGCGCAGCTTGACAGCTGAGATTGATTAGTCGGTAGCCATTAACTTATACCGCTGCCCATATTACAATATGTAATGACTTCACTAATTTTAAAATGTATTTTTGTTTAATAGTTTTTGTATTTTTAGAATTGCTGTAATCATGTTCGTATTGAAACAGAATAAGATAATTATGGTTATAAACAAAAGAGCATAACATTTTTATTCTTCTCCTAAAACATAAAAACATTTTACCTAAAACATAACGCCTTTAGCTCAAACTTAAATAAGCATTCTAAAAAGTCAAGATAGAGCACAAACATATGAATAGTTTATCATAAATATTATCTGCAGTGCAATAGTTCTGAGGACGTGTTTAAACGGCGCATGCACGTAAAAGTACTTAGCCGCGTCACTTGTTACTTACATTATATACGGTTCACTACCGGTGCAACCTAGTTTCCTCAAACCCAGCGTTTAACATAACTCCTTACATAAACCATAGTCACGCCTCAGGGAACGGTATGCCCACAAGTAAGTCCGTTCTCACCTTCAAAGCAGGTTTCATGCAACAAAATGTCAGCTAAGAACCCATTTCAGTTTCATGAATATCGACGAAAATATTTATAGCCTTTGCAGGGCGCATTAGATAGAACGGGGCTTAGTTGCTGTATGTGCATCATGCTAAAATAGTTTTACCTATTGCAAATTCTGCTTATAACCCAACTAAACTAAGGATTCAAAAATAGATTAGACTAGAGATAAGTATGAAGTAATTGCAATTATCCATTTAACCTCACTGTAAAATAAAATAACTTTTCAACTTAATCCTTTGAAAAAAGGGATCATAGCTTTTCTAAAAAACATAGTAAAACCATGCTGTTTATGGATGAGCAATGAATATTCATTGGGACAAAGAACAGTGCGGCCCGTGGCTGGGCGGTGCGGCGACAAATGGCGCAGCAGATACGACAATGATTCAAGTGCAAATAATGGCCAAGCTTATCTCTGTGGGGTCACTGGACATAGAATAAGTAATACCGGGACCATGACATGCGGGATTTACGTTATACGCTGCAATTTTACTTATGTGGCATTCGTAGTTTGTGTAAAAATGTGGCAATTAAAAAACACGTTTTATAAAAGAATTTGCTGTAACATTTGCAGACCGGGGTCAGCTAAGTAGAAAGATTGCGAGGTCAAGCCCTGGTTTTATTTTTCAGGTAAAGCTGGTTGGCTAATAAAAAGCCCGTGAAGTGCAGCATAAATCCGTAGTGAGAAACTTTGTCTATTCACTACTCAGTCTGTAGACTGAGTCCCCTTCAAAGAGTACAAGCACGACAGTAACTTCACATTACGGAGAGCATACGATAAAAGTTTAGTTTTCAGGCAAAACCCACATAGTGCACTTCGGATAGACATTAGTGTTGGAGTTTTGTATTTTACCTACATTTAGTTCAGTGAAGCGAGGAACGTTGCGAAGTAACACGAAAAGATGTCACTATTCGACGCAAGATTAAAGTGAATAAAATCGATGGCATTACAGTAATAGAACAAAAGGGTTAAGAAATACTCATTTATATTCAGAAAAGTATTATAAATTTTGTATCTTAGATGGCATTTTTTCGAAGCCAGGGAATAAATTGTGTCAATTTCTTTTGGCGACTGGGTTGGAAAATAAGGGGCACAATGTAATCTTATTATGGGTGTAACTGATACAGACGTAACTAACCGTGTTGTAGATACTATAGTCTACAAATAAAATATTGTTATTTCTATCTTATCCAAGAAAGAAAATCATACACCTACTATTCAAAATATACGTGTAGACTGAACTGCTGTTAAAACTGCGAGGAAGCAACTACTAGTGTTAGGTAAATTATTCATTAAAACGTGAGCAAATTTCTTCAGAATTCTGAAGATAGACTGCTGAGGTAACTGCGTCGGGTGAAGGCAAGCTAAATAATCAATGAGGTAAGTGCGATCTCTCGTAAGACAAGACGCCAGCCTCTGAATTGCAATTTTAAGCCTACGGCAGGTAAGCGGAAAACGAACTTAGTTTGGAGGTAATGTAGGCAGATTCTACATGCATGATGTTCATTTTCCAGTTATATTTAGGCTTTCTATCACTAATTTGCATTTGACTTGATATCTTATCTCCTTCAATTTTAAACAACTGACAATCACATTTAAAACGTAATTATTTAGTGACCGATATTGAGAGGCTATCTTCCAGATAAGAAACATCGATAAAATATTCAAATATTACTTTAAAACTGAATCCCAAATAGGATGGTTCTTCTAAAATTGCACTTACTTCCCGAAATCCGCCGTTATCTAATTCTATGGACATTTCGTCGTAGTAACTAAAGCTTTAAATGCTTTTAGAAGTGTAAAGCAAACATTGAACAAATCCTATTGGATTTATAGATTGTGATTATCGATACGCAGATATCTGTATTGGACAAGGTAGCGCGAAATGTAGCAATTAGTTATCGAACAGTCGCACTGGCAGTTAATGTGATTGCATGTACTGATAACTTCTATTTCGTGCACTGTTATAATTGCTTTAGTACAATTCGGCTATTGTGGCTTCCTGTGTTCTGTTTTTTTTATTACAGACAGTTTTATGGTAAATAAAAAAGATCCAGTTACAACCAGTTTAATTTTGCCCTCCTAGAGGCACCGAGCGTCTCATCATCTGCTTAGCTTTGTCTAACAATGTTGGGGTCGGCTTCCAATTCGTTTCGCGTGGAGCGACTGCCTATCTGATCTTCTCAATCTAGTTACCTGGGGAACACGATGCCCCTTAGCAAGACTAGTTATCCGACGTTCCGAATATATATAGCGGATAAATTCTATAACTTGAAGAGCACAGCTTTGCAAATAGATTACCATTTTCAGCGTAAACCAAAACTTATTTTACAAAGGCTTACCTTCTGAAATTCCGTGAGGCCAAAGTACGCCATAGCAGCGAGGTTCCTCTTAGCAGACGCGAGGAGTACCCTGTCAGTCTCCGCGGTCCGATGCTTGAGGGTCCCGTTGTAGCAGCCGACGAGCGCCAAGTCAGCTAACATGCGAGTTTGCCGGTTGTTCGCCAGGTTCCAAGGACAGGACATGAACTCCTCCAGGGTGACACCACGCCAGGAGTCACCGGTGTAACATGCTGGCACTTCGGTTGCTGTAGAACAAGAGATCATTTTAAATGTCTACTTTATATGATAAGAAATATTATAAACTGTTGTGGAATGGCGAATGTGTCACCATATGGCGTACTCTGATAGGTCTTTATAATTTATGTCTTAATTCGTAGGCGCTCATTAAATAATATCTGCATGTGATTTATGAGCGACATATTTAAAGGTGAGTGGGACTATTCATAGGTAGACATCACAGCCTAGCGTAATAATGACGATATCTGTCTAATTATAAATGAATTGTTACCCACAACGTCTTGGTTAGCTCGAAATCCTAATATATTTTTAAGATAACAAATAAAAATCTCTCAAGGATGATTGAAGAACAACGGGCATCAAAAATATAGTAGCTTATAAAAACTCCAAACATAAAAACTTAGTTCAAAGTTACTAACATCAACAACTGTTCGAAGATACCTAAGTTAATGGAAACATTTCTTTTCTGAAAGCTTTCACGAACTTAATATATCAAAAATAACGATATTGTTATACAAAAGGGGAAACAAAATGGCTGCCTACGAATTCCCGCACGCCACAGCACATTTTTATTGTTTATCATTTTTAATTAATGTTAATGCTTAGAGCTGATGTTTTAATTCTTACAGAATCGAACGCAGTCACGCAAATCTGCTTTCCCTGAGCACAACATATAACGACAAACAAATAAGAGTAGAAGTATAATAATGTACATATTTTATTATTCATTTAATAGTAAAGAAATTCAGATTTAGCTGGTGAATCGATATTAATTTTAATCAAACATCTGAACTCGCACATCGGCTTTATTAATTAGTTTTCGCTTTATTATAAGGCCAAACAAAAAGTAATTACATCAGAATTATATTAATTTAAGTGTAAGTACTTTCATGACTTTGTGTTTTCTAGAAAGCCTTATAATCCTTATGTAGATGAGTACAATTTAATTCCAGATAGGACATGCCAGCAAATTAGACTTGGATCTTTATGGTTCTCTGAATTAAATCATCGATTTTATTGATATCATCCCCTTTGTTATACTAGTATAGAAGTATAAATATAATCTTAATACATAGAATGACTAAGATTTTATATTCATCTTACTTCATTCATATTATAAGGCTGTTACCGTTTTCAATCAAATAATTTCAGTAGTAACTTGTAGTGTTCTAAGTAAAATAGTTTTTTTATTAAGTAGCAATACGTAGACACCGCGATGTAGTTCCCTCGGGCCGCGGGAGAGAAACTGCGAGAAACAACTTAGGTATATCAGAATTCAGACAACAATTCACCTATTCGATCCACAATATCAGTATGATAACATAGAAATATCTATAAATAAAGAAAAAGAAGATATTATGTGCATACATATATACTCGTAAGAAATCCTTTTTATCGTCTCCAAGGTGAAGCTATAACGAGTTCGTCCTGAAATCTCATGATCTATAAAACAAATGGCTGACACCTTCATATTTTCCATACATATTAGTATCAGCAAGAATATAAGGTTATATTTCAGAAGAATTGTATATGCGTGACTGAGTATATTGTGCCCTTCGGGGTATTTTTCTATTCGTTATAAAGATGTTCTTTTTAAAGAACAGAATGGCTTTATTATAAAGGCACGATTGAAACCAATTTACTATTGATATGAAAATGAAAAAAAAAGAAGCAAAGAGCTTTATTATTCCACGCCAATTAAAACACAAATACCTAATAAAACTTATTACAAGACGTTTACAAAACATTTATTTGAATGACCCGGTTCTATTGTATAACTTGTACAACACTAGTTAAAGTGTAACTTAACCCTCGGTTTCCTTGACCACAAATCCCACATTTCAGCGGGTTCAACTTTCCTGATCTTTGCTCCCAATTTGACCTGAAGTTGCGCGTTCCGAAACTAATAAATTACAACTGAACCAACAAGCCAGACTTACTCAGTGTTGACACAGCTAAAAATCCTTTTCAACGTATTACAGTGTGAAGATACGGAAAAGTAATTAAAAAATATTCCTGTGTAACGTGTTAGCCAAGCAAGGGTAATGAAAGTTTACTAAGAGATTTTTTCAATAAACGTGTTCAAACAAGCCTTGGAGATCAAAAGAAGCACAGCCATATGGATCCCACTAATATAGGCAATATTTATAGAAAAATGAAACGTGTTTGTTTAAAGATATGGACTATTTTACACGAACGCGGAAACGAATACCTTCAGTGGAGAAAAATACACACTGGTTGAGAACTTCCTTCTTTTGAAATTGGTTATTAAAGTGTTTTCGAGTTGGTTTAACCTTTTCGGAACCGGAATACGAATTGGGCCTTATTGGAGTGCTATATATACAATAAATATTTCTGCTACTTCTGCTCTTAAAATAACTTACTGATCACTGATGGCTGCTATGTTGAAGGCCTAATACTGATTATGATTAAGTTCAATTTTATCATAGGTACTTAATGCCAGTGGACGGTAATTGCCTATTTCTTGACAGATCGCCGCAACGATAAAATAGATTATAAACGGTTAAAGTCTTACGATAGGAACATGATCAATGTAATAATACGTTTAATTTAATGCAGGACATGGCTGGTCATAAAGTGGTGTAATTTATAGGTGACTACAATATTACACGTGGTGAGGCCAACATGCAATATAAGCGGTCATACGGACATTCATGACTTGACGAATGATTTAGTATAATATGTTTATTAAATAAACACTGAGTGGATGTCAATGAATAATCAAATAATTGAAATTTAAGTATTGGTTTCATTTAAATAACAAATAATATAAATATTTATTTGCCAGTTTGTAGTGACAAATGCATATTAGCTACACGCGATCGGCACACGCCCGTTTTTTTCCGAAAGGTGATGTTTATCTTCCAAAACACAAACAGACTAACGAAACAGCACTAAACGAGGTCCAAAAAAACTTAAATTTACTGAAACGGCGAGATTTCAATGAAAAGTAACATTTAGAACATCAAAGGGCCAAGGTATCATCATAAATAGATATTAATAAACGAGGCACGAGGTAACGCCTTAGCCGTGACGCATCGTCACTTACTCATCTTAGGAACGTGGGTGCGCAGGAGTCAACTAACTGTCTGAACATCGGCCATTCGTCCTGATTTATTGAAATGACCTTTCATTGTAGAGCTCTTACACCAATAAAATTAATATAGGATATGTCTTGTGCCTTGTTGAAACCAATAATTTTTCAATTCTGAAAGCATTATTTTATCGGCCTTTGTGTCCCAATTAGGTCCTCTTTATCCTCTATCCTCTTTCTTTATTAAAGAATGGAAACCTCTAAACCTTGTACGGAAGGTCAATCTGACACACATCCCTGTTTATACATTGATTATTATGCCATTCCACATGCTAACTTACTTTAGCTTACTCTTACAAATGAAAATTGAAAATGTACTGACCTGTAGCAGTTCTTCCCTGGCACCAATGTCGAGAACCCTTCCACGTTGCACCGCGTTTCACATGTCTGTACTCCGACAAGTACCTGGACAATACCATATTTGTACATAAATACTTATGCAAAGGTAATGGATAGAATGGAATAGAGCGTAATAACCACCATTACGAACCTACCAGCCTTGTTCTGCCACCAAGAAACAGGCGACCTTAGGGCACTATGCAAACTACACAGACCATATTCAAATGATATTAAAATTGATGCCAGATTCGCCACCTGACAGATAAATTGACAAAATTACACTAAATTATTCCTTATTCCAAGGGAGTAATTTATGTCTACTGGCAATTCCAATAAACTCTTTAGAACGCAACGTGTACTACTTTACATTTGATTTCTGAATTCCCTCCGAACGTGAAAATCCATACCCGGAATTTTCGGTACGGGGTTTTCCGTACATTCGAACAGTGGAATTGGAAATACAGTTTTCTGATACTGTTTCCAATTCAGGAAAGCAAGTTTAAATGAAAGTCATTTTAACAGTTATACAATGCGAATGAGAATGTACATTATTTGGAATCCGGAATCCATGTGGCACGTTCAGAACTTGTACTAATAAAAAAACATGATAAAACCTACTCAATTCCCGGTCTAGTAAAAATATCATTTATTTTTTCTGCGTGTAAGGAATAAAAATATTGTCCAATGATGTGAGCGCGTAGGTAGGTACTAAACGAAAATATTGACGAGGGTCGGTGACAGCTTTCGAACACAGCTTATTATCAAGCTTGCTAAATTACGACCCACGGGGAACTAGCATTTAATGGGCCGTGTCACTTCCCTTATACTTGTTCGTATATTTTCATTATGTATGGGCGTTCAATCGATCAAATTCTACCATTTATTTTATGCAATTAGGGGAAAGATCTTAAATATATGAGCGATATGGGATTTTTATATTGTACATTTTTCTTGCCGATCTTTAGCTATTTTTTATTCAGACAGATAGCTATTACTGAATAAACAAGTTTTTTTCTTTTAGATATAAAGATAAAGTTAAGTGTGAACATGTAAATAAATAAGTGAGTATGCCAAATTGATCCACTTTTGTTGCGCGCACAAGAGAATACCATCACGCAATCATGAATATTCTAACGAGTGATAAAACGATTTTCACTAAGCGATTACGATAACGTACATCAGTGTAATATAATGTTTTATTCAAATTCTTGTGCGTGTCATGAGAAGTTTTTTCAAGCACAACTTCAAACACATTTCTTTTTCCATTAAAAAGCTTTATGAAAATGACTGCGCTGTTTCCCCAAGGAACACACGCTTCAAAAACATTTGGTACAACGAATATTCTAAAAATCTAAGCAAAGAACGAAATCACAGGGGAACGTTAGCGGAAAATTTAGTGTTTTACATTAAACGCAATTACACCGTACAGCAGCTTTAAGTAAAATATATGCTATTAAAGGCTGCACATAAGCAAGTAAAGTGTAATTAAGTAAACTGAACCGGGCTATGTGGAACATTATTCGCAGGTTTAAGCTAGCACCGTGAACCGATCCAATTTAAGGCTACGCGTTCAACAGTAATGTAATTATGAGAATAGGATCAAGCGCACTGCGCTCTATTTACTGCTGCTACTGCTATCTAAGTATAGGGACGCATAAAATTGAGTCTAAGCTTAATCATAATTCTATAAGCTTTTAACTTTGCACAGTTTTATTTTGCGTCAGCAACATGGATTTAAAAATAAAAATCTTTGATCTTGCATTAAGTAACGAATGTTTATAATCCGAGAAAAATCGATTCGTTTTTTGTTCACAGTTCACATCGTTCGACAAGATTTTACCTTAGCAACAAATAAACGGGATTGGCAAAAAGACTTGTAGGACAGTCACATTAGCTATGTGAGTCGTAAAGCTCACCTGGAGACAGGTTCCCTCAGCAACGTTATGTAGAAATACCGTCGATGCACGGCTGAACCTTCGTGTCTATCCAGTTCTCCGCCCACGCACGCAGTCAGCTCCGTGAAGTCCGCATGCAGACCGCATCTGTGAACAACGAAGACACAATTATTTAGACAATTCAGGCAAAAGACAAAAAAAAATGTACGTATTTTTTTAAGGGGATGCCTTAAAAAAACACTTTATTATGGCACACTTTTCCTACATCTCTTGCAATCTCTAAAGTATGTAGATGATGTCTAATGCGGTTCTGGTCTTCTTAACAAATTATTTTTAAAGCAACAATGTTTAAGTATAATTTTATGCACAGAACTTCTATAAAACTTCAAACGCGAACCTCAGAAGTCTGAGAATGCTCAACTTCGCAAGTTTCTTATTAGAGTTGCTTGAATAGTCAAACAAGTAAACTGTATTTTAGATGTACGTTTAACTATTGTTTATTCTGTTAGTTTGAGTGAGATAATAAACGAAAATAAAAATATAAGTACCAGTTAATATTACCTACGTGATACGTAGAACGTCGGCTTTCCATTTATTTAGACGGCTATGTAACAGGGCCCTAATGAAAACATGGCTAGACGCGCTCTTGGCGTCGTCGTAAAGAAGCAACATAGTTCAGTAAAAACTTCATTGTTTCAAAGTTGCCTTAAAAGGTCGAGTCGCAGCATCTCAGCAAAGTGGAGATCAAAAGGTCGCTTTTAAAATAAGCTCAGAGTGCCGCCGATGGAAAATAAAATAGTCGGGAAATATTTCACGTTGGAATATAAATGGTGAGGGCGACAGCACACAATGTTCGCTGAAGAGCTGCGTGAAGCGAAGCATGAAGTCACAGATAGGTCGGCGACGACCACGCTCACTGCTCCCGATAGTCGATAGCCGCAACGGAATTGAATCCCTGGCTTTCCAATAATTCTCACGCTCCTATCTCGTTAACCTCACTTAGTATTCCTAATCCCCGTGTTCATATTCTATTGAACAGATTAACCTGTTATGCATCGAGGCATAAATTATTTTGATTAACAACAACAACAACGCGGTGTTGGCAAGCTGAACGCTGGCGTTCCGCTCGATAATATTGGATAATCGGTATTAGGGGCACCGCGTTCGCGTGTAATTGACATCAAACGATCTCCGCATGTATGCAGATCATGATACCGATAGCTCTGATACATTGTTATACAACGCCATGTAAATGTTGTTTGTCTGCTTAACCAGTGTAATGAAACAACACGGATAAAAATTCGATTTGCATGTGTTTAGTATAGTTATCCGTAGAAGGAAGAGGTTTACCTTCAGACGGCTTGGCGGCGCGGCGAGGGTTTATAGCAAACGTGCGTTTAATCAAGATACACAGACTCGGAGCCGTGGACTCGTGGCTGGCAAGCGGCCACACCGCTCTTGTCGATACAGCTCTGTTTATTAGTCGCGGTTTATAATACTGTCA
Source organism: Helicoverpa armigera (assembly GCF_030705265.1). Classification (NCBI taxonomy): domain Eukaryota; kingdom Metazoa; phylum Arthropoda; class Insecta; order Lepidoptera; family Noctuidae; genus Helicoverpa; species Helicoverpa armigera. The sequence continues at coordinate 4,941,116 of NC_087124.1, read as the reverse complement.
TTCTCATTTCACGCCCCTTTGTACAGTGATTCGTTGTAAATTACGCAAGAATTAATAGCTAATAATTACTCCCATTCAGTTGCAATAATAGACCAAGATCTAGTAGCAATTAGTATATGAATATTAAGTATTATGTGTGCAAATTGGTTTTTCATGAATATGTTCATTGCAACGTGACGGTTTATGCAAACATAAAGGAAACGATTAGGTATGATGGTGTCGAGCCACTTATGTTGTTTACCTAGTCGTGTTTGCTCACAAATGTTTTTCTTCTTTCTGGCAAAATGCCAAAACGCCACGTTTAACATTCAAACAATTTTTGGGGTCATTATCGTGAAGATTTTGAAATAAAATAAATAACCATTAATAAGCATTAAATCTTCATCAGCAGACTGTAAAATGTGGGATTTTATTTGTATCGCCGTGTAGAATGCGAAACGTAGCGATCGTTTATCGTAATAAACGTGTTACATGTTTGTTACGAAATACAATAGCTGTTTTCGTGAAACAGTAGATAGTACTTTTATGAAATCGTGTTAGGATAAAGTGCGCAACGTAGCAAAAGCTCGGAGCTCTTACGTACAAATATGACGCGCTATCAGCGCTTGCGGAGCGCATCGCAGCGACATGTTGACAAATGTTATTGTCCATTAGCTAGTAGTACAGGCAAAGTGTGACGATAACGGCTCCCGTAGGATATTCGAGCGCGGATTGGCAATACGCCACTTCCCTGTGAACATGCACGCGCCGAGCTCGCAGCGGTTCATTCACCGACTGAATGCCAGCAGCACACCACTCGCCGCCGAGCGACGCCATGCCACGCGCTGAATTAGCTAACACATTACGACAATACTGCCAACCTTCCCAAATATATTACAGCCGTTACACATTATCTCGTTGCCGATCTAAATTCCGGACACAAAAATGTTGCGTTAGAACGTATCTTGTTTCTAAAAACCAATATCGTGTTTGCTGCGGGCTGTGCAGACTAAACAATGCTTTTTATTAACCTCCCAATCATCGTAAAATAGCTTAAACGTGCCCCGCATTAACGTAAATCAAAGAAACACGTTCATTATTTATTGAACAAAAGCATTAGGGTCCTAGAGATCGATCGATACCAGCATCGTCAGACCGACTACTAAAGATAGCAAGCAGTATATCATTAGTTTTTTTCAAAAGCGCATCGTTTCTGCTTTGTCTCATTTCAAATATTCGCTGAAAATTGGTGTTCAGTATGACGTCACCGGGCTATTTGAGCTCATGTCAGGCATGAATAAATTTCACATTAAATAGACAGCTATTTTTCATTTGATATTTTAAAACGGTGTTAAGAGAACAAAAATAACAATTATTCACGCTTTGTGACAGAACAGAATAAATTCATTTTAAAAGCAGTGCTGCGATAATGTGCACAAGAAAAATGTAGAATGATAACTTAAAATCCGTTAAACTTATGTTGAATATGGCTATAAATACAGGATACGAGTACTATTTGACGTGTACGTTGAAATCCTGAAATAATTAGAGGTGCGGTCATTTCATAATGGTTGGAAATGTAAGTATCTGAGCGCAAGTCGGTCTTTCAGTGGCGCGACAAAGACTAATGAGATTTGCTTCCGACAGCATGAAAGACAAAGCTGGTAAAAAGCTCGGAGCGGCCGCGCTCTGCAACTAACAAAAGCTATATTGCTAGTTATAGCATTTTTCCACGCGTGTTGGATTGCGAAACCAACCACAAACTTTGTTTTCAATTTTCTTCTTTCGTATACAGAAATGAAGCCAGTGAAACTGCTCCTATCTGAGCACAGTTGTTGTGGAAATAAAATGTTTTTGCTTTGTGTGCGATACTGAAAAGGATACCAACTATGTTTATAAGGATAACTTTATGTATAAGGATATATTCAAGTGGATTATGTAGTTTGTCACAGTTTAAGAAAGAGATACTCTTCGTGTTGAAGACAACTTGGAAGTTGACAGCGGCAACAGCTGCGCTAGGCAAACATTCGATAAAAGAATAATGGAGAATCTTATATTGTACTATGTATTTATAAATAAGGAAGTGCCGCTCAACGTGGCCTTATTAAATGTTTAATGCTATTAAGTACATTATAATTGTCTGTCCCGTGTTATAATTAAACATAAACCCCTCTAAAAGGCCTGCTTTCGATTCTGCTTAAACTCCCTCCTTTAAACCCTAAAAAGGTTTAATAGAACAGAAGAAGCGACACAGCGAATATAAAATCAAAAACAACAAAGACACGTCTGACACAAGCCTCTAACGCAAAGGTAGTTACCGGCTTTGTATTTAAGGCAAACATAATCTCGTAATCCGCACAAGCGCAGCCCGCAGAGCCGAAACCACTACCAAAAATACTCGCAGTGTTTCAATGAGCCCTCCTCTCTGTTACAAATAAAACTCATTTCGACTCCCAGCGATGATTGATTTATTTGCCCTCATTTGTTTACACACGACTGTTTTCCTACCATTCATGTTTGAAAACGACCTTCTGAATACTGTATTAGTGTAGTATATTTACTTAGATCCATTAAAACATTCCCTAATGACAAGTTAATCGAGAACCTATAGTGAAGCCACAGAGGTATAGACTAATTTGATGGCCAGAAAGGATTCCGTCGACCTTCAGGCGTATTAACGCGGTTTCGACATGAGGAGGAAATTACATCTCTTTTTATTTGTTCCCGTCCTCGCTCTGTCTAATGAAAACCTTCATTGCGGTAATCCTCACATCTAGGGGATTACTCAGTGTAAGTCACTAATTGCCACGTCTTTGATATACGTATAAGGAAAGTGGTTTATGTTGCGAGCATGTTTTAAAAAGAATAACGAAAACTAATTTTAGAAGATGTTTTTAGTTTCTTAAAATAAACACACAACTGTTGCAAACAAAACACATAATTTATGACTTACAGATTTAACGCCCAAAAACGCAACTGGAATTTGTAGAATTTCGTATTATACCACGTAAACATCTATGTTGATGTTTAAGCGTTAATTTCACACGTCATCGCAGCTAGTAATATATTAGGGGTGCGAATCACGAGTGGCCCATAACTTACCATGTTCGTCTAGGTATGAAATAAATTAGGTGTTGTAATATAACTGTTCGTGCAATTTGTTGGGAGCATCTGAGTTATTGCTTAATAAGCGATAAAGTATCTATCTGTCGCTGCAAATGCGGTATTTGCTATTTGCGAACTTTAGACCTAAACGTAACTGCGATACTGCGAAGTGTGGAACGCGGCTTGGAAGTTCTTCTTTTATAAGCAAATCATTTCCATTATATTTTTTTTTAATAACAAGATGGTTCTGCTTTGTCATAACAAAGGACTGATAAAAAACGTTAAAAGAACGAGCAGAAAAACGCACACGCCTGCAAGTGTTGCAACACCTAAGATACAATGTTATTGAAGCGATATTATTTACACAGAGGCGCGGCTTTCTTCGAGTGCCGATAAGAAGCATCAGCCGGAAACGCTCAGGCATTATCCGGATAATCCTCACAAGTCGGCCGACAGGACCACGCTAACTCCTTTGTCGAATACACCCCCCGACAAACAACCGTCAAATAGGATTGCGACGTGACGAAAATAACATAATACCTACCACCTAACTACGACTTCGCGACTACTGAAGCGATTAAATTTTATTGTGCCACATCCACTACGTAATTTGACCACTATAATGTCGTAAAAATTACAGGAAAAGTGTGCGTACATAAATTAACATGAGCTAAACAGTTACCACAGAGCCGATAACCGCTATAAAATTTACGACGTACAAAAATAGCAAACTGTAGTGCGTGGCGAATTAGTGTTTAGTGCTGTGCGTTGTAACATGTCTGCGGCAGCTAGGCTTGCGTTAACGAGCTTTGTAAACATGTCTGGCGCATTAAAAAGTGTACTATAAAACCTATTGTCTGTAGCGTTACGTTCGTTACGCATAACGCATACCTGTCGATGGAGCACGACAAAAATAGCTAGCCGAACGTTCGCAGAGTATTTCTGGACAACGCCTCCGCGTCTCGCCACCTCCACTGTTCCGCCGAATAATGAATTTCATAAGCAACCCTGCTCGAAATTCGGCCTTCACATTGGCATTAGAATTACATTTGGAGCACGCAAGCAAGTCTTTCAGCGTTAATATGTCGCCACGACACAACTTTAAATATTATTCAACTGTTACAATAACGAAACGTTCACCCCGGGATCCATAATTATAAACTTTAGTTTCAAAGCAATAAATGTGAGTTGTTAAACCGAATATCCTGTTCTAGTAATAAATTGCTGGTTTGTCCATAGTCACACTCATCTGATTAATGCATACTGAGAGTAAAACGAAACGCATATTTCATCGTGCGCTATATAAAGCTGGCACCATTCAAACAGCACGCTATTAGCCGATCATTAGGTGCGGCGATTAAATCTTTCATAGACAATACGTCGCGTATCATTGAAAGCGACAATGTTTCAACTGTGGCCAGCTCGTTACGTTAATTTTCACGACTCAATTACAGTATCAACTGATCAAGAGTTCACTTTGAAGCTTGTACGTTCAACGCGACAGACTGTTAATTAATACCTTCTAATCAACACTGTTCAATAGCAGGCGCCATAAATAAAGACCATTGGTGCAAATTAAAATGTGGCAGCCCGAAAATTAAATTCAAATTGAGTTTTCATGGCACAGTAATTTTCTGTTCATTGTTACAATTTTGGCGCGTTACAGTGCATTGCAACTACATATTATTATTATGAAATCAGCGAATGCATGTAGTAACTAACTCAGTAGCCTTGCGTGACAGCTGTTGTCTTCAACACAATGGGCTGATTTTAGTGATTGAACAACAAAGGTCTCGTTTCCATGTAATAATTCCATTAACGCGTTAATGCATGCCCATATAAAGGTACAAATATGAGCGATAGTAAAATTAAATTTATTTGTTTCGGAGACGGGCGCTCACGCGACGCATTTCTACAGAAACATTAATATACCGCTTAATTTTTATGACTTGTCATGAACAATGTAATCATTGCCTACTAATTGTGTACAATGTAGAGAACGATATGTGTCAAGCATGTCAAAGCCGTATCGTAGAGACGATAATTTGTGAAATGTGCTAAGTAAGCGTTTATATGCAGTCGAAGCGCGTAGTCGCCGCTACCGAGAACATCGTATACGTTTTTTCGACATCCTCCAATCGACGTGTTAACTTGTCGAATGAAGGAGATGGGAAAAAAATGTAGAGTCGTGATGCATGTGCGGGTTGAATTTTGATCGCATGAAACCGGGCGTGCGACAGCCGGCGGTGCCGAACATAAAGGCACTGCGTACTGCATTCGCAATGCGTTCCCAGAAACCGCTCCTAGTCGCCCTGCCTCGCATAATAGATAAACTGGCGAAATTGTACCAACTAGTAGTTTAAGACGCCTCTAGCCATTAATTAACCTAATAGCTCCATTGATTAAACCTATTTGTTCCATAAGTCTACATTAATTTATTCATAGTGTTTACTCCTAGCCATTAACTTTGTTTAACCCCCGAAGTTAATCTTGAAGGAACAGAAAATTATTTCTCGAAACAGAATCCCTTGGGGTTGTTTGTAAATTTTTAATTTTCTGCTTGTTGGGCAAGCATCGGGAACACTGTTTACAGTAAAAAATCTTATTAAAGAGCGAAATAAGGTTGTCACGATGAAGAACCCTTTTATAATTTCAACCGCAACGAAAAAAGTTAAGGTCGAAATACGTTAGGCCGTTTTATGTTTCAAGAGGTTATAAATAGGTTTGATTGAGAAGTATACATCAAAGGAAGAAGATGTAACCCTGCATCTGCCGACAATAGGGTGGGGTCGGCGGCCGGGGGCGTGGTTCATTATTGCGACTCGAACGATCGTCTCTGGAATCTCTTTGTCTGTCCGTCACGTGCCGTCCTGTCTATAGTTGTTCTAATCAAATAAACAACTCGCCCACCGACACATATTCACAAAGTTCCTGTCCGATTCACTTAAGCGTGATTACATCAATACCCAAAAGCCACTCTGGAGGAATGAACTGAATGAAGATCACATTCACATAAGTATCCCAAACTTTGTACATAGTTGCCATTTCGGTGTTAACTCAGCCATTTTCAGTTAACCAACTCATATCCCGTCAGCGTTCAAAAGCCTCATGAAACTATTAGTTATTCGCAACTAGTAACCGTAACTTGGGAATACTTCGTATCGATGAAAGGTTCATAGTGTTGTTGGTACTTCGGTAGACAAGTGACGGTAATTGCACAGTGTAGCGTGCTTGCGGTCACTAACTATTTAATATGAACACAACTGACATGCCTGACAGTGTAATATGTGCTTATGGAAGACAACAGGGAGGTCGGCTCAAGCGAAATTACTTAACCAGAGGCCCAGAAATAGGTATACGTTGAGTGACTTAGACGTCGACTTCAGACGTCTTGGGAAATGGATACAATGAGCTAATATTGGCGTATCCCAGCTTTCAAATAGATTATAGATGAACAGCTTTACCATGAAATTCCGGATATGTTACCAAAGGACTACGGACATACAAACCTGTGATAAGCCGTCAGATTAATTTAGTATGTACCCACATGTAATAAGAGGGGCAGATAGGCAAATCTATTAAATTTGCATGGATCGATGTGGGCTTAGCATTCGCCCCGGTCGGTCCGGGGCGGTGCGAGCACCACATGTCATTACGGCCGCCGGTGTACGCCGGAAGCGGCACGCATGACGTCTGGATGTACCTCAAGACGTGACCCGTGCCTCTAATGTGGAATCAAAAGCTTAATGCTGTCCCACACAATACACGCCGTCTGTCACCAATGGCCAACCGTAGGTGGCCGCCTATTGTAATAATATCCAATCATATACAACATCCAAATATGCAAATATAGTAATGGCTTCGTAATCAAATATGTATGAATGTATATTGTACAAGAATACTTATAAGTCAAAAGCTAACGATGACGATGGTATTGCTACAAAACATTCTTTCCCACCGCACAATGTGTGTGCAATCAATAACGCTGCCTAAATTAAGAGCCTCGCCAACGTAACGTAATTAAGAAATTATGATAAAATGTCGTCAAGTACAGCGGAAAGCATAAATCTCAGCGATGCATATGATTTTACGACAGGCAACAGCTCCTATAATCACTGCACCGGCGTAACTAGCCAGCGACATAAATTACAATATCATGAATACATTAACAACGTACGAGTCTTATTTAATACGCAACAGCCTTATTGGATATTATGAATTTATTTCTTTAACATAAGTAACTACATATTGATATTTCGATTAGCATCTACATTCTTTCCCACAAAATGCGGTTGACATACATCTCTCCGATGCGTTTAATCCAATTAGTAAGCTATCTAATTGATACACGATACAATCTCATATAAATCTGTCCTTAAACATCCGATTGTGTAATCGCATGTCATCGGCTGTGTGACCGCAGCCGGGCCGGCTGGACCAATTAATTACTGTTTACTAAAGCGTAGCTTATTCGAAGCAGTGGGCGTACAATCATTGATGTTTCCTTGTTTATAATAGTTGATAGTAAAGCACGCCGATATCTTTGGTATATCTGGTTTTTCAATAAGCCGTGGGAAAGCAATGTAGTTGCGCGCGCGCCGGTCCCAGATGCGTGCCGCGATCGCATCTGGTACACAGAAGAACTTAATTTTTAACTAGGGACCGGTCGAACCTGTCATTATTTCACGTTTATCAACGCTAATGGGAAACGTAACGAAACCGTGAGCTCGATGTGATTGCTTTTATTGTGTGTTTACATGACATGTTTATGGAAAACATTGCAGTCCCCTTGAACTTGCTGTTCGTACTGCACGCTGGTTTCATTTTATGTGCTTCGTTATGTTCGTCGTAAGTCTTTTGAATAATTTTGAACTTATATACTTGCTGATATACCTAATGGTTTATCTGAGTCAATCATTCTCATTGACGGCACTCAGCTTGGCAGTTAAATTAAGAAAATCTTGCATTTTTTTTTCATCATATATTTTAATTATCTAAAGCTGAAGCATTTACACAGGTGGCTAAAATAAAACCAATCAATGCAAAGAAACAGCGAATATTGTTCGTGCACGGACGCCCGGACGAAAACTGTACTCCAGACATACAAGCATTACCTTTACTTATAAGGATATCCAGATACCTGATAACTGTATATGTAATAGGAATCCATAAAGGAAGAAATGGTTATGTATAAAGCAATAAAGTGAATTGCCATGCATCCTGTTTCCCAAATGTTTCCGAGCGTACGGCCCGAGTACATTTGTATGCCACGAGTGATTGATCACCGTCACTGAGCAACACTACAACAGTATTTTAACGCACACCACACGACACACGTCGATCACCGAAGCGATAAATAGCTGCATGCTATTTTCACGCACACCTTGTTTCATTCTCTATTAGATATGCAAAATTATGCATACATTCGTCGTCGAACTTACATCCATACACGATAGCATTGACCATTCTGTGTAATCACTAAATGCCGATACATTTTGAAGTTCACCTACTGCCATTCGTCTACTGGTTCAATATTATCATCGGAATGAAATGGAACACAATGAACATACCAATAATTTCATTCAGTATAAGCTAGCACATTCAGTAATCACTTATTGATAACGGACTAATTAATCAACTGTTGATTGATTACCTCTTATCACCAGTATGTTGTGTGCCTATTGGCTTGTTTAGTGGGTGTTTTGGCGGTATTTGCATTTTTATCGACGTTGTTAGAAGGGCGAGCCTGTCAGTTATGTCGGTCATATGCCTAGAATGAATAATGTCTCGATCAATATGTGGACTAGTTTTAATCGGTTATGAATACCTATTTCTTTTAATAGAAACTGTGTCATGTTGTGATGGAGTCCCTATTAGACAGAGCTCTGCACGTATTCGTGTGACATAAACCTACCTAATACGGGTAGTGTGGAACATCAAGCAATCCTGATGAATGCTTATATCAGCACAGATTGGTATATATCCTCCGTATTCCAGCATGCAGATTGATTGAATCCCAAATTATCTTCCCTCACGTATATTCAGGCTTTGAGAAACGAATTCACAGTTCCGGAAAGGAGGCTAGACTTCAATAAATCGAGCCCTCATTTCGACTCAAGCTATATTTTTCTGTTCAAGTTTAAATTAATCATGTGGAACGTTTCAATATAGTGATATCTTCAGTGGAGAGGCTCCGAAGGTCCCCCGAGTGGCGCCTGACCCCGGGCTATATTTGTTGATGCCAGCCGATACGACAAAGCGACACCCTCCCACAATACATGCACAAGATTTACGCCCGATATCTCGATACGAGATATTTTTGAATTCGCTGAACAGCTCGAATGTTACCTGCTATCCCTTCACTTTAACATCAAACACGACATTTTACACGTCGTTTACCCTTCGTTTTATGTTGTACAGCGAACCCGTGCTGGGTAAATAAACATGTATGCTAAGCCGCACTCTTAGACCACGTATATTTACGTAAGAATCACAGCGGGCTGTCGAATTAGGTGCTCCATTAAATAAACGCGTGTTGGCGATGTTGATACATAACAGTAATAAAACAGAAAGCACTTTATATATTGTAGCAGCAGTACTGGCGACCTGTACAATAGCTGGCCCACTTAAGTACGGTCCAGCGCTTTCATGCCGGAACGAATTTTCCGGACCTGTCGTAATAAGCATCCGCGAGCAAACAAAGACATTTTCCGTTTGGAGCAGCCGGAAACATTACGCCCAAATTATGTATTTTAAGCCCACGAAATTGTTAAAAATACTTTTCATGTAAAAAGGTACTTTCCAGAAGATAATTAAATATCTCTTGGTTTTCTTAGTCCGCCTGCGACAGCAGTCCCTTAGAAACTTATATAGAATTACAAGTCACTACAATCCTAAACGAACACTTTTCGTTGCGATTTAGTGAAAAGGTTCAAATTAATGAATCATTTTGCGGACAATTTCCTTTGTAGGTGGTAACGCTGGCGCGCTATAAAGACGCAATATGTGCACCCCAAGATACGGGTGGTCAGGGCGGCAACATTAATGATACGTGCAAAGTGGGGACATTAGTCTGTGTGCCGGGCTGCCAGGGTAGCTCGTTACCGGCCACCTCTCCGGGGACCCTGCGGGTGTCCCCTATTTGTCAGACGACCGCTTCACGGTGAATTTTTTATGGACATAACTTATGTCTTGTGGGATTTTCTGGATGATAGCGGTGTCAGCATAAACGAGGTGACATTTTAATCATTGCGGTCGTTATATCTGTGTGGATAGAAGCTCCAAGCTGCATTATAAATCCTACTTCAGGTTGTATTAACGTTTGTGGACTAAACTCAGATGTGGAACGGAAGCAATAGTGGCCGTTAATGACGTGCTGCTTTAGGAAAATGCACAGCCGTCACTCTACGCTTAGCCTGCGCGTGCGCTCTTAAATTAAACACAATCCCACAAACCATTGCCCTAGAAAACAAACATGTATACGTCAACAGGAAAACTTCATAGGGCTACCATAAGTAATTATGTCCGTATATAATTAAGATTAGAAAACTTCAAGATCGTAATCAAGACGATTAACAATATCTAGAGTCGTTATATTATAGGTTATCTTATAAGGTTATTTTAGCAGTATTTTCGAAGTGGGAAAAATACTGTGGAGGGTTCACATTTAGACAACATTTGGAATGTTACGAATTTCTAACACCAGAGACTGTGTCTACATTTTCGTATACCATTTCACGAAGCATTTAACAAACGACTTCATATTCACTGTAGCAGGCAGCCCTATTTGTTAGGGCCGCGTGTCGGCAGCATATGCCGAAGGGCCCGACTCCCGAACCAAAACAATTAGATCACTACCACCCGGTGTCTCTTAACACATCTCTCATATAAAACTACTCGTAGGCAGAAAAAACCATTCGAGCGATACATCGATTCCGTTGACGGACTCGATCGAGCCCCCCTACGGACACATAAAGGTAGACAACACCAATGAAATCAAATCGTAAACGACGCCATTAATGTTTCCAGAATGAGTTGTTCAAAAAAGGTTTCGATTATAGTTCAATCACGACATGAGAAATAGGTTTATTGGAAATCAACAGCGTAACCGATTGATTAGGTACTCGCTTGACTCACTCGAGCGTCGTATTGAAATGGACAGATGGCAGATCCGGCACAGACGTCGGTGGAGGGAAGTGAGCAAATTAATTAACCGCAAACACGTCCCCAACAAACATGCACGAAGCCAAGAATAACAACAACTCTACAATACTATCAGGCTGGATATGCGCACACGGCCAAGGAATGGATGGGCCTAACAATACCGTTGTCTGGACACTGATTGTTCCAAGAAATCTAATTTTGCGGTATAATTTGAACATAAATTTAAGTCATGTTACCATAAATCACTCATGGTACAAAAATAGACCAGCTAAATTAAAATGTAGTGTTAGTGACTTGTGAGTGACCAGAGAGACTGACTCCTCACTTCGGAATTCACATAATTCAATGTCCTCTAATTGTAACTGAATAGCGACAAATAAAACTAAAGCGAGAACGGCTGCAATTTAAAAGTTTTCAAGTTTCGGGGTGGCGGCTAACTTGATAGTAAACTTGCTCTTCCTGTCGGAGAAATGACTTGGTTTTCAGCTATCCTTTACAACAGAAAGTGCACTAACAACCAAAATTGTGAATTCAGTGCTTTAATATTAACGACGCCCGTCCGTGCGCTTTGGGACGATACCGGAGGACAGCGTCCACTTGTAGTTTCCATGCAAACTTTTGCAGAAAACACTACGGTACATAATTTCAATGAATATTATTCAGCAACTATTTGTACCTCTGACAAAGATCGTCAGAAGTTTTCCACGAACGCTTATTCAAAACTTCCTCTCTACAGAAAATTACTTCACTAGATAGATACATTATGACGCCATCTGATGGGTACACCACTTTTAATTATTAGAAAACCCATACAATAATTTAAAACAACAATAAAGAACATAATTGGACGCTTCAATGATCTACATGCGGAATGTTTACGAGCTGTTAAATTGTCACATTAAAACAGGGCGTCGCCTTTCTTTGCCTATACGCGAAACCATCCATTTTTTTCTACAATTTTAACTAAATGTGGTATTTTATACTTGAATAACCAGAACAAGTGATTTAAAATTTTTCAGTATTTTTAATCAGTTCTGTCGCCTCATAATTTGCATATTGTTTTTCTCTAAATAACATTTTCAAAATCAAGCATAAAGCGCTCATACTTTAGATATACAACAGTATCTTGCAAATAACGCCGCATCCATTGTGCAATAAAGTGAAAGAAGACTTTAATGTGACCATAAAAGTAAAATTGCCTATTTTCATGAATCACATTATCGTCCACTCTACCCACACGTTCAGAATTACATTTCACCAAGTTCAAGCGACATTGAAAATCGATCTCAGTGGCGTGCACTTGGAGAGGCCTATGTCCAGCAGTGGACTGCGATAGGCTGATGATGATGATGATGATGAAGCGACATTGTACGCCACAAAGATATCTTAATGTACCCGTGTGTAAATGCTTTCAGTTAAATAGAAACACACTTTTAAATACACTGAGTGTATGTAATGTAAATATTTACATTGATTTACTTGTAACCGTTTTTCCGCACGGTAATTAATTTGCAAAAGCAATCTATTTACTTGATTTTCGATTTCCAGGTTTCTGTATATCTAATTACCGATTCAAACGATCGTTTAACGTAAGAGACAAAATACACAACGGAACGATTCGCAATTTATCGGTAAACAAATTAACTGATACGGAATTGCCGGAGGAGATGAATGTAAAACAAAAACGTTGAAGTTGACATGACAAATCGTCGAAATCGCGTGGCTAGTCTCTGGATAGACGGGCCGCTAGTGGGAGGGCAAATTGCACGGATCCTTATAGTTTGCAATTTATTCGAAACTCGGCAGGCTTGTAGATTTATATCGGCCGCAGATTGGCGGCGCGCCTCACGCGAGCTCTATACACTGAAAGCAATTTCAGTGTCGGCCACATGCGCTTTGCGACTCCCGATCCCTACAAATATAAACATCAGTTATTTCCACCCGGGAGGGGTGTGTGTATGACTTTAATATAACATTGATTTGATTTGTACGGTACGTTTCTATCGGTCCCGAAATGAAACTACCGTGCCTACACGTACAAGAAATCCTATCACGTAACACAATAAAGAAAATATTAGGGAGAAATATTAGTCTTATGATATCCGAACAAGGGACAGTCAAAGCCTACGGGGAGCGTAACTGCCATTCCCACGCGTCAAATATTTCCGGATAGCGTAGTAATTAATGTTCGGATAGCGAAGCTACACAATGCGTCAGTGAGCACAGCCATTAGCTGCACAATTAGTGCAATTGTCGTTAATTTATAGTTGTACACGTCAACGGCAACGGAGTGGCGTGGAGCGGTGGCAGGCGCCCTACAGACAAGCGTGCTGAATTCAATCAGTGGGACTGGATATAACGCCCATTCAGATATCAGTGCACTAATGTGGGTAGCAAAAACCGAGTAGCTGCAGTTCATACTGTTGAAACTTAAGCATATTCGTCTATTGATATAGGAAACGTTGATTTTCGATGTGCTGTGAAAACAAACCGTTTACGTTGCCGAAACTTAGAACGTAAATAGTGGAATGGAATAGCGCTTGCAAGTGAATGATAGAGCGTAGGCCTTAACAGGTGAAACTTTATTGACATTTGATAAAATACACCATAAAGATAAGATATCTTTCGGTATCTTGTTAGTAATATTTCGGAAATAGACGATAAGATAGATAAGGACTTTGAATTTCCTACTGACCTAAATATAGTTCCGAGTTCCGAAATGAAATATGACAAAACTATGTGATATTCAAATGATATCACAATTTATACAGAATGCATGATATTTATGAATAATTTATTTTGTTTAAACGTCGTTTCCCACGCGATATCAGACATGTATTGTGGCGCTTCGCGATATCATATTACAGACATATATTTTTTTCAATTCGTGTTTTGTGTTTACTAATTGGAAAGGCGATATAGGCCGTTAACACGGTAACTAAAAACCGTCTAATTAAATTAGTTTACGGCTGTTCCTATCTCGTTCAATTACTTTTTACGTCACTCAAATTAAGATTTGTCTAGTCGGGTGTCTGACAGGCGTAAGACAACACGATTTGCTGAATTCACGTTTAAATTCGCGAAATACTCATTTGGTCTTATTTCACAGGCATTTTGGTAATCATCGAAATACACGCAATAATCTCATATTGTTGGTTGGCTTATTCCGGAATTGGGAAACCACATAAACTTTATATTTAGGTTACCGCAGATAAGATCGTGTTAATAGATTAGATGGTAAATTAAGTTTGCGACTGTCACACCCTCGTTAGAGCCCAAAGAGAATCACAAGCCACATGGCACACCACGGTTTAAAGTAATAATTTATTGTTACGACACACTAAAACACATGGACTATGAGAAAATTAATACCAGATAATCCCCAAAGTAATTGCACTTTGAGATAAGTTTAGACTCCTCCGGTCTAATTTAGCTGGAGCATTCATTATGTCGTTATTATAACGGTAATAAATCGCTTTTATATAGAACGCGTCAATCTTTATTAGTGTGATATTCAGAATACGACGTCATATGGCACTGCTTGATGTGCATATCAAAATAAATGACATTGATTCAGAAATAAGCCAAACATTACTGAGTCAGCTAACTGTGTAATCCGCGCTTGATATTTTCTTGAACTTCTATTATGTTTCCAGATTAGTAACGATCTGGCAGTAACAGCATGGTGTCTCCATATAGATCACCCTCATCAGCTCCCACGAGAGTCGTAACGGCAGACGTGAAGTAATACACCAATATGCTTCCAGAATTGTTCCCCGTAGCGGCCTATAGGGGAAACTCACGTTCAAAGAAGATATTTACGGGCCACTGTAATGCGACGGGGACTAAATTCAGTCTACGAAGGAAACGTAAACACTACATCAGACAAACCGCCCGCCATAATTAGGTACAAGACTGTCACTTTATCACAGAACTCTAAATTTCATGATACGAATCGCAGTGAATTATCCCGTAATGTATACGGTACATAACAGCCAATTTAGTAAATGTAGCGCGATTTCTCAACAACTTGAACAGACTAACATGTATTTCATTAAAACTATACGGAAACATTGTAAGCTATTCGAACAGTTTTGAAGCAAACAGCAATATTTCGTACGAAAAGTTTTTTAACTGTGTACTGTATTGTAAGGCAATAAAGGAAATGCCTATAGCCAAGTTAGTAGTTGTTGCTAGGAAGTGATTCAGTGAATTGGTTCCGCTGTAGCTACTGGGCAAGCGCATGCGGCACAAACACATCAATTAATTCACAATTGCTATCAGCACCGTTGATTCACAATTACGATATCGCCACATGATTTTGTCGCGCTCTGATTTACTGTCGTACTCACATATTTCAATATTTAATTCGTAATTAATATATAAATAGAGAAACGTTAGAAACGTGATATGCGAGATAGTGAGTTAATTAGTTGAGGGCGCCTCAATTTATAGGTTCACTGCCACGAGGTATCAAACTCGTGTAGTTTATATGTTTGTTTTCAAATACTGTACGTAGGATTTACGTGCAGTGCGTGCTGCATAGACGTGCTTACAACGCCCTCGTAGCGTCCCCCTTTTAAATCTTTCCATTTCAGCGAATACACGCGTGCTGGCGACAAGCCGGCTTCATATTGACGGTGCATCCATGCGTTTAAAGTAATTCCGTTGACGGTATATTTTTGTAGAAATCTACGTGCTTTCAGCCTTGTTTCTCATTTGACACTCCGCATCGTTTTACCGAGTAATCAGAGACACCATTTCCAGTAATTGGGACTTTCCGCAACAAGACACAATTCTAATCAACAGTTATGTAATACAAAACGTGCGTCTAAGGCACAGAGGTCTGACACTGAACAATAATGTATATCAAAGGTGAACGACCGATTAATTCATGCGATAGTTCTAGTTCTGTTTATCAAAGTAAGTAATAAAGATATCTTGATGTGTGTTGTACTGCGCGTGCGTGATATATGTGACGTTTTATTGTGCTGTCTGATATTTCCAAGTTATGGGACGGGCTGGCAATGTTTGGCCTCCGTGATAAAAATATGTAACAATTTGATTTCTGACGCGTTCACTGATTATGATGCTGGCCGGATACATTACCATCCATTTGCATGAACTTTTTCATATGTTTTTTTTTCTCATTCCTCAATATCATATGATCTGAGTACGACTAATGGACAGTTGTTTTTATAACCAGTGTAAAAAATGAAATCTTCTGAATAAGTTGACTGGCTAAAAATTAAAACGATCAATTAATAATGCTTCAGACAGTAGAATGGGCTTAATCAAAAGTAATGCGACATTAATCAACACAATGAGTGGTGTCAACTAAACACGAAATTGAAATAGAAATTCAGCCAAATGTAAGCGAAATAGGTATCATTATTTAAATTACACAACATTTCAAAGAATTCTACCCTTATTCTAATTTAAATCTCCCTGTTCAAAGATTCAGCGGTTCATTTCACGCTAATCTCAAAAGCCACAGAAAAGAAACATAAAAACTTTTGTCTTTCTTTCTAAATGTAAATTCTCTAAATATTATTTTAACATTTCCAGCAGAACTTCGCAAAGACAATGGTCAGTTGGTAACAAAAACTCATAATAATAATTTAGCGGCGCCAATAAATTTTTAAATGTCATGTAGGTACGGGACAATGGTTTAGCGTCAGCATAAAAATGTTAGCGTTCAAAAGGTTAATATATTGTAAATTTGGTCGGCGGACAGGAAGGCGGTGGTGTTGAATGTATTAAATCACGTGAACGTCGTATTTAAGCGAGGCTAGCAGGAGAAGCGGCGGCTCACAGGCAGGAACGTGACGCAATTACCATATCGCGTTACAAGAAACTATACACGAGATCTGAATCTATTGTTGCAATGCAAAAACTTTGACAAGTTGCTACAAAATTACTATTGTTACAATTCTCGGAAGACAGCCCTGTGTTTGTTCACTGTTCAGCGTGCATTTGAAATAGATGCTTCGACGGCTCGACATGTTGAAATGGAGGGCATGCCCCGATTGGAAAGAATAAACAGATTGTCTTAAAAGATCGAAATGTGGAAATAGTACCGGTTGTTTTCGACTTTCCACATAGCAAAGCTGCGGAAACAAAACATACTAAGCTAAAGATACTACAAAGTAGTTATGAAGCGCTATAACTCTATCTACAACACAAAATGAAGTTTAGCAAGCATTATGACATCGTAAATACTCAAGACAATAAATCAACTTGTACACAAACCTGATTACCAGACAGGCAGTGGTACAGTTAGTACCTTAGATTAAATAAAAGCGTGTTAGAGCAACCCGGAGACAAAGCAGATTTCTCATTAAGAGCCGAGACTGCAGCCCTACCGTTACGAGTTCGGTAAAAAACCAACAACCGCGCTCCGTGACAGCTTCCTAGTTTGTCATGGTAATCCATTTCTCACAGTTAATTCTTGAAACGTGCACAGCTCGGCAAGTGTCTGCGGTTTTTTCTACAATTCCCAGAAAACTTGAGAAAAAGAAGCTAAAACTAAGCCTGCGTAAATAATTGTGTTATGGTTAAACAGGTGAATTTAAGTTTTTTTCTATCGTTATGCTAATCAAAATCACTATTTGAATTGGCTCTCAACTATGTAATAACTCACTTGCAATATTGCAAGAAGGTTAAACTAATGACATACGGCCTAAATATGCAAACATTAATGCTTTAATTATGAAAACATAACCTAGATGCGGTTTATTGCTTAGATAAAACATTGCTCTCATATAAAGTAGGTCTATTCATACACTCAGTGTTTATACATAAGGGTTCGTAACAGAAAGGATGCTTCATAACCCCTTTACTGTTTTATGTTTATTCGGGAACCAATGTCAAACATTTACTGTCTGCTTCAATGTAACCATTCTAGGATAATACATCCAAAAGTTTATTTCCAAAGCTGTAAAAACTTATCCCCAATAAACCTCATTGAACAATATCTGGCGGCTGAACAAACAAACTGTTGTTTTGTCAACAACCAGTTCCTAATAACACCGAAATTATAAAGACCCTCTATACGTCTTGAATGAATGGCACAGCTTCCCCACTGATTTAATAGCGTCCAGAATTGAATTTAATAAAGTCAAGGCAAAATCAATATCGAATTTAAATGAGAAAATATCATTTAATCAAATCTATAAAGCACTTATGTCACGTACGCCAAATTGTCTAGACGAATTAATAGAGACGTGTATGAAACAGGCGCCAGCTACGTGGATTTAAGCCACGGCCTTCATATTTTTTGTCTTTTTGAATGCTTTGCAGAATGACATTTCATTTAATATTTTGAATGAGGACCATTCAGGACGAATGCGCTGGTTACCGTGGATTTTATTTTAACTTTTATATTCTAAAAGATCTGACCTATGGCATGAATGGCTCTCCAATTACGGCAGTATTAAAAATGCAGCCATTTTTTCTGTGAGTTGAAAAA
The DNA here is from genome assembly GCF_030705265.1 of Helicoverpa armigera. Lineage (NCBI taxonomy): Eukaryota > Metazoa > Arthropoda > Insecta > Lepidoptera > Noctuidae > Helicoverpa > Helicoverpa armigera. Next base: position 4,922,398 of record NC_087124.1, on the reverse strand, counting down.
AAGGATTTGAGGTCGAAAAAGCTCAGCCTCAGTACTTAATAGTTTTAATGATCTCCTTCTATAACAAAAACAATGCAAACGCCCGCGCTCTTAAATGAGCTTACAATGGTAGAGAATATTCAACAAACATTACAGATAATAAACATGGAAAGTAATTAATTAAGAAACACTGTTATTAAACAAAGCGGCAGCTTCCGACCCGCTGAGACAATGTTTGCGAGTGCAGACAGATAATTTGTGTTAATTTACGATGGAGATAACCGCGTACCGGCTATCGTGCGACGTGATAGATCGAGGCCTAGATATAACACCAAAGAGAAGTAAGCAAATGGAACTGTAAATACACCAGCACGACAAACGCCACTCAGACATGTGCCTTGTGACCCGAAGCCGGCGGTCCTCAGGCGTCAACGTTCTCTGCCACGCACTCCAGGCATTTAGGAAGTGAATTCAAAGGCGAAATGTGCGTGTGTCAACTCCATTTGCTGAAGACTCATACATCACAGACAACCCGCTAAAATGGTCAGCAATTTGAAACAACAATTGTGATACCACTTTAATATTGACGTTACTATTAATGGAATGTGTTCCGCGTAACTGCAGGCGACTGTTGTGTTTGATTAGATGACAGCTATGATAGTTACTAAGCCTTATGTTCGAAAGCAATTCCACACTCGAATAACCGGCTAATGAAAGTTCTATGAAACGATGTTACTCCAAATAGTTGGACGGTTTTATGTTGATTTATGTGACTCTTTTATCTGTCGACGATAGAATAATAATCTTCGATCGTCTTTGTGTGAGCACAATACTTTTGAACTTGTTTAAATGACACCCACAAAAACTACAAATAGAACAGGGACTGGCGCATAAATAAACACCCACGTCGGATTATGATAAACATTGTGAGTACACTATGTGTAACAATCAGGTCGGTAGCTACAAGATGGCCTTCAATCATAATAGTGCCAGATCTTATCTGACGTTAATCCCATATAAAGTAAAAATATATCTTACTCGAACCACCGGTTAATACTGCTCCGCCATTTAAGGGAGCGTGTTTACCCAAACCGTAATGTGTAGCGCATTAGTGGGGAGACACTGAGTACAATGAGCCTATTCTGTGAACAGTTACAACTTGTCAAATAAGGGAAGAGTGCGACCTCCCGCCGCACGACACTACTTGGGAGGTCCAACGGTGCTGTCGACGACAACCAAATTAATAGCTTACAAGTCATCAGAGATAGCAGAGCCACCTATCACCCCGTGAGAACTCTTAACGACTTAGAAACGCATTATGTTTAAGAAGCTTGTCTTATAATTTGAAATCCCTTGGACGCTGGACATTCTCCGCTTACTTATTGAATGCATAAAATCAATTACCAAGCGATGACTTCTTGAAGTTGAATGCGACATATTTCTTTCAATGTCAGAAAGCGTCGAGACTAATGAATAAAATATTCAATGTAGCCGAGTATTTGAATAGATCGTTATGTGGCCCCTAACCTAATCCAAGACCAACACATTATCCATCTTGCGTGTAAAATTTAAATGGCCCTTTGTGACTCCTGTCAAAACACTTAAAATAACATGACGTATCCTATATGTAATCATCTGTAAAATATGTTCACATTGGAAGAAGTATAAATACAATCAACTATAAATAATTTCCAGGTTTTCTTCGAATTGTAATAAAAAACGTTCTTCATAAATTGATAATATTTTATAGCATTAGAATATGAAATACTTTAATTTCTCACACGAGAACAAGTTGACACGTTGCTGAGATAGATACATATTATAATTCTTCAGTGTGTACAACAGTGTCTTTTACTACCCTTCAGTAAATTAAGTGCGCCGTATAGATAATATTTCTGGGTCCAATAAAAATTCTGTTCGGGCGATAACGCCCGCCCAAGTGCGGTCGATAGGGGGAGGGTATGAGAAATAAGATTATTTTCGTTGCAAATTGATCAAACGAAATTTATTTTGCGCTCCCCTTCAGATAAGACAAACATTCTCAATAAAAATAAAGATACCTACTTTTTATGAGCAAAACCGAGGAAAAACAAAAATATTAAGTTAACTGTTTCCACATAATTACCAACAGAGAGAAGAAGACACAAAGCTCAGACAAACAAATTCGTAGAGAAGATTTATTAGCTTTTGAATGTGGTACTGAAAAGCTTCAGTTGATTATTATGTAATACATACGTACACATTACGTGTGACGCAAATCGAATCAGTGAGTGTGAAGTCATAGCGTTTATTACTATTAATTCTTTGCTTAGATTTTTCCAGCACCAGGATAATAAACGTGTAGCAATTGAGTTTATGAATCTTGTTCACGTGCCTAGCGTTGAGTGGACCACCGCGGCTACCACCGGTAACTCTATTTAGTGAGCTCACCACGTGATGGACAGTTAATTTACGGCTCGCTAACCGGCATAGCAATGAGTCGTCAACGGTTTGGGACGCGACAAAATTGATATAATCAACGTCTCACAATATTACAATTGTTCCACAAGTGCGTTAACTAGTCAGGTGTGGGCAACATTTCGATGTAATTTAACATAACAATTTAGAGGCGTAGGAATAGTGTCAGTTCGGTATTCCTTGGTAGTGGAGTTAATCGTGTAATTCGTGTATCAGTGAGAGCGCCGTATTCCCGGCACGCGAGCTATGCACGTTGCGCTCGTAGTTCACCTGCAACGTGACACGTAGCGCCGTTCTAGACCATTATACGTCTTAGAAGCGTAGCCCATTCAACTTGCAGCACCTGATCAACTTCATCCTACTTCAGGCCATTTCTTACAGAGAATTCTCAGTAAATATCGTTTATCGACATAGTAGCTTTAAAGGATTGCGAGCAATGCATCAGCGGGGCTATGGATGAGGTACTAAATATAAAATCATGAACATTATCATGATCCTATTTCGTTTTTTTAATACAAAATATCACCAAAACAACGATAATAAGAATAAGGAAAAGAATCTCCCCTTATCATCTTGGGATACTTCTATGTTGCTTGGTACAGTCACAAAAGTACTTGGTTCTATGTGTCTTGGAAGATTTCACAAATAAAGTCATTTCCATGATAATGTCCCGTCGAGGCGGACCCGACAAATAGATTGTATCCATTATCCCATACCATTTATTTCTATGACTATCTGGGAGCACCAAGTACCTTCGCCACAAACATTGTCTGCGTTAGATATTTACCTACTTACATACAAGTTGGGTTCACATATAAACGTTTACGAGCCCTGTATACTGCGAGCGGTAATCAAATCGAAATTCGTTTTCAATCAGCGATGCTAACCACGTCCGACCAGTCGTATAATCCCCAAGGGCGGCGGACAATAGTCGGGAGAGGTGATTTGCATGGTCCACTGTATCAAGTGCCTATTATTTATGTACATGCGGCACATTTGCATGCCCAAAACAGGAAAGGCCAACGATGGGCCCAAGGACACGTCGTCGCCGGCGCCGCTGATGTAATCGATGTCCCTGTTGTTCCACGCCCGGCACAATAATAATTCATATTCAAATTTCGAGCCCGAAATAATTACCACGACATGATTTATCGCGCCACAATATGACTTCAACTCTTTGTCACCATTGGGAATCCAACACGGAATTCTAATGAGACACGTGTTGCAGTTTACACAGCTTGTAGCCGCTCAGCTATTCGAACCACAAAAAATGTATTCGTGTGCCAACAAAAAAATAATGGAGTTCTTTAAATATTTTGAATTTTACCATGACAGCGATGAAAAAGGATTTTTTATAAGTTGGGTACTGTACTTACTTCCAACCGGTGGAGTATCTCGAGAACAGCCATATTTCGTTGCTGTGCGGTCGAAAGCAATGGCACCGTTTTCGCGCTCGTTGACAGTTGCATGGCCTCTGCAAAAAAGATACAGAATCAATTTTTATCTTTGTTTTAACTAAATAACAGGGTATCTTTATTAAAGATGATATGAGGAAAGCACGTAATATTGCAGTATATCAAAATTAAATTACAAAGCCCAAAAGAGTAAATCATACAGCAACGTACAGTATGCCATAGGTAAATTATCCAACGTTGGAGATTACAACAATAAATTATTACTTAAGTACATTTAAACACAAAAGTTAAATCGTTCCCTGGCGTACAATTTAAACGAGAGGGATTTTCATTTCCTCCATTGGGCGTGAGTTCTTTGAAGGGGATCGGTTATGTGCGGAAATTACCAGTGAAATCGTATCGCTGGCGGCGCGTGCGAAGCGGACGCACGGAGCGGACAATCGCTCCAGTGTCTGACAGACGACACCCGACGCGAGACTTCACGAAAATCCCATGAAAATCACACCTCGACGCTTTACAAGTACACATTTTCATCGAGGCAGTTACATTATTACCTACGCATTTCACTTAGTTCAGTGGTCGTCGTTTATGCGAAGAATTAAAGGAAAACAAGGTCGCATTCTTGTCCTGAGCAAACATGTATAGGGATATCTGCTTACATTGAGGGTAAAAATCTAAATATTTATGTATTATTATGGATCCACGGTAAGCAACCAAGCAGTTTATAGGTAACTAACAATATAAAAAAAGTTTCGATAAAAATATATATTAACCACATCGAGCAAGAGATTAAAAAACGTCGTATGATTGAGGTTATCACATAACATTGCCATAATAGTTTTACTACCTATTTTAAAGATTAGAGCAATCTTTTTTAAAAACTGGACCATACGGAAAACATTTACACATACGTACTCTCATTATTTCTTATCTAGAATTCCCATTGTACTATTTTAAACTTTAAATAAAACAATCCTGGGAAATCCCACCACATTCACCTACGCGTCTTTATATCAGAACGATTAAAACTAGGCGTATACCACAACTCTTAAAATAGTATAACAATACTCTATTACAATTGGCAGTGCTCTGGTGGGTGGACAAGATCTTCGATAAACATCAACATCACCCACATAAATATGGAAACTTCAACGTTAAATGTACAGGATAGCAAAGTATAAAATCAGTACATTTCGCACACTACGAGTAATGAATCTGAATAGTGAATTCGTAGAGTAAATTAGAAGGACGGAAGCGAGCGGGACGGATGTCCGCAGAGCAAGTGGCGCGAGATACACTCAAATACCAAATTACACGACTGTACTAGAGTAAATACACGACGTCACGGGACTAGCGGGAAATAGTGGACAGTATGTACCAACATACACGGAACTCTGGGAACACTAAGAATACAATGATGGAGCTTAAAGGTAAGATCAGTTACAGAGAAAGCTAGATGGAGATTAGTTTCGAGAAACGCACCTTGTAGCTTTTACCTTTAGAACAAGCTTAGTTACCAAAGTCGGTGCCAAAAATGCTGAAGCAAGAACATTTTATATCCTACCATTAGTTATAAGATGTCTAGTGAAGAGCACCCTAAAATTCAAACTCAGTAAAATGAACACTCAAAAGTTAATTTGTTTCTCAATCAGGGGCCTGAAGGATATAAAAGATGGTAATGAAATTTTGCACAAGAGAATCAAGGTCAGGAAAACGGGGCTGTCTCTGTTATTGATTAGATTCACTCACGAACAAAGAACTGTGAGCAAAACAAATGTAGAACTTAGAAATATGAACTTTTATCTGGATTCCTTTGGGTGTAGTTTTATGTTCACTTTCCTGTGTTGTCTATCTACTCAGTTTCCTTCAAGTTCATCCGTAGTTCTAGGGATATTCATAGTTCCAGTCGAATCAATGAGCTCAAACAAGGAAATAGAAAATTGGTGTAGATTTCTTGATTTGCGATACGTACAATGTACGTAAGCTAGACAAACGATAAGAACACCAAGTGAGTATTGGCTAACACTAACTATGAATATGATTAGTTTAGTATATATATTCTTTAGATTTTTACATTAAAAACTGAACGTAACTTAGAAAACTTTTCTTTGAAGTGATGGGGCGCTGTAAAAATGATAAACTGCGCGTTGAACGGTTTTTGAAAGATTTACTAAAACCCCAAACTGTCGTTTGTGACTGTTTTTTGTGTGTAATTAAATTACTTTAGCACATTTAAGTATGCAGTCAATCAAACTAGAACAAAAGGCCCATGCTGTACCTTCACGCAATTTTATAAAGCTTAGCAATTCCATGTTCAAAATTATTCAAAGCGGAACAAATGCTATAGAATTAACAATAGCCTGGGAGCATGTAGTGGTACATTGTAATACGCAGAAACAAAGCAGTTAGGAGGTAAATAGAAACACATAATACGTATGCTCTGCACATAGAATTTAAGTTGGGCCCGTAAGTACCGGAATATATTCATCCTTTGTTGGGACCCTGTCACGAATCTATAAAAGACGCAATGAGGAACCAATCATTGGAACGTATTTTTATTTATTGTTACACGAATATTAATGTGAGACTATAAAAAGAAACATGAGCCAATTGAAAAATGAATAAGTGATATTTTGCATGAGTAGACATTCCAATTTGGAGACCTATTAATATTTCTGTCAACAGTATTAGAATAACGAAGTTGTAAAACGCGTTTCGAACGTTGTAAAAGATTTCATGCAGTTAATTTTAGAGGAGCAACGAACTAGAATTCTGCGAATAGTAACAACATGAAAAGTTTGGATACCATATCCAATAACACGTTTTACGTTTCGGCATTGTCGAGACCACATCCCAATACAGAAGGCAGAGGAGAGCCGAAACAGCCGGAGCGTTAAAATATTTACACTGCGGTTGAAAACACGCGCCCTCGTCAGAACCGCCTCGCTCCCAAACAACATATGAACGAACTACATATCTACACGTTTACAACCTCTCAATGACTTTGAAAAACGTAGAAAACAACATTCACGCCCGTACCCTCCAACATTCGAACGAGCTAAAGGATTTACCTATGCGAAATGGAATGCACAATGGTCAAAATAAGTCAACTTTGTTTCAAGAAGCATGACATAGGTAGGTACCTCAATAGATAGATTTCTAGCTAGATATTCAAATTATTTCTAGCCAGACGTATAGTATCTACGTCGCCATACGCAATAAAAAATATTAGCTATTCTGAGGGCAAAGAAATCATATTCGTCGGCACATGCAGACGGAATTTAATATTGTTCTGCACAATGGGTGTCCTCTAAAAAATTAATAAAACTTATACATTAATAACGTTGAACGTCATTTATTGACTGTGTGGCTGCAGACCTCTTCAATTGTTCGCTTGAGGAGAGCCGACAGGGAATGAAAGACGCTCCATTGAAAGTGTTCCAAGTTTGCGTACGTGCCCAAGATATGTATAGATAGAGCATCTTTTTTCATTTTATCTCTGCCCTTTGCCCCGATTCGTTATAATATCGCCTGTTTTTATTCAATTAACTGTATAATGGGTCGATTCACTTTTGGTGGTCTATTCTCAGAAATCTAATGATCGTTTTGTAGTGGCAGAACATGTATGTAAAAAGATAACTTGACATTTTTGAGATAAAAATAATATCAATGAGTGGTACTATAAATAAATTCTTTTACTGATTCTTTATACATGCCGAAGCGAATCGCTCGCTTTCGGCCATGAATAGAAATCTATCTCACATGAGCAGAAATGATACACTTTATAGACGAAGGCTAGCGTGGAGGTACATACTTGTGTCAATTTACATTCAAATCGGCTTTATTAAGGGGGAATATCAATAAGATACGATGCGGAGGATCTCGGTACTGCTTTTTAATGTGGGTAACTTAGGAGCATACTAAAATTACACGCTAATAAAAATGCGCTGATTAGAAATTCTAATGTTGGATGAATCCACACTCGCAAGTAATATGCGACATAAAATACTGAAATCATACCAGTAATAAACTTTTCGGTTGTAAAGAGTGCTTAGATTTGATCGAGAAGAGCTTAATTTTTATCACGTCAGACGCTGTGCCATCAATTTTCATAACTAACATTAACCGTCAGCGGGAAAATATTATAAAATCCAATTACTCTTTTGGGATTATAGTGCGCCCTTACCGCCCAGCATCGATACTGAAAATTCATTTTTAATTAAGTCTGAAGGCTCTACAAAGAGCTTTAAATGTTTGAAGAGTCAGCCACAACGCTTCTAATTACAGTACCATTATCATTTACGTCTATGTGCCGACGTTTGACATAACCGCTTTTATGAGGTTGAGGTTTTCAGCTGCCTCAGAGGCACATAACATGTTATTTAATTTGTAACATTTGTAAGAAGTAGGCAAGGGCACAAAGTGTCAGGAAGTTAGCTCGTGAGGATGACGGTGCATTTTCTTTAACGTGTTCGCCATTTGGAGGCATTCCGCCGTGTCACCGTCCCTCGCGCGCTCTAATAGCCCACTCCAGGTGTATGTCAGACATATGAAACGACCGGTCTTTCATAATGTCTGTCACGTGCTTCAGAGATTTTTCATTCAAATGTTCAGAATTGCTAGCTAGAATTATAGTCCGGGAGTTTTAAAGAATTTTGAATTGAACATGTGTAGTGTACCTTTCCCACCTAGGTGTGAAACTACAAAAGATTTCAGAGCTATAAGAAGTGCCTATATCATGTTTTTACTGTTTTAATGAATCTCTACGACACAATCTTGGATTCATTATTTAGCTCCACAAAATGTTTATTAAGGAAACGAACATTACTTTCGTGTTCTGTTTCCTGTCCATTTCAAATCGTCATCTTATAAAGTGTAGGCGAAACAACTTTAGTGCTTTAAATTAGAATTAACCAAGTCTTGCGAATCGTGTCTTAATCGCCCACAGGCATTCCAGCTCACCCACAAGTTGCATAGCTAGACACCGGGAGACACAGGTGCATTTGACGAGCTGTGGGAAGTTTATTATTGAAGTTTACAAACCTTTAGATCCAAATCCATGACCAGGTGCTTCCCAAAAGAGGTGCCGCCAGTTTTCTGTATGTGCAAGAAGACCATGACATCATGAGCGTTCAGGTCGAATCGGAAGTCGTCGTGGAGGACTTCGTCGTAGGAGAGACCCGGCTGAGCGATGACGTCAGGGAGCGGCCGGCCGGGAGCTTCAGCATACGAGAGAGCCAAGGACTCGGGCACTCGATCCCGCGGCGACAGAGCGCACACCTGAAGAAAAAATAAGTTAATTAGCAAATCAGTAGTCATTTTGTAAATTCGATTTGAGTTTAGATTTCAATAAAAATGCTCCAAAGTTTATTTTAAAATCCATGCGATTCTCGTGGACTGACATGTTAATTAATGAATAAAATCTTGCGATGAATGCTCACAGCTTTGGACACTAACAGTTCTAGTATTTAACTAATAATTCTAATGTACCTATAGAATATTATCTCAACGCAACTTCCTTAATCGAAAGGTGAATGACATCGTAAAATTTAAGAAATTAAAAGTCTAGACTAGTTTTACCATAATTGGTCTGAATTTTAATTCATTTTATCTTAACAAAAATCTATATCTTCGCTGCTTTTATTGTTCAAAATCGAATGCCTTCCTACCATTTATTATTGACTACGATGCCACATTATTATAATTTATGAAACTATTTCGCATACAAAAATGGATCGTAAACATTTAAAGAGGAAATTAACATATATCGTAATGTAAATGTCTAAAACAGGTTTCATTGGAATCGCTTTGCCATTCATATTCGTCACAAAGGTTGATGAGAAAGCTCTCGGCCCCTGAAAGTTCATTTATCGTGATCCCTACAAACGCGTATCGAAATCAAGTAGAATTGGGAGGTTGGGTTCATGTAACGCGGCTGAAGCCTAAACACACATTGCGGGTTACATGAGAAATATTACTCAAGTATTATGTGGATATTTCTCATAAATAACGGGTCAATAAGCTTCTCTTGGGCCTGAACCTTGTTTTATGGATTTTTCATCAGACACGTACAAGGCGAAAGGTTACAGCTACACGTGCTACAGATTAAGTGGTATGTTTATGTTCCATATATCATATAATAAATACCTACGGTTTAATTACTTCCCAACTTTTCCTCAAGGAAACGGTAATAATTATTTTGCCAGCTGATTAATTACTTGAATGAACGTAAAGTAAGTAATAATACTACATCAATTTCATGTTTCCCCGTAACGAATGCAGACTTGCAGAGATAGTGGCTCCGTAAGCGCCCTTTAAAAAAGAAAGGTAATGAGTTGGCTCACTTCAAATTAACCTCACTTTTGAGCCGAGAGAAATCTGAATATCAAAAGAGGTCATCCGTTTAACGCGAAGAAAAAGCAGTGTAAATTACCTTCTTCTTTATGCAGTTTCGAGACGAACATGTACAGGATTAGATTGAGATTTCTTAGTAGGGTCCTAGACGATACAGACTTTGGATTAATGGTAGAATATTATAATACCTATCGACCAAAAAACAAAGAACTAGACTGTGACACTTAAGACACAGTCTTTCGCAGCTTTTTAGCGTTTTTTCCCTATCAAATTATTTTAATAATGCAGAGCCTTTTTTCCTTTTTTGGTGGAGATAGAATGAGCTTTCACTCGTTTGGTAAAATGCAATACAATATACTACATATGGTTACACCCAAAATTAGTCTCATTCCATAACTGTCCAGTTCTGAACGTGGATCTAATAAACTGCACAATTATGAAGGAAAATTGCCAATACTCGCCACACTTGGCAATCCGATTGGCGATGCAAGCACATCGTTTAAACATACATCGTACCATTGATTAGCAGTTTATTGTACCTAATTAGCAGCCTCGATGACTGTGTTACGCAATTAGGGCTCTGCTTTAGCTATACTGTTTCTCATCCATACAGTATGAACAGAGTGAAGAGTTCATCATCATAGTCATAAGTCTACTACTAAACGTAGGTCTCTCCTTTGAGCGCCAACTACCCCGACAGAAATAGGGTTAGGTTTTAAACTTTTAGCAGGTCAAATACTGATTATCTGCGACCTAAGATGGTAAACCTGTTTCTCTTTTCAGAATAAGAACCGTTAAGTAGGCTGTAACGTCAAATAAATAGAAGTTCGGGCCCACAATTAAAAATAAATGCTTCCAGAACAAGTTTCGTAAGAACTTCGGCACGATACTACTTACTTCAAGTTGGCAACAACAGACATTTGTAGTCAATATTCTATTCTATATTGTAATGTTCAGTTCCAACGAGTTTAATAACAATAACGTTTTATTAATCCGACATAAGTATTGTTAAACGTTATGGCTTCTAAGCTCCGTATTTGGAAATGAAAGTTTCAGGGAACTTTGACAGATAATTCGTATCTAACTAAATATGTCTGAAATTATGTGGCTCATCTTGTTTCTCGAGTATTTATATGCTTTGACACCCCTGGATGAAACTCATCAAAAATTACTTCTAAATCCACTTTACTTTCATGGTTTCCATAACAATAAAAACGAATCTTGAAAGAAAAATGTTGTAATACATTTTAGAATTGCGTTAAAGGTCGGTGGGGTTAGGAGGGTGACGGGATAAAGGGCGTCTATCCCCTCCCCGCTTGTTTGTTCGCCTAATGAAGTGGGTAGAGCGCCCTGGCCCATTAATATACAGTTACAATCAGCACCCACCCCAACGATTCTACTCCACTTATTACGATTACTAAGATGTCGCCGAGACACCAAACAATAAATATTAAGTACAGTTTACAAGTAAGACTCCAAAACAAATGTAATTTACTAAAGTATTACTAGTCAGGCAAACGGCAAAAGTAATTGCATTTATCGAGGCAATGTGTATCGATTATTACGATTCTCAATAACCCTCTCATCGATCAAAGGTTTTCGCGGCGGATTACTCATCATTGATGCATTGGCAGCGGTTTGTAATAGAAGTATAAGTTTACGAAATACGATATGGCGCCGGGCGCGGAGGACGCCTTTTAGCGCCTTGTAGTACGGAATTTAGTTATTAAATGTTATGAAGTTTATCGTCAACTGCAGCCCCTTGGAGCTCGGCGGTACTTGTTTAGCGCCATTGTTTCCTTATCTTTTCCTGCTTGTCACAGGGTGGTGTTGCCTGCGTTCGCCAAAAGTTTACACGAACAACTTGGTCCATTAAGAAATAGAACTCTTACGTAAATGCATTCAACTGCTTCACTTAGAGAGAAGAAAATAAGTATGCTTATTAAACCTGGTCTAGAATTACATAAGAAGGTTCGCCTATGTGTTGACATTACCTAATTAAGAAAAACCGCAACGTGCCCTGAATGTTCACTTCGAACCGCTTTAACTTAGCTACTCACATTCACGTATTTATCTAACTTTATCTCTTACTTCGAGCTGAATTTCTCTGAAAGTAAGACCTGGTTTCGATATAGGTCAAGTACATAACGGTTTATCAACATGTTGTAACAAGGCTTCAGTTATAATAACGAACAAAATTAATGCGGCGATCGCGTGTGAACGCAATTTAGTGCAGAAAAAATGTTAAAGTTCAAAATTACCGAATTAGGTATGTAATGAATGACTAAGCTAACAAAATTAAATTCTAGGACACCAAGTAACACCAAAAAACATCAATTTGATGTTTCTAATTATATGTAACCTTTTTATTTGATTCAGCATGTTAGGAATGTCTCTCAAAGTTCGATCGCGCTGTATTCTTGAGATAATCCTAAACTGGCGCCGTATAATTGGGTTAATTAAGCTAATGGGCAGTACTAAACACTTACAACATAACTACAAATCCTAAGTACGAAGTACTTGCTAGCAATTAACATTGCTCATTCGAGGTAAGGCAGAATACTAGACGAGCCTGCTTGAAGGCTTTATTAATCAAAGCTGCAAAGAACATCTTTAGTTAAAATATGAGACGCTTAGCTCTTATGTATGTATAAGAATCTTGAAAGTCCCTTGGTGTTTTTGCATCGGCTGAAATTAGCATAAATAAAGCCCTTATCTGAATACGTAGACGTCGGTGATGTAGGTGTATCTGTCCAGGTGTTATCCTGTCCATTATCAATTCACGGCGCGCCAGCTCACAGCGCCATATGAGGCCGTAGGGACACCGTACGAAACGCAACTGGCGTGCAAAGAGATGCAATTTTATCCTTTGTCTCGACTTTTGCAATTCGAATGTTAAACGCATGACCATAAGTGGAACTGGAGAGTGGTATTTCAAGGACCGAAGGCCCCTGTCTCACGCTTCATGGTCGGGAAGACTGCAACTTTGTTTCAAGTTGAGAGTGCAGTGTTTTTACTTTATATGCCATGCTACGTTTAAGGGATTTGTAAACTAGGTAGTTTCCTATCAGCAGTATGTGTTGAAGCAATATCCAGTGGTGTTGAAACAGTTGGAAACTAACAATAAGATCGTGAAGTAACATGTTTGCACAGATGTGCCCTCTTAATATAATTTTCTTAAAGACATTCATCACGATTACATTCCAATGGACTTATATTCATTATGCAGAGCTTAGAGGAATGTTTTGTAAGCAGTTGTCTGACACCATAGAACCGAGACCATTCCTGATCTGGCCACGGTGCGTGAGCCCGAGACACCTACATACAACATTATTGCAATCTATTCGCAGTTATTCAAATGACAGACCGATTTCCGTCTGCCGCCACCCATCCGCCCACGAATCCCTGTCTATTAAGCTCCGCTCACGAGATCGTTCGCATTGTGAACCAGTTTTACAAAACAAAGTACGACTTCATTAGCAGTTCCGATTGAGTTTCACAAAGATATTAAACTTATTATTACATAAAGCGTGGTACGTATCAATTTTTATTAAAAAAATGATTGATTGCTACATGTTTCAGCTTCATGCCGACGTGTAGTGGAGCTTGCAAGTCCTGCTGGGCATTTTTTGCGGGCGGCTCGTTCGACCGGACGGCGGGTCTTTGCTACCTACTCATAAAAAATGATCAGCACGGCCGGCACGCTCTTAATTAGTGGAGTTGGGAATATCCACTATCTAGACTCACAATTATTATGATGTACTATTTAGTCAACGCCAGAATTAGGCGAATTAGCGTTTCGTTGACATCAATTTAGCAACGTCTCGTTGAAATAAAGGCGTACAATATTTGGATGTACCTACCTATTAAAAAAAATCTAGTGTTGATCTAACCATCCCATGTCTCCTTTATAATTCTGTCGTTGCTAAGGGCCAAGTTTAATTTTAGTAATAGTAATTACACAAAAACAGATCAAGTAGGAAAGTAAGCAGGCATGTACTATATGTACTTAAAAACAATCAGTTGCTGATAATGTAGGTACCTAATGTGATTTAAATATCCTTGACAATTTGCATAACTGATTAGATAAGAAAGGGAGATAAGTACCACATTTATATCTGCACTAAGGATTAACAGAGAAGTAAAACAAGTTGCAACAGTGAGTGTAAATAGACAGTCAGTTACTGAAGTAAATAAAATACTTTACTATTTAATTTCATATTATATTGACAATATTTTATCAACTTTATTTTAAATGCAAAAGTAACATTCAATTGCATTTAAATTAGTACTTAAATAATATCAATTTACTGTTATCTATAAAACAATAATTTTAATATTTTTGTTTTGCAAGTTCATAGATTGTTTGTTGCCTTTGCCACAATCAATGTTTTGAATATCAATGCATGGAATATTTCTTCTCAATAAGAAAGTACATAATATTTTTGTGACAGTTGCTATCATAACTGAAAGAAATTGCCTGTGCATTATATTCTTACCAAAAAGTGTGTTGGGACTTTTTAATTAAAAGATGAATATTTTTCCTAGAAATATATTAAAACCAGTGAAAAATTTATTAAGCAAAGTCTTAATTCCAGTCAGTGAAGTAGTTCTCTGAGAATGTCAGTAAAACTATCGGGAACCATAAGTTAGTTATTAAACTAAATATACCTGCATACATTTAGTACTTATAACAGAACTTAGGTAATATCATAAAAAGATAAATATTATTATTCAATCCATTCATGCCATCTCCGAAGTATCCATATGCTCCCAAAGAAACACTTTATGGAGTTTAAGTACCGATACAAAGTCAAAAACTGCATTTTGGAAATAAATATATACATCTCTCCTAGTCTCGATGTACCTTGGACGATAGAATACTCGGCCCAACAGCAAGTAAACCTTAAAGTCCCAGAGTAACTTCTTCCCGTGCCCAGATAAAATATAGACACAAACAGTAAAACAAAAATCTAATCGGTTCAGTAGTTTGGGTACAAAAAGAAGTCCATTTTATATATTATTTTTTAAATCAAAGAACATACACTTTTTTAAGAAAACTAATCAAGAATGCAGGTTTAAATATAGGATTTTAAATGTCACCTCGATTCATTCACAACAAGCCACTGTTTCTATTAATTGTTTAACATTTATTTTTATTCATATATTACGACCACATTATTATCAATGTTCTCAGTTGAGTCATACATTTTATAAAATCAATGTATAAAACATTTACATTATTATTCAATAGTTTCCTCATGGCGTCTATTTAATCGCTGCAGATTTAAATAATAATTAATAGGTACATTTTATTATTATTTTTTACATTATCAACCTAGTGTTATCATCATGTTAAATATTTGGTGAATTCGAAATAATATTTGCTGCTAATTAAAATTTTAGTTTTAACCGATTTTAATAGGTTCTTTTTTTTAGGTACTCTTTTGTTTCAGGTGATCGGTTAGTTTTTTATTATAGATAAATTTTTGCCACTATTATTTTTAAATAAAATCATATACAAATAAGAATATATATTTTATAAGGTACCATTAATAAATAACTTACTGAATAACACGCCTAAGGAGATTTGTTTTTCTATAAAGTCTGTGTTAATAAATTGTCTATAAAAGATGTATCTGTATTATTGTCAATCTTTAAGGACCTAGTTTCAGTATATTGTGTGGCCTCTTCTTACAAGACAGGTGCAAGTATCACTAGTATATTACAATTACAGAATAATTAAAAAAATTGAAATAAATTATATGAATATTTGTTTGTATAGTGTAAAAGCATGAAACTTATTTATTAGTAGGTAATAAATAAGTTTTCATGTATTCTAAAATTTATTATTTATATCAATTTGTTTGTGTTGAACTTGGTTATCAATTTATAGAAACAAACATCAACAACAAATTGGAAGAGTGAAAATTCCAGTGCTTACTTGATCGGGACAGAAGTATCCAAACGCAACCATTCCAAACAGAGACAGTAGTAAACAGAAGAGTATCACTTTTCGTAACTTCGATCTTGGCTCCATTTTTTTTATTTCGTAGACACCGCTCGGCAGCAACAAAGCGAAATCACTATCTACTTGCACTGATACACTTTTTTGCATTTCGACTGAATGCATGTCTCATTTTTACAAAAATATCCCCGACCCAACACTCACTGATTCTGTCTACTGTCTTCCTTTTACTACGAAAGTACATAAATTCATTGTAACATTGATTTCACATTGTTCTTATCGACGCTTGATTATTTGACAGAGATACGATACGATAGCATTGTTTTGTTGATATCACTCGTAATATGTTATGCCATTAACAAACCCGAAAATAAAATGCGAGACGAGAACGATAGACCAAGGTGAGCCCGAGCCGACCAACTGCGACTGACACTACTCAAAGACGACTGACGGACCCGAGACGCGACGGAAGGCACTGAACACAAACAAACAATCCGAGGGTGAAGCACGTTTGAACACTGCGCCACACGCTTACGCACCATATTATAGTATCGACTACTCGCAGTTAATTAATGATGAAAACTACAATATCAAGTAGAGATTTTTATCGAAATTAACGAGATTTTTTAACAGCAATAGGCAGATTCAATTTGCTCTACACACGGCGAGTTCCATTCCCAATGGTTAACTTACATCAACACTTTGACAGCGGGTGTGAAAATAGGATAGCTTATGGGATGTGCTTAGAGAAAGTAAGAGATGGTATCTTCTTGTTATGATGAAGATAAGACAACACATTTCCTCACAAATAAAAGATCTGGAACGCACTCTTCGTTTAGAAATAGCTGCAGGAATCTGTCACTTTCTACATCTTCTTTTAGAATCTCCGTCGAGAAATGCTAACATAAAAATCGTGAAAAAGATAATTTAGTTTCGTCAAAACTCGGGTGGTTGTTTACAAATCAGAGAAACTGCTACTAATGGTGTTAACGGCAACAGTTTATAATATTAAAACTGTTTTCAAATCAAATCAATTTTCCCTTGATAGGTACGTTACCCCCTATTTTTTTAAACTGGACTGTATTTGGGTGCTATGATACCTACGCTAAAAAGGCTGTAACTGATACCTACCCCAAGTGTTGGTGTAGTCATAAATTAGCCCAGAGTCTAGAAGCTGTTACATCCCAAAATCGTGTTAAAACCGAATGCAGTAGCAGGCGTTATAAATCACGTCAAACCGGTCGATAAGAAAACCTAGATACCTACCTAATAACGAATAATGGCTTTCTCGGTTACCTATGGCGATAGTGCAGCCTAGCTAGATACTCGAGAGAAGATAAGACAGTGCGTAGCAGCTTTAGGGTCAATTCCCACTGAAAGAGCAGCGGCCGGCAGCGGCCGGCAGCGGCCGTAATTGCAAGGGATTGAGCGCGAGCGCGGCGGGCCGCGCGGCGCCGCACCGCGCCGCGCTCTTACGGCCGCTGCCGGCCGCTGCTCTTTCAGTGGGAATTGACCCTTAAAGTCAGCTTTAAAAGTAACTGAACATATCAAATTTTCAAAACTGCTAAACAGCGTGACGTTGATGATTTACCAGAGTATTCATCTACCTATTTTAACATTTAGGATGGTAAGTAAATACAGGAGTTTGTGTCGATAAGAAATTATGACCGTTTACTTGTTAAGTACATTTGAAAATTTTGATTTGTTCAGCTACTTTTGATGCTGACCCTATGTAAGTATGCACTCGTTGTCTTGAATTTACTGATGTTTCGCTTCTCATAACCTGTAGGTGCATACTATTTTTTGAGATAGGAACCTGGTTCCACTAGTTTGTGAGCCTCTCAACCAGCACCATCGCATCGCTTCGAAGAATATCGAAATTAGTGAAAAGTTATGTTGTGTGTGTCTGTGGCAATATAGCTCTCGAACTGATGAACCGATTTTGATTTATTATTTATTGCTCGATACTGTCTATTGAATGAGAAATGAAAAGTAAAACAAAGATGCAATATGAATTTGAAGAAATAATAATAATATTGAGTCTTTTTGCTATAGTCGTTTCAGTGTAAAAATAAGACAATGCTTCATGTTTGGGAAGGACTAAGGATTGTACGACACGCATTGATCTGTTGATTCTCTGTTAGGTTTTATTAGTCATCATTCTTGGAATAAAAATATCGTATGTTCGTCTCTTGATTTAAATTCAATAACAATTTACATACAGAAATAATTTCTTTGCTATGTAACAGAACTAATATCTACAGTTATATCTAACAGACACACAAACGATAGTTTTAGGAACGGCTGGAAAAATAATAATTTACAATTTCAATGACAGGCTTTAATCCAGTATCACTTCTAAGTAAGAGAATTTCATATAGAAGGTACATAATTTTTAAAATAATGCTTCATATGTTATGAAGGAAATCAGTTTCCTTACTAAAACAGAATACAAACTAAAAAAATATGTAAAACAATGGACATATCTATAATGCATTAGCAAAATTAACTAGAAATTAGATTTAGGTATTAATAAAATACCTTGTGGCACTACTACTAGACATCTACACAAATTAAGAACAGATTCCAAATATTTCATTTATTGTAAACGAAAAGGCACTTTAAAATTAAGGTGGGGGAGTAATGATACATGAATAAAAATATAATTAAGGTCAGAACAAGTTATAATGGAAATTTCCTCTTGTTTGTCATCAATTTCTCTCGTCACACTGTAGTTTCACTTAAAAGTAGAAAATATTTTAAGAGTTCTTTTATATAATATATATGTACACATGTTAAAAAATTCAACAAGGAACAATCCATACATACCTACAACTTAGAAATAATTATGTGATCAGAATGTCCTCAAACTAGTTGACACAGTAATTAAATAGATAATAATAGGTGTCATTTTACTCCATGATATTGCAATATCAAATACATTGTATGCAAATTATGTAATATTGCCATATCGAAAATAAGTAAAACAGGTAAAGCCAGCGCATGGAGTAAGACTAAACTCAATGCCACGAGAGAACTCATACATAACTGTCCATTATATTGATATAAAAAAATTTATATAAAAGGTCCACACCTTATTTGATTACAATTTCTGCAATATAAAAGTTATAAGTCACCACTGATATAATCAGCTATCCATACATTGAAAGAATATCATAGACACTTGATGCCGAGGTACCATAACACTCAGTCTGCGCACAATGTGTA
This sequence comes from Helicoverpa armigera, assembly GCF_030705265.1. Lineage (NCBI taxonomy): Eukaryota > Metazoa > Arthropoda > Insecta > Lepidoptera > Noctuidae > Helicoverpa > Helicoverpa armigera. The sequence goes on along the minus strand of NC_087124.1, from coordinate 4,902,997 downwards.
GATACTTCACCAGTCCCCAAACCGTAGGATCAACTCCTCTCACCACAGAATTTTCTAGTTATAAAAATTACTATATTTTATCGATTCAGTCCACAAATTTGAAATAAAGTCCACAATTCCACTCATCGTCATATAGTGCGTTACTAGTACATGACGATTGTTGGTATTCATTAATGTTCTGTTCACTAGGCGTTTGTTTAATTAAACGTTCTTCCAGTACGAATATTATTTAGCACATTTTAATTTGTTGAAAGTTTTTTTAGCGATGCACTGTTTAAAACAATCAATAATATCTATGTTACATTAAAATTGTTCAAGTTGGAACGCAACAACCGCCGGTCACGTTGTAGGAAGTAATTCCTCTTTCCTGTCTATGTATGTCCACTATACATACGTCTATGTAATGCGGTACCAATTAGTCGACTACTAGTTGTCTATGGGGAGAAGCCAGTCCTCAAATTGTATTCACATAGCAAGCACATCAATCAATTGCGAGGACGTCCGCGACCGCGCGAACCGTCCCGGTCCTGAAATAAAACATTCTATTAGTTACAGATCATCAGACTAACCAGCAAAATCTTAAATCATATTCTTGTACAAAATTAGTGTACATATGTTAGTAAACCCACCTTGCGAGGTCTGTTGTAATCACGGTCACGATACATATTGGACAGGGGACCGTCGCGGTACATGCCTGATTCATTGCGGTCATTATGGTCGTTATAGTCCCGAGGTCCGTCATCCTCTAAATCGAGAGCGTCGCGAGGGTCGCGATAGTTGCGCGAGTCCCGATGGTCCCGAGAGTCGCGTGAGTCGCGGTGGTCCCGCGGGTCGCGACCGTCCCGCCCGTCTCGCCCATCGCGCCCATCACGACCGTCGCGTCCGCCCCTACCATCGCGACCGTCGCGCCCTTCCCGGTCGTCGCGACCGTCACGCTTGTCACGATAATCACGATAGTTCCGATATCCGCGACCGTTGTCATGATCCTCACGATTATTGTCCTGAGGATGGTGAACAGGAACCTTGCGGGAATCTTCTTCTTCTTGACGCCTCTCGTAGTGAATGAAGTCGTCAAAAATAGATGTAGAATGGCAGTAACAGTGCATGATTCTTAGCACTTGCAGCCCTTTCGCGTGCGGCACTTCCTGCGTGTCGCGAGAATTTGTCACCGGCTTGTTCTCGTTATTCTCTAATTTGATATGACGTAGTTGCACGTTCGGAACGTCCTTAACATAGATCCACCTTACACGAAACTGTCCCTTCCACTTGTCCTGAGACCACACATTAGAGTTGGAGTTGTAATCGACCGCACTAGTCATGCGTGCCATTCCGCAGAAATGGCCGCTACCGTTCACTGAAAAGAACAAGAAGACTGCACCACCCTCCCTTTCACGTTCGCGGTAAGCAGCGTCGAGTCGCTTGTTGCCGTGCTCTGTACTGCACCATATCTCGTATTTGATGCTGCGATGGATATCATCTTCCGAATATGACTTGATCACAAAGAACCGAGCCAGAGGCGCACTCAGATCGAACTCCTTGGGATTGTAGTCATTCTTCACTCGTAGCTCGTCGAGCACGGGGTGCGGCACAGCGGCGGCAGGCGGCGGCGGTGGGACGGCCACGGCGGGGGCGGCCAGCTGCGGGCGCGGCGCGTGCGGCTGCGGCGCCTGGTGCGCCTGGTGCGGCGGCGGCGCGCGGGGCGTGCGCCCACGCGGGCGGCGGTTGGTGCTGTGGCGGCGGCCCGCGCTGCTGCAGCGCGGCAGGCGACGGCGCGGCGGCCGGCGCCTGCGCGGGCATGGGCAGTGGGGCGGGCACGGGTGGCGCCTGCAGGGGCGGGGGCGGCGGCGCGGTGACGACAGGCGCGCTCTTGCCGGCGTCCCACGTGCTGATGTCCATGTTGTGCTTCCCGGGGATTATTGGCGGTGGAGGCATGCCGGGGCCCTTCTTCTTCACGGCGCCTCCCTGCGAGGACGGAGCCGGCTTGGCCGGCTGGCTCGCAATCGACGCCCATGTCATCTTTTTGGGCTGAGAGCCACCTGACACATCCTTGAGCTCTGGAGGACGATCTTTCTCCGATTTGTGTTCGCCGAGCGAGAGTGACTGCACTCCCGTCTCGACTGCTTTGATACCGTCGGGCACATAAAGCCCGTCGGCCCTGTAATAGTCGTCATACTGCTTGGCGCGGCCCAGTTGCCCCCAAGTTGAATAGTCGCCATTACCGTGGAAATAATTAAAAGTCGACGCTGGTTGGCCGAATGCAGCGGTCGAAAACGGTGTTGTTGAGGGCCCAAACACGCCTGAAATTATAACGAAAATAATTAAAAAAGACAGTCGAGTATTACAGCAGGTAGAATAAAAATATAAATTGACAAATTAAGTGTAAGGAAAATGGTAGTTTGATGGTGCAGGTAATGTCGGACACGATAGATGGATGCGGTTTAATAGAAGCAAGATATTGATTGAGGTATTGTCGTATTTAAATGAACATTTGATGAAAATAGAAGTGACATCTTTTCTCTTGTTACTATGAATACTAGCTACCATCCATTCCATAAGAATCGTGAGGATTGTATCCTCCGAAAGTCATCGGGTCTGTTCCATTGGTGGACCATGTCCCATCCCCGACTCCAAAAGCTTGATAAGGAAGTGCTGTTGTACCGTAATAACCTGAAATAAGGAAAAATATTTGCCTCTAAACAAATTTCCCACTTTCTAGTTATAATTAAATATCTTAAAAAAGCAACAAGATACAAAAGATGTTTTTAAGATTTAATTTTTTTTAATTGTACGACAATAAATATCAGCATCTCTTTCTGGCACATTTTGATGAACAGTGCATTTTTGGTTTGTCATTTGCAAAAATAGATAGTTATGTAATCGATATTATATCGTAAATACTACAAAAGTCTGAAAGCAGTTCTGTGTAGGTCAAAGTTTAACTAATTATGGATCGACCTTTACTAAATACAAAGAGACTCACTCCACATTAGAAAAACCTCTTTGGATCGTCCTCAATATTTTTAAATGATCCAGACCATAGACAAACCAAAGTAAGATCATTTAAGGTCTACAACAAGGTAAGCAATACCTTATTGGTGACTAATATTAATACAAATGATTTAGTCACAATTGAGTTGCAGGAAATGAATCTAGATCTGAGTCATTTATATGATTGGGTCTTTGGGGCAGGGTCGGTAAAGAATATCGAAATATATGTACCTACCTGCCACGCTGTAGGGGTCGGCCGCGGACGAGATGGGTGGCGCATAGGAAGGTTGCTGCTGGTGGCGCCATGACACCTCGGCCAACTCGTCGCCGCCGCTCTCTAAATGTTGCTCTTTCGGTGCATTTGTCACTACAAACATATATTCCAAACATTAATGTCTTGTGCATGAACATGCATTTATGATGTGTTACTCTCATTATTTTAATACGTAATTAAATAAGAATGGAAGCAGCCTTGTCTTGTATTGCCTCAGGGACATAGTAATTTCCAATTAATTCAATTATATAATTAACATTATTATTTCTGTAAAAATATTAGGTGAATGAGGGTGCATTTCACAGACTAGAAATTCATCTACGACTTGATATAAATATAATTAATAATTACACAACAGAACATGATAATTTTTGCTGATGGTACATAATAACCAAACTTTTTGCACACCTCACTTATCACAGATCATGTAAAGGTCACGTAGCAGTGCATTTACAGTTCGGTGAGTATTAACACACAAAATACATACATAGTATTTCACAGTAGTACATTGCTACTTAAATAACAATAAATAAGCTCTAAGACCATAACAAATTTCATGGTACATAGTAGTACAACACAATTGTTTTGAATGAGTCACTTCAGTATGTGACAAATATGTGCAAGCATTTATAGACTTTATTTACTCGAGTCTAAGGATCAATTAAGTATTATGTTACAATCATGTTTAGATTTTTAGCAACACAATACTAAGTTTTGCTTGACAGCTATTTAATGTGAGCAGGCAATCATGCACAGACACATCTTGGTCTTTTTATTGAGTCAAAAGTTAAATAGTTTTATCTGGCAAACATATGAACAAGAGTCTATCCATAGGTATAATCTAATAGCGGTTTTCCCACAGTTTTACCCACATCCTGTGGAACCTACTTCTAATGAAATATTTTATGTAATAGTAAAAGAAATACCAATGTTAATTTAGTAGGTATACAGATTAATGCTACAACCTTATGAACACACCAATTGTTTTTATTGGTTAATTGCATTGCATTAAAAATATTGTCAGGTTAAGCTAGTTATACTGTATCGAAACCCGGTAGCCTAAAACCCAGAATGTGGAAGGTAGGTTCCAACTTTATTTTCTTTAACATAGTCTGAATAGTTTTTATAGTCATGCATGGCCATGGCCATGATAGCTAATACAAAGACAATTAATTACAATTGAAGTAATAAATCAACTACAATTATTATTCATGGCAGGTAGTTCTGGTCCTTTATTGTAGTAATATTTATTGTATTGTCATATTTATTAAGGAAAAAAAATGCAGGAACTATTTAGACCTACTAAAAGTTAGCTACTGATAAATGAATAAGTCTTTATTATGTTAAACATTTGTAATGATAACATTCCACCTAAATAATGGCTTAAACAAAGACACCTGTTATGTATGGCACACATCCATTCACCAGATGTTTTAGTACAGTTCCAATATTGTACATGTTTAAGTGCTTTCAATAGGTGACAAATACAAATATACTGAGAATTTGCTTTCATGCAAACACAGATAGTAGGAAACCTCAGTGGCGGATTTACCAATAGGCCAAGTAGGCCAGTGCCTAGAGCGGCAGATTTAGAGGGGCGGCAAATTTAGCTATTTTTTTTACAGGTTTTTTTTATAATTGAGTATATGAGTAGTAAACTGTAATATATACTTAGGTACTTACGTGATCATGAATTTTAAAATATTCTAATAGCGTTTCAATAAAAATAAAATAAAAAATCCGCTCGCTTCGCTCGCGGTTTCGCGGCTTTTTTCATAATTCCTGGTTTGTTCTGCGCTCTTTGAGTCCTCAATTTAACAAAAAGTTAAAGCACCGAAGTAGCAAAAACAACTGAAGCTCTAAAACTCTAAACTGACGATTTCTAAGCTGTTTATGAGGTGGAGGACTTTTGTGTCCCAAAACTCGAAAAATTTTGCGCTCGCTGCGCTCTCAGCTTTTTCACTTTACACTGGTTTTTTTCAAACTTGTTTGAGTATTTTTGTGTTCCAAGACTCAAAAAATTTCGCGCTCGCTGCGCTCGCGCCTTTCACTTGACAGTGGCTATTATCTGATTTCTTTAGGTATTATGGCGTCCCAAACATCAAAAATTTCGCGCTCGCTACGCTCGCGGCTTCTTCTCTTTGCAGAGCTTTTTTTCCACTCTTGTTGGGTAGATATTTTTGTGTACCAAAACTAAAAAAAAATTCGCGCTCGCTTCGCTCGCGACTTTTTCACTTTACCGCGGTTTTTTTTTACTCGTTTTGGTACAAAAAAAATTTTACATTTGTCGTTTTTTTTTGGGGGGCTGCACAATAGGTAGTCCGCCCCGGGTGCCACCCGATGCTACGTCGCCACTGCATCATAGCACCCGAACGAATGAACCGATTTCAATTTAGTTTTTTTTAGTGTTTGATGAAAATCGATTGAGCCGTTTAAAAGTTACAGAGGTTTTACGCTTCAAAGTCGCTGTCATATAAACTTGTTAACATTAAACTCTTCGGTACATACATAGAGGCTTGCAAAAATAATCTAGTAACTGACAGAAATATCATTAAGTTCACAATCATTAGAGGCGGCAAAAATTGAATGGCCTACTAGCGGCAACTTTGTAAATCCGCCACTGGGAAACCTAGGCCACAAAAGATATGACAATGATTTTAAAGATATCACAAAGTGAACCACTGTAATTCATAAATATCAACTTATAATCAGGCTGTCTACATTCAACAATTTATTGTCCACATCTTGAAATTAGGCTAAATTGGTATCTCATTTCTATCATGTCCATTTAAAAAAATAATATTACACAGGTAATGCCTCTTTTGTGTGATTAAATAAACAGGTTCTATATTCTGTTTATGCATTTGGACACACTGTAACTACTCATGGACTTTATCACTGCACTCACATAACACAATGCATCTGTTATTTTAACCTTAAATTATTAATATTCATCAAGGTCAACAATTAAATTGAGAGCAAATAACAGTAAGTACATAGTGATAGTGAAACTATGTATAGATAACACTGGTGAGCAGGTAACATTCTTGATAAAAAAAAGATCAGGCAAAGATGTCTGGCAAGTTGATAGGGACAGGACACTCAGAATCTGTAGTGTCTTTTGAAACATAAATCATGCAGTACTATGCTCATTTTGATACACTGAATGAACTGTTTTAAGATACACATCAGAGTAATAAATAATGAATAACTTACTGTGATCTACAAAGTAGTACATGTCTGCAGCACAAACACATTTATAAACAGGTACAGGGTACAGACAGAGCCATTGATTATGTGTGGGAGGTAAAGATTTTCAAGCTATTTTAGATAGGAGTCTGTGGGATGTTTGGGTGGGCTACCCACCTACATCCTCTCAGGTGTACAAAATAGTCATTGTAACACATTTCACAAATTTTAACATGCAGCTGTCAACATTCTCACATTTGAAGCATCTACATGGCTTCAGACGTTAATTCTAGATCATAAAACATGCAAGTTATAATAAAAGTGAAAGCTAAAAAGATTACGACGCTAATCGCAGCATCGCAATAACGAGAACCGAATGCGAAGCCGACCGGTACGCTGTTCCACCTACGGAGAAAACACTTTGCAACGTCATAACGATACCATCTTTACCTTGGTTCCCTTGCCCTTTCATCCGCTACGACCGCCACATTCATGAAACAAGAAACAAAACACCAATATTAGCTATACAATAATACCTTTTAACACGTAATTATTTAACAGAGATAGTTTAAATGCGAAATACCTGATCTGACACGCCTGCTGACATTGGCCGCGATTTTGAGAATATAGAGCACTTATGGAAGTCTTTAGACACGACAATATCAAAATAAATCACATCAGTTTCACTACACAAGGTCCGAAGTGTCCGAGATTCACTTAATTATTTCTAAATGTCCGTGTTGTATAAAAATCCGCTGAAAGTCCGAAACGGATGGACGTTTGTTAATGGCGACCAAAGCAGTGTTGCCAATGTTTTTTTCGGAAATAACCGGTTAAATGTAAATGTAATCACCGTAAATGGCAATTTACAAACCTATTTGTTATATTCTTAGGTTTCTCTTTATTTATTTTAGCTTGAATTGTAAGGGTAACCAAAGGTGGGAGATACTATTTCTTCTCTACGAAAGTTACATTTTGTCAACCTGCCATTCATGATTCATCAGCGTGATTCATTCATCGTAGTCAGCTGACTTAAAACTACTCATACATCAAAATATATAGTAATTAGTGGCTACACTGCCTGGTACTACACCTGCTTATTTATTGAGTTGGTTACAGTTACAGGATAATACGAAAGACAAGACGACCCTTTTGTATGGATAACCGATTATAAGTTTTTTTTTACAGAGCGCTCAGTAATCTATCACTAATCATAAAGCCAAGAACTGAGTTTGTTTGAATACGCTTATCTCAGGAACTACTGGTCTGATTTGAAAATAATTTACAGTTGTAGATAGCTCCTTTATTGACTAATGTAGCGCGAAGTAGATCCTATGCATGCGACAGGGCCGAATCAACGAACGGAAGCCATTAGCAGTATACATATTCCATGAAGCTTTTAAATTATTTAGGATTCGTGAGAAAGGTTTCAGCGTGTGTAACTTTACATAGCTAGTCTTTATAAATTAAGAAAAACAATGAAGGTATTTGATATAATAACATTTAAATGATTTATTGAGTTATTTTGTCCTCCAATATTAAATTTGTCAACAAATACATTTTTTTATGTCAACAAAGTTATTAACTAAGAAACTTATTTAACTATTTCTTTGTAAAAAATGAAGAAATAGTTTTGGTCCCACTTGCTGCCTTTTGTCTTGCTTTTTCTTTTGCTGTTAGAACCTTTTCTTTCTTCACCTCATTAAAGTTTTTGTCTGGTATAACAAATAATTTTGTCTTGGATTCATCATCAGAGGCTTCACATTTTATTTTCTTATTAGGTTCATTATTTTCTACTTCTGATTTCCTTTTATTTCCTATAGTTTCAATCAAGTCAGGCTTAAAATTAAATCGCTTTTCTAGTGTTTGCGCCATATCATCTTGGAGATACTCAGATATCATGCCACAGGCATATTTTAGGTAGAATTCTGGAAAATAAAATATATTTGTAAATCAATAACAGTTACATATAAGTAACAATAACATGCTTATTTTTACAAAGTTTGGTGATTCAACAATCCTACATATTTTCATAGATACAACATAATTTTTGATGGTGCTTAATGTAAGTTAGATATTTTACAATGAGCCTATTTTTAAGGTATCAAGGTGAACATATTTGCCTGCATGATGTGGCAATTATGTGATTTACAAAAATTAGATATTTAATGTTTTATATACCTTCATCTATGCCATCATTGCTAATATTGCTAGTCACAAATGTAGCTGATGCAGCTCCCGAGGTAACGTGAATGTTCTTCTGTCTCAACACTTTGGACAGCCTCCTCACTCTCTCCTCCAGCCAGGTCATAGCTTTCTCTTCATTGTACTTGTATGCCTTCATATCTGCTGGACCCTGTAAGAGTATAACAATAATTTTAATTGCTTGCTTACTTCTGTGTAAAATTATGTTACCTAGAAAACCTGTGTCTGTCTGATACTATGTGTGATACTTTAATTTGGATACCAACAGCGAACCTAATATGTAATAAAAAAACTTTTGTGAAGAAACTTAGGTCTTTTGCAACACAATTTTCATAGCTAGAAACTGCTGGTGGGCTGTGCTGGTTATAATTATGAGAATGAGATACTTTTTCTTTACCTTTAAATCAGCAACACTGTCCAAACTAGGCATAAAGTCAAGAATTTTGTCATATCCCTTTTCAGATAGCAAGTCTTCAAGTGGCACAGCTCTACTGGCACACTGTTCCTTTAACTTTGGTAATACTGAAAATAGATGAAGAAAAATAAGTTCAGGCTTAGGAATCCTAGAAAAGGTTTTTGTCAGTAGAAAGTTTCTATTCAAATCTAATTATATCTTAAATTTAATTATTATTGTTCACTAGCTGGTGCCCGCGACTTCGTCTGCGCAGGTTTAGTATTGCGAACAATATGTTTACAAATTGTAGCCTATGTGTTATTCTGATGTATAAGCTATATTATTGTAAAGTTTCATTAAAATCCATTCAATAGTTTTTGCGTGAAAGAGTAACAAACATCCATACATCCATACATACAAACTTTCGCGTTTATAATATTAGTAGGATTGCACCATTAGGCACATTTATTCACTAACAGAGACTGATGGGAACTATATTTTTTTTATTATATCAGAGTAAGACCTACCTAGAAATAAAGGGTTCACTGGAGTAACCATTTGGATACTGCCGTCAGATTTTACAGTATTTCCAATAAACCATGACCTGTGTGGTTCGTCAAATGTGACAATTTCGAAGATTCTGTTGTTCTCATCATCCAGGCAGTACTTCGTAGGTTTTCCGTGTGACGGGTGTGCCAAAATAACTATCCTGAAGTTTATGTTCTCCAGCAAGGAATCTGCAAATACCCATATCACCAAAATGTATTTATTATCCAAAAAATGGGTCAGTGGATCGTCTAAGAACTCTAACAGGCAAAGTATCGCTCAGTGGGTCCTCTTAATCTATTTGCAAACTATACAAATATTCGAACCTTTTACAAGTAAAATCCAGGAGCTTTCAACACGCTTTTTAGCGGGAGATACTGTTGAAAGAGGCGTTGTCGACTTTTTCTTCGATCTTGTGGCCATTTTTATGTTAGATTAAGAAGATCATCAAAATAATAAATAATAGATAGTCAAAACAATAAATAAACGAACAAAAATATGAATTTACTGTGTTATACTTATTTTCGCGCTTTATTTACTTCGCTATCGCCGCCTATCGCATTGTTTTTCAACGGGCTGTCATGTTTTGTCTGACATATGACAATCAACGTCAGTTTTGATATGGATGGTAGAGATTCTAATACAGAGATACTAGCAGTACCACGCGGTTTCATCCACGTCCTGAGGGATTTACTTTATGTATTTTATGCTATTCTGGTATACATGGCAAGCAGTAGCGTACGCTACCCTGGTGTTAGTATTGATAATGAAATTAATATTCAAATCGGTTCAGCAGATCCGGAGCCTAATCAACGCAATCAAAATATATGCATACATACAAACAATCAATCCTCTCTATATGTATATTGGTACAGAGTGTAGAGATAAGGTGAATCGTAATTTTTGCGGTTAGTTTCGCAAGAGTGAAAAAAATAAATCGTAGTTTTCGGTCTTTATGTACAACACTATAGCTGTGTTCCAGTTACTAAAGACGGTAAAGTGAATTATTTTGAGCATGCATCTATCCCTTTCTACTACTAGTAAATCAGCATGTTCCATTTCAGTTGTTTCTTGTCACTTGTCAGACCATGTCAGACAGAATCAATCGGTGGTTGTCTGTCATTTGAATTTTCAAACCGCGCTTTTGGACAAAGTTGGAAATAATTTTGGGAAGACAGGAACATGCAAGCTTTTCTTAAAACTGGTAAAATCTCCGCATCGGACAAACCTTCGTCTTCTGGTGTAAAAACTTCTGGAAAGAAGAAGCCTCCTGCGCCATGGGTTGAGAAATAGTAAGTGTAACAAGATAACCATTTTGTCGCCGACATGGCTTGTTGTTTTACAAAACATTTGGTGTTGTTTTCAGCCGGCCGAAGACGATAGATGATATTGTAGATCAGGGAGAAGTGGTTCAAGTGCTGCGGGAGTGTTTGTCTGGCGGAGATTTTCCTCACTTGTTGTTCTACGGTCCGCCGGGTACCGGCAAGACGAGTGCGATCTTAGCTGCGGCGAGACAACTGTTCGGCGATATCACTCGGGATCGCGTGTTGGAGCTGAACGCTTCAGACGAGCGCGGCATTCAAGTGATCAGGGACAAAGTGAAGTCCTTTGCTCAGCTCACTGTCAGCAGTACAAGACCTGAGTAAGTATCATTTGTTATTTTGATAAATACTACTGGTTGAAGGTAAGAGGTCAGGCAGGGCAGTCGCTTCTTGTAAAGCACTGGTACTCAGCTACATCCGGTGAGACTGGAAGCCGACCCCAACATAGTTGGGAAAAAAGGCTCGGAGGAGGGTGATGATGACTACTGGTTGAAGGTTCCACTCAACATCCCAGGTTAAAATTGACTGGATGTGGTTAGTCCACTTCAATGATCCAATTAGATCTCAACTAGGTCATGTAGTTGCCAAAAGATGCATAGTTTTCCATATCTTCCTTACTGGTTCATGTAAATGACACTGAGATACATAGCCAGTACATATTCACTCAATTCTTCTTGCTTTGCTAATTTAAAAAAATACCTCAGCATTTTTGCAATAGCAAGATGGAATCTCTCAATTTTCTTCCAATCAACTGAATTTCTTCATGTAACAATTTCAGTGGGCGTCCATGTCCACCCTACAAGCTGGTGATCCTGGACGAGGCAGACTCCATGACAAATGCTGCCCAAGCAGCTCTCAGGAGGACCATGGAGCGGGAGACAAGGACCACTCGCTTCTGTCTCATCTGCAACTACGTGTCAAGGATTATACCTCCCATTACTAGCAGATGTTCCAAGTTCAGGTTCAAGCCTCTAGCCAGGGAGAATGTTATAAAAAGGTAATTTATTTGCAATGTTATTATTGTAAAAATTTATTTTCTTGATACATGTAATACCTATTTTTACAAGTGAAAACCACTTATGTCATTAGACCAAGATTATATAAAAAGGCCTTTATTTAAAAAAAAAAGCTTTTCCTTTTGGCAAATTATGTGGAGATGAAAATGAGATCCCAAGAATAAGTGTAGAAGAAGACAAGTAACATACATGTCTATCTGGAACTCATAATATCCTGTTCATGGATTCACTAAAAATAACAGAAATTGAGTACTTAATTACACATTTTCAAATGTTATATGAATTCAATCTTATCTATTTTCTAAGCTAATGTTACAAAGACTATAGATCTGTTTGCTTGTTTTTTGGCATTAAGGGAGCTCCAAAAGTACTAAACAACAGAAACTTTTGCTCAAAGCTACACTATCTTCAAGCAACATAGACGATACTTTAACTATTTCAGCTCTCGCTGAAAATCAGCACTGAGGCTTTTGTCCCATATAGGGTCTCAGCATTAAGCTGAGCGAGGGCTGTTTCACATGGGGTGTGACACATATTTCCCATTACTGTATTTTAATTGTAATTCGTCTTTTTTTTTCTTTTTTCTAACGCTTGTAAACTTTATTTTTTGTAAGGCAGTGTCACACGCGTAAATAAACGTAAAAAAAAAAAATAAGAATAAGCTATAGTTCTATTTCTTAACACTAATTCGCAACTCCTCACAGACTACGTGAGATATGTGAAGCGGAAGGCGTAGACGTGGGCACCGGTGAAGTCCTGCACCAGGCTGTGGACACCTGCGAGGGTGATCTGCGCCGCGCGCTCACCGCCATGCAGTGCTGTCAGAGGCTGCTCGGCAAGATTACTGCTGAAGGACTTGTTGAGGTCAGTTAAATAAAAAGTTGATGTTATTACAGTTTATTTTAGGGAGGAGGGTATTTTCAAACAGGATACTGCACCTAACCATAGTATCAAGTGGTGGTGACTGGTGGATGCATGCACAGACCCTAATGGAAGGCTCATATCTGACGGAAAATGCGTCGGCCATATCGTCAATGTATGATCGACGCACTAACGCATCATCGGTTAGGTGTGAATGATTGAATAATTTATCGTATATTTGTCCATTTCGGCGATACGCTACGCATATTCCGTAAGATACGAACCTTCCCTAAAGTTATAAAAGCTCATTTTGAATAGATAAGCAAAAGTTCATAATTAAAAACTTCTCCTTTGGGATTTCAGAGTCATTTCATTCATCAGTCACTTTGTTATAGGTAACTGGACTTGTTCCTGAGAAGCTGGTCGACCAATACCTGAGCATCAAGAACTACAGTGAGCTGGAGCAATTTGTTGAAAGGTTGGTCACTGCTAATTTATTTCTTTGAATGTCAATTAGTACAGTTGTTTAACTGGTTCTTTACTTTTACTTTTATGTCGGTCCTGCGCCTGATCTCTTTCCAGTCGGGTCGGATTGCCGTCCCATCGGGTTATGAGAGTGAAGGAATAGGGAGTGCACTTGTGTCTGCGCAAATGCTCGTACACTATAATATGTCCTGCGCAGCTGACTGATCTCCTTAAATGAGAACAGCGGCCGTGGCCGAAATCGGCCGTGGACGGGCGTTATTATTATTATTTACGTAAAAAATAAATAGTACGTAATAATAAGGCCTTGGCAGTCTACTGCTGGACTCCCTTGGCATGGCATGATGATAATGGTATTTTGTTACCTCACATATCTTTTTAGAGAAGTTTTTAACAAACAATTCCCTAATATTTTGGCATTGTATCATTCAACAAAAAAATCAATTTACTCCCTTCTTCCACAGTTTTCTAATGGAGGCGTACTCAGCCTCCCAGCTTCTAGAACAGCTAAGCGCCACCGTAGTGACAGCCGGCCATCTTACCAATAAACAGAAGTGTGAGATCAGCGACAAGCTCGCCGTCTGCGCACATCGCCTGTTAGACGGAGGGGCTGAGCTCATGCAGCTCACAGACTTAGGCTGTACCATCATCATGGCCAATAATAACCCTTAGAACAAGAAGAGGTCTGTTATATATAAGTTTTGTATGTAGTTTGAGTGATATGATATTTAGGGTAGAGTTAAGGAAATTCTGAACTATGGTTGACAAAAGTATGAAAAGTGTAATGTATTACAAATTCAAAATACCAATAGATACATGAAAGCATGTAAACCTAAAGTGATGATCCGAAATGAGCAACAATTTACCTAACATCAACCAATCAAAATAATAATTGTAAAACCCAAATACATACTTTGCTGGTCAAAATAGGGAAGATTTTCAGAAATAATACTTTCCGTTCCAAACATGCTATTAAAAAATAGCTTTCTCCCAGACAATTAACGAGTGTAAATAAATTTTGGCTCACCTACATTTATAAAAGGTTAACTTTTTAACTGACTTCCTAAAATGAGGGAGATTCTTAATTCGGATGATTGTATTTAATGTCTTTTCGCGAATATCTCTGTGGTTTGCCAAGCGATTAAAACAAATATTTTTTTCTTTGAATTCCCAAATCGCCCCATTGGTCAGGTTCAGGATTTGATGATGGAAACTGAGAAATCGATTGTCTCTCTAATCGATAACTCTCGAAAATTGTAGCTCTGCTTTGGAGGGCGGGTGCCTTGTGATAAGTTTTGAGTTGGTTGGACTGGTTGTCAAACTTTTTCGTTCTGACTGCCCGTAACGACTGCCAAGATGTTCAAATGACAGCCGGAAACCACCGTGTCTTCCGAAATACGGCAGAACTCGTCACCAAGCATTGCTTAACCTTATAATCGATTGACTTAGCCACAAGCTCTTCAAAAAATAATAACTGGGATTCGTATTGAAGAGAAGCATTTTGTTACACTTTTGACTTCAAATAGGGGTGCTCTGTGGCGTGTATCGATTGCGCCCTTATACTGATTATGGTAACATCGTTTCGACCAACTAATCAATTCGATGTGATAGGAGGAATGTTGCATTTATAATAATAACATCTTATACAACACCTTAAACATCTTATAAATTATAATTAGATTTTAAGCTTTTAACCGACTTTAAAAAAGAAGGTTACAGCTCGATCCGTTTGTATATCTGTGCGGAATTATCTCACGTTTGGCTGAACCTATTTTTTTAGACTTTATTTTTTGGATAAAAGTTTTTGTATGATCAAGTGGCATCGAAGTAAAAATGGAACATAAATGATTAATTACTGATATTAATTTACGTCTATAAATTAATCGATATTTGTAAATCAAGTATTGCATTGTTCAAATAATAATAAATGCTAAGTCAATAAATACGATAATTTCAACCCAAAGTCTTACCCACTAAATTTATCTTTGCATAATACAATGTAGTGTTGTAGGACGTTGCAAAACGCCTCATCCTGTCCTAGACTCGTTAATACCGTACAGCGACCTTCTGAACTTAAATGTTAGATAATCACATTTACATCTTCCGATAATACTGGTTTCTACATACGACATTTCAAATTTAATATTACCTATATACTTCAATAATCAAAATGTACTGAAAAAAATGTTAGTTTTTAGCCGACTTCAAAAAGGAGGAGGTCGTGTCTATGTATGTATGTCTGTGCGCAATTATCTCTTGTTGGGCTGAAGCGTATTTGATGCGGCTTTCAGCATAGTGTTTGTAAGACTTAGGATAAGTTTTTATACGTACGTATGTTATTGAAGTCGTTTTTTTCGTAAAAAAGTTTTTTTAAGTTTCTGTATAAATTGTGTGTTAATAAAACAAGTTATAAGTAAAGGATTTTGATTTTTTGAGCAGAAATGCTTCCATCCCGGACTAACGTTTTGTTCTTGGAATTGTAGAACCCTGAATTTGTACGTGATGACGTCATATTCCATTATTTCTATCTTACCTTTGAAAGTAGACACTGGACATTATTGATGTTTTAAATACTCACTAAAAAGTTATGTCCAGTAAAAATACAGACACCCTATTTTGGAGATGGTTAAAACTTCCGATAAAGCTATTATTATTCAATTGTTGTTTTAGCAATTCTTTTCTTGTGTAAAAGTCAGCGCTGCTTTGTAATACCACGCCGAATGTATTGAATTTATAGTAAGTAAATATAAGTCTTGTGTATGATGGACAAGCTCAGGCTTATACTAAGTTCTATTACTAAGAACTAATTTATAGTTTTGCACCGAAACTAAATTGGATAATGAATGTGTTCTGTAGTAGCTTAGACTTCACTCTAATCTAGCTACTGTGCAATTTAAATTATGCTTCCGAGTGCGTAAATAATTGAACATGTGTATCTAAATATCTGTTCGCTAATACTGTAAGTACATGTTGCTATGTTCCCCATTTCAATGAAAATTTAATAATACATTCAGATTTCAATTCCAGTCTGTTAATGATACCTTTATGTGTTATGCATGAGATATTCAAGAAATAGTTCATTGATTATAATGTAGGCATTTCAGCCGTATGATTATTGTCAACGCGATTTTGCACGGTTTGTGACCGTCAGCGCTGTACAATTACCGCTGCAGCCACAAACATGTCGCTAATGCACTTTGTTATCTCAATGGCATTTAGATTGGATTGTGGATTGTGTCAGTGCCGAGCAAATAAATCAGCTTATTGTATAACTGCCTTTTAATGTACCAAACGACGACATGATTGGCTGTATCGGCCATAAAGTATCTTTTTACTTTCATTCATAACGTGGGCCGTTTAAAGTGTGTTGTCAGGTGGATAGTGGCGCGGCCCGAGCACTCGACCACTACCACCGAGTGTGCAGTTTACGCGCGCGTTCATTTCACTTCCGCTGTCGGTTGAACACAGAACATATATACCCTAAAGGGAAGAATAACGACTCCGTACAAATTTTATGAGGAAATTTTTCCTTACCGGCCGGCGCCATCTATATTCCGCCCACGAAAACTAGAGAGTAGAAGCTAGGGCGGGAGTTTCAAACTACAGTATATTCTATAGGTCATTTTTATTGCATTTTATGCACAAGTACAGGGGCCCGATTCTCCTAAGTTAATAATGTTAAAATCGAATAGAAATTGAATCGCAATATGATCGCAGTAGCAGTTTTAACCATATCGGGCATTCTGCTACTAATATAAGACCAATCGTATTCCAACGACATTCGATTGGTTTGCGATTGGTCTGCTATTTTGGTGATTTTGGTCTATACGGTAGTTTGCTCTACAATCATATTGCAATCGTAAATCATTTGCAGACAAAATGATTCATTATTGAATGACAGAAAAGGATAAAACGTTTATTTCAAAGAAAAATAGCGGAATGCCACATATGCTTCAATCGTAATTGAGTCGGGATTGAATCTCAGTCGAATGTGAATCGACTCGACTGAATCGTAAAATTAGGAGAATCGGGCCCCAGTGCGTTCGTCGATTATGGCTGAGCAAGATTATCACATTTTGCTCAGCAATAATCGACATGAAACACAGTGTACTTGTGCATAAATTGCTAATATTTATCTTTATAGAGCAGTGCAGCAGTGTAATAAAAGGAAGATTACAGTACAAGAGTTTTTTATTTAGCATGTTAATAATTATAATTTATTTCCAGAAATAGGGTACAAAAGGTGTTCATAAATCACAAGTATGTGCACCTATGTAATGAATTTTAAAATACATGAATTTAATCAATTTAGGTAGGTATTTCAGACATTTTCGTCCAAAATAACAAGTATGGATGGGCCTATTGCATACAATTTCAACATCAAAACATAAACAAACAAAAATTCTAGTTAGTTTTAAAGTGTTACTATTATAAAAACAAGACTATGTTATTATACAATAAAGAATACTATCGATTTGTTTAACAAACAACAAGTTTACAGACATGGTTTAAATTATTCTATCATATTGTGTAATAAACGTTGGTGTTATTTCTTCTTTATTATAGAAATGATTAGGAAGAGAAAGACACTAGACCAATTATATTTTGATATTTACAAACATCAGGTACAGCTGTTCTGAACAACTTCTTCTCATTAAAGCATGTGCTTTTGAAATGTTTGCTGCATAGCATCTTATGTTGTTTATGGAGTGCGCCCTGGAATTTTGGTGAAGACCAGGCTTCGTTTGGGAAGCAATACTTTGCCCATAATTCACAACTGAAAATTAAAAATATCAAAATTACACACTCATCATCAGCCTTCTAATGTTCCCACTGCTGGGACACAGCCTCCTCTCTAGGAGAGGGCTTGGGCCATAATCCACCCCGGGCCCAGTGCGGATTGGTGGATGTCACACGTCTTCGAATTTTTTTTTGGTTCTAGGACATGCTGGTTTCCTCACGATGTTTTCCTTCACCGTTTTGAGAGCAGTAGTGACGAAATAAATTACACAAAGTTATGCGCCAGATCGGGTTTGAACCCGCGACCTACCACTCGTAAGTTGGGGCAGTTACCACTCGGCCACCACTGCTCTCAAATTACACACTATTTTAATCATTTTCCGAGTTAAGATATTATTATATCATGTCAGTGGGTAGTCTTCGCTTTGATTGAAAGAGATGTTATATTAGATACGGGAATGGTGTAAGCAAGAAAACTTTTTATAGTAAGTACCTAATGATTTTTGGCAAGGAAAGTTGGGACTTAAGTATATAGGTATATATGTTACGTGAGTTTGTGGTAGTTAGAAGCGGAATTAACAATAAATGTGGTATTCTATGTCGTCTAAGACGAATAGCATGGAGTGTACATACCGCAGAGCATTTTAGTGCCAGGCTTTGGAAACCGATGCAAAGTGATGCTGGGATCTTTAGAAGGTGAAGATCCACACAAGCAGCAGATTCTTGTGTTTTCTTTTTGTGAACTCATCGCGAATTAAACACAAAACAAAATCAAACAAGTCACTGTCTCAACACCGAGTCTATATCTCACAAATACACACTTAATTTCACCAAAACACAGCAACGGAGGAGCAAGCTCGACTCAACGTTATCAATGTATGTAGAATTAAATGGAAGTAGTTTATTTATTACAAATAAACATTAGTACAAGATAAAATGGTGCGCAACCGGCCGCAGACATTTTTCTTGTGACGTCAACAATGTCAAAACCAATATGGCGTCCGGACATTAGTGTTGCCACACATAATCCCCCATATATATTTTCTAATAAGTAATATTAAATTTTATATCTAATATTTCTCAACTAAGTATATTTTTTGGCATTAGAATAATAGCTAAAAGTATCTTCAAGGGTAATTTACTTTAAAAATCAATTTATACGCTCATTATTAGGGAGAATACGAAATTGTATTTTTGGTGGCAACATTATATATTTATCTCTTTTACTCTGATGTCGTTGACTCTCTCTTGTTTTCAAGCCCACCTTAATGCAATTCGTAGAACAAACTTGACAGACCCTGCGGTTGAACGGACTGCCGAGTAGGAAAGAAGAAAATAACGTTCTTATAGAAAGATAATATCGGGCGGCGCGGTGGTTCGCCCCTCCACGTCAGTCCGCGCGCGCGCTGCGCCGCGATTGGTCGCCGCGACGCCCGCCTCCCCCCTCCGCCGCACGCGCAGCGTCTAGCTTTCCAGATTTCAAATCTCGACCGTTTATTTCATAGTGAGCGGGCAGAGCGCGCGGGCCGCGCTCCGTCGCTGGAGCGCGCCGCATACAATCATGATTGTTTAAAAAAAAACACGGCAACGTGCTCGTGAACGGTTCGGTGCTACAACGTGACATCGCTAACGATCAGTGCGTGCAGTGCGTCGTGCTCGACGGTTCCACGAATCAGCGCCGGCGGAAAGGTCAATTTCTTTCGATGAGTGGAGGTTTAGTGCATGTTTCTGTACATCATGACTAGATCCACACTCATCCATGGAAGTTGCGAGTTTCTACGGGATACGGGAGGCGGCGAAGTCGGCGGCAGCGGCGAGCGTCAGAGCCGGTCATTACGGCCGGGTATGATTACCGAGCGCGTAATGATACGTTGAGCGGCAGGTACGCGCTCTAACGCCGAGGTTACGTCCGCGCCTCTACCTGCGCGCCAACCGCCCAAATAATGTCATTTAGATACACTCCGCGCCGGTTAGCTATTGGTTGTTCAATGTAAGTTTTTGTAGTTGTTTTTCATCAATTTCAAAGGTAAAGAATTGAAGTTTTTTGCGCTCAAGTCACGGTTTGTTCTTGAGCGTCGGCCGAAGAATTTGAGGTACCCATATTTTGTAAGATTGGACCGGTAAGGTTATCGGCGTCCATTCCAAAAACCTCACGTGCGGCCGGGGTGAGCGCGTAGGGGTGCGGGGGGTGGGGCGGCAGATAGCGGCGCAGGCGCATCTGCTCCTTCTGAGAAAGGCCATTGTGGCGGTCCCGGAGTGGTCAGTGCGGTGACGTCACGGGCCGGGGCCGACAACCTTTCCCCCGCGCCCCGCGCTTCACGCTGTACCTACACAACATTGAGGTACATCCGACAGCGCTCGCGAATCATTCTCAAACAGATTAGTTTGCATGTTATTTGTTATGTAAAATGTTTTTGTTGATTGTAACTTCGTTATCTTTTTATTTACATTTCATATCCTGTAAGGTGACTCGGAAGGATAATATGATATCAACTCAATGTACTGGTTTTTCCATTGAACTTGCTTCCTTTGCCACAAATAAGAGGTTAAAATTTTGTGGCACCAGTATCTATTTCTCGTGCTTTCTCTTAAGTTTCTTCAAAACTGCCATATTGGCGGGAATCATGCTAATCCCAGTTTTTATTATTTGTAATTTTTTCCATACGTCCCATTATATTTGATAACAAAACTTATTCCGTCCACTGTTATAATAATCCTCAAAAAAATCTAAATCCCTACCACAATACCTGAAAAACTCGTTTCAAATCAAGTATTCAGTTCCAAAACCAACGTCCCAAGCTCGGTTGTAGAATTCCGTCCTTAAAATCTCCATTGTATATTGAAATAATAATCTTGGTAATAACAATAATTTTCCCGCCAGTTCTAGAAACCGCAGTTGAAAGCGAGCTATCATTCAAACCCCCGACCATTACACCCTAATGGACTAGTCATTCGGCTTTCTCAGGAAACGATCGCCTTCTCAAAAACCCCACCGCGTCTGACAAAGCAATTTCACAAATTCTTTTCAGACTAAATTATACTGTGTCCATCAAGAGTGGCGGCTCTCTGTTATTTCTACATGTTTTTATGCCTCGTAGAGTTACTTAATAGTGTTCCGGGTAGTGGGTTTAGAGGGGCAGGTACCAAGACCCAGGTAGAAGGTATAAAGCGCGGGCCCGACAAAAAAATAATTATGTAAGGGGCTTGTAAACGTTTTGTTAAAAGTGAGAATTAGACGTACGGAACATTCGGATCGTGGTGGAACGCTCGCTTCTCGGCGCCTTCACATTTTTCATAACAAATTATCGCATTAAGTTTATTACTTGTAATTTTTCCGCTACTCGGTTTTTCTACGAACATGTTTTATCTACCAAATTAATTAGATGGCGTTTAATTTCAACATTAACTATGTAATGAAATGAGTTAGGCGCGTGTTATTTTTTTACGATATTACCCACGTTACTGGCCGAGCCAGTCTTGTGTACGATATCTCGTACACAAGACTGGCTCGGCTAGCTACTGGCAATCATTTATTATTTTATAACCAGTTACAGCAATGCAATAATGGCGATTTAGGTACTATTTAATGTCCTAACCATCCAGAAATCGTGCCATCATGTAATCTAATATAAACATGTCTGGGATACGGTTGACCTTTGATTTAGACTTTCAATATCCAGTTTATCCTCAAAATGCTATGGAGATTTATTAGCTACCCACTATGCGAACAATCTTCATGAATACTCAAACGATATGTATCTAGCGCAAATATTACACGTTGAATTTATTCCAGAACATGTTATAAGCGAATAGGAAATGGAATACGGAGAACATTCAGCCGGGACGACAACTTGAATAGATCGTTTATTTGACTCGGTTATAACTCAAAACTGGACGTAACCGGCGGCGGCAGGAGCGCATAAAGATGCTAAAATATAAGCGTCGATAAACAAGAGTGTAGCTGCGTTGCGTTATTCCCATGAAGTCGGAGTTATGTGTATTGTATGCGCGTGCTCACGACGAACGCTATTTTTTTGTCGTGTAAACATCGCGCTTCCGCGTTAGCTGGGCCGTGCGAACCGCGAGGGTAGAGGGAACCGCCCGACCTAATGTAAGTTTCCTTTGTTTAACACTTTAACGCATTAGTGTAATGTTCGCACAGTTACAGGCACACGAGTGCCGCACCGCTACGACTACACTACTCACTCGTGGTTAACGAGACTAAACTCAAAATTAACAATAACACAAGCCAATTGATGTATAGTTATGTATGCACACATTGCACACGGCTCGAAATAGATGACGAGGGGGAAAATCACCCTCCCCAGTTCCCATAAAACATTAAAATATTCAACTACCCTCCTTGCAGTAAAGGTATTCAAAATTATTACGAGGGAACCAAAATAACATGCATTGAATTACATTTTAGTTGTTTACGAACAATTTTGAACCTATGAATGACGTGTTTCTGCAACGGAAATGCGTCGAGATATCGATGTAGCCTGGTCTACAATAACAATCTGAAGTTAAAAACACTGGATATTTTCAGGATGTATGAATAAGCAATTCCATTTATGGAACCTCGCTGAATAATAGACACGGCGAACAAAACAACACATAATAAAGTTAGAATTTGAATTGTCTGAAAAACAAAGTGATGCGACGAGAAAATTCTGCGGCACAAAAGCAGTAGCCGGCTTGATTGTCGCCAATTAGTTGTAATAACGGCCCTCGGCCGGCCGCGCTCGGATAACGCGCTGTAATTTGTTAGCGAACACCGAACACGGCTCACGGGGACTGTGAACAAGATTTATGTGTGAAATGTTCGAGGTCGATGCCTCTACTGGCTACTGGATTTTGTTTCAACGCGCCGCACCGGTCGCTCTCACTCATCTGGTTTATGAAGTGCTGGACACATTTTATAGACTCGCCAGCCGGCGATGCATAACGTTATTGATTCAATAATCAACTTTGATTGCTGTTTATTGAGAGCTTTGTTGTTAAGAGCCTACTTGTAAGGTGACATTCCATGTTTACGACTCGCTCCACTAGCGATTTGTATTCCGAAGTAAGTTCTCATCGTCCGCGGATACGAACAAGTTGGTACTATATTATAATTAGGTACACTTATTGTAGCTCGTACCTGTATTTTACGCAACCCAAGCATGAATCATACAGTCGTTAAGTTACAACATTTGAATGTTACTACGTGCGACTAGTTTCCCATCTTGTTTTAAATTGGCTAAGTCAGTATCGGGTATCATAACATTAAATTGGGTTTCGTGTCGTCTTACTGGCCACTCAGCATCGATTTGTCACTTGATTTTGATTAAATGCAATCAGCCAAACGTGTCGTTGTTTCATTTCTACAAACTCATCGGTTTATGATGTAATATTGCCTACTTGATGCCTCAGATTTATAATTATTTTGCAGATAAATTAAATAACAATTCAATATTATTTATGGCATACTAATGTAAAATAGAATGATGCAATTACTGGTAAAGATTACCTAGATGTAGTCGACGGAAGGTAATGTGGAGCAGAGTAAAGCTCCCGGCGGCAGATCGAGTGCAACGTCCATCGTCTCTCAAGGGCAGCCATGTGAACCGCCTAACCCTGCTGGATCCTGTTTACGCGCATTCGAATCCAATTTTCTTTGAAGGCGGTCTGCAATCTACAATCATTATTTTTGCAAAGACAAATCCATTTCTGCCTGCGGTACGTGACTGTGGGGTAATGAGAGCTAATGGCGGCTGAGCTGTCATTACGCGGGCTCGGCTGCGCGCGCCGATTGCGGTGTCAGCGGCGCGGGCGCAGGCTCGATGCGCCCACCTCGCCGAGCAATTCTGCCTCGCCGCCGCGGTCACGATTGCTGTCAGCTTGTGACACCACAATCATTACTGCACTTTTATGTTCAATTCACTGGTTACAACGGGCACGCCTTGTTTTCTCATTTTTTTGCAATAATCAAAGTCTCAGTGCATGCTAATTGAGATTGGCAAAAACTTCATAGTACTGTTGCATAATTTAATTTGTTTTTATGTACCTGTGGCAATAAGTTAAAGGTCATTGATTGTAACGTTGCATTTAATACAGAACCGTTCTAAACGGTGGAGTTGGTTCTGGTCCGCTAATGAATCCGTCAAACAAACTGCGAGACAACAAAGGAACGTTATGCTTTGTTTAAAGACACTACACTTCTTACTCTTTTTGTATTTTAATTATAGTTTTTTATGTAACATGCATTAATTACTTAGTGTACTATATCAACTACTATGTTTCCGAATTTATGTAAAGTGAAAAAATAAAATAAAAGTGAGATATAAAGTTATAAAATGTTTTGTTATTTACTTGTCCAAATCTAATCCCTTACTTATATAGGTACACACTTAATGAACCTACAACACAGTCACATCAGTTAATTTTAGTTACCTACAAATACACAACATATACAAAAATTATAAAAACGATAGAAAGCAAAGGTTCAGAAGTTGAGCTTGATGTATGGATAGAACAAGCTGGCAGACAAGAACTATTCATAAAATCTAACACTATTTTACAAGTCCATCCATTGCATTTCTAAAGAGTTGGTACCTAAGATACTTAAACTATACTCAAAGAATTCCGTAAATTCATAACTAGGCGACATTTCAATACATTATTACAATTTTTTTCCCTCAATTAAGTACTGAGGGTAATCCGGGAGTTAGGATACAGGACAGTATTTTGTTGTTTTTCGTAGACAGTGACGTAGGCAGATTATTCAGAGAATAATGATAATGAAGGCTTTATTTTGCAAAGAGAAATACGAGAAAAAATGAGTTCCAGAAGTCAATGTTCGGAGTTTTTCTTTAACTTGTAAGAGGCTATTCCTGTAACGGCTTCAAGTGCTCGTAACTATTGAGATATTGCCGACTATCGAACGCTGCTCCATTAAATCGTAAAGTAGCGTTAACGAGACGACTCCATTTAGCAGTAACTTTAAATGTTGCTGTTATGAGCTATGAAATATATTATCCCTTACTTAAACAGGCCCATTCCACTGCGCTCGCGCATTATAGCTGTAAAGCGTTTACGTTCACCTTATGGCTCATTACAATAATAAATGTACCCTTTATAGGAAATGTAATGTGATATTACAAACACCTGTCATAATCAGGTTAAATAACCATACCGATTTGAATATTCATGGGCAATAATGTTGTCGACGGGAATCAAATCGTAATTTTATTTAAAGGGTTTCTGATTCCCGCATCATGCGTGAGAAAATCATTGGCGTGATTTCCTTTACTTCGTTGCCAAAACAAGATAAGCGTATATTCATTTATGTTTGAAATAAGATGGTCTGTTATATTTTACACCTTTGTGCCATTGACTAAGGCATAAAACGTGATTAGAATCGTGTAACAGAACACCTTTACGAGGCGTGCAATGCGTATGCGCACACATTATTGGAAAACACGAGTAGGCAGTTTTAGCTGGTCATGTAGAATTTTGAATATCGAAATGCTGACTGCTACATAAACGACGAATACACAATTTTTTTGCTTACTACAAAACCTTTTATGATGATCGTAACTTATGTCGACACAAAATTTTAACGAAGAAACGACTGTAAGTAATTTTAATACGTGTCGTCGTGGGTTAACAAGTCGATCGACAGATTATCTGCGCGCGGCCTTTGAGCCAATATCCACGATTAAGAAGGACACTAGTTGGTATTAAATGTATCGTTAACTGGGGCACAGTGTCCGTTCTATTGGTCGTTTGTTTATGATCGCGACCGCCTGGCCGGCACAACGTGAGCCACTATGCCGTGTTCATTCACGCACCTACCATTCACTGGCACCTTGAAGTTACTGTCCTGTACAACACCTGTCCACCGGCCAATGCAATGCTATGTGGAATGTTTTACCCGTGATTTCATTAATAATTCAAAGGAAATACTAGCTGTGCAATCATAGCCACTCTACGTTATGGGAATGTTATCAAAGTTTGGCGATCTATTGGATTCATCGGCTATGCGTGAAGGTTTTGTAATGCAAATGTGTGTTCCGTTGAAATAACATCAGTGCAAAAATATTTCCAATCGCAACAATGGTATATCGTCGGCCACGGTGATTTAACGACAAAACCAATAATTGTAAATCAAACAAGCGTTTATTGGCGGTTCGACAGCCAGCTGACTAGGTAATGTACTACTATGACATAGGTATTGCGCTAGATATTCAATTGGACGGATTAATTGGTGAACGGAGGGCCCGTGGACTGCTCCGACAATCACTTGGTGTTATGCAACACGTTACTTGAGCTAATACGTAGGTAAATATGCGGAAAAGCATATGTTACGACTGTAACGAGAATGATTTACGGGCAATTTGTGAAGCCTTTTGGATAAGCAATAGCGTCGAACGGTTCATGTGCATAAACTGTAATTGGCACAGAAAACTGGTAATGCGTACCTTTTATTACTTTTTTCTCATTGAGAAATCGAAGAAGTGAGATAGGATGCAACTATAGGTAAATCATAGTGCACAATGGTAAAACAATGGGCGATGCAAATACCCTGCGCTTGTTCTCCTGACTGTCGCGTATAAAGGTTATCCGGCTTATAAAGCCGTCAAATAGTACTTTGTTTCATGTAAGTATATGATTTACGACAAACACCTTATCACCTCTACCTTTAAATCAGCAGTACAGTCGACATCACAGTTTCTGCTATTCACAACGTGTCTTGTATCATAATTTGGGGCTCTTGTTCGCGTCCCTATTGTCGCGCACAATAATGCAACGTCGGAATAGTTTCACAATGCGACAGACAAGTCCCAGGAAACGTCGGCAGTCGCAGGTTATTATTTTATTCGCCACGTTACACAGTGGCATGCAAGCGACAATTTTATCGTTGCGTAACCGTACGTAGGCAACAATTTGTGCACGGTGCGTGTCGCCGATGTTAGCTATCAAAGCGGTGTTTCATTGACTTCCCAGCGGCCCCCGGGCTGCGTCACGCGGGGTGCCCACCGGCCGCGTCGTGTTTTGTGAAACTAGTGTTAATGATGGGGTACTATTGAAAGCGCGCCTTCAGTTCCTATGTGAACATTCCGAATAAAAGTATTTTAATTGATCGCATGCTATGTACGTACTCTGGAGGCTAGAGAGCTTTTACGATGTACCGTTTATAGTAATTACATACGATAAAAAACAAAGTTGCAGTGTAGGGTTTTATTTTATGTCCAACTCCGTACTGTTAGCTGTTAGGAGCCTGAGTGAGAATCAATAAAATCTACCTAAGGCAGTTATGATGCCCTTAGATGATGCTATCTACAATATTGCCTAAAGCGACAGCTAACACATTTACCTATGACTAACTCGATGGCCTTTACAATATGCTTAATTGTATGCAAGTATTTGTGATTATTTCCTCACAGTTGGAAAACAAATACCTAAGTACTTAGACTTGTGTGGAATCATTAAGTTATGTTATATGCCAACCAACAGTTATTGCGAGAAAGTCGTAAAAGCCGCCACAGGGAAACTTGTTGATTTGTTTTAAAGGAATATGTAGTCAAATTGCTTTTTTTGTCATCGGAGCTATGAATATCTTACCAATCACGGTCACAATGTTTTCAACACGCTTCGGTAATGAAAAGTTAGGATAAACAAGAACATGCAATCTAGCTTTCAAAATTATGCCAAGGACAAGGACTACGAATTTTCTTAGACCAACACTTCACCACATTTGTAACTACGCGGAGACTACGACGCACTACGACTGCTACGCGACTACGCCGCGGCTACGTTGCGATAGCGTGGCCGATTGACTACGCTAGATCACTACGTAGAATCTACGCGGCTTTCAAGAATAGAGCTATACTTTTGACTGCGGAAATTATTAGATACTTTAGGTGAGTGAGTATTTATTTCACGGATCAAAATTATGCCGGTATGTGACAATATATTAATTAATTGATCATAAATGGCTTAATAGTATTAAATTCTCTTATAGGAAGTTTTGCGATTGGGCAGCATATTTCGGTAGGGTCTGCATGTACCATTTATAAATTCCCTCCATTATACCTGCCTCCCATCGCCAGCTATTACGTTAATCGTATCAGTAGACCGTAATCTACTTATGACGCACTGAACGCAAAAAATCGTGTAACTAGTATTAATAAAACATCAATCTTTTTAGTGCCAATTCCACTGCTCGTTAGACTGTGAAGAATTACAGATATCATTACCTCATTGATCGAGACGTCATGTACCGATATATTCCTTACAATAAAGTGTAGAAATTGGTGTTTTTAACAGTGTTTTTAATCGATTCAATAGTTGACAAAGTTAATTTATTCACGTTAGGACGATAATAATCATTTATATCCAAAGGTGCTGGTGACACTACCTGTAACTGTCCTCAGGGCACTGAATTACATATTTATCTATGTTTTGATTTACTCAATATCTCGGATAGAATTTAGCATATTTTAATGTTGAAACTTTTCTTAAATATTGAAAATTTACATTCAGTGGTTATAACACAATTTTTACCAATTGCTGACTGTAGTACCTACCTAAGCGTGTGACCCGGTCCAATCTGCTAACTGACAAACATGACTTATCCTATATACTTAATACATTCGAATAGGGTAAACTGGGTACGGTTGTGCCAGGGTACGGTAGTGACAGTCGCAGTTGTAACGAAACTATACGTAAAACGGGGGAGGTTGTGAGGGAGAAAGACGTGGCTCACAAGCCTAAACACGTTCCCCAGTATTGCGTTAGCCGGCGCACGACGTTGACGTAAGCAGGAGCCCACATTGCTTTTCAACAATCAAAAGTAAGTATTTTTGTTCGATTTCGTTTCCTAATTACTGTTATTTTTATACAGATAGATTATCTTGTTATTTTTTTCTTTAAAAGTTGAATATTAATATTTAATTACAAGTGATTTCTTTTTACGTAAAGTATTTGGCAAAATCATGGCGATTTTTTGTTTTCAAAATGATGCGTTGGGTACGGTTGTGTCAATTTTTTTGGGTACGGTTGTGACGAATATCTTTACATATAATAAATCTCATATTATTGTTTTTTGCTTTAAGATGTCCAGGATACGTTTGCGGAAGACCGAAAGAGCGCAGTGTGATATCAAAAAATAAAAAGATGCCGATGAAGAAGTGAAACAAGGGATTTCGTACGTGTAGCTCAAGCTACAAGCCTTTCTACAGCTACAAGTTTGAACAGAGCAAATGTTGTTTTGTTGGTTGTTAAAACTATGTTTGTAAGCTTATTATGTTAAACATTTCTACAATTGCGGTAGTAGCAACGACATCTTGAAAATAGTGGCAAGTAAATATCAGTGTCCGATACACTCGCTCTGGGTGAAAATAGTAGTTGGGACAGTAAAATAAAT
The DNA here is from genome assembly GCF_030705265.1 of Helicoverpa armigera. Classification (NCBI taxonomy): domain Eukaryota; kingdom Metazoa; phylum Arthropoda; class Insecta; order Lepidoptera; family Noctuidae; genus Helicoverpa; species Helicoverpa armigera. Next base: position 4,873,566 of record NC_087124.1, on the reverse strand, counting down.
TGACATGTTTAAAGTACCTACTAACATAGTTTATAAGTCTATTGTTACTAACCATTATGGATCTATGTTATCTGATTAAATAAATAAATTAAATTAAAATTAATAAAAGATATTATAGACCATTTTGATATATGTTTATGCATGTCACAACCGCCCTTGGTATGTGGCCGGTTGTGACACTTTCCCATTTTTTTTTAAATTGATCTTATGAGTAATACATTGTATTAAGGAACAATATATGAGTGTTTTTACGTACACAAATGTACAAATTGCGATACAAGTTCCTTTTCTGCGAGCTAATTAGTCAAATATCAAAATTATTGGTGATCAAACGAAAATTGGCACAACTGTACCCAGTCTACCCTAATATGTAGTTCATTCGAAAGCACATTATCAAACCCAGCACTTGTGATCTGGCGTGAGAACTCTTATTGTGGTTGCCACACAATATTACTCATCATATTTAGTTATTTAGTGTATTCAGTTCGTGGGAGCCAGATCTTCAAAAGTCGTCGGTTAGAAAGGTTTGTTCATGAAATGATTCGAGTTGCGTGATGGTAATTATGGCGATGCCGATCGGTGTCTTGGACAGTTAATTGTAATGGCGTGTCCGACGCAGCCCGTTTCCTGTGCATGTATTCCTAGTACAATGTTATGGATGTCAACGCTTCTACTCCGTGTGGGTTATAAAATAAGATTGTTATAAAATTGGTGTTTGTTTCAGTTTTCCTGTATGATTACCTAGGCAGCGATAAAATGTTAGGTACTTAGGTACTGTTTGGTGATTGATATACTACACATGCAACTATGCAAGTCTAACAACGATAGAAGAATATTATTTCAAGCGACATGAACGAAGGTGTCTTCTCTAATTAATGTTTAAGCTGTACAACTTACCTACTGCACAATTAGAACACATAATTTCCCAACTTAAGTATCGTCATTATATCTGTTGATTTCTGAACTGTGTTATGATATTAAGGTTTTGCCGACATCATAAACTGCAATTCATGTTTTTAGGTTCCTATATGCATATGTTTAAGTTCACAAGAACGGGTTACGTACAATTATAAAACATACGTTTTACAACCGTACGTGTTGATAATCATGATATTATTAATTAGCATACACGTGCTAAAATAATTTTGCTGCAAAATTCCTGGTATTTACTTAATCTTCACAGGGCACTGTGTATACTCTCGCTATGTATATACGCATGTATGGAGATGTGCGAACATAAGCCGTGGAAAACAAGCGGTGTGGATGGCAGTGACTCCTAAACACAGGGCTGCGGTCAGCAGGAATGCGCGCGGGCAGGCGGCGAGCGCCGGCCGCCGGCCGCCCGGCGCCGAGCACCACCCTCCTCTCATTTCACGCTTCTTGGAAGGGAATTTTCAATCATTTCTCTAGCATGCGAACTGTCATTGGATGCAATATCTAGAAAACATTAAGTGGAGTTAGTCGCCTCTGTAATCTTGTAACAAGAAGCGGTCGGGCGAGCTCCGACTGGTGTTTACGCCAGCCTGTTTTATACACATTTCGATCGTGACTGTCCGAGGGGATGTTGGGAGCTTTAATAGTTCGAGAATCTCGTGTGCCTCAGTCCTTTGTATCTACAAATTGGTGCAAAACAAAGTTGCACGTAACATGTTATTATCTAGATGAGCAAATAAAAATAATTAAGGATAGATGCTCAGTATTTGTGGACGTCTTAAGATTCACGAAGACTTTAATGATTCTTATAGAATGAATGTGGCCATTCATGATTAAAAGACAAATAGTAATTTAAAAAAAAGCTATCTACAATAAAAGCTGACGAAAATGGTAAATGATTAAGTGGCATCAGTAGCTCACATGGTCGTTGAAATGCGAATGGCGTAATAACTGTCCGCTACTCATAAGACGTGCATAATGAAGTGCGTACATCACCAAACCACGGCAGAGCGTTTGTCGGGCATTTCCAAGTTCTCACGTAAGCCCATAAACCAGATGATGTATGGTGGCGTCAGAAGCGACTTCGTGGAAGGAAGCTCGTTGCTCCGCCAGGACACGGAACGGTCGCCTTATGAAAATGAGATCAGATTAGCTATATTATATACTAGCTCTGCGCTTGACTTGCTTTCCGACGAGATATACGATGATAAGGATTTGAAAGGACCGTTTCCCGTTTTAGTTCAAGGTTTTATGTGTATTTATGTTTACATAATGTTATATGGTAACGTACGCAAAAAATAAATAAATACTTAGGTAGGAACTTACATTAACTTCATTTACAAATAAGATTTTTAGATTATCAGAAAATAATTTTCATGCTTCAGTTATTTACTCGTGTAGCCCAGGAATTTAATACGGTAAGTACCTACCTATTTACCTACTGAGGAATGAAGTAAATACCATGCCGAATCAAAGAAGGTAAACAGCCATCTCAAGGGTACGAGCATTACGAGCTACGCCGCTACGCCATGGTGACTACGCTAAAATTCTCACAATCATCACGACCATTCGTACTTCGGTATTATAGGAACTGATTCAAAACTTAAACATTCGACCAATTCGATATCATGTGTAAGCTAAAATATACAATACTTAAGTAAGTATCTGAAATTATTTTACGTCTCATAGGAAAAAGTTTCAGAAATAACCATAAATTATTGGAATAGAATTGAGAACCACCGTCTGGTCCTCTGTTTTGGAAAACGGTTACGAAACATGGGAAGATAAGATCCAAAAGATTTAAATAGGCCGCAAACGTCTGCCTTTAGAATGTTACTTCACGAATTTAAATTACTTATAAAGTTTATCAGAGTTTTAGGAACCTTAGCACATACCTCTAATAAAGAACCGAATCAACCTATGTACTTACTGGAATGCTGTTGAAATCCGATGGCTGGATGGATGAAAAGCTAGCATGGTATAATTTCATGACGTATCATTCCGCCATTGTGAACACCATCAATTTGAAACGTTGAAATTGGCGTATTTTTTTCTCGCTTTGTTAGACACTTAAGTGTGTAATTTTGTCGTCGGTACTTCGTGACTTGCACGTTTGAACTGATTTTCAGTATTTACAGGTTCAAGGTTTTAAGTCTATTATCACTTAGCATCAGTTAAGATGGCGGAATGTACCTAATCTCTCTTTCGCTTGTTAGGTAAATGCTTAAATCTACAAAGCTCATTGAACTATTGTGGTTTTTCATTACTTGATTACCCACTTACGAAATACTTATAAATGTTTTAAAACCACAAGATCCCCATTTCTAAATTCTAAGCGCAAAGAACATCTCAGAAACGGGTTTTCCAATTAAGTTGTTATATGCAATAGATTCCCATGTAATATCTATCTAATCACGATATAAAGTAAATAACACGACCTTAGAAACATCCAACAATAGTGATTTGTCTATTACAAACTGCTTCACGGGGCCACGAATGCGTACAGTGCGACCAGTGTATCTTGACATCTTATGGCGGCGCTGCTAGAGAAGGCAAAAAGCAACAATAAGTTTAAAATTAGTACAATCAAGTTTTTCTCCGTAGGCCGCCGCCTGCCAAGGTATTCTGGGCTCTCTGTGGCGGGTACCATCCTTCCATCTGTCAGCGATGGACGCGGATCACGAGTAGGGCTGCCGAATACGCTCTATGTGACTGCGCTCGGTGAACGTAGGTAGTAAATAACTAAATTCGGTTGAAAGCACTACTAAAACCCATTCGTCTTAAGGTCTTTAATAAATATGTACTGGTACTGTAAGTATGTACTGGTAGGTTTCCACCTACCTAAGTAATACAGCAGCTTAGGAAACTTTTAAAACATTTAAAATAAACAAGTACCTACCCAAATTGACAGTGGTAGTACATAACCAGTGACTATAAACAAAATAAAGAACTTTGACCATTTTTAAACAAGCGCATGCAATAATAGAAATAAGTAGTACAAAAACCTTAATTTCAACCCAAAACATTTAACAAATTACGCAATCCAGGTATTAAAACCTATTTCGTCCATAGACAAGCTGGCAGCCTTGATCATGAAGTACCTCGTCAAGGGCAAGGCCGGCAGGTCGACGACCCCACGTTATGGCTATTTAGGGATTACGTTGCGTTACAACTACCTATCTAATTCGTAAAGCGTACCAGCTTCTCAAAATTCCTATAGAAATAAATACAAGTCATTATTTTATGGTTTCCGAGTAGAAGTATTGTAATTTACTCTTCAATGGAATGGGTATTGACCATGTTTGGAAAAGTAACACGTGTAGCAAAAAAAGGCGCGAGATTTTTTCATTTATTATTCGTAGGAGCCTACCCCAAAAGATTTTGTAACAAGTACTTATGGGCAATTAATTTAAAAAGAGTAATAACACTAGTTTACATGACTTTTGTTCATGAAATGGAATACATACGGTTACATTACTTTGGGTATCTACATCTCGGAAAAAATATTTAAAAAAATCCAGCACGTCAGGTTTTTGAAATATTTATTAAGAAGATTTTTACAAAAAACACATCTAAATAAACGATAGACAGTAAAAAATGGGTAATTTTTGTTCTTTTTTTATAAATATTTTTATCTGTATCTCTCACAACAGACCAACAATAGTCCCCTAGCATGTTTTCGTCCCAAAAACCTTGATAATTTTGCTGAAATAATTTTAAATCTTGGTGAAATCGCTCACCGTGTTCATCACTCACACTATCAAGATTTTCTGGAAAAAAATCTAAGTGGGAATGTAAAAAATGAATTTTTAGTGACATATTTACACCCATACGCTCATAATTATGCAATAAATTTTCAACTATCTCTTTGTAATTATAATTTTTTTTATTGCCTAAAAAAATTTTAACGACACTTTTGAAAGAGTTCCAGGCTGCTTTTTCTACATCGGTTAAAAGGCTCTCGAATTTTGTATCGTCCAATATTCTCCTGATTTGAGGACCCACAAATATCTTCTTCTTATCTTCCTTTAATTTAGCCGCAGAAAGATTCGTAAATACAGAGCAGAGATATTGAAATGCAGGCTTGGACTTATCCAAAGCTTTGGTAAAATTTTTCATCATTGGTTTACCAAATTTCAGTGATCTATTTTTACCTGAATACCAGGGGCTGAGGACCAATCTGCAATTAGTGCAAATCACATGAGGAACCCAATTTTTATCTTGATTTGACACCGGAAATCCAAAATATTGTAAATAGGCTTCTTGCAATGGTTTTGTTAAAGGGAAACCACGATTTAACTGAATTATTTTCCCACAAACATAACAAAATCGATCTGGATGTAGTTTACACACTCTAGATGTCATTTTTATATAAAAATGAGACTTTTGATTCACACAGTTGTTTACAAAACAGAACGATAAACGCATTTAAACAATTGCGGGTAGATAAAAAAAAGTCATCGATATCTCCGAATTGTGACGTGCTACGAAAAATAAAAAAATATTTTTTTAGTAACCGTCCATAGCCTACTTAAATAATATAGGTTTCATTTCATGAACAAAAAAAAAATATTTTTTTGTAAACTAGTGTAATCAAAATAAATGATTAACTAAACAATAAAGAAAGTTCATGACAACAAGGTGAATTGAAATTGATAGTTTTTTATTAACCCAACAGGCCACTCGAGTGTCAATCTTAATAAAGTTTTTGAAACTAGCCAACGCATGTTGTACGGCATACAAATTACTTAAAACGAACTTACATTGACACTTAAATTGACTTGGAAAAGTTTCTTTACATGCTGACAGTTGTAAACAGGTATTTGGTCAATTTTCCAAGAAAGTAACTTTAGCCTTGTTTTTTTGTGCCATAAATTGCCAATGCTGGGTTGAGGCCTATGTCACAGATTACTTAATAGTTACTACGTCCTATGTTTAGATTTAAAACCCGATTGTTTAGAATTGAAATCCACCAGTAATCTTCCAGCTACAATACCGGCTTGGACAAGACGTTGGTCAGCTTAGCACAACCTATAAGTACAAAGTACAACATCATCAAATAAATTAGCCGATAAATTCAAAATGTCTGCCATCTCACACAAGCGAGAGTATGTAAATGACGTGTCCATCTTATCTTAATTAGATCAACAATATTAAGTTAACAATATTGGATACTTTGCCTATCTCAAAGTTAAAGAGCGTGAGAAATGTACATTATGAGCACGTTAACAGTTTATGTTAATTATGTAAACCTACTTAATTGTCTGGCTAACATGTGAAAATGTGGTAGATCTTGCGACTGTTCTGTTTGATAGACTTTCATCATTCATTTCTAATTACGACACAAGTAGGTCTTTATAGCTGACGATATGTGAGTCAGTGATTCATAATCAATTTTCCGAGAAAAAAAACTGCGCAAACGAATTTTATGACGAGCCAAACTTTTGTACCATTGCAAAATATTAAACAGAATTCTTACTAAGAATAATATCTAATGCTAATATTGTTTACGAGTTTGATCACGAGTGACCTCTTTTTATGTTATTTTTCCTTGTCATAGATTATCGAAACACCACGGTGTTTGTAATGTGATCATCGAAATGAGATTGTTTATGTAAGGTGCGTTCTTTGCGGCTACTGATTGACGCAACTGATTTTACATATAATGCTTATTAACTTCCAAAGTACTTTTCCAAAACCACTACATACATACCTAAATGATCTTTAAGACGAAGATGTTATTTTCTTCTTCCTATTCAAGAATTCGGTTTGAATAAAACTTATGAAAATATGAAAACAAACAAATCCTTTCTTACTGAACGTGAATTGGTAGTCCCCGATTTATGTGAATAGTTATAGCTACAGGACGTTTAAACATTTCTAAAGAGTAATTCACGATACCTTGAGTCTTGAAAGTCAGATAACCTTAGCTAAAGCACATATCTGTTGGTTCATACAGCGGATAAAGTAATGTTTATCTCGGTGCTTTATGCACGACATACTCTGCCCTATGACTGGCACACGTAGATTGAGCGCTGTGGGATTTCACCTGCAAATGTTTATTTATATTCACATAAAATGTTCTATGGCTATGCTTTCTATGATTGCATTTTTATTTATTTTATTTTTCAGTAATATTTTTTGAGCCCGTGCCTTTCCATTTGTAATACAGGGTGTTTATCAGTGGTCCTTTGCATGATCAAGGAGTCTAGAAAGTCGGAGTTTATTCCCTCACAGCTGAAAAATGTTTCCTGAAATTCCATGACGTCGCAAGACACTATTTTCCTTTTATTGCAATCCTTTATTAATTCCCAGCCTGACTCAGAATCAAAGGGTTACAACACGAAATTAACAAACATGAAAAACCCCAACATGACTCGCAAGCACTATCCATTTTCCCCATATCCTTGTCAGTCAAGTGACAAACAGTTGATCAACCATCCAACAAAAAATGGAAAGTCAATATTATTTCTAACATATTCGCTGAACCTTTCTTGTGAACTGGCACGATCTGCGTGTGCGTTGAAATAAGGATCGACCACAGCGCGCAGTTGGTGTGACCTTTAGTGTTATTGTAATAAGGGTGGTGATTGAATGGCAGGGTGACGTGGTGGGCTGGTGGTAGACGCGGAAGCGTTGTGGCTGTTCCCACACGTGCGATCATTAGCTGTTCCAGGGAAGCAGTGAGCGCGGCCTGACGATGGGAACACCACCATTATTGACACTACACACTTACTGTCGCACTTTAATGTACATACAATACTATAGTTTTGTTTATTGATGTGCCAACGGATGATTTACCTCACTCAGACAATTGTTGACCTGGAAAAGTACTAAGTCTTTACACCCATTGTGAACGCAAAGAATATGGAAACGGTGGTTTGTTACCTGCCCATTACGGGTTCTTAAACAATTTGTTGAACTTTATTACAGCAGATTCTTAAAAGCTGGTTAAATGGATTTTAAGAGTTCTTTTCAGCAGCATACAATTTTAAAATTCTTTAAAATGTAAGTGTGTGTTTTTTTTTGTTAAAATGAATTCTAGCCAAGTCAGGTAGTGCCATACTACTTAGTAGACTATAGCAGTAGTCAGTACAAATAAATCATTTCCGAGCGTGTGATTACACGGACCGACACTTTCCTAAGAATTCGTGGTCCGGACTACAAACCTCAGATCTAAGCTATGATTACGTTGAACGCTTCCCTCCACGGCGCGACACGTCATCAGCTTGATGGTAGGAAAAAGAAAAAAATATGATTGTTATTGCGCAATTTGAAGCGTCGTTGGTGTTCATTCTTCGTCGTAATTGCTGCGGCTAATAGCACCAGCTGCCGAGATATCACTGTATTTTTAGTTTTATATTATTTTATGGCTATTATTCCGCGTATTTTTCGTTCGTTATAAGCGTTTTAAATCGTTCAATACCAGTTTCTTAAGTTCGATTCAAATGTTACCAGGCGCTTAAACGGGCTCGCCTGTTGCTGAACTTTGCAGAAATATTCACATTTGAATTTGATCATTTTACTTTTAATTAGCATGTATTTCTCAAAGTATTGCTTCTCACATTTAATTCAATTTGCATAGTTTATAGTACTGCGATAACTATTATGTCAGCAAAGACAGTATGGCAATTGAATCGTGCGCAAATAGTGATTTATACAAAACATGGGAATTATCCGAGAAACTGTTAGTTGCATATCTGTAATTATAAAATCTAGTAGCTCAAGGCTAAAATAATGAATATGAGACAATAATTCAGCTTGGTTTGCGTCGTCGCAACGCTGTAATCTCTCGATCAGTGATTATAAACATGAACGTTGGAACGGCTTCGTTATCAATCAACATGTTGTATTAAAACCTCCTTCTATAAAACCATTTTGATACGTTGTAGCAACGTAGGTGATGCCTACGGATTTAGCGTAGCAAGCTTATTTTTCGTAGTCCACAAAATCCTTCATGTCAACAGTTTATTTTAGACTTCAGGGAGTTGGTGTCCAAATTAAATTCCGCTATAAATAATTATACTACCGACCTATTTTGATGAGTCTGAAGTGCACCAAATAAGCACCGTAGCAGACTATCAGTTTTCAAAAATTCTGCATACAGCTAAAAAGTTTAGGTACTTCAAAAATTGCCAGAGACGTCGCATCGTCTGACTTGTACTGAGGGGTAAACCCCTGCGAATTCGATACATCAAATTGTTGAAAGGTGTCAGCGCAAGCACAACACAATGGTCATGGACACCTTTAACTGGAATGCCACCTCGTTACTGCAAGCGAAGGGTTAGCATTTATTGGCTCAACCTTTTGTTGTAAGTTATTTATTGCTAAAATATGACGTAGTCCAAAAAAACTTATTTATTTTTGAGCTATCTTAAATTTCAGTTTTAACTGTATGCGACAACACAATACAATATGCCAACTGTATATTCAATACAATATGCCACAAAACCTTACCAAATTTTACCCAGCAACTGCGATGGCAATTCTATAAATATCGTTTTCACAGCGCAATGCAAGAAGCAGGTATTAAAAAAAAGTAAACGAAACAGTTTTAACATGCAATTTCTTATATCTTAATATGCCAAAAGGGTACTAAAGGGTTAATTGATAGGCAATTAAAAGGGAACATCGTAAAGAAGCACCTTACAAATTATTGCCTTCCAACAGCTCCCTGAGTTAAGTGCTTTGTAAAACAATTACACAATAAATTATGTACAATACATAGTTGTTTTTATTTGTGACGGTAGGTCGGGCAGGTGTTTTCGTCACATGACATGCTACACGACAACTAACGCTGTGTGTATAGAGAGACATAGATCCTGCACGCGAGTACTTCGCAAGGCTGTGCTACATAGAATAGTAAATAATTGAAGGGGTTCTAAGTGCAGCAGTTGTTTTAAGGAGGCCAAGAATTACGGCTACAATATTTTTCATGTCTTTTATGATTGTTGGTAGAAGAAAATTTAAATGATCAAAAGTCTTTTCTACTTTCTTCTCTTCTTTTCCATAGGAGGATTCTTGCTCATTTTAGATGACTTCCTTCAAGGGAATTGTCTAAATCCTTTCGTCAACTCTTTCCATAGTTAGGGATGTGTTTTATAAACGAGCTTGGTTTTGGCTGATTATACATTTATGTCCCGTCCACAGCTCCCTGACAGTTCAGGTACTACCCATAAAACTGTTTATATTTCTCCCAACTTGGGAGTTCCAAGACATGAAAAGCACCTCTATGTAGAAATTGCCCTATCTAGAGATCTATGATTCGACATCTGTGGTTCTTGCACTTATTTATTACCCGGTGCCGTATGTAAGCTATGTTTAACAGACTGATTCATACGTCTCCACTAGGTACACGTTAAGTTTGTTCTTACCCGGATATAATAGTCCCATTAACCGGCCTTTCTCCAACAACAGATAGGCCCTAAAGTACCGAACAGCCAATTACATCGAGTACATGCTATTTATCAGCTCTAAGCAGTGAAATATGCGCTAAATAGCTGTAATTTACCATACATTGTTAAAATGCCCGTTGTATAATTACTAGAAATAACGAACAAATTGATTTATCTTCAGTACGCAACTGATTATAGACTGTTTGTTATGTTCTTAAATAATTAACTGGTATTTACCGGTAAACGGGAAATACTTAAAAGGTATTTAAAAATAATGTTTTCTACGAAACTGGACCAATTGGGTTTTAAAAGATTTTTCTGCGAACAAATTAGAATTCTGGGTTAAGCTAAGCCACCCAAGTGCCATTCCGTGCCTAAGACAATAGCCACTGCAATAGTGCTTTACCTTGAAAAGCCCGGGATAAATACAAAATTACTGTTGCTATGCTGCCGTACCGCGTACACGAGAACATCAAACAATAAGTAATATAAAAGACAAACGTCAGTGTAGACAGCACAATCCAATATCCATTCAGAAATCACAGAATGCATTACAATGTTTCCTTATAACAGCAAAATATACAATTGTTGTTTTATTGTGGCGGACTGACGCAACACAAAGCCCTTCAGATGTTGAATTGTTCACTTATTCTGTTTTACAATGATTGCGCCACTTTACGGAATACCTACTAGGCGTTTTCCCGCGGATTCACTCGCGTCCCGTGGGAACTACTGCCCGTACCGGGCTAAAATGTAGCCTAAGCTACTTAGGAAGAGTGTAGCTTTCCAACAGTGAAAGAATTTTTGAAATAGGATCAGTTTCGGGTTCACCACAAAGTGCAGATAGGTACGCATATCTTTCAACGAAATCGATTTTCTTTTATTTCACTCAAAACTTTTTTAGATTAACAATCGGTTTGAACAAAAGCTTTATTTCTTTATTGAACAAAAGATTTCTATTTGAAGTGAGTCGAAACCACAGAAAGTTATAGTTAACACATTTAGTGTTCACCACCCGAAAACTATTATTATTGACTCTGGAGGTGGTTGCGGTTTCTCAAAGCGATGAAAGTCGGAATCGAAATGTAGATTACACTTTCTTGTTCCATTTCTACAGTGCATTATACATCTTAGGGTAAAACTACATAAGTAACAAATATATTGAAGTTAAATTTTCAAGTAAATATTGCTTTCAGTTTATGAATTAATTGCAGTTTAATTATATATTATACTTTCTCTACGCGTCACTTCTAGCAGGGGTGAATACATGAAGGCTCGAGAGGGCTGCGCGGGCGCTGATTCAAGATGGCCGCCGCAAGGGTTCAACGATCTTAATGACTCACCGTGACGGCTAGCTACATTGAACTTGTATTTAGATTGCAATAAACTGACATTCTTTAGACACTTACATTTTTGGATGTGTGCAAGAAGTAGCGACAAAAAATAAAAAAATTACGTTGAAAAAATTATAGGTAACTAGGAAAAGACGGCAGTAGTGTAAGTAGTTTGGCGTAAAGTCTTGACTTTATGTAACAACCGGCGATCACCTACAAGCCAAACTACCATACATACTGGTACACAATGTAAATAAACCGTTAAAATCACACATTTCAGGCTGTAGCTGCGTATTCGAAGTAAAATATTAACTTGTGACTGTAATTTCGTAATATTTTAATGCTACATTCCTTTTCGTTCTTTGAACTGTGGCGGTATTAACAAAACACTTCGGGGTTTTACCATTGGCAAGACTATGTTGTTCAATTCATTTAAATTCTAAGGCGAAAACCGCTTAGGTCAAAACACCTGGTCTTACAACACTTGCATATGAGGATAATATACATGATTAAATTGTTTCATTGTATAAATATTCCCATTTTGTAAATATTTCCCAAGAGAGGTTGTTGGTGTTCGTCGTAGCGAGGCGGCACTTGAACACAGGTTACGGCCGATTTACTATGACGGTACTCTCGATATTACGTCCAACAGCACGTAATAGAGCTGCGATCACTCAACCCCCTCCCGCGCCCCGCTCAGCCCTCTCCCCTCCCCCCGAAGAGGCCCAGTACTTCTAGTTTTTAGAAGCAGCCGATGCGAAGAGCTTGACGAATCAGCCCCGTGCCGTGACCGTTTGGACATACCAATCTACAGATTGAACGAATTTTCGAGGAAGGTATTACGCTCCATTAAATAACTAATCTGGCGATTGTCGCTGTACCTGTCGACGGAGAATCGAGATTGGAGTTTGGAAATTAGAAAAGCCCTGTAGGTCCTACTCCCTATTCAAGCCAACTTAATAGTTCCGAGAACTAGAATCAGTGTGAATGGTGATTGCAACTAGGCGTCATAAATCTTTACGACTTCCTAATTAGCTAAGTTTTCTCAGCTTTTCCTAAGTTTTATGGATTTCTCGACTATCCCATCCTTATTCCTTTTAAAGGTGTCGAAATAATATAGCATAGATTTACACAATACTATACCGAAAAGATATACCGCGTCTCTTAGGATCCAAATTCATAACCACTATTCATCTCACTAATGCTAAGAATCATCACCTCTAAATAAGCTATTCCACCAGCTTAGAAATTAGAATAGAGCAGTACAATAAGCTTACACCATCTCCTATCGACATTGACAAAGCTTGCAAAAGCTATTTCAATGTACCTACCTACTGAGATAAGTGGGCAAGCGTCATAGTGGGCTAACCGCATGCACGACTCGTAATTTCACAGCTAACATCTCTCTTACATGAGCTTATGAGCGTGCATTGTTGGACGACCGCTGTGCTAGTGTGGGATCGATTAACACGTCACTGTATTATTTTAATCTTTCTTATTTTTGATTGGATTGGGAGGATGAGGCAGAAGGAGCATGAAACGCAGCGTTCGATGGAACCCCTTGGTAATTTAACAATTCCCGTAGCCTTAACTTTTTTCGATAAGTATGTATACGTATTAGTGTGCATATCCGGATTTAAATGAATAATGTGTAGGTACCATTTATCAGAAAGTTATTCGTCAAATAATGTACCAATTGAAAATGTTCGTATTGTGCTAAGGTTTTTGATCGCGCATCTCGTATACCAAAACCAATACTCACAACGTTTCGAAGGGGCTACTTAATTGTGATGTCATAATCATTGACGCTCCTCAAATCCCATTCTGTAGTCAAATAACAAGCATGCAACTTCTCATTTTTAGTTTCCTACGTTTAGAAACAAGAGGGTTGTTGTATATTAACACTAATTTAATTAAAAAGTAAAAGACTTAGTCCAAGTTACACCAAATAGGTCTAGAGTCTTATAAAGGTCAAAAGTACAAGCGAGAAATGCAATGGACGGACACTATATTTAAATTCATTGCCTCAAAATATTAGAAAAATAACCATTTAGTTCTCGTCTCCGTAAAAGGGTCTTTCTGCTATTTAATAAAGCGTGTGCTTTATCGGGTGTGAAAAAAATTTCGGTCTCGGGCCGCACAGGTAAATGGTCAAGATTTGCCAAAATGTATGTCTATTTACTACTGTAAAACAGACACTATTAACTATGATCTTTATCCAACACCAGCTAAGCAATAATAAAACGCATATACACAGAAATTTCCTCATATAATATGCGGCAAGACACGACATTATATTCTATAACATAATGCGAAATGATGACAGGAAATTGTTGCTAGCACCGGTAGCAAAAACCTGCTTATGTGTGTACCTCGCGCACAGAGAACCGACTCCTATTTGCATCCGGGCTCCTGCTGATTGATACTGAGCACCGAGATACCTGAGGAAACGTGAGGCAAGCTTCTCTTAAATAATTTCTTATGGTAATTAATCGACTTCTGAGAACGTTTCTAATACTCCTAAGCTGTGCCGTCCAGTTTGCCGGGAACTGCGGGATATTTTTTACGCTCGGCTAGCGCAATTCTTTCCTTGCGAGATTTTTTTGAGTTGAATATAAGTTTTTTCGCTTCCTTCATATCTCACCGAAATTTTGTAATATTGCGGCACATAACTCAACACTATAAAATGTTTGTCTAGATATAACATACAGGTATGTGTTTATGTGCACCGAGATTTAAGGCCTGACAAATGGTGTAGTCTAGTGTTAAGCCATGTAATAATACGGCTTGAGCACATAATAAATTGCGTTTATTAAAACAAAACTTGAATAACACCTGAGTCATGCATGATGAGTCTGCAGGCGGGTCTTGCTGATTTTATATTCAATAAGGAATGGGAATATTAAATGTAACGAGCAGGGGTGCTTTAGCGATAGTAAAATAATAATTAAACCCATCAACTGAATGACAGAAGTAGTAGTAATTATGATAAATATTAGTAAAGTGGAATAATATAATTCCCATCGTAAATAAATAATAAAGAGCAATAAAAGCGTGGAGGGGTGCGGACTGCGGGCGCTGCGGGCGCGGTCGATACCTGAGCCACGGCGAGTCCGCGGCCCGCAGGAATAACATTCACACGCATCTAAAACGAGTTAAACATCTACTACACTAGTCTATCTAATCGACTTGTTCACGCTTTAAACTCCATCGACTACAATATTTCAAATGATCAGAGCGCTCACCTCGCGCGCCTTCTATGTCGGTTACAATTTAGATTACAATTTGACTTACGAATAAATATGTGGTCCAAATTGAGCACAACACATATCCAGTACAAATCACAGCAATCTGCAACTTAATTACGTGTTTTGGCAGATTGGACTGGTATGAGCGAAAAAAATGCGGGAAAGATCCGGGTAGCGTGGGCAGCCTGCGTACGAGTGGAGTGGCGTGCGAGCGCACTGTAACGGTTTTTGATCGCAATTCTAATATGTTTATGGATATCAATGGTATATTCCTGTCCGCTTCGACACCTGTCTTAATTGTTCCATTGTTCCAGCCGTTATGGTGTTTGAGTCCCCATGTCTCAGCGTTTTGAGATTTTCCTTGAGTCGTTTCGGTTGCTCGCCCCAAGCAAGGAATTCGATGCTATCCGCATTTTTTATAATTAGAAAATGATTAGTTCCGGGTGTTTTCGATTAGTTTTCGGTTGTTATGCTGGCCGAGCAGCAGAGCGGGGTTCGTCGGCGTGACTTGACGGATTCCTACCTAGCTGTTCCTTTGTTTGAGGACGGGCAAACCCGTAGTGATGTGCATTCGTCATGTCGATAGACGCGCCAACCTCAGTTTTTGTGTGACAACCTTGTCGTGTCAATAAACTGTATATATATGACACTTAAACACTATTAAGTGCTGACAGAACTGTCTAAAACTAGCGCTGAAATATCGTTTGCATGTTTATACGAAGGCAAGCAGTTATGAATATATGTCTGCAATAAAAAAACGAGTCTACAGGTCCAAATAAGGTCAAATTCGTTGGAATAAAATATTAACCACATTTGCAAAAACTTACACCCACACACGCAAAAGCGGAAGTACTAAATAATACTAACCAGTATTTATTTTTAGGCAAAAATTACAAACTTGCTAACACGACGTATTCGCTGTATCTACAAGTAAAAAACAAACCGTTGACCTCGTGAACACGTAAGTACACGGTTATGGACTCGAGCATTTTGTGAGTTCAAGCCGCAATAATGATCAATTTCCATTCCATGTGTCACTTTCGCGGAACTCAGGACTAAATCGGATCCCACGCCGCGTTGCAATCGAGCATGGGAATAAACATAATATTGTTCGATAAAACAGTTCACAGACCTACGGTGAGCGTAAAAGCGGCTAGTGCCCTACGCCGGTTACTACAGAACCGGTTCCGGCGGCCCTCCGAGTACCACGCTCCACGTGCAGATACCATCGTTCGTCTTCGTCTATTTTACCTTGTACCCCGCGCGGCGACATGGCCAGCCTGCCTCGACCCCAACGATCTCTTACAACTCCATTTAACGCAACTAAATCAGAGCAAGCGTTCACAAACTCAAGGCTCTTGGTAACATGGTTCGTTGTTCGTACTTTGTGTTCATACAAATCTTTACTGTGCGTACAAAGGAGTACATAAATCATTTTTTACGAGCTTTACAATCGTGTCCTTTTATGGCGCGAGGGGTTTGTGTTACTCTAGATTTTAGTTGTTATTGAATATCTGTGACCTCACGAGGTCGCATAGAAAGTGTGCCTTGAATTTTATGGTTTCATTTACCCTGACATTACCGAAAACTCTATTCAGATCAATCATTTATTTCAAATATAAAACTTGCCGATTAGGTACTTGTTATTTTCCGTCGAATAAAGTTGAATTCCATTATTTATTTCGTAACGCCCATTTTATTCCCAAAACGAGGGAAATATCAAAATTTCGTCCAAATTGTCGTGTTGAGTCAGCGTCATCACCAGTCGGCTCGTCGACAGAGCATCACATAATTGTATTCAAAGCCGGATATTTACCGTAATATACATTTTTTCTTCGGTGACATTATAGCATCATTTCGGTTATCATTAAAGACACATGAAACAAATGTATATTGTTTGGTAATGCGGCTTATTAAATGGGTGATGAACACAAGCCAGACAAAAATGTATCGAGCATTTTGGTGTCGAGTTCCGTAGCTGCAGCAACTGAAAATATGGTTATTCAATCTTCAGCATATATGGTAAACTTATTTGGATTGCATTAATAATGTTACTGGTCGGTATGGCATTTGTACGGCTAGTTTAATGTCAATGGTGATATTAATTTTTGATCCTTCCATCCGGTAGACAGGACCAAAAATAGTGAAGGATAGCAGCGTAACTGCATTCCATCAAAACGATGATTTTCATTTCAATGATATGTACTGGTAAAATAAAATGTCTAAATTTTCATAAGGATAAGGATACTACAAAATAATAAGCATTCGCTATTCTACAGCGGAGCCCTAAAAAGGCGCATTGGGCTATGAATATCAATAGGCCAACTTTTAACTGTCAACAACGTTGTTGTATCTTCACGATTTTAACGTTTATTTTCGAGCTCTAGTGCTCACAGCATAAGGAAAACTAGGAAAAACAACATGTGGGTTTTCACGCCAGTTGTAAATAGTTGTATCAATATATGTATACTCGTATAATAAAGGTTAATTTTCTTCTCAACCTAGGCTCCGTCCATTTCGTAAGACCCTAATCCTATTCATATTTGATGAATGCAAATGTTCTTTTTCACCAGAGTCTTCCAGTAGATCATTCAAGGTTGTATTGTAGCAATCTGACATGATATCTGCATCTACCAAAACTTCAACATCAACAAAATTGCCTAGTCAAATACCAAAAACATTTCACCACAATCGAAATCGTTGGCAAAAAGTCAAAAGAAACTAACGTATATCCGGAGCATCACCTAAATCACGCCACGAAGGATTCCGTCCTTATGTTGAGAGTAGCAATTAAATAATTTAACATTTAGTTCGCCGGCTTTACATACACTGACATTATCTAAATTTACTCTGTGTTTAGAGAAGAGGTGCTAATATCGCGGAGCTATTTGTCGGCTAGCTACACCGCCATCGATCAAGCAAACTTGTTAAGCAAATCTCAGTTTATTATTCTGTCTCTAGCTTATTAAAACGAGGTTAAAATATTTTTTGTGGAGTTCAAATAAAGGAGGGGCTGTATTTGCAACACTGATTTTGGCATAGCATGCATTCCTTAGCTTCATTTTACCCTGGAGCTAAGTTGTAGGAAGGAGTCTCAGCCTAGTTGAAAGGTATTCATATATCCAGCAGTGTAGGAAAGGCAAACGTAGTGTAGGAAGTGACCACGGCTCATAATAATGGCTTCCATATAAATTAAAAATTCTGTGTTATATATCCGATCCTTTTGGGGTCTTGACAAAGGGTTGGCTAAAAGTTCTAGTTCAATATCAATATTAAAACAATTTTATTGTCATGAAGTGAAATAGTAAGTGGAAACACGCTCATTGACTGTTTTGATTGAGGAATAAAGCTTTTCTTTTTATTAATTTGATTGTAACCCGCATGGCTGGCACGTGACACCAGTGCGGGCTTTGCATTATCACCCCTTATTCATTGCCCTAAGTACCCCCATCGTTCTAGATTTTCACACGGAACACGATTAATGTTTTCGTTTACAGTTAATTGTGTTATCGCTGGTAATAAGCACGCCATTACGATAGCTATAATGTTTGGATGCCGTTTTTCTAACGGTCCTACTAATGAATCCTAGATTTGTAAAATGAAAATTCAGAAAATAGTTTGCTATGTAGGATATGTCTATATGTACATAATGAAATGTTTCTTTCGCAAAACACACACATGAAAGTAACACTACACCTAAGCAAAGGCATGAAAATAATACTTCAAACATAGTTCTAGTCTAGTCTTTTCTATTTTTAAGACGAGATGATTAATGAAGGTCTGGAAGCAGTGTCAGGTTCAATTCATGAATAGAGCCTGTGGTATTGTCGTCCTTCAACCCGCTTTTAAAAAATTTAACTATGCCCCACCATTTCATTATTTGTTTAGTTTTCAAAAGAGCTTTATATTCATGCTTTTCTGTTTGTTATTTTCACATACTTATCATTAACTTAATTGTTTGAGGACGTAGGTCAATATGTCTCTCGACAGTATAAAATCTATGGCGAAACTATTGACGAATAGTTACAAGCTATGGGTGGATTTCTATAACCGAACTATCCATTAATTTGCGGTTAGGGATTGAATGTTGACATTACCTACAAAATGATTGTGCCCTTCAATCACTCATCCAAAAATACACTCAACAGGATAGTTTCTGTATAAGATATACTATTTCTTATGTAGAGTATATAGCACATAAACATAGATGTTTATTGGTAACAGGTTGTCAATAAGGTCATTTGTGGCGAATGATGAATGATTGTGTAGATGGATTATGTCGTAAATATGTTCTCGACGTTCTCGTGGTAACATATGACTTGCGTCGGAAAGCCTTCGTGCTCCCATGCGGTTTCTTACTACCTATGTACCATGTTTATATCCTAATGGCTATGGTTACTATATATACGACTACATTATTTCTTTTGACTATCAGACGTGTAGTCTCTCAAATCATCAAATGGAAAGTTCCTAAAACATTTTTATCGCTTCTGATCTAAGACGTACAGCGTCTAATATTGGGAGTTGTTTCTAAGGAACAATTTGGTCCTTTTACTAGAAGATACAATAGTGTACTTGGGAAAGTAACTCTTGGGGTAAAACGACAGTTCATGTTTGGTTGGGTAGATGTTTGAACAGTAGAAAATAATATTCAAACAAAATTAATCATAGTAAACTTTTATCCTGGTGCATGAAGAAAACCAAACCGCGAAAAACAGGTTGTTAATATGTAGGTAATCTAACCTTGGTGAACGTAAGATAATCTGTGTAATTCTGTAGACATAGACAGGTTGAAGGCTCTTGGTGTTCTTAGAAAATAATACATATTTATTATTTAACGTTTTCTATTACATCAGCCTGGATTTAACATTTAATATAAAAATATTATGTACTACTAGGTAAGTTATTACCTACTTCATAAAATAATCTTGGGAATGCAGAAACAAGACAGAAACGTAGACCTATAGAGAGCCGAATAGAGAGCCTATCATTTGGAATACAGATTTTCTTACTGACCTCTTCTCACCTAAACGTTACTCCAAAATGCAAGGAGTTTGATCTCAATATAAAATGGATCAATAGTCTACTGGGAAGAAAGTGTTGAATTGAAAACAGGGTCTATTTCTGTCGTCAATTGTTAAACGTAGCAATCAATTGATCTGTAAGTGTCGCCTGATTGTCGGCAGTAGCGGTCGCCGAACTCAACTTTCTTTCGCGGTTCATTTCCTAATATCAACCGATTTGTTATAGCAACCGACTTTTGCTACTCTGCTGATCCGATTATTCGAATCAGAGTTCAATAAAAAAATCGATAAGAAAATATCACTAGTGTCTTGGGGTTATTGGCAACCAGCGTCGTATGCAACGACCCATAATGTTGTCGGTATTTAAGTTTTTATTGCTTCGGACTAAATTATGTTTTATAGCATATTTTATTGGTGCCATGAGTCCAATTTATTGAGTTTGCCCCAAAGAATTAGTAATAGGTATAACAGTCATAGCCAACAAGTTTTAGTTTGATCTCAGTCAACGTTCAACCGTTTAAGGTAGGTTAGGCACCTTTTCTACTTTTATAATATATTTAAGTGACATTTTCCCGCGCTCTATCGTGACTGCTGGCGGGAAACGTCAAATTATGGATGCGTTCAGAAACGACGCGGCCGACCAGAACATGACGAATTATGAGCGCTCTCGAAAGCCGGTCCCGTAATTATTGTGGACAAGGCACTTTTTGCCTCTGACAAATAGTAAGAGCGTGGAATGACTGCGGAGCTTTGTGCCGCTGCTAATGACACTGGAGGAGCGGGCTCTAATATTAACTATTTCTTTTGTGCGAGGACCGGGCGTGGTTGTGATGCGTTCGCGTCTCGCCCGGGATGGGACAACGACCTCCCCTTTATTTGTTACATTACTTGAGCGTTAATATGAATCGAATGGACGCGACTGATGGGCTCAAATTTCCTTGGCCCGCCCGGCGGCTTTCTGCTGTCACGCGAACCACTTTTTGATGGCTATAAAATTATTTAAGGTCCGTTTTGTGTGTTGTGACTTAAAAATGTACAGATTATACTGCTCTTTTGCGTTTGATATTTATAATACTGAGCTTACGCAATAAAAATCACATAAACTCGACAGCCACATTAAATCCAAAAAGTTTTTCGTTTTGACAAAAATAAAATTTCAGTCAAATGCAAACCTCTCCACCGTCTTCTTACTTGATGATTTGCTTCTAGAAACAAATACTTAAGAAGAGATAAACTGCGTGATTATTCAATGCGTAAACAAATTACATGTTTTATAACATCGTACGTCTCGAGGAAAGAGTTTCTCAGAGTTGTGATTGATGCTATTCAAAGTGGTTCAGTTCGTGTGATTTGATGCGTAAAATGAGTAACAACAACCGGCCGGTGTTCGCTTTTTACCGAAGAATAGAGAGAAAACCACTTCATTCCGAGCCGGTACGTTTTATTCGAACGGACTTGTGAAAAAATAAAGATCTTTCGACACCCAACGTAATTCTATAATCCAGTTGGATTTTCCTCGAATTTTGTCCACGGGTGCAATATGAGAAGCTGTGTTGGTGGCCGCACTCAATGATGCAACCGACTACATTAGCACAATCGCTGCACTTCACACCTGCTGCATTTTAATTTGCTATAAGTATGCGAAGGTAAATTAAATTGTTCACAATTTTGGTCCTTTGGTTTAGATTAAAATCTAACAGTCGCGTTGTTCAAAGTTTTGTTTTTGGGTGTTTCAGCATGAAACTCGACCTAGTAGTAACATCAATAAAATGTAAAGGTTTGAAGCGGCCTTACAAATATCCCATAACCAACTACAAAGAACAAAAATTCGATTGTTATTGGTCGTAATGAGATTTGGTATGATGTCCGATTGAACTACCCACATCGTCGGCGGCTTGTACCGCAAGATGAAGTTCCTATCGACGCAGCATCGCCGCCAATTGATCTTACACTGTAAACACCGACAGTTAAGCTATAAAACAACTTGGATGGACGCTAGCGCCGTGGGTCGAGGCCATAAATCAGGTTTGTTGCTACCCGCCTATTTTTAGACCCCATTCTTTTAACAAGCTACTACCATAGCAACATCATGGTACAATTTACGAATGCAACCTTATCTGCCAGTTCGGGCCTGGCTTCGGTCTCCCGCTTCCAGGTATTTCAAAGGTTAATTTATTAATTTATTTTAGAATAGACATTCTAATAGGAAGACTTGATATAAACGAATTAAGTATGGGATAGCTTGATAGAGCTAACATTATAATACGTTCTACAATGATTGTTTCTGAGTAAAAACATTACAAAGCTCCATATAATCTACAAGGCATTTTGGCATGCATAATTATTATTAGGTACTGGTAAAATGGCAAATACCTATAGAGAACATAGCTCATATTTGCAATTTTACCATTGCCCATATTTGCCAATTCCCATTAGGCAATGCACAGTAATAATAAATCAAATAACCACGTTGTTCTGCAACTAGGAATCAATAAGCGGCTACACAACATGGAATTTTCGAAACCTGTTTTGAATCACGATTACAATAACGTCTTTGACGTAACGTATACTATCATCAATGGCCGATGCTTAAAAAAATTAACCGACAAATTATAAAAAGCGCATAACTTCTTCTTATTACTTACGTCTTCAAAGGTTTTGGGGGAGATAAATCAACGGATTTTGAAAACTCAAGCACCAACTTCAAATAAGTACCTACATAAGGATTGTTCTCATAAACGCTGTCATGCAGGTGATGCCGTGAGGGAATAGGTGTAAGGGCTTCACTAGGGTCTTTTCGTCCTTTTGGACCTGATTGCATCAGCTGATCCTGGTTATATTTTAAGTAACCTACTTATATTGATGATACTTCTACTGTATCATAATAATATTGTTAACACTTATTTTAACCAAAAAATCAATGCGGCCACATAAAAAAATCTATGACCTATTAAGAGTATAGATGCTATAGATTATAGTCGTTTCTGGACAGTTTTCCGCACTCAAAAGACATTTATTCGTGTAAATGCTAATGAATATCTTAATTTTCAATCTCAATGACGTCTCGTATAAAGTGTAGAAATATGTTAATGTATTCATATTATAGTTAAAATAACGATCAAATGATTGCTCGGCAACCGATAGGCGCCACCGCGAGCCTGCGAACCGGATTGTCGTCATTATAAATCTTATTAATTGTAATATTATTATTTATGATATGAGCATTAGTGAAATATGTTTAGCAGTTTAGAATGATGAATGCGTGTACATACATATAATTTTGGAAACTGCGCTTTTATGCTGATGGAGAACTCGTAAACTACAGAGATATAAACTTCGAGATATTCTGTAATATGTACTTACGAACAGCTAGTTAACTAACAGAGTGTACACTAATTAAATTTACGGCCAATAAATAGATTTTAACGCTAGCATGAAGCAAGCGTAAACGAGTATTTACGACGAATAAATTCTGATAAAACCTAAAAGCTTTTGAAATTACTTACTGGCGCTCGTCAACAAATTATAGATCGTTGGATAAAATAAATAGATACTTAGACAAAATATCAGAAAATACAATGAAAACTACCTGTAAATGAACATGTCTCATTTGTTTGTTATGTAAAGGTGTAAATTAAATGGCTAAATAGTTGGATGGATCTTTAATCTAAAGGACAATGCTATTTTTTGTATGGAAGTTGGGCTCAAGAGTTGCCCACAGTAACTGCATAGTGTATTATGTTCCATAGGCTTATAATAGGTCCCAGACCGAAATATTTCGAAATCTATCCCAGGAGTTCTGAGAAAAACTGGTTTGACTCTTATTCAATATTACGAAAAATATGCTTACGAACTCTTAATATTCCACTTTTATTACTTTAATTGAAATTAATTATATTAATTGACAAACACGAGGGGTTGTATACGACAACTTTTTTTTAACCAACTTCCAAAACTGGAGGAGGTTCTCAGTTCGTTTATATTCTATTTACGTTTGTACGAGCATAACTCCGCCGATTACCAAACGATTTAAACAATTATTTCATTTTCCAAAGGGCTTACTTCCCAAATGGTTCCTTTATCATCCGGTCCAGGGTCTGATGATGGAAACCCTAAAAAATCGAGTGCAACTCTCAAAAATTGTAGGCACATATCAAGTAAAACCTTGTCATTTGGGTAAATGTCTCCGACACCATAAAACAGTGGAGGTTAAGATCTGACCTGACGATGAAGGCGACAGAGAGACTAGGGAACTTCTCAACGGTATCTACTAACTACCTCGTGTTTGAGCTTATTTTATTCGTCTTGATAAGATTTTTCTAGTAGATAGCTCATAGCGCAGGAGTCTTGATCTTCTAGATTTTGTACTGCGGTAGGTAATTGCCTTTTTATCGGGAAATCAGGGTCAGTTCTTATTAGAATCCAATGCTTTTAGAATTTATTTGAAAATCACAGTAAGTAAAAAAAATAACCCATTCCAACATTTTCCACTACTGGATAGACCGCCACATACTGAGCGTTGAGATTGACAATGTATGTATGAGACCTAATTGGAAGAAAAGTCTTGTCAGGTTAATTTCGCGGGGGCCCTGGGACCGATTTCAAAAATATTTGGGTTTCGTATTAAGAGTGAAGTAAATAACCTATTTTGACAACTCCCACTACTGGGTAAATGCCTAAGACTTTGTAAAGTGACTATCTATGGAAAACATTTGAACCGGTTTTCCTCGGGACCCCTGGGAGCGATTTCAAAAATATTTGGGTTTCGTATTAAGAGTGAAGTAAATAACATATTTTGACCATTCCCACTACTGGGCAAATGCCTAAGACTTTGTAAAGTGATTAGCTATGGAAAACATTTAAACCGTTTTCCTCGGGACCCCAGGGTGCGATTCCAAAAATATTTTAATTTCGTTTAAGAGTCAAGTAAAGAATTTATTTTGACCTCTCCCACTACTGGGCAAATGCCTAAGACTTTGTAAAGTGATTAGCTATGGAAAACATTTAAACCGTTTTCCTCGGGACCCCAGGGTGCGATTCCAAAAATATTTTAATTTCGTTTAAGAGTGAAGCAAAGAACCTATTTTGACCACTCCCACTACTGGACAAATGCCAAAGACTTTTTTAAGTGACTATCTAAGGAGAACATTAGAACCGGTTTTTCTCGGGACCTCTGGGACCGATTTCAAAAATATTTGGATTTCGTATTAACAGTGAAGTAAAGAACCTATTCTAACCATTCTCACAACTGGGCAAATGGCTTGAGCTTCATAAAGTGACTGTTCGAGTTTGACATTAGAACCGGTTTTTCTCGGGACCTCTGGGACCGATTTCCAAAATATTTGGATTTCGTGTTAACAGTGGAGTAAAGAACCTATTTCGACCACTTTCACTACTGGGCAAATGGCTCAGGCTTTGTTAAGTGACTAACTATGGAGAACATTTGAACCGGTTTTCCTCGGGACCCCTGGGACCGATTTCAAAAATATTTTAATTTCGTGTTAAGAGTGAAGTCAAGAACCTGTTTTGACCACTCCCACTACTGGACAAATGGCTCAAGCTTTGTAAAGCGACTGTTCATGTGGAATATTTGAACCGGTTTTCCTCGGGACTCCAGGGAGCGATTTCAAAAATATTTGCATTACGTGTTCAAAGTGCACTATGAAACCCCCTGGAACTACTCCCACTGCTGGGCAAACTTTGAGCCCACACCCTGGCATTGTCCTTTATCTTTAATATAGTTGGGAAAAAGGCTCGGAGGATGCTTTATTCCCATGCTTTCAACTCTCATGTAACATGTAGGTACCCATGTTTCTTACGTTTCTACCAGTCACATACTATTGGTTTACTTCACTGAATGGTACTATGGGATGTTTACCATAAAGCAGCCTTTGGAAGTTTGGTAGTGGTGCCATCTTTTGACAAAGGTGAACACTTTAAGCTCAAGTTAATTATTGTAAAACCTTGTGCAATATGTATTTGTGTTACATAATCTCAGATGTTAGAAAATAATACTAAGCCGTTTTAATAAGTACCTATGTATTAAAAAGTACTTAATGTGTTATTGATAAATCGCAAAGGGGTATGAAAGAAAATCTAAAAGATTTTCCAATTAATTACAATTTCCCATGAAACAACCTGGCTTTTCTGAAACCTCGTATCCCGGGCTATGTTTTAATCGGCAAGAAACCATTTTCAGATTCAATCAGGTCTCGAACTACGTGTTTAACAAAAACAATTCTGAACAATCATTTTCTGGACACTGCTGCATATAAAATTATATATAGGTGCTCCTTTTATTTTTTGTTTAGGTCGGTGCCTACCTGTTGATTACATGTTAAAGTACCTACCTATCAATTTTATAAACAAGCAACCTAATTTGCCATCTCATCATAATTATCAACACATAGAACCTTAAACCATCACACCGTGTTCAAACTATTTACACAATGACAGTAGAAAAATAATATAGATCTCATTTCCATAAACTCTAGTACCTACGTAATACGTTCTGAAAGAATAAAATCTCCATGAGTAACAGATTCAAGGTGGATTGTTTTCCATTACGAGATGACGTCACCACCATACTTAACGCCATGGTGTACCAACAAACAACTTTTTGCCCTCCTACACTATTGCCAAACTATTACTTGTATTATTGCTATTTAAAATTGAACTTTACCGTATTGCAATAAAGGTTATAGCATATAATGTTGTACTTTTAAGGTACTAGACCTTGTTTGCCACCTATTTATGCCACACAATACTTATTACAAGTATTTAAATAAAGCAATAGGTTGTATAGTTACCAAAGAGTATCTATGGTTTTATAAAAGCTTGGCTGAGTGTTATAAAACTTGTCTTCTTAATTTATAGTTGACTTTTGTGATACAAAGTTAATGACATCCGTTAATTTGGCAGTAAATTATACTGATTTGAAGGGCCGTCAAGGATTTCCTTAACCCGCGATAAGCGAAGATTAATTTTATTACCCAATCTAACTACTTATTCTATAACGTCTTATATGTACCTAACTAAAAGTAAATTAAGTGTAATTATAATCATATCCCTTTCTTCTCGTTCCTTATTTACCTAATCATGTTATTTTCTAAATCGTTCACAGGATTTATTTTTATTAAGGTTTAGTAATTAATTTGGGAAATACCATAAAAACTTCTACGAGCTCTTCGTGGCAATAAAGATCTATCCTTCATGACCTTTCATATCCTACCATTAGGTAAGGACCCTGTAATTATTTACCACATAACTTACCTACTAAGCCAACGTATAATTCAGTCAGTACGATACTAAGTATAGATCGTAAAAAATTGACTCCTCTTAAATACGTAGGTGGTACCAGAACACACTTCTAATTTACCATTAGAAGTAGAACAGTGTCAGATAAAACTTATTGTATTGTTTATTGGAAAATCGGGGCCCGACCAGCCACACAAAAGCCGGAAGGGAAGTCGTGGTTTCCAAAATACCGGTACTCGATCTTCGACTCTCGATTGAAGCATAACTGATAAAAGAACTTGATTTAAAACGTAACTCATGTACCTATCAAAGCAAGTTCAATGGCAACGCTAGAAAAAGTTGTGCAACTACTTTTAAATTGACTGCAACACCGCCTCATTTTATGCTTGAACATTGAGGAAAATTGACTCCTATTTGGATATGCTAAAGCGTTTAAATGCGCATCCGAGTACATAAGAAATAAAAGGTTTATATTAAAAAGAAATCAGGCCGTTGGAAATGTTCTTTTCTGTATCAGATAAAATCAAGCGCACAAGATGGAAAGAACATACACGATGCATCGCGTGAACATTGAACATGGTTAATTTTCACTCTTCCGG
Organism: Helicoverpa armigera; assembly: GCF_030705265.1. Classification (NCBI taxonomy): domain Eukaryota; kingdom Metazoa; phylum Arthropoda; class Insecta; order Lepidoptera; family Noctuidae; genus Helicoverpa; species Helicoverpa armigera. The sequence continues at coordinate 4,845,776 of NC_087124.1, read as the reverse complement.
AGCCCTGCCGCTTTATAACAAAGAGTCCCACTTAAAACAAAACCGTAATGACTTCTTGAACATTAAGCAGGTACAAAGGCTTTTACAGTCTGTTTAACAAAATAGTTCATTCGACGTTTGCATACGCTCGGGTAATTATCCGCCGTATTGTGATACACAATGGTAGACTTATTTATTATTTCAATTTCACAATATATTGTTGCGGGGAAAACAATGTAGGCACCCAACGTACCGTTCTTGTTACAAATCTCGCTACATACTTTCTACGAAGTTAACTTATTGCCGCTGATATCAAATCTATTGTCATCATCATCTGCAGTGTGTGCTATTCAACATTTATTCAGTCAGAGGCGTTTCGGAATCTGACATGTTATATTGGCTGCAATTTGTAATCCCTTATACCACTGGCCCCTGAGGAGCACGAAGGCCTGGGTGATTTTAAAGACTCTTATGTAAATGAAAAACCATGAATGGAACTTGGAAACGGTAGGGAAACCTCATAATCAGATCACACTTTTATTCAGCCATGGTCAGGTCATGCTATAAATTAGCAAAGGAATGAAGCACTTGCAGGCTTTACAGTTCCTGACTGCCAAATAACGGCACAGCACAAAAGCTCTCATTGTTAAACAGTGTGAGAACTGGGTAGTTACATCCTTGCAAGCTAACGAACCGGTTAATTAATTAGGCATGCCCTCTTCCATATCTCTATATTTGAAATCTCAGTATTACCCCTGAGAAAATGGCCACTAAGTTGGTCCTTCTAACTCAACTTCTAAGTAAAGATGCGTTTATCCCACGCGCATGATTACATCGAGTAAAGGAGGTGCGTTAATAATGTTTACGAGTAGGTACCACTACAGTTACGTTCGTATTCCCATCAGTACGTACAACAATAATATTGGAGCATTGTGCGCATTCGGCGCGGGCGCAGAGAAAGCGTTGCCCACAACAATGCGCGCTCGTGTAGATGCGCTAGATAGCGCTCGCGAACTTTGAACCGCGTTTTATAACTTCCATACAAGTCTCGAGGTCTCCCAGTAAGGAAAGTCTGGGACTGGTTTTCAAATCGGTACACATTTTATGGTGTTACTTTATCAGCGTTAGTTTGCTTTACTTTCCAATGTATTGGTTGCAATCGACATGCGGGCATCGTTTCACTGTTACGTACCACCAAGAAACAATAGGCTATTTTGAAACGTAAATGCGTTTGTGTAACTAGTTTTTTATTTCAGATGCAGTCGTATCAAGATTTTGGCCTGCTGCTGTTGCCGAGTAACATGAAGGTCAGACATGGATCCCGCGAAACTAGTCTGCTCAGAGCTCGTATACAAATTAGGATCCTACATGAAACGAGCTCGCCTACTTTCCGTATTTAGAATGCGATAAATATGTGATACATTACCGGCGGTACAACATTATTTTGCCTTAAACAGTTTGAGAGGAACTAGAATGGATGCAGGCAGGGCTAACCAATATTCAATTAGGAGTTATTTCAAGCCACAATCCATGAATATTAAATAATAAAGGTCCTCATTGCGGTTCACTTCCCATCCAGTGAAATTTAAAATTAATAAGATATTTCTTATAAGTATTAACAACTTACTTCCCTAGTTGAGAGCAATAGTAAAGAAATAAAATGGAAAATGCTAGATGGTCGTAGGCCGTTTGCGAGTGTTTGTCCGCGCAGGCGCGCAAATCATGGGAGCCAGCGGAGGGAAAATGAAAGTTAATTGTAGTGGTCTGAGCCGGCATCCTGTGGAAATGTACCTGTACCGATGTTTGTGGTATTCCGACTGTGTGATCTGAGAAATACAATAAAACAGACCACGTACTACGCGACTACGCAAATTCAAAGCAAGCCTTTTTGTTCTGTTCCTGTATTATTTCTGTAATCATGTTTTTACAATACTGGTCTAATAACTCTTTGATTTGTCAATTTTTGCTGCCGTTGCTCTGAAGGGCAGTTTTTCTTGCTTTTTCGTTTTAAGTACTTAAAAGGATCCGTGTTAAATACTTAATTAATTGAACCCTATTAGTTCCGCAGTCAGCCGAAGTTATTCATCTTAAGTATTTTGGCTGACACATAAAAGCAGAGAAGAAAATACATCCAGATTTTCGGAGAATTCAACGCCTTTCGAAGCCGAACAAGCCGAGTAGTAACAAAAGCCATCCCAAGTACAAGATACCCCATAGAGTGAGTACCGAGTGGTGAGGTGAACGACTGGCCCGCCATTACGGCAACCGCATCATTACGGCAGAGGCAGCCGGCAGCGAGGCCCCGCGCAAGCCTTTCATAACGTTTTTTATCCCCCACCACCTCCACCGTTGTTGACAAACTACTTGAAAAACTCAGCACCAGAACAAATTACATCGCGTTCCATTTATATAATGAAAACCTTAGCTTGTGCTCATGTAAATTTTTGTGAAACAAATAACACCTCATTGTCACCGCGATCTCTTTTTATGGCCGCTGACATTTTTATTTATTGTCACGCAAGCTGTATATTATGAGATATAAAAAGTATATCGTCGAATATTTTCTCAATAACAGCGAATACCGGCAGAACATCAAAGCTGTATCTAAATGAACGGCTGGCCATAGAGGAGCACACGTCCCGCTTTATCGGCCATCTCCCATTGTTGGCACGCCCGGCACATTTACAACTACACACACAACAATATTTAATACCTTAAAGAATATTAATGTTAAAAGAGCATTGATTTTTATTATTCATAATGTTGATAGAATCTCATCCTCTCGTAAATGTAGGTAGTTTGTTTGTCTGTGTGTGTGGTATGCGCGTGCGCGCTAGATAAAAACGTATCATTTGAATGTCCAGCAGTCCTTGCGCGCATAATTATGTCTTACTTGGAAATTGTTGATACTCTTTGTACTGTGACATTGTGCTGTGGCATACTTAAGTATGGTATGGGCCTTTACCATAAATAATTGGATTGTCATTTGTAACAGGCACTATAGAGTTTTATATTTAACCTTTTAGTTATAAGTGGTCGTTTCTATTCCCAACTCAGTATTGTCAACTTTTTGGTTATCATGAAAAATTCATTTACTTAATTAAAATAAATAAAGGTTTGCATTCATTGTAGAAAATACAAAATCCAAATCAATTGCAGTGTAATATTTAATTGACTAACAAATAAATTCATATCATCTCAAATTGACATTAAATAATTTTGCATATAAGTACGTACATTACAATATTTATAATTAATTTCATTACGCATATACACATATAAATAAAACTATTGGTAAATTTATTTTTTGACACGTAATCTGCTTAGATTAATAACTATTAGAAAAACTGGTGTAATTCCCATAATTATTCATCCCATTGTATGTATTGGCACAAAATCAATCTAAATACATATTTTTACTGATTACTGTGGGAACTCTGTTATTAATTTGAACACATTACGTATCGAAGTTTTATGCTGTGGCAGTTTTATTAGGTACTTGGTATAAAATATATCCTCTTATTATAAAATGTGTTTCCACGCATACGTAAGTAGGATTTTCTAATAGTGCTGCCCTGAAGTTAGCCATTGACGACTGACGAAAACCGTTGTCAGTTTCATATTAGAACTTACGGTCCTGGGTTTAAATAATGCTACAGTACAGAGCTTAACGCTACATTTTAAATTAATTCAAAATTACTCATTTAAGATATCATTAAAACACATTTCATTCTAAGAGGATAACATTCCTGATAATCGAAGTCCGATTCACACAAAACTTATCTATAAAATTCTTTATCACATTTTAACAATATTCAAAGCTAGCATTAATTTAGATATAATATACATTCTAATTTTAAGCCTTCGGATATTTTAGTCCAATGTACTCTGTTTTTATCTTAAATTCCGTATTTAATGACGTTCTCATCACCCCATTGGACTTTGTTAAGGCATAATAATTTTAAATGACGCATGGTCAGTTATGCTTAAGGAAATCATAAGGTAACTAGTTCGTGCAATATAATACTAGTTGGGTTATTTTATTATATAAAACATTAGGATAAAAACAATCTGCTTTCCTTGTTTATTGAGATTTTAAATATCTATCTGACATTAATCATGTTTTTAAACGCAATATTAAATGAGGAAATTTGGCAAGTAATTTATTTCATTGCAATATTTTTAGCACTGGCAACTTCTAATTCGAGTTACCGCCATTACTAATTGGTGAACATTTAAAACGTAATCTAAGCAATGACCTGTACATTAACACAAACTACTATTTACTAACACTAAACGAATATTATAGGCCATTACGTTTACCTTATAAATAAATAAGCATGTCCCTCTTACATTACATTAACGATCTCTTAATAGCTTAATAATTGCATAATTGTCTTGCAAAGGTAAAAATTAAAACTTAAAAAAATATAGCAATAAAAAATTTACAAATTATATACACATTTTCTACACATCCGATGGAATGTAAAATATGACACAGAAAATATTAAAAAAAAAATGGCAACATTGAGAGAGCCACATAATTATGTCAATCAGAGTATCTATGATAATGACAAGATTTTTAAAATTTTCATATACATGGCGTATTAAAACAATGGATATTATTATTTCATAAAAAAAATACAAAACAAATTAATACCTGAATGGATTATTTAATTTGTATAGACAACTTCATAAGTTCTTCATAATTAATACAGGGATACTCAACAGTCTTATTTTATCATTATATTTACGCATTATTATGTCATTGGTGTATAAGCGGTGCCTTAAAACTACCGTAATAATAATATTAGGCCTAGCAAGATAACAAGCTCAGACTGGTTCATTAAAATACGTTATTTAAGTAGACTAATTCATTTTATCCAGGTATATTTAACCTTTTTTATTACAGCCAGAAGAAAAATGGGTACAAAAAACTTCAGTGTTATACGCCAGTTGCACAAAGCTACATTAAAGTTAAAGCTTCATTAAATATATTGACACTTTTTATCTTGTTGACAAAGAAAGAGTCAGCAACAGATTTAAACAAGCTTTAACTTTAATGGAGCTTTGTGCAACTGACGGTATGTCACCAAAAAAGGTTAAGTACCTCATTGGAAGTCCTAGATATAAACAGGGATAGACAAGAATCTATACTTCGTTTGAGTAGGCACTAAACTAAATGTTTACAATCTTGTTTTAACTAAATGTAAATACATAATAGCAATGATCATCCATCAATTGATTTTTATTTTAAGCTGTAGTTTATTTATTTAATGTGTATTTGTGCCAAAAAGTTCTATCAAGATGGTTTTCCTGTAGTTAAGTGCCGCCTCTAATGGAGCATAGTTCTGCTAAGAAATAAGTTTCTAAATTTTATAATAACTGTACAATAGACAACTATAAGTAGCATTAAGTGTTCAGATCTTTTACTTTAAATATCATATCAAACTGCAAAAGCTCCTATAAATTATCTATAAATTTTAGTGCACCAAGTTTAATTTTAAAAATATTTATTTATAAGTGTGTGAGTTACGAGTACGAATATTGTATGATTATTTTTAATATGGTAACTTTACATATTTAAGCCTGGCATCAAACGATCATATTTTAATACTATTGGTAGAAAATTTCACCTTAAAATGACTGAAAAGTTTATTTATATACTCAACGTCCATATTAAATTGATGTAAAACGCTGCCCTAATACACTGTAGTTTATAATATTGGTGTTTTATTTAAGTAATGATTGGTCTCAATACTTTAGGCCTTAGCGGTTTATACTGAATGTCATGTACAAAGTAAACAACAATACAAGAATACTCCTTTTCTATCTGCATCAGGAAAGTGACTATTGGCAACAATTTTTTTTTCCTACTTGCCTACAATCCAGTGTTAAAATACAAATCCCATCACTATCTTTGAATCAATTTGGCAACATCCTTTAACTATAATATCGCTATCATTTTTATTCTCCTGAAGAAGACCTTTTCTAAAAAGCACTTCAGCATAGCTTTAAGCTCACAGCTGTTCAGCAAAATTCGAAAAACGAGTATTTTAATGTCGATATACTCTTTCAATAAGCTTTTCCAACACTATCGTTGCGTAATATAATGTTTGGGAGTTATATGAGAAGCTTATAGGCATGAATGGAGGCAAACGTCCCTAGAAGTACAGGGCAATGACATTATCAACAAGTATCTTGAATTTCAGACATCTGAGATGGATTTGTATATTTATGTGTATAAACACGTGATTTCACGGCATAGGCATATGCAAACATTCAGTTTTTTTAGGCTTGTAAGTGCTCATTATGGCAAGGCATATAAAGTCTGCGGTTAGTCTCCAGTCATACCCACACGCAGCTTCTTTGGTCTTTCGTCACATATTTAAACCAAAATCTGTGACGTAATTTTTAGGCTATCTACAATTCTACAGGCTTAGCACTAATCTATCTACACTAGCGGCCGTTCCCAATATCCTATCTCTCTTTTGTTTTGCTTACTAGAAATACGAATTAGACATTACTTGTATGGCAAATGTCAATATTCAATCTCTTTTAAGGTATGTTTTGAATTCTTGCAAGTTTCTTCCTTGGCCCCTTGGTAAGACCCATTGACAAACTTTCCATCTTTTGACTACCCATAACCATCGCCAAAGATTTTCAAATGACAGCCGGGAGCCACCAGTTTACCGTGCCTTCCGGAACACGGAACAAATGGTCATGATTACCCCCTAAGGCTGGAAACAGTGCTCGGCCGACGGTCAGTGCTGACCGTACGTCCAGACCGAGTCACATACTAAATCACACGCGTACCGTAAGCGTTGACCATCGGTCGAGCACTGTTTCCAGCCTTATGGTCGATCGGTCTGCGAGTCTTTGACAAGGAAATTTATTTATTTTATAGAATATTGGTTACGGCCATACATACTGACTGTTAGTTACTTATCGTGTATATTGTGCGCGTAGTACTGCTGCGCGAGGTCGAACAGCTCGCGGCGCATGTGCTGCGCGTGCGCACGGAGCTGCTGCTCGCGAGCGCGGATGTGCCTGTATTGTTCCTCGCGTTCTTCTGTGTGCTGTTGGACGAGCCAGCGGAGGTATAGCTCTAGAAGTAAGGGTTATTGGTCATTTAGAGGTAATATTAAGGTAACAAGTAGGTAGTATTAAGGTAACAGTCAAAAACAACGGCTTGACAAGGGTTTGACACCAATTGTGTTTCGTTTTACTCTTGCCAGTGTGTTGGTACGGGCTGTCACGACCGCAGACTCTAGTTATCTATTTCGTCATGAGTTCCTAAATTGTTAAAGAGTCACGCTAAATTACCAGAAGTCAGGAAATCTGACCACCGGTCTTTCTAAGAGGTAACTGGAAATTGAGTCAGTGGACGTAGAATTTTGACACTCAGCAGCACCTAGTTATACCGAAAGCTGACTCCATCTAGTTTGTCAAGGGACTAGACAGATGATCATGTATACCTGAAGTGGAAAGGGAGGAATATTTGGGAGGAGAGGGGGATATAACTCACCTTCCCATATAACATAGCTCATGGGCGCCACTGATGGCCAGATGACGTTGGGCGTGGGGTCGTACAGCGGGTTGATGAACTTCGGCAGCTCGTCCGGCTGGTTCAGCCATGACCACAGACTGGTCGTCTGGGTGTAGACCCCTCGGGTTTCGCGTTCTTGTTCGTTGTCGCACATGAATGTACCTGGAACGGAGATTATTAGGACTGTGATAATGGAAATATATTGAGTAAATATTCCGCTCCTTATATATAAGAGAAAATAACTCTGTCTGTCTGTTTCGCCTTCACGCCAAACGACTGAACAGACAGTCTAAAGCCTGAGGAAGGACATAGGCTACTTTTTATCCGAATTTAGAACGTATTTCTTTGAGACCTAGTAACATCCAACATAAGAAATAATATGACTTTACCTGCAGTAGGAATGGTAATTTTATCTCCCATAACTAATATAACATATTTTTCTTCATATTTCTTAACATATAAAACATAATATTTTTTTATATGTTACATAATATCTTTCTTCATATTTATTAACATAGAACATAGGAACGGTATAAAAATCGAAATACTCACCAAACTGACTAGCATACGAGTGCTCAAACAGCGTGATAAGGAAGCTCTGTCGGAACTCGAAGCTGCAGGGGAACTGCTCCAGAAACTGCCTGATGCAGTCCAGCAGCAGCAGGAAGGTGGGAGCCGCCCGAGGGGTCGGGGGACCGTATGGACCGACACGCTGCCGGGAGTACCAAGGGTGGCCTGCTTGTACCCATTCGCGTTCGATAAGGGCTTGTAGACTGAAAAAAACAAGGTCCAATTTCAAAATTCAAGAATTAGGATGTGATTTTGCCCTGATATAATACTATAACAACCGACAAGTTTCACCAAGGCGTATCAGGTTGGGATTGGAGGTCAGATAGGCAGTCGCTCCATGCAAAACACTGGTACGGCTAGACTAGAAGCCAACCTCAACATAGTTAGGAAAAAGCTAGGCATATGATGACTATTGTGGAATATTGAGAAGTAATAGCAAAAAGTCTACGTTACCCCCTTATAGTTCTGCAGTCAGGGTTGAGTATGATCTGGACTAGAGAGCACACCAGCAGTGTGGCGTCTTCACCTCGCGTGCCGTGCACTAACACGGGCTCCGCCTTCTGTAAACACACAAGGATAGTGTTAATAAATCTTACTAATATAATTAAACGCGAATGTTTGTATATATGTATGGTGTACGGATTTTGATAAAACTTGACAGTGATAAAGCTTATACATTACAAGAGCATATAAGGTGTTTACACGGACGCAGGAAGCAGTTCTTTCAGGAAGCGGATTAAACTGGTAGAAGCTAATGTGATAAAAGCTATAAATAGGGAGTTCATTTGCATGGCATGAGCAGTCAAATGTCAAACTAGTGAAACTGCTTTTGGGGTTTAAACTTTATATAATCTTTGAACTGGTTTCCTCTATAATATTAGCCATCTTTTTCTCACATGCTGGACACATACCTGGTGTATATGTTGCGCGACGATGCAGGCAGTGTGCAGCGAGTTGCGGACGCTCTCGGGCCAGCCGCACGACTCCAGCCGCGACACCCACTTGTCACTCGATATCTCACGGTGTTGCATGCTGGACACATACCTGGTGTATATGTTGCGCGACGATGCAGGCAGTGTGCAGCGAGTTGCGGACGCTCTCGGGCCAGCCGCACGACTCCAGCCGCGACACCCACTTGTCACTCGATATCTCACGGTGTTGCATGCTGGACACATACCTGGTGTATATGTTGCGCGACGATGCAGGCAGTGTGCAGCGAGTTGCGGACGCTCTCGGGCCAGCCGCACGACTCCAGCCGCGACACCCACTTGTCAGTCGATATCTCACGGTGTTGCATGCTGGACACATACCTGGTGTATATGTTGCGCGACGATGCAGGCAGTGTGCAGCGAGTTGCGGACGCTCTCGGGCCAGCCGCACGACTCCAGCCGCGACACCCACTTGTCACTCGATATCTCACGGTCGTTGCATGCTGAAATACATATTATTTTTTGCTGTATATTAAAGAGCAAAGAGAATTAATTGATAAATATATCTGTTGTTAGAAAAAATACGACAATATACTGCCGACGCGGCTCGGGACCAGATAACATGAATTGACTTACTTCGTTACAAGTATGCCAATTATTTTAGGGTTGTAAGCTATCACAATATAACAGCACGATATGTATGAAATAATGGGGAGTCATGTTTTTTACTCTAGCACAAGAGTCATATAAGGCAATCCAGTGGACATAAGTAAAGAATAGTGATTACCATCTATTAATTTAGAGTAGCTATCTAACAGAGGCTGCTGGTTGTCCACCTCATCCATAGATCTGTTGTAGATTTTCCACTGGGAATAGTTGGAATTACTTTCTATTCCACCACCTGGAACAAAAATTAAAATATAGGCATGTAACATCGACATCCATTTACAGTCAAATCGATTTAGATCAAATCTTGAGTTATAAATAGCACGACTTCAAAATTACTCTTTTATAGTAATTTCAGTAATTAGTTTGAGACATACTGACAATAAGTAGGAAAAAACTAAAATTATGTTATGTAGTTTGTAATTTACCTTTATTCTGCTGCTGTGATATCGAGTTAGAGCTCCTCAAATCATATATAATGCCTTTGGTACCAGCTGCCACCACAGCGTTAAGTATCGCCTCATCAGGTCTACACCGCCGGTGCTTTGGACCGTATAGAGGCTGGCCAGCGCGCATTAGTACTGCCTAGGAGATAATAGGCATTAGTTTCATTTAGAGAAAGCAATATTTTATTTTTGTAAATCAATACAACATAGACCACAAATGCAAAATTAAGTATTTAACTATGCTTTACACATCATCCATTAGATCCTATGACTTGAAATTAAATGGAACTTTAGAACTTACACTGACAGGATATTCATGTTGTTGATACACTACCAATGTCACAATAGGATTATTTATACATTTATTATTTACCAGAACTAGTAAATTGGAGTCAAATCGCTTTTGCCAAAATACCAAGCTTATATTAAAAACATCACAATACCACTTACTCCATTATTATGCCTATAAGACAGCACAGGAAACCGTCCTCCTTGCCTGAAAGTGGCTGCAGCAACTAGAGTATCATCATCAACACATTTGGGCACCACCACTGCCTTCCCGTAGCTCGAGCATACGCCATAGTTCTGATTTACGCGGGAAACGCGCCATTCCTCTGTCGCCAGTACTTTTGTGAATTCACCCTCTATGCTGTAAAAAAACAATAAAAGATAAAAAAACAATGATAAAAAAATTGATTTTCTCTTTAAAGAACTACTTACTACCCGTTTTCCCGCGGTTTCACCCGCGTAGCTCCCGTGGGAGCTACTGCCCGCACCGGAATAAAACATAGCCTATGTTACTCGCAGATAATATAGCTTTCTAATGGTGAAAGAATATTTAAAATCGGTCCAGTCGTTTTTGAGTTTATCCATTACAACCAAACAAAGTTTTCCTCTTTATAATATTAGTATAGACTACAGAGAGGAGATTCTAATTTCGATTATGTTTTATAGCTACTGCATTAACATCATTTAATTTTAAATTGTGTCAATGTTTATCAAAAGGAATCAGGAAGTACAGATAATTCTAATGTTAACTGCATTGTTGTATTTATGGCTACAGTTTTTTGCGCAGCTGAGATGTAGTTTTAAATCCATAGTGGAATCATACATACAGACTCCTTTTTCGGAAGTTGCTTAAAAATTTAAGCCAGTTTCTGGAACTATAGATACATGTTGATAGTTGAGAATGACAAAATTGGCAACTCGCAAAGCATCTATCACTACAGTTCTTAAACTAATCACCTGTATAGTGTGTATCCATTTTCCACAATAGGATGCATATGTCTATAAAAGAACGGGTAGAACAGGCCGGGATCCTGCAATCCGGATAAGTTTTCCAGTGTCTGTTGCATTTGGTTCAACTCATTGGTAGTAGCTATGTCTAGCTGGAATATCCTCAAGTCTTTGCATTTGAGGAAGAGAGAGCCTCCTTGGCTGACTCCACTGATTGGTTTGTTCTCCTTCTTTTCTATACTGTCTATGTTCTTATGAAGAAGCTGAAATTATAACATTTTTTTTATATTATGATATTTTTTTTCTACTCAGAAACATTATGGATATTATAAAACTAGATTATAAAAATGTCCTGTATAAGGATCAGTTTCCTCACTTTAGCTCATCAGAATATCAAATTATCTATCAAATAAAATAAGTGATTAACCAGAAACTGCAAATGAATTTAACATAGGTATGTATTCTTAAAAAAAAATTAAACGTTGTGACAAGTATTTAAATAGATTTATTTACTTTATATTATGTATTTGATATTTCCGAGCTTTTTAAAAAGTGTAATTAATTCAAACAATAATAACTATCCAACAAATTACTATGCTATCAGCTGATTGCCTTTAAAATGTACCCAATATGGTTACAGCCTACACATACTGTATAATCGATATCCGGACCAATTACTGCTTCATTATGTTAGAATATACTTTGAACTACAGCCAGGTACATAAAATAAAGCAATTAAACTTACCCATAGTTCGTGAACGCCTTCTTTTCGCGAACTCAATATGAGATGATGCCCAGTTATACACACAGTTCCATCCACGTTGTCTTGGTGCGGATACTTGAGGATAACACCATCCAATTTGTTTATATGTATCAGTTCAATAAACTCCATTATTTTAATTACCAATACTCAGTAAATAAATATTTGTAAAATAATAAATAATCATCTGAGCTAAACCTCCCTCTGACGTTTACGTTTTATTCGTTTTTTACGTTGGCAATCAGCTGTCATGTTCATAAATAAAATGGCTATATCAAATAATTTAGAAATAAAGACCATACTCCTACAATATATTACGATTAAAATTTAATTTAGCAGTTAGAAGTAATGAAGAAATCTTTCCAAATACAAGATCAGGCAATCTTGAATTTTAAAGTAAAATCAGACTGTATCTAACTTCATACTTTATATTAGAAGAGTTCTGACAACATTAGCGCAGCCGTTACCGGCGTGTTAAAGCGAGATGTAACTATCAGGTTTCCAATGCAACCAAAAGAGATATACAAAGCTTGTGGAAGCGAGATAAAGCGAAACTTTTTGGTACGCTTGGTGATTTCGTACGTTGGCTGTTGCAGCTCCATCTGTCGGATCACCAATAAAAACTAAACGTAGCTGTACGTGCGATGGCGATGTGTGGATTTTTTCGTTGGTTGGTGATATTTTTTGATCACAAAACAATTGCTAATTAAAACAGAAGCCGTATGAATAAGATACAGCCGTTACCGCGTCTGGTGAATAGAGTGTAGTGTGTACGTGAAGTGTATATAAAATAACAAACCGTGTGGTAAGCCTGCCTATGTATTTGTATGATTGTATTGAAAGTAGGTATGTAAGTAGCTGGCAGGGTGGTTGAGCTTGGGTAATGACCGGTTCCTTCAATATTCAGATGTCTATTGTTAGGACATGACGCTGGTCTGCTGTTCATGTTAGAAGCACCACGTTTTCTTACATCACAAAAGGTCAAGCTAAAAATACCAGGTGCTTGTTTTGTCACAGGTGATGGAGGAGAGCACGGAGCCCCACATGGAGACTGACGTTTCGTCCACCACTGGTGATGTGCCAGAGATGCAGGAGGTGACAGGCTCCGACGGTAACGTCGAGATGATCATAGTAGTAGAGAAAATGGATGATGAGCCTAGTGCTCATACAGATGAACAAACAGAAGAGCAACCGACGTCAGTCGAGGAAGAAATAACTACAGTTATAATATCTGAAGAGGAACCTCCACAGAAAGAGACAGAGATTATAAACTCATCAGTAAGTTCTCCCACACCCATAAAATCTATTGTCAAGACTCCACAAACATCTCCTGTTAGGATTCCACAAAAATCTCCAGCAAATAGTCCTGCAAAGTCACCAGTAAAGACGCCATTAAAGTCTCCAGTGAAGATTCTGAAGTCTCTAACAAACTCTCCAGTAAGGTCACCAGCTAAATCTCCAACTAAAGATGTAGAAATAGTAAATTCTCCAAGCAAGATTGACACAAAAGAGACCCCAGAGGAGAGCACAACTATCACTTCTCCATCTCCTATGGAAATACAACAAGAAGATGCTGTTGACTCATCTATTCCAGAACCTTCACCAATACAAGCTGAAGACAAACCTGATACAGAGAAATCTCCAAGCAAAGAAGTACATAAACCTGATCAGAAGTCACCCATTAAGGAGCAACTGCCTATTGAGTCAGCAACAAAAGAACCTTTATTGGTTGACAAAACATCAGTTAATGGCAAAGTCCAGAGCAATAGCACTAATAAAATAGATGACACAAACACTATAAATACAACTACTGCCAATCCTGCGGATATCACTATTGAAAACTCAAATGACTCTCAAATTGAAACAATGTCTGACTTATCAGAGAAAGAACATAAAGGCATTAGTAGAGAATTAAAATCTTTGATTAACTCTGCAAAAGAGTCCAAGATCATCAGTGAATGTACTCAGCTGACAAGTAAAACTAGGAAATCTAGGTCTGCCTTAGACACTTCCAGTTCAAGCCTGAATTCATCTCTGTTAGAGCCTAATAAGATACAGGATGCAAGAAGGAATAGTAATAACTCACAAAAGAGCAACTGTAGCGAGAAGTCTGAAAGAATTGTCCTGAAGAGGTCCATGAGGTCACAGAATCCTGAATTTGTAAGTAAGGTGAAACAGTTCCTAAACTCAGTTACAGGCAAGGGTCAAAAAGATTCAGATGATGAAGAAGATGAGGTGGAGAGTAAAGAAAAACCAGAGCAATTGGAGCCTGCCAGAGGCACTCCACCAAAGGTCAAAAAGACTGAACAAATGGTAAGTAAAATGATTAAATCAAACATAATATTAAAATTCCAATGTCTCATTATTAAAAAGAGCCCACTATATTTGTGGTATTGTTGATAACAGAATCATTCAAAGGTTAATTATATTTTTTTGATTATATTAAATAGTGAATCTTCATAGAACCCATTTTTCATCATACCAGTGACATTTTTGTATTTTGAAAAGCTGCAGTAGTGCAGACTTTTTGCTCATCATGTTTATCAGCCAGTAACTTTTTTCTAATAAGTAAGGTATACCTATTGACATCTATAAACAACAAAATGGCTGCCTTTGCTGCTCACTTGTCACAATAAATATCAGGAAATTGGGTCTGCTAAAGTTTAATACCTGAAAATGGTTAGTTAGTAGAAACTATTATTCATTATACAAGTACTAAATATAATGAAAAGTAATTGCTCATTATGCAATCAAATTCTAGCATATAACTACACTTTCAAAGTACCTAGTAGATCAAAATCAAATAGTAGTACTTAATCAACATATTACCAAAATAGTCTTGTTGAAGTATACTGTGACATATCATATACTAGCTTCCGCCGGCGGTTTCACCCGCGTTCTAAGCTTCCTCCCCTATGATTTTCATTTTGAGCTTAAACGGTTCAGTCATTCTTGAGTTATAAGTAATGTAACTAACACAACCGTAGAAGTATTAACTTGATACTTTAATATGTTTCTATTTTGTCAGGTTGTAGAGAAAAGCAATAAGCTTCGCATGGACCCGTACTGCTGGCGGTGTCACTGGGCTGTAGAACAGCAGGCTAATGAGAAGTTGCATCCTCCAATGCATTGCACGGTCTGCCCGAGATCTTTCCATTACAAATGCCTGACGGGCACCGAGAGGAACAAGATTAATGTGGAGAAGAACTGGGTTTGTCCAGAATGCATGATTGTACTGCAAGCGGAAAGCTCAGAGACAAGGTAATATTTATATGGATGCTCCTTCATCTTAAATGGCTGCGCTGTTGATTACTTTGAAATCAGTTTGTCCCTTTGCTCTGCTATTTTAGGGTGCATTAGAACCAAAAAGGCAAATATTCATTGAAACTCTGTTAGAAAGAAGGACAAAAGAATGCTCTAGTTCTTTGTTATTTTGGTCTAAGTGCACCTTAAGACAGTGTCTACCCACTTTACATATCATATCGATTCTATTATTTAATGTAATTTGATAATAACAGAGCTATGCCATTCTGCTTGTTTCCACCTATCAGAGTTTTCTCAAATCCACCTAACATTGCAAGCATATAAGAATTTATTACAGTTTGCTATGCAAAATATAGCTGTAAAACAGTTATAATAACTACGTAATTTAGCCAAAACGCGTATTTATGTAGGTTATCGCCTAGCGTAATTTTTTGTAAGTGTGACACTTCCTTATACTTTCAAAGTTCTCAAAAATATGAATAATGTTTATTTAGACCTCAGAAATGCTTTGTCTCATACACTAGGAGATTTTATTGATCCTAAAAAATGGGTGTAAGTGTACCCCTGGCTGGCTTTCGCAACAAAATTAATTAAAACAATGACCTATACAATTAACAGGAGCAATTGCAAATTCGTTGACCCCAAGCAAAATAATAATAGAGCAGAATTTGTCTTTGTATTAAAAATAAAATAAGGTACCTATATATTTAAAAATAAACTTAGAAATCCCTACTAAAAGAATTATAATGTTTTATGTAGCTGCAGAGTAGATAAACTATGTCCATGTCATGATTTACCCTGCCATACAAGAGTACTATGTACACATTGATTTCAACTTACTATCCAAATTATTACAGAATGTACCTAATCACATAAATCTTAAAATAGTTCCTCAGTAAATACCCTGCTATACAAGCCTACAACCATGCTTTACCTGCCATATTAATTACAACTGATTATCAATATTTCCAGGTCGCCAGCCATGAAGAAGATATCCCTGGGCATGCTGTGTGACCTACTGAAGCATGCGCTGGAGAGGATGATGGATCTCAATGGGGTAATTTGTTTGTATATTAATGTACTAACTACGATTTTCATACTCATTAACTAATAGTGTCATGCATATCGTGGATGAGCGATCGTAACTATACGAATTTGTTAAGAGCTTATTATTATATGTTACTGTCTTTAATATAAAATGTACTTGATTTCTACAATAAATAAGCAAGCATCCTTATCAAAGATGAAATACAAAAATACATGTTCTCATTTTCGTCTTATAATAGTGTAAGAATCCCCAAAAACGTTATACTCGTTCTACTGCTAATAAAATAAGGCATCATACAACCGCGGAATACTTTCACCCGATTAACGCATGAACTAACAGCGCGGCAGATATTAAAATGTATGTAGCGCTGTAAGAACGCGACGCGGGACACGACGGCCTGACCTTGCCACTTATCTACGTCGTCGCGGACCCCCGACACACGGGGAATGCGTCTCCCTCTAACACCCGATCAATAACGACGACTATATCGCCGTCTCGCTCCACCGACGCTAATAATAAACGTGTGCGTGTATTATGTATGTGTATTGTCGTTGTAATGTACAATGCATTTTCTTGATTCATCATTTTGTCATGCTTTTGTGTTAGCAGAATTTTGTTTGTCATACTGGCAGAATGAGTACTGATTTTCGTGTTTATCGTGAAATTACTAGAAAATCATGAGTACTGCAATACACCTAAATTATTTAAATAATAGTCTTGGATGTCGTATCTCGAAATTCCTTTAAGCAATCAATCATTTGCATGCGAAATGCTGAGGTTGGTATACCTGCACAACATGTCTGCCACACCAATCTAGAAAATGTTTCGCATTGAACGAATGTAGGCGCAAACTGGGACAAACTAAACGCCTTTCTTTTTTCGTTGAATCGTGCTATCTATCTACCTATACGAAACACATCGCTCTCTATAGTGATGATCTAGAAACATTTTCAAGATTACATCGATAAAATATTCTCAATCTGTTCTTTTTTTTCTGAAGCATTGCAGCAAATAAAAAATATTTTAGTAAATAGGCTAGTTCTCCTCAATGAGAAAAATGGTATTGACAAATATTAAATCTTCCATGTGGAAAAGTATTACAAGCTCGTATTCATGCGACTAAAAAGGAAAAGTTCAAAAATCAATTGGGTAACTTGCATTTGATAAGCAATAGCAACCAAAAACATAACACAGTCTTGGCTGTTTGGAATGTCTCAATGTGACGGATTTCTGTCGAAGTCTTATCTCGATTACAGACCCAAAAAATTGCCTTTTTAGTAGCCAACTAACCAAGCAAACGTAAAATAAATGGAATCCCACACCAATGTACTAAATGCCTTCTTCAACTTCCAGGTCGAGCCATTCATGCAAGCCGTAGACCGGGCAGCGTTCCCCGACTACGACAAATACGTGGTTCATCCTATGGACCTATCGCTAATGAGTCAAAACATCGGCGAGGGACTGTATGGCAGCACGGAGGCCTTCCTAGCCGACGCTCAGTGGATACTGCACAACAGTATTATTTTTAACACATGTTAGTATACTTTCTGTATGGTTCTTGACTAAGATAAAAATTCTAAAATATTAAACAGACACGTGCTAAAGAAAATGATGTATTTAAATGGTGTTAAATTTAACTTATTCGTTATAACACCATGTTTTATAAAATAGGTATAGTCTCAAAGTATGTTTAATAATTTTAACCTTTTGTGAGCTCATATTCACTCGCGATAAAGTTGATCGTCCATTATCTTCAGAATTGCGCAAAGGAAGAAGTCTGTGCTTAGCCGTGGAGCGAAATAGCAAGCTAATTATTTAAAGTTGTGTATTTATTAAGGAAAATGAGCAACCATACCTTTTTCATTGCAATTGCTGTAATTGTATCGTCGACAATAATACACTGGTCAGGAATAAATGATTAGATTACACGATATAATGGATGACGTAAATAGCGTGATGTGACAATCATCTTACTAATGTTTAGTATACGGGCTGTTTTCCGCGGTTTTGCCTGCGTCCTGAGTTAAGTATCTAACATACAATGATAAAATGCCTGTTCCTGTCTTTCATAAGGTCGATTTAGTTAGATGTTTATCTTTAAAAGTGTATGAAACAAGGCTGTTATTAAGATGATACATTGTGGTGCAAAACCTCTTTTTTACACATACTTAGAAGGAAAGAGGCCCTAGCCAAGCTCTAAAGCAATACATCAGTACAACTGTAGAATAAAAATGCAACAATATGTTTCGACACTTTCACATAAAGGACAATGCTCAAAAAAAACCCAAGCCCTGCGCAAACGAAAAGTAACTCAAATTATAGGTAATAATAAGTAATGAAATACTGCATAGGAGGCATCATCTCAATGGCTATATGTATGAAATTGCTATTTGATTTTTTAAAGGGGTAACATGAGCAGCTGGGGCTTATAGTTTATTTAAAGTTCTATCTGAAACAACAAACAAGTAATATGGCAAGTAATAAGCTTCTCCAAAAAGATAAATCAATACCGAAGTACAGGCTGCAGCTCCTACGTCATCGCGTCATGAGCGTTTTACATTACTTAGGGTGGGCTAGACATGAGGAACAGTTCGCGCCTCCCGCAACATTTTTGGATCTCGTCGTGTTAGAAATAAAGAATCGATGACTTTTAAGCGTTATTATTAAAATGAAAAGTACATTCATATCCTGTTTTAGTTCTATCATCCTATTATCTTGTAAAAGTAGGTAGAATAGTGGAGAAGTTGCTATAAACATGTCATTATGTACACTCTTAAACCACAACTGTATCTGTTTGCTGTTCCTTTTACTAATACATTATGTTACCTCTAAAATCTTGAGTAGCAATGTACCGCAGATGTTAAAATTCGAATAGCAATTTCACACATATAGCCACTGATTTCGATAATGCCCCCTATGTAATATTTAATTACTTATTTTTACCTATATTTTGAGTTACATTTCTTTTGCGCCGGGCCTGGGTTTTTTTCTCATACTTCATGAGCATTGTCCTTTATCTGAAACTATTGTCTTAAAAGTTTTGGAGACAACAGTACAGGCTATCTTTATCCTGGTACACCAAGAAACTTACTCAGGACTCTTGTAAAATCGCATCAAAACAGCTCCTTTACAATACAAATCTAAAGCTCTACATACGTAAATGTAGGCGATATGCTTTCAACAGTGCAGTCGAAGCTGACGGCCGGCGCCCGGGCGCTGGTCCGCTCGTGCCGCGCGGAGATGGGCGAGATCGAGGCCTGTCCCGAGTGCTACGCCGCCGCGCATGCCCGCAGGCCCACGTGGTTCACCGACGTCTGTACCACGCCGCATATTCTGTTTTGGGCGAAGTTGAAAGGTATAAAATCAATAAATATGTATGTTGTTTAGAAAGTCGTAGTTGAAGTGCTGCGCGTGATGAAGTCTTGTCTTTGTTTAAAGAATTAAACTAAAATCACATTAAAATTGTATTATGAAAAGTCTGATCTATGTATGGTAATTCTTTTAAAAAATTGCTTAAATGTACTCTGGAGGAGATTAGGACAGATTAAGTACTTTTCACATTCGTTAGAGTACAAAATTCCATAGATATTTTTCATGTATTAGAACTGTACTCAACCATTTTGCTAGTTTGTAGTTCAATTTGATTAGAAATAAAAACTCTGGCCCTAAGAAGTTTTTTTAATAATGTTTAACTCATGCAGGAAAGTTTTTGCTAATCCACAAAACTCAATTCACCTTGACCTGGTTTAAAAAAGTAAAAAGTCTTTAGTGCTAGGTCTGAACTGAACCATGATTTTAAAGAAAGTTGACTGTACTTTTCGAGCCCGCATTTTATAATAAGTTGGAATAAGCTTTTTTTCGAAGTACATAAATACTAATCCAAGTCCATCGTTCTCCAGGCTTCCCCTACTGGCCAGCAAAAGGCATGTCGGTGAACAGTGCAGGTTTGGTCGACGTGCGGTTCTTCGGCGCCCACGACCGCGCCTGGGTGCCGGCTAAAGACTGCTTCCTCTACTCCGAGAAGGATCCAAATAACTTTAGAACTAAGAGACAGGATATTATTGATAGTATGAAGGTGAGCTTATATTGCATGGTAATGAAATAATGTTTCTTTAGAGATTCGAAACATAAGGAGATTAGTTTTCCACTTGCTTCTATCAGCGCTTTCAACCGCATCCAGTGGGAACTATTCCTCAGATAAAAAGTAGGCTATCATAGGCTTCTACAATAAATGAGCTATTTTATTCTGAATGGATCTAGTAGTTCCTGAGACTTCTTCATTCTTTATAATGTTTGATTTACATGTAAAGTTATAAAGTTAATTGAACAGTTCCAGCATTTAACTCCTTTTTATTTTTTAGGAAGCAGAGCAACACATTCGCAATATATCGAGAAAGTACGGGAGGTTCGTTTACCCGCCTTTCAAGACACAATTCGATCCCAGCAAAATGAATGAGCAACTCAAAATGATGGTAAGTACCATTTGATTATTCCTTACATACAAAGACAGCATATATAAAGTCAAGTAGTCGCTCTGGAGCCATTCAATTTGGTTATATTATAAAGGGACGGAACCTCTATAATCACCAAACTAACGATAATATAACATAGCTATAAACATAGCGATAAACATATTCCCCGTGTTTCACCCACGTCCACTTCCCGCAATTCTGTAAAAAGTAGCCTATATCCTTTCTCGAGCTCTGGGCTATCTGTATATCAAATATTATGTTCCACGGCCTTGTGACCACATGGTATTTATCCAAAACTGTAATTTGTTCCAGATACCTACATTCGAGGGAGAAGTGAGATCGCTAGTGAAAGAGAAAGCGTCGCCGGTCGTCGCCAAGAAGAAGAGCAGGTCCAACTCCAAGAGCTCAAAGAGTTCATTTAACGACGGGTTCGTATGCCAAACACTTATTAACAGTACATTGGCTTCTGTGTAACGAAACTCATTTTATTTACAAACCCTTATCTAGAAAATACTGTAGAATACAGCTGATGCGCGGACTTATTGTTCTAAAAACAGATTATTCTAGAAATTATTAGTAGATTCCTCCAGTGTGCTACTCTGTGGCGCACAAATATTTGTACTCGCTCTAGTAAACGGCATTGCATGTGGTGGTTGCGCTGTCAATTTTGGCGGAATCTCACCGTAAAAGCCATAAGAAGACTAGAAGTCTCAAAAATAAAAAAAATAATCTAATGTATTATTAAGCTTAAAAAAGATTTTAATTTCAATAAGCAGTAAAAATCCCAAGGCCTGTTCAAACATAAGCTCTATTCACTTGACTATAAGAAACACTATAAGTAAAGTCTGAAGAATACAAGATATGATTAAATATCACTAGGTTGCGACTCCAGTCGGATAGTTCGGATAGTGACGGAGAAGAACTAAAGCGACTGTATGACCTTCTCAACAAAGACAGGTATGTAGTCCACAGGTTTGTACGAAAAATACACTATAAGCACTGATATTACATGAACAGGCGTAATGATAGGGCTAAGAAATATCGATTCTAATTAGTCCACATTTTAGATTGGCAAAATATATTGGACACGTATTTTTTTATTTTAACAAAAAAATACATATTTTTAAAGATATATATAACGCAACAAAGTTTAAGAATGGGGGCACGTGACATCACGTTTATGTAAAATTTGTACTCAAAAGTGATGTAACACAAAATTAAAAAGTGTTGATATCTTCGTTGTTATTTGTTTGTGAGAGAAAAGAAAAAATACGTGTATATTATTTTAAGGTTGTCTAAAAGACGGACTAATTCGTTTTTCTCATTCACATTGCCTATTTTAAAATACGCAACGCTAGTCTTGTATAGTTTATCCACGCATTTTAAAAGATGACATTGAATATTGCTTATATATGAATAGGCCTTTATGGTGACTGATTTCACAGCTAACCATGAACTAATATGTTCTAACTTTATTTGATTTTGCACAATCATGTAAAAAATTATTAAGGACATTTAATTGAGGATTTGGTCTCACTAAACTATGAAAAAATTAATATTTAAATCAGTACTAATTTTATTGTTACAGTGATGTAAGTGAAAGTGAAGATACAAACAATGTGGAGTCGCGCAAAATGGCGGACGGTGCCGAAATAGCTAAAATGGAGGATGACGATACTACTGTAGACAAGTAAGTTTTTAACCGTCTTCCCGAAAAGAAGGACGTTCTCGATTTGACCGTGTATTATTTAATTTTGTATGCGAGATCAAAACGAATAAACAACATCTGATCAAATTTTTAATGAATATAATGTATGTTTCAGGGAAATGGAAGTCGATAAGCCAGTAGTCAAAGCAAAAGACGATGCTCAGTCATCCAGTGCAACCAATTCTAGAAAGCGGCGCAGATCTGAGCTCGAGGAAGCTGTCATCACTATCATAGAATCCAGTGGTGTCAACAGCAGTAGTGCCAATGAAAAACGAAGGAAACTCGACGAACAGCCTACTGAAGAAGTTAAGACTGATGCTGCTGAACCTAGCAGCAGCAAGGAGGATGATAAACCGACCTCTGACAAACCTGCAGAAACTACAGAAGAAGCAACTCCAACTAAAACAAATGATGCACTGACTAGGGTCAAAGAAAATGATCCAACCAGCAGTACTGACAAAGATAAAGCCCAAAGAGTAACGCCGATAAGGATAGCGCTAGTAACAAAAGAAAAACGACACACCACCAGAAATAGTTCCTCTAATAAAGACACGACAGCTAAAATTATTACTCCAACTAAAAATAAGGAGCAAGAAAAAACTACGCCGCTCAGGCCGAAGTCTGCTCGCATTGAAAAAGTAGAAAAAACACCAAACGCAAAAGCAGAGAAATTAGCCAATAAAGCTGACAAGACCCCTGTTGCAAAGGCTGAAAAAGTTGATAAGACACCAAATTCGAAAGCTGAAAAAGTTGAAAAGACGCCTAACGCAAAAAACGAGAAAATGGATAAAACACCTAATGATAAACCCACTAAAGAAGGCAGATCTAGGTCTCAGAAGCGAAGAAATTCGAGAAGTAGCAGGTCGACCAACAGTACTAGTTCCACAAGATCGGAAAAAGCCGAAAAGAAATCTGAAAAGAATAGTGAAGCTAACTCTAAAGATAAGAAAGACAAGGAAAGTAGTTCTAAAGACACAGACATGGACAAATCGAAATCAGAGAGTTCGCCTAAACCTTCAGAACTGCAGAGTCCGAAGTCTGTGAAAGAACGGTTGCAATTCGATGACGACACGACACTTGCTGTATTAGCCCGTGAGACTGCGAAGGCACTAGTAACCACTAACAATACCGGCATGCCTACCATCAGCTGTGTTCGAAGCCTTTCCACCACGGCTCAGCTGACCGGCGTCACGATAACTAAGACTACAACCAACGCGAACACTATAGATATCACAGAAGAGGCTACATCAGACTCCAGCATCTTCACCCCAACCAGTACTGATAACGTGAACACAATGAAGGACGCCGTGTCAAAACTGCAGAAACTTCGTAGTGACGCAGAACCGGTCGTAGGCCGCGTCGGTGTCCGAGCGTTCGCGAGAATGACCTCACCAGAAAGACCCGCAAACGAGGAAGTGCAAGTAGAAATTAAGGCTGAACCTATCGATCTGGACGACGCTGACAGGCATATGGAAAAAATGGATCTTATGAACGCGTTCCGACTAAGGCCGGTTAACCCACAAAACCTGCCGAATTCTACGATGAGTTTACGCGATGTGCGGATAAATAAGGTTGTTGTTACGCCGCTGAACGCTAAGAAGACGCCTCCGAAGCCTGAGATTCGTCCTCGGGCTAAGAAGACGTTCCCTCAGCCTAAGAAGGCGGACGAGGGTCGCTCGGAGCTGAACAGCAAGAACTCGATGGTGTACATTCCGATACAGCCGCCGATGACGCAGGCGCCGCTGCGGCTGCCGCGGCCGCAGGTCCCACCGCCTGTAGTCACGGCTGGTCCAAGACCGCCGCCGCTCGTCTCTAATGCAACGACACTACAAACTAATGGTAAATTTTATTTGTGTCAGTACGATCTTTTATGACAGTTTTACAAGAGTCATTAATTATATAGACATTCTCGAGACTATATGAATGACTAGTTAAACGCTTGCATTCAACATTGTCTCAACGTTAAATAATCCTGAAGCTGTTAATGTACATATCTGAAGGAAAATGCGTCGCATATTATCGGTCGCGTAACGACTAAACAGACAAATATATGTACGATAAAACATTCAATCATTCACACCTAACCAAGACGATGCGTTTTTTCGTCGTTCATACATTTACGATACACATCCGTCATATAATCAGACATCCGTCAGGTATGAACTTCAAAAAAGCTGCTGCTTTATATAGTTTCACAATACTCTTCAACAACCTCCTTTTTTTCAGGCAACAACAATAGCCTAGTGAACACAGTAACAACACCACTAATGCAAGCAGTCTCCACGGCAGCGACGACATGCACGACGGCGTCCAGCACGAGTGTGGCCACCGTGCCCACCGTCCATACCGTGCCGCTGATGACGTCCGTCAATGGACAGTGGATGTTCAGCTTCCAGCCTGTCATGTCTGTTGGGGCTATCGATGTGAGTATACTTTGTGATAATCTTGGCGAGTCAATATTGAGGCGGAGTTGCGTAGGTGTATATGTGCTCTGAAATAAATTATATTGCAAACTACCATTCAGATTGATGAGGACCATACTTGAACAGTTTTTAGTCTTGAAATTTGGCACTACTGCTTCAAAAATTGAATTATTATTTGGTGCGCCCAGTTATTATTTTTTTTGGGAGAAACGCTATCGATAAGCGTTTGACCGGACAATGAAGTTCCTGATGTTGATTTAAAACTTTTAAATAAAACCCGTTTACATAGATGTGTATGTAACACATGAAATTAAATTAAATCTATGTAAGTGTTCTAGTTTTTAAAAAAGTTTCTACTTTTCTACAGAGTGGAGCATCTCCTCCGATGTTAAATGGCGTGGCAGAGCGAAGCGGCGCGGCCGCACTGACGTCATCGACCGGCGCCATACTACCCGTCACGCAGGCTGGACCTACACCTCCCATCTCCGTGTATACCAGGCCTACTGAGAATACGCTGGGAGAGGTACAGAATGATATAATTTATTGAGATTTTAACAGCAATCAGAGTAAAGTGTAGTTTTGCGATGTCTTCTACAGGGTTTACAACATCGTACAGAACATAGCCGTGATAATCGGTAGATTGAAAGCGTTAGATTAGATTGTAGCGGCATACGTAGGATAGTTGCAGACGCGACGATAGGTTCATCATCCATGCTTAAAAAAACTTAGTCTCAAATATTTTATATTGTAAGGAATTCTCTAACGAAAGGATTGTATATATTATATGCTATATTTATTATACACCAAGTTAATCCACATGAAATTCCCCCAGCCGCCGCGACTGCAGCAGAGGCCGGCGCAGTTCCTGCTGAACCCGCTGGACGTGAGCACGCCGATCGGCAGCATGCCCACGCCCTCCACCGCCGGACCCGTCACCGCTAAGCTCAACCAAAATGCTGTTAAGGTAACATATTTCTTATACAGTCAGAAACAGGCAGGCCCTGAAGATTTTGTAATACTTCTAAAATATCGCCAATAAAACGTACGATTATAAAGTGGCTCACGCTCACGCTCAACATATAGACTAGACTAGATAATTTTGTCATTGTTTACTACACTACATACCACAGTAATTAAAATTAGTTATCACATTGGTAATGTGTTTATCTGAGTTTGTAATCCATTCCCAGAAATCAACCAATATTTCTCATGAAATCATAACTTAATTATGGGAATTAAAACGTCTTTAAATAAACTTCCAGATGACAGATTTCTTCCGCACACTAATAGAGGACTCAATAGAGAAGCTAGAGGAGCCGGCGTCGCAGCTGACGTCGCTGCGGCTACAGCTCGAACAGGCGCAGTGGCAGCACAAGCAGGAGATCGTCGAGGTCAAACATAATCATGGTATGACAACATTGTAGAACATTTGAAAATTTTGAACGTTTTTGCCAGCTGTAATTAAACCTACCTATAATTACATTACTACATTAAATTTTAATGTAGTAATGTAATTATAGGTAGGTTAAGTTACTTTTTTATAGTACTTGCAACTACTAGAAACTTCGAGTCGTGTTATTCTATTTTGTTATGATTTATTCACTCGTGCATCGGGTAATCGAGATCGGTGTGTTGGTCCTGCGCCCGATCTCTCTCCGGTCGTGTCGGATTGCTGTCCCATTGGGCTATGAGAGTGAAGAAATAGAGTAGTCCTCTCAAATGTTTGTGCACTTTAAGTTGCGCAACTGGCTCATCTTCATGGAGAGAACAGTCGGCTCGGCTAACAGTCAGAACACCGATTTACGACGTGATGGCCACTATAACTACTATATATTGTGTCCGATCCTTGAGCCTTATCACTGACGATATAAATAAAAAAAATGCGCCTGTATTTATTTATGCGAACACCTTTTGCACAGTAAGAACAACCTACACCCCAATAAATTAAAAATAATAAATCCTATAAATAAAATTGAATTGGTTTCCAGAGCTAACGCTGGCGGAGATGCGCGCGTCGTTCGAGAAGGAGAAGCAGCGCGCCGTCAGCGAGGCGAGGCGGGCCGCGCAGGTCGAGCTCGAGGCCGCCGTCAAGCTCGCCAAGTCCAAGCAGTGGTCAGTATTTATTTTTAAATTAAATAAGTTTTCAAAATAAACATATCCAGTGATGAGTGGTTGAAAATATTGAACCTTCATCCCTTTTATTACTTTTACTGTAAATTACTCCATGTAACTTTAACGAAAACTATGCCATAAACAGACACTTGATTAAATCGCTAATTTGAGCCAGGGGCGGCAATTTGATGGCTTATTTTTAGTTTCTGACGATGGAAGAATAAGATATAGGTTTTAACCCAGTGCTTCGACTGAAACGGCTAATAAAAAAGACACCTGAATTTATAGAAGCCTTGTTAAAACATAATAATTGTGTGCATATTTGAAACAGTCCCGGTTGCCCGGGTAACTGGGTTGAGGAGGTCAGATAGGCAGTCGCTTCTTGTAAAGCACTGGTACTCAGCTGAATCCGGTTAGACTGGAAGCCGACCCCAACATAGTTTGGGAAAAAGGCTCGGAGGATGATGATGATTTGAAACAGTCACTAAGTAGTAATATACATTGCAGGTGCGCAAACTGCAGTCAGGAGGCTCAGTTCTACTGCTGCTGGAACACGTCGTACTGCGACTACCCGTGCCAGCGGGCGCACTGGTCGCAGCACTACAGTCTGTGCCAACAGCGGTCACAGGTAACGTTACAATTAGCCGCCAAACTTGATGTCGGCTCGTAAATAACTTTCGAGCATGGGTACGTACATGCAGCCCCTTTTGCAGCGACTCACGCGAGGTTCCTAGGCGCCATTATTTTCGGCACGAATCTTCAAGAAATATCTTCAAACGCTGGATCTAAGAGTGTCGCACAGATTTGGCCACTCATCGTCGGCTATGGGAATCTGTAAACAAAACTCTTACATTATAAATTATTCGCGAAAACAAAGAACACTCCTGAGTCAGCATTTCTGCATAAACTTTTACTAGGATATGTGGTTTGATTTAAGGAACTTACTGTTTTGGTTATTTATTCAGAGAAAGAAACCGATCCCGTAAACTATCTAGATTCTCTAAAATATTAATAATCTTAAAAATATATTAATGTTAAGCCTATTTCTATTTACAGGACAGTAACAACGGTGAACCTCCGAAATCTCCTGAAAATAGGCTACAACCTCAACCTGAGATGCCAGTGAGTTTCATAGAATTTTGTAGCGTGCTTCCATTGTAACCTTCCCTTGTAACCCTTGTAAATCCTTGTAACTTGTTCTTCACATTGCTTTATAACAAAAAAAAATATTATTATTATAATAGCATTGCTGCACCGAAGTTGGTTCCCATTTACCAATGACTTTGCAGATATCCCAAACACACATGCACATGCACGAAATACCTAATAACTTGAGTGAACATTATATGATGTGACCGGTTTTGTTCGTTCATTTTGACTGACTTATGCCTGTAGCACACCTCCGCTGCGAAACCCAAAGGGCGAAACCGCCATAGTTTCGCTGTGAGTTGTGAGTTGTTGGGCGGCGAAACAATAGCGAAATTCCATGCTCTAACGTACAAAACTGACTATGACGTTGTCTCTTTCTAACATGATTTCGCTCATTTGCTTAGGCGCCGT
Source organism: Helicoverpa armigera (assembly GCF_030705265.1). Taxonomy (NCBI): domain Eukaryota; kingdom Metazoa; phylum Arthropoda; class Insecta; order Lepidoptera; family Noctuidae; genus Helicoverpa; species Helicoverpa armigera. The sequence continues at coordinate 4,817,054 of NC_087124.1, read as the reverse complement.
CTACATCTCCGCCCGTTGTCCGCCAGTTGTCCGCCATAGCGGAGATGTAGACGGCGCCTAAGCAAAAGCGAAATCGAAACGTCATAGTCAGTTTTGTACGTTAGAGCAGGGAATTTCGCTGTTTCGCCGCAACTCACAGCGAAATTCTCTTCAAGGTGTGCTACAGGCATTAAGGTCACAAGTAACCAACTTCGGAACTTTCTAGAACTTCCCAGGCTTTCCTTATAATACTTTGCATGACGCTTGCTTGAACTATAACACATTAAAGTCAGTAGTTTAGCATACTAACCGGTGTATACAGAAGGCGCACATATTTATTACACAGTTGGGGTGTATTGGTGTTACAGAAAAGTTCCGCCGCGCCGACCCTCACGGTCGGCGGCAAGCTGGCCTCGCGCGGCTGCAGCCAAGACCCACATAGCTCGCAGAAAGCTTCTATTATTGGTATGTGTATGTACATTTTTTATACTTTAAATTCAATATAATTACTTGGTAAATAAGGCTAAAATTATATCTTATTCAGTGGGATCTGAGACTGTTACCCGTGGTTTTACATTCTTGATTCTAATTTTGAATTTATTTAGGTTACTAGAATTAAATTATCAAAATGATAGTAAATAATATTCTAATTGTTATTACAGTGAGCATGGTAGAAGACACGAGCGGCAACCAGACAATGAAATGCGTCGGCACGTACAAACCGCCATCCACCGGACAGATGCCCATCATCATCAACAAACAAGTTAGTATCGTTTATCTATATATTCTTTTGATTTATTATCAATCATCAAATTAAATTGTGGGTCATTTGAACACCTTTGGCAGTTGTAACAGCTAGTCAGAAGCCAGAAAGTCATAAGTCAGTCTTACCATAGATAAAATTGTTAAAGGCTAATCACCATCACCTTTCCGCAGATAATGAATAACGAAGAGAACGCAAACAAGAAGGTTGTGTCATCGTCCGGCGGGTACCTCATCGTGGGCTCCACCACGAACTCCTCCATCGTGAACCCCGCGCGCCGCACTCACACCATACAGTACTACACGTGAGACCTGCAGGGCCTCGCGCGGGACAACACCAGGCACCAACCACCTCGCTACTCGGCCAACAAGGAAACTGACACTCACTGGTGACACCATTACTGCCACGAACACCCTTGCGGAGGTAAACGCAGTGACGGATTTAACAAGAAAAAAATATTGCGGGGTCTTTCGCTCCTATAAAAAACATTACTAAGAAAGGTAACTGTCTGCGCGAGGTCCTAACAATATTAATACTCTTGCGTCCTACTCTTCCTGTGTCCAGAGTTACAGCTCATGCCTTCTGAAATAAACTGAATATAAGTAATTCGAATCGTACAAATTAAAAAGCATGCATGCATAGTTTTCAAATATTGTTGGTACGAAAATGATGTTGTTGGTTAACTCTCAAGACAAATGTAGTGTCGGTCTTGGTCGCTAGCAATAATTTACTCAAAGTAATCTGTTTGTACAAAACATGGTGATCGCGTAGTTATTATGCCTTTAACTTATGGGAACTAATTCTAAACAGACGTTATCCTAAGTATACAATATTCTAAACGAGTGATAAGCAAGCCGCGTGTTGTTTTGCGTTGGCCGTGATGAACATAAACTGCCGGTCTTCTATTAGAAGTTAAATGTACATAGTTTACATATTAATTTCACAGGTCTAAGCTAGCGCATACAAATAGTTTCTACTTGTGTAATGTGGCATGAATTGTATGATGTGAAATATTCAATAATCGCAATATTCTAGTAAGTAAACTTTTTAGCAGTTGCGCTTTGTAGTATGTGGAAATTTTAAAAACTTGTAGTCCGATACATGATATAGGCTGCAAAATATCTATGTTCTTTTATAACAGTATTTTCTATAGTTTTGTTTCACTGAAAAACTTCAAAGTATGCGCTAGGCAGCCGTTTTATTAGTCTTTGGCTAGATTTTAATTTCTAAATTAAATTGTGATTGTACGAGAATGTCGTAACCCAATAGAACCTATTTTTATTATGATTTTTGAGCTAGTCTCTCTTGAGTCCCTTTTTAATTGAATAGTCAAGATATTATAATATTTGAAGTGAAATTGCCGTTCATTTCATGGCATTGGCGTAAATTAGGGCTATTAAAATATATTTTCTGATTAGTTATATTAGACTGTCAAATAATGGTGATGCTGATTGTAAACAGCATGTTTTAACTCAGTATATTACCCTCCTTTATGTTGTCTCTTCACGAAAAAACTCTTATGAGCATATTTATTTAGCTCTAAGTAGGATGTAAAGGAAGTCCTTCAAACCTCTTTTTATGTAAATAGTGTAAATTGAATGATAGTATCTGACGTGTAAATCCAAAACACTGTATCTCAAAAGTACCTTTTTCGTGTAAAGGGCTATTAAAACTTTTTTTGATTTTTGGTTTGTTTTCTTAATATATTAAAAATAAAGTATATAGTAATAGGTACCAAATTATAGGCATTTTTACGTCTAATCTAACCATCTTAATTTTACAACCATACGATCCATACAATAAGACTTAACTAAGTAAACGTGTATTGCCCCAATAAAACTAAGATTTATTTATCCGATTGTTTGAGCAGAACACTGTATATTTAGTTACAGTGTATTGGTTTTATGAGAACAGAGCCAATGGATCATACAAAAACACTGTATTTTCAAATACAGTGTATTACCTTAACAATAATAAGTATTTATGAGGATGTCCGAATGAATTTACATTGACAATTTTAAATACTTACAGTTACAAAGTGTTATAGGGTGTTAAATTTTGTTTGGGTCCACTTATGTCAAAAATAATAAAACAGAATTTACATTAAAATTATTTATTTGTTATAATAAAATGAATCAAATCTTACATTATAATCAAACGAAAAATTACAAATAAAATCAAACATTTCAAAAATAAAATCAAAATACTTGAATAACAAAAGCTCAACTTAGACTTCTCCAAACATCAATTATTATTTCTTAATTCTTACTTATTTCTTAGGTAGAATAACCGTTGCAGTAAAATTAAAATTAACATAACAAAACTAAAAAAAAATGCAAATTAAATACAAAAATTCAATAATGAGATCAAGTTTTTATTAGTAATCAGTCTGTAAATTACTTAGAAGTTATATTAAATCAGTATCAATGTGTTCGTCAAGATCGGGTGATTCCGAGACAACAAGATTTTCATAAAAATGTTCTTGTTTGAGGTATTGACTTGCACAAGTCTAATAACTCTTTTTTAATCTCGCTAATACCTCTGGGTTGACTCTCCTTAGGTATGTCTTCCAAAAGATCATTTACTCCGTTTGATATTTTTGCCCGCAATATTATTTCTATTTTCTTTTTCAAAAAAAATATCTCTTTAAATTCAGCATTGTAATCATTCTTAACAAATATTGTTACATTATTTCTTCTAAATTCGATTACTTTAAGGTTATGTATGTTATATTCTTTGGGAAATGCTACTTTGGAATCATTACTAAACATTATCATATTTTGGTGACCTAATAAGTCGACTTGCATGTTTTTTCGTGAACTTTTAATTGTACATATAAAATCATCTATATCGTAGACTTGTCCCTTAGATTTCAATTTTTGTGATTGCGGCGTGTACAGCATCAGCGGCCATAAAGGTGTGTCCTGGTTCAAAGTATTCCAGAGTAATTTTGTCTATATTTGTCATTTTATCATTAATAACTCTTATCAAAGCAGACAATAGTATCTTATTTTTATTTTGTGCATTACAATTATCCAAGAAAAATGTTACGGACTTCAGGTCTCTGCAATATTTTCTAAGAAAATGGGTGTACGTAGAAGCAACATTGTGAGCTTTTCTACCACTTTCTCCCTCATGCCAAACGGCACAGACAGCCTGTTTGTTTTTTCCCGGAGGCACAAATGATTCATTGAAAAGTACGAGTTTTCTTGAAAAAAAGTATTCTTTTGTAGTTAACAGTGGCATACAAATAGCTTTTTGCATATCTACAGTATACAGCACGTCTCGTCCTTCTGAATTTTCACACTTTTCTTCTATTGCTTTCAAATCTCTTCTTGAATCTCTTTTGTTTTCTAAATGTTTGCCTATATCTATACAGTCAGTACAATTACACGGTAGAGGTAATGCTTTATGTTTTACCTCGTGGTTTCTACATTTTGTACAAATATCTTGAGCTGGCTCTGCTGTAGAAAGATTGAGCTGTTTGATCATCTGGTGAAAATGTGCCCAACTACAAACTTTCAGGTTTTTCTCTTGACAGTATATTTGAAATTCTTTGTATATGGATGTAAAATTCACGCCTACTGGCAGATATTTTCTGTTAGGCGCATGTTTTATATTATAGTGTGATGGCATAGGATTATACTTTAATATAAAATTCTTCATTTCGTCTTCGTACTCCGCAGAATAAGCATTATAAGGTGTGTGACGACCTCTGGGATCAGGAGCAGCACTAATTTTAGGATTTTTATTTCCACTCAAGTGATTTTGTTTTAGAACAGCCTGGACTGCTTCATCGTTACCGTAAAATGAGGTTACTTTGCTCCGGTTTTTGCTCCAAAATTTAATATGTGTTACTCACGCAAAATACCTCTTTGATACGGCTTTTCAGAAAATTTTACATGACTCATTGATCCTTCTGGATCCAATATTTAAAATGACAAACATAATTATTTAATTTATTTATTTTATTTTTTTTTATTTAAAAGTGGAGCAATGTTACCCACCCTTTCGGAAACATTGCTCCTACATTTAACTTGTACTAAAACAGGCACATTTAAGAAACAGGGACAAAGTTAACAGCCTCAGCTGTTAAATTGCTCCAAAAATAAATAGCGATGCATCAACTTTTGAGTCTTTCTCGTCATACTGATGTAGTTTGAATGAAATAAAACTCAAAATAAACAACATAAGGAACATTTTTTATTTGTACTTTCAGATAAATCAGTCTTAGAATCATTTTCTCTTAAGTCTAATAAACTATCAAAACCACCAAAGGCTACATAAATCTCTAGAAACATGTAAACTTTTAGAAATAACATAAAAATAAGAATTTCTAACGCTAGACATTAGAAACGAAAAAAAGAACTAAAATACCTTCTAAAAACTTATGAGGATGAACAATCATATTTTTAATAATTATTGAGATCTTAGGTCCCCCAAATTTGATCGAGATCAGGAACAGTATAAAATTCACGTCGACCAATTTTCTTCGGTGCAGATATACATCCAAGAACTTCATTCCAAGTGTATTGGATCTCATCCTTTGGTTTTGGCCATTTCCAATATTTGAGAGACCTTTTCATTGAGGATATGTACGGTCCTTTATCATTGATTTTCGTGATGATGCCTGGGAAGACTTCCCCTTCGTATGTGAAAGCTACATATTCTCCTTCGGCCTTTATGAGTGGTTTAAATTTTTTTGTTTTAGAACTTTCCCTGGCATTGTCTACGGTTGTCTCTTCTTCTGACATTGTCTCCAGCATATCATTCATTGTTTCATCGTTTGAAGAGTCATGAAGAGATATTTCACTCTCGGCATATGTACTGTCGCTATGAATTCTTGTACGACGAGGTTCTGAAGTCGAGGCCTGGGCTTCCATTTCAAGACATGGCTCCTCGTTTTCTTTGTCCGCCAGTGAACTGTCTATCAGCTCCGTGACACTTCTTCCCGGAACTATGTTGAGTTTCGTTCGTCGTCTTTTCGGGTTAACGCCTCCAGTCCATTCCACTCTCTTGGCTTGAAGTGTTTCCAAAAAAGAATTTTCTGCCGCAGTCTTATCAACAGGTTTAGGCAATCTCTCTAATAAGGCATTTGCATTGGTCGGATAAATCCCACATTTCCTGAAACCGGATTTTAAGTTTTCTTTTCTATTTTCTTCTAAATCCGCAAGAAGTTTTTTAAGTAAGACTGGAAAACTGCTCTTTTGAACAGTTTTTTCCCGTATGCCTTGTTCGCACTGCTTCCATGTCGTTAGAATTTTCCGCCATGCAACTTTCATTGGATGAAAGAAGGCGACATCGAGTGGTTGCGTCAAGTGGGTGCTGTTCGGAGGAAGACACACGAACCGTATGTTATTTTCTTTGCAAGCTTTAAGAACATCTACCGAAATATGTGACGATAGATTGTCGCCTATGAGGACTTTAGGGCCTTCCTGTTTTTTGAGCTTTGGCAGTACAAGTGCGAAAAACCAGTCATTGAATATGTTCATGTCGAACCATCCGGAAGGACTACAATTGTAGCGAGTATTTTTCGGCCCATTTTCTGTCCAAGTATTCCATAGCTGCTTAGATTTATAGACGACGTATGGCGGAAGTAATTCTCCTTCAGCACTTCCAGCAAACATGATCGATGTAGAACTTTTGGATGTATCTCTTATAATTTCGGGTATTTGGTGCCTCTTCTCGTCAAAATCTTTTTGCCCAGGGTCATCACATAAATTCGTCTCATCGTAATTCCAAATATTTTCTGGTGGAACATCTTTTAACACCTCTGCTAAATTTTGAATATAATCTGAAAGAGTTTCCCGATCAGTGCCAGCTCTACTGCGCTTTATATTAGCAGCGAGGCGCTGTGACAATTCAGCATTTCTTTTCAAAAACTCGACACCCATTCCAAGCCTGGGCAGTTGTTTTAAACTTGGGAACTCTTCTCCCAATCTTGTCCAGATAAGATTGTATTACAATACGCAAATCGAAACTTGTAAGAGGAAAACCATGCTCGCTCAATTTTTGTATGCACGATACGAAAATTTTTTCTTCTTCCTCCGTGAATGTTGTAGGTGCTCCAGGCGGCCTTGGTGTTTCGTTGCGTCGTAAGAGCCTAATTTGGTTTATAATAGTCCTTCGTGGAATCCTATATATTTCACTAGCCTTCCTTTGCGTTAATTCTTTATTTTCTATTGCTGCTAGACAATCTCGAAGAGCCTCTTGTGAATAATTTTATAATTTCTTTTAGGCATTTTCCTTACATAATTCCGAGGCATTTTCCTATAAAAAAAAACTATTTGAATTTAGTATGAGCTATGTGACAGTTACTATTAGCAAGTATTCAAACGCAATTTCAATTGTAACTTTGCTCCAGGAGCAAAATATCCCCAAACATGGCGCAAAGTAGGCACAAGAAAGTAAAAGAGGTTAGAAATCCAAATTAATGCACATATTTTCTAAATATTAGTTGAAATTGTTAGCTAATTACATACCTACTTACATTAAACTCTCCTTACCTCAAATATCTGAGTATATTCGTCGATGAAGGTGGATTTTGCAGACTATTTTTTTTTTTAAGAATCGCTCGTCTGTTGTTAATGGCTGCTAACGAAGAAAAGAAATGTCAAAAACCGGAAGTGCTTATTCAGTGTTGCCAATCTTATAAAACATATATCGGACGCGTTCAAAAATTTTTAAACATCTCCGTATATTAAGAGATTTAATCGAAATAATCTTTTTTTAAATTTGGAGCATATTTACCTTCATGGAGCAAAGTAGCCTCATTTTACGGTACTGTATCCTAAGGTATTTAAAAAAAATGTTTTGCATACCTTGAACTCATTAAGAGTCCATGTCAAAGTGTTGTGTCGCCTTGAGGTAGGACCAGCCGTTTTGGTTGCCGTGGACATTTTATGCACCTGTCTTGATAAGTAATCCCGTCGTCTCTGTCTGTCCATACTCCAAAACTGACTGTGAATGGTCTCTCTGTTGGATTCAGAGATGTTAACAGAACAGTTTTTTTTGCAGTTTTGGCAAGAAGGTCTCATGGGATGCTTTTTTGCTTGATTTTCCAAAATAACGTTAGGGTCTCGGCATCTTTTGACTGGTGGAGAATAAGTTTCTTCTAGTGTTTCACACGGAAATACAGCACTTGACGTATCGAGACACTCTACGTTGGAAGTAGAAGAGGGCGCCGCGTCTACATTAATTACGGGTCCAGTATCAGAATGGAATGATGGACTCTCTGCGCAGGGTTGGCTACTTAAATCCTTGCATAATTCTTGATTGGTACTAGAAGCAGGTACGGGTAATAAATCAACGTAGTTGACGTCGCCACCAAGATTGTCGGCAATACACTCATTTATTTGAGATTCACTAAGGGGTATCAAGGGGCTTATATTACGTGAATCGAATGCATATGTGGAACAATCATATTCAATGCTACCACAATCGTATGATGTATTGATACCAGGACGCTCCTTATTAATGCCGGTGATATTCTCTTTTTCATTCAACACACTGTTTAATTCTGAAGCCATTGTGGTACATGATGAGTTGTTGTGATGTTGTTTATTGCTTTGTGACAATTTCACTAATAATCTATTTCGATACCCACTCATTGTTATTATTTATAAACTCGTTTAAACGCACAAACGAAAATCTATCGAAAGTAGGTACGCGCCATCGATCAAAACACGCGCGTCCGAGCAAGCAATGATTCACGACTGACTACTAACCGTTGAGCCCTCGCTCCACCCCCCGCGCGTCTTGCAAGTATTACGCGCAGAGAAGTGTCGCCGCGCGCGGCGTGTCAAGATTGTTTGGGTATCGAAAACACTGTATCTAAAGCTTTCGGCTATTCGCGCGTAAAATGTTTTGCCAACACACTGTAACTTCAATTACAGTGATATGCCAAACTAAACCATAAATGTAACTAAAATACAGTGTTTTTTAGGTGCTCCTATCTCCTTCTATGTACTTTAAAATGAAAAAGTAATATTATAGAGATATGTAACTGCCTCGAAGGAATCAAATGAGCGCTATTAAGGCAAAAGACTGTAACTCGAGTTACAGTGTTTTGGATATACACGGTAGGTATGTTCTGATAAAATTTGTTATAATTATGTGTATAGCAACAGTGCTACGGTGAATCTAATGATGATATTTGATATGATGTAATTCAACACAACTGGAACTTTGCTGTGAACATTGTTAAGGCGTGTTATAAATAAGTGAAAGTATAGAATGTCTTAGGCCAAGAAATAGGTATGATTATAAGTACCTAATGTGCTAAAACAGCAACGAGTGTCAAGCTAAATTGCAGTGAAATAATTCTTTGCCTCAACAACATAAATCTTCAAATTTATTTATACATATTATGAAAGTAGTAAGTACTTTTTCTTTTATATCTTCTCGTGAAATATATTTTATCATTTATAGTAGCAGCAGCCTTTTACTTGATTGTAGAGATTGCCGCTCAAGTCGCAGGTATTGTTTCTGATCATAAAGCTGTACAAAGTCCATCGCAATGCGTTCGAGACTACCGTATTGTTCACGATAACGATAATTTTAAGACTGTTAATATTAAGTTCACTTGTAATGTGCATTTTAGTTATTCAATACTGAGATAATGTCTTCGTTTGTTTAATCGTGTTTGTATATAGTTTGTTTTTAACTACAGTGGCAATCCAAACACGCAATACATAGGTTGCATTTTACTTGAAAGGTTGATTGAAAAACTTATCCACTTTTCTTAAAGTGGCCAGAGGTGTGTTCAGGTTTTCTATCTACATTTTACATAAAATGCTACTCATGTTGGATTAAGCTTATTTTATTTAACATGCACTTCAATACAATTTCAATTATTTACTTAGCATTTCAGAATAAACCTCTTTTCTGATAACAGAAATAGATTACTTCGAATGTCGAGTGAAAACTTCGTTTGTAAATAGTAAGGTTACGTTACTATTAAGAGCTTTTAGTACATAATGGTACCTACGAAACTGTTTCATTCAATAAACAAATAATGAAACCGGTTTCATAGTTTTATTTCAACTTTAGTTATCCCATCACATCATGCATAATATAATCTGCAATTACGTAGTGAAGTTTATTACAAGAATGATTTCAGTCTCAAACCCCTATCTACTATTTAAACCATGGAATTTTACTAAAGCTTCTTTAAATCTATTGCTGACTTTCTTTGTCAACAAGATAAAAAGTGTTAGCAATAGATTTAATGAAGCTTTAATTTTAATGGAGCTTTGTGCAACTGACGGTTAAACTGATGAAACTATAAATACACTGGTTAGACTGGAAGCCGACCCCAATAAGGTTGGGAGAAGGTTCGGAAGATGATGCGATGATGAAACTATAGATAGCAAAATTGGATATAGAACGGTAGTGGTATGCTACATCCATGAGTAAAATGGTATCGAAGACTATTTATATTATGTAGGCTGTGCAACTATTACTCTAGAGTCGACGGCTAAACGCATTTTTTCCGTGTAAAAATGCACAATATGCACGAATCAATTGCATACTTGCATCTAGCCTTGGAATTGTTTATCCCGACAAGTGAGCACATAGGGGCCAAGCTGCGGATAAGTTTTTAGAACGTGCAACAAAAATATGTCTTTATATCCATAGCGAAAAAGCTCAATTTTGATCGATGTAAGCTTGTGAGCCCCACTTGAGAGGGTCACTCACGGCGGCGGGTTACCTACTCTCGACTCGACACTCAAGAATGTTAACATAAACAATCGACTCGACGATATTATGTTACAAATACTGTCCTGAGACCTACATCATCAGAAATACGATAGGTATGTTATGTATCGTTATATTTTTGTATTTTACATAGGTACCTACCTACCTACCTAAAATACTATGCTGATAGGTTCCTGTTAGACAACACTAGGTAGGATTTCTTTTCCTTGTTACCCAATAGTACAACTAGCAGTTTCTCCTGCAATCGTTCTCGTACCTACCTACTATAGAAATTCCTTAGGTACTCTGATACTCTGAAATAGCCCACCCAGGCAGTTTAGCTTCCCAAATCGGTTCAGTAGTTTCAAAGCCATTGGTGCACAAACGAAGAACCATTTCTCTTTAAAAATATTGGTAAGTGTATCCTAGTTGTAGTTCCTTACCTACCTTTTTTGCTGATTAGCACATTAGTCTGGTAAAAATAAAAACCAACATTTCATAAGTAGTATACTTTTATTAAAAGTAAAAAAAACTATTCTACACAAACTTTCCCATCTCAATGAGTAATCATTTGCACACCTACCTACCAATCATGAAAAAAAAAACAAATCAACAAACTTAAACAATCGTTTTCAAAATACTTTCCTTACAAGTATCCTTCTTAAATCAATACCTACTTTCCATTGATCAATCAATTGGAAAGTTAATAAACACAACTAATAATGTAATGACAAAAACTCACTAAATAACGATAGTGAAGAAAAAACTCAAAATAAAATAAAAGAAAAACGAGTCTCATTCAACATATCCCCATCCCATTTTGCATTATAAATCTGACATAGGGGAGCAATAGAATGGAACATTTTGTTAAGTAGTTTAATAATACTTGGAGGCCCCAGCCTTGGCAAGTTTGTCTGCCATTTCGTTTCCATGTACTCCCTGATGAGATGGAACATGTCTCCATTTGACCTCGACGTTGCGCGCGGCGCGATCAAGCTCCCTGAAGTCTCTTTCGTTCTTCACCGGTTCCCCTGATGCCAGCTTCCAGCCGTTTTGTTTCCAACCTGCAAAGAGAATAGGTATCAATTATTTTATAACTGCAATGCAATAAGTCATAAGGGTACACGGTTTCTTTTATTTATTTACTGTGGGTAGGTATCTACCTACTTACGACGAATGTGAAGCCTCTAGGAAACCGTGAAAAACCGGTTTCGGTCAGTGGGTCGTCTGTTTCTAGGATTAAAATAGAGAAAGAATTGCTGCAGATCATTTACCTGGCATCCATTTTGTAGCTGAGTCAATGAGGAATTTTGAGTCTGTGTTGATCTCCACCTTGGGAATGCCATTCTCGTATGCTTGTTGCATGGCTCGAGTGGCGGCCTGGATCTCGCCAGTGTTGTTCGTGGCCCGGCCTCCTGAGACCGGGGAACTCACGTTGAGTGGATGATCAGGTCCCCAGTAGACGCCGTAACCAGCACGTGCTCCACTCCTGCCATTTGATGAACAGGCTCCATCAGTGTAAACTTTCGTAAACTGGTTGTTGCTCATCTTGATTGCTATTACTTTAATAGTATCCGAAACTTTGAAATTAAAAATAAATGAAATATTGAGTCAAGACGCGCGCGCAGATGCCGGAGGACAAAATCAAAATACGAATGATGGCGGCCGGTACTGTAGGGCCGCGCAGACAATGCAAAGCAAGCAGCGTTGTTGGATAGACCGTCGCCGTGGTTGGTTGTGGTTGTCTGTCCTTGAAACTTAAGAGCTAATCAAAAAAAAGTAAGTCGATGATTTGCTACTCATTAGCCAATGGCGAGCTTACTTTTGATGAGTTTAACTTTGGCGGGTATTGTGTCCGTGGTCAAAGTGAGTAAAAACTACCTTTTAAAATAAGCTTGCTTTAAAATATTAATATCTCTTTGCTATGTAAAAATAATATATTTTCATGGTGTGTAAAAACCAGTATTTTTTCTGGATTGTTCAAGTTTATCTTAAAAGTTGTCTTAACCATGATCTTTGTCTTTAAATTTAAGGCCGCTAAAAATCAATGCAAATACAATAAAATAACTATCACTTAATCAATTTAATCATTATTTTCAGCAGTAGTATACTTGTTAAATATGTATTTAAAAAAAGTCCTTTCGAGATTATATTATACCTTACTACATTTTACTTTTGTACGTGTAGGTATAAGCTGTTCCACGCGGTTTCAATCGCTTTATTTCCTACTAGCCGTTTTAATTCGGTTTCACCCGCGACCCGTGGGAGCTACTGCCCGTACCGGGATAAAATATAGCCTTTGTTACTATAATACGCAGATAATATAGCTTTCTAATGGTGAAAGAATATTTAAAATCGGTCCAGTAGTTTTTGAGTTTATCCATTACAACTTTGGTAGTACTTGTAATAGATAAACTCAAAAACTACAAACAAACAAACAAAGGTTTCCTCTTTATAATATTAGTATAGATCAAGAATATATTTTCCCTACTTACCCGAAGTTCTGCAACAAAATATTTAGCCTATGTCCTTGCTTGCAGTGAAAAAAATATTCAAATCAGTTCAGTAGTTCTGGAGCCATCAGCCAGTCAAATCTTTCCTCTTTATTTATATAATACTAATAAGTGAATTGCTAATTATATATTGTAAGATATATTGTTTGTTCCCAATTTTGGACAATTCATATGTTCAATTTGTTTCAAGCTTTGTCTTGGCTCAAGTTAATGAAACATTGACTGTAGGTCCTACCAAAGGGTAGTAATTACCAATTTAACCATAAATATGTTAGGAGCCGATATTGTAGCTGGGTAATATTTATGGAATATATTTAAAAAAAAATCTCAATACATAATTGCTTGTTTTTATTAATCACAGCTGTTCTTTTCAGACATTTTTCACTTCACAAATTCATCCATAATACTGAATGTTCACTCAATAAGAATGTAAGATGAGAAACTTAATTAAAAATGTTTTACAAGTGTTACATACAGATCTCATAAATTTATAAAAAGAAAGCACAATTTGAAATGTCAGTGAGTAATTAAATAGACCAAGTCACAAAGCCCTCGTGTCTTGCACAACCATTATATACATACATGTTTTACATTGAACTTGCTTCTAGCAATAAATCACATAATGGGCAATAAGATTATCATTTATTTATTATACATGGAGGCACCAGCCTTAGCGAGTTGGTCAGCCATCTCATTGCCGTGCACTCCTCGGTGGGCCTCCACATAGTTCCATTTGATCTGTAACTTGTGCTGTACACTGTCCAAGTCTTTGAAGTCTGTTTCATTCTTTACAGGCTCACCCGATGCTAGCTTCCAGCCTTTCCGCTTCCAACCTGGAATTCGTTAAAATTGATATTATAGGTAATGTTATATGGAAAATTATTATATTACATACTTTACTGTGGCTATAAATGTGATGCAATATTGCAATATTATATTTAACATTACAGTTTCCTTGTTATATTGTTTCCCTATTTATATTGTTTCATAAGATACCTATTATGTATAGTCTATAATTAATTACCTGGCATCCATTTTGTGACTGAATTAATGACAAACTTTGAGTCTGTGTTAATTGATAGTTTTTTAACTCCATTCTGAAGTGCAATCTTGATAGCCCGTGTGGCAGCCTGGATCTCTCCACAATTGTTAGTGGCCCGCCCAGACACAGGCTCACTGACATTCAGAGGATGGCCATTGCCCCAGAACACGCCGAGACCAGCTCGGGCTCCACTCTTACCATTGGCAGAACATGCTCCATCAGTGTATACCTGTACAAACCCATCATTATCCATTTCAAATTCCTCTCCACCACTTGTCTTACGTTTTTTGCTCTGTGGAGGTTCTATTAAAATAGTTTTCTTAGTACCCTTTTTAATTATGTTATCCACGCCTTTCTCGAATGATTTCAATCTTTTTTCTATGTCATCCAATTGTTTACATACGATTGTGTTCAAGTCATCGGAATCATCAGCGTCGGAGTCATCATTCTCCTCTACATAGCCCAAACTAGCTTTAGATTTCCTTTTAGGTTTGTCTTTGACTTTACTTTGATTTATACTACTAGTAGAAATAGTCCTTTTTAGGTTATTAACTGAAGTAGTCTTGACTTGGCTATTAAATTTTTTTGGCTGTGCACTGCTGCTTTGTCCGCCTTGTGTAGTAATAAAATCTTGAGCACCATTAATTGTATCAAATTTCTTGTATCTCGCACCGGGGAAACCTTTTACTTGGGCTTCGCAATCAGGCCACGACATAAATATGCCTGGCATCCGACCTTTTGCAACGGCGTAAAACGGCATCTTAGAAACAAACACTAACGGCGCACTGCTGTTTAATAGTAACTTAATTTTAAAAGAAATGTTCAGTAAAACTACCTTCGCAAGTGACATTTGTAATGAACATAATTTCATAATGTTTACAGTTTTGATAATGACAGTTGACAGTGACACCAAAGTGGCAAAGTTGCCATTTTATATTCTCATTTGTGTATTCTTAAAAATATTTCTTGTATCTTGTTACTGCTTGTTACGTAGTAAAAAAGTACCATACCTACCATAGTGGTTGTTGTTGTATTTTCTATTGATAGGCATTAACCGCATTGTGGAACATCACGCTCTATCCTCAGCTTTTATCTGAACATGATTAGATGCGTACATCCAGTTCTCTAGGATTCATTATAACTGCTATCCTGATATTGTTTGCTCAAAAAGTATGAAGTAAGAGTCATGGATGTTACAGGATAGCTATCATGAAACTTTTTATGATGGTATTTTAATATTTTTTTAAATCTTTAGGGTACGATTTTATTATCAGGATTATGATTCTCCAAGGGTAGAATTAAATGAAAGTCAATATTAAATACAGTAATGTACTTTATTAGGAGACTTAACAATAGGTCTGTCATCGTTTATTTAATGTTAACACACCATTTTCTTTATCACCACTAATGTCTGTAAAAAATCTTATACTTAAACAATGATTCATTGTGAGTAATCTCGCAGCACTAAGTTATTCAACTAATTTGTTAATGACAGTCTACAACTGTGCATTTTATATATTGACAATAGTGAAATACGATTAATAATAATTTCGTCTAAAAAATGTAATATGCATACTAAAATATTTTAGACCAGTACCGATAAAATATATAACGAAATATCGTACCTACCTATTATAAAATTAAGGAAGTCTTAACTTATTTATAGGGTTACAATTTTGTAGCTACTTAGTTCATTACTTAACGAACCTATTTTTAAAAGTTAGGCTCCTTAGAACGTGTCTAATTCATAAAACGCGTATAAAATGCGTACATACTCAAAGGTTCAAAGATACATTTCAAATGCAAATTATTATTTTATACAAACATGAAAATAAAAGTAGACAATAATATATTTCCTCAAAACTCATTCCATGCGGCAATTATATTAGTGTGTGTTATTGTTAACAGTAATTTTGATGACATTATTTTGTTTGTAACTGTAACACTGGGGAAATAAAATGGCACTAGGTAACGAAACATGGCTCAGTAAGTGTTCAAACAGCTTTAGCGGAAACGTTCTCTTGAGTAAAGATTAAAACATTTCTAACAAGACTACTGAACTCGTTTAACAACTACAAAAGAACACTAGACAGTCAACCGCTTACTGAAACAAATTACCTTAAAAAACCGGTAACTTAAGTGTAGGTACAGACCTAATCTAAATTAATTAACTAAATTATTCCAACTTTAAAACAGCTAAGCTCAAAAGTGGTAGGTATTTAAAACATACCTCAATAAAATTATTCTAACAGTACACAACATATTAATAAAATTTGTTAAAAATGTGAACAATCGTTTTGGTTAATACTTGGTAAAATTAGTTCAATTGAGGATTGTAAATAGAAATGATTTACATTTTCATGGAAATGACTAGTCTTAACGTTAAATGAAGCTATAGGAAAGGTAAGTAGGTAGGTACGGGTGAATTCGGTGATATCATGTCGTGATATTAATAGTGATAAAATGTAATAAAAGAGGCACAATTTTTAAATGTACGACACAAGACGCACATTGAGTTTTTGAAACTACACACTTCAAAACAAATGGATTTATAATCGTAACTAACGTTATAATATTATGAAAAATTCATATTAACTTAGTAATTTATACTATAGAGAATTCATCAAAATAATAACTGAAATATAAAATTCATGAATAATAAAACTCAGTACTTTAGGCGATTTTTAAAACTAACAACCGATTCTTTGGCTGTGACAAACATGTTGAAGATTTGTAAACGAACTACATCGAAGTGGTAGACCGTCAGTTGGCTTGTACAGCACCTGTAGACTAGAGCATAACATAATCTACCTAGCATTACCTAGAAGCTCACTATTTATACAGCTGCCTTCACTATTTCACTACATTCTTTATTATGACGATACAAACTCCTTTCACGAACATCCATTAACTCTCCAACTGGCATTGTAAATTTTATTATACTCAAATTAATTAATATACATTTAATAAAAGATAAATTTAATTTTAGTTTCGAATTTGATCGAATAAAAACAATTCCTTTAGTCCACACGCGACTCCAACATGGAGGAAAGCGACGCGTGGCAACACTGTCTCTAACAGTTCATTATTACTAGCGTCAATACTCTCCCGTGGAGCTACCAATACATTTCTGTTGCACACGACACACACACATACAGACACACATGACGTCACGCGACATACTTCGACAAAACAAGGTAGATGCAGGACAGGAGCCAACCCCTTATCAAAAATATTTCTATCTTCTATTCTAAATTAACCTGTGCGTGTTTATTACTGACTTTTTGTCAATGATCAATAAATAAATAAATAAAGCTATATGGACGACCCGATTTCTAATGACAGTGATTTTGTTATCAATTTGATTTCTATGAATTTATTAGTATTATTACAAATTGTTACTACCTGGATGGAGGAATGATATGATTTTGTAATTAATTTTAGGTGAGAAATACATTTAAACTAACACGAAAAGAATTAAGTTAAACATACATAGTTACAATAATATAAATTCAAAATCAAAACGTTAACTGCGCAAAGTAAAATACCATCGTTTGATATGGTTAATTTGAGACATATTTTAAAATAATACATACATAAATACTACGCTACCAAAATGCTGAAACTAGTCTATGCGATACTAACACAAGGTTCGTTCAAAGAACAGTTTAGTTTAGTTCAGGGTAATGCACTTTTGTTCTAGATCCACTCTACTCGACTAACGTTCGAACGCGGGATCGTCTAACTCGCCACTCCGACACAAGGCACGTATCGACCACTAGGATACGCTGAAAAAATATTTCTCTGATTCGATTAACGGCTGACTTTATTACACAACTATTCTAATTTGATATCAGGTAAGGTAGGTAATCTAAGTAACACGACTTGCACGTTCATCGCGTGATCTTTGGTGTTCACTGAAATAAAACCGTTTTTTTGTTGCTGGCAACATCACTCGCGTTTCCTAAATGGAACATTCGTCGCTGTCGCGCGCGTAGTCCTCGTCCTCTTCGTCCTGGCGAGCGGATTTCTTCTTCACCTTGCTGGACACCACGCCCGTATTCACTTTGCTGAACAGGCTGCTGCGGTTTAGTCGGGAGATCTCCCTCTGTGGGCTGAGACGTTCCGCCACCGCTCGCTCGTAGTTGTCTGAGATTTTGTTGACTCCGTTGACGGGGCTTGTGACAGGCGACTTTGGTTTGGTAGGCGAAGTGACAGTCTTTTTCTGTTCAGCGTTTTTGTCGAAGAGAGCGCCGGCGGTGGCGGCGGAGTACGAGGGCGGGTCCTTGGCGCGTGCACCGCTGGCGCCCAGCAGCTGCGAGTACAGGAAGCTGTTGTTGCCGAAGCCGGCGTATCTGTTGTCCATTTTGCCGTTGACCATCATGAGGCTGACGGGTTTTTCGGGAGGTACAGGCTTTTCTGGCAGCTTTTTGTCGGGGAGACCATTTTTGGCGGGCGGGTTGGCGGTGTTGGCCCAGCGGTCGCCGCCGATGGAGTAGATGGAGCTGAGGTTGACGTACCCGGCGGCGGCGGTGGCGGGCGCTTGCGCGGGGCGCGGGGGGTCGCGGGCCCGCGCGCCGCACTCGCTGAGCGTGGACTCCTCCACGCTGGAGTCCTCGATGACGTCAGTGTTGGTGACGTCATCCATGTTCGGCGACAGACAGTCTTCGTCCGTCTCATCGTACGAGCTGAAACGTGAAGCCACGCGTTAGTCGTGTGATGCCACCATTCATAGGCCATTCGAAATCTTATGTACTGAATGCAAGTGAAAAAGTTCATCTCGGTTAGTTTCGCTCCATGCGCTGCTGAGTCTCGGTATTATTATTGACAAACAAAAGCTTAAACTGTTCAGTCGTGTGTGGGACGGGGAAGGTTTACATATTTACAGGAATTATAATATGTATTTCATCAGTAAGGCAGACAAAGACTTTCAAGCAAAATCAACAGCAGTGAATTCTGGGAAAGGAGTTTTAGAAGTTCTTTTCCATATATTTGGTAGTTTATGAATACATTTCAGTGCAAATGTCCATTCTTGTAAGCGACAAATCGTAGATGAGCAAAATGCAAAACTGTAGGGCACATTGTGACGTCAAGCAGTAGTGTGCGCCGACACAATACATACACTGCAACCACCAACACTGTCTTACCCTAGCATAGCCAGATCTGTCTTCCTCCCTGATGAAAGAAATTACAATATATAATGAACGAATACAATAATACTATCATACTCGTAATATACAGTGGGATACATACGGGTACATATAACATACATACATAAAATACACATATAAATATAGATACAGAATAAACGTGAGACTAATGTTTCGTGTGTTAAGATGATGTAACAGGTATGAAATGATCCCTGGAATTAATAACTGACTAGGTGATATTATCGTTTGCATTCAGAACATAATTAAATCGCAGAAGTATCTAAGTATTGCTATATTATTGTTAAGAAGGGTTCCAGTTAAGTAACGAGGGTATGTGCGGGTCCTACACAGTCTGTGATCAAGTGCTTCCAGCCCACAATGCTCCACAATGCTTGATGTTTCTAATTATCATCTAGTGCATAAAATGGGCTTAAGTCATGGCATATCTATATTTACTTTACCACCGACCGACAAATTATTTATTTGTATAATCGGAATCCGTTCAGTCCGTTAGCTCTGCATAACTCTAAGAATCGATTCATACACTTCTTTTTCTCTGATTCTTTCATTATCCTATATAACTCCCTGTTCGTGGTAAAACAAAGATTATTATTGCATGTGGTATATAGTAATATATTGTATATAATATACGATGATGGTGGCGAGGTGAAGGGCTTACATTTGGTCCTGTGCGTCGCTGCCTCCTTCCTCGGCGACCAGTAGTTCATACTCTTCTGCTGCGAATCTGTCCCATTCAGACATCTGGAAATTGTTACGAAGAATGTGTTAGCGACAATGTTACTAAAAAGTTTCATTCTCTCCTACTTTATGAAGACATTTTAAAGTGAAGAAAAAGAGAACAATAAAATTATGAGACGATAAATTATATAATTCGTGCTGGACCGTCTTTACTTCGACTACCTATCCCAAAAAAACTATTAATCATTTCCAGAACCATGCAGGTAGAATTCTTATAGCCCGAATTCATAGCTCTAGGTCAAAATTTGCCTCATTACCCTTACCCCAGAACTAGGAGATTTTTTCCAAAACCCTCGAAAAAATAAAATCATTTTCGTCAGTTCCAACTCACCTCACAATCAGAATCCCTCTGCGTGGCGAAAGGATCGCGCTGCTCATGGTCGAGGTACTTCTCCAGGTTGAAGAACGTGTCGAAGAATATCGGCGTGAGCTTGCAGCGCTTCAGGTCGGACAGCGTCACCTTGCCTTCCTCGGCAGGGTGCACCATGTCCAGCATCTGGAGAGCAAAAGGAGGTTTTACTAAGGAATCATTACTTTGCAGAAATCCCTGACATTAAATATGTTGGGAATATATTTAGTTTTGTTGTCTGCCAGTAAGGAATTAAATATTTTGCCTCAAGTTTAGGAAACTAAATGTTTTTGTGGCTCTTGAGGGGTTGTGTATAGTGAAGTTGCTTTATTTTTGGTAATGGGAAGTTTGGTTAGTGGGTACTCGTTAATTTTAGGGTATTAAGAGTCTGTGAAATACAATTTAAAGCTGCTAAGAAGGCTTGCTACTAAATCATTGAACAGTTATAAATCAATGATGGCGAAACACAACCTTGCGACCTTGTTTACGTACAGATAGGGACTTCAATTGCTTGTACGTGGTAGTCCTTTGAGAAGACCTCTATGGCATTCAGTACCGGTTTCATTCTATAAAATATAGCCATAGCACTGCATATTTTAGTAGTATTTAATTATGTGATAGATATTTAAATTATAATTCTTGAGACACTTTTTGGCGATCCGCAACTAAACTCCGAGCATAGGTTTGCCCATGTAGCCTTTAAACCCTTCGCACCATACGCTGATATACGAAAATGGTGCTGGTCAGAGACTCGCTCATTGTCCCGAGACGTCAAAAACTTTGGTGAGAACTATCGGTGCAGGAAAATAAGTACGTTAACTCAATGTACCTGGCACAAGCAGTCGTTGAAGGGCAGGGTCTCGATGCCGATGGCCTCCATCCTCTGCATCTGTTCCTCGTAGAAGTACTCCAGCTCGTACATAGAGATGTAGCCGTCGCCGTCCACGTCCATACATCTGGCGAAATCAATCTTAATCATATAGCATTTATATTTTATTGTGATGCCGGATAAAAATGGCTTTGTTCTGAACACCGAACTCAGCTTATATAATAGATAGATGCATAGAAGATTAATATACTGTTACGCAGGTTGGTAAGACAGAATGTTTAAAAAGTAAATTCTCGAAGCAGTTAGTGCTTGGTAGAATTTTCTGGATGTGAGTTCTAGAAATTGCTAGAAAAATAAGGTCACAGCTTCCAGAATACACCATTTTATTTATTCTTATTATTTTTTTATTCCAGAATACACACGAACTTATTACCGGTCATCAACGATACCACTGTAGAGGACCGAAATGAGTGAGTGGCAAATTATATGGTCTTACTTCTGGTATACATATTATGAACAGATAATGAATTAAATATAGCTCATACCTGAACCAATACTCAATGGCAGTCGGATGCGTCTTGTCCTCCTCAGCAAGCAGGAACCAGACGAACTCTGTGTAGGACATGCGCGGCTCGCCGTCCGGCGTGAGGCGGTTCTGATTGCCGCGCGTCACGCAGCCTGACAGCACTCGCTCGATCATACGGCTTGAGAGGGCTGTGGAGGAAAAGTATGGAATGGTTGAAAAAGGAATTGAAGTTGATGTACTTAAGTTGTGTAACTTTTAAACTGTCTACTATTAGGGAACTTTAATAGCAAAAGTAGCAGACAGAATAATGAGATGACAAATATAAAATAATGGATATTAAGTATATGGACGATCCAATCGTTTTTTTAACTTCCTTTATAAGAATCTCACAGCAAAGTTTCTGATGACAGTTCGGAAGATAAGCTTCCAATAATTTATAGAGATGATGAGGTTTCAGTTCATATGACCATCGATATCTTGAGGAAAATTCTTATAAAAACAAACGGTTACGATGGATAGTTCAAATTGATATTGTGTTTACGCATAAGTAAAACTTTGGATATTCAAATAGAAGAAGCTATAATTCTGTCCAAAGTTGTCTCAAAGTAAAAAAAGTTTTAATGTAACATGACAAGAAGTTTTTGTTTTATCTCGATACAAAACTTGATAGGGATTATATGAACGATGCTTCGAGGTGCTTACCAGTTGGCTAAGCACTAAATAAGTTTACTGAAAAGAAAATCGCCATCAAAAACATAAGAGATGAAGTATTATTTTGCCGCTCAAAACGCCATGATGGATTTTAATTTTTTAAATTTTGAATTTGGAATAAAGTAGGTACTCACCATGGTCATTGTGCCTCGCTAGGTCATGCTTGTCTATGAAGAGGTCGTGGTCTCTGTCCAGCTCCCAGAATTTGCAGTAGATTACGTAGAAATGCTCATAACTGAAATGAAATTAATAAATGTGTGAGAAACAAGTTTCTGCAAAAGTAAGTAAACTTTAAAGGAGCTAAGAAGAACATTGATGGAAGATAAAGACCTCAATTGCGGTTTCTCTTTGCGATACGATCACTAGAGACTAGTGTTCTAATCTCTTCACGTACATTTCTATACCCTCGTTCAATAAAACGATACCTAATATTCAACAGTCTCTTAGTATACAGATTTGCATTTACCTAAAATACTGTGTAACTTGATTAATGTCTTCTTCGTCTTCTAACAACTGAATAACTTGCAACAGGTTCGATCTTCTCAGTTCGGGGATCGATATTCTGCCCGACCAAGTTCGGTTCACGCAGTAAAATATCCTAGCGATCACCTGGAAATCAAAACGTTACATATTAGGATTCGTCAAAAAAAATCTTAAGTACATTTGGCCGTTGGGGTCTAGTCTAAGGCCAGAGGACAGAAGTCCAGATTCAAAAATGCTCCTTCGAATTGTTTACTGAATAGCAACCTTTTGATGTGTGACCCTCGTCAATATTCCGTCTTCGTATCTGTAATCACAGGCAAACAAACAGGAACTACCGAAAGTGATCGATTGGGCCAACTGCTCAATCTACCTCAAGAGAACGACGGAAAACTGGGAAAAACAAATACAATATATTGCGGTCCACTTCCCGTAATGTGTGTGTCTTTTAGTATGCAATGGGAAATTTCCCAAAGGACTGAGCAACACTCCAATATGTTAGGTCGCTTCCTGGTATTCACTACTCGCTAACACAATTCACAAAATTAGTCAAAAATGTACATTGCGTATTTTACAAGAATTTCATTTGGAGCGAGTTTATATATTAAGGAAACCTTAACCCTCGATCATTATCTTGGGGTTATTGTAAAGTTAGAATTTGTATGCGACATGCGGGGCGAGGGCGAGTTGTCCTGCGTCCGTTATGAAGTCACACATATCCTTAGGACCTACCAATTCTTGTTTTATAGCCGTCCATACAAACCTTGTCATGTGATCGCTACCTGCACTCTTCAGCTAATTTACATCTTCCAACAGACATCGCATCTTTCTTTTCATTTACACCTATTTCTTATACATCACTTTCGTTATAATACTCACAGTATGCACATATCTGGAGTGGAACTCTGTAGCCTCCTTGAGGAAGGAGAGGCCGGGGTGCGTGTCGACGACATCCTGCACCAGCGGCACGAAGTCCTCCGGTGCTAATGTGTTGCTCTTCCCTCGCGTCAGGATGTGCACGAACCGGGAAGCCATGTCGTGGCACTGTGACGTCATGCTGGAAATATAGGTTGTTAGTCAGATTGGCTTTGGCTTATTTTATGGAAGTTGATTATGTGGCCTGTAGATTTTTCAAGGAAACTGATCTGAGTACGAGATTGGGTAAAATGTGTCTGAAAATTGTTAAGATAAGCAGAAGAGAGAGAAACATCCATAACAGTTGTACCATAGGCGGATCCAGCCCCCAAAATGACTATAATATATGGCAGAAATTTCGCATACATTCACATTCACGAACTTCAAGTAGGTACATGATATGGGTAGTACATATCTAAATTGTACATTTATGTAGATCACTGACATAATACACACTTTTGCCGTAGTAGAAAAAATGCTTTCGCGATAGCAAGATGCTATATTAGATGCTTTTGAAAAAGATTGTTTTATGAGAGAAGCCAATTTATTAGGAGATAAAATTAATGTTGTAGGTATTTAATTTTAATTAAGCATGGCCACCTACTTAAGAAGACATCTTCCTGGCAGCACAAGTTTTATCTGTTCCAGATGGGTGCTTCGATTAACAATGCGCGCTGCTCATTGTATGTCACTGAGCATTTGGGCCAACAAGAAACCATAGCAAGTTCTGAACGAGACATATTATGAAACTAGTGTGGAGCATAGAGCATCACTGTATATTTTTGGATGACGGAATTGGATATAATTGACAGAAAATATATAGTAGGTTTTGAAGTTAAAATTTTGCCTTTCTTTTAAGAAAATGTTAACTTATCTTACAAATATATTTGAACCTAAGTAATTGTAGATATTTACAGATAATTGGTGCAAAACGTTTTCTTTATTTAAAATAGCCAATTATATACAATACATTTCTATGAAACATGACCAGTTTGGGAGCACTTTAGCCCTTCAGGATAATTACGAAGAAATACGCTTCAATTTAAGTTTGTAAGAAAATACTCTCGCTGTCTGTTTACATAATATACAACAGGGGAAAACTTATTTTTTATAGCGTAAATTATTTTTTATTACTTTCTTTCTTAAAATTTGCCCAGGGAAGCGTAATTAATACTAGTGAAAGTAACAATGCCTGGCGGGGTCGTTAGATGCCCGTGAAGTTCGGCTCAAGAATTTGAAAGATTTACGAAATTTTCTTCATTTTATTATTGAACTTTTACAAAATATTTAACCTTGATGTTAATCGGGTATTTTGATTGTTTTACAGCACAATGACGTGGTTAGTTTTATGTTATTGAACTAGCAAAGAATGTATTAAACTTGTGATATTTAGAAACACAATTATAGCATCAACAAATCAAAAGCAAACAATACACCTATAGATAGACTTTAAGCTTAGCAGAAACTACAGAATTATTAATTAAAAGAGATCTAGAAGCTTGCTTTACTTTGCTTTTTTCATAACTTCATAAACCAATCAGTCATCTTAACTCTCCTTTACGAAAACACGAAAACTACACACTCTTACATAAACCCAAATTGATTTCATCAACTTACTCTCTCCAGAAGTCGATGAACTTGTGTCCGTCGACGGGCGCGTGGAGGTTCTGCTGTGTTGCCAGGAACAGCGGCATCTTCCAGTACAGGGGACACTCGCATGCCTTCACTATGTGCTTGAAACTGTCGCGGGGGACCTGGGGACAACATATGAGAGTTTTACTATTGAGTTTTAAGAATTTCAGTGGGTATGGGAAACGTTTTAGGGGAAAAGGACATGATATGCCTTTGTTCAGTTCTCACTGGATGAAGATTAGGTTGATCTGCACTTGAAACGAGATCTTGCACGAGGAAAGAAAGACTACATAGAGATTTGTCGGTATCCAATGATAAGTCATATTTATAACCTACTTAGGAATAGAGTTTGAATAGGCAATAATAATGATGTTCAGGTACAATATCAAGCATTGACTTCATTAAAAGTAAAATATAGATCTTTAAAAATAATAATCAGGTAACCTGATTTTCATTAATCCAAAAAGATGATCCACTTTTTCTGCCCATGATGGTCAGCAACCACAATAAAGACGGAATAAGTGTTACTAATGGTCCATTGTTGTCCAAAAACGTGCGGACACCGACAGTTATGTCTCCCAAACGTTCTGAACGCGGTTATCTTTACATTTCCGCTTCCTCACGCAGCCGTGTCAATGGTCGTGACAGGTGGACTGAAATAGCTCTTATATTTTCACGCATGATCTGCTTGGAAAAAACCTAAACATCCTCTTCATTTTGGATCCTGCTTGAATTACAAGAGCAAAAATAAATCCTTGATTCACAAGAAGTATAAATTCGATACTGAATCTCTTTCAAGATAGTAACGCTGAATTGGGGATAAATGGATTTTTGGTATGGACGCCTTTAAGGCAGAAATCTTATTCTATTCCTATTACTTGTGAATCAATGATAAGCTATACATATTTCAATTCTATCATTAGTTGAATGTGCGAAACCTATTCGCAGAATAGCACTTCAGTTAATGTCTGTATTTCACCCCATATGCATTTATTCCCAGTAGTCAGTACAATAATATTAAGAGAGAAGGGATCGCTCCAATACTCGGAAGGAATAAATATAAAGAATACATTCACATGAGATATACCTACTGGCATATAAATCGCATTCAGCTTCTATCTGACCTTATTTGATTCCAATACTCTTTCACGGGATTAGGTTTTATAGAAAGCTTGAAAGAACTAAAAGGTATTTTTCTAGTACATAATCCTCGCTTCTAACACGTCAAATAATTTAATTTGATTAAATCTTCAAATACTTTTGTTAAAATTCATGAATGTTGTTTGCTCCGAGTGGTTGCTCTTCCAGCGAAAGGGTCATTCGGGCGGCCAGACAGTCAGACGCCTGGCGGTCTTTATTATCAGAATTTACTATCGTAATTTAGGAGATGTGGTCAAGATTTTCCACATTTTATTTCACCGTAAGAATTTTGTATTCAAAATTCAAAGAAAAATATTTCTCAAGCAATTTGGCTACCTAAACCACATCAAAAGAGAACGGTTTCCACCCCAGCTTTGATCTAACGTTGGTGACCAAAGCAAACACGACCCCACAAAGCATATAGGTAGTCTCTCAGTCAAGTTGTCATTCTATATTCACATAGGAAGGGCGCATGGCCGCGGGCCGCGGGGCATCAAGCCGACTTGTCAAACCTAGTCGTCCATCGGCTATAAATAGTCACGTCAAGTCGGCTTGACCTACTTACGGGCGGTCGGTGACCCCGCGACGAGCTCACTTGTCGTTTGAATTAGGAATATCGTCCTATTAATGCCCTCAACACCTTTTGTGTCAACTGGTCAATGAATTCGCCGGAAAAAAATTAAAGAAGAATTTTTATCACGAAAATTAGCAACAGCGATAGATAGCAGTTTTCTTTTGCGATATTATCAGTAAAAATAGTAAATTACATACTTAATGAAACAAAATTTAAAAATGTAATTTTTTAATGTTGAATACATAACATAAACGAATTTAATAAATGGGAAACGAGATTTTATTTGAAAATTGTTTTTTCCAATACTTCACACGTTTCGACTAATGTTTAGTGTATGTTTTCAAGACGTCGGCGTTTTTTGAATTCACAAATACCGAATTTGTTAAAAATATTATTAATTTATGTGTAGAATGCGGATTTGGTTCACGAACGGACGGCTGTATGTCATTGTCGCCTCTGCATAAGCTGAATGAAACCGATACGCAATTCTCTGGGGACCTTCACAGTTATGAATATGAATTCACATTAATATTCATAACATTATCGGAATAATTTTATAATTAGCATTATCATTTCTTAGCTGTTAATTTTTAATGATTTATTAAACAGATTCGGTAAACGACTGTTTATTTGTAGCGCTATAAAGTTTGTAATTTTTAGCACTGTCAATTTACTTGAGTTTTCAATTCCAGGAAGTAGATAAGTTATTAATAGCTGAAGTAGCCTTTATTTCAAGGAAAATTAATAAATACAGTGTATTTATTTTGTATATAAACCAAAGCCATAACGTTTTGGTATTAAAAGGTAGAGCCTACCTAACCAGAGATAATCATGTGGAATTTATAACAACAATGCAGTTAAAAAATATTCGTTCGTGTAAATCTATGGTAATAGTTATACCATATTTGTAGAGATCATAATAAAATAGTAGTGTAATAAAAAATAAGTATGATAGCTTAGGATTATTAATGCTCATTTTGGCATGCCTTTATTTAAAGGTGTAGAGATACAGAGCGGTCTGAAATAAAATAGAGATGATAATTTAAATATTAGACTAAAATAAATATTGAAGCACCTATTGAAAAGTTTAATACTTATTCGCTGAATAATAAATTAAAATGAATTATGTTTAACATTTTTCAAAAAGATTAAACTTTATATAAATAAATAATACCTATTTAAATAGCCTTTCAGAAATCTTTGTGCCCGATAAGAATATATTTTTATCAAGAATATCGTATCAAAAGTATGCCTTGTACAAAATTGGCATGAAATTGCACATGATCGCAATAGGAAATGGAAAGAGGTTTTGGCCAAACTGGGACACCACTGGCTGGAAAATACTCATTCAGTTTTATATTCTAGATTCTAGAATATTTTTGAATTCAAATCAGTTCTTAGTCGAAGGCATTGCCGAAGGTTATGAGAGATTTTCTTGTGAAAGTTGACGGAATCGAGGGAATACGGGTCAGACTGATACTTAGGTATATTATTAGATCCATTAGGGCTGGGCTACCTGATAATTTAAAACTTCACTTTATGAGCTGTGCCTCAGGTGCCACTCTTTTGTTTACTGTTTACTTTGCTTGAGCTTAAAATGTTTTGTTTGTTACACACATACATACACTCTAACTAAAGCATACAGGACACTTATTAATGATCGGGATAAATGACGCGAACATGAAATAGACGGTAGAGAGTGATAAATACTTAGGTACGTTCTTTACAAACGACAAGCTATTTCTCAATAGCAACAGGCAATTAGATACTGGATACTGATACCATGAATAAAAACAATTAACTCGCATAAAAACTCCTTGATATATCCTACAATCTGACATGTAGTGTGTACAGAACCGCATTTAGTTACCGCCTCGCTCCACTGGAGCGCAACAATATTCCATCTCCATGACTGCACTGTATAGATTGCTGCTTTTAAACGAGCTATTGTGTGTCGAAGCTGTGTGCAGCCAGCAATGTATGTCGTACATTGCGATATAATATGTTTGTACGTATGAGAGTAGTTACTCATGATGACTTTTGTAATTACTGCTGAAGGCGCTGATTAATTTATGATGGGCGTGAAAGATTAAGCTCATATGTAATGGAAACTGGATGGATCTATATTTAGTATAAAAACCTGTGTTTGTTTATTGTACAGGTACTTTATTATATCTTGTCGTTTTTCCTTACTTTTTTGTTTGTGCGCTTCGATTTATAGTAGATATAAGAAACAATTAATGATGTTTTAATAAAGAAAAATAACACAATGCTAAAAGCGGCTTATAATAAATCCTGTACGTTAAAAATTAATCGCATCATCCTCAAACCTATTAAAATACGGGGCTCATTTTCACGAAAACGCGGCCCATCCACTAAGCTAAATAACGCGGATTAAGTTATTCTACTTATTTAGCGACGGTTGATACTGGTTGGTATTAAATTAAAGCGATTCTGAAGCGCTTTTATTAACGGCCTATCCCAATAATCTGTCTATCCATTGTTTTCTTTACTAGAGATAGAGACCTATTTGACATTACTCGTACGGGGCTAATGTCAAAATTCCCATCTCTAGTAGGTACGCAAAACTGTAGATGGATTAAATATTGGGACGGTAGTAAGAGATGGTCCGTGGCGCTTCTAGGCGTTCATGAGTACGGGAAACCACGGTTAGCGCACTGCGGTACTTCGCCAATCATATTATGACACTCTGATTAGTGTTTGGCGTGATAATTAAGATTGCACCTTAATTAGTGGTGCATAATGTAGCATTTTGCATAAAAGTCATTTGGATTTCAGATTTTATTTTTATATTTTGATGTTGTATTTATAACCTGAGTATGGAGTGATAAACCTCATCATAATAAGTACCACTCACGAAGGAAAGGTTTATGGATCTATTTTCGATAAGACAATAATTTAGGGAGAGCCGAAAGACGCACTCTTGCCAAAGTTAAATTAACCTTTTTTTTATCTTCACCACCATAGGCTTGATTTGTGATATTTTATTTCATAGATAACAATATCCTGGGTTAGTTTTTACATCACATTCTCCAAACATAGTCTAGATCTATTATGGCAAGGATCATGGTAGTACCTATGCCATAACTTTACGAAGTCCCCGTTATGAAGCTTTACTGTTATTGGCCTGTAAACTTATACTGCACTATTCTTCAGTGGGGACGAGCTAGCTTTACGTGAAGTGTGGTCTTGCCTTGTGATATTATATTTAGGAAGAAGAGAAACACATTTTTGGGTGTTTTTCATATGACACCAAGCCTTTAGTATTATTATGAAGCTGAAGAATTTATATGTTTGCGTTAAGCTAATTTCAGGAACTAAAGGTTCAGTGTTAGATAGCCCTTTTATCGTGGAAGCTCAGGTGTGCGAATTCCCCACGGGATGTTATAGGTATCCCGAAGTCGAAGCTAGTAGAAAATGTCTAAAGTTTAATGAACTCGTGAATAGTAAGTAATACATCGAAGAGATGTTTAGAACTTGTCTCGTTCATTTCATCATTAAAAATATTCATAGATTTTACACAAAGATATTTGACATTTCATGTCATCTGGTGATCAGAGCTTAAAAGAGCTAGCTTTCCGTCAATGACAACCAAACACTGATCGACTGAATACTAACTGCTTTACACCTACAAGTATGAATGCAATCACATATCACATTCCGATGTGTACATCCAATCATATAATAAGTATAGTACTTCAAGATGATGATATATTTGAACGAGTGCCTCTGCAGGCCATGATAGCCACTTACCTCCGAGTAGGAAGTGACCCAGAATTCTAATAGATTACAGACGCGCTCACTGGTTTGAGTTTCAGAAGGTGTTAGGATATTGTTATGCCCTTAAGATGTTATTGAAAAATATACTAAAAAGTAAGATGAATTGATGGTAGGACGTGGTTATAAAATTACAGAAGGTTATGCCATGGTTTAGGTTTAATAGAATTAAAAAAGTTTATATTTCAAAAGATTATCATCGAATTAAATAAAACATAATTCTATTGATATACTTAATTACTTAAAAATTATTTATCTACCTTGGACCGAAAGCCCACCCATAGCACAGACCGAATTTCATATAAGTACTTGATAAGTAGACTGCGATTATATTTTCAGAAAAATCAACACTTGCCAGAAGGGCTTAGGTTAATCCTATCCTAAGTCCTGTTATTACCCAATTTTCTCTTATCCGAGTTAATTTAATACAACTGTAATATACGATTCATTGATTTTCATCCCTTTGTTTTCATTATTAATAACGTTATCATATTGTGTTCATGACTATTTTGGCTAATAGGCGAGTAGGCCCCTATCTATTACCTACACGATATCTTTGCTATTCAACTAAATAGATACGTAGTTCGTAGGATATTGGAAAGAATAAAGATCATAACTGATATATATTTCATGTATTGTTAGCTTTATCACGGCTTTCTTAAAAAAATAACGAAATTATGAAATCTGTCACAAAGCAAAGGCATCGTGTTCTATAATTCCTAATTTAAAATTAATAGCCCTCACTGCAGCTCCTTCAAATATGTTCATTCATTCATTCAAGTTTTCGTCGCGTTCATATACCACAAAAGGCCGCGAGCGTAGCTCACTTATAAATATCGCATTATACTTTAGCTGCACCGCTCCGATTGACCCAAATGTGTTGAATAGGGAAAGAGGTCGCAAAACGACCGCCGAGTGGGCTGGGCTTGGAACAACCGACCCTTTGATGGACTCACCCGTGATGGCATTTCCGATACCAAATCGAGCTACAGTAACATAATTCTTAGGCAATGTGTTCTAGAAATAATTTGTTAATTGATTTCTTAAATTCATTCCGCGAATCAAATAAAATAAATCATGAACGCGTTCATAAATTAATTCATAAAAACTTGAAATTAGAACGTTCTGAAATCTCGATAGAACTTTTTTCAGTGTGCAAAAACTGGCGAAGTTGTTCTCGGGTTTGGATTGATTTAAATTAATTATATTCCAATTTATATTAGTAGGAGTAGAAGGACGAAGAAAATAGCGAAAGTAATGATCAGAAAAGTTTCTAGACATAACAATAGACAAAATCTTAAAAAGGAACCTAACTCACTACTTAACTTCTTTTTATTTACACCATAGACAAACTACGAAAAATGCTCTCTTTTTCGGAAGTTATTGTAATGAAGGTGCTGAAAAACAATAATTGTCTTCACAAAACCCGTCTATAAAATGATATAAATCATTCTATCACGTAAAAGACATGTTAATCCGTATAAAACCAGCAATAAATACACCTGAATAAAAACTACAACGACTTGTAATTACTTCCCGCCTTCGTCGGCGTCGCGTCGTAAATACGGAACAATGGCTACCTTAGGACGTCATTTGCATTATGTTACATGTCGTAATATCCGTGAGAAGAATCTCACGTCCTCGCAGACATGCTGACAAATTGTTCCAAGTCAACATTTTGATTTGTGATCCCACAGTTTTTTTGAAATTATTTTGGTTTTTACACTGTTTTAAGAGCGGGTTACGTATGTTTACCTACTTATTTTGTTATCTGTGAAGCTAATTAAGTAGGTGTTGTTTTAGTCGTTTCTATGTGAATCGTGATTGTTTCAAATAATGATGATTCGACATAATCAAGTTTTCTCGGAACGGTGTACCACATTATGTATTACAATAACGCAAACTGATGTTCATAAAGCCCCTTGTGTGATGTTGTATAATTCGGCTGAATAATGACATTGACAGGACATCAATCCAGATTCCGTTGCCTAAATATGTTAGTATTCAGCTTCTATAATACACGATGTGCTTTCACCAATTTGGGTAAACATATGGTTGATTAAAAGTCTTCAAATGTAAGAACTACAATAATTCTATTCTTTCATCCTAAACGTTAGTTACTTTGTCTCAATGCAAAGAATAAACTTGTTTACGAGCAAATAGCCACAGAGGGGAAAATAATCGTAAAATCTAAATGATCGTCCTCGCTCGTTGATCATCGGCCACTGTCGGCTTGTGGCGCAGTGTTGCCAACTTGTCACGGGACAGCTAAGCGGATAAACCTTTGTGGACCTCCATGCAAAGTGGATTGTTCATTATCACTGATTGTGAGCTGGTCTTTGCAAATTGCAGCCAGTGACTCTTGGAGAAATATTGGACGTTAAGGATTAAGAACAAAAATATAATCGAATGTGATAGAAACTAAAGTTGTTTTTCTGAAAATGTTAGGTATGAAAACCTCGATCATTTTATATTTCAGATTATGATTTTCCGAGGACTATCCACAGAAATCTAAGGAATAGTATCTGTGGGACAAAGCAAAATTGCAGCATCTTTTCCGAATGTTTATTGATTCCGTTCAAACCAGATGTTTTTCTCCGAAACGTCAACATACAGAATACATCGTCCCAGGTTAGAATAGCAATAGCACGGAGGCAGCATCGATAGCATCTTTGTTTTCTCCGCTTTCCCCAGACGACAGCTGTGCTTGTTTGCCTCATCAATTACAAAACGAGGTCTTACTATTGCAGAATTTTAATCACGCAGTAAGGATAAAAGAATGGAGATGCCATAATGCAGGCAGTCTGGTAGGTCAGGCGCCTTCAACTAGGTAAAATTCGTATGGTGGACATGATCAAAACGATCACTTGCGTGTGAACCAATGAGGCCTTTGCGTTCTTTGAGATTTCTTCTTTCTGTCAACGATTTTTGGTATTACAAAATTTGGTCGGGTCCAAAGAAGGCGTATAAAGCGGGCGGAAACAGTATGGTTCCTCTTCCCCCGCTCACCCACATTTTGGCGCGTTACTTTCTTAGGAGATTTTTTACTATGGCACCTCCGCTTGTCATTTTGTTCTCGATGATTTTATTTAGTTAATAGATTCGTCCGTCACCGTATTAGGTGCATGGTAATTAGCGTTGGACCTGCCTCGTGTGGGATGGTACTGCTAGTGGATAGAATATAGGATGCAATGTCCTTTATAAGGTGTCAATGTGTTATTTGCATTTGAATATATTTAAATAAGCAATGGAAGTGAATACTCATTTGCAAGAGGATCTACAATAAACTGCAATGTCTATAAGTATTTAAATCGTTCAAACTCCTTAAAGTACGAAAGTAGCTTTGTTTATGGTAACTACTTATAAAGATCGATAAAAGTAACTCGAAGAAGTGCAGAAGTTTTTTTCGGAAAATTCATTCCTCTTCTTCGATTTTCATGACAGTCCTATGATTCTAGCAAAGAGTATAGATAGATACCATTTGCTAGTGTACTCATAAAAATAACTAGCATAGATCTA
Organism: Helicoverpa armigera; assembly: GCF_030705265.1. Lineage (NCBI taxonomy): Eukaryota > Metazoa > Arthropoda > Insecta > Lepidoptera > Noctuidae > Helicoverpa > Helicoverpa armigera. The sequence goes on along the minus strand of NC_087124.1, from coordinate 4,782,676 downwards.
TGGTTATTACGGAATGGCTACCTTGGTTAGTGTTTTACTGAGAACATATAAACCCGTAAATGGGTGGAACCATTCCGTCAGCAATAAAGACTGAGGAAAGCAAAGCGGCGAAATGAACCGATATTATGTTTTATTACCAGGACAGCTTAGCTATAACCAATAACCATAGCTAAGTTTCATATTATGGATTTCGTTATAAATATGGGTTAATTACGTTCACTCATCTTTAAAATAGATCATTTTCAAGGAGTCCTTATGAGATTGATCTAAAAAATAGTAAAGGACAAAAATATTAAATCTTGTTTTGATAGGTCTGTTGGTCCTCTAAGGCCAAACTTTACCGAAAACATAAACGTCCGTTTTTTAAATACATCTGTTAACTTTGAAAATTCATATTAGTGTTAAAAGAATACTGAAGCTTATGTTGTGGGAGAACTTGGGCCTATGTTTACTATTCTCTACACACATGTGCCTATAGTATTTAGGCACGGGTACGAGTATATGAGCTGCAGTTTGTCACAGTCGCTGGACTTGCCAACTGCACAACTCGGCTGTAGCGGCCATTAAGTCTAAAGCTCTACTCCCGAGTGTTGCCGAGCCGAGCCAAATGCTCGTATATTGTTCATATTGGCCATAGGATGCATATGGGTAAGTTACTGTACGTACTTGTCATGAATCGTCATGAGGGATGATATGGTTTACGGTCACCGTTAGATACACTTACTTACCAGTTGTCAAAATGATTTGACCAATGGCGGCGATTTTATAGCTGTCTGGCTGGTTTAGTTATCGTATAGTTAAACGGTGCAACTCATCTTTAGCTGTCAAACTTAGGACCTCCCTTCGTAATTGCGTCAGGGTTCCGACAGTCGAATATAGCATGTTAGTTTCTCTTCATCTAATTCACTTTCCATTTCCAATTTTTCTTCAACTCTTTCATCCACGGAAGTCAATCAACCAGCAATGTAATTCTCATAGAAAACTTGTCACGGTATATCTCCATCTTTATTACAGAATGTAATTAGTTTTCATAACGCGATTGTTCACTTAACTGTAGCGATACTATCGTAATTGAAATGTAAGCGGTTTCTTTTGATGGCGGAGAATAAATTCTAATCATTTAGTTGATCTAGTGAAAGTGAAGCTTTGAAGTAATTAATATGCTTTGTATAAAAATACTAAGAAGTAGTTAAATATTTATTTTCTCTTGTTTGCTGTAAGAACTGTAAGAAACTAAAGGTACAGTTTTGTTTTATTTTGTGGCTATGGTCAAGGTTGCCGTGACTGTTGGACGTTTCACATAAATTAATGTTAAATTACTTCTGCCACACATAAAGTGTTAAAGCTTATGATTCACAGTACAACAGAAGCGGTAGATTGTTTCAGTCAATGATGTCATCCGAGACCCCAAGTGCCCATACATCTTCAGAAGCTGACCAAAACCTTGTTTCAGAGTATTAACATTGTACCTATATTTGCCTTAATTTTAAGCACCTTTGTAAGGTTTCAGACATCAAATCGGTTTAAAGTCATAATCTGGTGACGTAAGACACTAGCTGGTCTCAACGGTTTCACCCGTGTCCCGAGGCGGTAATTTCCCGCATCCAGTTTTAAAAGTTTCCTTCACTCCCTGACGCTATTTTACTGTAAGGTTTCATCAAAATCCGTTCAGTTTTTGACGTGCCATTGTTACAAACTTCCAGCTATCCATCCAAACATCTACGTCAAATAAACATCTAAGTTTAAAACATTTACGTACGCGTGTCATTCGCGCAAGTTTCAAACGATTTTCTTTGAACAAAGCTGCAACTAACCCAGTTTATAAGTTGTTTTGGAGCGTCTATTATAGATAGGCGTGGAATATTGGTGCAAACTGAACTAGTAAAGCAAATAGTCGTTTACCCGTGCCGGGGTGAGCCAACAACGCTTTATGAAGTGCAAACTACGCCGACAAAAACAAAAGCCAACTGCATAGGTAGGTACTTCTTTTTTTGACTTGGATAGTACATTTAGTATTTTAACGGCTTCCACGGGAATCTGCATGGGCGATTGGAAGAGAAATGTCGCATGGATAAAGATAAATGGTCGATTTCCTATGGTAATGGACGGTAATGTGTTGTTTGTGAAACTCTCTCAAAAGGGACGATTCGGGAGATTTTTTGTGTCAGAAATGTGCTTAGTTTCGTGATTCGGGAGATTTTGTCAGAAATGTTCTTATGTTCACATGAAAGTACTGTGGTGACACAGTTATTGTTATAATAAGAACATAAATCGTCGTATTGAAACCTTCATGTAAGAAAAATCCATCATTGAAATCGGTTCATCCTTTCAAGAGACACATAGCGGTCAAACTTAAAACACCCCTATTTTTAAATTGGGACTAAATCCCATATTTCTAGCAAGTACACTTAATGCTGTCTCATTAGAAGATAACTAGAGAACAGGGTACATACAAGAATAACATAAGGTCGGATCTGGCACGTCGCCAGTGCAGTATCGGCCGATAGCCCGATGTGCCGTCCGTTGTTACGATCACGCTTGACTCAAACTGAAAACGGGACCGGCGCATACTAGTAAGAGCTCCCGTATACAGCATACTGAAAACGAAACTGTCGGCTGATAGGTTGTTGACGGCTGACGGAATCGTGAATCGAATCAAACTTTTTATGCCAAGTTCATCAATAGCATAAGCGTAGGTTTCCTTGAAACAACTGTATTCTCACATTCTATCGTTAAAAGAACAGTTATTTAAAAAAAAAACGGATGTTTATGTCGTCGTCTACTAGTGTTGGGGTATCAAGCTCCAGTTTTGATGCTGGTGGTCTAAACTTAATAAAACCCTATTGCAGTTTGATACTGGCCTATCTAATACCTGATCGTTGTTATCCATCTCCGTACTAATTTGAGAGAGAGAACGATCAAACTATCGGGCGACTAAAGTTCGCAGTGTGAGAGTGCTCTTATACGGGTAATGGTCCACCGAGACTTGATGTATCGCTGTTGTGTGTGACGTGAATACTCGTGTTTGGGGGATATTAATGATTCCGCTACCTGCTTGATTGCCGTGATAACGAGAATGGAGGCAGCAATGGAGTTATATAATTAGGTTTGTGAATAGAATAGAATTGAATTGAGAGAGAATTGGATAATGGTTTTGGTTATTATTTCATCATCTGTCTAGCTTTTATCCAACTATGTTGGGATCAATCAATCTAACTGGATGCACATAGCGTTTTACAAGTTGCGACTGCCTATCTGACCTCCTCAACCCGGGCAACCCATTATTCCTTGGTAAGACTGGTTGACAGATTTTCTTGCTTCCCTTTCTTTCTTCTGACTACGAGTAACGACTGCAAAGGATGTTCAAATGGCAGTAACTATGTATTTGTTTACCCATTTTCAGAAACTATTGATATAATTAAATTATGTTTTAAAGTAATAATTCCCCGAAGATTACTATGACTTCAGTTTATTATCTGTATACTAAGTATAAAATATATGAACAGGACGTTTATGGCAACTTTGATGGAAATCTGTTCGCGGAACCAGCGAGGGCATCATAGTAGGTACTTGAGAACTGAATCATCGTTAAATTATCGAAATAGTGCATATTGCAATTACAGGCGGTCATTCACAACCAATATAGTGACCTAATTGGAATCCCTTGGAAGAACTCTCCAAATTGTTGAAATGCATTGAATATCTTTCGAAATAGTTCTCTAAAAAAAAACATATAATTCAATAACAACTCTTATATGCGTGTATTTTATATGGTTCCATTTTATTTTGAAAATCCCATGTAGACCATCGACAACAAACTCCATGGATATTGAGACATAAAGTTCGGTATTTTAGCTTTTATACTCGAGATGTGAAAACCGTCTTTACTGCCGTAAAATTGATGGGTTTTAAACTTTGATGTACTTCTCTCGCGCATGTTATGGCATTGTCTAAATGCGTCATCATTTTGACATGCAATCATTGCTACTAAGAAGGAGTATGCTTTAGGTACAGAATCATGAAGTACCTATATAAAGATGTATCAAAATATATAATATGTACTTGTATTGACTTAGGTAAAGCTTTTTCACAAGGAACTAAGAAATTCGACAAATTAAACGTTTATTTGGATTTTTTTTGTCAATTTGTCGGAAACACCGTCCATACCTTTGGACAGCTGTGCCATCTCCTCCGAAATAAAGACAGTACAATGAACATTGTAATATTCGTATAATAACGTAGTTATATCAATGTCTGTCTGTCAACGCGTCACTAATTCGTGATTTACGTCAGCTTTATTTGGCACGAGTCCAGCCATGACACATGTCAACATTATCGCCATTAAAATTTAATTTCTCCTATGTGGAACAACTGGACTATTGTACCTAATAGTTGATTTCTATATTGCGAAATAGAATACATTTTTAGTTAAAGTAAAACTTTAGTAAAGCCAAAGAGTAAAGCATAGTTTGCAAAAATGTACGTCGTTTGACTCATCTTGGCGGGAACACGACCGTGCCCACAGATAAAATTTCACTTTTGCTGCCTGTCATGTCAAATGCTAGACATCCGACTACTAGACCAAAGTTTGTCACAATTCTAAGCGCGTTCCCATAATTCAGTCAAAAAATTGTTCGCCTAGCTAGATCATTTGCGTCAATGTTCCTAAGAGATGTCATAAAATACAAATAATTCGCAAATAATGTCATATTTCAACGAATTCATTTTGTTATTCATTATAATGTTTCATATCTGTCCCATTTATTTTATTTGTAACATAATAAACTATCTCAGATTACAAAATTAATGTATCCTAGGAAATAATGTTTTAGCAGCTAGACATACATTTAAAAAGTTTCGCCATTTATTTCTTTAACATTTGGATGTCGACCATGTTTTATTTCGCATAACATCTTGCTTTAAAGTTTACCGACATTGAAGATCTTTCTCTAGACCTCCACTTATTAGGTTATCTAAACATTTGAGTATTGGCATGCCTTTTGCGGCGCGTCGTGCCGATACCCTTGTATGGAAACTTAGCTCAACAGACCAACAGATAAGCATTTCTCGCCGTATTTGCATTTCGAAGTATTGAAGCTAGTGCTAGAGATCTCGTACTTTGGTTTAAGATTTAATATTTTATTTGTCGTGTTTTGGATTCCCCAATATTGAATTTTAATACGTGATGAGATGCAGCTGGTGGCGAGCAGTAAGCATAATTCTATCCGAGAAAGAGTTGGACTATATTATGTTGCTTGGAATTTTTTCCAACTACGTATTTATCTAAATATTTTTGCTATTAATGGCAAAGAAAAAATAATTCTACGGGTTCTCACAAGAAAAACAAAACTCAGTTTGTTTTTCCAATAAACCATAAATTATCTCCATTGTTCTCTTACCAAATCTCATTTCTGGACTATATTTCCGAAAATATCCCTATTTCAGCCAATCTGACTATCTATCACATATCGTTGAACAAATCGGTTCGAGGTAGGGCCATTCAATAGCCGTGGCTAACCGAGTTTCGGCCTTCTTCGTCCAATTACATAAAATATCCGCCAGAGGACGCTCGCCGGCAAAATGACCGTATTTGGATGTCACCCAACTCAGATTGTTTTTTTTTCGACGAAATTATTGAAATATGACGAATTCTACGTCTGGAGTTGATATATGTGTCGTATATTTGTCATGTCATGTATATTGAATGGCGTGTCCCTTTGTCGTTGTCTCTGAGCAATATCTGGCAGTTTTTGCGGTAATTTAGCAATGGTTCGCGTTGAGCCGTTAGTTTTTTTCATTGCTTATTCTTTATCTTCAGTCTACTGTGCAAAAAGGATTACTGCAAAAACCGTAACTGCATGAAAGAAAACAGAAAAAACTCTTAGAAGACAAAATGTAACAAAATAAACGGTTGTGCTCACGCATAATATTATTTGGACGTGTAATATAATCGCGTCAGATTTTGCGTTAACATCGTAAATTCGGCAAATGCAAATCCGAAGCTTAAACGGAATTTGTACTAGATTGGATTTATCGATTCGGTTTAGGGCTGTTTGGTACGAAAATTGTTTTTTTACGAGCCCGTGGAGGTTTCGTCGATACTCTCGCTCCATCGACCGTGCAGATAACATTTGTATGCTTAATCCGACATTACCCTTAACGGCTTAATTTTAAACGATACGATCAAACAGCCATCTTCATATTGAAACCAATCAAAAGGTCAGTTTGTTGCAACAGCGAAATTGATTGACATGGCGTCTAAATTTAAGTACCTACATAAATGTCGCGATCGTGCCAATAATATTAATGGATTGCTCTTTCAAATAGACCGATGATTAGTTCGGTTGGATCGATTACGAATCGGCTAAAATAATGATTTACGTCGCATCATTGTCATGTATTTCATGCTGATGCTTCAGAAGTGTACCCTAATCAAACTGCGTTTTCTTTATTCTATCACATTATTTAGCATACTGTCATTTATATACTTTTATACTCTACAAATTCACACTTATTTCGGTAATTACTCCTCAAAGTTACTGGAATTGTAAATCTCACGAACTTTCAAACCTGAACCCTAATTAGGTAATTCCGAAAGTCTTATTGGGTCAAGATGATATCTTCAGAATTTGAATAACATTTCTACATATTTTATGTTTGCGTTGAAAAGTTTTCGTCTCGAAAAGTTCGACGGAGAAACTTGGAGGCCTCGTTAAGCTGAGAAAGTAATTTAACGATACTGAGTCTTCAGCGACTCGTCATGATCCTACCAAATTGATTTCTAAGAAATCTTATTCTTATTTACGAAGTACTCTTATTAGAAGTAATTATATTGTTGAATGACAATTACATGTTCAGAAGTCTTATAATGACAATAAAATTTGGGATTTAGGAGTACCCGTGAGCAGTTAGGCGCTTCATATGACATTATTAAGAGGTTAATTACATTTGAAGATAAGTATCTAAGTAATTGTAATTAGAAGATTGTGATTTAAGAGTTGTTAGATCTTGGTATTTATTGTTGTCTCTGTAGACAGGCTATTATTAAGGTACACTTGGAGATAGCTAACTAGACGATATTATTAATTTACTCACCTGACTATTAGGGAAGGTGGCGAACGCAGACTGTACTTTATGAAGCGCATGGTCCTGCTGGTGGCCAGGAGGTGGTCTGCCTTTGGGGAAGTGGAACCGTGGTATGACGCGCGCGGGGGCGCCACTGCTGGCTGCACCTCGCACGCTGCGCTGAAGCGTCGTGTGAGGGGGCGCTGACGCGGGCTTCGGAGGTGTGGAGGCGGCATAACTCTGTGGAAGATAGAACAAGATTTAGTATTGGTGTAACAAATATGACAGTTAAATAAGTGGCTGGTAGACCATGGAACTGTGCGTAGTAACGTCATCATTGATTTGGATGACTAAACAAGTATCAATGAAGACTAGAGAGTTATTCAATGATAATCAAAAGTCTCAAATTAGTATTAAAACTTAAGAATCCAGACTAGTAGTTGCGAAGTAACTATTACAGTAATCTGTGGTAGTACCTATAACCATTTAATAATATACCAATGTGTCCTCTCACACTGAAGATAAAATCGCGGTAAAGTAGTAAAAGCGAAGTTACGCGACACTCGCAAAGCTTCGGTTAGTCTCAGATTGCTTATTTATTTTGCAGTGACAGGGTTTACGAAAAGCTTACATTCTATTCAGGGACACTGCCGTATAAATCCTGTAGCTGAGTCTATAAACAACAAACGTATCTTCTATATATTTTCACTAAGTAGTAAGAATCTCTACCACAACTTTTATCCAAAGAAATAGGAGTATTTAATGGCGTGTGTGAGGTAAGTCGCAAGTCTGATTTATTGCGTGTAGGACTGTTGATATTTTCCCAGACCGCCTGTCGAGCCAGCGATGAAATAGAAACGTTCTGATCATGGAGAACAAAATGACGAGCGGAGATGTCACAACGGAAAATCTCTTAAGAAAGTAAAGTTGCCATAATGTGGGCGTTCGGCGGACGAGGAACGGTACCGGCTACTCATCATACGCCTTCTTCGGTATCCAAGATTTTTTGATAAAACCAAAAATCATCGATTGTGTCAAGGTTCAAACACCGTTTTGGTCACGTACCGTACGTATCGGACCTAGCAGAAGGCGCCTGACGGACCTGCCTTACGGCATCTCCGTTCATCTTTCCTTCCTCAGCGGTTCTGATAAATGTCTACCATCATATCTTTTCTAGTTATTGTAGGACATCCGACGGGTTGAGCGACAGATTCCTATTTGTAATGTTACAGAAATAAATTGATTTATCTGAATCAACTGATTTGGCTTTGGGTTAGTTCAGACTTCAGACTTTGTGGGAGTTAATATGGATTTGATGAAATGACTTATCATTGAATCACGTGTGTTTATCTGGACCGAGTATTGTAATAGAACGTATGTAGACGGCCAAAGGCTTCGTCATAACTGTTAAACAAAAGGCATAAGTAAACGTTTTATGCTTAGGTAATATGAGGATTATCTCACGATCTTTATTATTTTCGTTTAGAACCTAGGTACCTGGTACCTATCATGCTCCTTCTTCAATATTATTTCTTTATAACCACAAAGAAAATACTTGCATAATTTAGTACGCTTAGACGCCTTTATATGACCGTTTAAAAACGTACAGGTAACTTTACCTAAGTATATTGGCTTTTATGAAAATACGTAGTGTTCATATAACTTCTAGCTAAAAAACACATCGTGTATTATTTATACACACTACGCACTTGTGTGTGTGTGTGTGTGTGTGTTTTCATTTACTCGCAGCCGCGGTTGTAATATTTGCAAATGTCTGATATTACCAAGTGTATGAGGCAAAAATACAATGCTTACGGTTTAATAACTTTCTTTCATCCTTGAAGCTTTTACTGAAAGTGTCTTCAGCGGATATAAAGGCTATAGACAACACACATTTTCTTTTTCAGGGTACAATATCTACCAAAGCAGTCTTTGGTCGCTAATATAATTTGTTAAGTACCTAAGTAACAAATTCATATAGGTATCTTTTTGTCAGTAAGCTTACTTAACAGCAATATATTTATTCTTTTCACTTGTTTTGATTTTTGTAAAATTTTCACTTAAGATTAAAGATTAAGTCATAAAACTAATGTTTTCCAAATCTGTAACCCCTAACCATTCCATCTTACATCTTAGTTTCCGAGATAAAAAGCCTAATTTAAACTAAAAGTTTGCTAGATAGGTAGTAGATATAAACTCAGAACATAAAGTCAGTTGGTTAGTTAGTGATACTAATTCAACTCTCCATTGGCTAGTATTGACATTCCGATGTAGGTAACTGCCGCCTATCAACGCATTGGCACGGATAGCATTTCACTGTAGAACCCTTTACAAACAGTTTAACACACAAATTGTTGATATTAATCTAGGCAATTGTGTATAGTTTGTGTAATGCAGGGGTTATCTCCGAATCTACTGAACCGATTGTAAAAACTCTTTTACCCCGACATCAATCTTTGTGTGGTGTGAGGCAACATCTACATATTTTATCCGACTACGGGAAGGCGTTGCCTAAGGATGCTCGTATCAGGAATGAGGTATAATTACTTATGTGCATCATCACCACGTGTTTTCTTACGCCCTACTCAAAAAGTTCATCGACTTTGTAAAATGTATCAATAAAAAAAATAGGTGTGATATTTGGCATAGTGAGACGGCGCCTTTGCCAGAAATGTCGTCGTTCAGAAGTTTAACAATAGCACAGATAATATAGACAAAGCATGACAAAGGTCGCGCTGGATAATGCCGGTTAGTCTTCCTACAGAATAAATAAGATTCGCAAAAAATATTTCCTAAGTTCTTCTCATAATGGATCTCATTATTAAGACCCGTGTTTATAGAAAGAGGTCAAGTCCAAAGCTATTGACGCTCTTAAGATTGTATTTTTATCTGTTTTGTCAAACTAGTTTCCTGTTAATGTTGGTGATTCTATTACTTAATAATTAATACCTAAGGCTCTTCCGTTCTTTATACGACCTTTGTATGTCCAAACGTTCATTTGTAGATTCTTTTTTGTTTTTGCTTGATTACGTGACTATAGACTACTTTGACAATTCAAATTGTGGATAATAAAGTTTATATTGTCTAAAAAGTGAAGTAAGTTTATCATCTCAAATATAATAAAGCCTTCATTACTTTGAATAAGAAACGGTAAACAAGAGTTTTTTGTTTTGAGATCATAATCACTCGAGCGGCCTCAGAACGGAAAATTATGTCGCAATTACAGAAAATGTCGGGGACGAAAATTACTTTTGCAAAACATGAATTATTTCCAACAAGAATTTCTCCTGGTGAATGTTGTGAACTGTTATTTTACTACACTATTTCGAGTACCCGCTTAAACTTTTAGTCGGCCGACAGTTTGTTCGGCCTTATAAATCAGAACAGGTGAATGGAAGTGCGCACATAACAACGATCAGGTATTTGACCGGTATCAGACCGATTAAAAGCTGTGATTGAATTCTCGATTTTCTTTAAAAAAAACCTCCCATTGGGCCAACTCTCGGCCGACTAATTAGTCTTTAGTGTGCGGGTACAGTATAACTGTAATTTTACTACACTACTCTGAGGGCTGTTCTTTAGGTTTTCACACAAACGCATAAATCAGTGTCGCCTCCAAAACTTTGCGGAATGAGTCTGTGGGTCTCCGAAAATTCATTTCAACGTTAATTACAATGCTGGGAAGTCAAAAAGCGACCTTAAACTTTTTTGTGTTGAGCATGTGGGTGGTGCCGAGACGACTCAATCACCAGCTCAGCCTTTTGTACGGCTACCTCATTTTTCACGCCTTTTTTACCAGAGTCAGATGAAGTTTGTATAATACAGCTAGTATTACATTATATACTATTTATTAGTTTTCCCGCGGTTTCACCTGCGTTCTGAGTTCTGAAACTTCTTCCCCCTAGCCCATGTGAGTCGAGAATAGTGTAGCTTCCCAACGACGATTTTTTAAATTGGTTCGGTAGTTTTCGAGTCTTTTGGGAAAACAAACGCTCCAAATTTTTTTTCCTAATTATAATATCTGTAAATACTGTCATAGGAAAACTAGCGTGTACTAGTTTACGTCATTATAGTTGTGTTAGTGGCCAGTGTGTGGCCTCCATTGCAAATAGCTGACCCCATCAGTTCTCGCGGTTATTTAAGGTCAGCGATGTTCACATGTTTACTCACAAAGTATTCACGATCAACAAACCGCCACTAAACTGTGTAGCTAGTTTCTTTCAGTAAGTATGTAGATGAGAAAATTCTGCGGTACCTACTAATATTTTATATGCGAAATTTACTCTGTCTTTTTAGCTTTCACATCAAAGCACTGAACCGATTTTAAACCAAAGGTACACAGCCAAGGGCCTGAGAAAGGACATGGGCTTTCAGGGTGCTAGAAGTAAATAGTGTTAGTGCATTTAGCTTCTTTTAGCGACTTTTTGAAAGAGGTCGTATAGGCCTAATTGAGAAAAAAATACTTTCATTTTCTTTTCGACGCAGGTAGAGCTGCGGAGAACAGTATACAATAAAGTAAACATAACACAATACTTATTTTTTCCTTTAAAATGTCAGGTCTCACAGGACATTCCCACAAATCCTCTTAAGTCTAGGTGTAGGTTACATTCATCCATATAAATTGATCGTAAGCAGATTCTTTATCAAAACACACAATAAAATATTATAATATTTTCTTTTGCTATAAAGGCAGGAAGAAAAGTCTGGCAGGCAATTAAATTCAATTGGTTTTCAATAGAAATTTCATTACTTGGAAAAAGTTGCCTGAAACTCTTTTTCTTCGTACAATTATTCAAGCAGTTAGCCATTTGATTTCTTGAAGGCGCAATGTAGATAATAGATTCCTACAGATTCCTAGTGTCTATTATGGAATACGTAGAATAAGTATTTTATTTTATTTTTATTTAATCAATCTGATATATCAAATCAAACTCATAATAAGTAATTCACCGTAAGTAACAAGACAAGATAATCTTGTCAATATTATCGAAATAAGAAACCTAACTCCGACCTACACTAATGAGACATGTCTCGACAAAAAAAAATAATAGGTACCTAATAATATCTGTCTGTCAACAAAATCATAAAGCTACCCACAAAATACTGTAACCACAGAACATAATTCTGTCTAACGAACTCATTAATCTTGAAGCTGCTGTAACCACAAAAGGTAACCCGACCAGCTCAGATATTGTTTTCCAATATAATGAAACGGAATGCCGTAACATGTTGTATGTTAGAAAATAAACCAAATGACCAATACGCCTACGCTGTTAGTGCCGACTGAATAAGGAGCCGTGCACACGATTCTACTGGATTTAACACATTCTGACTGAAGCTTGACCTAGAAATAGTCAAATAGCTTCAGCTGGAGGAAAATATTGCAAGTAAACCATGCAATGATCAATGAAGGGTGGAACAAAACCTAAGCTATGACTAGCTGTGAAATGGCCGCCTGTTGGTCAAATGGTCGCTTTGACAACTGAAAATTATGATCAAATGGTGCAACCGAGTGTAATTTGTCAATGTTTTTTGGTTTAAGGTTCGACCTAAACAGAGATATGGAAAAAGAGGGAAGGGACTTCCAGTAGTTTGAAAATAACTTCTAAGAAACTGTAGTGCTTTAACTGTATATTACAGAGAGTAATATTTAGTTTTCACACCAACTAGAACCATGTGCATCAGCCTTAACCGGTCAATCACATTATCATCCCACGGCGCATTAATCATTAGCACCTGTTTCTTGCCAAAACAATTCAATTAATCCGATATCCGACCAATATGACAATATAATCGGCTCATTTGTATAAGGCATATGTTAATGAACGAGACCATTCATCATTGTTTCCTCACTTATTGTTTTTAATTTATTATTTTCGATAGCTAGATTGATACGAGATTTATAAGTGGTATTTATTTATTTATTTAAGGACAACCAACAAAGCATACACCAGGAAAAACAAGTAAATGTAGTATTAAATATTGTAGGAAAAGACGAGCCATCTGATAACTTTTTGACAGTCCGAAATTGTAATTCTTCGTTTTGGTAACATTTTGGGTTTGATCTTTAAAACTCTTTTGGTTAGGTCTACTTATTGTAACCACTATAACTATAACCACTTGTAACTTTTAAGACACAATACACATATGGAGATATACTTATGTTTTACTTCAGTATACATATGTGAGCTATATTTATTGTATTTGTAAGCGTAAGGGAGCGCTCAGTAGTGGCTTAGATGTCGAATCATACAATGACTATATACATTTACCCACACAAGTATGGATCATCCGCTTTTGTGAGATGAAACATCTATGAATATGGTTTTCAATGGTATCTTAAATATAGTATTCAAATGGAAACGTCGACTTTTTGATATTTGGAATGTTTTATCAATATTTATCAGTTTTATTAATTTAACCTTTTGAACGCCAATGTCGGCTATAGCCGACATGAGCAAGCGTGCCCTGTGCGCCAACGACGGCTATACTCGACAAAAAACAGGTCGCAGAAAAATACAAAATAAACCTATTAAATCATTACTTTTATGTATTTTTTAGTAGATATTTAATTAAGATTTTCGGGCTTGGCGTACAGGGCATAGGAATACCGATATGGCGTGGCGGTGAAAAGGTTAAACTTTCACATACCTATTATAACTTACCTCTATATTATCCTGCCTACGTTGTATACATATCAATATACATTTTCCAATGAAAAGATTTCCCCTCTTTGATATTTATTAGGTACATACTCATTGGTTAAGTTAAGATTGTTTTATTACTTGAGTTTCAAGTTTTAATTATGTTTTGGTTTTATGAGTTAGCTTAATGGCAAGTTATATCCAGTATCAATTAAATCTATGCCTTATTTTATAGCTTTTGGAATTAACTACATACTTAGTACTTTCTCTACCAGATTTATGATTTAGTAGAATGTATATAGGTACTGGTTTCTTTAATAGCTGTTCATTTTAATTTTGTTTAATTGACTGGCTTCTTCTAAAGGTTTCACCCTTATCTTTATAATTCTAGGTTGATGGTCAATCATCAAGGATCTATTTTTAAACGTCTGTAAGTCCCTCGATACGGTTTTGTTTTCTGCTTTAAATACAAGATTCAGTAGTACTTCGGTACTCAGGTAAATATCATTGTGATTCTGGCGTGCGTGCCCACTGATCGTCACACCGTTCCCTTACCACCCACGGGAATAATAAGAAAGAGTATAAAAATGAAGACCAAAATAAAACAAATTCGCTGTAAAAGCAAAATAAATTAGTTCTAAGACACAAAGTTTGTGTGGTAGTCGTAAAAATATAATTATTTTATACGGAGAAATATTATAAGCCCGACGAGTACGGAGGAAAGGTTTAATTAGTGGACTCAATTTAATTTCTAAAAACACTGGCTGAAAATACCTCGTTTCGCCGAACTCTTTTTACACAACATACTACTATGTTCTTTATTTAAATAAATTTTAATGGCCGTACTTAGAAATGGGAACAGGATGCCATTTAGGAATAAGATTAAAATATCAAAATACAGTTCCATTCGAATAACTTAGCGTATGCGTAGAACCTATACTCCATTTAAAATAACATTAGAAAAAGTAAACCTTTTTTACTGTTTGTTCAACTGATTTTGATAAATAAATGAACTGTAAGTGATGTTGTGATAAATTGAGTATAATTTTGTCAGAGCGGCAACATTAGTTTGATACAATATTGTAAACTATCGTAGCTAACTTTAAAGAAGCTGCTTATTTAACCCAAACTTGATACAATTATTAATGAATAAATCACGGTATACTCTTTTCATAAAATATGCGCGTTGGTAGACAGTGTTTAAATTGAATTTAACAAGACAGATAACTTACTTTGCGCGGCTCTCGCGAAACTTGTAACTTTATAGAAAACTGTGAAAAAAGTCTACTTCATGAGAAGCCTTTGAAAACTGAATAAGAAAATCAAGATTATTTAGTGTCTTCTTACAAATCGATCGGAGTAGTTTTACATCAACCGCGATATGAGTTAAATGAACCTATTGAGATATGTTACACAAATTCAGTGCTTTCGTGATCAACAACAACAAACAAAAACATCGTCATGATTCTCATACCCTTATCCAAATTATATTCTGGGTCGGCGCAGCATATTTTCATCTTCCATCTCTCAAAACAAGCTCTTCTTAAATTAGTACATAAGTTCTGTTACGAACGCAGCATAAACAATGGGTACTATGATGTGCAAGCTTTTATTTATAAACTTCATATTGTTATCTTAAGTGAACTGAAATTATGAAACATGTAGAATGCGGTCAAACAAGCATTGGACTATAGGGTAGTAAATCTTGAGGTCCTGATGCGATTAAAGATTTTGGTTATTAAGGAGCTAGATAAACTGGATTAATACTTTAGAGCTTATAGTTGAAGAGGAAATATTATTCTGTTCCTAATCTTAATGACCACAATCAGATTTTCACCATTGCTAAGAGATTCTCAGCTCACCGCAATCTGTTGACCGCAAGCTGAAACTTAAGGCCAATTCTCACAGTTTCCGGGATCGATCTCCGTATCGACTTCCCAACATTCCTTCTGCTCAGTATCAAATTTTTAAACACGATTCTTTCCAACCATAAATACTTCATACGTTTACATACAAGAGTTTCGGATTCGCCTTCTATTTACAATTTTACAGTGTGACTCACTCGAATGGGAATATCGATAATGTCCAACATCGTGGTGTACGTACGATTCGCAATGGATTCCCTCGTGCTATATTTATCGAGAGCGGGATAGACGAGGCGGGGCGGCGCGCGGGGGGAGGGGTCGACGCGCCCGAGCACGTGGTATTAATAGTCGCGCGCGCATGTCAGCGCGCACCCGCGCACTCGCACCACACCAAATCGGGAAACGGGAATAGCCGACCGATGTTTGGGTTCAATGATAGATAGAAAATAAATCTACGCACTACTTCGACAGTTTTATGCAGTTTATGTAGGTATGGGTGAACGTTCGCCTCATTAGATAGACTGGAAACTTTGTAGCCAGACTGCAAATAGCGCCAGACGACGAAGTATGCTTAATTGATTGCCATTCGTCTCACCTATCTTGTTGTCTGTGTTAATCCTGGCTGTTGTTGCCGTTCACCTTTGTTTGAACTTCGAACAGTCAAGTTAGTATATCATCAGTTTAACGGCTCTAACATTCTTGACTACGTCTTCAGTCTATTCTTCTATTATTGCTTTCATAAATAATTATTTTACACCAATATCTAAGAAAATCTAGAAGAGCTACGTATGATTTCGCTGGTAATAAAAATCAATCTTATATTATGCTTACATTCTGATATATGTAGAGGCAAATATTTTGATAATGGAAAAGTAAATGAAATCTTGGCTTATCTCTGCACCTATAAACCCAATATTCTTTATAGTTTCGTTTATAGGGCAATGAAAAACATGTCGATAAAAGTGTGCCTTTACTCAGTAACACTGTTTTGATAAAATAATTTGAATTTGGCAAAACGTGATCGCAGAACGTTTGTTTCAACAATAAACGTGGGCATTTATTACAATCTATTATAATAATTTGATGTTCAAATGTTTATATTATTCACAAAAGCATCCCAAAAGTGTAAAACTGAGCGGATGTGACGTAAGAAAAATCTTTCCATTGATTTATGCTCTAAGAACCTAATCATTTTGAATTCAGACGATACATTTGGACGAATGGAAATATAACTAATTTTTGGGAGTTGTCACACTACATCACGGGCTGTTGATAGTTTCATAATCGAATTATTTGAATTAAGAACTAAGAACACAATTTTTATTAATCATAGACTAAAAAGCGTTGAACTAAATACATTATACCGACTAGTCATAAACACGTGCGCTCTACACATAAGACTTTTTACATAAAACTCTTTATTGACTTGCCGTAATGGGGTCGTGCATGTTAGAAATTAGGTCGTGATGTGACTACAATCACGGGTTTAGTTTGTTTAGAGGTCACGGCCTCAATGCGAGGAAACGAAATATTCTATCAACTGTGCGAAGAAATAAAGATAGGATTATTAAGCCGCTTGTATTTTTTAAGGGATTAGGCAAAGAGAGCTTCGAAAGTTATGTCTTACAAGTACATTGCTTTCGACCGGTCATGAACCCTTGATATTACTGAAAAACGACATCGCTCTAACGGTACAGGAATTGTATTTCTGCTTAAAGCTGTCTTCAATCCATGTTTATTTTTAATGGGAATAAAGCGAGAAAAACAATTTCCATACTTTTCAATTACCTCATGACAAAAACATTCCGAGAGGATTTCCACTTAAAACCACATCCCAACGCCGTTTCAGTTTCAGGTGATTAAATAAAACATACGCGAGGTAAACACTGCCTTTCTCAGGCTTCAGCAAGCATTAATATGTACAAGCAACTTGGAAATGTATGTTTGTTACAAATACTCTTTTCTGCGTAAGCCAGGGTGCGTCACTTCTAGTAGAAAAATGGTTTTAAAATTATAAATGTTGTATTCTAAGGTCATCTAAGAAGTAAGCAAATTGCGTATTCTTCTCTGTAGACCCTCTTCTTGATGTTGAGCATGAAGGTCAACTTCAGATGTTTCTCGTAACAAATTAAAGATCGTTATTTCAAATTGCTCAGGCTAAGACCCAGCCAAGTACACATAGAGGTCATTTAGAACGCCCATATTCAGCAGAGGACGCGGTAACTTGAAAATAATACCCCACTTCTACAGGACCGTAAAACTGTACCGTAATTCAGGATTTGTGACGTACACAAAAACGATTTCAGTACTCGTAAAAACGTTTAGTATTAGCTCTTTCGCAGACTGTAATTACTGCATTTAATTCGGTCATTATTGGACTTTTGTGACGGGGACGTCCTCCACCTCACTCAATGTCAGGGAAGCTGTGATCATTGCTCCTTTTGTTACAAAGACCTTTATTAAGGTAGTGAGTGAGAGAGCAATGGACGCTTGACATGAAGGCGAAGGCTGAAGACAATTTTAAGTGTTTTTGACCAGTTTTATACACTTATTAAGTTTCATAAAGTGCTTAATGTTTAATGTACTTCTGTATTTGGTAGTCGTATGTATTTCGATGATTTGCGACTTGAGTGGCCTCGATTATGACAGGAACATGTCGTGTACCTACATGATGCCTTTTTTGGACACCCTTTTTTCAAGGCTTCCTCTTTTATAATAACTTTCCTATGTTGTCACGCAACGTTTTTATCTGAAGTAGGTAGATGCTGTATCACTAAACATAAAGTATTTGCTTTAAAGTATTAATACATGTTAATTCCGCTGTCGAGACATCGCATTGTTAGCAAATCAAATGCCAAAAAAGTAGCGAAACATTATTAACCCATTATAACTTAGATGTATTAGATAAATTGATATTTTCCATAATAGAATATCTAACAATACACAAAGAAGCTCCAAGGTGCGATCATAAAGCCGAAATCGATCACTACCACGCACATTTCATTCTTAAATCCCAAATCACACAATAAATTCTCATATGATTTGTCGAATAATATGATGTTCTCATTACTTTCAGAATACACAACAGTTTTATTGCCATGGAAATAAACCTCTGAAAATGTAAATTGTTATACCTCATTAGCATTTAGAAAAGCTTACGTAGCAAGAATATATTTGGAAGTCTACTTGGGCATGTAAATTTATCAATAGAGTGTCGCAAAAATGTTTTAAGGGTCTTCTCAACATTTCTCCTTTATTTAAGAGGTGTAGGATAAAGTTTATTGTTGCCATGGTAACCAGTAGTTCTGCTTAGCATGATCCCCTAAGAGGTCCATTCTTATTTTCAGTTTAGTAAATCCATACAATGTGGTGTTTGTTTCCATCAATCGTATGCGTCTGAATGTACCGAAATGGAGTTAACGTTTATCTGGCTGCTACATTGCAATGACTGAGAAAGACGATACTCCTTCGTTAGACTGATTGTTAGAACTTCGTTATTGTGTCTATCCGTACCTATAGGAACATGTTTGGGACTACCGAATGGCCAAGTATGTTTGCAGAAAGGTCTAAACATCCAGTGACGCATAATTGTGTGAAAAGTCGTGAGGATGGACAAAGCTCATCTAAATACAACATGAACGAACTTGTGTAAACCACGTTTATCAAAAACGTGGTTATTACGTATCGATCACGTTTTTGTCGGACATCGCTTTCAATGACGTCAATTTCAAATCGGTTTTTCTCGAGTGGCAGAATCCCTGATTTCGGGCGCTCTCTATCGTAAAACTATTTACCAAGTTAACAGCGCATTTTTGAAGTATCATACAGTTTTATTGAATGAGAAACTGCTGAATAAGACTCGTGCCTTTTTGGAGTTTCAAGTAAATTAAACTTTACGAGGGCTCAAAACGGAGCTGCGGCCGGACAGTGAGAAGGTACTTAACCTGTTTTATGATGCTCAATTTAGGTATTCAATAAAAATACTCATGCACGACATCTTACTATGTAATGTTATAAAGCGAAAGTTCGTAGGGATGTAGCATGTATGAGGTTATGTCTGTATGTAAATATGTTACGTTACTTTTTGACACTAAAATAAATGGATAGGTTTTAGTTAGAGGTACCTATATGTACATATTTACTTAAAAATTTAATGTCCCATATGTATTTGTCGATCTACCAATGTAACTAGTGATGAAACTGTTTCACAAAAACACCCTGAACGAATTTTGAAAGCCCCTCTGAAGAAAAACCATAAGAACATGTTCGTAGAAAGGGGAAATATATCGGCGTAACGCACATGGGATGTGTAAAATGATGTTTTGATTCTTTTGTGGCAAGTTTTAGTTCCACCTGTTTTTGACACTCCGGGAGCGTAGCGCTCGTTATGGCAAAATGGCCGAGAGTGCCCCGGGAGCATTGTAAACTGTTTTTGTACTAGTGAGACCGAAATGAAGAGTTATTGCCTTAATCTCTGCGTGTGGATAAACGTAGATACATAGGTATGTGTCTATTTTTGTGTATTCTATAGTTTGGGTGATGATACCGGATTTTATTTTGGCTACAATATCATAGATTTGCCAAAGACAAAGCAGCTTTGTATGTCATTAATTCTATTGCTTTTCGCTTGTCACAAGTTTTACAATTGCTCTTTAGGTTTTTTTGGCTAAGTTGATAGTAAAACCAATAGATTGTTCCTTCGTAGCATAATTATACAATCGTCCTATCAAATAAAATGTCAAGTAAGATTCGCTTTCGTAATTTCTGTCAACAACAGAAGTTACACAGAATCTAACGAAGCGTGTCAATGAATAAGCTTGTAAATCTGAGGTTCCGTAGAAAATTGCTCATTTCTGTGTAACAAGTATTCGCAGTGACGGGGCTTTCGCTGAAAGATAGCTGACGTAACAAGTAGTAAATTAGGCAATTTTTTATCCGGGTTCGGGAAGTGGAAAGTACTTTGAGACGCGGGTGAAATCGCAGGAAACAGCTAGTGAAAAATAAATTCCATTTAAATCCGCGATCGTTGAATTTTGTTTTCGTTAATTTGGTTTCAAATTCGATCCGTGTTTGAAACAACACAGACAGTTTAATAAATAAACGGCGCGAACGACTTTGGAAACTGTTACCAACTAAAACTGCGATATTTTATAAATAAACTCTGTTAAAACTATGAAGGTTTTTATTCTACAATTTATAACAGGCTTTTCATTGTTGAACACGTTGCTATTTGATTATCACAATAAAAGAGTTTTGAAGTTTCATTTTTGACTTTCGTAGTGGTATAAAACTTAAAATGATTTACAAGTTTTTCAGTGGTAAAATATCTTCAGTAAATCCTTAGAGTGAGTTGCCTTGGACCATTTAACTATAAAGATAACCATTGTAAGTCTAGGCAATTTAGGCAGAAGCTAATAAAAATATTCAAAAACACTATCACTTTAGCAAAAAGCCTACAAGAAAGATCAGAGACAATATTCCAATATTTGCCAGCGCTGTCTAGATAAACAAGGGTAGCTTTCAAGAAAACTAGGGGAGAAATAAAGCCGACAGGCAAGAAAGGTGCTTAAGTAAATAGCGTTTTAATTATTCATTCATTTCGGAGTTACAACAGCTTAACATGAACTTGTAATTAGCAGAACTTTTAAGCTGATTTGTCATTTTGAAATTATCAATTACTGGGTATAAACATCAGTCGTGGTGGCCTAGTGGGTAAAGAACCAACCCTTCAAGATTCTAGGTCAGGCAAGTACCAATGCAACTTTTCTAAGTACTTATATGTTGGCAATCAATGACTGATTAAAGGTGAAGGAAAACATCTCGAGGAAACCTGGACTATTATGCCTGAAATCAACAAGCCGCATTGAGCAAGCTTGGTGATTAACGCTTAATTCTTCTCCATGTGCCGAGCAGTGGGACCATGAAAGACTAATGATGAAATATAAACATACCTACGTACAAAAATGGGCAAATATATGTGCAAAATATGACGCTTATTTTTTTTTATCCGCTAGATTTAATAAACGGCGACTTTTAATGCAAAAGCGATCGGGCAATTTGTTCGTAATCCATCCATAGGCGTTGGAGTCAGTCCAATGTAGGTCAGTTGCGAAAAAGTAATTAAAACGTATAAAACTAAAGCAAACGAGGGGAGCGTAATAGCCGAAGTACTGTTAGCGTTGGTTTATTGATGTGGATACGAATATATTACTTCTAATTGAAGATAAATATTGGGAAACACTCGATAAACGAAGCTTCTAGTGTTAATCTGATTGTCTTTTGTCGAGCACTGCATTGTATTTTAGCGAATTCATAAAGGAGGTTATGCAAAGCCTATTATGACCTGTACAGTGTATACCTTTTTGTTTCCCCCACAATATAACCAGTGTGTATTTCAGTGAGAGGATAAGTAATCGAACATATAGGATTTCGTTACAACCACAAGTAACATTGTGTTGTTATTAGATAAATGTATCGGAACAGAAAGATATTGATTTTAACATCTCCTTTTGTTCGACAACCCAAAAAAACGTAATAAATATTGATGATGCTCGCGCTATCGTGATATTGTAATTGGGTTATTTCTCGCGTGAAACAGAATCGACAATAAAAACAATACGTGGATTCCTGTGGGAATTACGAGACATGTAGTGATAACGGGAATTATTTTCAGAACGTTTTCAGATTTATTTCCGAAAATTCTTTCGTAATTTATTGTTTTTGGCATTCATTGATTCTGATGAAATCATACTTAATTCTTTTCGCAAACCAAACAACAGTTGCTTGTCAGAATTTTTTAAACGATAATAAATAAATAACACAGGTAGGTAAGCGTCCGTCACAACTTCTCAAGAAAACTACACGACTATTTCAACCACGTAATTAAGTAGTAGGTACACATTACTTGACCCACATTTTGCTAATGACCTGACATTGACAGCCCACAAACGACCTTCAGAAAATAAACACACGGACTTCGCAACGTTCGCAGAAATCATCATGCCTTAGCGTAATAAAAACTGTCATCACATACTATGAATGAATGCAGTAATATGCACTATGACGCATTTTACACTGCACGGAATAATTTCGATGACACGATATTTATAATCCGGTTATAAAAATGTGGTAACACAATCGTTAATTTCTTCGCACGAATGTAGGGCTGGCGAGAGAAAAAGTTGGCATACTCGATCTTTTATTATGTGGTGTTGGTTAAGAGTTAAATGTCAGTAGTAGAATTACTGCTACCTATGTAATGTGTGTAGGGAGAAAGAAAGTGAACCTATCTTTTTTTTTACACACCAATGACTGAATGCAGGTAAAGGACAACCTCTACCTCTTAAAGAAATCTGGAGTTTGAAGTCTGTAATCGACAATACAATAGGCCTAGAGCAAAGTTTGGTGATTAATGCTCATTGTTTTTTTGTATGAGAAGTGCTCTGCAGTTGTACAAAAATAACGCTGATGATAATTCTTTCTACCAACCTTAATCGAAGCTCGGTTTTATTCAGGATATTTTTAATCGATTCAGCAGATGACAATAGTAGCCAGAAACAGATTTATAAGTAGTGAATGAAACTGGCACAAACATGTGGCATCGCAGCCCTGTTGCGTTGTGCGCGCGCCGAGTCCATTGCGCCCACGCACGCGACGCGCAACCTTGCACGTATCGGGGACACTCGCCACTAAGACCAATCAACCTATTACCTATACATTTACGAGGTACATTTTAAATTATTGTTAGATAATGTTGCGTTTTGGTGACTCGCTTTTCTGAGCTATGGCCAGAAAATGGGAAGTTTTGTCCTGTCCTCTCTGACGTCATTCCACAAGGTATTCTTTCTTTACTTTCTACTCTACATAATCCATCCATCGTTCCTTTGGTTGCTACCTTTGTCTGTATCTATCTATCAACTTCCATTCTCACAACAAATGAATTTTCAGACCGCAGACTGGAATTAGGACCAACTTATTGAAGTTACTGGCAGGGCAGTAAGATTAGAGTATTTTGAGAAGTTACCTCTATCTCTTACTTCGCAGGATTATAACGTCACCTGAAGGTCAAGGTCAAAATTGTTGAGGTCATCCGTCATGTAATGTTGTGTAAGCGAATTTAACATAACGTTTTGACTAAGCATTTTTCATATGACGATCAAAATTCTGGATTTGTAGTAATTAAATTCTTTAAACCGGATAACGTTATGTTATGAATGTAAATTGATTAACTGGTTCTAAATAAAACCCAGTTCAAGGTTTTTTTAAACCTTTTTAGATTTGGAATTCATTAATTGATGTTTGGTTAATTACAAAAACATTTCGTTGGTAAAAGGTTAAAATACACCATGGTATTTTACTTATAATATGGTCGTGTATGCTTTGAAATCACGTAAGACTAAAGAATATCTAACATAGTGTCTCTTTATGAAATTTTGTCTTTATTATTCTTATTATGTCCGTCTATCCATTAATGCGGGTTGCTGAAGATCGAGTAAAGTGACGAACCTTGGGTTAGGCCTTTGTCCATCTTTCGACTGTCAGGATGACGACGACAATCCCTTTATAAAATCGATACGATACATTAATGACAAAACTCCAGATTTCTCTTACATTAAAAAGTCACCGATCTACCTATAAAAAACGCAGCTACAAGTGATTTCATACGAGTTCAGTTTAACACGGTTGTTTAACAAGTTTACGAGTTACGCACATAATTAACTTGTAATTCGTCTCAGGCTGTGTGACATTTAGCCTTTGCCTGTTGGTCATGGACTGAATTACTGAAATAATTACGAACGTAAGACGTTTATGGGCATAAGGCTCGTTACATCACTATTAAGTGCAATCTGAACTTTAGCGGTATTTATGGTGGTTGAAAGATTACGTGTCGTTGAATTTAAAAGTAAATACTTTGGTTTTGTTAATCGTTTTAAAACAAGGCAGTTTTTAACACATTATAAGGACAGATGCCAGCAGGTCAACCTAGCTGAAATTGCCAAATTTTACTTCCATTTTATTGTGATAGGGATGAACATCTATTGAAAAGAATTAACAGATTTAGGCAAGTTGATGTGCTGTCTATACCTACCCAGTCACGAGTGTTAAATACAGTTTTTAATCACATTTACATATATTTTGCTTTCTTTCAAATGAGTTTTACATACCTAATTATTAGCCGATATACGCATCACAAAACGCGTATACGTACAATAACATTGCACAGCTTATCAAACCACCGAAGTAATACATAACCAACCTTTAATTTAGAACAAAAATAACAACTAAGGAACCATTATTTCACTACATTCTTCACTAAACAATAGAAATATCGAGTGGAGGTGAACTTTACCAATTACCAGCGGTAATTAGATTAGCAGCACAAACCTTATGATTAGCAACTTCACACGCGAGTTCATGAACTCGTACGCGCCAATTTGTTACGAAATATTCAATTAAACAAGTCTGAGATAAGAAGTTTCTATTCTATTAGATTAGATTATGATTTCGTTGCGGTATAGGTGCTTGGTGGAATTGAAACCGAAAGTGAACGAGATTTTTTTGTATTATAGGTGGAGTTTTGTAAATAAAGGCAATACGTACCATTTTACAGGGTTCTGGCGAAAAATCCTCCAATGTGAAAAGGCTGTTAAAGTGTTTTATACCATCCCATGGCTATCCGACTAACAGAACATAAATAAACGTATTTAGTGCACACGAGTACATACTTATTTTTATACCCGAAGTAATAATATGCAAAAGTAGCCAGCTTGATAAACAGTATTTAAACGGGTGATCGCACAGGACTATGTCTGGATAACGTAACACCTAGCACTCAAGAATAAAGTCAAACTTAGTTAATTACGTCCCAATTAACTTTTAACAGTCCTCCAGTATAACTTAAATGGATATTTATTGCTCAACTCTTGAAATTAATGAGATATCAGGGACCCGTCCTGAGGGAACTTCACTTTGTGAAGGTGAACATCGAAAATATATTGGAATCTTAGAACAGTTAACGAATCGGACACGCCATTCGTGCTTCCGTGCCTTCTCCATGACCAAAGGTAAGTGGTGTTCATACTCGTTACATCTCAATTTGTAACAATGTGATGCTATGCACCCCACGCGTTGTTTGGTAGACTTTTTCGCGAAGAGATTTGTGATCGTGGCGGTTCCAGATGATCCAATGCTCTAAGGCTGTATCGGACAACAGACAGTTACTGATAGTTTTGCAATTTGTTGGCAGTGTTAAATGGATTAACTACCGACTAGATGGGTTTAGTTCATACTTTATTCAACTGAGAATTCTTTACTATTTTAATAGTTCTAAGCTAAAACTAAGTTTTTCGTGGGAAATTGACCCTTTTTACAATAATATTATATTTTTCAAATGCAATTTATGGGTACATATAGTATTAACCTCTTAATGACCGACCAAGTAGAGTAATAACTAAGATAATACGTTGTATTACGATCCCAACCCTTCCCTTTGTTTATTGTTTGCCCGCGGCTGAATAATGACAAGCAATCACGACGTAAAGGTATGCATTGACAGATCAAAGTGCTCATTTACTTGTCTTTGGGAGAACATAGAGCATAAGAACTCCTTTGTTTGTTATTTTGACATTTTTGATGCTAGAGTAATTTTTTATATAATAGATAGAACAGAAACTATCTAATCTACACCGTAAGTAGGTGTTTTACTATAGGAATATAAAGGTCAAAGATATTTTTTATGTTTTTCGTAGGAGTACAATTTTAATAGAAACGCGAACGTGATGTTTTCGTTAACGTAATTTGTCGTTTACACTTTGGTACATAATTTAATGAGTTTCCAACACACAATGTGCCCAACTTTCATAGTGTTAGATTTAATGTTATATTAATAACAGTGAACCTTAATTAAATGTTAAAGCAACGAACATAAACTTCCCCTTTCATCATTTAGCCAAGAATGAAATTTCACACCTTAAAAACAGGCTGTATTTTGTGAAAATTTTCTAAACTCGTTATTCCTACGGTTTCCTTTTCACACGGTTCCCCATAATTTTCCCTTCGATAACCCATCTCTTTCATACATAGGCGGTTTAGTATAGGCGTATCTCTGTCGTATTTTGGTTTCAGCGTGTTTCAGGAGCCAGCTGAGCGGGCGCGACGCGTTGCCATGGTAACCATTGATCGGCGGCCATCTTGAATGCAACCGTCTGCGATCCCGTACTCTAGACAATAATGGGATTTGGCGCTCCAGTTAAAAATAGGTGTGGTGACTTGTATGGGAATACGGGAGAGCGAGACGGTTATGTTGTATTAGAGATTTTGCGTATAAAATTATTAAATTGATTGTTTTTGCATTATTATTATGTGTTTCAGTAGAGATAACTTTGAATAAGTAAAGTTATTTATACAGATGGTTGTTAATTATCAAATTCGTATTCGGTAAATTCTTCAAATTAAAGAAATTGGTATTTAAACTTTAGTTTCAAATTAATTCAATGTTTTAACAACTTCATTAATTTAACCTTTGCCTAAAACTATGTATACCAAAATAAATACATTCGTTTGACCTGTTTTTGGATATATCTAATATCGGTCAGCTGATAAATGAGCAGCTCCCGTCCCAGACATAATAGTGTAGGGTGGTTACCCACTCCGATCCCGGCTAGATGTCGCATCCTTATCGACCGATCCCGGCCGCATAATAACACGTGAACGGACCAATCGCACGTGTGTATTTCGCATTTAGAACACTTTTGAATTCGGAACATTTCGCGCATTGTGGCTGTGGAATTATTTGAACACTTTCGAATTTAGAACATCCCTGAATTTTGTGTTATGCGAAGCCGAAACCGTTTGTTAGACAAATGAGCAACTATTTAGTATTGTGTGGCGTTATTAATGAATATTTGCGAATATGTACGAGATACCACAATGATATGATTCAAAAATGTGTGTGTGAAAATGATTATTCTGTTTAATGCGACAGTTTAATTGTTGGTTTAGGGCTTTTCCGAGATATGAAATTATAAATAGGTACGCCTTTAATTTAGTTTTATCAAGAATCATGTGTGGTCCACGTTACTCCATCACAAGTTTTACACCAACATAAAAACTTGACAAACGAACCTCCCAATCTAATCAAAACACATCTCCAACAATTTGGAACCACTTAAGTAATTTAAAAACTATTTTATAACAAGCCAATCAAACTATCTTGGTATTCCCAAAAGAATTCCTTAACAATGTAACGTATATTGTATCTATGGGCCGGGTTCGAATCAATACCGGCCCGTTACCGGGACTGCGGCCGGAGTCCCGGACAGCGGGCGATCGTTTATTGCAACACTACGCTCAACTGACTTTGTCTCACTCGGCGTTTTTTGTAGGTCTGAGAGCGCCATTGATTCGAAACAGCTGTTCGGAAAATGCGGTGGTATTGGGAGTTGGGTGTCTTCAGTTTATTGGAAAATGAGTTTGTTTATATAGGTTGGGAAATTGGAATTAAGTTTTGTGATGTAATACTATGATAATAATTATGAATTGGCTGTAGGACCTTCATGATCAGGAGCTGTGCCGATTGTCACAAACATATGTGGAGAGAAGGGGATTTGGTGTAGGCTAGACAAAGCAAAGGATTTATTTCAAACACATATGTACAGGATCGTGTATGTATTTACCTCAACCGTTCGCTAAAAACAAAGTAAATAAATGTATGAATTGCTGTAAGTATTTCAAAAGTAGCAAGAAAAATCTATAAAGATGGTAGTAACGAGTTGTGTATCCATATTCGACCAACTAATCCAACTGCATAATAAAATAGAGCGAGAAGCACACCACTTTCATTTGTTTGAGCTCAGACGTTCAACTTGTTTTCGTTTACAATAAAACAAGATGCAGCTTCAGTCCGCTGGACAGACGCTTAATTACTTGTTATAAGTCACCGTGATACCGTCTAGACTAGACACTGTGTTTATATTTTAGACTGAGAAAACATTGTACGTAATCCATTCCCTTTAACATTTGTTCATATCTGTTTAAACTTTTGCATAGACTACTATAGTATCGTTTAATATGTACTAGTCTGTGAGCTTACCTACATGGTAATATTTGGTATGAGACAGATAGTAAACGATTGTGATTAAATTCACCACAAGCAATTTTAAATTCTCTCAAATGTGAACCTCGTTTTTTAACCCCCGACGCAAAAAAGACGGGGTGTTATAAGTTTGACGTGTCTGTGTGTGTGTGTGTGTGTGTGTGTGTGTGTGTGTGTATGTGGCATCGTAGCTCCCAAACGGATGATCCGATTGTTATGCGGTTTTTTTTGTTTAAAAGGTATGTCAGTCGGGAGTGTTCTTAGCTATGTTTGGTGGAAATCGGTTCAGGTCTTCAAGGTCATCAGCTCGTTTGCTAGATATGATAGAGGAATGTTACACGCTCTGTTTACTTGCAAGTATATGTGGGATCTGAAATTTGAAACACTAATGTCTTTTGGAACCACTGAGCTGGTCTGCTGTTAGGGCACGAAGGTAGGAGACGTAAACCTGAACTGCCTTTTAGTAAACTCATCGAGTTTGGGCTCGTTGAATTTGTCT
Organism: Helicoverpa armigera; assembly: GCF_030705265.1. Taxonomy (NCBI): domain Eukaryota; kingdom Metazoa; phylum Arthropoda; class Insecta; order Lepidoptera; family Noctuidae; genus Helicoverpa; species Helicoverpa armigera. Next base: position 4,753,510 of record NC_087124.1, on the reverse strand, counting down.
TGACGAGTTCTCTTCATGTTTCTGATTGACGAGAACCTAATGCTGGAAATGGGATGTGGCGGATGAAACCCTGAAATGCCGAAATGAAACGGATAAACCGATTTATATTTTTGCTGAAAATCTAGAATGTCCAAAGGTTAATCTTTATTGTTTTTCAGTTTGTGCAATTCTCCCAGAGCCAGTTTGTCATGAGGATTGTTAAACAGCTTCCTTTGGCCGAGATCGCATATAGCGACCCCATCTTAAGATAAAATAAATTAAATGAAAAAAGGAAAAATTAAGGAGCACCTTTAAAAAGCATGAAATAAAATTAAATTATAAATTAAAAAAAACCCCCGACCCAAAAAAAGTATGCAATAATTATGACAAAAGGTTAAAAACGCTAAACCCTATAAAAAACAAAAAATAACTTTTAACACTACGTAAACTAAATTTTGTCGTGTCGGGGGACCGCTTTTTACCTTCATAAATACTTACATAAATAAAATGATATTACAACAGTCGTTTAAAAAAAAACACGTATCTAAAGTAATGAATTAAAGCGGTCCCCCGACACGACAAAATTTAGTTTACGTAGTGTTAAAAGTTATTTTTTGTTTTTTATAGGGTTTAGCGTTTTTAACCTTTTGTCATAATTATTGCATACTTTTTTTGGGTCGGGGGTTTTTTTTAATTTATAATTTAATTAATTGATATAAGAAATACTATCCCTTAATAGTAAAGACCTTATTATTTTCCCTAGATGGAACATAGGTACTTATGAAACAAAGGTCTCCATATTACTGTCAAACGGCTTATCGTAAAACTAAGACCCCATTGAGCGCGTTTAATGAACCTATTTTCTCAATTTTTCTAGTAAATATTTTTAGTCAATATTTTCCCTCGAAATACCTGGCGTACCGATACTCATTTTGGCTCGATAACGTAGCATTTTTCGAGGAAAAATCACCTGTGAAAGCGACACGTACACCTAAAGGTTTTATAAGCCAATTTGTCACCGAAAGTGGCTAGATTCGAGCTTCAACGGTTTAATTAAAGCGATGCTCGTAAACCGTTCGTGTACACTTGAGACGGGTATATGTTTAGCATAAACTATCTCGAACAGTATCAGAAAGTAGGTATTTTGATACTTAATGGCAATTTTAATAATGGTTTTGGAATTGCAGCTATGATGGAAAGATAAACGCTCATTCCTGAATGCAACACTAATTATTTCTTAATTTCATTAAAACTAAACGAAAATTCCGTACGTCAACACATTCACATTGTAGTGGCATCGCGTAATAAAGTTTAATATTTAATTTGAAGGCTTTAGTAAACGCCCCGAGCTCTCCACGCCGGTCAAGGGCGGTGCACCAATGCAGTACGACACGACCCCACGCAAAATTCAACCTTACCCTCAAGCAATAGGATTACTTTTCCAATGGCAAGTGTTAGGAATCCCTAGGAAAATTGCTTTGCATTTCCCTGCAAAAGCCACTCGGGTAAGTTTTGACTGAAAACTTTAGGAGTTAAAATTGCGGATAAAAACTTGTACAGACATAACTAGCTTAAGGTAGCCCGTAAAAGATCACACGTTTAATGTTCCTGTAGTTTTGAAAAGTTTATCTCATTAGGGTTCCGTAGCCAAAATGGCAAAAACGGAACCCTTATAGTTTCGTCATGTCCGTCTGTCCGTCTGTCCGTCTGTCACAGCCGATTTACTCGGAAACTATAAGTACTACAGTGATGAAATTTGATGGGAATATGTGTTGTATGAACCGCTACAAAAATATGACACTAAATAGTAAAAAAAAGAATTGGGGGTGGGGCCCCCCATACATGTAACTGAGGGATGAAATTTTTTTTTTCGATGTACATACCCGTGTGGGGTATCAATGGAAAGGTCTTTTAAAATGATATAAAGTTTTCTAAAAAACATTTTTCTTAAAGTGAACGGTTTTTGAGATATCAGCTCTCAAAGTCGTAAAAAGTATGTCCCCCCCCCTCTATTTTTATAACTACGGGGTATAAAATTCTAAAAAAAATAGAGGTGATGCATGCTAATTAACTCTTTCAACGATTTTTGGTTTGATCAAAGTATCTCTTATAGTTTTTGAGATAGGTTGATTTAACTGTAATTTACGGAACCCTTCGTGCACGAGTCCGACTCGCACTTGGCCGGTTTTTTTTATTTACTTACAGTTTTCCATTTCTACTTTTATTTAGCTAATTTTATATAGTACAACTCTGCAATTATAACTATTCACAGTTTAATTTTACGTTGATTTATCACTATGTTTTAGGTATTTAAGAAAATAACAACAATATCCTAAAAATAGAACAAAACCATCGGTAAAAAAATTAAATTATAAATTTAAAAAAACCCCCGACCCAAAAAAAGTACGCAATAATTATGACAAAAGGTTAAAAACGCTAAACCCTATAAAAAGCAAAAAATAACTTTTAACACTACGTAAACTAAATTTTGTCGTGTCGGGGGACCGCTCTAATTCATTACTTTAGATACGTGTTTTTTTTTTAAACGAATGTTGTAATTAGGTAGGTATCATTTGATTTATGTAAGTATTTATGAAGGTAAAAAGCGGTCCCCCGACACGTCAAAATTTAGTTTACGTAGTGTTAAAAGTTATTTTTTGCTTTTTATAGGGTTTAGCGTTTTTAACCTTTTGTCATAATTATTGCGTACTTTTTTTGGGTCGGGGGTTTTTTTAAATTTATAATTTAATTTTATTTCATGCTTTTTAAAGGAGCTCTTTAATTTTTCCTTCTTTCATTTAATTTATTTTATCTTAAGATGGGGTCGCTATTTGCGATCTCGGCCAAAGGAAGCTGTTTAACAATCCTCATGACAAACTGGCTCTGGGAGAATTGCACAGATTGAGAAGAAATAAAGATTCACCTTTGGACATTCTAGATTTTCAGCAAAAATATAAATCGGTTTATCCGTTTAATTCCGGCATTCCAGGGTTTCATCCGCCACATCCCATTTCCAGCATCAGGTTCTCGTCAATGAGAAACATGAAGAGAACTCGTCAAGACAAATTCAACGAGCCCAAACTCGATGGGTTTACTAAAAGGCAGTTCAGGGTTACGTCTCCTACCTTCGTGCCCTAACAGCAGACCAGCTCAGTGGTTCCAAAAGACATTAGTGTTTCAAATTTCAGATCCCACATATACGTGCAAGTAAACTGAGCGTGTAACATTCCTATCACATCTAGCAAACGAGCTGATGACCTTGAAGACCTGAACCGATTTCCACCAAACATAGCTAAGAACACTCCCGACTGACATACCTTTTAAACAAAAAAAACCGCATTACAATCGGATCATCCGTTTGGGAGCTACGATGCCACATACACACACACACACACACACACACACACACACACACACACGTCAAACTTATAACACCCCGTCGTTTTTGCGTCGGGGGTTAAAAAACAAAATGTTTCGTACTTCCGCAAAGGTTACTTTCAGTGAGGTTAAACACGAACTTTCGATTTTTATTCTTCATTTTTATTACTGGCAACTTCATGTAACAATTTTCATCAACCGCAACTCTGGTCAAAGTTAGTTTCGGTTCATAAAAGCGTCGGCTTTTAGATAAATACAGTATCAACTATGTAGGTACGGAAACTTTAGTAAGTTCTAACTTATAATAGTTGTAAATTATTCTTAGAAAAAAAAATTGTTCGTTACTGTATGCAGAAAATTTTTTTTTCTGAAAAGAATTCAGTAAAAGTATGGACTTGCGATAATGGAGTTCATTTTCAAAAATAACTCTTCACGAAGCACTCATGTTATTATATTCAACAACTTTTAGAAGTAGAAAATTAAATAAGATAAAGTTCATAGGGATAGGTAAATATGATTTTAAAATGAATGTTAGCGTATATTCTAAAAGTTTTTTCAAAAATTCTAGAAAAAGAAAAGTTTGCTACAATTTTAGATAGTTCAGTTCGTTGAAAACCTAATCAAGATAATGGAATTCGTTAGTAATACCTGGAAAGTTGAGAACAGGAACCCAATTGGTAATTATCTTACAGATTATGCTATTAGGGGAAGGAAGAAAGCAACATTTTAGTCCTTTGGGATATTCCATGGGTATATTGTTTTCCCCTCGTTTTAATTTCCAATGCTGCCTTATTTTCCTTCTATGTTTTTATTTTGTTTTTCTTGCAATAATAGCACTTTGATCCAAATTACGAAAATCTTGCCGCCTTCTTCTTCGTTATTCTGTAAGTCAGGAAAGTGACTTTCTTTTTCATAATTTGATCTATGAACACACTCTTGCTTAATATTGTAGAGCCATCGTATCGGAGCCAAAGTCAGAGTCAAAGGTTTTTATTCCATATAGACCTATTACAGGTGCTTCAGAAACTTACAAAACCACAGTTTAGCTTTTATAATTTCCCAAGCACGACCACACACCTGGGCTAGCCAGCCGTCAGCTGATGCATACAAATGCCGTCGCTTTGTCCCAGGGTATTAGGCAGGTTGGTCACGTGACGTCGTGAAGCCACGTACGCCTTACTGCGAAGGAATCCACAGGTGACACTGTTGTTGCTAAACACTGGCTAATGTAGGGTTAATGGGAACAAAAAAGGGTTAGTTTTATTTACGGACCAGATTTTAGACCAACGGATTTTCTGCTCGGTTTAACCGGCAAAGTTTGATACCTGATAAATAATCAAACAATAACACTCGCGCTTCTGAATTTTTAAAGAACGGAGTATGTCTGCTTTAAGACAATAAGGGAGGTTAGGGGTTACCTCATCTAACAATTTATAGTTATCCAAGAAAACTATAAGTACGTCGGAATTATAACTGTTTCATCGTGACACCCTGAACTCGGAATACATCGTAGTTACCAAACTTTTGTGAGTTCACAAACTTTATTTGGTGCTTGTTATCTTAATATATGTTAGGTCTGTCATTACTACTATAGTGCATATCAGTAGGAAGTCAGTATTTCCTAGTGGTATGGGCTGTAGAGGTTACGCTGCAATCGCACTGTGTAAAATATTGATGCCTCATCAGGTTAGCTTGGAAGCCGATCCAATCTAGTTGTGTAAACCAAGCTACGTCGATGGCTGATTCTAGACTTAAATAATTATATGTGCACCTATGATGCTTATGTAGCTAGCAGATATGTAGACAGAAAGGTATAATTTATTAAGGTCTAAAACATGGTACATTATATAAGGTTTGTGTTAGTACCTATACTTTGAAATTTGCTTTTTTCCTCCTGCCCTGTTCCCAATTTTATTTGGGGTCTTTGAAATTGACGTAGCAAAAACATGTAATGGATGTAAAAGTGAGACTTAAGTTATCTTTGAAGTTTTCCATTTATCGTAAAAACAACCCCTCGATTGTGTGCATTCATTCTTTAACCCAACCTACAATTTAACCGTAAAACCGTCATAAAAAGTCAGCCAGACTAAACAGATTAACTTTAGGTATCCTAAACTACGTAAATAGGTTTCTAGTTTGAAACCTGTTGACCTTATTACTTTTGAAGTGCTCCAAGGGGAATATAAGACCGCGCAATTTACTTCGTCAAGTATCAAATATTCTTGATACTTTGTAGTATTTTTATATATCATGTTTTTCAAAGATAGCTTTATCTACAACGTGCTACGTACTATAAAGATAACTATCCTTAATCGATTCTCTGATATCGATATTGTAATGTTGTTTTGAATTTCGATATTCAAAATGGCAGTCAATGTAATCGTGTGATAGTGTCTTTTTTATTTATTTAAAATCTTTTTTTGTTTGGTAATAATTTTTGAAGTCAAGTGTTATTCTTTATCCGATTAAATATATTGTTTTTGTAAGCAGATGTGATATTAAAATTAGGCATGTTTAGTGATCACATTAAAATGTTTCAAGTTAACACATTTTCCGCCCTCATAATATTGCCATTTCGCTCTAGCGGCCCCTCATCAGATTACATGGCGGAAAATTTATCAATTTACGACCTGTTTTGATGAAATTTCACAGTCGGGGAAACAAGGTCAGATCGAGGTGAAATTGAACATATTTTTTTTATCAGAAAACCTATCAAAAACCGTTTGCAGAGATAGATTGAAACAGAGCATTCAGCTCGTTCATTTAGCATCAAAGACACGTAGAAAAGTTTTCACACCTGAACGATAAGATACAAACCTACTGAAAAAAAAAACTAAAAGAAAATATTCTAATAAAAGCAATAGACAAACCATATTTTTGAACACAACACAATATCACGTGTTTTATTGTACATTTCACAATAAACCTTGTTCATGAACGTTTCCCAACCGGAGATAAGGCGCGTTCGAGCGCGCGCGCAGGTACGCTCCGCGTCGCTTCCACTCCCGCGCAGGCCAACGGCCTATCGCGTCTTATCAGTGGTTGGGCAACTAGACACAGATTACGCATTACATGCTAATCATACTTCCGTGTTGTTTTCATAATTAAGCGCTGAAGTGTGACTTTATCTCGAGGATGATGCATTGTATGAACTATTTAGCTTTTTATCTAAAAGGGTACCCACATAACATGTAATTTACACTACCGCTACTTCAGGGGCGGTCTTTAGCTTAAAATCACTTTTAATACATATGTTCTTTATACGCTGGCTACGTGTGTTGCTACCAGATGCTTCACGCTACGAAGTATGTAATGAGCAAAACAAACAAACTTTTAAATGTCTACAACGTTACATTTATCCAACAAACAACTAACGAAGCCGCAATTAAAAGTATTGACTCGCTGAACAAACTTGAAACACTTGAAAACAAAGATCACATTTCACAAGAAATCAACCTGACTTGACAAATCATTGATTTCTTAAAATAAGAAACTTGGTTATGCAAAAAGGTTGTATTTTGTAACCTGCCAGTATCTTCTAGTCTTACAGTCACTGTCTATGGCTGTGTACCATCCATTGCTGTTTTCACATACAAGATGCCTTGTACAATAGCTTTCCATCAATCAATGTGCTTCGAAGTCCACGCATTAGGTTGTAAATCTAAACATGTTCGAGCTAACATCGGCAGACTGGAATATAAATTCATATATCTGTGGGGCTGTTTCACAGCAGCAGATATATGAACTCTAGAACTGTGGATTTAAAATTAAATGGTTTTGTAAGTAAAAAAAAATACTGTTAAAGTGAATAGAAGAAGGTTTTGGTTTTGCTACGTTTCATAAGCACCATAAAGAGATTGAGATGACGTATATTTCTACACAAAAAAAAACATTAGAGCACCAGCAACAGCATTAGAGTCAAAATTTTAACAATCTCATGAATGAAAATCCTAGCGAAATTGCACTCATCCATCATCATTAAGCCAAAGGAGCCTTCAGTTAATATCATACATACAATATACATAAGTAAATCGTAGTTGCATTTTCACAAGTCATCCTCACAAGAGTAGACGAATATAAAATGTGTTCTTGAAGAAGGTTAACCGATGTCAGCAGCTGGTGTAGATTTATCTTTTTGCAGCTTAGCTTTCAGTACACAACCTATTGACTAGGTATCTCTAGTCATTTCTAGCCGTCTACACAACATTTATCAATCAATCGTATTCAACGTAAAAGTAGCTTCGACGCCGACAGCAAAACTACACTTAGAAAGCATATAATTGCAATGAAAGAAAAAACAATTATTGTAAACAGTGATGAAACTGTTATTCTGTTAAATTGACAATAAACTCATTATCTATTAGAAACGTTGGTGATGTCATTAAGATTATGTAAGACAATTGATTTTGAAACTCAATTTTCTAAAGAAAACACAAACCGAAGTACCTATCTTTAACTCGTTAAATGCGTAGATATGACTATAATTTTTTTAATTAACTTGATTATGGGAAATCTGTATTTTTTGCAACAATTTCTTTCTTTACATGTTGAACAAAATACATAGATAGAAATATGCGCAAAACTAGGTTAGGTTAACGAAACTTAATGAAGGGCCGCTTCAAAATAAATACCACGTTAAAAATAACACTGTTTACGCTCATTATTAATAGTAACCGCGTTTTAATGTCAATTACCTCTCGTGGTAACCTCAAAACTATAAAAAGACAGCCCTTCAATCTGCGCGCGCTAATTACCGGACACCCGTGGCGAAAACTGATGTATATGAATATTGCGGCTTTTACAAAGGCCGTAAATTCTGACGTCATTGTCGCTCACACCAGATTGCGACACTTGATTTTTTGACGCCCAGATGTTCTTTACTGACTAAATTAAATGATCATTAAGTACAGCGAATAAGTATCACTACATTGCCACATTATAAAATGGAGTAATTTGCTTGCGTTTGAGATAACTCTGCTTCAAAAACTACTGATTGGACTGTCATGCTGTTTCCTCCAAAAGATAGAGTGACTCATGCGGAAGGTTCTGATACATATGTTGTTTAAACCGGTAAAGCCTGCTAGTTTAACATAAATTTTAGAAGACCTAATATATTTATGTATCGATGCCTATAATTTTATTCTAGCTAGCTGCTAAAATATCTCCCTTGTGGCTTACAGAGCAACGTATCGAAAGCGGTTTGGTATCAAAATTATAGTGCCGATTGACACCTAGTAGCTAGTAGACCAGACTGGCAAGCTGCCATGCTGTTATAGGCACAAACTTATAACTAAACGTAGGTATAAAAGAACTGTTTGTACATCTGACAATAGCAGACTACCATTGGTTAGTCATAAGCTTTGGTTAGAACAGAGAGTATATTTGCATTTTTAGTAATTTGCAATACAATGAAGATAATTCTGGAACGATTTTCCAGTATCCATCTCAACTTAAAGCTGGATTTAACTATCCACAAGACATTCAACTCTATAAAGACAAGATCTGAGATTGAAGATCCCACTATAATACCAAGTTCCACAGGTCAAGTAATAGAGATTTCCAAGTACATAGTAGTAGCAAATAAAACTTGTTTTGCTGCACTTTTCCCGCATTATTCACTTATACCGTATATGTGATGCCCTCTGATCTCACCGCAAAGATGGCGCGGCGGCACTCTCTTATTAAAAGCTTTACAAGATTCCGTGGAGCCCGCAGTCTATTGTTCGAGATACTCCACATTGTTCAGCATTAAAGCCTTCTTCAAATAAATTAGGAATTCTAGAACTAATTTTGACACACTACAGTTTTATTTTCAAAAGAGGATTTGCTAAGTTTTCATTTTCTTTTCATCCAGCTTTATTCATCATCTTCCTAGCCTTTTCCCAACTATTTTGGTGTCGTATTCTAGTCTTAGCGGATGCAGCTGATTACCAGTGTTTTACATGGATCGTTACTCCTCTACCCAATCACCCGGGCAACCCAATACCTCTAGGTAAGACTCCATCCAGTAACTCTATTGTTATACTTTTTTCAAACTGTAAACACTGTGTAGGTATTGTTAGTTTAATTTACCTAAATATCATTGACAAAAGCACAAGGTTAAAGTTTCGGATAGCGATTAAACTTCGGTATTTATAAGCTGGTTTCAAAACTTTGTGGATGCATTTCACTATGGTTTGAAACAGCAATTTTGGCTTTGCCACTTTGTACAGAGACAGAATCACTTCCGACTAATAGAGAAGGTATAAAACACTTGATGATACTGCAAGCCACATTTACTGACTGATTACAGATTTCTAACATAATAATTTACCGTCACCTCATTACTGGCCGTCATAATTTCTACTCTAACAACTACGTATAGAACAAAAAGTGACATCAATCACGCCGCGACCGATAACCGACGGATGTCGTTAACAGTCGCTCGTATCTCTCGAATAACAAACTTCCTTACGTCGACTTCCTTGGCGAATGGTTATTTACGGACTGTTGTCGTGTTAACTTTGAGTGTTGCTGAGCTGATGACTTGCCTGAAGTTTTAATAAAATACTTTGGTAAAGCGGTTTTTGTTTAAATTGTTTTCTGCTTAGTCGATAAGTGCGAGTTATTTTTACCTCGCTTTATGGCGCTCATTTTTACCATCGTCAACGGACATCGGTAGGAACGATGAGAATAAAAGTGTAGTCAAAATTAAAACATCCACGTACGACAGTTCAAACAAAACACAAACTAAAGGCAAGAAAAGTGTTGAAGGGAACAAGAAATAAAGCCGTCAAGTGCTTTCAGCTCTAACGTGTAACAAAGCTATCAAAAGCAGCAGTCACGAGTGTGCGCGACACAGCCCATATTTCAAATGAGCCCGCCTCCGAGCTACACTGGGGACTATAAAAACTACTCCGGATATACATTTCCGTAAACTAATAGACGATGACGTACAAAATACACCCCAATGATCATCAAAGAAACTGTTGAAAACGTTCTCTTTCAAACGCATTCTTAAAAGAGGTTTTGAAAGAATTGCGATTTAAATTTCGTATACAATTTGACCATCGAGAAATGATTTCTGTATTTAAAAGTTATATTACACACTACCTATGCGGTTTCATTAAATACTTATAATGACATGCATAATATCATGTGCAATCACCAATGCCCACCAATCTTAACTACAAAATGCGAGTGTTACGGAAGACGCTTACTCAAAGTCGGGAGCGGGGTGGAATGGAAAGCTAAGGAAGCCTGAAGCTAAAATTGCGAATGAATTGCTTCTCCGTATGAAAATAAGGCATGGGGAATACTATAACGGAACTATGACATAATGTTGAAACTGGATTTTTCCTAGAACAGATTGATGCTATTACCGCAAACGATAATGAAAAATATTTTGTTACATAAGCTTGATAGTGCTTAGTCTGAGGTGAAACACTAGCCAGATGATGAATAAATCTCCCGTCTTGATTCCGATTTCTTCGGCACAAATTCAACTATAAACAATGACGTAGGTCGACCGCAAAAGATTTATTTATATAAAAAAAACTCATTGTATGTAAAAATGGAACATTCGTCACTCAGTACATTTTACGGACGAACGTAAATTGGACAAAATGACCAATTTTAAGGGGAAATTGAATCGATATTTACGATAATGCGAAATGTCCCTTTAGAGATTTCTTTAACCACCCACAGAGAATGTTTTTTGGTAATAAACCACTGTTTTTGGAGAAACCTCATTGTCATGTCTACCGAAGATTGCTGTTTTCGGAATTTGGGCGTTGCTACTCAATAAATCTTCTATCATACATTTGTGTTCTTCCTAAAACAGTCAATCAGTGATTTCTAAACGATTTACGGTTTTATATTGTTGAATTGATTACTTCAACAGTCTACGTTTTGAAATAGATTTTTATGGTTATTATGGTAACAAGACAGTTATGAATGACGGTCATACCAGCCAGCAGGAACGTGTCAAACCGCGATGTTTATCTCCTCACCTGCAACAAGAAAATCTTGATAAGCGTTTTGAAATAAAAGAAAGTGTTGTAATAGTAGAGACCAAAACATTACAGACGGCATTGCGACATGCGACAGTGGCAATTTAAAATTGGTCGCGAGAAGTTTACAGACGAGAGTTAAGAGATTAATTGATTTGATTAAATGAACGACATTCGCGGACGCAATATTGGGAATCAAATAATAAAATTCCGTATATTTTTCTGCAGCTTTTCATATTTGCTAGTGTTCTCAAATTGTCTGAGCTTAAATATATGTTTGTAGAAGTAGATAATCAGGTAGAGTTTAAATAATTCAAATAAAATATAGCTTGAAGAACTATTTCAGCGGTTCTATAGAAAATACATAAGTATGAAAGGTTATCTTTTCCAATAAGTATTAATCAAAGGAATGTCGTCTAGTTTTGCAGCAATTCCATAAGTTACAAAATAAACTAGCATTTAATACGAAAAACACAATGACTGCAATAATTTTATGTAACAGATAGCCAGGCTATATCGTGTGTAATATCACGATGAAAACACGGTATATTAAGTAAACTAATTCTTTGTAAAAATAATTATTCAAAATGTCTCCGCGGAGACAGACACTGTGCTTCGTCGTCACTTTATTATCGCTCAACGTAAGTTCATTAACATTATTTATCTCCTTAACTTTGAGGATAAAGTCTCTCTGATTGATAACAAAACTTTTTTACTTTTACAGAATGCTCTTGTGTCTGTGACAAGTGTTGATGTTGGGCCTGGCCTATCGGAGTATTACCCAGCTTCAAGTTTGCAGACTCCTCCACTCACAAAACCTTTCTTATCTGCTGCATCTGCTAATAGAGTATTACCAGATAATTTTCCGGGCACGCCAAAGATATATCCAAATCCTCGATTAGGTTTGAACAACGTATCGCCTTACGGGTCTTATCCGCAAAGCATTACACCTAATACCGTTCCGACGTTCTATCCCAATCCAAATGTGTTACCAACATATTCGACATACATACCACACCCTGACAAATCGGTTCCGTTACCGATTGTTGAAAAAACCGACGGATTTTATTCTCCAGATATAGATTCTTTGACGATAATAGAAAATAACTCTCCTATCACACAAACGGTTCAAGTGGATATTGACAGCAATTCATTCGACTTCCCAAATGCAGATGTGGCCAACATCTACCAAACACCAATATCTGCACAGATGCCAGCGACTCCACTGGTGTTGGCCACTCCACAAGTTCCGAATCCTCTCTTAGCGGGTGGCGCTAATAGAATATTTCCAGAATATTTGCCAACTACCCAAAGAATGTTTCCAAATCCAAGATTGATGAACACATTTCCTTGTGGGTCTTGTCAGTCAGACGCTACGGTCAGCACACTTCCGACATCTTGTTGTGCAACTCCGAACGTGTATACCACACATTCTGCTTATACTCCACTAGTCGAAAATACGATCACTACAAATCCGTTTCCGCTAGCTAAACAAATAACAGATTTATATTTTTCTCCAGGCTTGGATTCGTTGACTGTTATTGAAAATAGTTCTCCAATAACACAAACTGTGCAAGTAGATGTCGATACAAATTCCTTCGACTTCCCGTCTGCAGATGTGGCTAACATATATCAAGCACCAATTTCAGCACAGACGTCAGCAACTCCTCTGGTGTTGGCAACTCCGCAAGTTACGAATCCTTTCATGGTAGGTGGTGCTAATAGAATGTGTCCAGAAACTTTGCCAGTCACCCAAACAATGTTTCCAAATCCTGGATTAAGTTGGAACACAATCCCCTACGGATCTTACCAGCCCGACTGTACGGTCAGTACCCTTCCAACATCAGTGTATGTAACTCCAAATGCTTACACATCATATTCTCCTTATTCAAGTATCCCAACAATCGAAACTACGATCTCTGCGAATCCATTACCGGTAGTTGAACAAATATCAGATACAATTTATGCTCCAGATTTAGACTCATTGACTATTATAGAAAATAGTTCCCCTATAACACAAACTGTGCAAGTAGATGTCGATACAAATTCCTTCGATTTCCCAAGTGCAAATGTGGTAGATATCTATCAGACACCAATTACTGTGCAAACGGCCCCGACGCCTCAGGTGTCGCCGGTTATATCAGTTACTCCGCCCCTTGCCGAAATCTTGCCTGTGCAAAATTACGTACAAGAAATTTGTCCGCAGACAATAGAACCGTGTATTACTCCTATAGTGCCTATAGACACTTCAGCTACAATTCTTCCGTCATACGATGTAGGATATTGTCAGCCATATCCGATTACATTACAAGTGAATATGCCACCGCCTTGTATCCCGGAGCCTGTGATAGCTATTATAAATCCGTGTCAAAATCAGCCTCAACCTCAGCCTGCTCCCTGTGGCTATCCATCTTATGATCCTTCATTTGCAATGCCTCCGCAACCTATCATAGTGATGGAGAAATCTAATTCTAACTGGAAGAATATCCTTCCAATACTTCTGTTGACTCTTTTTGACGGCTGTGGCAACTGTGGTGGGGGTTACGGCAACTGTGGTGGGGGTTGTGGCAACTCTCAGTGTACAAGTACTCCTATACCATTCCCGATAGTGATTCCTGTAAATAACCCTGTTGTGAATACGGGTCGTTCAGGACGCTCTAGAAGTAAAAGTAAGCCTGCAAGCGGGGGCGACGCTGAATGTGCCAAAGTGGCATAATGAGGAAATATCTGGGAATTATTGCTACAGTGCTGGAACCTGTAGATGTTAAATAATGACCATTGTTTTATAACACAATCAGTTGGTAGCAGAAAATAGACATTCTATTTTTACCCACTTAATTGTTTGTTGTATATTGTTATTTAAATATTAGCTAAAACAAATGTGTTTTCGTGGAAACCTTTACATTATACGAAAATAGCCTTAAGTAAATGTTATTCTATTTAATAAAATCCTTGTTCAACGATATTAATATCTTTTATTTTCCTTCCTTTCACACACGTGTCGGTAGTTATGTCGGTTTTAAGTAGTTCCAGCCCACTTGGTTCCACGTGGAGCGTTCTTACTTGAGGACCTTAAGGGAAAAGGCAACATTTTATCATTATTTTATTATGTTGCCACTTCCTGCATTATCTCGGCAACAATGAATCAATATACCTTATACACGGTTATTAATAAGTAACTAATATTTCCACATGTTGAACATGAAGATATTTTGAATCTTCAAACTACATATTTTTCTTCTGTGCAAAAGTCCGTGGCTTAAAAATGTATTCACAAAACAGAGTAACTTCTAAATGGTGTCAGCCATTTTGTGTTCACATACTGCTGAGAGCTTTGCATAAAGCCAGCAACGTCGCATTCGCGTCGTAGAAGGAACATAGGACAAATGCTTTTAATTCATTTGTACATGTGTCTAAGACAACTCATAATTCTGAAATAACCTAAAGAAACAGTTTTAATTATCAAAAGAGAAAGACAAATCTATAGTAGTCTTCCCTACAAATAATTACTACTCTAAACCAATGAGTATTAGTTTGAAAATTCGCTACTCCCGCCCCGCCTAACAGAATATGACCGTGATAGATGAGACTATAAAACTCCAAGTAGCTGAACACTCATATGCTGTAATGTATTTCTTACATCATGTGTATGTAAGGGAAGGGACATACTTTGTTGGAGAACGCTGTCTGTGACAAAGTTAAAATATTGCAAGACGAAAGATTTAAAAGAAAGTAACAAACAAGAGGATGGTTGGTTGTGTGGTAAAGTTTTTTTTGCTAAAACATAACACGATAACATGCGACAATAATATGTACTTATATCTTTTTTTTTTTTTTTTTAGCGACGTAAAATCATCAAATGACCCCTCCCGCTGTGGGTTAGCAGCGGTGAGGGAGTGTCAGACTCTTACTGACTAAAATCGTCGTGTTCCGTCATAGGCCTTTTATGTACCAGGGCCGCGGTATCTCTTTCGAACAACCCGCAGCCCCGGCAGGCCTTGGCCCTGCTGGGCCCCGCTGGGGTTATGTACTTATATCTAACTTCCCATTCAGCACACCATTAATTAAATAAAATCAGCCTCAGAAATAGAAAATGAACTAAACATAGATTCTTAAAAATAGCCAAATTTTTAGGTCCCCTAAACCTTTTGTGATACCTACCTACTTAAAAACATATAAAACTTCTTGTACTCATCAGCATATCGACATATCCTTAATTATTGATCATCAACTCCACATATGTACGTCTGTTTTATTCCCAATATTTCACAGCATTAAAGCTCGCTCGTATAACTTTGTGTGTTTACGTTAACTGTAATTAAACTGAATGGACGACTCGAGGAATACCGTTTGCCAGTAATTATTGCCAGATAAAAACAATTTGCACGCGAAAACGTTGCCCTCACGCAAAAACAGACATATGTTACTTTAATTATATTTATTTCTTTGCTTTTATACGTATTTTCATATTTACATGTTGTTAAAAGAAACAAATAAGGTTAGAATATTTCATGGTGCACCAATAATTTAATGCTGCCTGCCTTATACTGGCTATTCAATTATGGATACTTAGATCATCACGGTCGTCATCGTCATTTTAAAGAGGTGACCCTTTTTGGCGCTATATTGCCGGCATGCAACTTTTGACCCAACAATGTTTATGTAAATTAAATGTAGATTTAGTACAATCCAGATAGTACGATGTCTCGTATTTCAATTCGGGAGCTATATCAGTCTTTAGAATAAGGCATAGACAGAGACTGTCATATGATCGATTAAGTATTAGGAACTAACGTCTACAATCAAAATGTTATTACGCTGTAATTAAAGGACATTGTTCACACAACTGTCGTACGATGAATGTTAGCAACGTTTAGTGCTCACAAAGGAATAAAAACGTACAACAATAACGTTCGTACATTTTTGTCTCACAAGTTTGAATCTGGCCCAAGGGACGCTATGTTCCATAGTAAATCGCTCCGTGAGAAATGGGTACCGCAATCTATTAGGATAAAACGCTCCTTTTTCTTACCTAAAGATATGAAAGAAAAAGATAGCCTATCTGGTTATGTCAGTTGGTTATTGTCAGGGAATCCTTCATAGACGCCTGATTCAGCAAGTTTCTTTTTACATTGCATTATTTAATCTTAATAAGATAGTTTTAGAGAGCAGGTTAATATAACGGGATCTGATCGTACGCTTCATGCAAGACTTAAGTTCCATCAAAATGGTAAACAAGCACACAAGTAAATTAACAATAGGCAGAAATTATCAAAACCTATTCGAACTATATTGGCACTACCTACATGGAACATTTTCAATCAAACTTAGTTAATTAAATAAAGTTCCATTCCAGTCCATTTCCAGGAACATTTGTACGACATAAGTGTTTCAATTTTCAATCAAACATTCGGTTATTAATAGAGAAACCGATCGATTACCGCCTGCAATTACAAGGGTTCAACATTTTGCAAAAATTCATTTGCATAACGTAGGTATGTACAAGATAGATTTAATATCATAATTGGTATAAACTAAAATGTTCGAGCGTTATTACAGAATAGTACCTACTTAGACCAGACATTCGAAAAACAATACATTTGCCTTAAAGTCGAGTCAAATGTCTGTTTAACTTTTTGGTTATAAGTAACACAGATACTTTTCAATTAAGCACCTAAGTAAGATTCAAAACACACAGATATTACTCTAATAGAATAAACAAACAAAGATAAATTCCCCTATCGAGTGAGCACGTGAGATAATTTACGTTAACGTTTCTAAATCGATAAGATAAGGGGAACTCATTGATGTAACAACTACAAGTATAAAATATCTCCCATTAAGAAAGTTCACTTGATGTCTTATCGGCAGCCAGTGGACACCAATGAGTCAGTTAATATAACTATTTAATTAAATATGAAATTAATAATTTATTTTAGTGCCATATTTTCTATATTTTTATTTAGCTATACGGTAAGTTTAGAAGATACACGTTACTTTTTTTTTTCAATTTTGTTCAAATTCTAAGTTGTGATTAACCTTCACACAATAATCAACTCGTTGGTATTTATAATTGGTAAAATCAAAAGTAAATTAAAACCTTATTAACATGTGCATAGAATTTATTTTCAAACAACAACAGGAAACGTACCGCAGTTTTCAAACATACAGCCGCACAAGGAAAATCTAAGTTGGCAAGCGAACACAAAGAGTTCCGAAACCTCTTTAACTTTTCGACTTTTCTACAGCTACATTCCTATAAGTTCAATGATCTATCGAACGACTAGGACACATGTATCAACAATTCGTTCTATAGCTATCTAACTGTTTTTGTTACAGGAAACTGAAGTATCAGCTCAAGGAATCTACCCATATTATGGCGGTGGTCCTCTCACAATCTCCGACAACAACAATGATGACGACTTCGGCCTCCTTCTCACTGTCCTACTCCTAGCAACCAGGAATAACAACGGTGGTTGCTGCGGTTGCTGCAACTGCGGGGGTCAAAACATACCCATACCGTACCCAATACCCATACCTACGAACAACCCTATAATTACTACATCAGGAAGAAATAATAACGATGGAGATTGCAATGGTGGAAATGGAGATACAGTGAATGTTATCACGGAGAATGAATCGAATGTCTCGACGGAAGCCGAGGCTAATAATGACTTGGATAACGAAAATAATAATGAGTCATCAGCCCGATCCATGGCACAAAACAATCCAGACCCAATGGCGGCCCTACAATAAGAATATCTATTTATTTCCTAACTTAATGTTTAATTTATGACAACACTCTAAAAACGATTAATAAACATGATGAGAAAGCGGTATCATCAATTTTATTGACAGCCAATTTCCCTTAATATAGTAAAATTTGGCTTGCACACACCCTGCAAGCCAAATTTAAATATCCAAGGTCTAAAATAGATTGATGGACAAACAATTTAGGATATTAACGTTTATTATATTAGGAAAATGCCTAAAATAACACGATGGTAGTAGTTAATTAAATAAGTAACACCTACGTTTAATGAGATAAATATCAAAGTTGAAATCGGAATGGTGGACTATGGTCTAATTGTTCATCGAATCCTAGTTATTTTGTCCCCCGTAATCGAATCCAAATCTTCAAGTAATTATGCTCTTCAGAAGAAAAGTAAACCAGTTTAGTCATTTAATGCTTAGATAGCGGTGATCACATCGATAAGTACAAAAAATCATCGTCAGCATAATATAGGCCTAAAAAATTCACATGTTCACATTGCAGCATTTTCCAGTCTTGCTCATGACTTTTTGAGTCAGACATTTTTCCTTTGATCTCTACGATGTCGACGGAGCAGCGCAGCGTGATAAAAAATGGCAATTTTTTTTTCATGATAATTCTATTTTTAAACTTTTGAAATAGAAACTTTTTAATGCATGTATATAAACTCCGTTATAGTGATACATATTATGTAGAGGAGTGCTAAATAGATGACTAGCTAAGCAATGTATAATGAAAGCAATCTAAATAATGTAAGACCAGTTAGAATGTGTTTTATTCGAGGAAACGGTATCACTAGCAATCCGGATTAGCATTTCTATTGAGCCATTAAGGGATTGCACGATTGTTTATTGCCAATGTTTGTAGCTGTATAGTTAATCATCTCCCTTCTTCAAACTGGTTACTGGCTGTTTTTGTTGATAGTTAAAATACACTAATAAATCCCGCTTTAATTATTAAAGAAAAACATCATTAGTGGCATGCATATTAGGATGAATAGAACTCTATTATAGTATCCAAAAGATTTTATTTATTGAGCTCCAAAAAGTACATTTTTTCTAAAGCAATACATTTAAGGTTTACGTAAAGAAGTCTACGAAGTTACATTTTATTTAAACCATTTTAACACACATCCACGTCACATCATCACGACCATAAAAATCTGCAGGACTTATAATCTTCACATTATTTTCAGTTACTGATCATTTATCTTGTTTATAAAATTCACTTTTTTCTCTGCACGGTGACAGCGCCCCGCATAGACAGTCAACCAACTAAGACTGCGTTATCTCACTTTATGCTTGAACGTTTTTTTTTCTAATTTGCCAGCTGCGACAGATTGTTCGAGACGTAAATATTTATAACGCTACAGATAAGCTAGAAAACTGCAGACAGGAATAGTCACTATTTTTGTCTGTTTAGAGTGCATTTTTTAACCAGTTCGTAAATCAAATTCTGTCTATTTTCGAAACTTGGCCTCTACGTCGTAAACGACTTAAGTTCTAGCCTAAAGTAATATGCTGATAATAATATTTTTTGGAGAGTCACGTACACCGCTTTCTTTATTTAGTTTGTGAATATAAAATACCATTTGAGTCGAAAACCCTGAGAATAAGATAATTTTTCACAACGCCTTTACATGATTTTGTGTGCAGAAGAAAAGCCTTTGAAAGCCTCAAATCATTCGATCGCCTTTTATCCTTTTGAGCGTAAATTATGTACATCGTAATGTGTCTAAGTAATTTTTGCCATTACGAAAATTGTTCGCACTTTTCTCGACTTTTCCATTTGTTACTTCAGTTCTAAACCTATGTAATAGTTTCTGTCAATTTAGTCAAAAAACTGTTGAGAAATTGTAACGAAAATTATTTTTTACCCAAATCTAATGAAAATAAAACAAAATAATTCTCAATCTGTCTTTATTTTTAACTGTAAAAAATTCAATTCACGTAGAAAAGGCATTTGTCAACACAATATAACCTGTCTCATAAAAACTATTAAGATGCATTATACGAGTATTTATTACATGATCACAGCAGTACGAGTATTTTTTAGATGTGTAATTAATCAATCACTTTCCATTGCAAATGCGAGCACAGCATCGTAAAATCTTTTTAAAGAAAAATCTCGATAAAACTAGCTTAGTTCACGGCGACGCTTGCATTCATTAAGAAAAGGACAAACATTATTTTGAAAATAGCACAGGATTGAATTAAGTTCTTCGGTACATTATTTCAATTGCTTTTGGAATGGAGGAGTGTTATGGAAGTGTTAAAATGCACAGTTTATTCAATTTATAGTCACAATGTCACAGATTACTTCAGAATATAAACCTTACATTGTCTCTATACAACAGCTATATAATTCATAGACTTACAAACAAAAAGAAAACTAGCTATCAACTCCAATAAAAAGTGTTCCACCCGACAGTCTTGCAGCAATAAAAAAAACTATCTAATATCGCAGCGATAGATCGAACACGGGAGATCTTGTTTCAATAATGTATCGTAAATTATCTGTTAATGCTCCACCGCTTTTCAGCTCTGCGCGCCTGGTACCTGAGCGGACTACTGCAGAATTTTATTAATTACTAGCTGTTGCCCGCAACTTCGTCTGCGTGGGCAATATAGAATAGTCAAAATACTACTTATCCCGTAGGTGCATTCTTTCACGTGACAGTATAATTAGGATTAGCACTTAGCAGTAGCATAGATGTCATAGGTGTCATTGAACACCATTGGCAGTCGTTACGGGTAGTCAGAAGCCAGTAAGTCTGACACCAGTCTAACCAAGGGGTATCGGGTTGCCCGGGTTACTGGGTTGAGGAGGTCAGATAGGCAGTCGCTTCTTGTAAAGCACTGGTACTCAGCTGAATCCGGTTAGACTGGAAGCCGACCCCAACATGATTGGGAAAAAGGCTCGGAGGATGATGACTTAGCAGCAGCATAGATTCATTGATCAAGGTTGTGTTGTGGATGTGACCATTTATCTAAACGAAAGAAGTAAAGTTTGTGACGTTGTGAATATCTCTGGATCTAGTCAGCCAATTTGGAAAATTATTACGTATGGTGCGTAAGTAATTTTCACAGGAAACAGCTATAATCTATGTCTATATGCTTTGAGTCTGACAAAGCTGTCATTTGTAAATTTTCTGCAGCTGCTGCGACTAATCAGAAGCCAGAAAGTCTGTCAGTCTTACCATGGATATCGTCTTGTGTAGTCGATTGGATTGAAGATAGGTAGATAGGTAGTCGCTCCAAGCAAAATATTGGTACTCAAACAGATTCGGTGACTGGAAGCCAACACCAACATAGTTGGGGAATAGCTGGATGGATGATAAAATGAGTCATCATCATCAGCAGGCGCATAGGGTAGGATAGTTTCACTTACTCACTATGGTAAGGCTGACCCCACATTAGGCGTGCGCGATCCTCGGGCGTGTGAGTAGCGCGGGCGTCGCGAGCGCGCTGCAAACGCCGCAGGGCAGCAAAACGCGACGCTCATGCAACGCGCTCGCGACGCACGCGCGGCGCCCGCGCTACTCACACGCCCGAGGATCGCGCACGCCTAATGTGGTGGCCTAAGCCGGGACTCCACCGAAATGTTTGCATTACTTCACGAATAGGCAAAATGTACGTATCTGTGAGAGTCCACTTCATGTGTTCGTACTTGAAACCTGCAGTTTTGCCAAGATTTTAAAAATGTGCGCTCGCAATTTGTCATTTCTTGGTGGAGCCAGCAAATCAAAAGAAACATAAGTGTTGTATACTGTGCGTCACTACCGCATACCGGGAAAATTTCGCTCTTGCGGAGGACGTATATTTTGTGTCACACGTAAACAGGACGACAGTAAGTATCCACCGAAACACTTTCAAAGATCTGATGAACGAACAAATCAGACCTGACTTGGTCACCTGGGGCCAATCAGAGCTCTATGAAGCGATAATATAATACGCTTTGGCTCCTACTGTTATTGTGGTTTCTGAAAATTTATTCACCTCATTCAACGATGAATGTAATTCTGATGGCGACGTTGGCAGATCAACTCTTTTGACTTCTCGAATAGGATACCATTGGTTTTTGTGCTATGCACACCTGCAATGCATTCTGGATTAGGATAGGATATAGGTGGATAGGATTTGCAACAGAGAACAATTCTGTCTTTAGATTTGTGATTAAATGACATCAAACGTAGTTTTATATAAAAGGTATTTTTTTAGACTTGGCTCGGGTCGTACTGAGACTGTTCGTAATCGTGAACAGTGTACTTGCGATCAGAAGTTGAAAGTAAGCATGTCTCTGGCATGCGACGCGCTATTTGTACGTTTTCAGACGCATAAAGCATTTTACGTGTGTATGGTATTAAATAGAGAAAGCTCCCATTTCTTATCTGCATTTGTATCTGTTCTTGTTTTTAAAGCTACAGAATCCTACATTACCTACCTCACGCTTAGCAGCGCTTGCGAGAGATAGATCCTCATTTCTTCTAGGATTAAGTTTACATATTTTGCATCAGATAAAATAATTAAGGTCTACTTAATACTACTCACTCAAAGTAATTTGTTTTAAGGCCAGTACATTAGTGGAAGATAAGCTAAACTATGTGTATGAAAAAATCCTGATAGGAACTCCATCTATAACTTTAAACGATAATTAATTGTTCCACTAAAGTCATCATTTTTGACATAATGTTCAAAAAATAATTTAGATGATTAGATAATTAAGATTAAGATTAAGAAGAAAAATAATTTAGATTTTAAATTTGGCTGAGAACTATTAATTTTCTTTTCATCAAGGTAATAATTATAGTTGGATTTTGATGTGGCACGGCAAACTGACAAACACTATTGAAATGTCTATCGAAAAATTACACTACGTGTTAAAATATGGTGAATTACGGAAAATACACAACTCCATCTGTTGAAATAATAATACTCTATAAAGAATGTATGGTAATATTGTCATTTACCATCTCGCTCCTTTGACTAATTTGATGTATTTTATTTACCACAGATTTAGCACAGATGGAGCTACTTTAACCTTGGCTAAACAAAATTTTCATATTTTTTTTTCTTCCGAAGTTACTTATAAAGGTGTGTTTTCTGTGTAAAGATTAATAATAGGCCGATCAACTAATATAAGTACAACATTCAAATGTACAGTTTTGACAAATAGATTGCGTGTCGTAATATTTTACATCTTGAATTCACAAAATTTATCATATCTTTTGATAAAGTGAATCGATTTCGATGAAACAAAAACTAAGTAATACCCCAAGTTACGTAGAATTTTTGTATATAAGCATTGTCTGCATTTAATTCGTAGATTTTACGTGAATCCCGAACGAACAAACAGACAAACAGACAAAAATTACAAAAATGATGGAAATGGGTTCTGTTAGTTATTCTTTAACATGCTGGCTATTTTTTTTGTCAATTTCTTCAATGTACAAAAATTACTTTTCTACAGATTTATTATATGTATAGATTTAAAGGCGTTTATTTGAACTAAGTATATCGTTATTTCTATTTATCACTTTTATTTCAAATGCTGAGATTTCAGTCGAGAATATTGGGGTTTCATCTTTTTGTTTAACAACACTTACCGTCTTACCACAAAAACTTTTAAACGTCAGTTTATGCCTTGTCTAAAAAAATGTCAAATTATGACGTTGACATATGGTTCATTTTGCAGCCAAAATTTTATTAGACAAGTGTAAAACAGGGTTTAAAGTTTTTGTAGTAAGGCCCCTAATGTTTTAGATAAAGATGGAATGTCGTCTTAAGAAGATAATTTACTAGAGTAGGCCTAGGCTATCGATATTCAAATGTGCTTTATGAATATCGATCAAGGTTAAGAGCAATCTCAAGTTTCCTTGAGCATGAGTGGGTGCTAGATGTTCACAGTAATGTTTTGACCTCAAGCATAAGTGCTAAGTTCTTAACTTCTAAGAGCCTCGAACACTCAGTACTGAACCAACATCGATGAAGTTTAAGATTTTTTGTTTTATGTACAAATTCAACTTTCGAACAAGTCATTATTGCAAAAGTCATAGAAGGAATCGAAATTAAAGGTACTCATTATCTTAATGTTATCTTACATCGGACATTTCATACGTCTTCCATTGAAAGACGTGACGAGATAATGCGAACTACCCACATCTCACGCACAGATAAAAGATACACAGATAATTGACTGGCAATTACGTCACATCTCTCAAACAGATATAATTAATCGTATATAAGAAGAAATAAAAGAATATTGTACAGATTTTCAAGATGGCGATAGCCATAATTTATTGTACGTTGCTGCTATTATATCTACAGGTAAATATTTTTTTGTGTTTATATTTTATATGTGTGGGTGTGTATCTATCTAAATTCGTGATTTGTTTTTCCAGGGAAATAGTGCACAACAATGTTTGCCCAATAATCAAAATGTAGGCGTAAACAATGCCATCGGGTTCCAACAACCATTGCAAAGGACGAATACAGCGAATAACATAAACCAAACCCCAAATGGAGGATTTAACATCAATTTTCCAGTGCAACAAGGCAATTTGCAACAAGCCAGCTGCGCGAATTTACAGGGGAATATACAGCCATCATTGAGTCTCCAAGCTAATTTGCAGCCACAGGCCGGGTCAGGGCCAGTACCTAATGTCCAGTTTGTCAAACAAGGATCAGTTCAGTTGTCTCCCGGCTTTGGACCCAATCAGGCTAAATCTCAAACCAGTACGGCACAGTTGAATACTGGTTGTCGGCAAAATCAAATTTCCCAACAGCAAAATGTGGCTTCTATTTCAAATGTACCCACGTCAGTGACACAAAACGCTCCCTTCGCATCTAATGCACTTGCAGAATTAGCAGCTCTGAAAGGCCATCCTTCATTATTGTCACTTTTTACCGCGCAAAATAACGCTCAGCCGCAACAAAACCAACAAATGGCTAATTTTAATCCATCGCAAAACCAATTATCGGACGCGCAAAAACAATTTTTGGTTCGCGCCCTTCAGTCACAAACTTCTGGACAAAATCAACCTTCTGTGACTTTCGGAGGAGCTCAAACACAGTTCAAAATATCTGGAGCAGATAATCGGCCAACTATCACCTTCCAGTCTTCACCTGTTTCGCAGCAGCAGCCCCAGGCCATAGTGACTCCAATAGCCAGCCAACAACCTTATATAACAGTCCAAGCTCAACCGTTAACAACTTACCTTCAAAATCAACAACCACAAGTTATAGAGGAACCGTCATTAATGTCACTCATTTTATCAGAACTCCAGCCCACCCAGGAAACCCAGTATCCTGTGTACCCGCCGTACCCAGTACAAAAAGAGTCGAAATCAAATCTGAAATCGTTGATCCCGTTGATAATAAATTTACTCAAAGAGAAAAATAACTGTGGCTGCCGGAATTGCGGGTGTCCGAATAACGGATGTGGTGGTGTGAACAATACGCCTGAACCAACAATATTTGGAGGATACGCGAATCAAATGAATTATAGTCAAGGGACGGTAGAAACGCCTACGAAAACTACTACAAAAGAAAGTAAGGTTGAAGAAGTGAAAAGTAAGAATAAAAAAGAACGAAAAAAAATAAAGAAGAATGATGTAAAGGTTGAGAGTGAAGAGGCTTCTGAAGAAAATGATTCAGAGTATGAAGACGATAGCGAAGAAAATTAAACATAACTAGAAAATAAAATATTAGGTACTAATTGGTTACTGATAGACAAAATGTGATTGTTATAGTTTATACAAAATAGAATGTAAACCTAAAATTAAGTATTTATTTGCATTTATAATACAATTGGAATAAGACTTTGAATAATTTTTTGCAATCGATGTTTTATTGCTGAACAATTTGGTGTTAAAACAAGATTAACCAGCCCATTGAGTTTTAATGAGTTGCCCTTTATTCCCGCGAGATTCCGAAAACCGAATACCAGGTGTATTTGAACTTCGTCGAAATATTAATCTGTATCGTAGCTATTCTATTCATCAGCTACATTGCAGTATTACCTACCATTTAGTATTGTACTATCGAGCACTATATATTTGCATTTGTAATAGCAATAGCCATAGTTTAATGGAGGCATTATGAAGTGACATGCACACATGTGACCAGCTTGGACCATAGAGTTAAAAATATGAATCATAACATTGAAACATCGTCATGCACAACCTGTTTACTCGCAATTAATCAGACTATTGTGGTCGGTTTAATAGTTAGCGCTAAACGACCATTTTAGAATTCTGATTCTATTATTTTAACCGCACTCAGCTGTTGTTATTCAAACACATTTTCATTAAAACAATTTGCCAATTTCATTAATGACCCATGTAAATTGTCCATGTACAATTTTAGTTTACAAACACGTACCTACTGGAATGACAGTTGCGAAGTGACTAACTACGTCATCTCACAGCGTAGAAGCTGGAAATTATCCTCTTAACGTAATAAAGATAAATCAGGTAAAAACTAGACACAAAGCAGTAGATAAAAGTTCAGACGTAGGTACTACGCAGTATGATCCTAAGTTTCCTAACACAGCAGCTACTAAGGGCGCAGTATCAAACCAATTAATTAAAGCCGTGAAGATTATGAATTAAGCAATGCATGCAGGTGACTCACGTCTTCAGTATGGACACACATCCACCTGCTCTCTATCTCTGACGTTAGTACAAATACCAACAAAGACTGTACTAAACAAAGGATTATTTGTAGGTCAGTTTGGTATAAATTCTGTGTGTAATGTCATGAACATCATAATTCCTACAATGGTGTCGACAAGATTCATTATTCTTCTCTCAGTCGTCGTCGCTTTTAATGTGAGTTTTGAATTTATTAGTCTCATTTCTAGCATAGTTTGTGGCTGTTAGAGTAATAATCAGATTGTTTGCATAATCACTTTAAAGAGAAATGCCTGTCTGGGTTTTCATTGACAAAGATAACATTTTAGTCAGAATTTATCACTCTTTCCTAGTTAGTGACAAAAATAAATATTTAAATGAAAAACTGAGCGACGAAGCCTTTGTTATATTTCTCGGTTAAGTTAATCTTTTATATTTGACTCCAAATAAACAAAGGCGTAGTTGAGGTCCTCCTGGACTAGTTCATTGACCCTTTATCCCAGAGGACTCGACCCGAAATATAAACAAATGAGAGCCCAATATTTTGTTTTGTTCATTTGTTTTACTTGATCAGTCTTCAATCAAGAGTACCCACCCACACACAGCAGACAGTCGGCCAACAGTTAACCCGATGGTTGGCAATTTTTTTTTAAGAACATCTTGATTCTTCATCATTCTTCGTCGTTCTGTTACCTTCTAAATACCTGATCGCTTTTATGTGCGTACTATCATTCGTCTCGTTCGATTTATAAGCCCAAACAAACTACCGGCCGACTAAACATTTGTAGTATGAAGTACTCCAAAAAGTATTATATTATTATCTTTGAGGATGTTCATTAAGATCTTTTCAACACGTATTCGCAAGGTGTAGCAAAGCTCCGTGATGTGTTGACAGCTTGTCCAGTTGACAAGGCGAGAACAGTTTGAGAATGACATATTACTGCATGATGTCATCTCTATTCGCTATTGCAACTAAAATCTTATTACATCGTAGTTTACGGAGCTAGATAATTTATTTATTTACAAAGCAAGTATAGTACATTATTTGGAAAAAGTTAATATTATTGGGTAATGGGCCCAGTGCTTTCTAAATACACCAGAAAAGTTGCCAGTTGAAGCATGCAAATCTAAAATTATTTCGATTATTGATTCTTTTCTCAGTATTTTTTGCTTTATTAAAGCTTACAATATGCTTGTTTTAAAAGAAGAGTCCTTAGCGAATACGAGACAATATTATTACCCTATTACTATTCCACACGTGTATGTAGGTGTGTTCAATGGATTGTAGACAATGCAAATCCTTAGATATTTGTTAGAAATCGCTCGAAGCTTTCTCAAGAGCGTTGCCGTACAGGTCAATAGAACCTTTTAGTTTTTACTGTTCCATTTTATTGTCATGGACTTAAGTATGAGATCTTCGTTTCGAATACCTGGTTTCATTCTTTTCATATTTTATTTTTCAAATAGTCTCAATGCAAAACTACTCAAAATATTAAACAAACTATATTATGGTCTACTTAGTCAGATTAATTCCTCCTTCCTAAAATTCTGATACCTAATAACGATGTCACACTTCTGAATAGGTCATTCACAAGCTCCTTAAACTGTAAGGCTTTGAACACACTGCAAGCATCATCTAATGACATTAGTCGAAATCGGCTTATCATCGGATTAGAGCGCAGTGACCGGGCCGGCCCGTGGGGCTGTGACCTCAGCACTATTGTTTTAAGCAGACGAAGCGAATACATGGACATATTATATTATATCGTCACGCTTGTCACGTGAAGCATCAGCTGAATTCAAAGCATGTCTCGTTTTGGTAACTTGAGAGTCACTGCGTGTTTGAAGGACCGTTAGGTTTGCGGTGATGGTTGAAACACTGTTTTGTTTAGTACGCATATGTCACATAATATCATAAGCACTTTCGTATTGAGTTAAAAGTAAAAATATCCTATTAAGGTATCTATAGCAAGGGATTAAACAGCTCAACTAATTTTGATAAGTTTGAAGAGAGATTCTTCAAAATGCTATTATTGTTCTTACACACGCTAACGTAAAAAAGTTTTTTGACCGTAGTTCCTCAAAACCAAATATTTTTTTTGCAGGTGGCGAACGCAAATCCTTACGGCTACCCAGGCTGCAACGGAGGATGCAGAGGGGGATGCAACGGCCCAATCGTGACATATGGCCCACCTTCCTATGGCGGTACCTATGGTCCACCCGGTCCCTATGGTCCACCCGGTCCCTATGGTCCACCCGGTCCTTATGGCCCACCGGGACCATATGGCCCATACTCGGCACCTCCGAGTCCACCAATCATAATCGACGATGACGACAGCTCAATTGAGAAATGGCTACCTTTGTTCCTGATCTTGTGTTCATAGTGTCTTTCTATGAAAGAGAACTCTGAGCCCTGATCTCCTACTATGAATAAGACATAATTATGGTGAATTTCAGCCACCATTCTGACGGCTCAGATGCTTATGCAAAAGTTTGATGTATTTATAGAGAATCAGACGTCTGATTCCTGAATAGGATCCCACGTCATGTGCAGCGGTTTAGCTAATTGTTAACCGAACTATTTTTTAAAATAAAGTTTTGTTATTGAAAGTTTGTCGTTTTTCTTGCCTTCCACTATACTTAAGCTTGCATTATGGTTCAGAAATTAATTTACATAGTAAAATATATGATGGTTTACTTTGATTTGAAACATTTGACAACCTGATAAAGAATAGCGATCATTTAGAACACTATTCGAGTAATTTGGAACCTTTAGATGGCTTGAATATGCATATCTTTAGTCTATACAGCGACTACTCGTATAGTATACTAAATACCAATGATTACTGATACGCAGATAGGCATAGACATAACAACAATCTTGAAATCTACAACCAGAGTTAACATATCAATTTCCCTTACATAACACTACGTGCGACAAGTAATCGATATTAAGTAATTTTGGGAGCTCGATAAGCAAATAGTTTATTGTAATTTCTTAGAAATATTACTAAAATCACTGATATTGTTACAAGATGGTCGTATAAAAGCCTTGTTGATTATTGTCGCGAAATTATAAACGTTTACAATGGCTTCCGTAGCGTGGCTCGCTTGCTTTGTCGTTCTCTCCAACGTAAGAATCTCATATAGTTTTATTATTTTTCATATTTGCTATAAGTTCTTCATTCCTATATTCTTTGGTTTTGGCATATGATTGTTCCATTACTAGATATGAAAGTTCTATTCAGATAACATCAATGTGCAAATGGCAAATCAAGATAATTTTACTGATAACAACGATTTCATTCATTCTCATCATATTTTCCACTTTCTGTGTGTCTCCATAGGGTTCAAAATACCTTTAATTTTCCAGGTGATCCTGATCCAAGCCCAATTTGGGGGCTTCGGAGCGCCAGGATGCGGCGGTTATGGAGCTCCTCCACCTTACCCCATCGTGGTGAGGTCCAACAATGATGATGACAGCTTCAAGCACATCCTGCCGATCCTCCTCCTCCTGCTCTGTGACGGAGGCTACGGAGGCTACGGTGGTTACGGCGGTGGCTTTGGAGGCGGTTGCGGTGGCGGCTGCGGTGGCGGCTGCGGCGGTGGCGGTGGCAACTGCTGCCAAAACATCCCCATTCCCTACCCCATCCCGATCCCCATTAACAGCCCTGTTATCAACAGCTGCCCATAAGTCTACTGTTGTTCCATTTGCCATAGAGAGATCATCATCATCATACCAGCCTTTTTAGTTCACTGCTGATTGTAGGCAACTCCCAAGGAGTGCCAATCGTCTAACTCGCGATGATTTACATGGCATACAGTTTTAAAAGCATTTATCAGTTTTTTGTGTTACAATAGAGTGCTTTCTTAATAAGGAGTTTTTTCTTGACATGTATGTATATTATGTTACTTAATAAATAACTAAATTACTATTGCTTTTTTTATTTGCTTTGTCAACCTGTCTATTGGGCATGTCTTCATACTTTATTAAAAAGCAATTATTGCAGGACTCTATGGAATTTTATAAACTGCATTAAGAAATTATGTTACTGCGAAACTATTGTTACCAATACCTGTATCTTTTATATACGTGTCAAAGTTAACTTAGGGGGTTACATCATGTACTCGGTAACCGAGTTTGGTTTAGAAATAAGCGGTATATATAGGCTATTCAAAATGTTTTTTTAATCATACAACCTTCAAAATGGGTTTTAAGAACCTTCTTGTGTTTAGCGCAATTTTCCTGCTATGGACGGTAAGTTCCTCAACTGACAACAAAAATCCTTTTTTGTTCCCTTTTTCAAGGAATCAACGGCCTAAAAATTCTCACCAATTTTCCTTTTTTTAACGATTGTCATATTGGAGTATCCATAAGTACTTATTATAAAATTTTTCTCCAGATCTGTAAGGTGCACGGCCAAGCGGCTCGCGTGGAGTACCTCAACCAGCCCTGCTCATCATGCCCAACTACCTCTACCATCCAAACCTGCTCGCAGCTCGTCGTGCCAGCCGTCATCAAGCCCATGGTCACGCCATGCGAGTCCTACATCCAGGAGTCTGTTCCCTGCGTGCCAAGCTACAGCGGTTTCAATAGCTTCAACAGCTACCCGAACTACGCTCCTAGCTACCCTGGACCTATGCCCATGCCCCCAATCATCATTGATGATGGAGACGATGATGACAACTGGCACCACATTCTCTATTACCTCATTTTTGCGATGAGGAATAGGAGATGCTGTGGAGGAGGATACGGAGGTTACGGAGGCTACGGTGGTGGTTGCGGAGGTGGTTGCGGAGGCGGGTGCGGTGGTGGTTGCGGCTACAATGGTGGTTGCGGAGGCAACTGCGGTGGCAACTGCGGCGGTGGATGCGGCTACAATGGCGGTTGCGGAGGCAATTGTGGAGGCAATTGCGGTGGCAATTGCGGTGGTAACTGCGGTGGCAACTGCGGTGGTGGATGCGGAGGAAACTGCGGATGCGGATTTGGATTTCCAATTGGAAATTGCAATGGATGTTCCTACATTCCCTACCCAATCCCTTACCCCCTAAGCGGTAACTACCCATACAGCTGCGGTTGCACTGGAGGCTGTACCGACAACTGCAATTGCAACTGCGGCTGCGACGACGGCTACCAAACTTGTAACTGCAACGATGGCGCAATGACCCTTATAATTCGAACCAATCAAGACAATCAATGTTGTTGTTAGTCGGACGTGCATTCTGTATTGTCAAACGTAAAATAAATTGATATTATTAATATTCGCTTTGTTTTATTAAAACTTTTAGCTTTTTACATTTAGTTAATGGTTTCCAATAGACTGTATAAGAAAATTGTCAGGCTTTGAGAAAAGGGTCAGATAGTGACTTTGTGCATATTATTGGTTTTCAACCCCATTTCAAACTAAATGCCGATCCAGTTGGTAAAATCATCTACGCTGTGATATCAAAGCCGCATTGGTTTCTTGCGACAGTAATATTAAATTCTTTAGAAATAATGAAAATTTTCTTTATGTGGAATATAAACTTGAGTACGGAAATTTTGAATTCATGTTTCAGTCTTAACCTTAGTGACGTAGTTTCTTAAATTGTGAAATGCGAGTAAAATAAAAGCGAAACTAAATTGTCATTTTATTGAGTAATTATTGTATTTGTTACATGATTATGAAACATCGTGTGACCCATAAGTAAGTACTATGAAAACTAAATATAAACAGGAATTTATTGAGTCTATGGCCATAAAGAAAAGTGTCAACAGCAAGATGACTCGAGTGAAGAAAATGCTCATAAATATACTGCTGTTAATAATACAGGTTAGTGTGTTTATAGAAACATATACAATAGAAATATTACTGTTGGAGTAATGATGATTGACGACTCAAGATTCATTCATTCAATAGTTGACGATCTAAAAATTCACAATATTGGTAAAAGCATTAACGAAAATGAACTGTCAATTGATTCAGCGTTTATGGAACTTAAAGATTAAGTTGCTTTTAACGTTACTGTAGAATCAGTTTTACAGCTACAAGAAGAAAAATATGACTTTGCGAAAGTAATACTCATTTGTGCTTCAAAATGCAAGACACGTAGCAATTTCAGCTTAAAATATTACACGTTTGTAGAAGTTTTTATTGCGTAAGTTTCAGAATAGGTGTTACAACTGGGAAAGTCTTGTATTCCTTGCAAATGAGGCTGTCACGTTAAAAAATATGTTTATGATAGTTTCATGAATTCGTGGCTCTTTAGTTGCCCTTTTGTGTTACTCCGAAGCATAATATAAAACGGCAATATGTACACTAAAAATCTTCTTACATTAACTATGTATAATTTTTGTTGCAGCTTAACTCATCATTAGGCCAATGTCTGCCACAAAATCGATTGAGTGCATGCAACAGCTTATCCCGCTACCCATACGGCAACCGAGGTAGCGAACTTTGTGGCAATCTGAACTGCAACCGCTACGGGAACTTGTATAACAACCTTTACCTTTACAACCGAGGATGTGAGACCACTGGCTGCAACGCTTGTAACACCGTTTGTGATACTCCAAGCTGCGGTGCCTGTGACGTGCCGACCTGTGTCACTTGTGACGTACCAGCTTGTGCCGTACCAACTTGTGCTGTACCAACTTGTGCTGTACCAACTTGTGCTGTGCCAACTTGTGCTGTACCAACTTGTGCTGCTTGTGATAATCTATATGGTTATCCCACTAGTAATACATATGGCACTACTTGTGAGACCCCCATATGTAGCACCTGTAACAATGTTGGTATTGCTAGCTGTACCACAGGTTGTAACGCTTGTAGCGGCCTAAATAATCTGTATGGCATCGGAAACGTTTGTGACACCCCAAGCTGTGGTACGTGTAACTCATGTGATACGGCCTGCAACTTATACGGCAGTGCTTGTGGAAACCCGACGTGCAACTCTTGTAACAACCCAGTTTGCAACGGTTATACCAGCCCAACTTGCAATGGTTATACCTCTACGACTTGCGGCACTTGTAATAACCTGGGCTACAACGCTTATACAAACCCGACCTGTAATACTTGCAACAATGCGATCTGTAACACTTGTACTACTCCGATCTGCAACACTTGTGCCACACCGACCTGTAACACTTGTGCGACACCGACCTGTAACACTTGTGCGACACCGACCTGTAACACTTGTGCTAACCCAACCTGCAACGCTTGCAACGGTTACGTAAACCCAACCTGTAGTGCTTGCAACGACCCACTCTGCAACGGCTATACAGGATACAATACCTGCAATGGCTATGGCTACCCAACCTGCAACAACTACGGTTACCAATCCTGCAACGGTTACAACAACCCATATGGCGGTTATGGCTATGACGCATGCGGTCCAACCATCCCTCCATGCAACCTACCGTACCTACCTGAACCTGCCTGCACATCAGGGAACAACCAGCCTCCAGTCATCATTATAAACGATGATGATGATGGTGATGGCGGAAGTTGTTTGAACGATGAACTGTATACTTTGTTTTTATCATCAGCTTTTACCAACAACAATAATTATGGTGGTGGAGGCAATTATGGGTACGGCAACAATGGTGGATGCGGCGGTAATGATTGTTATAGCTGCAATAACGACTGCAGCTGTAACAATTGCAATAATAATTGTAACTGTAATAATAATTGCAATTGTAATTATGGCAATAATTGTAATTGCAACTGTAACAATTGTAATAATAATTGCAACTGTAATTGTAATAATAATTGTAACTATAACTGTAACAATGCTTGCAACTGTGATTGTAATAATAATTGTAACTGCAACTATAGCAATGGTTGCAACTGTAGCAACGGTTGCAGCTGTAACAACGGTTGCAGCTGTAACAACGGTTGCAACTGTAACAACAACTGTAACTGTAATAACAATTGCGGCTGTTCCTGTGGCAATAACTGCAATAGTTGTAATAAATGTGGAAATTGTTGCAGCCCATCACTCTATGTCAAAATTATTTTGCCTAAAACTGATAAGGATTCAAAGCCTAGCGTTACTGTTACATAAAAAATAAACTAAAATATTACAAGCAATTTTCGTAATGTAATATGAAACCTACAGATATCAATTACTTCTAGAATAATGTTTTATGTAATTTGTCACATCTCGTGTTTTTCATTTTCCTTATCAATAAAAGATATATTACAAGCACGTGACTTTCTTATTTCCCTTAGTTATTTAATATCAAGGCAAAAAATATCATTATAACAAATGACTATGAATTTAGGGCATGTTTATGAAATCAACCAAATAGCTGCAGAACATACATAAATTATTTACAAATAATATAATTTCACAAAATATTTGGTGAAATAATTTTATAGAAGCAGCAATGTTTTTTTTAATATGAATTAGACATAACAAAGAATGTACTAATTGGCAGTGAATAAGCCGTTTTCCCGCGGTTTCACCCGTGTCCCGTGGGGTCTACTGCCCGTACCGAGATAAAATATAGCTTGTTTTACTCGAGAAAAGTGTAACTTCCCAACAGCCTTTCGGAGCCTTTAGAGTACTTACCAACAAACAAAAAAATATATCTTTATTATATTATATATATAGATAAGACCAAGAACCTAAAAACTGCAGTCTTGCAAGATCATTGACACCAAATCCTCAAAAACCTTGTTCCGAATTGCTTCCCCAAATAAAACAAAGCTACACAAACGCATGACGTTACTGCTACAATTCTATTTCTTTCAGTTATAAATAGTATACACATGTTTATACATGTTTAAACCAGCTAATCTGCTAAGCCTGAAATCTCGCGATCATACACTAATATTTGCATTGAAACCTACGCTTGGAACCATGACAAATATCGTGGCTCCGTACTTTAGTGTCAAGCCACTGGAAATAGATTCGGTAAATATAACATATTATTGTTTAGACAAGTAATTTCACGGTAATGTGACATTGATAAAAATCTGTATTATCATTTTGTTAGAAATGAATATGTGGATGCTACAGAGGTAGGTATTATTCATAAGATAAAATAAGAACAGAAAACGTTTGCGTTTAGCAAGAGCAACTAAAATTGATGACGTTGTCTAGCCGTGCAGTTTTAGAAGACAAGTGCAGCAATTTAGTAAGTAATATTCTGTTTAAATTATTGAAGTTATATAATAGTATACTAGATATAACGTTAATTCTGCGAAGCTATTCGGTGGATCATCACTTGCACTGCACAAGTAAGCAAGCCAATCGCGCAATTTATCTCTAAAAGAAGGCGTTTTTTGCTTCCCTAAGCCGCAAAATTTCAAAGGAAAAAGCTCAATATACGCCTTAGCAAATACCCATTGCCATAACAATACAAATGTTCTATTATTTGAGTACCCTCAAGGCTTTTGTAAGGACGAATAACAAGCTGAGACCAGCAGAGCGATTAATAAAATCCGTGATTAAAATCACAAGCCGCAAAAAGAAAGAAAAGATGACCATTCTTGTACAAAGGTCGGTAAAGGTCGTTTCTTAGTCGAAACAAAAAAACAATGGCACGATAGAATCGTTTGAAGAATTCTAGAACATTTTATTTGTAAAAAATATTAATTAATTAAAAGTTTGGAAATATTTTCTAATCAAGGTACGTGCTTGGTATGGCACACATACCTAATTGACGAAACCCTTGCTGGTTATTGCTTAACTCTAAGTCCGATATTGGACTATGAAATTATATAAAAGTGGGTTCGTTTTGTTTACAGGAAGAGTGTCAAACATGGCTTCTGTAAAGTTCGTAGTATTCGCAGCTGTAATGCTTGCCCTGAACGTAAGTTGCTATTTTTTATTTATTTTTTTTACTTCAATAAGTAGAAATATCCACTAAAAATGTATATGTTTTACGTAGTGCATAGGTACAAAATGTTATGGATTATCATTGCAATGTGAATTGTACTCCATTAAGTGTAAAAAAAATATATAACGCGTTCAGTTTTAGTGAATTCAAGGGCTTCTACTTTACCTAGGACTTTTTAGGGCCTAATATCTGTATGTTTTGTACCAAGTTTTCACGAAAATATTCTAGAGGAATTAAAATAATCTTCCTTTGCGTAGCATCAAACCGGTGTAAAATTTCCTTCCCGCGCCTTTCAAGACACGGTAGACAAAATTACGTTTACACAGAAACGCCAAATTCTAATCTGTAAAACCGTAAATAGAACATCAAAGGTAACCTACATAGTACTGAACATGTGCCCACCGAGGTGACAGACTTTAAATATTGCTGTAAATATTTAAAATTACAACCGTTTCACAAAATCTTTTGAGACATGATCTTATTTAGGTGTTTTCCGAAATTATTTTTACAGCCTTTATTTTACATCTAACAATATATGAGAATTTATAGTTTATTTACTCAGTAATTTATTTACAGTACGGTACAGGCTAAAATTGTACACAAAATCTAGTTACTTCATGGTAGTCCATCCACGTCGATAGATAATTCGTTTACTTCAAAACTTCACTCAATATTCTCGTTAACCGTCTAAATATAACATCGTTGTTAGATTTAGTAGAGATCAAACAAAATATGATTAGTGTTCGTAGACTAGTCAACACGGCTTCTGGCCTATTGTCAACATAGTGTAGTAATAAATCTTGATGTTTCAGATGCACTGGGCTCAGTGCCAGTATTACCCAGGGTACGGTGGCTACTACCCACAGGTGTACAGTGGGAGAGACAATGACAATGACCTGGACACCATCCTGCCGATCCTGATCCTCGCCATGTGTGGAAGAGGAGGCTTCGGAGGTTTCGGCGGCGGCTGCGGGGGGGGATGTGGTGGAGGCTGCGGAGGCTACGGGGGCGGCTGCGGGTGTGGACGTTGTTGAGGACACAATTTACAAATAAAAAAACAAAACAGAAACTAATGAATTAAATTTGGAACACCGACCGTTATTTGTTTTGTTTTCGAAAATCGAATTGTGTCAAAAATATTAAACGTATCTAGAATTTTGTATAGCTGTGTTTTATTTTTTGCTGATTGGTGGAGCTGCGAGTGGAATGAAAGTAAATGATCATACAACATATACCTATTCTGATAAATCGAGTAATCAACGTATTATGTCATAACTACGTCAACGTCATTTTATTTCCATGATGATGTTACACTGCATTGCAGATAATTTTATGATGATAGGCTTACTACGATACAACACGTCCAAAACCATGTAATATGTTCATTAAAATTTTGCACAACACTTATTCGTAACTTGCGAACACAATAAAACCAGGAATCTGAATATAAACCGACCACTTCTATAGTAATCTACTGTAAAGAATGGATTTAATTTCAATAATCGTGCTTTGAATTTAATTAGAACAACCAAATAACTGTAAATTGTACAAAATACTTTTTCTTAGTTATTTTTGCACAATTGTCACGATGAATCTTAAGTATTTTGTTCTACTAATAACACTGAAAGTAAGTAAAGGTTGTTTTTATGTAAACTTTAAAAAAATAAAGAAAATCATCACCAATTAATCTGTACCTTATTATTTCACAGAATATCAGCTGCTACAACCCTAAACGGCACACGCAAATATCATCGAATAATTTAAACAATTCAAAATCGAAAACTTCAAACCACGTGGTTCCAGCCAGATATAAAATTACAAACAAAGCAAACTACGAAGACCCAACAGCTCAAAGTTTTCCATCAGAATTCTTCCCAGAGGTCGAATATCCAGAAAGTATTGTGGACTCATCAAAACCTTTCTATCTTAGTGCAAGCCCTTTTCCTAGAGAAGTTAAATCGACTTTCAATGCTCTCGCCGCTCAGAGAAACAGAGCAAAATCTACAACAGATTATTCTTGGATTCACAACGATAAAAGTAAGGAAAAAATCTCGCCTCCTGAGCAAAAAGTAGGCGTGAATGAGGTAACAGACACAAAACGAAATGAAATCAATTCCAACGATAAGGGCACAAACGAAACGCTTGCCGAAGATATTGCGATTTTAGATATTGAGGACGACATTGCCAATTATAGGACTCCATATTCCGATAATGATATGGACAGGCTCTTCATAAATTGGACGTCAAAGCAATCGTCTGAATGCCCAGAATTGGATTATGTAGTGGGATTTATTGACGATTTGGATAAATTTATGAGAAATTTAACAGCTTTGGAGACAGCTGAACCTGATGAAAGTAAAAATTCAACATTGGACGCTGTGGAAAGTGAACGTTCTGATGAAATTCAATCAGTAAAATTGGCTCCGACGCCTAATTGTAATGAATCGGGTACCGAATTGAATGGACATTCCTTTCTTACAGGTGAACAACCTGAACAAATAAGGGACTCATTATTCAAAAGTGCAAATGATCCCTTAACAAATTACACTCCATCATTAAATGAGAACATCAGAAATACCAGTTCTGATATGCAAAACGATTTTTGCAGCGTTGGGACGACTGCCAACGAAACTTTTACTTCTTGTGCTAAAAGTTAGGCAGTATACATGTTCTAGTTTGTAAAACTACTATGCGAGAAACGTATTAGAAACTTCTGTGTAAAACATTTAGCTAATTATGTATGTAGTAGATGTAACTTAATTTATTAACTTTACAAAAATAATTGAAATAGGTTAAGTTGCTGTTTAACTAATAAAGATAACTTCTAATGTATTTCATTATTTCTCTACCTAAACTTACCGACAGCCAACCGTTGATTCGCGTTTCATATGTCAATTACCTGAAAATAAAAAGTTTACATTAATCAACATGTTAATTCAAGAAATAATCTATTTATTATGTAATAATATCTGATATTGTCCTATCGTCGATGTGCTCACATTATATTTTCCAATGACTAAGGGTAAAGTATCACGTTTCAGTCAGAAAGATAATTTTCTTACGCATTATAAATAAGAAACAGTAAACTATTGAAACATTTCAATGAAATGGGACTGAGTGAAAAGGTGATCATAGCTTTAGTGATAACGGCGCTAACACAGGTAAGAACTATTTTTTATTTACATATTCTATCGAGTCTCTTACTCTCATGCTGACTTATTATTCATCCGAGCCTTTTCCCAACTATATTGGGGTCGGCTTCCACTCTAACCAGATGCAGCTGAGTACCAGTGATTTACGAGGAACGACTACCTATCTGACCTCCTCAACCCAATTTAACGGGCAACGGCTTCTGATTACCCATAACGACTGCCGAAAATGTTCAAATGACAGTTCTTCTCTCATTTATTTTTTATTTTGAAGTACCGCATTATTTTACATTTCGTGACATTAATAAATAAAACACATTTTTGAAATAATTACGTAGGTATCATAAGTATTTTTTGACACATACAACCTTGAGAACCGACTTAAGTGTGTACACATCGTTGTAGCTCTTTATACATGAGTAAACTAGTTATGTATGTATGTTGATGTTAGTTTATGTCTTTACAAAAAGAACGTCCATTTCAGATAGCGTGCAGACATTGCATGCCAAGTATTTCAAGAAAGGCTTCATTGAAACGTTACTTTGACAACTTGAAACCTGACAAAAACAATCCTTCACCAACGTCATTTACACCATCGCGAGTAAATAAGTTATCCAAACAAACATTAAGAAAGAAAAGTCAAAATGGAAGAGTTAATAACAACTCAGTTCCACAGAAATCATTGTACGACATTTACAAGTTTCCACACAATGATTACCCACTTGACAATTCTCCAAGAGACCCTTTTAGTTTCGGGAACCTAAATGCCAATCATAAAGTTAACACTCAGCGAAGAACTTCTCCCAATCCACAATGCTCAGCTATAAACGATTTGAAGAAGGATATGAAGAGGAAACGTAAGCTCCTAAGCAATAGACAAAGTAATGACGCAAACAGATTATCAGAAAATGAAACACCTTTAATGAAAATAACAGTAGGTTCTGATTACTCACATTTGCTCGATCAAGGATCATTTCCAGAAGTTCAGTATCCTCTCACAACAATGGAGACTTGGGAGCCAAAATATTGGAATTGTTTACCGCTTACTCAAGATGAAAAACAATTCAATTCATTTCGAAGAGATACATTCAAACCTAATGTTAAAGATAAACAATTGTCAAGACTAACGAAAACAAAAGAAAATAAATTTCTGAAGTCATACGATGCTTTGAAAGGTAAACAGCGTACTTCAACAGAAAACTCTAAGCGCAGTAGCACAGGTGAACAAGGATTAAATTTTACAAAGACTGCAACGTGTGAAAAAGTAACTGACGAATTTATAAGTGCGAGTCTGGTATCAACATTGCCAAGAAATTTAACAGTGTCCAAAACAACTTTGGAGCATACTGCAGAAAGTATTCCCAAAAGCAAATATAAAATCACTGAATATAGCTCAGATTCTCAGCACAATACAAGTAAAAAGGTTGATGACCTAGAAAACAAGTGTTTACCACTTGAAGTCAAAAATAATACAGATGATTCAAACGAACTAATAAATATAATTAATGAAATATTGAAATTAGAATCAATCGAAGACGAAACTGATTCAACTGTGCAAACCTCTAATTCTAGTACAGAAACAGAAAAAAGTGTCGCTACATTAGACTTGGCTATTGAAGACTCAACAAATGAAGATACTTTATCTATCCAGACAGAAAATACCTCAAATAATCAAAAAGCCAATTCTTTATCTGAAGAATTATCAGTGTCAGTTCCTGACAATGAATTGACCTGTGAAATTCAAAATACCACTATACCTCTTCTAGAGCAACCAGAAGTTGGCAATGTAACCTGTATGGAAGACTTTTCGAATCCACATCCTATTGAAGAAAATGTAATAACAAAGACGTTCCATACCAATATCTCAAGCATAAATCCAACTGAATTGTCACTTTCATCAAATGCTAATGTAGCACCAGGTTCTACATCCATAATTATTATTCCTATCAACAATAACTTAGTCGGTAAGTCACAATCACACGTTATAACAGGGACACCAGATAAAC
This sequence comes from Helicoverpa armigera, assembly GCF_030705265.1. Taxonomy (NCBI): domain Eukaryota; kingdom Metazoa; phylum Arthropoda; class Insecta; order Lepidoptera; family Noctuidae; genus Helicoverpa; species Helicoverpa armigera. The sequence goes on along the minus strand of NC_087124.1, from coordinate 4,711,777 downwards.
CAATCATTGTGTACATACCTTCTACGCAATCAAGTGACAGCCAAACACAAAATGTTCCCAGTGAACATTACGTTTCTTTGGCTATGGAGGAATTCTTGCAAGACAATTATTTCGGAAAAGATTTGGCTAATATGGCGCCACTTCAGAATCATTCATCTACCGATCTCGGTAATGAAATTCTAAATTGTAATACGCACAATGGATCATCTTTGCCAATGTATGAGACGCTGCCAATAAATTCGATGTGCTACAATAATGAGAGCAATCCATCATCAATAGAAGTGATAGAATCAGCCTCTTTAGAATCAGATAGTAATGAACAAATCGATGAACAAACAGTGAATATAAATTCTGAGATTATTATAAGTGAAACTGTGCCACAGACTCCAGATTCTAAACATTCAGTGCTTGACTTTCTTGACAGTGAATTTACTTTGCTAAGCCACGGTTCATCCAATGACAATCTTAGAAGTGATTTACCAATAAAAGCCCGTGACATTAATTTAGACCAAAAAATCACGAACAATTCTTCTGAAGATTGTATTGAAAAACATAACGTAACTTCAAAAAATTTACTTAAAAATGAAGATTGTCGGGATCTGGATGTAATCATAGACAAAGAGTTACTACCTATTTTGTCTGAAACTTGTATAGATGGTGCAAATATGGAATCCGACAAATATGTTTTACCAGCATCTCATGCAGATGACACAGAAATCATTACGAATGCTCCAGTATTACTTGAAATTGAAAAATACAGCTTGCCTGTTTCAAAAGATGAACTGATATCTTCGTCCACAGAAGAACCAGCTAAAATAATGGAACCTATATCCGCACAACCATCTATACCTCTCGACTCCAGTACGGCAAACTTACCAGAAATTACAACTTCAGAACTGCCTCCTACGCAAAGTTCCCATGATACTAACATAGATGCGCGACAACCGATCGAAAACTCAGCTGCAGTTCTCTCAACGTCGAATGATCTTCCGAAGACAACAGACACACCGCTGGAGTCTGCGTTGCTTCCCGAATTTCAGAAGATCAGCTTGTTACTGGACAAAATGCTCGCACATTTTGAGACATTTACCACCACTAAAGATGTAACCGTTTCAGAACCCTATAGTTCGTCTCAACCTGTAACGACCTCACAGGTACCCATTGAAAGTTCGCCATTGCCGGTTGATACAACAAAGCCTGTTGAAGCCACAGAATCTCTTTTTGAAAGTCCAGAACTTAGATTGGGTGAATCAGTTCCATCGACTATTGACTATACAAGTCTATCTTTGTCATTAGAATCAAATGACGATCATTCTCAATTAAAGCCGTCTGGCATTTCATTACAAACTACTGTTAACAGATTGGCAGAAATTTCTCCAGGAAAACAACCTGAACCTATTTCACAGATTACAACAGACGGAATGTTGGTAGATAATAATATGTTCAAACCAGAAACAGTATTGGAATCTCCTCTAAAAAGCCTGCAAGAAATAAATCAACCGCTTCCATTTACTTCAGTTTCTGAGTCTTGGAGTTTCCCGTCTAATTACGACGTCAAGCTTTCTGATAGTCCATCTCAACCTTCTCATGAAACATTATTGCCAATTTCAGATTCAAACAGTTTTCCAAGTCAGATTAATAATGCTCAGTGTTCTCAGTTGCCTATTTCCGAAACTCAAGTTAACAGTATTAAGCAACTAACGAATCAGCTTCTACAGACTACACCTGACATTACATCTTCAATGAGCACTCTGACTCTGCCTGAATCCCTTCCTTCTAATTCATTTTCGGGGCAGTCTGAAAACCTACCAGATGATGTGAATAATGTTATAAAACCTTATTTAGATTCTGACCATCCAATACTACAAGTACCGTTTCCTCAGCTAAATTCTCAGATGTCTTCTGAAAATCTATGTCTACCAGCAAATAAGACAATCGAAACACCGATTGAAAGTTCAGAACAAGAAATTAACAAATCGTGTCCTCTTGACGCTTCAATAATACCGACCTACAGTGAACCAAATGACCCCTTCTACTCCACTGTAGATTCGAATAATGTACCACACTCATCAACGGACACTCTACCAATTTCTCAGAAGACTACCGATGCTCAATGCTTGCCATTAAACACAACTTCTCCAACCTTTCCATGGCGCGAAACATCTTTTCGAAGCTTGCAACAACAGAAAGATAATCCAGTGCTTTCCACCCCAATAAGTGAAGCACGTACAAATCGTTGCTCTTTAAATATTACACCTCTTCCTACTAATTCAGTTTTAGAGACTCCTGGCAGCATATCTTTAGACGAAATATCTGATAATGATAACCTAATAAGACCACTATCTCAGTCGGATACTGCTAAAACTTCACACTTTCATGGTTCCACCACAGACAGTTCGGATTCTCCATTAAAAATGGATTTATTACTGTCCGATATCTTTGAAGACACAGGAGATGGTGGGCCTTTTACAGTAAATACGGTACCTACAGTAAATAGTCTTAACACAACTGCTAATACTGTACCAGATTTAGCGAAATTTTCAGTGGATGATCAGTGTAATACAACTGATATGTTGTCAGCAAGGACAGCATTAGATAATGTTACATCTGACGAAGTGAAATGTAATTTACCAGAAAGCAATATTACATCGCATTGGTCTAATAGCCTAACACAAGAAGCCCTCTCAAATGATAATTCACCACTGATATCAAACGATACAATCATTGAAATTCCTCACACTGACGATATTCATCAAGTTTTACCACAAATTGAACATTTGTTTTCGTCGGAATATAATGTAAGCCCAGAGCTTTCTGGTACTGAACTTCCTAGAAGTAAATTATCTTCATCAAATAAGGACGAACAACTTGCTATCAACCAATTAGGTCATAGTGAGATTCCCTTAATTTCTGACTCAGTTCTTAATGGCTCGCCATCACATACAGTTATTCTACTTTCCGGTGATTCACTGGATGATGTGCCATCACAGAGAAATAAACCTCATTCTACTAAAACGATAGTACTAACGAAGGCACTCTTAGAAAGTTTGCTTTCTGAAATAGAAAGAAGAGAATTTGCAATTCCAGTTAATGATGGTCTTACCGGTATGTCAGCAAAACTCATAGATCAAACAGAAGAAGGAGAACGTTCACTTTCTGGTAAGACTCAGTCAGAACTTCCACAAGAGTCAAGAACTGATGACGATAAAGCGCAACCTGACCTAGATATGTTTGCTAATCCTACAGATGGTTATCAATTGTCTGATAGCGAAGATTTACCAACCTTGCCAGTACATAAGAAACTCTCAAATATTCCAAACTTGCACATACCTGAAGAAACTATACCACAAATAGGAGTAGCGCAAGACCACTCCGAAATTACCACGGATGAACTTGTTCATAAGGAATTAGATGAAGCGCTTCCTCAATTATTGCCGTCACCACTAGAAACAGATCTTGTAAATAACGAAAAAATTCAAAATGACTTATCACTATTGAAAGACGCAAACTTTTCCGATACGAATGATGTTTTGGATAAATCAAGAGATTCACCTTCACCATCACTACCAATACCAGAGGTAAAAAAACAAAATGTATTGCCCGACAGTAAAATGACTGACTATTCAGTTCCAGGAAATCAAGATTTTTTAATATCATCAACTATCGATAAAACTCAAGTTAATGATGCACTTGAGGTCAGTACTCCTCAGATATCGGTTGATAACAATCTCCCGAAAACCATCCTTCCCGAGCCACCGACTGATAAATCAATCTCTGAAAAACCAGAAAATATTACACTAGAAAAGCTAGATGAAAAACTCACAGACAGTTTACCTGACATTCAACAAGACGAACAAATTAAAAATGAAAATGTATTACTTGAAAATTCCATTGATAATCTCACATTTCCAGTTAAGATAAGTCCCACAACTTCCAAATTTAGATTAACGAAGGTACTTCTCGAAAGTGTGCTATCAGACTTGAATACCAGGGTATATCCATTGCCAATTGCATCAACACGGTTAGATAAAATGCATTACAATGTAACTTCTTCATTGGAGACCGTTGCGAATAATCCTTCTCAATTAGCGGTAGATACAAAACTTGAAGAAGAACAAAATATATCAAAGGTAGATGAGATACTTTCAGATGGAATGGTAGACAGTCAAATTCTAGACGATAAACAGCACAGCGATGAAAATATATTATATCCTTTAAGTGATCTACCTTCCTCAAATGATTCTTCAAATGATGAGAAGGTAGACAAGGTACGCCCTTCAGCTTCTAAATTGCTAATAACGAAGGCACTATTAGAAAATGTACTATCAGATATTAACACTAGAGGTTTCCCATTACTGTCTAAAGATCTATCAAAGAAGTCAGTACTAGATAAAACTATTTATGTCGTAGAGCCTTCGTTTTCTGAAATTATTGATGAGACTACTCCTTCACCCGTAGATGAAACTTATAATGAGCCAGAGTCTAAAACGTACTATGTTGTTACATTACCAGCCGATGATTTAGAATTTGATGTCTATAGAAAATTCACCAATAGATCAAATAAGTAACGAAAAATTAGAAGTACATCCCGATGATGAGAAGGATATAATCGAAGATCTCGCTTCAGATACCGAAGACAATGATTCGTCTCAAGAAATAGGGGAAAGCCTTTCTCTAGCAGATGATGTGTTATACGACACTACTAAATCTAAACCATATTTAGCATCAAAAGTACTTTTGGAAAAAGTACTTTCAGATGTTATAGACGGTATTCTCTCGTCAGATGCTCTTCCAGACGTCCCAATTTCATAAAAATGAAGTTTCATTAGAATTGTTCATGTGGCTTTAACCACACTGCTAGATTTAACTATTTATTTGTTAGATATAAGAATATTTATTGAAATAAATTCTTCTTAAAAATGTGTCTTCTGTGTTTTATTGCAGTAACTTGTACTCGAATGGAAAGGTTTTCGAATGAAACGAAAAATAAGCATGCAAATGCAAATCTATCAATAATAATAAGTGACATCATTATTTCACACAATTAAATAAAAAGACAACACAAAACATCTGTGTTCAGCAGCACAGGTGTTCAGTCAGCGATTAAATCGCAAAGCTAAGCCAAAGTAAACTAGTCTAACCCCTACTTTTAAAGATTATGCATCACATTTACGCCAGCTTAGAACCTATGAGGTTTCACCTCCACTTTACCGGCTTAGCATGTGCTAATGCATTTAAATAGCATCATTAAGTACATTGTTCAGCGAATAAGTTCTCCGCTACTTTCTAGACTAAGTATTTTATTACTTGAAACACAAGGAAGTTGCTTACTAAATACGGTACGGTAGAAAAGGAAAATGTTATAGAAATAGAACAAACTACACCTAGTAGAATAATTAAAGTAAAATAGCAAAAATAAATTGACGTATAAGAAACTAATGTCATGATTACTGTATGCAACGATGATGACGACTAAACATTACAAATTAAAATGAGGAATTAAATTAAAAACTTGTATTTAAATTCTACTCTCGATCCAAGTCTTATCGAAGATAGATCCGGATCGAAATAATATGATAATAAACTTGATTGAATGATAAGTCGTAGAAAAGACTTGGTTGTATACAAACGAACCGGTTTTTTGTGACAGCGCGAGAGTGCAACACACTACACGCAGAGATACAGAAGGCTCAATCCTCTTAGCAAATCATTATATTTGTTGTTCATACAGGATATTTTTTCCTTGACTTCTTCTTCGTCAAATGGGCCAAAACGCTTTCACATAGACTTAATTGGAGATTTTTCAGGGGTGTCGTTGATTCCATGCTATCTACTACCGACTTGCGTATATGACGATGAGAACTCAGTTACTTCTCCGTGTACATCTGTTTTGGGTATGCCATAATTCATATTCTGGCGGTAAGCGGCATTTTTTTTGTTGACTATTGTGGGGGCGCCCGACCCACCCAGGTAGCATTTCTTTCCGACCGGAAGAAGCGTGCCCTTCAACCAAGCACGTACCCAGAATTTTTTGTCGAGGGGGGGGTCCAGGTCCAGGCAAATGATTAAGGTATCGCGTAAATGGATACTTAAAATTAAAAGAAAATTGTTTTCACAAATCAAAGATCAAATCTGAGATCCCCGAAGATCAAAACTGAGAGTCATATTTGGCACTGTACTTACTACTGAGGGATTTATTTTATGGGTTGCATCTATTTTCGGGAGGGGTCCGGACCCCTTGGACCCCTGGGTACGTCCTTGCCTTCAACAATGTTTCGCTCCGTCATGCCCACGTGCCTGTCTTCACGTATTGCATGGTTCTTCTGTAGCCGAGCATATCGTGGCTGCAGGCGACCTTGTGCGATTACATCATATCGACAGGCGTGTTCGCCGGCGCCGGTCGCGCTCCGCCGCTCTGCGCCGACGCAGGCGCGGCGACTGCGCAGCCTGCGCGCGTGCGCGACACGCTCCAATGCGCGCACATATGAGACTTAATGAGACACTATGGATTTACTGATGCAGCTGTTTTTTGTTTTTATTTACGTGTCCACATTAATAAGAAAGCTAAACTCTTTTGTTTCTTTTCAATTCTTCATGCTTGAGATTTTATTCAATTACACTGACATTTTGAGTTTGGTTTAAATTGTTAACAGTTGCTGCGTATATTCAGTCTGTCCAATTTTGAAGCCATTATTCATGTAACCGGTTCACATTAATTCAGTTGATCATATTATTATGTCAATCGCTGGCCTTCGCCGCTTCCCTTATTTTGATTTATAACTTTAAAACATCAAATGCCTCGTATATCATTTGGAATGACAATATAAGCTTGTATTACATGCCATATAAACAAGACAGTAAAATATGTATAAATAATTATGTATCAATCACGATGTTTCTTAGACTTTAATGAATTCTGAGTAACAGAATTCTTTAGATATTAAATGGATAAAGTTACAAAAAGGTGCATAGCTAATACCTACATATATTTTATCGAAGCCAACCGCATAATTTTAACCGTCCATGGAAGTCTGTATGGCGTTCAAAATTGTGTGTGTTTACTGAGGAAATTGTAGCTGAATAAACAGTATTACTTAATCTGACGTCAGCTAATAATGCCAATTATTCTCATAACATATGAAAATATTTCTAAACAACAACATTCTCGCAAGGAAGTACTCGCAAGTAAAATCATCTCAGTTTACATTTTACATCCAACATACGTCAAACGTTTTACTCTCACTTTCCGAACGAACGCGAAAGTGATTCTCTTATCTCCAACAATCCGGGATTAATCGTGTACACCATACTTCAAAATAGCACTCGAGTCATAAATCTCGATGCTTCTAAATATAAACGTAAATTTATCGAGTCGTCTGACGCGCAGCATCCCTGCCGGCTTCATTGGAATCGCTCTTTGTTCGAGAATTGTCATCCGATTGTTCTTTGTTGCTATAAATGATCGGATTAACCGTCTCCCTAGTCCTACGTCACACGCAAAAGGGCGTATGTACATTCTTCAAGGTAATATACGCCCTTAATATTCATAATCTGGCTGACTTTAAAGTCGTTTTGAGTTTTGGGTGGCTGCGTTAATTGGTTACCCCGTTTGCTATAGATTTCGTATCCATGAAAGGGACCTAATTAATTACGGGGTCTCTACATTAAAGTCTTGTGACCTAGTTAATACAGAGCTCACATGATTTATTGCATTAAAAAATACTTAGGGAGACCTACGCTACATTTAAGTTCTTCGGAAATACATCATCCTCCGGGCCTTTTTCCCAACTATGTTGGGGTCGGCTTCCAGTCTAACCGGATGAAGCTAGCTGAGTACCAGTGCTTTACAAGAACCGACTGCCCTATCTGACCTCCTCAACCCAGTTACCCGGGCAACCCAATACCCATAATTCTTTGGGAATACATAATATCTTTTATTTGGGAACACACAAGTAACAATAATTCTAGGCGTTCAGAACAATATCTCGCATATTACAATAGTTTAATACCTACGTATATTGCTAACGTAATGATCAGTGTCAACGGTCGTCATTCATACGTAAGAACGGATTCAAATAGCCACGTTACTTACAAACAAATCATTGCTATTATAATTTCAACTAACGTCACGTTTTTCTTTATTAAACAATTAGCATTGCTTAGAAAATAACAAAGTGTGTTATTTCATGGTTGAATAGTAATGTAAATGTATGTGAGTCAAATTAGCAGACATTTTAGCAAACAAAATACCTAGGACTTGCTTTAGTGAAGGCCAAAGTTCTAAAAAATAGAGCAAAACTTAGAAAATCCCCATCATAGCACAGATAATATATCGAAATAACTTATTAGATTATGCGGATTGGCAAAGAGCCCGCTAGATCTATGTCAATCCCTCTATTTGTTGAATACTCTATGCTATACCGAGCACAGAGGCAAACAATCTCAGATAAATTGATTTCGCTAGTGTAAACATTGCCTAATTATCTTAACCTCAAAATCTATACAAGGAGTATTTATTGCAGAAGTTCCCTCCTATAGAATGCCTTTGTATGTTTTCAATTTATGATCTAACAACATTATGTTCTGTCTTTGTGGCGACTTCAGTTAACAATTTATTACAAGATTCTTGCTCATTAATAAAGCTAGGCTTGTTTGAACAAACCTGGAGGTAATAAAATTTGTAACAAAGACGATGAGAAGGGCAAAGTGACACAAGTCTAAAACAGCTTTAAAGTTTAAAGAGTAGTTTTGCCTTCCATTTGCGATTTTTCTACCAATTTACCTATTTCCCAGGATTCTGGCGCAAACTGTAAACGAACTGACATTATTGGGTACACTTTCAATTCAATTGATAAATTGGGACATCAGAACCCAATCCAGCAACTGCCCGCTTTTAAGAATTAAGGTTTCTAATACAAGGTCGATTTGAGAGCAATCTTGTGTCTACGTAATCGCTTTTTTTATAGGCTATAATTTTGTTAACGGCTGACAATCCTGGAAATAATCGACTACCATTTTTAGACAGGCCGCAAAGAATGTTGGAGTTTATATTTCATAAATAACATGTTCAATTTAAACTATTCTCTCAGAATACCGATAAAAATATCCCCCCTATCGGTATCTAGCGAGGATAGACGAGGGATATCACTGGATATAACAGAGATCTATCTCTATCCTCTGTCATCGGAGTCTGTGAGCGTAAGCGGCGTTATTTCTCCAAGGATTCAATCCGCAGGGTTTTTGTGTGTAAATAAATCTTTTAAATCACTCCTCTTGTGAAGTGCGAACGTGTGTAACAGTTAATCGATTTTAAATCTAAGATTAGTGTTGTGTATTTCGGCGGTAACCTTTTCGGCGATGTTTGTTTGAATTGATTCTATTTCAATGATCAAAATGGAGTATTGCGTATTTAGTTAGTAATGTGCTCAGAGTCTAATAAAGTAAATGTCAAAGTTTAGATAGGTGAGAATTTTTATGAGTCTACAGGAGCGCCGTGGGAGGTTTTATGATAAGGAGTAAAGGAACATTAAATAAATACTGGGAATTGTGGTGTTAAGCCAGAGAATGAAGTTCATCCTTTTTTAATTTAATTAGATCTTTTTGTATTTTGTAAAGGTAAAGCATTATCAATTATTGATTTATCCTAATGTCATATTGGTCGAAAGAGTTAAGTTAACTTACCATGAAACACAAAGGGCTCTGAAAGAAACAAAGGCAGTATAATTCTAGCACACCCTTCCGTTGCACCCACAGCGGCATAAGTCATAATTTGGTGAATCCACCTACCCAAAAGAGGCAATATATCTTATGTGTTCCTCTTATGCGAATTAGGAAGTCGTACATCAAAATTATATAGCAATAAATCATTTACCAAGTTCTGAATGTCACAGATCAAGAACAATGGAACAAATGACGTCCGACGTACCGTAGGTACAGCCCGGCGCCCGCCATTTAGTTGACTGACAGCCGTATAGACAGAAGTTCAAGTACCTTATACCCTTTTCATTGTTTGATGACTGACTTTGACAGATACAAAAACATAGACTAACACTTTTATACACGATGTGCACAAAGCCTTATCAAAATATATTTATACAACACAAAGTATAAGTAAAGCCGACTTTAATTTATAATATTAAAACGTCTGAGAACTTCTTTTTTCCAATTACTGATTCTTGGTAAAATCTTTCTCAACAGTCCTTGGGTTCAGAGTGTATTTTCAGAGAGCATAGATAAGACCATTTTTGTTTGATGTTGTTTCTTTGAGTATTAAGTAAATTGTTATGATGTTTTGTGTTCAGGGAGTTGTTTTTTAATTTACATTTATCTCGCCTAAAGGAATTGCAGAATTAAAATACTTAAGTTTATTAGGTAATAATGCTGCGACGACGCGTCTGATATATGAAGTTAAGTTTGTAGTTTGAAATGAGTTAATTTCTTAATTTGTCTTTGGTTCTAGAGACCCTAGCAAGCATTGGGTATCTTTAGACTTCTAAGTTTACGAGCAAATGTGAAATTTAACATTTCGCTACCTACCAAGTTTAACACCGTTACGGATAAAAGTTTGAATTCTTCAACAAACGGATTCAATTGTAGATGTTTATGCTAAGGGGCAAACTGATGCAACCTGGGACATAAACATCCTTTTAGTACTCGATATGTTATTAAACAAAAACTGAATTGAAACCGCAGAAAAAAGTATAGAGGTCATAGGATTGTGTATGTGGTCAAGCACCAAGTTTAACAATATAAGAAAAAAAAAACATGATTTTTATAATGGTGATGTAAGACTTTTAAGAGATCTTTGTCTATGTTTAGCAGTACATAATACTTTAGATCCTATTATCTCGCAAAGCAGATGTTTACCAATAAAACCTGGTGGTTCTATTGTTGCTGTCAGGATTGCAATTTTGTGCAAATCGCCATCGCGCCATTAAGAACCACCTCGCCCTCCATTCTGCATTGTTTGTCCTACTGTACATTGTCTGTATAATAGCCCACAGATAAGAGCCCAATTATTCCCTCGCCCACATGGCCCATACAATACATTCGTTTACAATGGCCACACGATGTAGTTATCCGCATAGTTTTTCACTTAACCGCCTTGTCGATATAAAGATAGTATTTTTATAGCACATTACTGTAACGCGTTGTTTCAATACTTGGTTCTCACGCTGTCAACTTAATTCCTTTGTCCCCATTTACACATGTTAAGTACGGAGACAGACCTGTAGATACTTTTAATTCATGTTTAATTCATCGAATTTTCACTTCAAGAAAAAACAACTGACGATCGTTCTTTGACGTCCTTGGTCAGAAAGGTACACTCGGGCGCATAAATCTTCATTAGTGCCCGTATCGGGCCGACGCTGACCGGCCCTTTTACTCTCTGACCAATTTATTGGTGGTTCCGTTCATTGGCCGTAACTAGACCACTCGAGTATTATTCGGCTTTAGGCATGCCGCGCACTATAAATTGTGATACCGCGGTCGTAAAGTTACGTCGTGTGGACGACTGTACGCGATCCGTGGCGTTTGCATTCAAAAAAGATAAAGGCGCATTTAATGTTTGTTCTTTCCCACGCTGGTTTATGGCTGTCCTTAATTACTGTTTATTTTGTTATGAAAAAGGTTAATTTTGGAAAATATCTGTACCGAAAAAATAAATTAAAGGTACTTAAAGGAGATTGGGCAAGAATGTATGAAGTCTGGTCCAAATGTCCACCACGAACTAGACCTATATAATTAAATAGTCCACTTAATTTAGAGTAACTTTTACTAAGAAAGTAAAAAAAAAAACAATGCCAAAAAAAAGTTATAGCCAAAAATGTATTCTTAATTTTCGGTAGTTTTTGTATGTTATCATTATAATTTTTTATTTTATGCCACTTCCATTTCCGCACTTTATCTAAAACTAAGATGAGTAAGACACATTTGCATATAAACAGCCCATATTTTTGCCCGATGGATGTACGAATCACTAACCAATTGAGGCGCCAGAAGTGCTTGAATATACTCAGCGGTTCCTGGTTCCAGCGGTAACTGGTGGTGTCTTCTCTCTAATAATGAACAATTCTATTTTGTCAGAAGTTACAGAAAGTACGAAAATCGAACATCACGAAAAGTAATTGAAAAAATGAAATTGAAAAAATCTGTAAAATGTTGTATTTGATTTTGCTATAACTTTTTTCTGGCATTATATTTTTTTTTACTTTCATAACAAAAAATGTTCTACATTTAACGGGCTATCTAGCCATATAGGTCTCGTTCGTGGTGGACATTTGGACCGGAATCGCCCATTGTCCTTTCTGGACCGAAAAATAATCTACTCTTAAATTAATTGCTAAATTACCATATCGACATTTTGATTTTAACAAAACACATAATGTTACGTAGATTAGTATTATTTCAACTAATTATTGTTTGTTGTAGAATTCTGACGTGTTTACTGCAATTATCTGAACGCCAGTATTTAGCTCAGAAGTGAATCATCTGCTCAACATGACTATTTAAAGACTGAAATGCAACTGACTAGACTGGTTGATTCAAACTACTTAGTATGAATACGAAACTTATTTCATTATTCTGTTACTTGTCTACATTCTAATATAAACCAATATTGTAATGAAATTATAGATTTGTTTGACCTTTCTGTAAAACTGCTGAATCGATATCGAAAAGTAGTCAGACTGTCATATTGCAAGGTGCAATAGTTAAACTTATCTTTCTTATCAAAAACTTCAATAGTACATGATTGTAATATTTTTTTGGAGTCGTGCCCGACCCGTAGCGCTTTTGGCAGTTTCTAGGCACTTGACATTTGATCGCCTTCAATCAGCTGATTGTCAGTTTCGATTGCTGTCTCAAATGGAAATCGTGCTTACTCAACCAAAAGGAGATCTAACTTAAAATCGCTTTTTAAATTTCACTGGCCAGTATAAATCTTAAACTCGTTTAAAAACTTTAATTCGTTCTCTAAAAAGTATAATAACATTTAAATTAAACCTTTTTGCTTGTGCTTATCTGCGAATTAAGTGTTTTATGCGGAGCTCATTTGTTATAATTCTCGTTAGCTAAAGAAGGAATAATTTGATGATAAAGGCGTTTAATTTGTGCGAAACAGTTCTGAAACCGTAACAGTTGACTCACTGAAAGGGCCAGACTGAGTTGACTAATGAGCAACAAATAATCCGCATTGGTAGGCTTTCGCTCTCACTGATAAGTCAATATTGATTGTCTAGACGGCGATTTTGTTTGTTACGTTTGTCTAATTAAATTAGCACTAGTTATTTTGTTTGTTTTATACAATTCTATGGACTTACTCCTAAAAGCTAAAAATAAAGTTTCTCTCCCGATTTTGCTTTAGGTCTTATTTTGTTGATATTTTTTTAGTAGACTTTCCTCGTCAAATATAATGGCAAGATCGCACAAACAGGATCCAATTCAATAAACCTCTTGTAAATGCTGATAATCTATTGCTTTTACCATAGTCTACTTCAGGCAGATGACAAAAAAACTGAATTTGAATCACAGCCGCGATTAGCTTAAACACTAGATCATCCTTTACGCTGATTCCTTATCCCACAACTTCCTCATTCCTATCCCCAATTGGTGGTTCAGCTGACCTTTGCTCCAAGCGACGGGCTGCAGGTACCATGATGCAAGCGAGAGGGGGCGGCGTGGGCGCGAGGTCGCTTGCACAACTGCACTGCCAAACGCACTGCTCCGTACTTAGTTCAGGCCAGTGGAATGTCGCTAAACGTTCTATTAGGTTGAGAAGGCCTACTTTCAATGTAGAAGGGTTTGTGAGATAGAAGTGAAAAAAAAAACACCAAAATTGGACATAGAATATTATGTATTTTTGTCATAGTATATGATATGCTTATAAGACGAATTTGATCTTGGAGGACCTATTTACGGGTCAGTCGATCTGACAACGGTCATTGGTAGACACTTAACACTTGGATGAATGGTCCTTATAGAAGTCTATGAGGTAGCCCTATGTTCAGCATTGGACTGGACGGCTGAAATGATGAACCATTCTAGGACGTAACCGTACCTATAGGAACCTGACAATAAACGAGGTGACATGAAGGACGAACCACGTGCTTCGGTAGACCAAGCTATCTTGAGTTCTCATCATAAAAGTGAATATATGACAGAAAACCGTCTCTAAAAATATTTAATCCATGACGCCGTCCATTATGAAAGCCGTGGGTGATATCATAGCAGCCATTGACTAACAACTTTTACTTTTATTTACGTAGCTACTGAGAATTAACAGAATAAGAAACGAAGAGGCGGTAGCTAAATATGGCCTTTGGTTTTCTAGAAATGGCAAATTCCGTGGATCGAGTAATTGAGTACAATTTTTGGAAATGAATTTACTTTTAGACATTTTTGGCTTTGTCTGAAATCTACAAGTCATCTTTTGTTATGAAAACTTTCAAATAGAAAATCTTTTCGTTTAAAAGTTTTCGAAATGCCTCACTTATCGACCATTTTTTAAATCCAATGAATCTTAATTTCATTCACTTCAGTATTCCATTCACTCCATATATCCAAGAACCAAGCAGGTTCTCTTTTCAAACATACATTTCGAAAATCGAATCTAAACTTCTGCTTTACATTTCATACGGAAAGGCACGAGTACAGCATTCTATTCAGCCAACAGCCAACCTGACTGGCCCTGCGACTCATTTCGCAACGGTTTAGGTCAGAACAGGTGAACATTGTTGGTCTAACTGGTTTCTGTTAGATGCAGTTCCTTTGTCCCATATGAGGATATGCGACGTAGATGACGTAGGAGGCGTGTGGGCTGACAGGTATTCTTTTGAAAACATCGATCACTGCCGCTGTTAGTCGCCTTCCTAGATAGCTTTGCTAAGAAATATTTAGAATTCATTTGTTTAGAATTGTAGCTTATGTCGAGGACGATGAAGGTTAGATGTGAAAGGACTAATCAGGATTTCACGTTCAATATGTTCAAGAATAAAATCAGCTTTTACAGCATCGATAAAAATAGGTACTTAAACGAATTTCAAGTAACTTCAGCTTACGAAAAAAAACTTTTATAACTCTGACGATGTTTAAAAAAGGCACTATAAATATTATTGTTTATGTTTGTACATGTTTTCTCAAGGCGAGCGGTTTATTTTAACCATATAAGCAGGTATTTGTGCCTGAACCATAAGAACAAAGTAATTAACATTGCCTTACAGCATTCTCAAGTATGTAATATGGCTATGGAAATATTTATTCCGTTTATTTTTAAGTAAGGCGGCATTATTAAGTCATTAACAGCAAAGGCTGTGTTAGTATCTTCATAAAAAGTATGCCAGCACATCAGGCTGCTATTTATCAAATAGATTTCAGCTTTATCTCTTTAGTTTAAGGTTCAATGTTGATTGGGAATTGCTCAGATTGGAGAAGCCTGCGTGCTGGCGTCTGTGCAAAACTTTATGGTGTATGATAAATTCCGTAGGTTACACTAATGAGGTTTAACATCACAGTAATGAGATGACCACACAATGCTGGTCAACAATCGGCCAAACATTTAAAAAAAAAAAAAATCGGTAAATGGACTGATATATTTCGGATACAACTTAGAACAATAAAGAAAACTATGGTAATTGCACTTACATTATTAAATCAGTTCCGCCACTTGGTAAAATTATTTCCCCCACAATAACAAGCCGTACCTAGCTACAGATATTATCATCTCGCAAACTTAAGCAAAGCACTTTGACGCACTGACAGTTCAGTAACAGTTAACAGCTGTGCTCAAACAAGTCTCGAGTCCTTTGAATAATTTCCGAACGAATCTGTCACCCTCGTTACTTAGTCTTCTTTGTCTACTTGACCTTCGAAGATTTGCGCCTTCTATTTTATATCTAGTCTGTGGTTGCTTGGGGACAAATTGAAGGATTTAAAGTGGTGTAAGAATTTATTAATCAAATTAAAAAAATATATGTAGGTACCTTTATTTTCAGACTTCATTGGCCCATAAATATACACCCCAAAGATTAGCATATTTATTATTAATTAACAAACTGGTTACTCTAAAAAAAACTTAACTTATGGCACTAAGTATACATAGCCCATTTCAATATTTGTGCTCATGGGTAAGTATTGGTTAGAATTATTTAATTAAATACGGTCCTTTCATCTTATTCAAAAGTAATTCGAGTTTCTATTAACAGGAGCTAGTCCTGAATACGTTAGAAAAATTTCTGTTGTACATAATGTGGGCTGTAAAGATTAACAATAGGTATTGCTATTATTATAATAACCAACCTACAAGATTTTCCTAAAATAACACAGCTCATTATACTAAATAATACTTGATTGATTTCGTACCCACACATTACATCTCGTAGGTATACATTATGATTGCCCTAACTTTTACCTTTTAGAAACAATAACTTGAGTTACGTTACGTCATTAATTTTGAGCCTAGGTAAACAAGGGAAGGTCGGCCTTAGACTAATATCCAGGCATACTTTACATAGACTATGTATAGAAAATGTTTACATTTTACGTAACACGATGCTTCTTTTAATTATAAAGCATCGCATGACGTGTATTTGTATTTTTGCTCCTGACGCATCATTGGAATCAGGCCACTAAATACGAACTGCCGTCCGATCTTATTTTGCGGCT
Organism: Helicoverpa armigera; assembly: GCF_030705265.1. NCBI lineage: Eukaryota > Metazoa > Arthropoda > Insecta > Lepidoptera > Noctuidae > Helicoverpa > Helicoverpa armigera. The sequence continues at coordinate 4,695,115 of NC_087124.1, read as the reverse complement.
TTTCAACGTAAAAACGTATTTTTAAATAGGTATTAATTCTACAATTGTTTGTAATAAAACGTTGTTTCATGGTTCTTGAACACAATGGGTAATATTGGACACGCCTTAACGTTTAAAAGATTACATTGAGTCTAAATCTGAAGCATTAGCTACGTATTTCTTCAGATGAAACTAAAAATAAAACGACAATAAAACTATTCTAATTTTGAATTAAAAAACAAAAAAAGAATTCACAATTTCGTTTTTTTCATTGATTCAAATTTGGAACGTCATAGATTTCGTAGAAAAACAAATGGCGGCGTAGTCTAAACTCCGTATAAGGACGGTTGTACGTGCAATAGGTAAGAGGAAAATAATGTAGATCGCATGAATGAACGCTTATGTCCTCTGTCAGCGTGGGCTCACGGTCTGAGTAACATTTGATTATATTACGTCGGGTCGGACAATGGCTCTGTTACATCTGTTTGGTATTGTTGCTAGCCAAAAAAAACAGAGTTCAGAAGATTTTTTTTGAGGCTTTTCTGAACTAATCAATTTCTTTGTGATTACTTAGTGGAATAAAGAATTAATTCTCCGAAACCTGATGATCGTAATTGGCGGACATTTACCTATATTATGACTACGAGACAATTTTGCGAAACAAAGATACCCTTGACCAAATCTACTCTAATCATAGGTAAGTAAGTATTTATCTACACGAAATCTAGCATCAAAAGTGGCGTCAAGTTAAACCACGCATGGTTGAGCGCGCCATGGTGTCGTATCGTCCCCGTCGCGCTCGTCACGGTCAATTGACGTTCCGATCCACGCAGCCCACTCTCACCGCTTTAATATTCGCTATGGTAATACCCGTGCCTAGGAACGACCATATTTAGTCATGTTACAATACTCTTATGTAGGAAATTGTGCAAAGCTGGATGTTTTATCGGTTGTTGAGCATAGCAAAGTTTCTGTTGTGAGTAATTGCTAATTTTATCGGTAAACTCATCGTTCTGTTGCAGGAAACTGATAATTGAGATTATTATCTAAAAGTTCCTCCTCACTCCAGTACCTATAGAGTACCTATTAAGAAGGTATAATGTTACTGACTGAATTTGACTTCAATCACAAAAGCGAAGTTCATGATATTAAATATTTAATTCCAGGTATATTTTTGTGCCTGTGAAAACTCCGCCGTAGATCACCTGTGCAGCGATAATTACAATCAAAGTAAAGAGGCGTGAATCAAGAAACAGGACAAGAAATCGTCGAAATAAGTAGGTTTCTAGAAGTGGATCAATCGCTGATATTCTGTATCAATATTTCATTTCCATTTTCATCTCAATAAATAAGGAGAAACATCGCTTTCACTTTCAAAAGGCAAAATTTCAAAGTCGTTCGCCTCCGAATTGCCGATATATTTCTTAAGTAATAAGTTCGGATCACGGAGCTTTCGCCACCAAATCAATCTGAACTAGAGGTATCAAAAAGCTTACAAGATCTCCGATATTAAATCCCGGAGTTTCGCAATGTTGAGACGTTTTCTTTTTTTATATTTCGGCCACCTTGACTGTATTGCGTGGTTAGAGCATTCCGGTGCGTGGGTTCATGACCAACCGATACTGTTGCAAATGTTGCAACACTTTTTATTATTATTACACACCAAATAAATAAATTAACGTTTACTAAATGAGGTTTATTGTTCTTAAAACATGTTACTTACTTTTCTTTCAAAATAAAAGAGTGTAATGTCCTTTAAATGGTCATTTCGTTTTTACGAAGTGCATAAGCCACTTCATGCGTATTAAGATAAAAACGGCAATTTTATTAAAACAGCAGAAATATTAAATGGGATCAGCTTTATCTGATAACCTTTCTGCACGAACTTCTGAGAATATTTACCATACTGTAAAATAATAAATTAACAAAATTGGCAAATAAGTAAGTACTTTCTCCTGGAACAGCGCAATCAAAATTACGGTGTAAGTACTTACGTAACAAGCGATGATGAGAGCTGGTACAAAATGCTCTCTATGTACCTACTTCAAGAAATACTAAATATCACTAAACTGAGAATAAGTAAGACCTAGTGATCCCAAGTCCACAAACCGTTTACCACAGCTTAAACAAACGACCCGGACCGTCTAGCCTCATATCCGGATAGACAAATACAGCCTAACCTTCATGAAAACAATTGTCTACACTTAACATACTGACTTTGACACACATGTTGAACATACAATGCACGTCTTGTTACACCTGGCATTGCATCTGAACCAAGGAGTAAGGAAAGATGAGCTATACCATAATGCAGGTAGGTCTTCTTCTAAGTCAAATAAACACGGTGGGGCGTGGGCATAACCAAAACCATTAGTTACGAGTGAACTGACGAGTCGTTCGGGTTCTTTGATACATTTGTCAACGATTTTTGATAGTGGTCCAGAGAAGGCGTATAAGGGCATAGACAGGAACGTTCCTCATCCCACCCATATCCGCATTTTGGCGCGCTAGATTCTATGGAGATTTTCTGTTATGGCACATCCACTAGTAGATAATTTTGTTCTCCATGATCTGAACAAACACGAAAGGAAAGTCTAGATGCAACGCGAACGCATCCGACTCCGTAATTACGTATTGATAGCAAATATCTATTAATTGCTATGCACCTGCGTTTAGGTGCAATGGAGCAGCAAATTGTGAGAGCTTGTAATTAGTAAGTGTGGAGTGTTTTGTTAATTGCTGAGCGTGAGCGTATGGACAAACTACACCAAAGAGGAGCAGAGTGGAGAAGATTTTATGCAACCCCTAGAATCAGTCAGTAGAAACAGTAGCGTTCTTTCTAAGAAGAAATTCTATCCGCTTGGGTAGTCTGGGTTTAGTCTTTGAGGCTGGGCCCTATGTACCTAATTTCACACAGACGGATTACCAACCCCTTAATAGTATACATATACAACGTAGGATTATAACTTAGGGCATTCCAAATCAATAAGTGTGTCTGTATCATAAGTAATCATAACTTACACTAGAAGGACGGTGTTCTAAGGACGCAGAGGTCAGTCATCCGTTAACCTTAATAACGCAGATATTGGAAAGAAGTACAATCAAGTAACTATTACAGTAATCTGTGGTACAATGTATTTGAGTCTGCGGCGTACAGACATTGAACAATGTAGGGCTTTATGCTACTCTACCTCTTTTACTCGGATGCAGTTGAATAAAATTATTGTGATGAGTGCATTCAAAATGCCCCTAATTATCGTAAATGTCCGTAATAATTTATAACGAAAGAGTCTCAATTCTATTTCGAAAACCAAAATTGAACTGTGAACTCTCACTTATAAAGTACGTAGGTAGTTTTGTTGTGCGTTCGCGCACGGGGCATTTCCCGTTGTCCTGCATTGTTCTGAGGCGACACAGTTTCACACGCTCCACATATCTAGTTACATGGAAAGCGTAGTATTATGCACTATAACATACCAACCAGTTCGCCTTTAAACACGAGTATTCATAATTTAGTTGCATGAATGGACGCAGCATTGAAGAATGTCTATTGTCGTCACGCGTCATGTTTTTAGCTCAATCAGACTTTACAATTCATAATTATTGCCAATGAAATCGTGGTAAACATACGTATCGACTTGGATTTTTATTTCTAGTTTCTAATTGTCTTCATCTAACCACCATCGTTCTGCCGCCCTATCCCAATTTTATTTGGGGTCGGCGTAGATAGTATTGAGCTAAGCGGGATTCCCTAATTTATGCAAAACACATAATAAAAGTGACAAAACAAAGATTGACGACGAAATATTTCTGAATTTATTATAACATTGAACAGATAACCTCATGCATGACCTTACCAACGAGAATAACTTGACTATCTTCAAAAATGAAATGTGCTCCCGAGCCTTGAATTTATTGCCACAAATAAAGTATTAAATAACATAAGACTTTGCTTAATAGATAAGAAAATTAAATAGTCTTAACTTACGATATTACAAAGAATTATTTTATGGTGTATTTTTCTTCAAAACAGAGCAATTTGTCAAAGGATTAAGAATATGGTGTTAGACTAGACGAGAAAGTTACTTATTAAAGCAAGTTTATATAAAAATATGGTTTGTGGACGCGAAGTTCGAAAGTTATTAAGTAGTGTTAGCTCACTGTGATAAATATTGGGTATCGGTACATGTTTATTTTTATTGTAGGTATACATAATACAAGTATCGTATTAAATCAACCAAAGGTAAAAATGAGTTTTAAAAATTATAAAGGCCTTATGGCATAATCAAAAGATTGATTTACTGAGGATGACAATAACCGGTCCATCAATTAAAGATTGAAATATATACACAATTTATACGAAGCTAATCCCAATATTCAATCTCCAATCGCAAAACAAGGATGGTTTAATTATTGTAATTCCGCAGTTAAATATCAGAATTGCAGATTTACTTCCATATACCTATTGAATGGTTGAAACCAATTTGTGAAGTCAAATCACTGAACCATTTTCAATATACATAGTTCATTAAAAAAAGCAATTTAACCGCTTGCGACACTTTTTGCTTATAAAGAAGCTCAGAGCGATTGTTCGAGGGACCTTCGTCCGATCCATTGTTTAGACAACTGTGTTCATTTATCACACAAACATTTACTACAAGTTACCGAAGATACCAATGTTGCTTGTTAAAAAAAAAATGAATAAGGACATGAAAAGTATCAAGCTTTTTTTGGTTTTTGATTGACAAATCCATCTATTTATAAGTTCGCAAATCTTTACATATCAATAAACGTCAACAAGGTTTTAAAACTGTTCTGTATTTCATTTCAAATTTCAATCAAGTTTACAAATATTGAGCAAACAAGTTATTAAAACGAGAATTTTCACAGACGCGCTTCAAAACTGATCGCTCGTTAATTAGCATTTTAAATACATTCTCGAAATCGTTTCTAGTAGGTAAACAGACACTTAATTAATGTTAAATTAAATCCTGCCTTTCTTTTCATTATTTAACTATTAATCATTTACATAAGTTACAATATTTTCTATCATGTGTTACTACCAAAATTACCAAAATTGTAGATTTCAAATTTCGAATTGCCGCAGACCATAGACCAAAAGCGAAACTGTCATAAATACAAGTTTTATCGTTCATCTCTACTATTGTTAATGGCATGAATTGTGATCCTCTTTGGGTTATCTCGGCTTTGCTTACTTTTTTAAATACAGTTTGTGGGTCGTTCATGATAAGTCCTAACAGATATTGAAGCATTTATTTTATTTTATTTATTACACTTTTTGCACACATTTTACACAAAAACAATGTACAAAAGCGGACTTAACGCCTTAGGCGTTCTCTACCAGTCAACCTTTAGGTGGAGGAGAAATTTCATTTATATAATATTTAATAAATGAACAGTTAAACTTTGTCTTATAAGTATTAATGTTTTTGTAAAAGAAAAGTTCAGTTGTGAGTTTTCAATGACATTTATGACAACAAAACTAAAATGCTAATGAACCCTCGACATTTAACAGCCAGTGCGGGGTTTCTGATTAAGGGATAAAATCAACGTGACAAAGTAAACGTAATTAGCAGTAAATAATAAGGTGTTTTCCATATAATAGCACGTTACCAATTACTGTCCTAGTATTAGCACAGCAGCGGGTGTATAATGAGGTTGTTCGTTACTGAAAATAAGGCAGTAGCTATAAAGCACATTTTGCGGTTAGCCACAGACAGGCAACTCCTTCCCACTAATGCAGAGTATATTAAAAGTCACAACAGTCAACAATAAAATCAAGTAGATCATGACAAATTAAAAAATCTGAACCTCATCAGCCTTTCTAGACCTAGACCCAAAAGCAACACAGATTATAATAATGTTAGCTCATTTTCAAGTCTAATTGTTCGAATCAATCAAAAGGGTTTATATTCAATTGCAAATGAATAGGGTGGAAAGCATCCAGCTCAATCCACATTACATACACTCCACTCCACATCATAATGTAGAACTTTGGACATAGACAAAATGACATCGGAACTGTACCCGTAAATTGCTTTAAAACATATTATTATTTACTAATAAAATTGTATAATTCTAAATGAAGCTATAGAAAGCGAGTTAGAAAGGGTTTAGGGTCTCCGGCGGAAATTATAGGCGTGTGTAAACTCCATGTTTATGGATATTAGTTCCCGATGTATGGCGGCAAGCGGCCAGTGTTGCAAGTTTAATATTACTCTGAGCCCGAATATGTTTTATGAGTTATGGCAATATCGGTAATTGAACGGTGCACTTATTTGATTGCATTCAGGCTTTAGCTACGGATTTATATTTACTGATTTGTTATGGACTTAATTAATGTTAATGTTGTTAAAGTAACGAGCAGTTTTCGTCTCTTTACGTCATCCAAAAAGTTTTTCTTTCTCCCCTTAAAAAAAACAGCTATTGTAACGTAATCATGTGATAGCTGTTTTTTTTATTTATATAATTACATATTTCAGTCTCAAACGATTCGATCCCACATTTTATTTTTCACAAAACGTTTCTCGCATTTGTTTTTTCTGACGTCTCCATTCATACTGACATTTTTCACTAAACAACTGACATTTGAGTGACACAACTCACAATAAGTGTTAATTTATTCGATATTTTTGTTATGAACACATTCCTAGTTGATTTTATTTAGTGACCTTGAGTTGAAGACGCGAAAAAGACCGCCACGACACGATTCAAGCGTTTCGATTCGCAATTAACACAGCCTAATGACATCAAATCAGTTGTGCAAATAAAGAGGCTCCTACAGTAAGATAAAAACTATATTTGACGTTGGTTTGACGTGTTTTTACTTGTTCATTGCGTCTTCTGAGGATTTCAATAACATATCTGTCCATGGTTTTGAGATTAGAGATTGAACTCAGGCATAATTTTTAAGGAACTTATGCGCTAAACCACAGACAAGTTATAGAAATCCGCCGCAGATTTAATTTGTCGGTAATGATCCGGTTGGATCTCTGTTTGGAAATGATGATCTGCTATTTCTTGTTTAGTTACTCGTAGAAATCGAAGGCGAAAATTGTTAATTACTATTTTAATGTAACAACACCGTAATTGCTTATTTCTGCCGGTGCTAATGAGACAGGCTATACTTTTGCTACATTTTGAGGTTCTTTAGTAGGAAGAGATAGGTTTTTATTTTTCAGAAACTCATTATCAGAAGTTTTTCTGATTCCATCTTCTGTTATGGCCGTGAAGAGAGTACTCGCGGTACTAAAAACAAAATGACAAAGCAATATTTTACGTAAAGTCAACACAATACATTTTCATTGATTCTGTACTCCGTAGGTAAATCAACGGATCTTCTAATGAGTGGTTTAATTGCGGAAATGATATTACAATTATTTTGGACGCTAGACAATAATTAACATAATCATACGCTATTTACGGTGTGTTGTTTTGTGTTTGGGTATTTAAAATTGGCATGAAGGCGATGGTAATTAATGAATCAGCTATTAATTAAAAGAATGGCTAATTGAAATGAAGATAGTGGTAATTCTCGGATCTCCTCTTAAGAGGTGGTAATTTAATTTCCAGATGATTTAAAGAGAATGCCAATAGTACCTAAAGAAGTACCTATATGTAGTAGGCATTAAACGTTTCCGCATTGGTGGATCCATTTTGGATTTCGGATTGCGTGCAATCACTTTGTCCATAAAATGTTTATGGTACAACAAAAAGTTATATGCATGTATGTAGTTATATGTATGTACACATTATAAAGTACCATCATATCATCGTTAGAGCGGTTATCTAAGCATCATACAGCATCTACAAGTTTTTACATCGCATCGTTCTCTGCTATGAATATTTATATGTAGTCATACTTAACACACATAAAATGTTTATGGTACAACAAAAAGTTATATGCATGTATGTAGTTATGTGTATGTACACATTATAAAGTACCATCATATCATCATTAGAGCAGTTATCTAAGCATCATACAGCATCTACAAGTTTTAACATTGCATCGTTCTCTGCTATGAATATTTATACCTATGTAGTCGTAGGTACTTAACACACATAAAACATACTGCAAGTGCTTACAAAGATGGAAGAAAATATGATTAAGTACTTATTATATAAAGTATTGATCTATTGAGATTGACGGAGGCATTCGCTTGCGTGCCTTTACAAATAAAGGAGGGAAATCTTCAGATGTGGCGGGAATTTTAAGGACCAATAAAATGTTTGTGCTTGCTTTGGCCAATATAAAAAGGTAGGAAGTAATTTTGGGACATAAAATTGTCCGGTTGAGCAGTAAACAGCTAGGCTGAACTGCAAGATTCCATACGAAAAATGGAACATAGGAACACATACAGCCTTACTTATAAAATAATAAGTTATACTTAAGAGATGTTTAAGAAAAAATCTTACTTATAAACGTGGCTGAAATAAATCATTTTCTTAGCAATGTCTTAAATCAGCTGTCAAATTAAGTAGCCTCACACCCTTGTTTAACCCGCTAATTATCAAAATGGCTGGATTCTTACCAGCTGATTTTTCATTTCCGGTTTATTGACAGCTCAACTTTTTAATTTTATATTTTACGGATGCCATTGTTGCCATTACACAACGTTTTGATGACAAATATTTTTTTAAGCTACCAACATTCCGGTAGTGTTGAGAAATTAGTATGTTTTTATGTCATTATCTGTTCATTACTTAAGACATGCTTAAGCAACGTTTATAGGTCAAAATAATTTAATCACTACTTAAGGCTTTAAGTAGTAATTACATAAAACAATGCTTAGAAGATGATTTGTTGATTTTTATAAGTAAGGCTGTAAGAATCTAGGTAGGTACTACACATAGGTAAATTGATGTCTTTAAAACAAATGAATACGAGACGAGTTTCAACTTTCATATCTATACATATAATAAAATGATAGGAAAGTCAAAACTGTACATTGAATATTTTTTTAAAAGAATACTTGGGGGGTGATCTATTATCGATTCTGAACCCAAATATATAGTTTTTAGAATTTTTGTCTGTTTGTCTGTTTGTCTGTATGTCTGTTTGTCTGTTTGTCTGTATGTTTGGTCTCACTGAACTCGAAAAGTACTGCATAGATTTAAATCAAATTTTGCATGAATACTACCTGGGGGCCGGTTCAACATATAGGATATATATTATCACCCTATCACCTACGGGGGATGAGCAATGAACGATAATTTCTGTTAACGTTTCTGCAACAGCGGGTGCAATAATGACACATATTTGAATGTTGAACTTTGTAAGTTTATCGGCCTATTATCAATCTTTACATAGAAAATAACGCTTTTATAAGTAACTTAAGCAAAAAACTGAATTTAAAGAAATGATATCCTAAAATTATAGATGAAGAAAATCATGCAGAAACAGATGTGCCATAAAACTGGTAGTAGGTAAAATATCAATGAAAGCAGACTTCACTTTGTCATGGTATGTTCTTACTTTCAAGAAAAAAATATATGACAACGTGTGTATTTCGCTACTATAAAAACACTACAAGAAATATCAGCGCATCATCAGGGACATTTTTATAATTCTTTCACCATTAGAAAGCTACATTATCTGCGAGTAACATAGGGTATATTTTACCCCGGTGCGGGCAGTAGTTCCCATGGGAAGCGGCACCCACATCCCGAAGAAATTATGAACTTCCCCACATTCTTAAAAAGTCTACATATGTTGTCCTGACATAATATAAGCTATACCTCTCATAAACATGAATATCCATTCATTTCATCCAATAACAAACATGCATCACACCGAAAGTGCATTGCGAGTCTAAGATTTTAGTATTATTAAAAAAAACATTGTAATTAATATTCAAACATCCTTAAAAATAAGTTCCTGGTTTTAATATATTACATTATTTTGAATTCACATATAAATAGAATGTCCTTATTAATATACTTTTTGAGTAATGAAGAATGTAGGCAAAATACGACCAAAAAAATTGTGTCACTTCTAAAATTAACATCAATGGGAATAACTACCTGTCACAATACGTCAACAAGATGTCAACAGAAGACAAGAGTTCGTTCGTTCTGAAAACGTACAAATTACGCGTCGCAGGCCAGAGACATACTTGCTTTCAACTTCTGATCACAAATCATCGAGCTAAGAATTATATCACAAATACACCGTTTACAATAACGAACTGTCACAGTCAGACCCACGGACTGAGTCTAAAAAAACACCTTTTATATAGCTACGTTTATATCATTTATATTATTCAGTTACAAAGACAGAATTACTATCAAACGTGTTTTCGCTAAATGTTCTATTAGTTTTTGCAAACATACATTCCCAACTCTGATCTCATGGAGGTGGCGCCCGGGTGTCACCACTGTGCGGACTGTGCGACCTATCGCACCCGGGCCCGGTTTAAACCATGACCTGGAGCGAGAAGAAATGGGATGACAAAGAATGAGGCGGCGGAGCGACTGAAAATTCCCAACTCTCATCCAAGCCACTGCGGTAAGACACCACGAAAGCCGGATGTCGAGAGACGACTCCCGGCCACCGTAGGCGTGAGCGATTAGTTTTGAGTGGGTCATCGACCTTCCGGCTTCTGGGAGACCCGTTATTTCACGCGCCCCTCGAGGAGATTCAGCAAACCCCTGTGAGGCCCACTAGGGCCAAAGCCTGACACTCCCTCACGCTGCTCAAACTGATGGCTGAGAATTACGTAACTTTCCAGGATGCCATGCAACGTGTTGCAAATGCCCAGGCCTTTGGGAGCTTGGTAATCCTTTTCTCCACCTTAACTTGAGTTTTGTGGTACATGAACAAATTAGAATAGTAAGAATTAGGTCATCTTCATCACGTATTTACCAACTCTTAATGTTCATCATGCACACCCGCTTCTCTAACTTTATTGAAGGATCACTAAAATTGTTTCAGTTACTTTAACTACGCTACTATAGCCAGTTGTCAAACCTTTTAATATCAATTCTGTAGAAGTGTGAATATCGAATGTGTAATATATCGAATCTCCGTTTGTACATTGCACAAAAACCAACGTTATGATTTTCGAGAAGTCAAAAGAGTCGGCCGGCTAAGAATTATATTCATCGTTGGTTAATTGAATACATTTTCAGAAACCACAATAAGAGTAGGAACCAAAGCGAATGATCGCTTCATAGAGCTCTGATTTTCTCGAGGCGATCAAGTCAGTTCTGGTCTGTTCGCTCATCAGATCTTTGAAAGCGGTTCGATGATAATATACTGTTGTCCTGTTTACCTACGTGTGACACATAATATGGTATTTAAACGTCCTCCGCATGAGAGCGAACGTTTGTGCTATTTATAAAGACGAAATTTTACCGTTGTGCAGTAGTGACGCACAGTATACACAGCACTTATGTTTCTTCTGATCTGCTGGCTCCACCAAGAAATGACAAATTGCGAGCATACATTTTGAAAATCTTGGAAGAACTGCAGGCTTCAAGTGCCAACACACGAATTGGACTTACTCTCTCGGACGTATACTTTACCTGATCGTGAACTAATGCAAACATTTCGGTGGAATTCCAACATAACATAGTGAGTGAGTGCACAGAAAATCCCCGAAATACAAGTAGTGAAACTATGCGCTTGCCTGATGACTCGGTCATCATCCACCCAGCTATTCCTCAATTGTGTGGGTGTTGGCTTCCAGTCAAACTGAATCTTTTTGAGTACCAATGTTTACTTGGAGTGCCTATCTGATCTCTTCAACCCAGTGAACTAGACACCGCGTTATCCATGGTAAGTAAAACTGTTTGACAGACTTTCTGGCTCCTGATTTGTCGCAGCTGCTGCAGAAAATGTACAAATGACAACTTTGTCAGACCTTTGTTTTATGTGGGAATTACGTAATAATTTTCCAAATCGGTTGACTAGATCCAGAGATTTCCTCAACGTCACAAACTTTACTTCTTTTGTTTAGATAAATAGTCACACAACGTCGACACCACCTTGATTGATCAACCCGTGCTGCTGCTAAGTGGTAATCCTAATTATATTGTTATGTAAAAGAATAAACCTACGCTACGGCATAAGTAGTATTTTGACAATTCCAAATTGCCCACGCAGACGAAGTCGCGGGCAACAGCTAGTTAATAATATTTGAGTAGTAGAAGTTACGGGTATTAAGCTAGACTTTGTCTGAGACAAAGAGGACCCATACTATTATATTTTTATACATATTTTTTTGGACACAAGAAACTGACTTGGGGCACAATTACTCCCTGCGGCATTGCCAAGAGGATGAACTGTGTAAATTGGAGCGTTTTAACGTGTCATTGAAGTCATTCCATTCATTATTAACCTCTTGTATGCCGCTAATTATAAAACAATAGACAATCAATTGCGTCTATCGTATGTCTGCGCTCCGACATATGTACAACGGGTTAATCTTAAGAGCTGATTTTACAAAAATAATTGAGTACCTATTTATTCATGAAATAACAATTATTCCAAGGTACCAGGATCCCATAATCCATGAAGAGATGTTAATAAAGTAATAGCAACTTATGCAAGAGCAGACGTGTGAAAGTGAAAGCATGATAAAACCGTCACAAGTTTAATCTCCGTGGAGGCTCGCGGCGGATTTATGTAGACATTTTATATGCACGAAGTTTAAAGTTCAAAGTCTCACGTGTACCAAATCAATGTGACATTTTGATTTTTTAATGTTTATTACATAGTTTACACTTCTCTCTCGGTTTAACTTGAAACTTTCAGCGAAATTGGTTAATGACCTAGATCAAAGTTTTTTTTTTAATTCATTTTAGAGATCTTCGCTTCACATACAAAGCAACATAATTCACCAGAAATGCAATAATGGCAAGGCAAGAAATAGGGACAATCATACTAAGAATATTCTTGACACCATAGGCTTAATCATAACCTAACACATACTAAAATAATGCTCAAATCTCGTCCCAATTATACACAAAGTTATGAATGGAACCCCACGCCACATAATAAAACAAATGCGAGCTATCAAGTATTGTTATACAATACAGCAGACATAGGTGTAGTTGCTCTCGTTCAGCCAATCAATCAATCGCGACACGCTGTGGTGCACGATTGATTGCCGTGGCAGACATAATGCGCTCCCAAAAAGGAGGATTTTATTCATCCTGTTGGCTAGTGGCTTTGTCGAAGAGGCGAGGGAAAACATTGAAATCCAGTAACGATGTGTCTCTAATTTAAGGCCTGTGTTGTTCTAGCTGCAGAAACTTGATTTTAAAAACTATTTTACAGGGTTCAAATATTGATAAAAGCTACCAGTATAGCCAGTATGAGCTCACAAAGATCACAAATATTGCTAACAAGATTAGTTTCGACAATATTTCGAAAAAGTTTAGAAGTGTTGCTCTGTCGATTTTTACACTCGATTTGTCCTTAAACTCTTCTGTAAAAAGTTTCGACAATTTCAATGTTAACGCTAAAACTTTTCCTTTGATAACTTTTTAAATTTCCCTTCGTTATAATCGAAGATAAAAGATCGTTCGTTAGTTTCATTTCAAGCAATTACGCGCAGTAGTAATCAACAATCGGGTAATTGGCTATAGACCGGTAAGCCAATAAGGATGTCGGTGAAAGCCATCACTCAACGCTCAATACGTTTTGACAACCCATAAACTGTGTGTCTAATCACTCATATTAAGATGGACACTCGATTTTAGATTATAATTGTGTAAGACATTGATTAAAGAAGAAAGTTTTTTACATTGATGCGGATCTCACTTCTGTTGTAAGTAATCCGATATTAAAAATCCTGTTGTAACAATATCTCCTTATAAAAACAGTCTGTAGAATAATTGTTGCAATATTGTGCAATTTTACGTAGGAACTATGTCCAAAGAGGTTTCGTTTCTAACACCTTTACCTATAGACTCAATCAATGGCACTACATTGGCAACATTATGGTGCGATATTTGTTCGATTTTCAAAACGAGCTCAGTGTTTCCGAACGCAGATTATTATTTAAAAAAAAATTCTCACGTCTCCTTACTTACGTCAACAGCATTCTTTATATTGAGACAGGAAAATGTTTTACAAACAATAACAACATAATATTATCACTTGGCTATCTCTTACACAATGAATATGTAACAACACACATTTTTTACACATTTAAATAACTTTTCAGCCGTAATGAACACTCATATTGTTGTTCAGTTTTACCTAAGTAAACAACTCTTAGCTTCGTAAGTGCCTCATCCTCCGATCATCCTCCGAGCCTTTTTTCCCAAGCTATGTTGGGGTCGGCTTCCAGTCTAACCGGATTCAGCTGAGTACCAGTGCTTTACAAGAAGCGACTGCCTATCTGACCTCCTCAACCCAGTTACCCGGGCAACCCGATACCCCCTGGTTAGACTGGTGTCAGACTTACTGGCTTCTGACTACCCGTAACGACTGCCAAGGATGTTCTATGACAGCCGAGACCTACAGTTTAACGTGCCATCCGAAACACAGTCATTGGTGTCTAAGATATACTTAGAAAGTACATACAAACTTAGAAAAGTTGCATTGGTACTTGCCTGACCTGGAATCGAACCCGCGCCCGCATACTTGAGAGGTTGGTTCTTTGCCCACTAGGCCACCACGACTTTTCTTCGTAAGTGCCTATAAGGAAAAATTCTAACAAAATACAGATGCCATTATGCTTCAGCACGAACATTGATGACATAAGTTTCGACACGTCATATTTAAATGTAAATAACACAACAAATACTATAACGTGGTGATAAATCCTGGATAAAGTTTGTTTTCAAAACCTCAATATTCATTCAATGTTTTTGTAGTTATGTCCTTCTTTTGCACAATGCAATGGAGCTATTGCGCCATATAGTTTCGTTCCAAGCATTCTTTAAAATGGCATTGTGGTCGCAATCACAGCATTAGTTCTAAGAAGCTTCCTTCAACAGTCAAAGATAAAACATCGAATAATATGGACAGATTGTTTATTTCTAAAAGCGCCAATGTAGCTGGCTGCTTGTGAATTGTTAACTTTAATCGTTGGCCTTATTAATGCATCTGTCTACTGGGAAGATCAAGAGGAGCCGGCAAGTGTCAATTATATTGTTGTCGGCCTGTATCGGTCATTGACGCATATTAGTAAAACATGTATCTTGTAATACATGCTATCGAAATATAGGTTAGCGATAACGCTATCTTATCTCTCATAGACGTTATTATCATAGTAAACTCATGATGGCAATGGGTTTATTGCATTTAGCACAAGTATTGCCACCATTCACCATGAAGGTCTTAGCGGCGTAGTTTTATTACCTGTGGAAAGATTAAAACAAAAGATGAACTGCTATACAGCTAAAGACTGTCCAGTACTAAATTATTAATTGTTTCCTTGATTATGCCACCTACCAACAGTGTAACGGCCTATAAATTAATATTTTATTATAAGTAACTCCATATTGCGTGACCCAACTCTATTTCTGCTGAAACAAAAATATTATTTTCCTTACAATGACTGGTTGAACTTATGTTATAATAAACAATTGTCCTTGTGAACTGAATAAAGGCAGTTTCTTTAAGAAAATTGCGGAAAAATGCCTGAGTTGTGTTGCTGATGACATTTAAATATGAAATCAATAAGCTTTGAAATTGTTTGGTTTACGTTCGTTAGTTTCACTTCGCCTTCACACAAAAGCCTTCGCAAATCAATTTCGCTCTTTGAAATGACAAGACGCGTAATTTACCATTAAATTAATTTACTTATGACTTTCTGTTAATTGATTTTACTCTGATACCTGTTGTTCTTAAGTACTTCAAATGGAATTGCCTACTTTTAGATTTTTCCATTGAATCGTTCCTTTGAAGATACCTATGTTTCTTTTTTTCGAATGAATTAAAAAAAAATCTTAGGCTTTCATTCAACCTTCCCGTTGACCCTTTCACCTCGATTTTCGTAATACCTTGAACGGATGTCTACAGCCTAATTACCTGCCAAATTACAAGTTAGGTATAGCTATTATAATTTCCTTAGATTCGCCGATTAGATGGTGATTGAGTATTTCGACAAATTACTTGTGCCAAGTCATACTTCTAACTTAATTTCTATGGTAAGTAAGTTAGGTTTTAAGCGCGTAGCCTTCTATATCTTCTATGCCTTTTATATATTCCTGGCACGAGATACATATTTATATTTATGCACACATATTTATACAAAGCAGAATGGCAGTTGACCAAAGATTTGAAGATGTCGGTTAGCGGATGCATGCGGGTTGCCCAAGACCGGGATGGTTGACGCTCTTTGGGATAGGCCTATGTTCAGCGGTGGACGGCAATAAGACACATAAAGTTTCTAGTTTTAGGCTGATATGAGGACGGGTAATTTATAATTTCACAGTTTATTGGTACAGGTAGCAACTTATCGAAGATTCGGGCAAAATATTCTAGTAGCAACTTTCATTTGCATACGAGTGACAACGTTACAAAGTTGACAAAACGTTACGTGCCAAGTTTAAACCTCCATAATCGTGAACGGAGAAACTTGTGGACTTACATAGTTTAGCTTGATTTCATGGTACGACAAAGGTCCCTGAGAACTTCACAAGTGATAAACAGCTAGGAAGTTTTAAGACCTTATCTGTCATCTAAGAATTAAGTCTGCAAACGTTTGGACACTCGTATGTAGGTTAGTCTGGTCGTAATACTCATTTTAATATTAAAGACTTGCAATAACTAAATATAAACACAAACGCAACAACAAAGAACAGAGCAAGAATTACAATGACAAAATTGTAATTTTTAGTTTCGGCCAGTTCAATAAAATTACACCTTAAGATCATTTTTATTTTACCTGAAACTTTTATTAAACCACAAGAACAATACGATACTCGTACATAAAACATTATAACACCAACTAAGTAGAACGTTAAAATTGACGTTACCGGTCAAGATAGCAATTAAAATGCTTGTGGTAATACCTGTAACGCATACGTAACACTCATTACCATGATATTATCACAACATAATCACGACTATAAGATTGTTATCGCTAGACAAAACACTTTCACCTTCTATTAAATCTGCTAACGTTTTTAACGAACGTTTAAGAATAGTATTTAAATTAATGTATGTTTCGGAAGCCGGAGCTATCTGTAGCTACAAAATCGTCAAATCGTATATACTTGATCTCTCAGAAAACATATTTGTCATAATACGTTAGTGCGAAATGCTTTACCGAGTAACACAGCAAGATGAAAACAATAACGCTTATTTGCCTTACAACCGTCTACGTAACTCCACATGTCCAAGACAGCAATAAATAAAGAAAGCTAACGACACTAACTAGAGTTGTCCGAACATATCGCACTATTACTGTTTCCGCTGGTCGCAGCATCGCGTGAGAACATGCGAGCGACCGCGGCCCATCGGCCATCGGCCTTGAGTCCTGCGCCGGTTGGCCTAACTACTTCAAATCAACTTTTATTACTATTCCACTATCGCTTCGGACAAGTTTCTGCTTCGAACCCAACCCACTGAACCTACCTACTCGTTTATTTATAACCCTTTCGCTAGACAGTTGCCAACTGATGGAAAGATGGAATGTATGCGGAAGGACCAACTCTTTTATTTAAAAGAGGCGTTGACTTCTCCGAATGGATGCGACTATGGAGTTGGCAGACGCTCAGTTTTAAAGTCGTTATTTACATGAATGGTAATGAGTGGAGATAGTATCGTCACTGTCAGTGTAGTTGATACAGCTGTTGGAGTATCTCTTGTAGTTTTGTATGTAGATCACAAACTTAATTCATTAATCGCTTCTAGTTTATCGAAGAAGTCGTGGTGGCCTAGTGGGTAAAGGACCAACCTCAAGTACGAGGGCGCGGGTTCGATCCCAGGTCAGACAAGTACCAATGCAACTTTTCTAAGTTTGTATGTACTTTCTAAGTATATCTTAGACACCATTGGCTGTGTTTCGGATGGCACGTTAAACTGTAGGTCCCGGCTGTCATTGAACATCCTTGGCAGTCGTTACGGGTAGTCAGAAGCCAGTAAGTCTGACACCAGTCTAACCAAGGGGTATCGGGTTGCCCGGGTTACTGGGTTCGCTTCTTGTAAAGTCGCTTCTTGTAAAGCACTGGTACTCAGCTGAATCCGGTTAGACTGGAAGCCGACCCCAACATGATTGGGAAAAGGCTCGGAGGATGATGCTTCTAGTTTATCGACTACTGTTTTCAGACGAGTCTTCAAAGAAACCGTCAGTGAGAGGCAATTTATTGACGTGCTCGGCACGACACGTGCGAGATAAAACGCAATTGTTCTGGATTCATGACATTTGGAACTGTTCTCATTCTCGCAACATGTTGCATAACACGACGTCCCAATTACCGGCGATTGCACGAACGTAGTCTCGCACGACACCTATGTCATACGTAAACGCAACTACTGCTTGTGGACAATCACTTCCGCCCAATTTGTCGGCCACTTCCGACCGATTATATTTGGGTGATACTGCATTTTTGGTTTCCTGTAAGTTTATTCTCGCAGTTTGTCGTAACCTACATACTACATGAGAAGCATTATTTCCAAGAATCCGTTATTATAGGTAGTTGTAGCGATCTTCACTGAAGAATCTATATTCCTACTGCCCCAGCCATTCGGATGCATTCGGATGTCGGTCGGCTCTAATCGCCGCTGGGCGTAAGCCAAGCCATTCCCGCCGTTTCGACGGATTTAAATTTGGAACACATTTTTTTTCTGTGGCAGTGTAGTAGTTTGACGAGGTGAACAATCTCTTCCTATTTAGAAATACACATGTTATGGAGTTTTGCTGAACATCTTGGTTAGAAAGATGTCCTATTTTTTCTGATGCTAGATATATTAAAATGAATGGGCGCTGCACCTACACCGTGACACGAATACCTCGAATTCGTATCCTCTTTGACGTTGTTTATGATTCCACGTGCGTAAATGTAACGGTCAGGTATCAGAAAGCATGTTTAGCCGCCACCTCACGAATTGTTAACTTTCGGCGTTCTATTTGCTGCATTTCTTTATTGACCTGCATATTTGGAGTTCTGGATAGAGTATTATGGACTGTATTGAAAAAGAAGAATAGTGCGCCAGCCCTAAATGAAATTGGGATGTGGATCATTATTTGAACATATGTATAATCTTCTAAATCATAATACATTTTCTTTAATCAATTGCAGATAGTTCGTGTAGTTCGTGTACCTCTACTCATCATCATCATCCTCCTGCCCTTATCCTAATTTTATTTGGAGTCGACGCAGCATGTTTTCTCCTTCCATACTCTTCTATCTGCCGTCATCTCACAAGTTCGTGTACCTCTACTAAATTATCAGTGTAATTAGATCTCAAACTTTTTAATGCGAAACAATTGGACTATCGTAGATTGTAGATGTCATAGACATGGACCTAACTAAACTAGAGCTATCATTTGCATCTTGAAAAGTGTCACGGACAAACTTTACTTGGATGACATGACATAAGTGCCGAATGCAAGAAGTTATAGTTATGATGACTTTTAGAGGATAACTTCAAATAGAACAGAGTGGAGTTTAATTTTAACAATAGTTCTAAATGTTGAGCTTATCTATCGCGTTATACAGCGTCGCGTTGCGGGCCCAGTTCAACGAGGAACAAATTGGCAATTTGACAAAAATGCAACGAACCGAGTCGTACAATGTACACAGTAACATATGCACAACTAGTAAATCAGAGCGCACGCCGTGCCCGATGATTGAATAACATCGAACTGGACTGGTTCATTGGACTCATTCTGTTCGACAAAATCCTCGGATTTGTCATTAAGTCTATCGATAGAAGTCTGTCTGCTTTATTGCATCTTATAACAATCGAAAAATGAAGTCAACGCATGATATTGAATGATCAAATCCACTATTTTGAATTTCTCAATGCGATTGACTAAAATCTTTTCATGTGGAACCATTGTTTGAGCAGCACAAATAATACTTAGGACGAATATTAGAAGTGGGCAGATATGAGCGGTATTTGCGTGTGACCTTCTGTTGATGCTCATTACGGTCGCAGTCGAACATTAGTTCTATTCAAGTGGCTCGTAATACATTCTACCTCATTTACACTTAACTACACGTTTTTGTACAAACCAAGTCAAATATTTGTTGTTAGTGTTTGCACCTAACAATACACAGTCTTCGTACATTGTGTTGTTAGTGTGTTCATGGAACAGAGCAGCTGATGTCACTGTGTACTTGAATCACTAAATAATCGCGGTATCTGTCTGCACAAATATTACCGGTTGAACTGCGCACGTATGTAGCTAACCTCGTCGCGCTCATGTGCCGCGTCCGCTGCGTCCGTAAAGCGACAACAAACCTCAAGTAGTGCACAAATAATTACTGTTTGCTTTGCTCGTGCCCCATGTTTCAGTTTTCGGTTGGCTGTTCTTTCGAGTCTCGACGTTTGAATATGTTTTTCAATGCTCTTGACTGTCTCAAAAGCGTTATAAATAAAACCCATATATACCTAAACTCATTAGACACTTGAACTTACCTGAGCTCTATTGATGACATCGTGTGGTCCTCGCCAGGTGGTGGCTGCTGGAGATTTCCGTTTAGCTAGTTCAAGGGTAGCTTCACTAGGGCATCGTTCAAACATAAGCACTCGTTCTGCTACCGAACCCCGCGTGAGGAAGGGACGCACGGGCGTCGCTCCCGCTGCGGAGGCGGGCTCCCCGGTGCCGGCGCTCGAGGCGCGCCGGGCTCGCGCCTCGAACTTAGAGCGCGCCTCCGTCACATGCGAGCCCAGGGACGCCCGGCGCTCGCCGCTGGCGCCGGCGGCCGGCTTCCTCGCACCTGTGTCCAGCCTGTCCTGGTATCTACTCTTTGCGTAGTCAACCAGCGACAGCGGAGGGACCACGTCTGGTCGCTCCGCAGTGCGCTCGGCCACAACACCACCAGTGCGCAGGGCCCGCAGCAGGCGCTCCTCCTCGCGGGCGACCTCGAGCCGCATAGCAGCGGGGTCAGCCCGCCTCGCGCCTGCGCCGGCGCCTGCTGTGCCATTCCGCTCTGGTACCAAGTCCGGAGGGAGCATGACCTCCATGGTCTCTCCTTCGGGCTCGAAACTTTCGCGTCGTGTGTCAGGTCTCTGTTCTCTTCTGACGTCTGGTCTTTGTTCCCTAGGCGCGTCGGGGCGATGAACCTGTCTAATATCAGGTCTTTGTTTTATTTCTGGTTTAGGTTCAGGCCTAGGTTTAGTCCTCAGGCTCTCTGCCAATTTGAGGCCAGGGGTTGGCCTGCACGACAGTATTTCAGTGGGCGCGAGACCACGCGCTTTCCAAGTCTGGTATATCGCTTCGGCATGATCTGAAATTTGTTTAGCGATGGCGGCTATGTCCTCCTCGCCCGTGTCTATCTCGCGACGGGCCGTGGCCGCCATGACCGAGCCGCTCACAGCCTGCGACCTAGGCAGAGCTGTTGGTACGCACCGCACCGGCAACTCTAGGGACGCTCCGTTAGCCCCATCTACACTCACAGGTCACAGACACACCACTATAAGTGCACAGACAAAACAAAATCACTAGAAGGAAGAGCACTGCGGTAAGTCGCGAGGCAGCACTGGGAACAGCTGTCGAGCGCGCGTCCAACAATAAACAAAGGCGACGATCGCGTGCGTCGGGCGGCGCGCGGCGGCACACGACGAGCCGGCCGGGGGACGTGTGGCGGACTGCGGCGCGGCGCGCCACTCGCCCGCGCCCGCGCCCGCTCTCCCCGCCTCCTGGTTCCCGTTCCCGTCCCATGGCCTCCTTGGTCATTCACTGACACTAATTATTAGCTATGCAGTGTTGTCTCCACTCTCCATGTAAATAGAGTTTTCCTGAAACCGGAAATGCGTGGGTACCTACGTATCCGAAATCATTTTTTGACTACTGACTACCAAATCATCATAATTTTTATTCCTCCTGAAATCATGCCTATTTGCTAGTTCAATAGATAAAACTTTCCAGTTTTTGTTTTTCTACTTTTGGGCAGAATGCATTTTGGGCGTTTAGCTGCAGGGCGATGACAAGGACAACACCACAAGTCTTCATAGACTAAATAATTTTAAGCAGAAGGTGGCATGCGAATAATTATGTACTGCGTACCAACTACAATATTTTAATTTCTCTTGTATACCAATATCATATGTACCTATAGATTATATACCTACCAATTCACTTTATTTTAGTTGCTTTGTTACCTCCTCATAGAAATAAAGTACATAGTTGTTAACTTAACAAGTTCTTTATTTATCAGTACAATACCTCCAGATTTATTCTATTTTTATATACTTTATACATTCTAATTGGGCAACAAACGCTACGTTTGTGTGATGTCCCATCTGCGTGTAGCGAGTCTGTGGCGTCCGTCGGGCTCTGCGTCGCGCACGCGCGTCGGCGCCACAAATAGCACGCGCCTTGTATTTATTTACACGCTCCCTAATTTTTTATTTTTTTATTCTACGAAGCAACGACACTGCACCCGATGCCGTCTTACCAAGAACAGTTTGGAGAAATGCGATCGGATATCCAACAAAAAACTAATTCTAATTCCATTACTTTTAAATATAAACAATGAAATCATTGTTACTGAAATGCGGACGGCTGGAACTATTTACAATTTATCAATAATAGATTTGGTTGATATCTTAATAGAGGCTGTTTAAATGCTTTCGCTCGCTATTTATTTTCAAGATCATCAACATTTTCTATTCTCATCGATGAGCTAAAAATCTTTTTTCTAAAACTAAGGAAGAAAATTGATGAAATGTAATTCTGACGATAACTCTTTAATTTGGGACAGTGCTCTCGCTGTGGCGGCATATTGGGCTCACATAGTGTAGTCTCAATATATGACATGTCATCGACTCGAAAGAAGAAGAAGAAGAAATTTGGGACAAAACTTATTATATTTTTTAAATGCAGCAGGCAACGCCGCCGCCAGTATGGAGCATATTGTTGGAGACCGGAGACCATAGTCCATAGCCCTCAAGTGTTTGTACTTTGCACCTAATTAGCCGCCAACACAAGGTAAACGACAATACTTCACTGTACTGTGTTTTAGTGCTTATTATTTTCCTTCATTAAGTAGTTAATATCCTATTTTATTTTTCCTTCCAATTACAGAGTGAAAAAAAATCTATTTCTTTCTCCTGCCGACTGCCCAAAGATTTCACCAGTATATTCAACTCTTGCAAAATTATATGAGTTCTTAAATTAGCTCAATTATAAATCAGTACGCAAACAGTGTTAATTGTAACGAGAATTTACCGAAACATCACGCTTCTGGGTACGGCTGTTACTTGATACGTATTCGTTGCTAACATGCACTCGTATTATATAATCTTGAACGTGCTATACTTGGCTGATTTCAGCCTCTAAAATAGTTAAAATCACGCCAAAAAGCCATTAGTGTCGCTCACATTCACATTGAATGAGAGGATCTAGTAATGAAAAATGCTTCCGCATGATAGGTACATCTACTTTGGTATCCGGCATCGAATGTTGATGATAGTAGGATGGTGATGATGGTGGTAAAAATATAAAAAATATTTTGCACACCTACCTATCTATGGCTATATGTTTGGCGTATGTCATCATCATCATCATCTCAGCCATAGGACGTCCACTGCTGAACATAGGCCTCCCCCTTAGATCTGATCTGTTGGAGGCAACTTTTCGACCCCATCGGCCATCTGCTCTGCGAGCAATAAATCTATCCACCGAAATGATAGCTAAGTACTGCAGCAAAATGACACTCTAAAAGGATTCTACGTTATGTAAAGATTACAGTATAAATATTTAGTAATCTGTGGTAACTATTTTAATGTTAAGGCAGTACCGGAGAAAAAGTGTCAAATCGCTCGATCATTTATGTTGATTTCATGATAAAACCACATTGGGGTTTTTTCGTGCATGTTATGAATAAACTTCCTGCAAGGGGCTTCACAAGGAAACATTCCGATTCCGAAACCAAAAAGGGCCACCATTACAAAGACTAGTTAACAAAATTTCAATTAACTTTTGAACCAACCGATTACAATTTACACCGCAGCGAAGGAAGCATAGAATAACAATCGAATATGGACGGATTGGGTGAATTGACGTGGGCTGAGGGCCATTTGCCGAAGACAAAACATTTCTATACGCTCTCCTAACGTTACTCAGGTACTTACGAGCTCGTAGGCTTGCTACACAATGATGCAAGCTTCAAGGGTCTCTAACTTGCTATTCTACATGATTAATTAGGTTCAATAGAAGCCCAATGTGCCCCAGATTCGTTCAATGTTAGAATTTATCTTTTGAACCTAAATCTGTCTAGCTTTGGCTGGCTAAGCTGACTCAAAATAATAAATAAATGCTGCCCTTTCAAAGGTTACATAATTTTATTAATGTTTCTTTGTAACAACACTGACTAATTTGAAGCTAAACTGTCGCAAGAGACTAATCTCAAAATCGTTACCTTTAAAAAAATACTAACGTAGGTTTCCTTTCCTAAATGTCGAGGTAAACGAATAGATTTCTAAAAGCAGCGTATGAACCTACTTTGTTATTGTAACGGATGAGTCTACCATAACTAATATGGCAAGAGAAAAGTGAAACCGAATGCAAATGAGCAGCTCGAGAGTGACACGCGCAGGCGCAACTAAACGTAAGACACAATACGTTTTTGAAAACTTTGAGATAATCGATCATACGCCCACATATTTATCTACTATTGGAAAAAGGTCTCCTCAATCCTAAAATGTCGCGTATGACCTGAGTCAGTCCTGATTGGCTGATGTATTAAGTAAAACGTTAAGTTTCAGTAGGTACCTTACATCCACAGGGCTAGGTGCTATGTGTGTAGCTGTTACTACGTGAACATCCCGATACGGTACGATCCCGGTACGGTCTTAAGGTCTCATGTACTTATGACTGTTACTGTTACAGCCTTTTTATCGTCCCACTGCTGGGCACAGGCCTCCTCTCACATGGAGAAGGATTGAGCATTAATCACCACGCTTGCTCATTGCGGGTTGGCGATTTCAGACTCAATAGTCCAGGTTTCCTCAAGAAGTTTTCCTTCACCTTTATATCAGCCATTGGTGTCTAAGATATAGGTACTTAGAAAGTACATACAAACTTAGAAAAGTTACATTGGTACTTGCCTGACCTGGAATCGAACCCACGCCCTCATACTCGAGAGGTTGGTTCTTTACCCACTAGGCCACCACGACATACCTACTTATGAAGATGGAGCTAATCCTTAATTGGCTAGTCAAACCCGATGAACGCCTCACAATATAGCCCATGAAGTATGTGGGTTTTAGTCTTTGATATTAGCCCAAAATGATGCAAACTTTTGAGGCACCCGCCGTGAAAGGTTAACGATATTCAACCCTTGACTAGGAAAACAAAAACCTACTAAGGGTCATAATATCAAGAATCTAGAAGGTCTTATCACCCCATGGTGAATAGGTGAGGCGTACCTAAAATACTGTTCCCGCGAAAATTCTTCACAATAATTTCGCAGTACCGCGAATTCACAAAGGTCGCGCCAAGTTTTACCTACAGCAAACGTAGCGAAACGTAAAATACAACTTTACTATTACACTACTACGCTAATGAAATGTCAAGTGGTCCGACCACCCTTGCGGGGTGCGGCGACCGTTGACCTTAGGGTGAACGAAATAACTTTAACTAAGTAAATCAGACAGGATTGCTGTTTTAAATTGTGTTGCACCTTAAAAGTGTCGAATTATTTTTATTCGTTTTACTATCTGTAGTGTTTAGTAAGAATGATTTGAATATGTGTACTTAGGTATGTACCTCGCATATACCTACTCAATAGTTAGTACCTATACTTACACATTGTAGGTGCCTAGGCATTTACTTATTAAACACCTAAACCTTATTATAGGTATCTTGTTGGCAGGTACCTGTTAGAAGACAACGTACTTAATTCGTTGAAATAAAATGAAATCACCCCAAAAAAAGTTTATATATTAAGGAATAGGAAGAAAAGGTTAAGTTTATAAATAAAATAATAGTGATTGTTAAATACTGATAGTTTCCAAAAACTCCGTGCTGTAGAGAACTTTCTCATGTAAAATACTATATAGAGTGAAATCAGAAGAACTCAAAAGCCCAAGACCCAAATTATACAACCATTAAAAAAATTTAGAGTGTTGCCAGCTTTTGACGACTTCGCCATATAAATGGAAGAATTTACTTTTTGTTAAGTACCTAGGTGCGCAAACACTATTTTTAAATTAATCAAACAATTTGAAATCCTAATCAACATTTTATTCATCAGCACTTACTTGCAGACCACGACAAATTTTCTCAGTAACTTTGAGAAATCTTTTTTGATTTCTCCTGCACAGAACATAGTATTTATCTACGGTTACAAATTAAATAAAGAGTTCTAAGAAAAATGATTTTTTTTTAATGGATTGAGAATAAAACCATTTCCCACCATGCATCAATAATGCCAATATGAATTGGAAAAGTGTTATGAACAATCTGGTAACTCTGACTGTATGTCATGTCATGTCAGAAATACTGAAGAAATGTCGCGGTGTTTTCAAAACTAAATTGAAATAAATTAAAATTTTGTTGTAGAGATATAAGGAACAAGTTTATATTAAATGATTACCTAGGCGATGCTTACACTTTTTGCTTTTGATTGCTTTATTAATGTTATACTCTGAATATAACAATCAATGTCTACCAAATCTTTAGTGGTTTACAAAAACGGTGCTTATTTTTTTATGGCTTATGTTCTGAGAATAGAAGGATCAAATTGCTTGTGTGAAGAAAGGAAACATGAATAATAAATCAGAAGCCAAGGTCCCCAATGATGAGGGAAACTGGCAGTCTATCGAGATATATTTATTTTCAAATGGACAACAGTACTCTCCGCCGAGGAAGTACCATTTGCAGGCTGAAGAGCTGAACTGGTGGGATGCCACGCTGAACCACTTGGCGCGCTCACATTATGGAATCCAGTAAGCAATATTCTTATAAAAATAAATATTTTTAAGCACAACAAAGAAACTACCAACTTTTTTTTGTTCTATGTTTCTATTACCATAATAAATAAATGCATACAGATCAAAATAACAGTGGTTACTGTAATTTTACACAACTGAAATAGCCTTAATTTTACATTAAACACTAAATAAATCCTATTGCCACTACAACAACACTAACAGACATAAGATACCTACACCATAAAAGTAATATAGATAATTACACATTAAATTTCAATGTTTTTTTTTATAAGTGCATGACATGTATGGATGTAGAAAAATAAAGATAAAAACACCAGCTACATTCAGTTAGACTGGAAGCCGACCCCAACATAGTTAGGAAAAGGCTATGCAGATGGATGATGAAAAATTCTATTTGAGTATACTTCTTGCAGGCATCCACTAATTTATTTGTACACAATTGATGGCCGCCTGGTGGAAGGGCCACTGGAGCTCAAAGATGGCCAAGCATATGTGGCTGTTGAGCCACCAGCAACATTCATTGATGCCGGCTACCAGAAGTATCTTATAAGAGCTTCTCGGTAAGCAATGAAATTATTTCATTTTAGTGTTATTTTACTATTGCTTATATGGACAGAATAGTAAAAAAATCATTTATACCTAATTAATCTATAAGATAGAAAAAATCTTAATCTAATGTACTATAATTTTATCAGCCATTGAAGCGTAGAAATATTTTTATTGCAATTTTTTTATGGTTCCATTCGTTTATTACAAATAGTATGTATGGTACCTACAAATCCATCACTAGGCAGAATTTTCAACAAAGTATATTGAATTTTTTGTTGTGAATTAGTTGAGTTAATTTTTAATGTGAATCCCTCTATTTATTACAACTATGAAAGGCACTTCCCACCACAAAAATGCGTTAAGGATTAAATTAAATAATGCCAGATTTACAATGACATTAATTGCCTACAATATTTTAAGGTCCTGGGAAAAGAGGCAAGCCAAGAAGAAATCTCAAGGTTCTTATACATTCTGTTCTGTTATATAATCTTCATCATCTGCCTATTTATTTAGCCTTAGGCTCAGTTAGACATGACCTTCCCATGTAGCCTATAAAATTGTATTAAGAGATGTTAAGTATGTTATGACCAATACTACATTCATACAATTGTCGTTTATGCTCGTACATAACCTGTTGGCTATTGCTTTCTCTAAGGTTTGGCGCAGACATCACTTGCCTGCCATTACCCGCTACCTTCGCCTTTGCAACCGCCATCTATAGTGGCCAGTAGCCAGTCTATGCTGAGCCTAATCTGCCTAATCTGTTTTTTTGTAGCAAGCGACCACACCCCACCATGTTGCACATGTCCTGTTAAAGGTTAGTAGCAATAAAACATACTATTTCGCCTAGTCCTTTATCATCGTCATCATCAGCTGCCACCTTCGCTTTTGTAACCAGCCTTTACCAAGGAGGGGAAGTGGTGGCCGGTAGCCTGTCTTATGCTGAGCCTAATCTGCCCAATCTTTTTTTGTTGTTGTAGAAAGCTACCGACTACCACCATGTTGCACATGCCCCGATAATGGTTAGTAGCAATAAAACTATTTCACCTAATTCTTCATCATCGTCATCATCATCCATTTTATGGTCCCACTGCTGGTCACAGTGGCCCATGCCTCCTCTCACACATAGAAGGATTCAGTTAATCAACAAGCTTGATAAATGCGCATCGGTGATTTCAGACTTCGTAGTCCAGGTTTCCTCAAGATGATCCTTCATCTTTCATCAGTCATCCTAATCCCTCGTCTAAAAATGGTCTGCCTTTCACTTTGTATTTCTCTTTTGGAGCTCCTAGTCGCGGGTTTTTGCGGTAGGTAGGTACTTAGTTAATTGCATATCATGTAGATAAAGTTTATACATTATGTAAAACGGTTATTGAGGAACGTGTTAGCGTATTACCTACATACATCATTAATAATTTGTCCACTGTACTTTGACAGACTGTCAGCTCCATGGAACATGTTGCTTGTGCCCCGAAAAGGAAAGTAAGTGACATATTTACAGATTTCTTTATATTCGGCCAAGATGAACGAAATATTTGTATTCGTAGATACATACACGTTAATGCAGAATCCTGGCAACAATTTTCCTAGTTACCCATTACGACGGAATACACTTTTGCCTGTCTACTTTACAGACTCATATTAGGTTGCTTATTAAGTTGAATTTAATAATATCATGCGGTGCTCACATGGGCGAAATGGAGTCCAAACAGCTCCTTGAACGTTTTTGTCTTACCAATTTAATATGACTATAATTTTAGGAGCAGCGTTTCTGGAGCCTTTGTTGCCCGCAACCCCTCGCCGGAATTCGCCAGGCGGACAATACGTGAGCTCTGTTCGTATTACATTTTTACTCCTCCAGACACAAGGCACAAATTGATCCTGTCGTAGTAGAGGCTTGCTTTCTTGTCTATTTTATTTCCTGACCTTACATAATTTATTGGTATTATTTATTTGAAGGCCTATGATTATTAAATATTTTATAATATGACGGTAAAGTCCACAGTCAGTTTTTCATTCTAGGGACATGGAAAACCGATCCCACCTGACCCGCCTGCGGATAACGGAAAAGCTGCAGAGGGTGAAATTGGAGTCAGAGTGGGCGAACGTAGATCTGTGCCTTGTGAAGAACCTTTACGAAGTGGATATGAATCTGGAGTGGAGGAAAGTGACCTTACATCGGCAGGACGTGGACAAAGAGGGGGTGAGCATAGACCTAGACCTAATGACAGTAATATACCAAATGAATATGAAGCTAGATTGGATGAGAGTGAAAGTAGGCCGGATGATCACGGACGACAATTGGGTAAATCCAAAATACCAGAGGAGAAAGATATGGTTGATCATCAGGATAGTTTGCAATCAATCGCAAAAGTAATACGCAGTAGTTCATTTCCATCTGGTGAATACAAAATGGTACCGAATGATGACTCGACTAGCCCTGACAAAAAAATAAATTTGACTTCTGAACAAGAAGTTAAACCGACTGATTATGAAGTTAAGTTAGGTGAAAAAGAACCGCGGACATGTGACGTTAGACCTGAATTAGACGAAAGTGTAGCTGGAACAGACGAAAGTGAAACCAGTTTAGATGAAAATAGAGATACGCGCCATGAAGATGCAGTCAAATTAACGGAACAAAGACCTATACCGACTAGGCAATCAACTGATCAAATTAAATCTAATGGTGAACCTGAAAGAGATCAAGGTGAAGGAGATGAAGGTGAAGTACATCAACCTGAAACAGACGTTCGTGAAGGAATATTTGACCCTGACGGGAAAATGTCTGAGCAGGGATCTATAATTCAAGAAAATAGTAAGTCGGATCAGCACAGGTCTGGCTCCGATGAAAGCGGCTTTAAAACGGATGACCATGTACCATCTACACATGCTGAATGTAGATCGCATAATTATTCAGTTAAGTCCCGTAAAATTAAGGAGAAACCTGGTGAAACTGGACCCAAGTCAAGTGGTCGTGGATCAATGCAAGACAGCGAAAAAGAATTAGAAGAGGAAGCAACCAGACCTGACAAATATTCAAACATGCTGGGTGAACATGAAGGTAATTCGAATGAAAATGATGATAGATCAGAGAAACATAACCTTGAAAAAGAAGACAAAGAGTATGAAACAAATAACGCTTTGGGTAAACAAGAAGAAAAGGTATCTGAAAATAAAAGAAAAAACAGTAAACCAGAATGTGGCATGTTAATTATTATGCGTAATTTCCTAACTGATAATTCTAGTCCTAAAGAAAGTCCTTTAGGTAGCACAGGGAGTACTACCAAGATTAGAAAAGATATCGAAAGAAAAAGGCGAGACAGTGAATTGATCAGTGAACAAAATGACAACAACATTGTATCGGGAGTCACAACGGGCGTGAATGGAGGCCGAGAAGCTAAAGGTAAAGAAAATCAAAATGAACTGCAGCGCAAATCACCTGATCAAGAAAACAAAACTGGTGAACGTGGAATTAAAAATAAAGAAAGTGAAAGTAGTTCGGATGATCCCAACAAAAACAAGTCTTATAAGTATTTACAACATGGAGAAAGGAGCGCAGAAATGGAACATGCATATCAACAAGGTGGTACAAAGGAGGAACCAAGAGCCATAGAACAAGAACATGGTAGTGGTTTGTCAGAGGGCAGAGATAGGGAACATGCGCATAGGACCGTATCCCGAGAAGCGGCACGAAATGGTAGAGTGGGTGAAAAAAAACACAATGGCAGAGAAAGTAAACAAAGGAGTGGAGAATGTGAAAATACCAGAAAAGTAGTCCCACAAAGATCTGAATCAGAGAAAGGTGAGCCAGATAAAAAGCATAGAGAACATGAGCATATCGCCAGTACCCTAGGACCTGCACAAGATAGAAGAGGAATAGAATTAAAAACTGGACAAGGCAGTGAGGCCAAGGAAAGGGAACATGATATTACTAGAGCTGGTGAACTAAAAGCCATGGAGCAGGAAAATGATAAAGAAATGTTAGATGAAACGGGAAAAGAACGTGAACATAGAGACAAAGCTGGAGAAGCTGCACGCGAAGGCAAAGAGGGAAAACCGAAAACTAGACAACAAAGAAACAATGGTAGGCCAAGTGAAGAAAGGAGAGGAGAACATGAACATTCTAGCACACTAGTCCCACATAGAATCGGAGAGATTGGTCAAGTTAGAAAAACAGAAACGAGTGCCGTACAACAAGAACATGATAGTGGTGTGCCAGAGAAAAGGCATGGAGAACCTATGCATGGCAGCAGTACCGTAGGAACTGCACTAGATGGCAGAATGAGAGAACCAAAAACTAGACAGCAAAACGAAGGTAGTATACCGAGTGAGGCTATGCGAAGGGAAATTGATGTCACCAGAGATGATGAATTAAGAACTGCCGAGCCCGGTCATAACAGCAGAGGAAAACCGGGAGCCAAGCAACAGGAAAATGATAAAGGAGCGTTGGACCAAAAAAGCAGAGAACGCGAACATGCGAGTGGAGCCGAAGGAGCCGCACGCAATGTCAGAGAGGCAGAGTCAAGAAGTAGACAACAAAGAAACAATGTTAGGCCAAGTGAAGAAAGGAGTGGAGAACATGAACATTCCAGCACACTAGACCCACATAGATCCGAAGAGACTGGTGATCAAGTCAGAAAAAGAGATGCCGTACAGCAAGAACATGATAGAGGTGCGCCAGAAAAAAAACATAGAG
Organism: Helicoverpa armigera; assembly: GCF_030705265.1. NCBI lineage: Eukaryota > Metazoa > Arthropoda > Insecta > Lepidoptera > Noctuidae > Helicoverpa > Helicoverpa armigera. The sequence continues at coordinate 4,662,836 of NC_087124.1, read as the reverse complement.
AAACTAAGCATGGCAACAGTACCATAAGAGCTGCACAAGATAGCAGAGAGACAGAACCAAAAACTAGACAACAAGGATCAGGTAGTAGAGCTAGTGAGGTCAACGGAAGGGAAAACGATGTCACTAGAGATGGTGAAATAACAATCGACGAGTTTGGTCATAATACTATAGAAGGTAAAGCGAGAGCCATGCAAAAGGAAAACGATAAAGAAGCGTTAGACGAAAGGGGAAGAGAATATGAACAGGGGAATAGAACCGGAGAACCTGCAAGCGCAGGCAAAGAGAGAGAATCAAGAACTAGAAAGCAAAGAAACAATAGTAAGCCAGGTGAAGAAAGGAGTGGAGAACAGGAACATACCAGCACACTAGTCCCACATAGAACTGGAGAGACTGGCGATCAAGAACATGATAGTGGTGTGCCAGAAAAAATGCATAGAGAACCTAAGCATGGCAGCAGTATCGTAGGAACTGCACAATATAGCGGAGAAAGAGAACCAGAAACTAGACCTCAAGAATCAGCCAATGTAGCGAGCGAGGTCAGGGTTAGAGAAAAACATGTCACCAGAGATAGTGAACTAACAACCGACGAGTCTCTTCGTGATACCAAAGGAGAAAAAGCGAGAGCCCTGCAACATGAAAATGATAATGAAACATTAGACGAAAAAAGAGAAGAGCGTGAACATGTGAGCAGAGCCGAAGAAGCTGCACGCAATGTCAGGGAGGGAGAGCCAAGATCTAGACAAGAAAGAAACAATGGTAAACGAGTAACGAGTGCAGATAGAAATGACCAACATAAACATATAGTCCCACAAAGATCTGAAGATACTGGTCATCATGTCAAAAGAGGAGAATCGAGTAGCGAACAACAAAACCATGATAGTGGTGTGCCACAAAAGAAGCAAAGGGAACATGAACATGGCAGCAGCACCGTAAAAACTGCACAAGATGCCAGAGAAAGAGAACCAAAAACAAGGAAACAAGGAAAAGGCAGTAGAGCTAGTAAGGTCAGGGGAAGAGAAAATGATGCCACCAGGGATGGAGAACGAACAACCGACGAGTCTGGTCAAGATATCATAGCAGAAAAAGCGAGAGACATGCAACAGGAAAACGATAAAGAAACGTTAGATAAAAAGGGAAAAGAACGTGAACTTAAGAGTAGAAACGGAGAACCTGCACCTAAAGGCAAAGAGGGAGAGCCACCAAGAACTCGACAGCAAAGAAACAATGGTAGCCCTAGTAAAGAAAGGAGTGAAGGACATGATCACACCAGCACAGTAGTCCCACATAGAGCCGGAGAGAGTGGTCATCACGTCAGAAAAGGAGATACGAGTGCCGTACAACAAGAGCATGATAGAGGTGTGCCAAAAAAAAGGCATAGAGAACCTAAACTTGTAAGCAACACCTTAGGATCTGCAAAACATAGCAGAGGGGGAGAACCAAAAACCAGACAAAAAGGAAAAAATGGGAGAATGGAGGAAGACAGGAGAAGTGAACACGATGTCATTAAAAATGGCAAATTAAGAAGTGTTGAGCCTGGTAATAGCAAAGGAGAAGAAGTGAGAGCCATGCCTCAGGAAAACGATAGTAAAGGATACGAAAAGGGAAGAGAACGTAAAAATGCGAATAGAGATACAGAAAGGGAACACAGTAGTAGAGTCCAAAAAACTGTAAATGGGGACCGAGAGGAAGAACCAAGAGTTATGCAACAAGACCACGGTAGTAGAGCGACTGAGGACAAAGATACAAATCATGCCAGCAGTGCCAGTGAACTAAGTGTTGACCAGACTGAACGCATTGACACAGATGGATCACCAGAAAGTAAACAACAAAGACACGGTCGTAAAGCGAACGAAGAAAGAAGAAGTAAAGGTGACGTAATCCGAGATAGTGAACAAAGAACTGAAGAGGCTATACATGATCGCGTAAGAGGAAAAGCGACATCCAAACAACAAAAACATGGAAGTGGAGTGAACGAAGAAACTACAGAAGAAAGTGAAGATGCCGGAAGATCCGAAGACACTGAAAGTGATAGTAGAAAACCGAGACCTGAACTGTTAAAGCACAGTGGTACAGCGAGTCAAGAAGGGGGCAAACAAACTGAGTATACGAGCTACGTAGTTCCGCAGAGAACCGGAGAGATTGGCCATCATATCAGGAGAGGAGACGCAATTGCCAAGCAACAAGATAAAAGAAGTGGAGCGAGTGCGGAAATTAGTAAGGAACGTAAATACGCGAGCAGTGCCGAAGATAGTGAATGCAGAGAGGGAGAACCAAGAACAAGACATCAGAGATCCGGTACTGAAGCGAGTGAGGACAGAAATAGAAAACATGATGTAACCAGAGATATCGAAAAAAGAACTGGTCGCTATGGCAGAGATGCTAAAGCCAGGCAACAAGAACATGATAATGAAGCGTTAGAAAAAAGGGGTATAGAACGTGGATATGGGAGCAAAGCCTTCGAGCAAAAGGCCAGGGAGTCTGCCTATAGCGATAGAGCAGGTTATCCAAGAGCCAGTAGTAAGGAACGTGGTGCCAAAGCGATTAATGAAAAAAGCAAAACAAGCAAAGGAAGCTCTCAAAACACGCGTGAGACAGGTCATCACGGTAAACCAGGAGAAATGAGAGCCAGTCAACAAGAACATGGAAAAGGAGCGAGCGAAGAAATTATTAAAGGGCGCGAATATTCCAGTAGAGCCAAAGACACTGAACGCAATGCCAGAGACGGAGAACAAAGTACTAGACATCAAGAACACGGTAAAAGACCAAATGAGGATAGGGATCAAGAAGAGGATGTATCCAGAAATGGTGAACAAAGAAATGGAAAGACAAGTCATATGAAAGATGGAGAAGGGAGAGCCAGGCAACAAGATCACGGTAACGGAGTGTTAGAAGAAAGGGTTAGAGAACGGGCACATGGGGGCACTGCCGGAGAAATCGAACGCGATGGCAGAAAAAGGGAACCAAGATCTATACAACAACGACATGGTGTTAAAGCGAACGAAGAAAAAGGTAAAGAACGTGATGTTAATAGAGATGGCGAACAAAGAACTAAAGATACTGGTCATGACAACAGAAGAGGAGAAGCCAGAGCCAGGCAACCAGGTCGAGAATATGGAAGCAAATTCGGTGAGCAACGAGCCGGAGTGTCTGGCCAAGGTCGTGTAAAAGAAGATCCAAGAGCCAGTAGAAAAGAACGTGGTGGAGTGCTGACTGATGAAAGGGGCAAAGAACATGTATTTTCAACCAAATCAGGTTCACAAAGAACTGGGGAAAGTGACCATCGTCCTAGGCGGAAAGACCAAAGAACTAGACAAAGTGATCAAAAGGTCGGGGGTCATGAAATCAGAGTCGGTGATCATGAAGCTAGGGGTGGTGATTTTAGTGTCAGGGCTAGTTATAACGGGGCCAGAGTCAGTAACCCTAATTCCAGATCAATTGAGACTAGTGCGAGACCAGGTACAACTGGAGCCAGAGCTAGTCTTAAGGATAGGATAAATCCTAGAACCAGATTGGGTGAACCCAGGCTAGGTCTACCTGCAGTCAAAGCAGATGAACCTGCGGCACGATCTGATCAACCTTTCGTAAAAGACAATGAGGATAAACCTAAAATTAGAGTCAGTAATGTAGAGTCCGTAGCGGTCGAAAGTGAAACGGGGGGAACCGGAGCAGCTGGAGTTCCACGCATATCTGAAGCTCAGCAACATGTTCGAAACAGTAACGTAAGTGAAAGAACACCATCAATGGAAAGAAAACGCTATTCGTCCTTAAGGAGGCCGACTCCTTATCCAATTATTCCCTTACTTCCAAGAAAATCTGACGATAAGAAACAAATTGAAACTAACAAGGATGCCCCTAAAAGAAAGCTGTCGGACAAAACACCTGTTTCGGCGACCAATGAAATTGATAAAAGACATATACAAAAAGAAACACCAAAGTATCCAATCAAAAGCATTGTTCCACCTGCCGTTCCCCCGCCGACAGCAAATTTTAATCAAATTCCATTTACATCAAAATCTACTTCACTTACCAAGGTGATATCTAACCACAAGAGTCTTTTGACTGATAGCGGTCCTGTGGAGAAAGCTTTCGATAACAACGAAATCGTTGTTGTGTCCACAAATCTATTCAGAAATCAGGAAAGCGAGATTACGTCTATGAGATTGGATGCGGTCAAACATGTTTTTGATAGCATGAAGGATTTTCCAGATGAGATAATAAAACTACCACAAAACATTCCTTCTAGTAACGTTAATGAGGGAGTCCAAACATTAACGGAATTAGTTTCAGAAGCAGTTGACAAACACGGTCATGCAGTATCCAGTTGCAAAGGCAGAGGTGGATGCACGGTTTCTAGCCAACGAGACAACACGGTCGCTACCGACGATCCTAAAGAAAACTTTATATCAATTTTAAATAAAGGTGATGTTGTCAACCTGAAATTAAACATTGAAGTTCGCAACGACCAGTCCAAAAAACCAGTAAATTTTTGTCAGAAGAGTGGTCGCAAGTCGCGGTCGTTAACAAATATTACGAGAACAGAGAAATGTTCTCAGATATCTATTGACGACGATATATTAGCACAAAGCAAGTCGTTGCAGTCTCTGCTGAACAACGAGTATTTTCGCGGATGTGCATCCGACGGTCGTCCAAAGATATTGGTTGTCCAGTGCGCTTGTTGTGGAAGATCGAACAACTCCCCTCGTGATCCTCCGCGAAGCAGTGACAGTAAAAAGTATTTCGTGTTGCTGCCAAACCCACACCAACAAGACAAAAATGAGAGGTATGTTACGATTCCTTATATTATTTTGTCTTTTTGATAATGTAAAACTTGGCTAAGGAAAAGCCGATGGTTTATCTTCTAATTAAGACACTATTTTCAGATGTAATTGTGAAACGCACGGTCAGTCCAACAGCCACAAAATTCTTCCACAGTCACAAAATTCAACTTCAGAACACACAATAAAAAAGACTCTTTCAAACATATCCTTGGAAACACTTACGGCAAAGGGAGTGTCAACACACAGGCGTGACTTAGCACGATACGTTGCAACTACTAACTCGACATGTCAAACTGAAGAGCCGAAAAGCGACTGCCTAATAGCCAAACATAGAGTGAGCATTACCGAAAACTCAGGAATTAGGTGCGAGTTTCAAAAAGAGAGTCACTCCCAGATATCTGTGATAACGCCGGGTCTTGTGCCTGAGATCAACTGTCAAAATATACAACAATATACATGCGGAAGCAAGCACTTAGATTCCCACGTGCCACTAGATCGCTCAAACCCGTATGCTAAGGTACAGGCACAGCTATGCCCCGAAATATGCCCTGATACCTGTCCTCTTTCCCCGTTTCATGTATGCCAACCAAACTGTCCGCAAACAGTTTCTCATACCCAGGCTCGCCCAAGTGAACACAACCAGGGGTATTCAAAGGTGTTTCCCCAATTGCAATCCCAGGGATCTTCACAGACGTGCCAACAAGTACAGTCCGAAGGATTTCCACAGGCTGGCCAACAATTTCAGGTGAAGGAATGCTCACAAGGATGCCGAAATGCTTGTTCGCAAGGACATTTGCAAGTACACTCCCAAACATGTACACAAGTACAGTCTAACAGTTTTTCACAGGCACAGTCGCAAGAACATCCTCAAACGTGCAGTCCAACATGTCCAAAAGGTTTTCCCCAAGTGTACCCACAGATATACCTGCAAGTGCAGTCTCAAGGGTGCCAGCCGACCTGCCTGCAAGCGCAGTCACAAACGAGCCGGCAAAAATCGTCGCAAGGGTTCCCGCCAATACGCAGAGAAGTTTCTGACTCGGATACGCAGACGCAATGGTGCAGTATTTTGGTAAGGCTCATTAAATTATACACTAGCTGTTTTCCCGCGGTTTCACTCGCGTCCCGTGGAAACTACTGTCCGTACCCGTGAAATATAGCCTACTTGGGAATTAAGCTTCTCATTTGTGATTTTTTTAGGGTTCCGTAGCCAAAATGGCAAAAACGGAACCCTTATAGTTTCGTCATGTCCGTCTGTCCGTCTGTCCGTCTGTCCGTCTGTCACAGCCGATTTACTCGGAAACTATAAGTACTACAGTGATGAAATTTGATGGGAATATGTGTTGTATGAACCGCTACAAAAATATGACACTAAATAGTAAAAAAAAGAATTGGGGGTGGGGCCCCCCATACATGTAACTGAGGGATGAAATTTTTTTTTTCGATGTACATACCCGTGTGGGGTATCAATGGAAAGGTCTTTTAAAATGATATAAAGTTTTCAAAAAAACATTTTTCTTAAAGTGAACGGTTTTTGAGATATCAGCTCTCAAAGTCGTAAAAAGTATGTCCCCCCCCCTCTATTTTTATAACTACGGGGTATAAAATTCTAAAAAAAATAGAGGTGATGCATGCTAATTAACTCTTTCAACGATTTTTGGTTTGATCAAAGTATCTCTTATAGTTTTTGAGATAGGTTGATTTAACTGTAATTTACGGAACCCTTCGTGCACGAGTCCGACTCGCACTTGGCCGGTTTTTTTTCTAATCGGTTCAGTAGTTTATAGGTATAAACAAACAAATATAAATCCTCTTTATTGAACAGTTCTATATTGTTGAATATTACAAAAAATCAAAAAACAGGGGTAGCAAGCTTCACAATCCGTCGCCAATGAGGTTTACTTTTGTATAAATGAATATGACTTGAAAATCATATGGCCTATATAAGAATACATGTGGAAAGCAATAAAAGTATTGAGTATTAAAAAGGCGTTCGTCAGGTTTTTGAGAAAATTTTGTATGGGTATTTGTTTTTAAGTGATTTATAAATAAACTTGAACTTCAAAAATTACTGATTTTCAGCCTACGACTTTTATCTTTTATATAAATGGTTTACGTTTATCTTTTATGTAAATTATTTCACCCTATTGCCTGACTTAATTTCTTTATGTTTTTTTTTTAGTTAGAAGCGCGTCTTCATGATGACGGCCGTTACTCTTTCCATCTGCCACCGTTGCAAGTTTTGAAGTATTATTCTTTTTGAAAATATATAATAACTTATTAAAAAGTGTTTTTTTTTTACAAAAATATTTTGATCAAGCTCTTATTGTAAATACGTAATCGTCGGTTGCAAAAGGACACCAATTTTTTATTAAATGATCTGAAATGAGAAGGATTATGTTCAGTAATCCTTCTTCCGATCATTATCAGACGTGTGGGTAATTATCTACTAGGGACTGGCCATGATCACACTAAGAGTGTCCTAGTGACTCTATAAGAATATATTCCCTGTCATTCATTGGTGCACGGTTTGAAGAATGTCTGCACAAATAACATGTATTGAGATTCGGTGACGATAGACTTATGCCCGTTTTTACCCGACTGCCAAAGAAGGAGGGTAATGTTTTTCGAGTGTATGTAAGTATGTATGTATGTATGTATGTCTGTTCCTTTGTGACCTCCTGTAGCCTAAACGGCTTGATGGATTTTGATGTATGAGGTATCGTTAGATTTGTCTTGATTACGGGAGTGTCATAGGATACATTTTATCCTAAAAGTCCCACGGGATATTTTTTCTAAATTTCCCTTTAAAAAAATATGTATGCGGTATCATTAGATTCATTTCAATCACGGGAGTAATAATTAATATAGGATACGTTTTTTCTCAAAATTCCCACGGGAACATGTTAATTCTGCGTCAACGCAAAGCAACTCATGCGTTAGCAAGCAAAAAGATAGGGCGTGGCCTGGCATGCGGCGCGCGGCGCGGTGCGGAGGGGGATATGCTCGAGTATACAGCCGATAATCATAAGTAACATCACTCGTAATCTAAAGCCAAATGTCGTCGAAATAATTTAAAATGGTACTTACATATACATAGTCTTCTACATCTACAACATTTTCGTTAAATAAAAACAGCTAAAAAGTTATAAATAAAAGAATTATTATTAAAAAAACAAAATACCCGACTGCACACTAAAAAAAGAGTAAAACAAGCCCCACAATAATATTGATCAATCAAATGCTAAATATTGATGGAAAGCATCGCAGGCGGGGACCACCTTGACCGCCACCAACGAAAATTCTGCTAAATGGTGCACAACCGAAATGACTATAAATAAGCCTCTGTTGGTCCCCGCCTGCGATGCTTTCCATCAATATTTAGCATTTGATTGATCAATATTATTGTGGGGCTTGTTTTACTCTTTTTTTAGTGTGCAGTCGGGTATTTTGTTTTTTTAATAATAATTCTTTTATCACCAACAATCTCTTAATGTAAGTGCCACTTAGAATAAGGGCTCTCCCAATTTTGACATAAATAACTATGTATAAGGGATACCTAACTTTGGTGAAAACGAAATTCTTATTAAGTGTTCCGTAAATGCTCTTAGGGGATCCCTTACTTTAGGTATCTGTTGGTGAAAATGGGCATAAACCCATCTTTCCATTGAACATTAAGAATATCTATACTTATTGTAGAATTAAACAATATTATTATATCATCATACAAATAAACCAAATGGTCATAAACAAACGTATTGTAAGCTTGCGTAGGGTCACTCCAGAGTCTGAAGCTTCAAGCTGTTCGTTTTGATATTCAATGAGCTTTCGCGCCAAAATGTTGAGCGCCTTCGGATGCAAGTACCGCAGCTGTAGTTCCGTGATCGACTTCAGACTGTGTATCGGCATTTCTAACATAACCTGAAGATTAAAATACATCCAGTTCTATTACTAGTAGTGCTGATGCCTCATTATGTGAGTAATGAGTTCGACAACCTTTCGAATATTTGATTTTGGCTTTTCAACTCTTGCACTTATCCTAATTTCATGTTCAAGTCGATTACGCTTCACTTATAGCCAGCTTCTGAAGGCCCCTCATATTAATGACTAATTAAGCTGGCTATTAATGACTACCAATTCCATTCTCCGGATAAATAACAGGCCATTTCGGAAGCATGTATGCAGACTTACAACTGCTTATTATATCGTGTGTAAGTGACTCACTTGTGGGGTTATACCAGCAACAGCTTCAGGGTTGATAGCACTCAGGTCTTTTCCACTAACTTCGGCTAGCAGCAACCCCAGCCGGGACACTTCTCGAGCGCTCCAACTGTATGATTTGCCTAATGCCTGATGAAAATATCGTAGCAATCCACAGTTAGCTACATATTTTGCTTTTATAAGATACTGTTCTGGATAGTCTGTAGTGTAGGTAGGTACGAACCTGAGTTTTCATCATCATGGCTAAATAAAATCTGCGCTGCAAGGGATCACATGCTCGTATGTGGTAAAATAACTGAAAACAATCGTTCTTTTAATAAGTATGAATCAAACTATGCACAATATAATATTCTCGAATGCAATGCGTATAAAAGTCACGTAAACTTCACTTGAAAGATTTCATTAGGCGCTCTCGCACATACTAGAGGTATATTGTATCTTATTTATAGACTCACTTGGTGTGTCAGCTGCAAGTAAGTGTTCTCCGGGATCCTTCGCATGAAGATCATGGGCACTCCACACAGCAAGTTGTTCATGATGTTCAGGTATTTAGCATCAGTCCATCGCGGATTCAGTCTTATGTACTTGCTCGCCACTACGCCAACCTGAATATTCATAGTTGTCAGTTGTCTTTAGGCGATTATTAACACAGTTTTTTTTCTATAAGTAAGACTATTTTGAAGAAAAGAGAATTGGCTTTAGTGCAGAGTGGAATCTCTATACGCTCACTATTTTTGGACTCTAGTATTCCAAAGATTAAAGAGTACCGCTTAGGCTAAAATCGATAACTCGAAAACCGCCACAGACGAACCAAACAGCTATTTGCAACATTTTGTTCATATGTAATAGATCTATATTACCTGATGCCTATTAAGATCAGGATGTGAGCCGATGAAGGACAGTATCTTGTTATCTGAGAGGTTCAGATTGGACATCTCCCTGCCGCTGACATACTTGAACAGTGGGCGGAACTTCTCCAGCGTCTCGAAAGTGATCTTATTGTTTGGAGTGGTACCTTTTACCACGAACCACGTGGCTGCCAGTTTTTCACGAGCTAATCGCATCATGGCAATTGTGCGGGCCTAAAATGAGTTATATCTACTTAAGAAATTGGATGTGACTATAGGATCTGCTCAGTACAGTTAATTCCTATTCTTACGTAGGTATACCTTCATCATGGCAGGCTGGTAGGACACCACTGAAACGACAAAACGTTACGAACATGGCCTTATACGAAACAAATGATTTGTTATTTGTTACCCAAGAACAGATTCAGTGAGCACATCGTGGGTGACAGCAGGTGACAGTAACAATAAGTCACGGTGACGAAAAATTGCAATCAGCAGCGGGCCTTAAATTGGCTTTAACCAAACAACGTGGCATTCTTCACCTTCTACATGGTCAATTTTAATTTCCTTCTTTATTTGTTATTCCGTTATCATAAGTTATGGTAGTTACTAACAGAGCGTAACACATATGACCCTGGTAACCGCTCCACATCGGACAGATCTCCGCCGATAAGGATTGCGAAGGCATCCACGGCTGTCTGCATGTAGTCCCTGGTGATGTTGAGTCGGCAGTGTCCGATGTGCAAGTACTCCAGGAACGGCATGTTTACGCTTTTCTTGCCTAGAAACGTCGCTGCTCTGTGGAATGAGGAAAACGTGTATATTACAATAAATACTGTGTATATCAGAATATTTATTATCCTATTCTGAACAAACCCCTCGTGTTATGAGGATATATGTTACGGATAGTAAGTACTTAATATTTAACGTTTTAAAGGGTAGTAGGCAGAATTCATGGTAAAGGTTTTTTTGTGACTTATGAATAAATAATGACCGGCCTCAACTCAAAAGTGGGTATGATGTTACAACATTGTGGAGTCGTGGATAAGAATTGATTATAAATTATATTTTTAATATATTTAGAGTTTTTATTTGAAGTTGTACGCATTAAAAGTGTAATTAATTGATCAATAAAAAAGATGTTAGAATGGAATATTCATGTTACGCGGTTGCGCCAATAGACAAGGACACACACATAAAATCTAAATATACCTATATATAATAGATGTTGAAAAATTTCTTCCTATATAGGTACCTATGTACATCGCATGAATCTTACCGCATAACTTGTCCACTAGGACAGTGCTCCAAAGTATCAGGTCCGGTCTCATTTGCAGAGGGAGGAATTTTAGTTTTCATTTCTACCTGAAACAAATTCTGAATCCTGAAGATGCCTCATTAACTTAATACATAAATGATGGACTTTAAAAATATGCAATCTAGTGATGTTAAGAGTCGTTGTTTACGACCGAGGTCGCTGGTGAAACGAAACACGGGAGTAATTAGGAAAATTTGTGCGTAAGTACCAAAATTGGCTTTACCTAATTCCTCACGTATACGAAGACAACGTTTCTTATCAGTGTGGCATTCAAGAAAGCTGCGATATTGTTGAGCAATTCTTTTTTTAATAATCTAGGTTTAGCTTTCACAGGCCCAAGAGACTGATTAAACCCAGCAAATGTCACAACCTCATCTTGGCTATCAACCGGTCGTAAACTAAGTGTGCCCTGAATATTAAAGCAACATGGCTCGAAAGCTCTCGCCAACAGGTTCCTCCATTATTATATAACGTTGTGTCACTCACATAATTACTATGACGAATTGTGGTCAGCTTTTTCCTCTGTATTTTCACCAAATTTTTTAGAGAGGTTTATATTTATCCGTCAGTATTCAAACCTATGTTGTTTCTTGGAACTCCTGTACAGAAGTTGGACGCAGGAACGATACGATGTTTGCTTAGCTTAATTACAATTTTAAATAAGTCCAACCCAATAAAAAGTCTCGTATAGGCACCCAACATGGCTTGGGCCCAGCATTTGATGCAACGGGTGGTACATGAGTTTTTCGCCGGCCGTAAAGATGCAATAAGCATGAGTCTACTTCCATTGCTTTGTACTACCTATAAAAGCTTATGGCTTGCGTTTAAACACCACCCAAAAAAGTACCTATTTTACTACCAAAAAAATTCTAAACGGTTACCAAAATAGATAAATGGTCACCTGCGCCTCAGCTCGCAGGCCACCTCGCCCCTCCGCGCCTACGCGGTTTTGAATTGCACTCTAGAGGTAGGGCAGAAAAAACTACGTGGAGTCGGTTTTGCGGCGATTCGTTTTCGTCACTAACTTTGATTTTTGGTAGTAATATTAATCTTTGAGTTGGATAGAATTTGGTGACCATTTTGGGAACCAAAAATAATATTTGTGCGAGATTTGCGATTTTTCTGATGTTATTTTTTTTTTGGATCATAATATTATACACTTTAGTGCCCTTTTAATAAAGTCCTTTTTTTTTTGGAGTTGTTTATTTTATTTGGTGCCTCAGCTTAGAGTCTTAAAAATATTTTTGGTGACCGCCTAAATTATATCCAAAGCTTATTATATGTCCATGAGAGTATGTTTAAGTTTAAGAGTATGTTTACGAACCAATTTGACGTCCATACAGGACATAGTAGAAAATCTTCTCGAATCCGAGCAAGGGATCTGGGAAAGAGAAAATTTATCTATTTATTTTTTAGTTATCTTACACAGAAATATTTTACAAATCAAGCCACTAGTTCTTCAAATTATTGGTAGAATTGAAATGAAGAATTCAATTCAATTTCAAGTTTATTGAAACTGTGTTTTTTTTTGTTTTACTTAATAATGGATTGTAGGGTAACCTGTCTCTTGAGTGATATCGTCGCTGACAGTGACGAAGCCGTGGCCTTTGGTACCTGGAGCAGGACCATTCATCTTCACCACATTTGTAATGGGCATGTTGTTAACGCCACATTGTGATTCTGTGGACATTGAAACAAATTAACCCTTACTTCTATCTTTCGTTGGCTGTTGCTTGATATACGTTACATAACGAACTCTTCATGGAAGTTGATTTCAGGTGAATACGTATATACTCGTACGAGCTTCCTACAGAAATCGCACCTATACTAACAGAGATTAATGGCATAACGCAAGAAGTAAACTAAATACGAGTTATTAATGATAGGGAATCCCATATAACCATTTTTGCGAACATAACGTAACCGTTTCGACACTTAGTGTCGACACTGATCTATCTCGAAACATAATCTCGTCGACGTTCCGTGTTAGCGCCGTCGCTGCAACTAAAAATGGGGAAGATCTCGACACAATAAACAAGTAACATTTGGTTTCTAATTTACGTCGCCGTGTCGTAGCATTGTTACCATATTTTAACCAGAGATCGCACTAATCATTCAATCATTCATTCGTTCGATCAATTTCGTTGGCTCGTGCGTGAGTGACACGACGAATAATACAAAATACAAGAAATCCCAAAATGATGGTTGAAGTATGATAATGATAATGAAGTAAACAAAGTTTTAGTTTTCATTAATTAATATGGTTTATAATGCTCAAATCTTATTGGGAAAAAAAGTTTACTGTGTAATTTCTTTGAATATGTTGATATTTCCAACGCGCCACCGTAATATCATGTTTTAATAATTCTGGCGAAAGAAAAACTTTTGTTAAATAAAATAAAAATATAAAATGATGCACATCGAGTGCTCAATAGCTTCCATTTAAATACAATATCAAATATTTTAATCCTAATACAAATTATTTTAGCAAGATTTACTAATTAAATTGGTAAATAATGAACTATGAAAAAACATTTTTGATGTTTGTTATGAAAAATATGCTCGTCGCAACTAGTCACAAAGTTACGATAATGTGTCGACACGTGTCGACATGTTACGGTAAATTGTTACAAAATTACTAGATTTTTAAGATGGTTTCTCTTAATATTTGGTTACAGTGTTTTCCAAAGTTTTTATCAAGTCAACATGCCTTTTTGCATTGTTCATCAGAATTAATATCGCTTGTGCCGAGTACTCGGGTTAAAGACGAAGACGTCTTGTTTTGGCCGAGAAAAAGAAAAAACTGCGATTTGGAGCTCGAAAGTTGAAACTTTGGCACTAGGGACGATACCACTAAGCCCCTCCACTAAATTCCGTACTGTTTTCCTGTAAATGGCCTAGAAAAGAATAAGTTTTAAGTTCAATAAAATGGGTATCCGTCAATTTGCCCTACCAACAATGCAACATCATGAAAAAAATATTATTATAATAAAGAAAAACTTGTGTACGAGTACAATTAGGGACCAGAGATATTTTGGGACTTGGTACTTATTTCTTTAACTCTTCTGTAAAAATTTGAAGTCCATCGGAATTTACGTAAGGTTTTTGGTTGTTTACTCATTTTAAATTTCATTAAATGGTTGGTAACGGCAGAAAACATAGACAGTTTGAGAATAACTGGCTCTCGTCATGTTTTAAATGTGTTAAAGGGTTCTGGAACATCGACTACACCATGTTACTACCCAGTTACAACACAATTGTGTCAACATTGCTCACTGGTTACAAACCAAACGCAAAGTTTCTAAAATATGTGGTTACAAATTAAGCTGTAAAGTATCGACACAGCGACCACACAAAGTTACTGAATCTAGTTTCCGTCACATTTTTACTGAACCGTTACAACACATAAAAGCTAATCCCTACACAGTCACGTTGTGTCGTACCTGTTACGAAACTGTTGCGACTTGTTACATCTTTATCATATCTGCGACCAAAAATGGTTGTATGGGATATCTAAGAAATATACTCCACAAAGCTAGTAAGTAAGTCTAGGTACTAGACAAAGATATAATTAATCAAGTGATAGAGCTCTGGGCTATTACTTAAGTTATCATGGCTGACCAGTGTGAACAATCTTTTGTTGTAACCATACACTAAAGCAAAATATAAGGATAAAACTAAAAAGTATTTGATTAACATTTTAATTGCTATTAGCTTCATAAGTCTTTTGTTGACATATGAAGCTAATTTATTCAGGGAGGCTCTGAAATGGAAATATGTGTCACATAAGTAGGGTTCCGTTCGGTAGGATATTCCAAGTATGTAGTTATCTATTAGGTGTTGTAATTATTGGGTGTATGGATCCCTCATGATTTTTTTAAATTGGTTACCCGAGAACATGTCATTAAAGATATTAGGCAGGTATACCTCCTTCACATTTAAATATCCAAGGATCAGACCTTATGATCCATCTTAGTCACGTTACCATACCGTTAGCGGTATAATCCCTCTTTATTAAATGACACTCCTTGCTCTGAATTAAGAGTGACCAAAAAATCTTGACAGCAGACTTGACAGGAATAAATCAAACAACTTTTTGGCGTATTCACATAATATTATTCAAAAATATTTTAGAAATTAAATAAGTTCTTACATCTTCCAATGTCTTCCACATCTTCTAGTGATTGCGATAACTGTGATTGTTGTCAATGCGCGTTCCCGCTTGACGATAATCATAATAGCTATACTTGTCAGTATGGCAAGTCTTCCAAGACCAGTCGACATGTCCCCATCTATTCCACGATGGCACATCCCCTTATTTATTACGCTGAAGTTGTAAGTTAAACCTTTTATACTCAGGCTCATAGTTTAGTGTTAAGTGTAGTGGTGGATGGATAGCAGGGTTAATTCCTTCAATTAAATATATCGTTTTTTTTTTTTAATCTTTGATATATTTTTAGCCACGGCCTCAAAACAGGAGGCAGACAAAAGAACAGCCGAGGAAAGATAATAGAAATTGTTTTGTAAAAGCTTTTAAATGGTACACACAGGTAAGCAGTATTTAAGAGCATGTACTTGCATATCTACACAGAATTCATCCAACGTATCTTCAATAGCGTTCTATACTACTGTCATAAGTACTTTGCATTTTCATTTCAACCTGTAATTTCCTAAGTTTTAAGGTACTTTCAACCTGAGTATCTATGAAATGACCATCCTTATTGCTCATCTAGGAACGTGAACCATACGGGAAATGTGATGTGTGTCCTGAACGAAGCGGCTTCGCGAATTGGTTGGACAGCAAATACGTTGAGTACCTTCGTGAGAGCAGACAGCTTCACCCTTGCGAGCTAAAGCCCCAACCGACCATGACTATTGAACCGTGCCCTGCTCCCTGGTAACATTATACTATGTAATAAATAAGCAATAGGTTGTAAGTTGTTTAGGAATAGTATTTTTACCTTGTTTGCAAATTCGTCAAGGTTGTTCTTTATAATTCCTTTTTATTTTTGTCATCTGTCTAACCTTAATGACTGAAAACAAGCTATTTCGAAGAGATAATACGTATTTTACCAGTGTTTACTCATTATTTGTATTTCAGCATATCCCCTTTCGAACCGTGTACGACTAGAAAATTTGCACGAATTAGAAGGTGAGTGGTCTGTGTAAAGATGCATAAGGATTCATGCTTTTCGCCCTTACACAGAATTATTTTTTAAATATGTATTTCAGTCCATGGAGAAAACGAAGACGTCCATGCAATGATTCGGGAGATGTGCCTGAAAAGTCAGTACATACACATACTTACATAGTTTGTATTCAGCAAGTACTTTTGAAATGCTACCACATAACAAATATTTGTTTACAGGGGTGCTAATCAAAGCTGTGAATTTATTCTCCAACCAAAAGATTTAACCCGCGCAGCGTCAGACAACTGCTATCAGTTAGTACATAAATTATTGTAATATAACCTCTATTACTATTATAAAAAACTAGAATTTTAATCATTTTCTATATTTGTTTTAGTACTCCAACATCTGGTTGCATAAAATCTAACGCTACATCGATAACGTCGAATACTCCTTGCAACTTGAGATGTTCCGGGAGATCACATAGCCTGAGCAGTGTCTGTCGCGAGAGGAGTGTTCCTAAATATATCGACACGATTCCTGACACCGTGCAAGAGGGTCCAAAGCTCCAAGAATGTCCAAAAATCCAAGAGTGTCCAAAAATCCAGGAATCTCCTATAAAGCCACAGGAACCACCCAAGTCCCCAAGTTGTATGTGCCATCAGGAACAAATAGTGCAAGTGCCATCGAAGTCCCGAGCCGTGGATGTGTCGTGCCAATGTCCTGAAGAGAAGGTTATTCCAGTTACTGTGGAAACTCAGTACGAACCTATTATACGTGAACCTTCAAGCTGTACTGACATGTTTGCACCATGCTTCTGCACCAAGGATACTGGATGCCCACCATTGCCGGTTAAGGTAACTACCAAAAAGAGGTGAATCTTAAACGTAATGGAATATTATAATGCAAATCATATTGTTATATGTTTCAGCAACTGGGCAAGAAATCTTCAAAAACTTCAATTGCTTCGAAAAAAGGTGCTTCAGGGCATGGTAATCGGTCCAAGAAACCAAAGAAATCAAAACGATCTACCGTGTCGTGTCAATGTCCACAGGAAACAGTTGAAGCTCCGTCCCCGTGCCCGCCTAACCCGTGTGCATGTCGCAATATTTGTGCTCCCATCGGGGTAAGACACACCTCCTAATTTAAATGTAAATAAGCATCTTTATGACATAACGTTCCAAAACTGTGTCATACAGCGTCAAATCACGCCTTCATCGAATAGCCCTATTTACACAGCATATTCGCCTTCATTAAGATTAACTGTTCTAGGATGTTAAAGAAGTTAGCCAAGTGTTTGGTCCAAAACCTATACGACGCCAATCCTACTCTACTGTTGCTGTAAATGAGGATTCTTGCGAATGCGCAGTAAAAGACGTAGCGATAGTGAGTATGGTGACGCGCTCCCTCGCGAGCGACGCCGTGCAAACATCCGACCATGCCATATGCTTCGTAAGTCGTTATCACTTGTGACGCAGTATCGGCGACCCATCTTACATAATCAATATACTAACACGTGTACCACTTTTTAGGAAAAATGTGGGCCCTGTCCACCTCCGCTGTTTTTGAAAATACTTTGTGCAGACAGAGCGAACAACGAATGCTTTTAAGATAAATTTACAAATGTATTGTACCATTTTTGTCAAGTCATAAAATATTACTGTTCTTTTAACCATATAAAAATAAAACAAACAATAAAGATAATATAATATTTACTTTATATTTTATTTACAAAAAGATACTAATAAAGTCTTCTATTTACAAAATATTTTGTACAATAATAATATCTAGTCGTTACCTAAATCAGTTAGGCGGGCCGTAAGAAATAGCTGGTTTGTTTTGTGGCAAGAAGTTAAAGCTAGGTGCTGACTCAGCCGACTGGGAGCTGATTACAGCTGGGCCAGTTGGTACTCCGTAGTCGGTAGAAGGGATTACCGCTGGCGAAGACGCCACCGATGAGCTCGATGAAGATGATACTGACGTACTGGGTCCGGAGCTTGTTACCAAGGGTGATGTTTGAACAAAAGAGGTTATCTCCACGCTGGGCTTGGCCTGCTCCAAGGACACGCCTGACACCAAAGATTGGTATCCAGCATTACGAGCGACACTGTGTTCATCTTCCTTGATGATGTTTTGCACGCGGCCGACAACGAGCGAGTCCAGCGCGTCTCTATGTGGCTGCTCCTGTGCAATATTGTACTGGTTGGAGTCAGCTTGGTAGCTGGATAATACGGGCGCAGAAGAGTGCTCAATCAGTTGTTGAGATGGCAATGCCTGGGCTTGTGGCTGGTACACCACTTGGGGCTGCTGGTAATTGTATCCATGCTGCTGCGAGTATTGTTGAGGTTGTTGCTGCTGTTGGTATGAGATGGGCTGGTAAACTTGGCTTATGGAGTTCACTTGAGATTGAGGGAAAGGCTGTGGTCGTGGAGCCGGTTGGGGTGCAAATACGGGGAACGAGGGCGCGGCTTGAACTGGTGCCCGAGCGATAGGTACTCCGTAAGATCCACTAGGTTGCTGGTAAATTGGTTGCGGCTGGAGCACTGGCAGTGGAGCAGGTAAAGGTTGAGCAACCGGTAGAGGTTGAGGAGCAGGTGACGGAATGTACACGGGAGCTGGCTGGTGGTGGTGGTGGTGATGGTGGTGGTGAGCTAGGGGTGGTGGAGCGGGCTGAGAGTGGTGGTGGTGCGAGGGTTGGATGTACTGCTGGGATGGCGCGGGGTAGTTGTAGCCGCTGTTAGGATTGAACTGCGGTTGAGGCTGGAACTGTGGCTGCGGCTGGAACTGTGGTTGAGGCTGGATCTGTGGCTGGTACTGTGGCTGTGGCCGGAACTGCGGCTGAGGTTGGTACTGCGGTGCGGGCGCGGGCGCCGACGGGTAGTTGAACACAGGCGCATTGAGTCCCGGCCGCGGCAGGTGGTAGGGCGCCTCGCCCGCTATGGCCGCCACCAACGACAGTATCACTAACTGGAAAAACAAATATTAATTTAAGTAGAAATCCACGGCGTCGGTATTAACGAATTAAGTCAAATATGCAAAGCGTAGGTACACAATTTCACTGGGTGTGTGCCGCGCGTCAACTCACCGCTCTCCTCATGGTTGGCCGGTGCGTGCGGCTGTGTAGTGATGCGTATGAGTGGCTTATGGTTTTATACTCGCCTCCACTTCGCCCAAAATTGGGGAGCGTCACTGATCTTTACACATAAAACAGTATCTATTGTGCGTTTATGATTTCGAAATGAACGCATTTAATATTGGCAGCAAAATATTCGCTCCTATACATTACGCGGACATTTTATTGTTTTCCACATTATACGACGGTGAAAACTTTAATTAAAAACGTGAACGTAGCTATCGGCAATCTTAACGTAGAATTACGTAAAAATAACTCATAAATTAAATTCATTGACCCGGTTCTATTTATTTTTTTTATCAAAGCAAACAATAATTCGATTAAGACCTCCCTTATATTTGGTTGGGTTTAGTTATGCTATGTTCTTAAATATACAGCAACAGTACCTAGAATACAATTTATTAGTGTATAGTAAACAGCGCTGAATAAGTTTCAAGAGTACAGGTTTTGTTGATATTCCTGCTGACGTAGGATGTTTCTGGTTATATATTTAACAATCATCTATTAGTCGGCACCAACAAAGCAGTCTTTATTTACTATTTTAAAGCTGACTTTCATACGACTGTCTTACACCTCAGAATGCCTCGTTTTTCATTATCAGTCTTCTGAAATTTCCTAGCAATATCTGTAACCACATTTTATTCTACTTCCTTAATCTAGGTCAGTGTTAAGATAGAAATCACCATCATTATCGATTTAAACTAGATTCGATTTAAGATTTGCATGCATAAAAACGCCTTAAAAAATATGGCAAACTAAGTTACGACAATATTTTTCCCACCAATCTATTTAATTGATTTTTTCTCATCACTGACCTAGAGTAACAGACCAACAATTGCACAGTTAATTGAAAAGTGGCTATCATTAATAAATTCATGGTCGTCTAGCATGATAAGTGTGCCGATTTTTTGACAATAGGCTCATCAAGAGACCATTCATCGCGTTGTTCCTTTAGAAATGTCATAATATCTATCATAGTTCAAGGGACTTGCATGCAATCATGTGAGAATAAATCGAACAGAAATATTTAATAAATAACAAAGAAAAATAAAGAAAGTACTTAGTAGCTTAAATGTGTTATGTTACTAGAACCATATTTTGAAAAATCTCTGCTACTGCTACAACTAATGAAATTAGTTTTTCCCGAAACTTTCTTCAAGATTTTCTTGGAAAAAAATATAGAATGAAACAACCCGCAGTACTAATCTTGTCTGGAATAAATTACAGATAGCAGGCAACGTCAACATTAATTTAAATTCCTATTTAAGTCCAACTTACGTATGGTCACGTCAGTTTATCTAGCTGGACCCTCGCCAAACGGCATACAATGAAGACGTCGTAATTTTCCTTCTTGTAACTATACGTATAATAAATTCATATGTCAAAGGTCTGCCTAAGACTGCTTAGCACAGAAACGTAGGCGTAACATAAGTATTGTATAAACTATTTCAGTATGACATACGCTTGCCTAATTACCAAATACGTAATGGCTAATTAGAAAATGGCGCTCAGCATCGCCTAAGGATGGCAGCTTCTCAATTAGTAACGCCACAATGGCTTCTCATTAGTCATATCAATAGACCTTTTTAAATCAACAAGTATTGCGTTCATTCAAGCATTTAGTACGTACACATATTCAATAGTAGACATCTAGTGTGCATCAATGAATCGAGCCGCACCCAGATTATAAATCTCGAAATACTTATCGTAGATTCTCCAATTACGCGGCCAAACAAGTATAGAGGTAGCATTGACCTTCATTTGATGTTCCACTACGCGTTTGTCAATGGACAGAAGTTATGAAGAAAGAAATCAAACAAAGTTAGCTCACTCGCGTGTACAATAATGCAACTTTTTCAAAGGTAAACAATGGAAATATCGAAGTTTTGAAGGTTGACACAAGTTTGACCGTAATGTGAGAAGCAAATAATGCTATGATGCTACCGCCATGTCCACTAATGATCATATTTAATTGCATCTGTAAGTATGTTTATTGCTGCGTTTTCAGGACTTTAAAAATAGTTTTAAAATAAACACGATTTCATTGTAATCCATTACGTAAGTAAAAGCGTCGCCATATAATATGAAAGTCATAATAGACAGTACGTTAAGGTAGATCATGTATGTTCTTTGAGAAAGACGATCTGCGTACTAGGATTTCAGACGAGAAGAGAGGCAAATGTGCAACGTTTACATAAATAGTTTAGGACAGTTAGATAGATTCCTAGAAACATTCTCTTGCAATCCTTCCTTACATATGCTTTGTTTATTCAACACTGAACAAACACCCTTGTTTGCCCCTAGACAATATTTCGATGACACGATGAGTAGATTTTCCCAAATCCATAATTTGCCTAAACTTGGTTTAAGTGGTTTGCAAGTATGAGAGTTAAACAAAATTGAGATAAGTACCTAATACCGAATATTATAGCATCTCATAATATTTGACTAACGGCAGTAGTCACGCTGCGGCCCATTTAGAAGTTCCGTGCTCAAACAATGAGGTAAGAGAGAAAAGTCAGTCCGTCACTTCGCACCTCTGTTTTATCTAACAATTTCGTACATCCCCACAAAAGGTACATCTTGTTATTAGATAATATCATCCGCAAGATGACATTTAAAACGCGCGAAAGTATATTTAATATTTTTATCAATGAAAATAAACTTTTCTATCCGACCATTAATCTACGCCCCCACTCCATTTGCATTCGTATAAGAATACAAATTGTTGTTAATTTAACGTTTTCAATACATTGACTGTGAATTTTCTTAATACAGGGACATTAGAAATGTGCTGAGATTTAGAGGCTGCGGCTAACGATAACAGATTGAGTTCAAGTTAATATTTGCTCTTTAGTTAATCTGTTTGTAAACGTTGATCTTTTAAAAGCCTCGCTATCTCTTTTAGGTAATAGATTTCAAATGACTAAAGTTGCGTTAAGACCGGTTAAGTTATGGTTAGAAACTGGACGGTCAGTTTTTCCGCGTAGGTATCAAAGTGTCACATTATGATAACAAAGGTCAAATTGATTTGAATGCAAGCGTCTAATCCTAATTTCAATTACGTAATTTATTACGCATATTTTAAGCCTCTTGAAGATTTGTTGCAAAAAAGTCGACCTACAAGTTTTGTCTATTAATTTCTTGTAAAAGTGAAATGCCCCGAGGTTAAGGCAGACTAACTTAATGTATTCATAATCCTTAAGCCAGGTGGCGTGCAATCAATTATAATAAATCACCGTCAAAATATTATGCAATTAATAGATTTATTAAAGAAGTGTGTTATATTATGCCGACAAGTTTAATGTGGAATATTTATGCTTTAAGTCTGCTGTCCATCTTAATAAATAGATTGATCTGCAGTTGGATATGTCACAGACAAATGACACGCTAAGTAGGCGCGCACGCTTTTTACGATCAATAAAATTGCTTGTAAGTACAAGATATTTTTTTCATGTGAGTAGTTGCTAAGGCACTGTCTAATTTCTTCAATTTATTTTTAAAACTGGCTGGCAATTATTTTAGTCGAACAGACCACACTAAACTAACACTGTGTACAACATCCGTACAAAGAGAAATTATCGCTTATTTAATAAACTTGGGTTTTCCTTAAGTGGTCTGCTAATGCTGCCTGGCCAGCCGCTATGGCAATAAAAATCACACTTAAGTAATACTTACATTCATCATCCGAAGGGGCTTATCTTAAAAAAAAATCTCTCAACAGTTTGCCGACTGCCAAAAGTAGACTAGAAGGAGAAAAAATTAAAGACGATCTTTTGCGATAAATAAATAAATAAGCGTTTATTTACTTTATTAAACCCTATTATGCAGCAGTTAATATTTTTCTGGTATTTGCATTATTCCTTATTTAGTGAGTGGATAGTCCCTGGCTGGAGTCGGCGGCATAAGGTGTCCCTTGCCGGCTGCCATTTGCGCCTCGCGTTGTTTTCTCTTCGCCACAATACGCTCGTGAGTGCGCTTCATTTCTAAGATCTCCTTCATCTCTTCTTTATCTTCATCCTTTGGAAAAACAACGTAAGGAATTTTAACAAAATGATCCAAGAAGAGGACTTATGGTAAATAGTTTCCTTCTAATTGTTAAATGCATAGGTAATGGTAAAACTATCTACTTTATGGACAGACTGTCTTATTAATATTAAACGTGATAATGAAGAGTTAGCATAAAAGCTACATAAGACTGATATAACATTCTTCAAGTAAATGGCATGCTAATAAAAATATTTTTGAACGAAAGTTGTAAATCAAATATATTGTACATTACTATAAATACAATTAGCGTCCATTACTTTATCATATGATGCACAGTTTTATTATTAACAGCTGCATCGGATCATAAATGTCATACCGGTTAGCATTTAACCTTTGACCTTTCATTATCCCCTGATGTTCAAGGCCCATTTTATATTTCGAAAACCATTTCTGTTTATTCTCCAGACGTGTTGAGAGATACCTATTATAACATAACAGGGCAGGGTAGGTAGGTAGGGCCTCAGGTCAGTTAAGATCATTATTTATTGCTCTAGAATCTTATTAGAATAGAATTAGGATATTCTAATTTTACAGATATATGTACACGTAGGAGCAGGATCCTCTCAGCTAGAATTTATTCCTTAACAGTTACATGAATTACCTTCTGATTAATCCTTAGTACCAGTGCTCTCTTCCCATTAGCCATCGGCTGGCTGTAAGCCAATAGGTTCTTAAGCCTTTGCGCCGGTGGCACCCCTCTTTCCACCACCAGCACAATCCTGGCCCACTGACGCTGCCACTCATTCCTCGTCTCCGCTATCTTCTGGTACGTGTTCCCCATCATGGCGATCAACATGTTCACCAGCAGTATAGCCACGATTATCATGTATACCACGAACAGAAGCTGCAAGTGTCGCAACCTTTACTCGTCACAACTGGTTTGATTATTCCATGTTTAAGGTAACATAAAACCTCTTAATTGCATCGAATATCCGATTTGTTAACACAGAATTTATAATAGACGAAACAGGTTCTGTTAAAAATGTATCAATTCTAACACTCTTGATGTTATCAAGATTGCTCTTGTAGCTATAAAGTGATGCGGAAAGGAATATTCGATTTTTGGTTTCGTCCATCTGGCATAAAAAGCACATTAGTATTAACTTATTCGAAATTGAAATGAGCTAGGCCTAGCTAGCCTGCGACCTAAACAATCTTTATGCATACAGATTTCCTAACTTCGTGACAGATAGCCTAGTTTTGGCTCATTAATATTCGTTGAAAGTTTTAACTAAATAATGCTGACTCAGAAACGTACTGTGGAAGACGACCTAAAGAGTGATGGACTACGGGGCGGCGCGCTTAACCTTTAATTGACACACATTATGGGATACAGTCACATCAACTGATTGTGACTAATGTCAGGAGTGTAACCTCGATGTATCAGCCGGATGGAGCAGATTAGCAGCTCATGATAATATTGTTTATTAATTAGACGACAGTAACACTTCCGCAGATATCAATCCTATTCTATGAAAGCCAAAACTAGGTACTCATTTCTGCAACCGTAGGCAAACAACAAATGTATTCATGCAACCAATCATTTACATAGGCAAGCAGTTCAAATAGATCACCACGTTGAACTTTAACCAAAGAAGCAAAAATGCTGACAGAAAATAAATGATCATCGGATTTTGATTGAGAAACATTGCCTTGCATGTTAATGAGACATTTATGGAATATTAATTTCCTAACGGAAAAATACATTGAACTTAGGCTTAACTCTTTGTTATAACAAAGTTACAGACTTTATTGAGATTTAGTTAGAACATCCCAGTCAACATGACTATGATCATGGATGGATGATGGAATATGATCAACAGTGGTAAAAATTGCAAAACTGCCACCAGTTTGAGTAAACTTCACACAATGTACCTTGTAGCTACTATTCGGTAGTACAAGCAGAGTTTATTTACATTTACCATGGCACTTTGACATGACGTAACGTGTGAAAATTATACATTGCGTAGGAATATTGGTAAAAATACAGATTCTAATGAATATAAGGAAAGGGATCAAGGATGATTACAGTTTCTGTTTGCTACGCGCGAGATTTCGAAAGATTTCAATGCTATTATGGTAACAAGGTAATGTCTCTTCAATATTTAAGTATTTAGAACCGTGACATTGGTGGTCAGTTTCAAGAACGATCAATAATTAATTTTTACGCAATTCCAGTCGAGCAAAAATAAAAGCTACCCCGACATATCCGATTATTTTATTTTATGTCTCGGATCTAAAGGATGTTATAAAGTTGGTAGTTTGGAAATTATTAGCCGAGATCCCAGGAAGTAAAATATTAGGATTACAAAATTTAAAAAAAAACAGTGAGGAGACTGTTGTTGTGTATACCATCTTCCTACTACATTATGTACCTTAGCCTCGATCTCATGATCAGTTCGGTCGAAGGCGCCGTAGTAGTCGGAGAAAGAAGTGAGTGACATCAGGAACATCGCCATGATGCTCTCCATGGGAGATGGCATGGGGTTCGACACTGAGTCGTCCACGCCTTCGGGGGTATTTGGATTGTCGAACGACAAGAATATTATGTAGTATGCTGCAAAGGAATTGATATGTAATAATCTGGTTATACCTACTGACAATAAAATCCTGTGAGCTATCATTCTCGGTTGAGATCCTTAAAGCAACTTAAGCTATGAAAATGATGTACTTGAGATCTTTAGGCCTTGATTTCATCTTCTTCTTTGTGCTACAACTGTTGTATCTTGGTAATTTATTAATAAGTATTTCTGTTACCACACCAGTAACAAGAGCTAATTTCTTAAACAACTTGCTTGACCTTCATACCTACCTTGTGAGAAGCCCATGACGAAAACTAAATAAATGCAGACGAACCGCAGTAGATCACCCATCACCATTCTGTAGATCATCACCACGAATGGCCCCACGGTCTTGAAGCCTCTATAGAAAATAATATGAATTTAAAAATACCTAACTAAATTGGAATTAATTAAAATAAGTTCATTGAAAGATCAGCCTATTTAATACTTTGGAAATTATTTTTTTTTTTTTTTTAAATTATCTTGAAACGGGTTAACTTTTGCCCAGTGTATGCCATGGTCTTTGTCCGTATTGACCTATACTATCACCTCATGAAAGGATGCGGTCTACTTACAAGTAACCCTGCATAGCTCACGAGACCCGGTCTTAAACATGACACATCCAGCTTCAGCCTACAGCCTTTTGCAAATCGTTACCTCCCTCGGCTTAGGATAAAGAACCTGCAATATGTAAATTGTGAACCTTAATATTACCTGCAAAAGAACAAGAAGTAAGGTGCAGTGGTGAGCATGATGATGACTGCCAGATGGTCTTCCTCCTCTTCCGCGCACCACAGACGAAGCGTTGGCAGTACCAGCATCAGGATACAGGATAAGAGGAACATCACACTGGAAACATTGTCGACTGATCTTTATCTTTAAATAAATTAAAACGACAGAGCCGCTGTTGGCTGAAGAATAGTTAAACATGCTTTAGGGTTTAAAATGTAGTAGTGTGATTGTATTGTATAATTATTGCATATACTGATGAAGGTTGCTTACCGTGACGGAACAGTGCTTAAGTTTTCGATAAACATTTTGATACCCAGAAACCGGGCTTCTCTTAAGGCAGCTCCTACATACGCCAGTGCACCAACCCATAGCAGTAACTCTGCTGTTATTCTCACCTGATCAATGATCAAGAAGGTTTTATAAACAGCCAGTGTAATATGAACTTAAAAGCAGTACCAAAAACAACTTACTTTTGCTTGCCAAGTATCGAAGTTCATCAACCTACAGTCTTCAGTGAGATCTTCCCACCAGCCTTCCATATCTGATTCTCTTGGCCCTGAAAATAGTGTTAGTAGAAGAAGCTTAGGTTCATCTCAAAAATTGGAACGTTTGATACTACCACAGAAGCTTTCACATAATATCAGGGTTTTAATTAAAAAATATATAAAGAATGCTTAGTTGCTTACGTTTGTCTTTATCCTTGTCTTTAGAGTGGCTTTTGAAGCGAGCACACTGAGGTCCATCGGGCTTACTTCCATTAATTATCTCCACGGCCCCAGGATCAAAATCCGAGCCATTTAGCGGTAGAGTACAGTTCTCTACAATACAAATATGGTTGGTTATTAGAAATTATATTATAACGGATTATAGATTAATTGATAGCACTTGAATAGTAATATAGTAGGAGGAAGGAAGGAAGGATACCGAGGCCACAATTAACAAAGATAGATTTAGGTAAAACAAAACTCTATGAAGAAATACACCACAGTGATGAATAGATCCAAAAATGTTGGTTACCTGTCCAAAAATGATGATCGATACACAGCTGACACCCATGATTCGCTGGACACAATCGGACATTCCCGAGCCAGGTGATGTAGTCTACCAATTAGGTCAAATAAAATGTGTGTAGTTCAAAGGTAAAAATTTATTAATACATACCTACCTACCTTTGTTAATTTTGTAGCCCCAGCATTGAGTAACGAGATGTTATGCTAAGTATTGTAAATACATGTTTAATAAGGAATAAATATAAAAAGACTAAGTTGGGGTGATACCAAATATTTCTATGTGGATAAGTTAGTAAATTCCTTAATCTGATATTAATAAATTCAGTGAGAACGTGTCATCTTAATACAAAGATAAGCTAGAAGCTACCTTCATCACATAATAAAGCCTATCGAAAGGTGAAAGTGACAAGAAAATTATTGTGTTTTGTGGTTTTGGAGGTCAAAGGCCCAACCATTTATTACAGCAATAAAATAAGGCTTTGTCAAATGATGTGGTTTTTTCGAAAAGATGGAAAAGATTATGGTGTTTATTACGTAATGTATGGGATTATATCTCACGAAGACCGTGATAAGCATAAGTCAATCGAGCAAAAGCAAGGTAATAAGACTAGAAATAATCAAAAGTACTAAAACATAAACAAATAAACGACATTTATTAAACAACAGATTTCAAAATGAGAGCAACTTACCAACTTCTATGACAAGATCCGTATCATTAAGAGGACCGACAGTGGCGTTCAATGCAGTAGCATTGAGTGCCCTGTCCGGAGGTCCCGGCCTCAGCGTAAAGCAAACCAGAGAGATCAGGAAATAACACGAGAAGAGGATGAACTGACGGTAAAAGCGGAACTTCACGAAAGTGTTCCATTTGGTTTTCAGGAGGTCAATCAACATACCTTCCAAGAGGCCTAAGTGTTCGTCTTTCTCCTGCAAATTTTTGGAAACAAGTTATTTATGAAGCCAAAACATTTGCCAACCAACCAACCTGTCAACGTTTATAAACTGGGAAGTAAATATAGCTGATGAAAAATTTTGCCAAAGGGTTGATACTGGACGAAAATGTTTATTACTATATTTACTTTTAGTATATTTTCAAACTGGAATCTTCTCTTACTTACCCCAAACACGACCAGGTTCAATGCAGAATCCTTGCAAATGCACCCAGTTTCTGTATCAATAGTATCGACCTGTCCCAGAGGATATGCTGCACATGTGGTAGCCCCTATCTGCCAATAGATCTCCCGCTCAATGTTCAGGATGTGGAAGAACATCTCTGTGCGAGCCAACTTCGCCGCTAATGTAAGAGGCGTAAGGTTCAAAACGTTGCGAATGTTCAAAGAAGCTCCCACTTCGAACGCCATGTCGAATGTTTCCTGAAATAATTGTCAAGTCCTGGAAATATGAGGCAGTTCATAAGCCAGTAGATAAGGATGCAAATGTATAATGGACCACATATGGGGTAGAACATATGGAAGTACATAAGTACATAGGGGTAGTGCACATGGGAGTAATCCGGCGAATACATAAGAGAGAACCAGGGTGTAATACATAAAATAAGTTTTAAGGTTACGCGCAAGTAAATTGGGGTTATGGGCATGCTCACAGCACCCACTACAGTTCATCCACCGCTGATAATACAAACCATCTTCTCATAAATGACAAGCATGTGAAGCACGGTGTTGCCATTAGTGTCCTGCTTGTCAGGGTCAGCTCCGCGAGCGAGAATGAGTCGGTAGCACTCCTCCTGGCCAAGGCATGCTGCGAAGCTGAGAGGATATTCTCCCCAGTACACGTAACTGTGAAAAAAATGACTAAACAATTGAATTGAACATTCGAATAGTCCTGTTTGATAAATGAGACACATCATGTTTGCTGCTTTTACACAATAAGTATGACAAGAGAACCTCCTCATGATAAGAAAGCACTTCGCTAATATTTACATTATGTCCTCGAAGTACTAACCCGTTATAGTTAGTCTCCGGCTGAACATTGACCCACTCATGGTCAAAGGAGTCAGTTCTAGAAGCCTTCTGATCCTCAGGGCACATGAAGTTGCCAAAGCAACGCTCGTGATAGTTCGCGCCGGCATCCAGTAGAAACTTCGCCATCGTTGGGTCTTCGTTAACTATGGTTATGTGGAGTACACTCTCACCTGTATGAGAAAAATAATATTAGGCAATTCTGAGATTTATAGAAATTGAAAAACTTATTTTAAAATCATAACTTGATTGGGATTTACTCTTTGAATTAGCCTTTCCCATAATCTGACTTACCTACTTGATAACAGGTACGCTAATATCTCTGTTTCGACATTTGCACCAAAATAGCGAATGCAAAACTATGGCTATTATGGTACACAAAACCTTCTATACTAATTATCTAAACGGGAAGCTAGCACTAAATCACCGTCAATTTAATTTTCAGCTTTGATAGACATTATCAGAAGCTCTATCAAATTGGCTACACGAAATTGAGGTTGCTACTTATTATAATAATGTTTTAAGCAATAAATATTACAGGCAACGTGCGAAATCTGGGCTACATTGTACACACGCTTTATTAATGAGAGTGGTGTGATGAGGGAATATAATGTTTGCTATAGGCTTGGCAATTATGTGGCTTTTAAAATGTACGAACGACATTTTGGTTAACAAAAGGTGAGTAAGGAGTTTTTCTCATAACAAGACAGATTTACGACAAAAATAATTTATTTGTAAACAAATAATTCTCATGAAACGACAAGTCTAGCCTAGAGTGGTAACGACCACAATATTTTTCGCGTAAGCACTGTTTGAGTACAAATCGATTTCGTACGTGACTTTCTGTCTGATCGCAAAGTAATGAATCTCATATTGTTGGATTTGTAATAAAATTATGCGGACCTTGCAGACTCGGTGACGCCCTAAGGGGTAATTTGTTAGAACACTTAATATACTTTATGAATTGAATTACTGTTCAAAGAATTCAAATATTTTTACACTTATCTATCATATTAATAACTTGAACATCATAGACCGTGGCTATTAAATAACCGATTACTGTTAACTACGACCCCTAAACTACATAGATAATATGTAATAACAAATCGCTGCTTAGCTTAACTTACCACAATACTCGTCAGCCATGTAGACGTCGTTGATAAGTTTGGGATAGAACCGCAGCAAACGTTTTGCCAGATTAGCTAAAAGGGAGGATGCGTTGAGCAAACATAGGTGTAGGATTGTTTCCCCTACGGCTCCTCTCTCCTACAAGAAGTCAAGAAATATGTATATTATATTGGAAAATAATATAATAATGGTGACTACTATTATTTAAAGGACTCGAAACACAGGGCAGGAGGAAGAAGAAGAAACACCTTCTAGGACATCTCCAATTTTTTTTAAAATATAATATTAATGTATTGTTTCTCACCTTAAGGTCCCAACAAAGTTCCCTGTAAGCAGACGGGTTGGCGTCATATTCCTCTTGAGTGACCAGGGGCCAGTCTTTCTCCACGTCAAACTCTTCATCTGGGTTCTCCATACTCCGCAACGGTGGTAGCTAACGTGTAAAATCGGTGGTGTGAAAACAAATACCGAGGTGCAATCTACGATATTTACTATCTGTACTCCCCTGATACATTACTTATTAATAAACGGGATTGTTTAATTCCTCCTAATCAAAGGATTTCAAATTGCTAAGACTTTACCAACTTATGCCTCGGTCTCTCCTTGTTCCTGAGCAATACAAGATGCGATATGGGTATATATCGGCCCTTGCCCTTGTTGTACAGAAAGGGTTCAACCTTCGTCTTTATCGCATGGTCTATTTCTGCGTACTGCTTGTTTTGCAGGGCTCGCTTCATCATGTCTACTAAGAGACCACCACCTAGGACCATTTAACTTGTCTGAGTCATGAGTATTTATAAAAATTATAAAGTTGTAAATAACACAAAACAATTTACTCGCTTGTTTTTAATTCGAAAAATATTCTTGAACTGAAATATTTCTTTTGGTTTAATTTTTTTTTCTATTAAAATACTCGAAATTGTGAGTGCTGTTCACAAGCAGTTTTAAAATGTAGTCATCTTACCTTTAATATCAACGAGTTTATACAACCTCTGCTGCGGAGTTCCCGCTTGCTTCTTAACACCACTAGTAACATTACTTTCAGTATTACCCATATTTAAATATTACTACCACTAAAATGCTATAAATGTTTCTCATTTACTAAATCTCTTTAGCAAAACACTATACAGTGATTGCTTGTTGTGCCCTGATCGACCAAACGATACCGTTGCCATATCGATAGTCTCGAATGTTCTAGCAATCATTTCAGATTACAACGTCAAGTTGGGAGTTTGATACATAATAAAAAGCGGTTTAAATGAAGATATTTTATTAATAGTACGGCCTAAGAATAAGGTAGAATAGTTCCAACAAGCTCAAAATAGAAGCGCTAAAAAAGAGTCCAAAGATTCCTCCGACAGCAACTGGAATTGCAAGAAATGCCTCAATTATTGTTTTACATTTCTGATCGTTTCATATAGTTTCTGTTATGTTAAAAACGTACCAACTGTATCCAAATCGTCCCGCATCAAGTTTCTCCGGTACCTGAGAGTAGGAAGTGAGGCCATTTTGACTTCTACGAGAGTCCCTTCGTAAGGTGCGTCATGGATCCATCTCCTGAAATATTACTAAATATATTTTTTCTTTTCTATTATAGTATATACCTATTTATATAACATGGAAACTTAAATTACTTGGTATAATGTAAAATCTTAAGTTCGCTTTCGACGCAAGATGGTAAGCAATCGTCTGCAGCATTTGTATCCTCACCAACTTTAATTTTGTGGGCTGAAAATTAAATATTAAATTAAGGACCATCCACATTATTATAATTCAAGTTGTTAGGACTGACCGTCGTATGTATTCCAACAGTTCATTCCAGAGTAGATGCAGTAAAACTTCTCATCTGAAATAAAATGATTTGTGACTAGGTAGTAGGCTTTAATTGATATCGGAAATTCTTACTTAAGTTTTAATAAATACGAATATTTTAATGTATCAGGAAAGTACGTATAGCGGACATAATAAGAGCCGCTATTTAAACGCCTTGAGGTTTTGCGTTTTCACTAGAACTATCTGCGACTTTAAAATTCAAAGTTATGACAGGCGCATTCACACTTACACGTTAAGTCTCTCACTGGATGTATGCAACCACACTGTTGGTAGAACTCTTTAGTGCTGTAAGCTAATCGGCAGGCTCCATATGAGTACACCTGCAGAGGACCATAACAAGAAAATGAAAGGTAAGAATAAGTAGTTCAATAATATTGGTGTAATATGCTACTTGTAGTAATAAATCGATCACGATATACGAAATGCGTTGGCGCTCATATCATATTTCATTCAACTCGGTTATCAATGAATGTCCTGCTATTATAGATTTGGTCAACACAGCTAAATATCTACTGATACCATACACGTAGCTTATTTTAGGTGTGTGCTAATCGCCTGAAATCCGCGTGTTATTGTGTACAAAATTGGAGGATTATCTAGATTATCAATATATAACTACAACAGAATGATTAGCTTCCTCGGGCGAGTCAAATGGCTAAAGAGAGGTACGTTAAGTAAGTTAGCTGACGTGAAATATATTTACCGGATAAGTATGAAATGGAACTTCTGGTATTTCATGAAGGTAGCGACACTGTCTTTCATAAACATCTTTCATTCGTAACTGATCATCATTTTCCATCTCCACCACCGAGAACAGAAACCCCACTTGGTTCTCACTGTACGTATGAACGATTTGCTTTAATTTCCCGTCCAAATTATTCGTTGACAACTCTTCGGGACTGTGGATTGATATCTAGAAAGGAAACCTTTGGTTCAGAAAGCTACGCTAAAATTTCTGCGGCTTTGTAAAGGAATGGAGACCAGGACTAAACTTACTTCGGCATTAGAGAGCAATCGAAACATCAGGACTGCTGGTCCAGTGGTCATATTGACCACAAACAAGCTGTTATCTCCCCTGAAATGATCAATGAAGTCATTAGGCCGCCGTATCAGCGTCACCATGATCTTATCATTAGAGATAAAGCGAAATAGATTGCTCACTTGTGTTGTAAAGTGTTGAAGGAGAAACATGGCCCGTGTTCCGAGTCCACCAGACGAAAATATTCGCAACATGGAAACGCAACGCCATTGTAACTGCAGTCGGCTACCATTTCTTGGCAACTTTTGTGCACCTGGTGAAAGTGGACGCAGAGTTATGAATTATTTCAGCAAGAGTATTAAGGTCAGTGATTCTTCCCGAGAAAATACAAAATTTATAATGTGTCTCTCACTGAATGGCATTTATGTTTTTTTTATGATCTTTCATGTTTGTTCCTTATTTTTGTCGTCTACATCGGATATTGTAGAAATGATTTGTTTTTCAATATGTATCGCGGAAATAAAAGATTGTTATTGTTTATTTAGGATAAAGGTTAAATCGACTAATCCCAAATTAGTAAAACACATTCTTCATAAGTAGAAGGAACTTTATTATCTTTCACAGTGAGTGACTCATAAAGGTCACTATAAGGAAACGCGACTATATGAACGCCTTCTACGAATAAATAAAACTTGAGTCACTTACGGCTACATTAAACCTTTATTCAGTCACTACAACTTCATTTCCTTTCACGTATAAATCAATGTGTCATAGCATCAATAATTTTAATTTAATCTTGGTCAACAAACTAAAGCAAAATAAACACATAATATGATGGTTTGTCACACTTTGAAATTACTTGGAAATACCGCAGTACGGGAAAACCGATAATTAGCAAATGGTTGCACTACTTACAAATAATAAACAAAAATTTTACGTTTGCATCAAATCTGGAAACCCATATGAAGAACTTACTAAACTATCCACCATAACTAATAAGTATAATCCCAAAAAATACCTTTAGTACCTGTAGTAAATTTGGTATTGTCGTGAGTTCATATGTTCTCTAGACTAGAGGGCTGCATTTTCGTTGTCTGATATTACCGTAGACACTTAGATAGTTCTGGATTGAGTACTTACTCGTTCAATAATAGTTCTCCAAGGCACATCACAGGCCACGGTCTGCCCACAAGGAGCGCACTGCGCGTTGCTGCATTCTCCTCTTGCAAATAACAGGTCTGTCAGGTACCGACGATGGTCATAGTTCAACGGGTTTAGAAGATCCGCTAACGTCCGGAAATAAGGGGGCGAACATAAGTTTCAAGAAGTGAATTCCTGAGTTTAGGAGATTAATTACAAACGGGGCAGTCTACCTACGATTGGGCGTAGTCTTTCATCATCCACTTCAAAGGTTTCAAAATTCAATTTCTCCAGTAGGAAAAATACTAATTGGTGATATATATATGTATTAGCAAGATTACCACGATATTGTTTGTTTGTTCGTCTAGTTTAGACTTAACTATGAACCCTTTTGACATGAGAGAATATTCTGTTGTGAGAGGAAATTGCTTGGAAATCCCAGTCCGAATGTCCGATAAAGAGGCTCTTACCAAACCTACATATCATATCTTAATGAGACGCTATTTACCTACTTCACAATCAATGATTGCTCTGTTTAAAGTTTAAACAATAATTAGAACATGTGAAATGTTTTGACACAAAACCACAATTCAATTAGTTAGGTACTCATTTGTCATGACTACCTGCACATATTTAGTTATTGCGAAGGTTAGTGCTTACCTCCTATCAGTGACGAGAAAAATAAATAATGATAAAACATTAAGTACTACTGTTCTTGACCGACGAAATTATCTGTAGCCTCTGATTACCTACTTCCAAGATGTCGCGACACCTCAATCAGTTGTATGCATTAATTATATCTTGGAAAGAAAGCCCTCTTTCATATTCCTTACTTACTTCAGAATAATCAAGTTTATCATCTTCATCATCATCCTAGTGCTTTTATCCCAATGTTATTCGGGGTCGGCGCAGCCTGTTTCCTCCTTCCATACTCTTCTAATAATCAAATCATTTACATAATTTGGTGACTGGTTACTCATACTTACGATAAAGAGCTGTGAACTTCCGTAGAGCAATCTTAGTGGAATGCTGTTCACACAGCGTGACTCCTGGGAAAGTAGTGGTCCAATTCAAGTAGAGAGTGTCGATCGTAAAATTGACTTCATCTCCTTTATCATTGACAAGCAGCAGGCACAGGCAACAAACAGACGCTATCAGGGTCAGTAGCCAGAACATCCTGAACAATAGTACCTTAATGTAACCATAGTTAGGTATGCCATTGCTTCTGATTTTAACTAAGCTGTGTAGAGATATTAGGCCATTATCTAGGTACCTTAGCAAGGCAGTCAAACTAGGTAAAGCACCTAAATAAAAATTGTGAGATAGAAATGCTTTTGTCTTTGTAGAATGCACCTCCATTTCTGGAGCAACTACTAAAAGCTCCATAGAAGAAGAAATTGAGATTGACAACTGATTAGAGCTAGGCAAGTGTGCAATAAAACGAAGTTGCTTTGATACTATTTAGTCATTAATTTAGTGGTAGTTTACTACATACCTGACCAGCAGACTCCTATTAGCGTCAAACAAATAATGCAGACCATGTATCCCACTGTTGCGTCCGAAGAAAATAAATCTCTTTTTAAAACGTTGAGCAACTTCGGCACCGCGCATTTTCGTGACAAGGCGTTACTACAAACAGTGGGAACTTTACAAGCACTAAACTTACTGGTGATTTATTACTAGTTAGGTACAACTTCGACAAACTATTGCGTGTTTACTAAGTGTATGATTAAAAAGCTCTGCAATCACTTTAAAAGGTATAATAGATTGCTATTAGGTATATGGTATTTGAATAAATAATGAGGAATAACTACAATTACATTGGTAGGTACTTTAATGTAATTACTTTTTGAAATAAATAATAAATCCGATACACAATTAAGATAAACGTTTATTAAAAATATAAATAATATCAATAACTGTCGAAACATAATAACTATAGATACAAATGCATTCAAATAGTATGTTCTTGCATAAAATTACAGGTCTAAAGTCTAAATAAAGAACTACTTTATTCTTTATTATAAGTATAAGATAGACTACAGATACTAGATAGACTAAAGTATAGGACAAGATTTGATCCAAGTTCTACCAATAATCGAGATCCGAGTTTCTACAATGTAAAATTCTACACTTCATTACTTACTGACTCTCTCATTTCTTCTTTTTCAAAAATTAACTCTTGTAAATTAAGAACCAATCTCTCAGGTTAGCTTAAAACCGATTGCAAACTCATGATAGTCAAACTATTTCATAATTGCAACCATTATCTCTTTCTAATTCTAACTTCAAATCAATAATTTAACAGAATTATTATTTGAAGACCCTTTGGTTCTTCTAGGACCGCAAACTTAATTATAAACTTAGAATAATATCACTAAATTACATTTCAGTCCGACATCCTTTAAAACGCCGTGTCCCAAAATCTATGGGATTCCAATATTCCGTTCATCCGAAAATTCTTTTGTACCAAGGCTTTTGCGTGGTAGTAAGGTCTGCTACATCGAAACCCCTTTCCAAAGGGTCTGCGTAATCCTTGTTTATGGTAGGAGCATTTGTGGTGGTCTTCCGTAACTGGTCCAGAAGGAAGCCCTTTCGAAGGTCCATTAGTAACTCCGGTAGGGGATGACGACGTTCCCATTCCGACGCTTGAATGTAAAATTGTGTATTTAAATAAATTGTTGTTCAGGATTTTCCAATAGTTACGTAATGTGTTCTAAAAATATCATGTTTTCCTAGTGCAAATTGTCAACATGATCAAATTGGTATCCAGTATATAATTTTAGAGCTAAGCTAGACAATGGCTCACTACTAAATGGCAACTCATTTAGAGTCCTTATTCGGAATACAATCGCAGCATTATTTGCACGTGATGCATAAAAGCCGGAAGCCAAAAAATACAACTAATTTCTTAGGTATCCTGTATTGTTTTAAGATCCACAATAAATTCAGTTTCGCATGATATTACCGAGCACTTAGGTGTACTTATAATGTTCTCTTAGCGGAAACCAGTACATGCCCTTGATGGTCGCAACACTGATAATGCGTCTGTTACTATATCACACTTATGTTTACGAGTATGAATAACGCTTCCATTTAAAAAATCTCTTTGTTTTTAATAGAAATTAACTTTGCTATCAATGGATGTGGTAGCTTTTGGTCAACATAAGGTTACCTACCGACTTTGCCCTGGGTATTTTTACCATCATTTCACCAAAACAGGAGATTTAGGTTAAAAGGGAATGTATTTCGCACAAGTACAAGTTATACTATACTTCAAAGGCCTTTAAAAATCAGAAAGAAGATGACTTACGACAATAAGGCTCCTTATCTGTGGTGAGCACGAAGTATTGTCCTCTGGCGCGCGGCAAGCCATCCAAACCGGCTGCTCTGATGCCCATCTCAGAACACGAACCTGTTCTGTCGCAAGCTGCTTTGAGACTTGCGTTGACCCTGAAAAGAAAATTATTGATGAAGTTCAGAAAGAAAGAGGTATTTAGCCGTAGGAAATCTACAACTGAAGAACATAGGATTTCCTCAAAGCGATTGAAAGAAACTGGTATCAGATCATCCAAACCTCAGATCAAAGATATTTCTTTGATCTGAGATACAAACACATTAAATTCCAAAGACATATCAGCTAGGATGGGTGCCTACAAAAACAGCTAGATTGTTTGAAATATAATAGTTGCTGTGGCTATTATTTATGTGACAATTTGCATCGTTTATCATTCATTATCAATTAGAAGCTTACCCTTCATATGTCAAGTCCCACCGATGTCCTCTAAAAGTGCAGTTGTGGCTTCTCAACGATTCCGTGAAGAGCAAGTATGCTCGTCCATGGCTGCATATAGCTTGCTGTAATCCTAAGAGAAATTAATTTATCAGATACTATGTAGGGGTACTTACTAATCAAAAGTCATCATAAATCATCTATTTATAGTGT
Source organism: Helicoverpa armigera (assembly GCF_030705265.1). NCBI lineage: Eukaryota > Metazoa > Arthropoda > Insecta > Lepidoptera > Noctuidae > Helicoverpa > Helicoverpa armigera. The sequence goes on along the minus strand of NC_087124.1, from coordinate 4,624,054 downwards.
AATTACAGCTAGATACGACTTACTGATAGCATATGGCACGAGAGATAACCACGAACTAGTTCCGTTAAAGCAACCCGGCTGCTTCATACCACCGTTTGGATAAAAGTCCGCATCGCCTAGAACAATACAGAATATTGATAAATAAATGGCAACTGACATTTGATGCTTATATTATATGCCACTTCGTAACTGAAAACATATACATGGACTTATAGATTAGCAGGCAATATTGGATCCCTAGTGTTCTGCGATACACTTCCTATACTCTATCTACTGCAAAAGAGAGGACAGTATAGCGCCTCTTTGCACTTGAAGTATCATTATTATGAACTTGATAACTTAGCTTAGGTAAACAAAAAATATAAACTAAGTCCATATCCATAAAAAAACATATTTACCATCAGGATCAGGAAATCCGAATCCGATTTTAGATAACAGTCGCCCGTTAGTGTGAATGATGTCCACAAAGTCTGCGTCTGTGGCATCCAGACGTTCTGTAGAGTCAGTTGTTCTGAAGCAAGGTTGAGCAGGATCCAAACCTGGAACAAGCGAAGAGAAGCAATAGATAGAATGTTCTGGAAACAATAGACAGCAAAAATAAACATATGTATTTCCTTATTTGTACTTACCTGTGATGCGAGCCACTTTACCCAAATGATAAGACACGTACGATGCGATGTGAGCACCTAAGCTGTGCCCTACGAAATGCATGTCTTTCGTCCTCGCCCCAGTCGCAGCTATCAACTGACGCATGAACCTGTAAATGTCACGAGATCATTCATGCCTTTATAAGCAATAATGGATAAGCACTTATTTCTAGTATAGGTGGTTCGTTCTAGTATGGTCGCTCACCCAACAACATCGGAGCCAACTCTTCGCGTATTCGCAACTGCCCGCCAATACTTCCAAGTGTTTCCACCTCCACTCCAGTCCACGGCAATGACATTGACATCCCCCTGAAGACAAATCATGTTCACAAAATCAATATTGCGACCCTTGAACGAACAATTGAAGACTAAACAGACGGGAGAACTAACAGAAAAGAAACTCCAGATCCATAGGAATCATAAGAACCTGTAGGTCTATTTGAAATAAAAGACTGTGACTTAGGAAATGGGAGATACCTAATGGTGGTGAAGCTTACCCATGCTAATAATGCTTGCATCATGTCAGTGACCCAGGAAGCGTTGCTGTGACTCATGAACCCGTGGACTATCATCACGGTCTTCCTATGCGGTTTGAAGTCAACCCATTCTAGCCCGAACTGATCTCCGGGGAATACCTGCAAACAATTCATATTATAGCGTGATTCACTGTCCCCTTGCCCTTGAGAAGAATATTAACGGTAGCCGATAAAATCGTGCAAAAGTATTAACACGCAAGTTTTAAAATGAATAATTTGCCACTAAAAGACGTCGATTATTCAGAAGAATATATTGTTCTGAATTTTTTCTACATTTCTCAAGAACCTTTACTTCTCCGAAGTTGGTTTCTTGTGACTCAACGGTGATCAAGCGGATAAACAAGACAATCAAAGGCATCAAATAGCTAACTTTGGAGAAACATGACGAATACTTAAGTACTGTTAGTATAAAAATCTTACCTGAACCCTGGCAGGCATACCACGTGAGTAGAAGTAGAAGTGTGTGTTCACAGCGTCAGAAGGGTCGGGTTTCATGTTGAAAAGGCTTATAATCTGCCGCGTCAGGGAGCCCAAACCGAAGCAGTCCACGATGTCTGGCACTGGGAGACCCGTCGTGGTTGCCTGAACAAGTACATTTGAATGATATTTTTATTATGTCTTTTTGTCTTAACATCTATGAAGTATAGGTAGGGCTGCCATTTCGAATTTCGCCAAACCCGGACAAATATTAAAAAAACCCGGACATTTGGCGTAAATCGCATTTTTACCCCGGACGAGTCCGAATTTTTTTTTTCTACAAAACAAGACCTAGTTTTTAATATTACTATTACTACTATTATGTATATACTTAAATTCAATGAGGTGCTTCCTTACATGTAACGTCAGGGCCAATATCTAGCTCAAGTAGTAGGTACCTAGTATTAAAAGATTATGACTTAATATTTCGAAGGTCATAAATAAGAAAGCTCATATGGAAACTAGGAGTTAGCTTCTTGTTAGTAATAGGACTTAAAACGGCGCTACCTTTTTGATAGGTTAGACAAAAAAATGTTGAAAAATACAAACAACCGTAAAGTGAAGTCGCCGAAAATTTTTGAGTTTTGGGTCACTAAAGCACCTAAACTTGTATAATAAAAAAATCCGCAAAGTGAAGAAGCCGCGAGCGAAAATTTTTGGAATATTGGGATATTAAAGTAGCTAAACGTAAAAAAAGATAGTGTCAAGAAAGGAAGCCGCGAGCGAAGCGAGCGCGAAAATTTTTGAGTTTTGGGACACTTCGACTTCTGCAGTCTGTGTGTCGATTGTAATTCAACTCGTAAGAAAAATGTCCGGGTTTTCCCCGGACACTTCTTGAAACCCCGCCCGGACGTCCCCCGGACGGCCTCCAAACGAGGACAAATCCGGGGAAACCCGGATGGATGGCAGCCCTAAGTATAGGAGATGGAGAATTTTGAAGTGACGAGCAGTTAATGAATACGGGCTACCCAAGACCGGGATGGTTGGCGCTTATTCAGGGAGGCCTACGTTCAGCACTCGACGGCGATAGGTTTATCATGATAATCAAAGGAACGTACCATAGGGTCAGCAAATCTATCGCTCAGGGGAATAACATCAGGCTCGGTAGTCTCCGGCTGCATCTTCATAAACTCGAGCAGATCCTCAGGGTTTATATGATTCTCCACTGCGAAAAAAAGAATGGTTATAAATTTTAGGGGTGATTGAAACTTTATGTTAGATCGATCTGAGCTCTCGTAAAAAATCTAGACTGTCTGCTATGTTCTAAATTTCATTTAAATTGGCTCAGTAGTTTTGGCGTGGAAACGTGAGAGAGAGACACAGTTTCTTTCACAATACTAGTACGGATTAAAGGTGTAGTATTTATAATTGATCTTTTACAAGTGTGAATATATGTTGCTATCATCTACTACCTTCTCTAATCCTTCTACCTAATCTTCTTCTTATATATCTAATATGCAAACTAGCTTAAAAATGTAACAAGCACCTTTTCAAACAACACGCATGGGACATTTTTTATTGATAAACAATAATGGGTCATCTGTCGCCGCTATTTGTTCAGCCGACTAAATTAAGGGCAACGGTTGTCCAAATGAGTTAGCAGGCATTACGAAGTCCGACTCCATACGAGGAAGTCTTACACCTTGAGTGTACGTATATTTTTGTACGTCCTTGTATGAAAACGGGCGCAGTTTCCAAGACGACGGCTCGACATTTTCCTGACCTCGACCAAGTATTACGGTGAAGACGTATTGAATGAGGACAGTTTCCCGTGGAGTAGCATGCTGCACGCCAGTTACACTCACGCGATGCGCTCCTTCTAGTTTGTCTTCTAAACAGTTTGCGCCGTCGCGAACCTTCGGTACATCGAACCGTACCTTATGATTTTGATTTGAATTAACGTCCCGATCATTCTTTTTATGAGTGATTTTGCGAAATAAAATGTGAGCGTATTATTTACAACTGTTGTGTTTTCTAGTGGGTGATTGTAAGTAATCATTAATATTTATGTGTTCTCACACAATCAACGACTTATCGCTCATCATCTTGAGGCCGTGACATGCCTTGAATAAAATTAGTGCCACACATAAGCAGTCTATGGTATAGACACCACGTTTTAATGGCATACTTTAGCGTTTATAAGCAATTAATCATGTTTACTAGCTCATAAAATTAATTCTAGAAAATTCCGATTGAGATAAATCACAACATTTGAAGGGTTTGACTTGAAGAGTTGTTAACGTATTGGGTACTTAGTTTTTTTCACAGTGTTTCTAAAATAAAATTACTTTACCTCGACAATAACAAAACACGGCACAAAACAAAGTAATTGCCACCACATTTTGCACTTTCATAATGCACGTTCCCGATCGACGACATTACGTTTTTTGAGTTAACTAGGTATTTACGCACGACTTTTTGGGCCAAAGTCTAATCCCATACTGCCTTTAAATAGTTATAATTGTAGGAGCAATTTTATGTAATCATCACGCATTAATGGATGAAATAAATATTAATTAGTGATTAAATTCACGCAAAACATACACGAAAACAATCATGAATCTGACGTTCCCTTAAAATTACGATAGATTTAAATTCTTATCGTGCTTACTAAGAAGGTATAAACAAATAATTAACAAGCAAACCAACTGTTCATGTCAAGGACAACTAATGAGGTATTGAATTGAACAAATCAATCACTTACAATCATCGGTAGTAACCAGCGCCTGTTGAAAACTTTCATCGTTATTTAACAGAAACAAAACACTTATTAACAAAACGTGACGAAAGACGGAGTCCATGTTGAATTTTAAAAAATGGAACTTATTTTTTTTTATCTAATGGCCAGTCACAATTATTGTGCGCGCAAAATAGTTTTTATTTAATTGTTATCTGTTTATTGCACAAACTCGGGCACGACCACAATGCTGGCTGCCTTTGATATTGACTACAGCTTACAGACAGTTTTATACCAGTGATTCGCAGACAACTCACTTTGTACCTAAAGCTCGATAAATAGCGTCCTTAGAGTCATTGTGGTTATATACAGATTTGGCTAATTACTCAGCCAATATTTTCAGTTTAATAAAAGTCATAACGTCAACACTAAGGAAAACCCCCAAGAACACGTAAAATTGCTGAATTCTGTGCGGTTATTAAAAAATCCATTCCAGCTCTGGGAGGAAGTCTCGCTTAGATGAGGCGCCATATGAATCGTTTCTAAAGAATTTGCTGAACTCGTTAATGAAATAATCCAAAATTCTTTTAATTATTTCAGAATTCATCGTCAGAAAAAACATGTATTTACCTAACCATATTTGTTAGCATTTTTTCTCCAATTTAAAATACAAAAAAATACAGGTAATGGTTTTACAATTTTGAAATACAATTTGATAATGCGTAAGTAAGTACATAATTGTTAATAACGGTGACGTATACCGAATGGTCCTAAATTAATATTATGGTAGTGTTTAACATGTTCAATTAGGTGCCTACAAGCTATATTCGATTAGTCAAGCAGCTTCCAAATAGCTTTTAATGAAGTACTTAAATTAATGACTAAATAATTAATACATTATTAACAAACTTTTTCTTATTTAGGTATATTGCTTGGGTAACACTGTCCAAAAATGAGATAATGATGTAAATACACCAATACCTATCATCTACGAACAATAACTATGTTGACCTTTAGCTACAGAAGATTTTAGGTAATAGGGTACAGGTAGCCTACCACATTTTTAACGTTCTTCAAAAAACGTTTTATTTTTGAAGGAGTCAATAGTAAATACATAGTTGATAAAATACACGAGTCTACAGTAACGCCATCTATGATAAGCTTCGCGAAATCCACATTTCTCTTGATTGGTTCAAAAAAAAAAAACTCAAATCATTTATTTCATTTAGGCCTTTACAAGCACTTATGAACGTCAAAATTATAACTAAGTTTGATTCTAGTTGCCCATTCCAAAAGTAGCTTCCTATGGAGAAGAACGGGCAAGAAACTCCATGGTTACTCTTTTTAAAAATAATATAGTATTACAATTTGTATGTATTGATACATACAGTAAAAGCATGCGAAGATCATGTAGAATCGCAAAGACAAATGAGGATAAAGTGACAATTAAAATGCTACATGGTGTTCACATTTACAAATTGGTTTATATTTTGGTACAAAGTTACAAACAAATAATCAAAAGATGAATACAATTTTATTTGCTGGTGTAATTTTAATTTGTTAATTAATTAGATATTGTCAGTATGTCCTATGGAGCAGGACCAGCATGTTTCCAAGCATTTTTATCTTGAATGTAATCTTCTAATTTATAATATGCTTGCTTACAAAGTGTGGCTTTTATATGAGTTTTAAACCGCATGTCATTTAGTTCCAGAATGTTGTCTGGTATTTTATTATAACATTTGACACAATATCCCATGAAAGATGTATGTACTTTAGATAATCTAAACTGCGGGATAGCTATCTTATTTTTATTTCTAGTGTTATAATTATGTCTATCACATATTTTTTCAAACAAATGTAAGTTTTTCCTAACATACATGATATTTTCATAAATAAATTGACAAGGTACGGTCATGATATTAATTTTTTTAAACAGTTCCCTAAGAGATTCACGACTACGTAAGTTGTACATAGCTCTGACAGCTCGCTTTTGCAAGATAAATATGCATTCAATGTCAGCAGCTCGTCCCCACAGCAGAATGCCGTACGACATGATGCTGTGGAAGTAACTAAAATATACCAGTCTAGCTGTTTCTACGTCCGCTAGCTGCCTCATCTTTCTAATAGCATAGGCGGCCGAGCTAAGACGACCCGCAAGAGATGTAATGTGGGGTCCCCACTGTAGTTTTTTGTCAAGAGTGATTCCCAGGAAAACTGTTTGATTTATAAATTCTAGTTTTTCACTATTAAGGCGAGGAAGTGGTCAACAATAATTCCATAACCGGCACGCGCATCTAAGGCGCCAAAAGGGGTCGGAGCGTCTGAGCGGGGCGAGGATAACAATACGCGCGCTAGCTTATAACTAAAAGTCGTAAGCGACAAAATGGTTTTGTAATTTTAATATTTAGAAATGATAATTTAATAAAAATTCCTACTACCATTTTAAAGAGTATGTATATACTCAACTACTAAAAAAGTTAAGAGGCTTAAATCGGTCCCGTTTGCCCATAATATGTGAATCTCTTTTTAAAAAGAGGTATGTTTGATATATTTTTCTCTGTTATAAAAGTTACCTAATCATGTTTCTACAACTAACAAAATAAGGCTTATATCATGAACTTTCAGGTAACCAAGTTGTATTTTGATCCGTTTTGTATTTACTGAGAAAAATTGACATCCTTGGCGCCAAAAATTCCAATTCGTCCTCTTAAGTATAATGTCACATTCACTACTTTTTACATTTGGCAATGAAAAACGAATGCATTTTGTTTTTTTTTTCATTAAGAGCCAAGTTATTTGCGTTGAACCAATTTTGAACCTGGAGAATGGAATTGTTTACGTCGTCTAAGGTACGTCTACGTCGATCAATATTAAAAATAAGAGAAGTGTCATCGGCAAACAACACCATTTTAGGTTGATTATCAAATAAGTAGGGCAAATCATTTATGTAAACTAAAAAGAGGAACGGACCTAATATAGAACCTTGTGGTACGCCCATTGCCATCACTGAACCTCGTGAATTTACGCCGTTTACTTGAACTTTAAGTTGCCGACCATTTAGATATGATTTTAACAGCTGGAGAGAAGTATCTCTTATTCCGTAATGCTCTAGCTTTCGCAAAAGCGTTTCGTGATTTACACAGTCAAACGCTTTTGAGAGATCGCAGAAGATTCCAATAGAGTCTTCAGCTTCCTCCCAAGCCTTAAAGATGTGCTTGATCAAAGTTACACCAGCATCGGTTGTACAGCGACCTTTAGTGAAACCGTATTGTTCTTTGTGAAAGATGGAGTTTTTATTGAAATGGCGCAACATCTGTTCAAGCATCAACTTTTCAAATACCTTGCTGAGAACCGGTAAGACAGAAACGGGTCTGTAGTTATTCGATTCCTTACTATTTCCCGATTTGAATAAAGGAACTACTTTGCTGTGTTTCATTAAGTCAGGAAACACGCCTTGGTCTACGCTAACATTAAATATGTAAGTTAAATAAGGTGCAATTGTTTCAATAATTGACCTACATACCTTGACAGACATACCCCACAGATCTTCTGTTGATTTTATTTTAAGATCTTTAAAGGCTTTAATAATAGCCTCGGGGCTGGTATGTTGAAATTTAAATAGTAAAGAGCATGGTTTAACATGTTTTTTGAGTAGATCGATAGACACGGTGGTGGTTCACATTGGACATTATCGTCATACAGCAAGCCTAAACAAAATTGATACTGGCATCAAAGTTATAAACAAAAATTTTTAAAACTACGCAGAAAACGATATACATAGACTTTAGAAATTTTCGAGTCTTTGGCCTGACTGAACTTTTTAAATCACTTTGAAGAACCACTTCAAAATTTTTGGAGTGTAAGTGGACGATAAAATTATTTCAATTACAAAATAAATGTTATTCAACAAGTGTGTTACCACCCTTATTCATATCCATGTCCTTCGTTGAAATTCCCAGTGTTGCAAAAGAAAAATAGGGTTAGTTTTTAAATACATTTGAGTTTCAAATTTATTTACCAAGAAACCGTAAAACGAATGAAGAACTCATTTTTTATATTCCTTTAATAAATCTACTTTTTATAATGTACTTTCCTAGTAAAATGATACTGAAACCGTCTAACTTTACAAGAAAATCTTAAAATATGTGGTAGTAATCATCAAATTTTTGGTAGCAACTTTGGTAGAAAATGCTATTCAGTGATTGGACGCAACTTCAAACCGTTCAAACAGCCTTCAAAGTTTGCTTCAAAGTTCAAACGTATGGCCGTTTGAAATCTCCTTTGTGAATTTGTCAACAATCATCAATAGTTAATTGCTTATCGTAACTTTATTTGACTTGTAATTTTATATTTTAAGCTAGTTTAAAATGACGTCGATCAAAGAAGACGAAAAGAAAGAAATACCGGAAATTATACACGATCCCCAAACAAACTGCACCTATCAGAGGTTACGATTTTTCGGAAAGGTAAGTTCTTTAATTATTTCGTTCATTAAATGTAATGTTATTTCTTTAATCACGTCCTTATTACATGATTAACAGTTCAAATGTAAGTTTTGTGCAATTTGAATACTCAAAAGGTTACCAAACTTGCAACGGCGTTTGCACCTGTTGTATTATAAAAATTGTAATGTAGGTAACCGTTAAACGTTAATTATATGGGCCCTATTTCTATGTCGAGCTTTATGACACCTTGTAATTAGAAATATGTCCTAAATCTCTATCTTGTGGAACAAATGCGTAATTTGTCGGTTACATTTCAAATGCAACACAAGTTGATTAACAGGTGCAGTTGCTTCTTGTAAACTTAGTGAAACCAAATGTATGACACATGCTTTAGGGGTTCATCAAAATGTTAAATCAGTTTGTTTCAAGTTTGTATAAATATTATGCTGACAAACTGTTGATTTAGAGACTAATGGTCAAGTTCATAGAAATGTACAATTTCTATCATCATTTCAAAACTATGTACAAGAGATTCATTAGCTAACTTCTCATCTCTTTATACATGTTGTTTTTAGAGTAGGCTAACTGATAATCTGCAGTTATGTTTGTCTAAGATAAAAATATCACATTTGTAAACTAGCCCACATTAATCAGTCATTCTTCATCACAATGTTTTCTAATCCATACACATCACTTAGCACATAGAACATTGTACACTAACTAAATCAATAAAATTTTAGGGTGGCTTTGCAAAATGCTACGAGATCCAAGACATAGCCACAAGCCAAATATGGGCGGGGAAGATAGTTTCCAAGAAACTGATGGTGAAGTCCAGCCAGAAGGAGAAGATGGCCCAGGAGATCTCCATCCACCGCTCCCTGCAGCACAAGCATGTGGTCGGCTTCCACAGCTTCTTTGAAGACTCACTCAATATCTACATCATACTGGAGCTGTGTAAGAGACGGGTGAGTTTCATGTCATTGCAACTATTTTACTCTTGACCTTCATGGTAAAACTGTAATATTTCACTATGTACAAGTCTAGATTTGAAATCCAAACATAGCAAATAAGTTTGGAATATTTATGTTTGCACAGGTATCAACAAGGCCTTGATTCTAATTTTAGGTATTTCTTTTTAAGGTCAATGATCCTTAAGGGCATTGACTCAATCCCTTACAGCCTTGTTTCATTAACTACTCAGTTATAACTTCTACTTAATAATGAACTCTATATGAAAGTAAGTATTAAACAATATTATATTTACTATGTATCTTCTACAGTCTATGATGGAGCTGCACAAGAGAAGAAAAGCAATTACGGAACCAGAGACAAGGTTCTACATGCACCAGATACTCCTTGGTGTGCAGTACCTGCATAACATGCGCATCATCCACAGAGATCTGAAGCTCGGCAACCTGTTCCTTGATGATGATCTTCATGTTAAGATTGGAGACTTCGGACTGGCTGCTAGGATTGAATATGATGGTTTGTTTCTCAACTTTGTTTTCAGAGACATCATCACATTAATTGAAGAGTCAATAATATATCTGCAGTTTAAAAGCACATTTTTCTTTTTCTTAAATAATATGACATTCTACTTTGACTTCATTTTATTTAAAGTTGTGTAAAAGAAATCAGCAGATTGTTAAATTCTCATTTCTCCTCACCAACAATATGCTGTCTCTCACCAAATATGTACTTATTCTGCCTATGTAACACAGGAGAAAGAAAACAAACTCTATGCGGCACACCAAACTACATAGCGCCGGAGATTCTGACGAAGAAGGGGCATTCCTTTGAAGTAGACATCTGGAGCCTGGGCTGCATCATGTACACTCTGCTCGTTGGCAAGCCGCCGTTTGAGACGTCCACGCTCAAGGACACTTACAAGAGGATCAAGCAGTGCGAGTACAGGTATGTTTAATTACATCTTACTTAACAATACTTAATTTTTTTTTTTCTATGTCAATAGGATACGAGTTTCCTTATGATGCACATTATGATAAAATTTTTGGAAATTCCTGTTTAATATCTCCTTTTATTAATTTGGTTTGATATATTTTAGTCCCTTGATACGTTTTTCGTTGAAACACCATTTTGCCATTGTTTTATATTTTTTACAAAGTTAAAGTACTTAATTGTTAACACTAGTACAAGCAATAATGTTTGTTCAAATTGTAGGGATTGGGAAATGCCCAGCACCTCAGAACCGATTTGACCATGAAAATGGAATATTTAAGATTTCATTAGAAATATTATTTTATGATTAATTCATAATTGAAAGACAATGATTGGCATAATTTTTCAATGAATCTTAATTATTTATTTGAATCATTTACCATGATTATTCTACGTCATTCAACTTACCACGCAAACCAATTAGTGTAACTACCCCATTTAGCTATCGCGATCAAATATTGAGAATCCCGTCGTGCAGAATTCCTGTAAAATAATGCAGATGTACTTTGTATTGTCAATCAGTGAGGGAGTGCACCTCGCGATGAGCGTGTGTTGCTCGGGGCCCTGGCACTCACTGGGTAGTCGGTACGCGCGCGCGTTAGTCAACGATAATACCGTCAACCAGCGCTACAGGTGGTTACAACCAGTATACGGTGATGGTGTCGTGGCGGCCTCGTGTGACGTAACAACCATGGTCATATCCCGCTAATTAGCAACCAATAACTGTTGCTTACGACGGTGCATCAGACTGCGACATTCATTCATAAGTTTGTGTGATCAGCTTCATGTGATTTGTGTCTAATTTTATGTATGTTTAAATCACTCACTGTCCTGTTTGGTGAAATTTAATAATACACACATTCACCATTGAATTAACTAAGAGAACTTTTAGAAAAGTCAGTAAAACTGAAGCGTTCGCTTAGGATCCCGTCTTCGCTGCGCAAGCCAGCGGCGTCAATGATAGTACTGCAGCTGCAGTCGAACCCGGCGCGGCGTCCGTCAGTAGACCGGCTGCTGCAGCACGAGTTCTTCTCGTCCGGCATCATGCCCGCCGCTCTGCCGCTGTCCTGCCTCACCACCGCGCCTAGGACTGACCAGCTGGAAGGCGTCGCGCTGCACCGCAGACCCCTCAACGAGGTTAACTCTAATGGTAAGTATGTGCTGACGTGTCTTTGTATCATCATTTTGGCACTGAGATAGCGTTGTGAGTACCTAGCCCGTCCACACACGTCCGTTTTACAACAAGCTTTTCAATACACTCAATTATGTGCATAAACCTTCCTCTAAAATCAATCTGTCTATTGGTGAGAACGGAATAATCATCCGTTACGGATCTTGACAAATCTATAATCAGAAACATCTAGAACTACTTAGTTAAATACTATGTTGTGATGATCATACGCTTTCTGATATGTAAATTAGTAGAACGCATAAATGATATGGTAAGTTGCAGATCACGTGGCGATGGCGTTGGACTCGCCGGTGAAACGCGAGGCGATCGGCGCCGAGCCGCGTGCGGTGGAGCCCACCTCGCACCGACAGAACCTGTTCGCCTTGCGCGATCAGCTCGCTGCACTGCTTGTTAGCAAGGTATGGACACCAGCCCTTCTAGGAATATGTACAACAGTTCTAGACTAAAGAAAAACGGATACCAACGAAAACAAAGTGTTTCGTACAAACTCCATCTTACAAACTTTCATCATCCTCCGAGCCTTTTTCCCAAACTATGTTGGGGTCGGCTTCCAGTCTAACCGGATTCAGCTGAGTACCAGTGCTTTACAAGAAGCGACTGCCTATCTGACCTCCTCAACCCAGTTACCCGGGCAACCCGATACCCCTTGGTTAGACTGGTATCTGACTTACTGGCTTCTGACTACCCATAACGACTGCCAAGGATGTTCAATGACAGCCGGGACCTACAGTTTAACGTGCCATCCGAAACACAGTCATTGGTGTCTAAGATACACTTAGAAAGTACATACATGTTATGTCTGCAACGTTCGCTGATGACACAGCGGCACTCTGCAACCACAAAAACCCTACTGAAGCATCCTTGGCCCTCCAGACCCACTTGAACAAAGTTAATTCTTGGATGAAAAAGTGGCGAATCAGAGCCAGCTCCAATAAATCAGTGCATGTCACTTTTACTTTGAGACAAGAAAACTGCCCTCCAATCAAGCTCGGAGACGATACTCTACCCCATCACGATTCAGCCAAGTATTTGGGCATGCATCTTGATAGGAAGCAAACCTGGAAAATCCACATAAAAAAAAAACGCGAAGAGTTAAACGCACGACTCAGATCCCTAAATTGGCTGGTAGGCAGAAGATCCTGCGTCACAATGGAAAATAAGATACTTATTTACAAAACTGTCATCAAACCCGTGTGGACGTATGGAATTGAGTTATGGGGCTCAGCAAAAAACTCAAATGTGGAGATTCTGCAACGGTTCCAAAATAAAGCACTGAGAATAATAACCAATGCTCCACTGTTTATCAGAACAAATGAACTCCATGAATACACTGAAATGAATATGGTCAAGAAAGAAATAGAAAATAGAGTTAAAGCTTACAAGAGTCGCATCGACGCTCATACCAACACACTTGCATCAGCACTCTGTGAATCGTTAAAGGACAGAAGGCTAAAAAGACAACACACATGGGACGTTCTTTGTTGACTAATCCCAATCTAATATGAGACGGTTTCCTCGCTGGAGGAACAGTTCTCAACTGTCAATAAATCCTCAAAAAATCTGTTTAAGGCTGGTAAAGCCGATCGCAAGATTATTGAAAAAAAAAAGAAAGTACATACAAACTTAGAAAAGTTGCATTGGTACTTGCCTGACCTGGGATCGAACCCGCGCCCTCATACTCGAGAGGTTGGTTCTTTGCCCACTAGGCCACCACGACCATCTTACAAACTTTATTGTTTGTTTATTTTCAAATATGTTTTGCTATTATGAGACAGACGAATCGCTATACAATCCCCGACGCAAAAACGACGGGGTGGCATCTTAGCTCTGATTTGAATGTTTTTTTTTTTAATTATCTGTACCTATCTATTCATGACTATTAAAATAACATAGAAAAAATACAATTTTAATCATAATTTCGTCATCCGCAGCTGAAATGCCGTCCAGAATGTCTGACAGACGACATGAGTGACCCCGCGGCCCAGCCGCTGGTCTGGGTGGGCAAGTGGGTGGACTACAGCGACAAGTACGGCTTCGGCTACCAGCTGTGCGACGAGAGTGTCGGAGTCATGTTCAACGACACCACCAAGCTTATTATGTTGGCTAATGGACTGTGAGTATTATCAAAAAGGTACATTTTAAGTTTTATAAGGTACGTAATGTCCAATACAACTAAACACATAGTTTGTCTGTTGGAGACACCACTCTACTTGTAAGCTCCATCCACGATTTAGCCCGAGTCCTGAGGGAATTGCTCCGCGTAACCGGATAAAAGCCTATGGTCTTCTTCGATAAATGGATATATCTAACCCTGAAAAGTTTGTTCAAATTGGTGCCGTGGTTCCTGAGATTGGCGCGTTCAAGGCAACAAACAAACTCTTGGCAATGTTCAATGACAATTTAATGATATTAATGTTCCCAAGGATAATGTGTTCAATTAAATTCTTCAGCTTTAGAGCTAGAGCATGTGTACAAATACACAGTTGCGCTCATCACTCTCGAACTACAGCAGTTCTTCACTGAGAGATTACTAATAAGGAATTTGTCCCTCAGGAACGTGCACTACATCAACCGGCAGGGCCAGGAGCAGTACATGACGATGCGCGAATACCCGCAAGAGCTCGACAAGAAGATGAAACTCCTCACTTACTTCAGGAGATATATGACTGAACACCTTATGAAAGCTGGTAAACTACTATATCACTCCCCAATCAAGACAAGCAACTTATATTGTACTAACTTCCACTACTTCACCTTTCTTGTTTCATGAGCACGCAACACTACACACTGCATTGGATTGCGCTTTCAAGCGAAAAAATCTCTTCTGCATATTAGTATAGATATCATAATTAGTTCTCGACAAACTTAATGGCCGCTTGGACCCATACATATTACTGTCTCTAATGTCTCTTGGTTAATGGTTCTTATTGTGTGTCTCAGGTGCGTCAGTGCCAGTGAGAGAGAGTGACGGACTGTCCCGATTGCCGCATCTGCACCAGTGGTTCAGAACCACGCTGGCAGTCATTATGTACCTGACTAACGGAACACTACAGGTAAATATTAGTCCCATGAGTCATGTGAAAAACATTGTTTAACTATTGTCTGTTTTGTGGACAGTGAAGTCGTTAAAATCAGTACTTCTCATGTGTCCATTGCATATTTTACAAGTAATTTTAACAACAAAACTTGTTCAACAGATTAACTTCCAAGACCACACGAAGATAATCCTGTGTCCGCTCATGCAAGCCGTCACATACATTGACGTGGAGAAGAACTTCCGAACGTTCCGCTTTAGCACAATCGAAGAGCACGGCTGTGATAAGAAGCTCTACACTAACCTCACTTACGCACTGGAGAAACTGAACAGTGTACTGGCCAATAAGCTCTGCTAGTCGCTATTTTACTCTACTTCTGGAACATAATAATTATTTAAATGAATTTTACTATTGTCTATACTTGGACAAGTTCGTGCGAGATTTCATTGTCTGCAGTCTAGGGTTTAGTACACTTGAGGTGATTCTACACCCATTGTTTCGTTTGTTACTTTTATTAGCAACATACATGATTTTGTTAAAGTTTATTTCGTCTCAAAAATCAATTTCAGTACGATTTTTTAAAGAAATGCTTTTTTTGTCCACCGGTTTATCTCTATTATTATTATTTATTTAGTAGCCTTCTTGTAAACTATAAGCATTGTTGGTTTATGTCAACACTGCTTATTTTTATCACTTTAATGCCATTGTAGATTTCGTATCTAATATCTAAGTTGCAGGTAATAGTGAGTACACTTACTATGTATACTTCCAGCTTTGCTATTCTGTCCTACCTTAGGTATCTAAATCACAACATAAACTTATGGACACCTTGTTGCATTCATGATTGAGTATGATAAGTTAAATTTTAGTTAAACCTCTTGACGTATGTAGTTGATAGAGAGCACCATGACTGAGGGCTGCGGTGCGAGCAGGTTGCGTTTGGAGTTTTTTATTTAGTTTTATAATTATAACTATATTTTTATAACTTGTTTCTGTGCTTCAGTAACATCGGATAATACCGAGTTAGTTGATTAACATAGTTACATGCACCATCGAGAAGACACTACTACATCATTAATTTCCAAATTACAAAAACGCCAAAAGCTGGTGATGTGAAGCGTCAGTATTATTACAAATTCGATGGTGTTGAAGCACTTCTGATTTGTAACACAAGTTTCTCAGAGGTCTGTTACCTCACTCTCTGTAATATAAACATAACTATTTGACAATAAAGTTATTAGGAAAATAAAATTGGTTTTCTTTCTTTGTCAAATTATATTCATTATCCAGCCTTATAAAACATTGTTGTTATGTCAAATAATAATATTGCCTATTGCTTATTTGTATTAAAATAATCTAGCAGGCGCCATTTCTACGTGACAGACTTCGTCCTGCCATCGTCAGGTAATTTCATTATGAAACGATTACGTCACGATTGGCAACGGAATGTTATAAGAGCGTAACGGACAGTTAATAGAAATTCGCGCTTGTTTCCTACCGGTCTTTGACGGACACGTGGTCCTCGCGGTGCATGCCTTATAACCAGGTGATAACACCGTAAAACTTAACGTACAATTTTTATTGAAATCAAAAAACTAATATCAACTAGATAGCACTACTATAACTTCAAACTTGCTAAGTTACTTCTCATACTGTGTCTGTGGAAACGGCGCCTTACGAGTTGTAAACGAAATAGTACATGGTATTACTTTAGGAATTAGGAACTCCAATACTTTCATGACATATTGAAGCAGCAAACTATACAATTAAATTATAACAAAAATCTATAACTTTGTACAATATAGAGGCTTTTTTTTTTTTGTCAATATCAAATCAAATGTTAATTTATTCACAAAATATTTACATTAATTGAAAATAAAATAAACTTATATATATATACAACTTAAAACTAATATAGGGCATCAAAAAATTGCTCCTCATCGCTGTCACTGGGTAATGTACCCAAAAGACTGGCAGCATTGCCACGTTGGATGGCAATGCTCAACCTCTGTGCGAAATAAAAGCCAGCCTTTGGGTCCCGGGAAGTGTCAGTGTTAGAGGCTTTAAATTAATTATGGTGAAATTACTGTGACTACAGTTTCCATTGAATACCTTCTTCATCTATAGTGTTGTCCAGAATAAGTACAAATAATATAAAAAAAAGGAAAACCTTAATTAATTTGTCCTAACGGTGTCACATTTACTGGTTTCATAATCAAACAAAATTGTATATTAGATCCTAATAAATTACAAAAACATTTATTATACAATAAATAATATTTTACAATTATAACTCGGAATGTATTGCATGTTGGTGGGGAAGTAGTTCACCAGGGTGGATGAACAGACCCTCTTTGGCTTGCCAGTCGGTGTACGCTCCGTACTGTGAGGTGACACCCACAATCTCACCCTGCCCACTGATTGGTCGGCCAAAAGTTCGACCAGAACCAGCCAGGAACCTGTAAGTAGAAAATAAGGTTTAATTTTCATGCTAAATAAAAAAAATTCTTAGCAGTCACTGGCAATCATCATCAACATCTCAGCCATAGGACAGCCACTGCTGAACATAGGCCTCCCCCTAAGAGGGCACTGGCAATATCAGTTTTATTTGGTCTTAATTTGTTAAGAATTTTCTTACATTTGAATTTACTAAGTCAGGCAGCAGATTTTACATTGGTTTGTTCCCAATATTGAAAATATATAGCAAAGTAAAGTTGCAACTAAGTTCTTTTAGATACTTACGATCCAGTATCAACATGTCTAAACTTAACAGGAGTGTCCCTCCTCCAGAAATCATTATTGCACACGACAGTCCAGTGGTCTCCAGTGTCACCCTCACCATCCTCGTCTCCATAGCATGACACCTCCTGGTTTCCTGACAGTGGGGATGAGAAGTAGTGGGAGTGAAGGTTCTTCTTAGTTGATACATGCTGTAGACGGATGTTGGAGTTGCATTTTACGGGAGCTCTGGAAGAAAAGGTAATTTTAGAGTATTCTGATAAATGGTATCAAGCATTTTACTTTACTAAATGCTGCTAGCAGTTTTAGCCATTGCTGCTGCGCTAAAG
Organism: Helicoverpa armigera; assembly: GCF_030705265.1. Classification (NCBI taxonomy): domain Eukaryota; kingdom Metazoa; phylum Arthropoda; class Insecta; order Lepidoptera; family Noctuidae; genus Helicoverpa; species Helicoverpa armigera. The sequence goes on along the minus strand of NC_087124.1, from coordinate 4,606,015 downwards.
TTAGAATGTCGTTATTTTACACCTAGCCGATCAGTGTCCATCCAACTGGGGTCAGGAGTCATAGTTCTACTGCTGTGAAAATCAGTAAAGAATCTTACCCGCGCTTGCATGATTCTCCCATGGGCGCACGAACTAGCCAGTGGCTGTTGTAGTCATCAGCTACGTCCACCGCAGTCACTGATTGCTGGCCGGAGCCCGAACCATACTTCACGTCGTGTGAGTGAAGCCGTAACCTCAAGTCTGTGTTTATCATCTTCAAAATAGAGCCGCATGTTACAAATTCCGCTTTAGATCCTGTAAAAACATATACATTTAATTATCAAACACTTTTTAAGTCATAACTTGCAATTTAATCTAAATCTCGTATCCTCCCATAGCAAAAGGCCACGTAATTTTTTAGAATCGACCGCTGAAACGCTGGAAATAACAAAACTAAATACATTAAAACTTACCTTGTGAGTTTGGGACTGAAATCAAAACGAACAATAAAACACTAATAAATACAGGAGAATTTATGAAATAAGCCATTATTATGCTTATTAATGTTTTTCGATATTCACATCCACACTTTTCTATTGTGTAGCAGAGCAAGAGCTGTGAGCAAGAGCAAGCCAGGGGTGACAATCTTAATAGTGGCAAACGAGAAAACGTATCATTATAGGTCTGCAAAATGAAGTGAGACAGTAAATACATTGAGGTCCTTACATGGAAGTGTCATTTTAATTTGGTAGTATTATAATGTAAGATATTAAAGAAACTGAAATATAGATGGCGTTATTTGTAATGACGATGATGCGCGATTGCGTAGTAGTTATGCTTAGGTGTGTAAGAGGGCGCTATCACATCTTTTATTGGTTCTACTCTTACCCTATCTTTTTTTTCAGCTAAAATAAAAAAATAAATAATAAAAATTTTGAGTTGCATATTGAAGCAATTACTAAAATTTAATGTTTATTATCAATTAGCCAGAAATAAAATAAAATTCAAGAATTTATTTTCTACTGGCAACATTAAATCCATTTTCTACATGCAACATTATGCAAAATTGTCAATCAAACAAATTTGGCTGCCGGTTTGCGCTGAAGTGCTTTTCGGTGTCTTGTTTGTTTTCCAGATTTTATCCCTATTAGTGCTTTATCCACCTAAGTCCGTTAAGTTGAGCCTCTGCTCCTTCGGCCGTGTCGATTTTGTGCTTGAGGTGATCGAAATCTTGTGAATTTTGTGCTTGAGATAGGACTCGTTGACCCGTTTTGTGATAATTAATATTTATCATGTCTAATAGAAAGTGTTGTGTTCCCGGATGTACAAATGGCTTAGGTAAGCATTTATCAACATCCTTAAAACAAATAGTCGTCATTTTGTCACGACTCCACTGAATTCTAACTTGTTACCCTTTTTTCAGACACTACGGGTATTTACATAAATTCCCTAATCCAGATAAGGATAGGCAGCTATTTAATACATGGGTCTTTCATATTGGTGGTGACATTTTGCAACTTGAAAATAACCATATTTTCAAATACCGCCGCGTCTGTAATGATCATTTCGAACCAAAATATTGGTGCCGGAATAACCGACTTGCCAAAGGAGCTGTACCTACAAAAAACATGCCAGGTTAGTTTTAGTAAAATACCCAAATTAAGGTACCTGTTTACCTTAAAGAGTACCTAAGTCTCAAATTTCTAGAGTTGATGTTAGAAAGAAATAAACAGTCATGTTATTTGAGTTTAAAGTAAACTTTCCAAATCACAAAATGAAAAGCTGCAGTAAGTCTAAAACATCTGAATAGAGATTTCTTTGGAGCCACAATTTCTGTATGTACGCAGTATGTCATACAAGAGTTTCTATATTACATTTCAAAATTTACTATATTTATAATTCATATTATTTTATCGTTGTTTACAGGATTATCTTGCTCGAAATTCAGCATTGAAAAAGAGCACTAAGACCTCTTCAGATTTCAGGACCGTCTACATCAAAAGGTATATTTTATCATATACATATAAACAAGCAATTCATTTTATACATACATACATACATTTACATTACGTATGTACTAGCTTCCACTTGCGGCTTCGTCCGCATGGTGTATTGATAAAAGTGGCCTATGTCTTAATCCAGGGTATCACCTATCTACATACCAAATTTCAACCAAATCGGTCCAGCCATTTTTGAGTGAAGTTATTTCAAAGATCATTTATTCCTACAAATTAGGCTGAAATTGAGTAACTTGAATGTCACATTTACCAAAAATCCTTTGCTATTTTAATTTGTTGTAATACTTAAATAGCACTGCATTACACAATTTTGGTACCCTCTTGACTGAATGAATAGGTAATGAATCATAGATCAAATGTTCCAAACATAATATGTGGTATCCATAACGTCTAGTTTTCAAGGTACATGTCAATTATGATTTCTACTACTCTCACTTAGGCATACAAAAAACCATTGCCATGTCTGAAATAATTTACTTTTGTATTACTTTGTTTTGTTTAATACTTGTTTCTTTTCAATAATGTCAACATATTTGTGCATAATATGCGGCACCCATGCGGACAGCATATAGTGTAATTGATAGATAGACACTAGCAATAAATGATGTAATAATAACATATACTAATCACTGAATATTATTATTTACAGAACCTGCGCATCTACATATACACTCACAAGGTTCAATTGAAGATGTACAAATGAAAGAGAATCTTGGTGAGTGATCCTACATACAAGCATTTAATCAGCAATTATTTTACACATATTCTGTCCTGGAACTCCTTCATGCGCCGGATAAAATGTAGCCTCTCTCGATAAATGTGCTAATTTACCTTAAAATCATCTTAAATTGAATTATTTTTGTTGTTCCTGAGTTATAATTTTGCAAACAATTAAAGTAAACTAGCCTCTCTATAAACCTATCCCTTAAGACAAGAGTGATTGATGAAATACAGTTTGTTAAATTACATTTATATGTCATATGCATAAGTCCTAAAATGTTAACATCCTTATCACTACATAGTATAAAACAAAGTCGCTTTTTCTGTCATGTGTCATGTTGTATGTCCCTATGAACGCTCAAATCTTTAAAACTACGCAACGGATTTTGATGCGGTTTTTTGTAATAGGTAGAGTGATTCAAGAGGAAGGTTTTATGTATAATAACATACATTAAATACTGGGAAATACTGTTATCCCGTGCGAAGCCGGGCGGGTCGCTAGTTGATATTATAAACTATATAAAAGAAAAAGTAACTTTGTCTAGTAGTGGGCTGGCTTTAATTAATTCAATATGATTCAAATAATGGTTACTCAATATGAACTGCTACATTCATGATGATGGTAATGATCATCAGCTTAATTGGTTTGTATATAATAGGCACACATTTCTTACCAAATATGTTAATGACCTTTCAGATCCTGTCACTTCAGAATCTCAGTCTGTACACAGTGATAGACAGCCTCATAGTGAAGAAGAAAATGTTGAGGTGGTGAAAGATCTTGGTAAGCAACACAATTGTAATCAAACTTAATAACTTCAAAGCTGAGTTTGCTTGTTACACTCACTATCATGGTTTATTAACTAGGTACTGATTTATAGATTTAATACATATTTCAATCATGGGATACTTTCACACACAACTAGCTTTGATGCTATCTCACTCATATGTACTCTTAAATTCTGCAATTTTTATTCATATGATTCTTATTATTTTTTCAGTGCATCGCAAAGTTAAATGTGTTAGTAAGAAGGCGGTAAAACAGGTTGCTGTTACGAAAACTGAGCGTGCTCTGTATCAGAAAATGCTGCAAGTTGGTGTGAAACTCAGCAAATGCCGTAGCAAGGTTAAAAAGCAGGCAATCAAGATCAAGGCCCTGCAAAATATTACTACAAACCCTCAATTTTAGAAACTCTAGACAAAATGTCTAGCACATCAAAATTTTAACTTTGCTGCAGTTCAGGGAGCACAAAAAGGAAAAAAAAGGCCGGCGTTTCACATTAGAGGAAAAAATTGTAGCTTTGACTATCCTCAAGCAAAGCCCAAAAGGATACAGATTCCTGAGGAAAATCTTTATCCTGCCATCACGCCAAATTTTAATAAAATTAATTAATATGGCAGATATAAATGCTGGTATCAATAAAAATTTGATGGCACAAATAAAAAAAGCCACACTTAAAATGAAACCAGAGCACAAATTATGTGTGGTTCTTTTTGACGAAATGTCACTAAAACCGAATGTGGCATACAATGAAAGGAAGGACAGAGTGAGTGGGTTTGTAACCAATGGGCAAGAGACACTGCCTGAGTATGCAGATCATGCGCAGGTATTTATGATAAGAGGACTTATAAAAAATTATAAGCAACCCGTTGCATACACATTTTCTCAGTCTGCCACAAAGGGACCAGAACTGGCAAAACAATTAAAGGCTGTCATCACAGAACTACAAAATGCTGGTCTTAATGTGGTAGCAACAGTGTGCGACCAAGGAACAAATAATGTTAACTGCATTAAATTCTTGTTACAAGAAACAAGAGGTATTCTGTTAAGAAAATCAGAAGAACCTGAGGGAAATATTATTTTAATAAATAAACAGGAAATCATTCCCTTGTATGACCCACCTCACTTAATGAAATGTATAAGAAATAATTTAATAACGAAAAATCTACTATATAAAAAAGACAACAAAATGCTAATGGCAAAGTGGGAACACATAACTGCACTGCACCAAGAAAACCCAGGCTACAAAGGCATAAGACTGGTGCCAAAATTAACAGACTCCCACTGCATTCCCAGTAAAATTCCACGGATGAAAGTTAAATTTGCTACGCAACTATTCAGCCAAACTGTAGCATCAAATATGGGCTACCTAGCAGGTAAATAAACTTTATTACATAATGTTTTCACATTGCATTATTTTATCGATACTTATATATTATAAAGCTGAAGATTTTTTTGTTTGTATGTTTTCTTAACCATGCTAATCTGAAGAACCAATCCAATCACCAAGGTCGATCAGGTCTAATTTGAAATAATCTTTCACCGTTAGATAGCTCATTTATTGAGGAAGACTAAAAGTGACTTTTAATCTGGGTGCGCGAAGTAGCTTTCACGGGATGCGGTAGAACCGCGGGCGGAAGATTGTATAGTAAAAGTTTTCACAAATTAAAACTGCTCCCAGTTCAGATTTAATAATAACAAGTTTCTTATTGATGACTAGATGCCATAGTAGCCAGTGTATCTGCCTGCCACAGGAGGTCGCGGGTTCGATTCCCGCATAAGTCAAACATTTATGTGTGTGGGTGTTTCTACATATGTACACTATGTTATGTTATTTATAAAATATTTATATTTATATAAGTTCATTTATTGGTTGTCTGCTGTACCCAAATTACAAGCAAGCAATGCTTTGTTTGGGACTAGATTGCGTTGTAAGAACGTGTGAGGAATATTTATTAATATTTTTTTCTTATTTTTGCAGAAAAGGAATAATCTCTCAAGATGCGCAAAATACAGCGGACGTCATCTTGTTTTTTGACAAACTTTTTGACTCCATTAACGGAAGCTTCGGGAAAAGGAAGCACAGTAAACCACTGCTGGGACCTGCGACGCCGAACTCAATACATCACAAAACATGGATGGAGGCAAAAATATTTTTAAAAATATGAAATTTGTGAATGTAAAACCTCGAATGTGGAGTATGTTCCCACCTTAAGTAACTGGGTATGGACACTAGAAGGAATAGAACTGCTTTTAAAAAATTGCTGCGAAGTACGGAGTGACATCGGTTTGGTTGCGGCATCTGAATCAGGATCCAATAGAAAATTTTTGGATCGATAAGGAGTCAAGGATGCCGCAACGTAAACCCTACTCCAGATGGATTTGAAGCAGCATTTAGCAGCCTTTAATAAACAGCCTATCTAGTGTCCATGCCCCAGGGACAAATTGTGAGGCAGATAATTGCCACGCTTTGCATGAAGTTCTCATCACAAGCGGGCCTGCAAAGAACAAATAAATTGTGAGCTCTCTGAGATTCCGGACATTGAATTTACAGCCCTTGAAGACAAAAGCGACCCCGTATAATTGGGGGCTACAATATGTTAGCGGTTATTTTATTAAAACCGCTAAGAAGAAAGTCTTCAAGGGTTGTAGTGAATGTAAAAAATTTAATGTCCGATCAGGAACACGATTATTTAAAATATAGAGAGTATGCTAATAAAAATGGCTTTGCAGTCCCAGCGACTCTCTCTTAAATTGTGTTTCGAATCTGCAGGATATAAATTACACAATAATTAAAAATGTTTGGAAAAAAATATTTAAAAGATTTCATCAAAACATTAATATTTATACATTTGAAATTCGATTTCATAAAATGTGAAATTCATAAAGAAAAATTAATAGACTTTTTAATCAATATATCCTGCAGATTCTTTATTTACAATTACTGTAAAGATATTAATAAAATATTAATAAATAGGAGAGAGTGTGATGATGATACGGATTCCTATAAGCTAAAAGCGAAAAAATTATACATGAAATGTTTTAAAAGAAAAAAATAAATTATATTAAAGGTTATCAGTGTTTTATTTATTGAAAAACATCTTATAAATATTAAACAAAAAGAAACAAAAATCTACCTAGACCCAGTAACCACTGCTTTATGTAGCTATATGTATATATATTGACAAATAGTTTCTTAAACCTGCGTTCAGAAGGCGCCACTTGTCTTACTTAGTTTGGTAGTCGAGTTGGACCTCTATTTCATAATATAAAAAGTACTCTGTGGAGCAAGCAAACCGCAACTGAAACGTCAACTATGTCAAAGTCCAAAGTGACATCCTCTGATTGACTGAATGATAGAATGGAACTGAAGATTGAATATGGATTGAATACGGGTTCCAAGTTGCGGTAGGTTTGAGATAGTAAAATACTAATTATAACCACCAGTCTGCATAACGCTCAGAATACCAAAATGTGATTGTGCGCTTCATCAAAGAAAACTTCAGTATCTTCATTCATGGAAGAGGTCATTTTCTTTCCGCTTGCTTAGGAATTCGTCAACTCTCGTCGGTTTACTAATTCAATATTAATAGTTCGACTCGGAACTTGCTGTCAAATAATTTATCATCATTCGGTCATAATACTGTCAAAGTCAAAAACTTGCGAAATAGGCGAAGTTTACAATTACAAGAAAAGAAAATTGCAACTGCGGTGTGATTACAACATTAAAAAGCTGTCGTTGTGGATTCGCTCGATATTAATGTAATTTGTACAAAATTGAAGTTCCTTAGTCACTGTTTGTCTTTGTTATTGTATTATAAACAAACATGAGTAACAGTGGCTACACTCCTAACACAGGTGTTACAGGTAAATAACCAAAACACTGCAATATTGATAAATATTTTCGAAGTTTCATGTAATGTTAATGTCTCTTAATCCCTACGTTATTTTTTCCAGCACCAATCGATCCCGGTTGGAACGATCCGCCGAAATTTTCATACAACGCACAAACGACACCGAATAAACCGCGAAATATTTTGAACAAAAGAGTTGCATTTCCCTTATCAAGCGCCACGTCTAGTCCTGTTACCATGCCACCTGTGAACCTGCCACCAATGCCTGCGATGTTTCCGCCAGCACCACCTCCTCAAGTACCGAGCATACAGCCGGAAGAAACAGATTTAGACAGCGAAAGTACTCTGAAAGAGGTGAAGGATATACTCTTAGAGCTATTGGATAACAGCAGTGAACTAGGAGCTAAGGCAAATGATATACGAAGAAGGATAGGCGTCATGGAAGAAATGTGGTCAAGTGGGAAGCTAGATAAAAGGATATATGGACAGATGAGGAATTTAGCATATGGTGAGTGAAAAATTTCCTGTAGGAACTTTAAGTTAGTATCAAAATAGGGCAGTTTTTTTTTATTCAGTCATAATCAGATAATATTAAGAAGCTGAGCTGGTCATGCATTGTGAACAAATGGGGCACTGAACTGGGATCCCAAATATGCATTTATGTAATGTTCACTACTTTCCCTTTCAGTACTTATGTGATGTAATGAATTGCTAACTTAAATAACAATGGTTCATTATTATTGGAATAGAATTGTAATTAGTTTTGTATTTGATTATAGAAACAATAACACTGACTTCCTATTTGCATGGTGTCCTGTATGATTTAGCTGTCTTTGTTTCAGCACTCCGGGATGACACACCAAGTAAAGCTGATGATATTCACCGAGCACTGATGGTGGACCACGTCAGCGCAGTCGGCACATGGATGCCGGGCATCAAGCAGCTCATACACAACTGTATAGCTCGCACAGAACTCCTCTCCATCGATAAGGATTAAATTATACATAACATTGGTTCAACTACTATGTTAAAGTTCATATTTTAAATAATAAGTTATTTCTAGATGCTTCCATTTTGCTATAGACTTTATTATTCTGCAATAACATTATATAACAAAGCCATACTTATATAACTAAGTAAACTCCTATAATGGCCAAATATCCAAATTTTATTTTATTTTATAGAGAAAAACAATATAAAAATGTTCTATTAAACCCTGCAATAAAATATACTTATGATATATTTAAGGAGAGTATTGTCATGATTTTTTTAAGTTAAAACTTGTAAGTTTGCCATGTGAAATGTGAGGTACAATGTAAGCTGTGTTGTAAATAAAATACAAATATTAAAAGTATATAATTACTTTATTTTGTTCTTATTTCTAAGAAGTCCATACCTACATAATATCTGTTGTCCTGCACACATTTTACAGTCACTTTATAGGGGAAATACATCTTTCAGAGAAAATAAAAATGGAACTATTACAAATTTTGTCAGGATGCCAAGGTAGGACTAAATAGGAGGAAAATCTTTCTCTTCAAATAACACTTTTACTGTCCATTTAACTTGAGGGGTGCATTATAACCCCTCTATCTACCTAACCTACCTAACATTTAAATGTGGTTTTAAAAACGTACGATCTTTACTTCAAGGTGTAAAAGGTGTGGTCCATCATAACATTTTCCAAGGATAGTTTAAACCTAGCACAAAATACGATACTTAGACCACGTTTTATATTCAGGTGGCCTGAGACCAAACTCAATTGGTCACCACCCACAAATCTTCATCCAAGATTACGTGTACTTATATGCCTCGTTTGATAGGCTTGGGCGCGACAGTGACCCTGACCGGTCGGCACAGCTCGATGAGTTGCGCAGGCTCCCGGCCGCCGCCTTCCTCGACGGCGAGACACACGGATATGTCTACACCGCAGGGTTCAGTCCACACGCCGTGGGAGATCAGCACCTTGGTTAGAAGTCGCACGTTCTGGGTGCCGTCGTCATCTGGAAATGTGGGATCAGTTTATAGTGCTTGTTTCATATTATATCCATTTACTGGACATTTGTTTGAATGTAAAGAGTATAGTAGACTTTTTTACATATTTAGTACGTAGCAGACTCACAGCGTACCTTTTTACTTATAATGTGAAAAAGCCTTATTCTAAAATGTATTTTTAATTCTATTGACTAAATTAACTTTCAGGCTCTTCGGCATTAGGATTTCTTCACAACAAAAATGTAATACAAAAAGTTTTAAGTCCTATGAAAATTGCGGTGGACGGTGGCAATTTTACAGCTAGCTTGGATCACACACCTTTTTTAAATTTTTATTTATTTATTTAAAGTGTGTTGTTTTATTGATTATGATCAAATCAAAATCAAAATCAAATTGTTTTTATTTCAAATAGGCCTTTGCAGGCTCTTATGAAACGTCAAATTAGTTGCACGGTTCCAAAAAGTTGGTCTCATGGAGAAGAGCCGGCAAGAAACTCCATAGACACTCTTTTAAAAAGTAATATTTTCACAAACATTCTATTACATAACAATAGTAAGCTGATAAAATTATACAATGCAACTGAAAGGTAAACAGTAAATCAATACAATCCAAAGAGAAAAGAAAAAGACGTTTAATTGCCAGGGAAGCCACACATGGAGAGATGAGTTATCGCCATATAATATCTTTATCGTCAACGAAGTCTTGAATTTTATAATAAGCTTTTTTAATGAGGGTGGATTTTACAGTGTTCTTTTTTATATCCGTGAGATCGGTTACACACTTAGGCAGCTTGTTGTAAAAACGGACACAGTTCCCTAAAAACGATTTATTTGATTTCGTTAATCTGAATCTCGGAACTACTAGTTTGTGCTTGTTTCTTGTATTAATCGAATGTATATCACTTTTAACAATAAATTGATTTAGGTTTTTGCGTACGAACATTATATTTTCTAGAATATAAAGAGAAGGAAGTGTAAGTATTTCAATTTCTTTAAATAATTCTCTCAGTGACTCGCGAGGGCCGAGGCCATAAATTGCACGAACTGCCCTTTTCTGGAGTACAAATATTGAATTTACGTCCGCCGCTGCCCCCCACAATAAAATACCGTAGGACATTATACTATGGAAGTAAGCAAAATACACGAGCCTAGCAGTAGCAACGTCAGTAATCTGTCTTATTTTTCTGACTGCATAAGCTGCGGAACTCAGCCTTTTTGACATTGCTGAGATGTGGGCACCCCATTGCAATTTAGAGTCTATGGTGATGCCCAAGAAGACGGTTTGACTAATAACATCTAACTTATTATTGTCCAGAACGATATTGAGCCCTACTGGTGTTACATTGGGTAAAGAGAATTTAATACATTTGGTTTTAGAAGAATTAAGAAGCAAGTTATTCGCGGCAAACCACTTGCTCAGAATAACCAAGCTATCGTTTACGTTTATGGGACTAGATTCCTTTCTGTTAATTTTGAAAACAAGGGAAGTGTCATCAGCAAATAAAATAATATCAGAGATCTCAGACATCATATACGGGAGATCATTTATATAAGCTAAGAATAAAAAAGGACCTAAAATTGAGCCCTGCGGCACGCCCATTTTTACTAATGACCCAGATGAAGTAGAGCCACTTATGTCCACTACTTGCTGTCTATTTGATAGATAGGAAAGGACGAGCGCGAGAGCTTTACCACGAATTCCGTAGTGGTTCAGCTTACAAATGAGAGTGTCGTGGTCAACGCAATCGAACGCCTTAGAAAGATCGCAGAAGATGCCCACAGCATCCCGCGAATCTTCCCAGGCGTTTAAGATTTGGGTGATCAATCTTGCACTTGCGTCAGTGGTAGACCTACCCTTTGTGAAGCCGTACTGACGGTCATGAAATATGGTGTTTAAATTAAAATGTCTTAACATCTGGTCTAACATGATCCTTTCGAAGATTTTACTAAAGGCTGGAAGGATTGAAATAGGTAATAATGATGATAATATTAACAGTCCACTAACTAGTATTATGATGATCGAGCGGCCTGAGATGGTCTGGCGGCGGCACGAGCGCATGCGCGCGCGTGTCGGGGTAGGCGACGCGCACGCGCAGCAGGCGCGGCGTCTTCACGCGCAGCACCTCCGCCTCCAGCGCCACGCCCGCCACCAGCCCCGCGCTGAACCGCACCACCGTGTCGTTGTCCGCCGCCGGCTCTAAGATATGTGCTGTGCACATGCGTATCTAAAACATAAACAAATAGCTCAGATCTGACTATTATGATGTCGTCCAGTCTGATTTGCGGATGTCTCGAAAGTTAGCTATTTGCGTGCCTCTAAGCAACTTCCAGACTCAAACATTGTTATTGACAGAATGTGACCATTTGAGGATATTAAGGGTAGGTAGCCAGTCGCACGGATGACCATCAGCATCAATTTTAGGAGATGGCGTTAATATTGTGAGCTTGTGTGCCATTTTTACTTTACGTCTTCAGTTATCGATATTGGTAACCAAAAACTGCTTAACTACTGTTGCTACTCTTACTACTGCTTGAACGACATGATAGTCAATATTGTTCGGGTAAGAGTTGAGAAGCCGAAAATCGATCTCAGTGGCGTGCACTTGGAGAGGCCTATGTCCAGCAGTGGACTGCGATAGGCTGATGATGATAATGATGATGATGAAGAGTTGAGAACTTCATAATATACCCTCTGAGTAAACTAATATTCATTTGCACCTAGTTTCTCTGGAACCCCAACATCTTCACCAACGAACCACAAAAAGACAAAGAAAGTTTCCTTACATTAATATTAGGCTTGGGTATGACGGGCAGCGGCGCGGACTGCAACAGCGGCATGACGGCGCGGGCGAGCGCGGCCGGCTTGTGGTCCGCGTTCATCGACAGCTGCCGGAACACTGCGATCGTGAACGGGTCCGGCTCCACTCCTGAGTGACAGAATAGGTTTATTGTAGTTAGGTATTTTTGCTGTTATGTAATTTTAAAGAGGATGATGGTGAATGAGAACTATGTGTGGTGTGATCTGTGATCACGTATTGTATATACAAAGTGCATACGTATTGCTTAAAGACATAAAGACTACGAGTCAAAGAGTACACAAGACAAGGTTAGGAGAAAGCCAACAATTTTTTTTATTGATACAACATAATAAAAAAATACAACTGCAAAATAGGTCGACATCATGAAAATTATTATTTTGTTTTGGAACCAGCTAGTCGCTTGTCAGACGTTTTTGCCGTCACATATTTGTAATTTTGGGAAAGACAATTCTGTCAATTCAATTTCAATCACCTGCAGAAGCCAACAGTCTATCGAGCAACTCAGCATGATGCGTGAGCGCGGCTGCGGCGGACAGCGCGGCGGCCACTCCCGCGCCGGCGCCCGGAGTCACCGCGGCGCCCGTCAGTCGCGCGGGCGCCGCCGCCGCGCACAGACGCGCCGCGCTTACACGGAGCGCGAGCTGCCAGACAAACGCGTTGTCTTGCTCTGATACGCCGCTGAATTGGTGCTGCAGTCTGTTGATGTGGAAAAGATAAGAAGTTAAAATATGTCTAGCGATCCCAATATTTTATCTATCTGTTTTGTTATTGATGTATTCAGCTCTATCAAAAGTTGTTTTGTGCTTGACAAGTTCAGACCTCATTAAGTCTCGTGGAGCTTTTACTTATTGCAATTTAGAGGAATCAAATATAGTAGTAGAATAGTTTAGACTGCGAGGCGACCCCAACATAGTTAGAAAAGGCTTGGAGATGATGATGAATTTAGAGGAATCAAATGGTCAAGTAAATTGGTGGGAACTTTACGAACTGTGACCTGTGGTTGTGGGATTTACATCTACGTGTTACCTGAGGCAGTCGGTGGTGAGATGCGTGAGCGCGTGCGCGGGCGGGCCGGCCGGCGAGTGCAGCGCGGCGTGCAGCGCCAGCACGCAGCGCGCGAACACCATCGTGAACTGCGCCGCGCCAGACACGCCCGGCTCCATCTCCGCTAGTCTACAACCATAATAACAAAGGTTTTATCATCAATCAAACTTCCCAGTTAGGTAGAAACAACTTTGAGAACGAGGTGAACAGGAGAATTCAGTTGGGTTGGGCTGCATTTGGGAAGCTACGTCGAGTTCTAACATCATTGATCCCACAGTTAAAGACAAAAGTCTTCAATCAGTGCGTCCTACCTGTCATGACTTACGGAGCCGAAACGTGGACACTGACGGTACGGCTGGTCCACAGGTCGCTCAGTCGCTCAGCGGGCTATGGAAAGGGCTATGCTTGGCATTTCTCTGAGGGATCGCATCAGAAATGAGGTAATCCGTCAGAGAACCAAGGTCATCGACATAGCCCACCGAATCAGCAAGCTGAAGTGACAGTGGGCTGGCCATATTAGCCGAAGAACCGATAACCGTTGGGGTAAACGAGTTCTAGAGTGGAGACCACGCCTCGGCAAACGTAGTGTAGGATGTCCGCAGGCACGGTGGAGTGATGACTTGCGCAAGACGGCTGGCAGGAGCTGGATGCGAGAAGCCGAAAATCGATCTCAGTGGCGTGCACTTGGAGAGGCCTATGTCCAGCAGTGGACTGCGATAGGCTGAGGATGATGATGAATATGACATCTTCCAAGTGGTTTACCAAAAATATTATAAACTCCAACTAACTTGTTGAGTTGTTCCTCAGCCGACTGCAGCATGTTGAGTCGCACGCTGTTGGACAGCGCGGTGTTGTCGATGTGCTGCAGTACCGAGTCGAAGAACCGCCGCACCGCACTGTCGTCCATCGCCGACTCGATCTTCTCGGCGCTTGAGCGTTGGGCGTCACCTGGATACACAAATAATGTGCCATTTAATATGCTAAATACCTGTCACCTCTATATACTCCTATGTGCTCCTCTATATACTCCCCCTATGTGCTCCTCTATTGACTCCCCTATGTGCTCCTCTATATACTCCCCCTATGTGCTCCTCTATATACTCCCCCTATGTGCTCCTCTATATACTCCCCCTATGTGCTCCTCTATATACTCCCACTATGTGCTCCTCTATTGACTCCCTTATGTGCTCCTCTATATACTCCCCCTATGTGCTCCTCTATTGACTCTCCTATGTTCTCTCTATATCTCCTATGTGCTCCTCTATATACCTCCTCCCCTCTGTTGCTCCCCTATGTATCTCTATATGCCCTCCTCTATTGACTCCCCTATGTGCTCCTCTATATACTCCCCCTATGTGCTCCTCTATTGACTCTCCTATGTGCTCCTCTATATACTCCCCCTATGTGCTCCTCTATATACTCCCCCTATGTGCTCCTCTATATACTCCCCCTATGTGCTCCTCTATAACCTCCCCATATGTGCTCCCCTATATACTTCCCCTATGCAAACTACTGTATAGACCAAATGGCAGACCAATCGCTAACCAATCGAAGGTCATTGGTATATGGTTGGTCTTATATTAATAGCAGAATGCCCGCTAAGGTTAAAACTGCTATTGCCATTCAATTTTGGTGCAAAACATTATTAACTTAGCAGAATTGGGCCCTAGGACACTGACGATAGTAATCCATGTTATATCAGTCATATAACTCACCTATAGGCAGGTAGGGCACCAGATGCGGCATGGTGTCTCGTAGATACGTGTAATGCTTGATGGTGTGGTCTTCGAACAACGGTAGCATGGTGGGGCAGTGCTGAGCAGCGTTCAGCACCAGGATTAGGACGCACATGTCTTATGTAGGTGTTCAGAAAATGTATTGAGGAATAATGGCGAAAAAACCCTGATACCATCGAAAGATTGCTTCCATTTTTGGCAGGCTGTTTGAGGTTTTTGGCAAAAAACATAAAAATATCATATTCCTAAACTGGAATCCGAGCCCAACATAATTAAGGAAATGCTGGGTAAATAATATTATCGTAACTTTTTCGAGCAATCCACTAGCCTCTAGCTAGCAGGATAAATTACCTCAACCTTAATACGTCAATATTTTCCAAATCTATAAAAAAAGGATACAGGCCGGGTCCTCAACATCAGGTTCGGGCATGTCGAAGAATGGATGCACGGCCAACAGGCGCGTCGTCAGAGGCAACACCAATGACGCGTGAGAGCTGCCCAGACGTTGTACGCAACGAAACGTTGAACGCTTGTCCTGGAGCATTTTAATCATATTATTCTCTTATAAAAATGAACATAAAACTGCAAATTGTTTGCTCCGATGTTATAATAAAGTCCACGACGCTTGTTAGATAAAAAATATTTAAAAAATCTTAGACATCAGTTCAGTGAGTTAAACTACAAAAGTAATGGTAAAATATGGTTTTGAGAGCTTTCTTGAGTAAATAAGACTCAAGAGATATTTTAAAGTTTTGTTTGATGTGTTCTAGTAAGAACTGAAGCAACAATTTTACCGGCCCGAAATATTTGCGATTGATATGGACACTTTCCCCGCCCAATGGCCACATATACACAATACGCTCTCGACAGAAAGAGGCCACTGCCCAAATGTGGGACAACATATCGTAATTAAAAAAAAAATATAAATAAATATTTCTGTTGTTTTACATTACCTGCGGATATCTCTTGAGATTCTCCAATATCTTGTCGATGCACATCTCGAGGCAGGTCTTGGAGGCGACCGTGCATGAGCCCAGCATGCGATGCAGACCTTCTCTCACATCCATAGAATAGTCCTACAAACAAGGATATGCTATGAATGAAAACCTTCTCCTTTTTGGAAAGTCGGTAAATAAATAGTATTTAAGCTATGTATAATTCGACAATAATTAAAATTATATTATTTAAAATAACAAAGAAATAAAGATGAGAATCTATGTAAATTTTATTTAAATCGACTATAAGGATTTTCTCAAGATTGTATGTAGGTTATTCCAGTACCAACCTCCAAAGCCCCCAATATAGTCTCAAGCTGGTCTTCCCTCAAGACAATATGATGCGCGATACGAGTCAGACTGTCGATCGCACGCAGACGCACGTCCTCTATCTCGTCGTTGAACATGTCTACCAGGAAGTCTAGCGAGGTGGTCGCGAATACTGCATTCTCCATAGATAGTTGGCATACTGCGTCTACGGCTGCTGTGCGTACCTCTGGAAGATGATTGAAAGATTAAAACAAAAGTTATTCAGAACTGAAAGCTCATACATCACTCAGCTCATTACTCAGCTCATTACTCAAGCTCATTACACTGAAAGCTCGTAAAGATGTTGGTCTATTCTCGCTTTTCTGTCAATTAAGTGGGCGCACAAGCGTAATCTTTCAGAAGATCTGTCGGATGGCTAGCTTATAAAGACTGCACATGTGTCTAATAGTCTATTAAGCAGACACTTGTGTGCGACAGTGGGCTGACTTATATTATCCTGTTTATACAGTACACTGGGTGCTTTTTTGTGATGGGAAATCATCGAGTGACTCCTCCTGCTGTGGGTTAGCAGTGATGAGGCAATGTCAGACTTTTACTGACTAAAACCTATCATGTTCCTTTGTAGGCCTTTTATGTACCAGAGCAATGGTAACTCTTTCGAATAATTCCGCAGCCCCGGCAGGCCTTGGCCCTGCTGTGGTGCTGGGCCGCACTGAGGGTACACTGGGTGCTGCGGGTGCTACATACCGCAGAGCTCGTCCTCGAGGCCGTGCACGAAGGCGCCGGCGGCCCCGCCGGGCAGCAGCTGCACGGTGGCGCTGTGCAGCAGCTGTCCGGCGCGTCAGTAGGCAGGGTGCTGCGGGTGCTACATACCGCAGAGCTCGTCCTCGAGGCCGTGCACGAAGGCGCCGGCGGCCCGCCGGGCAGCAGCTGCACGGTGGCGCTGTGCAGCAGCTGTCCGGCGCGTCAGTAGGCAGGGTGCTGCGGGTGCTACATACCGCAGAGCTCGTCCTCGAGGCCGTGCACGAAGGCGCCGGCGGCCCCGCCGGGCAGCAGCTGCACGGTGGCGCTGTGCAGCAGCTGTCCGGCGCGTCAGTAGGCAGGGTGCTGCGGGTGCTACATACCGCAGAGCTCGTCCTCGAGGCCGTGCACGAAGGCGCCGGCGGCCCGCCGGGCAGCAGCGGTGGCGCTGTGCAGCAGCTGTCCGGCGCGTCAGTAGGCAGGGTGCTGCGGGTGCTACATACCGCAGAGCTCGTCCTCGAGGCCGTGCACGAAGGCGCCGGCGGCCCGCCGGGCAGCAGCTGCACGGTGGCGCTGTGCAGCAGCTGTCCGGCGCGTCAGTAGGCAGGGTGCTGCGGGTGCTACATACCGCAGAGCTCGTCCTCGAGGCCGTGCACGAAGGCGCCGGCGGCCCGCCGGGCAGCAGCTGCACGGTGGCGCTGTGCAGCAGCTGTCCGGCGCGTCAGTAGGCAGGGTGCTGCGGGTGCTACATACCGCAGAGCTCGTCCTCGAGGCCGTGCACGAAGGCGCCGGCGGCCCGCCAGCAGCTGCACGGTGGCGCTGCAGCAGCTGTCCGGCGCGTCAGTAGGCAGGGTGCTGCGGGTGCTACATACCGCAGAGCTCGTCCTCGAGGCCGTGCACGAAGGCGCCGGCGGCCCGCCGGGCAGCAGCTGCACGGTGGCGCTGTGCAGCAGCTGTCCGGCGCGTCAGTAGGCAGGGTGCTGCGGGTGCTACATACCGCAGAGCTCGTCCTCGAGGCCGTGCACGAAGGCGCCGGCGGCCGCCGGGCAGCAGCTGCACGGTGGCGCTGTGCAGCAGCTGTCCGGCGCGTCAGTAGGCAGGGTGCTGCGGGTGCTACATACCGCAGAGCTCGTCCTCGAGGCCGTGCACGAAGGGCGGCCCGCCGGGCAGCAGCTGCACGGTGGCGCTGTGCAGCAGCTGTCCGGCGCGTCAGTAGGCAGGGTGCTGCGGGTGCTACATACCGCAGAGCTCGTCCTCGAGGCCGTGCACGAAGGCGCCGGCGGCCCCGCCGGGCAGCAGCTGCACGGTGGCGCTGTGCAGCAGCTGTCCGGCGCGTCAGTAGGCAGGGTGCTGCGGGTGCTACATACCGCAGAGCTCGTCCTCGAGGCCGTGCACGAAGGCGCCGGCGGCCCCGCCGGGCAGCAGCTGCACGGTGGCGCTGTGCAGCAGCTGTCCGGCGCGTCAGTAGGCAGGGTGCTGCGGGTGCTACATACCGCAGAGCTCGTCCTCGAGGCCGTGCACGAAGGCGCCGGCGGCCCCGCCGGGCAGCAGCTGCACGGTGGCGCTGTGCAGCAGCTGCCCGGGCGCGTCGTCCGCCCAGCGCCGCCCCGACGCCCACGCGCCGCTGCGAACCAACTCCGCGCCGCGCTCGTGGGCTGTGCGCTTTTTCTACAAAATTCAGGGTTTATTTATAATTTACATATGACGAAAGAATTGCTCTATTTACAAAATTCCGTTTAGTTAAGATAGAGCAAGGTTTATGTAAGAATCTATTTCCACTTCTGTCATACCTTATCTGGAGAATAAATAGACCCAGACAGAAATTCCATGAAACAAAAGCACTTACCTTCATATTACTCATGAGCTGCTTGTCCAGGGTTTGGAGCAGGAACCGGTCGGAGACAGCGCGCGTGGTGCCCAGCAGCGTGCAGGCCAGCGCTCGCACTTGCATGCACAGGTCGTTCACTGCGGAGCATATGCGGACGAACGCGTCGTCTACTAGGCGCATAGTTGTCTCTCCGTCAGAGAAGGTTATTGTGCTGAAAAGAAATGGATGTAGGTAATTTGTAGGTATAATTTAAGAACTTATTGGATATACATAAACAGCCTTACTTATAAAAATCAACAAATCATCTTCTAAGCATTGTTTTAAGTAATTACTACTTAAAGCCTTAAGTAGTGATTAAATTATTTTGACCTATAAACGTTGTTTAAGCGTGTCTTAAGTAATGAACAGATAATGACATAAAAACATACTAATTTCTCAACACTACCGGAATGTTGGTAGCTTAAAAAAATATTTGTCATCAAAACGTTGTGTAATGGCAACAATGGCATCCGTAAAATATAAAATTAAAAAGTTGAGCTGTCAATAAACCGGAAATGAAAAATCAGCTGGTAAGAATCCAGCCATTTTGATAATTAGCGGGTTAAACAAGGGTGTGAGGCTACTTAATTTGACAGCTCATTTAAGACATTGCTAAGAAAATGATTTATTTCAGCCACGTTTATAAGTAAGATTTTTTCTTAAACATCTCTTAAGTATAACTTATTATTTTATAAGTAAGGCTGAGAGGCTTCTAAAATATTGATCTGGATGTGATGAAAAGGAGAACATTCATTTCGTACCCAAAACTGAAAGTGCCGGCCAGAAGAAAAAAATAGTAGATTCTTGTAGAGAATAATGCCCTGAAGATTTTTTACTATTACAAGAATTGTCTACAATTAACCCCCAGGCTGCTATTTGACTTTGAAAATACCAAAAAATCCCACAATGTTTGGAGCATTACATTACAGCCCCAAACTGGAGAAGCCAGCCGTTGCCTTCAAACGACTTCTATTCGACCTGGGAAGTCATCAAATGACCCCCCTCTCGCCATGAGAAAGTCAGACTCTTACTGACTAAAACCCATAATGGGGAAACCAGGGCGGCGATAATCCTTTCGAAGAATCCCGCAGCCTCGATAGGCCTTGTCCCCGCAAAAATATCGTACTATTCTTGTCGAGGATGCCCTGAAGATTTTTTATATTGTAAGGAACGTCTTCGGTTAACCCTCAGACTGCTATTTGGGTTTATCGTGAATAAAAATCTATGCTTGAATGAGCCACTCAAAATTCTATAGGGGCGAGGGGGAATGGGATGCCTTCGTCTCCTTCTGCGAAGCACGCCAGAGAAGGAGGCGGTGGAATAACTGAGAGTTCGCGCCTCTCATCCCAGCCGCTGAGGTGGACGTGGAAGACACCACGCGCGTCGGGTGTCGAGAAGACTCCCGCCACCGTAGACGTCGGTCTGTGGGCGGTGACTTTAGAGAGGCTCATCGTCCCTTCGCCACCTTGAAGACTACAAGCCCGTTTCGGCGGCGAGCGTTGACCCAAGCCCTTCTCAGACAGTCAGCAAAACCCAGTGGGGCCCACCAGGGTCAGAACCTGCCGGCGCTGCGAGATTGTGCGAAAGAGTTACCGCGGCCCCGGTACAATATCAGAAGGAACATGATGGGTTTAAATCAGTAAGTCTCCTCGGTGTAGCAGGAGGGTATATGGTAGACGTTCAATTAGTAAAAAAAAAATGCTTTGGACGTTATTTGCTGTGACATTCAAGTATAGATTTTTATTCACGATAAACTCAAATAGCAGTCTGAGGGTTAACCGAAGACGTTCCTTACAATAGTAAAAAATCTTCAGGGCATCCTCGACAAGAATCGTACGATATTTTTGCGGGGACAAGGCCTATCGAGGCTGCGGGATTGTTCGAAAGAATTATCGCGGCCCTGGTTTCCCCATGATGGGTTTTAGTCAGTAAGAGTCAGACTTTCCCACAGCGAGAGGGGGGGGGGTCATTTGATGACTTCCCAGGTCGGGCAGGAGTCGTTTGAAGGCAGCGGCTGGCTTCTCCAGTTTGGGGCCGTAATGTAATGCTCCAAACATTGTGGGATTTTTTGGGATTTTCAAAGTCAAATAGCAGCCTAAGGGTTAATTGTAGAAAATTCTTGTAATAGTAAAAAATCTTCAGGGCATTATCCTCTACAAGAATCTACTATTTTTTTCTTCTGGCCGGCACTTTCACTTTTGGGTACAAAATGTTCGAGACTTGAATGATCTCCTTTTATTGATTCTTTTGCCAATGCCTGTCAGGTTTTTAGCAAAAAAATAAACTGTGACGTTGCAGTTTTGTAATAAACATCTCAGACAAATTAAATAGCTTAAGAGCTTACTTGTCAGGATATTTGTTGCCCAGCACCCACACTAGCTTGAGAGCAGCCTCCCTCACAATCTCATAATCATCAGAGAGTGCCAGGCACACCAGATCATATAAGTTGGCACTCAGATTCTGTCCTCTCTCATGCATTGTGAGGAGAGACTGAAATGCTCCACAGCGGACTCTGGCATCCTGAAATATTTCAATTTATCGTAACAGCAGGTTATTATATGCATATTATTATTGTTGTATTATGGCTTACTGAATAAAAATCATTTTAGGTAAGGAAGTTGTACATAATTGGGGCAATGTGAACACACTTCTGTAGGTTGCAAACCAAGAGTTAAGTTGTGTACTTTAGCTTGCATAGCTGATGCAGTTTTCCATATTTCTGTGCAAACCTAAAACTATGTAAACTATATACACAACTATGAAAAGCTGTGTAAACATTGCAAGCTATACTAAACTCAGTCTGCACTCTGCTTAACTTTACAGTGCAACTTCACAATATAGCCATTTTATCATATTTTTATTCGAAAAACTTATAACGTCATACCTCAGCATGAGAATAATCACCAAGCAACTTCACAATGGCATCAGCTTCCGTAGACATCTCCATAGTTCTCTCAGACTCTGGGTGTATGGGATACAGCTCACTGATCAGCTGCAGGCACCTGCACTTGACCTGGTGGCTGGTGTCCTTCAGGTTGTCCTTGGCGACTGCGACAAGGCGCATCATGAGAATCTTGTCATCACTGAGCTTGTTACCGAGTTTTAGAAGGGTGGCTATGCCTTGTGCTATGACCTGGAATTGGAGAGGGTAGCCTATATGTGATCTGTTCAAATTATTTGCATGACTTTAGATGGAACACTCATTTATGAAGTGTAATGGAGATAGTGACAGAATTATTTTCTTGTGGATACAAAATGTGTGTCATTATTGTAAATAGTGTAATTTTTTTGTTATTCAATGTACAGATATGTGGAATGTGCATGTTTATTCACTTGAGATAACAGCAAAGATATGAATTTTACAACATTACCTTATGTGAAGTTTCATTTTTGATCAAGTGAGCAGTTTCGTCAATCAGGTTATTGAGATTGGCTCCAGGGCATTCTAAGCCAATATCACAGAACAACCACAGTATCTTAACTCTCACTACAGACTCCTCTTCAGACTGGAAGTGTTCTGACAACTTCTTAATGGCCTCCTCAACGTCAGACTCTTGGAACTGCAGGCAGTCAGAAATACGCAGCAGTAGTTGAAGTGCCTCGTCACTAGATTTGCACTTTTCTAACAGACCCACGAAAGCGGCGGCCGAGCTGCCTATCAGAGGCTTCTTAACAAGGTGCAACTTCTTCGTAGGCGGACCATCCTGTGAATTAAATGTTCGTTCATGTTTGATGCTTAGGATGTAAATTGTAGGATCACCGCCGACAGCTAAGGTTAGGTCGCTATAATTATTACCTGGAATGATTTGTTGTACTCCGCCAAAGCCCTCTTTTTTAGTACGGCAGCCATAGTATTAGTTTTAGGTTCGTTTTAAGTTGTTGAACGTGTAAGTGTACTAGCAAAACTGAAATAAAAGCGGTTTTAGTTCATGTTTATATTTTCACCACACAACAGCAAGCTGTCACATTGCTTCAAACGTCACAGATTAAAATTTAAAATAAAATCCCAGATTATTAATTCTAATGACTGTTTCATACTTCAAGTTCCGGTTTTCCAGAAATTCCCTTATCAGTTTTACATGGAGCAACTGTCTATCTCAGCCCAGTCACCGCGCCGAACGTGAACATCAATCGACTCATGCGGCTCTTGGCTACGAGCTGACTACTTAGCCACAGATTCCTCAGACAGTACCGTAAAGTGCATAAATAAATACCGTAATACAAAAACTAGGTCGAAAAAATTGCAGAATTTATCTCTAAAATCATCTGACAAAAGAGGAGTTCCTGTCACTTGCTAAGTCAAGATTGTCAAATTGCATATGGTCAGGAAGAAAGATCGTCTTTCTATAGTGGAAACAATTTGTATTATTAATTTTGAAATAAGCAGCTTATTTATTTCACAATACACTACTTTCTACTAAATGGAAGGATTGATTTCACATCAACAATGACTATCGATGCGACATAAATGAATTAAGAATGAAGCCATTAGCTTTTCATCTTACACGTAACAATTTATATAATTTATTTATTAATTGTAGTGTCTGAAAGGTAAGGTATTCAATCATTATGTAACCAAATTGCCTAATTAACTTTCTATAGCTTGAATAGTTGAAGGTATGTTCACTCAAGTTGTTTATGATGCACTCTTGATAGGTAATCTATTAATTATCTCATCCGAATCTAACGTCGTACTGCTTCTGATAATAGCTTCGAGGTGAATCATGTATTATGGAGGAAGAATAATGTGAGAATGGTTGATTACTTTCAGATAATGGAAGACACATAATGACATGTGAGGGCAAAGAGCAGGAAATGTCTGAAAGGCATCTCCTGGAGGGCTGTCTGAGCGAGGCCAGTGTGACGGTGCCCTCGGTGCGCGCCAACCTGCCCCAGCACTGGAAAGAGTTTGTCTGTGGTGGAGGATCTGCTTTCTGCAATATACTCATCAGCTATCCCCTGAATAAGCTCATATTTAGACAGGTAATTAATATATCCCTCCAATGTATGCCAATACTATTATAGTGCTTTGTAACATTAAGGAAAAAAATCTAAAACTAAAGTTATGACAATAGGTGAAACATTAGTCTAATTAAGGAAAACCCCAAGGTTGTGGAAATATTCACTATACAAGAATGTTTGTAACTTGAATTTCTACTCTGTCATACAAACATGGGAATGTCATTCTTGCTTCTATTGTGTAAACATTGCTGCAAGCATTACAATGCCAGTTGCAGATTGATACAAATGCTAAGAATTCATCAAACCTCGGGGGCAGCTCTTATCATTAACTGATAAGGTTATCTTATCAAGTTTTGCTTATGAATGGCAAAAAATACGCAGTTAAATGGCAGTGTTAATGAAGAAAACTATCAATTTATGTTTACAGCTTTACACAGCAAACAATAGATCCATTACTAACCTATATTGCAATAGGTGATTCATTTATTCATGATGCTTTTTGTTCAATGTATAGGAACAACAATTCCCTCTGTGGTTTTGGACACTTAGGTTTGGAATGCCAATAAAGAATAATCATTCTGATATTACAATATAAAATTAAAAAAAGGAATTAAGATAATAGACAAGAATTATTACATTTTGCTGAAATGAGTTTAATGAGTATTTGATAGATCAAACTGTGTAGGAATTTCCAACTTGCAAAACAGAATAATGCAAAGAATAATCATTCTGGTTTCCAAACTCATGTTTCCAAAACAGAGTTTTATTCATAAAAAAAACAGTACATATACTTAATCAAAAGTTTCAACATCAACCTTTCTGTCTTGTTAGGATCATGAGCTAACCTAACCTTATGATTATATATTTCAGATGATGCATGGAGTTGAAACAACATTTGCTTTACACCAGCTGCAGAAAGAAGGTCTGGGATTTCTATACAGAGGAATGTTGCCTCCTTTGATGCAGAGATCATTGTCTATGTCACTAATGTTTGGTGTCTATGATGAATGCCTATACCCATTGTTAGAGAAACAAATCAATCCCTACATAGCAAAAACATGTGCAGGAATGGTGGCCGGGTGCTTTGAAGCAACACTCATGCCTTTTGAGAGGATACAAACACTACTCATACATCCAAAGTACCACAGTATGTTCAAAAACACTGCAGATGCAGCCACTCATATTGCCAAACATTATGGTATCAAAGAGTTCTACAGAGGATTAATACCTATACTGTTTAGGAATGGTCCATCCAATGCTATGTTCTTCATAATCCGTGACGAAGTGAGAGAAAAATTACCCTACCAGGAGAAAGTACTGTATCAGGGTATTCAGAACTTCTTGGCAGGAGCTACAATTGGTGCACTCCTGAGTACACTATTTTATCCGTTAAATGTTATTAAAATTGCGATGCAGTGTGAACTCGGCGGACCACACAGGACAATAATGTACGAGTTTCAATATATTTTGCACAAGCGAGGCTCGAAGTTCACCAATTTCTATCACGGCGCGCTACTCAACATCTCCCGCGCGTTCTTGAGTTGGGGTATAATAAATGCATCTTACGAAGTTTTCCGAAAAATTTTATATACCTAGTCAGTTGTTTTATCTTTTACAGAAATTTATTTAATTGTGTTTCAAATGTTAAATCAAATTGTTATTTAATTTGTTTCAAAATATGTATATATATTTCTTGAGAATACATTTGTTGATATGCAATATGCAATCTGAGCACAAAATGACATCAAATTATGAATGTGCTGTCTGCTCTTTTATGTCGTCCTGTCTGTAGTTTGTACATATAATGTATAAATAGAAGGAAAATAATGAAAGTGAACAATTTATAAATGTTATGAATGTACAAATCATGTTTACAAAATATTCATCATGAGTTCATTTATCATGAGTACATGAGTTTCAACAACCTTATAAGTTCAGAACGCTAAATTGGTTGATTGGTTTCAAATCAACTGATGAAGAAGTGATTACAAGCTGTAAAGTAATGTCTGTAATGGATATCAATGGGAACTCTACTTGATGTTCCACCATTATGTATAGGTAATTTATTTATGAGCATATCTGGGATATACAAGGGGTAAATCTTTAAGTGCGATTATATTATGATTTATTTACTGTACCTATACGTTATTTTTAAGTAGACAATGTTTATTTATACATTTGGAAGCATTTACATGAATGTTGTTATTCTTAATAATGTGAATAGCTTTTGTCCTCGATTGTGCGCGTTTAATATTGTCTTAGTGTCGCATGTTGCGGCTGACACAAAATGCAGGATGTTTTCATAATAGTCCATTCGATGCTTGTAGTGCATTAGCTAATTATTAACAACTTTGCAGTATTTTACGTGTCCATAGCAATACCCAAATACATAACAGTATATTGATCTGTGTTATATAGCTGAGTTAATTAATGTAGGTTCCCACCTATCTGCGCAAGTTATTCTAAAAGAAATAAATGCAATGAAACAATGTAGTATTTGTTATTTCGCTGGCCTACAAATTCGTAGTCATCTCATTACGAGTTAGAAGTTGTCGCCTGTCCATAGGTATGCGAGTACAAGTTCGCTACAGAAAAATTAAACATATTGTTTAAAAATTAGAATCACCATCCTCAACTTATTTTATTGAGCTGTCTACCTACTGAACCCTATGTTCACCTCCCCAGTGCTCCGATGATACCCCGAAAATATTAAATTAACATAATTGTAGCACACTATCAAATCAATTCAACCTCGAACTATTGCGACCTTGATCGGTATTCATGCAGTCTCGAAAAAAATGTTGAGATAACTTTTTGGTTATCTACGTGAAATAACAGTAAATTAAACACCTATGTTATCACGATAGTTCTATTTTTATTGTCGTGTCTCATTAAAATGAGATCATATCTGATGGTGACGCCAATTAGGCGTCGTGGGTTCAATTTCCTCTCTGGTATAGTATCCTACATATGAGGGCACTACGTTTCCAGTTAACCTTTTGAACGCCAATGTCGGCTATAGCCGACATGAGCAAGCGTGCCCTGTGCGCCAACGACGGCTATACTCGACAAAACACAGGTCGCAGAAAAATACAAAATAAACCTATTAAATCATTACTTTTATGTATTTTTTAGTAGATATTTAATTAAGATTTTCGGGCTTGGCGTACAGGGCATAGGAATACCGATATGGCGTGGCGGTGAAAAGGTTAAAGAACATTGTGCCAAGTAGGTGGCGCCACATTACTTCGTAAACATAATTATAACAACGAAGAAAAAACAAACGTGATGTTGTTTAAATATATTTATTGTACCTACTTAAATAAATGCTTCATCAGTAGGATGCTGGTCACCAAAAGGATTGTACTTGTCTAAGTTAAGTTTCAATGCTTTTACTGTGATATCCCACAGTCTAGCAGCTTGATCCCCGTCCTGACATTGTTTGGAAGGCTTGGTCACCGCACACTCACTGAAACATATAAACAAAATAAAACTGTAGCAGCCCTCAAACTTACTAGTTACTAGCTTCTTTTCCATGGTTTCATTCCGGGGGATCCTCCCGTACCCCGGATTTTCCTAAGACTAAATATTCGTAGCATAGCTGATCTCAGGCTACTCATGGGTAGACTGAAAGCCGACCCCAACATAGTTGGGAAAAGGCTGGTTTCCTCTTTATTATATTAGCACACTGGCGCCCTCTTCTAGGCCCCTTGCGAACTTTGAACTTTTGTATCAAAATCAGATTTCAAGATTACCTGTAATACAGGCCACTTTCATTAGCACAGGCATCATCTACAGCGCAGTAGATGGTAGTTTGCGCGCCACACTGCGGAGACTTGAGGAACACTGGCCCCAGCACGTTGTTGAACATCCACGCCGTGCCAGAGACAATAGCCTCGTCGAAGTGCCGGCTGATCTCCGTGCGGATCACGCCGGGGTGCAGGCTGTATGTTGTAACTCCTGCTATGTTGTGTTCCTGTAGAGGAGGTACAATATAGTTTCAGTCAATTCCTATCCAAACTGCTGTAGGTATGTTGTCAAGGATAGGTAAACAATGCAGACATTAATTAAGGTAGGTATACTTAAATGGATACCTTGAGTTTATCAGCAAGTGCTCTG
Organism: Helicoverpa armigera; assembly: GCF_030705265.1. Lineage (NCBI taxonomy): Eukaryota > Metazoa > Arthropoda > Insecta > Lepidoptera > Noctuidae > Helicoverpa > Helicoverpa armigera. Next base: position 4,578,116 of record NC_087124.1, on the reverse strand, counting down.
GCGAACATTACGTTGGCAGCCTTACTTCTGCAGTAAGCTTGGAACGGGTTGTATGGCTTCCGTTCGAAATTCAGGTCATCCAAGTCGAGTTCATGTTCTGCAACAGGACACAGGTAACGTTCAAATCAAAGTTATTGGCGCTTTTCGGGTCCTTGGTGGTCAATATGATGACTTACTCGCATGTACGTATGATGAAACGAAGACAATCCTTGAGGGAGCATTCTGTATGAGTGTGGGCAGCAGCAGCAGCGAAAGCAGCGCGTGTCCGAGGTGGTTGGCGGCGATGTGCGTCTCGAAGCCGTCCTCGCTGCGGCTCTGCGGACACATCATGACGCCGGCGTTGCACACGAGCAGGCGCGCGCGCTCCCCGCGTGACGTCACGCGGCGCGCGAACTGCCGCACGCTGCGCGCGCTGCACAGGTCCAGCTGCTCCGGCAGCAGCTCGCCCGCGCCCGCCTGCGTCCCTCCGCGCGTTTGCAGCTCTGCCCGCGCCGCCTCCGCCTTCTCCATGTTGCGGCAAGCCATTATCACGCGAGCACCTGTAAGGGTATTCAGCAAATTGGTTCAATTTGCAAATCTTGCCAAGGACCTATTTGGTGTAGGACACTACGAAGATGTAGTGGATGCGAGAATCTCTGCTTACCTCTCTGGTACATATCGAAGGCTGTTTCTTTGCCGATGCCCGTGTTACTGCCCGTCACGATGACTGTGCACCCATCCAAGCGTTTCTGGCTTTTGCACCAGCCGCTTAGGTAATCCATGATATGAGGTTATTTGTTTCCACTTTTTAACACTACGAATTCATTAAAATACAAAATGTCAATGCGTTATAATCGTTTTGTTTAATTCGTGAAGCTAACGATAAGGCACGAGCACACAGTTCACTCCGCAGGCCCTCCGAGACTAAAGCGGAGTACTACACGTTAATAGTCACTAATGTCTGTGCGTTCACACGCAACCATAAAAATACGTAGGTACCTATTCAATTAAGAGGATAAAAATGCAATTTGCTGAAGAATTAACTTGTACGCGTGGGAACGCAGATGAACTCGGATTTAGTATAAATTGTATGAAGTAATAAGTAGGTATGTGTATGTCGTTGATCTGTGTGGGATTACGAAATGCTTGCGGTGTCCAAGCCCCACTACGCTAAACTGTTTGCTGATCAAATAGCAAGGTCGCGCGCCGGCCTTGCAGAGGAAACTGTGAATCAGTACATTGAACGAAATCTGTCGCCGGCGGGCGTGGCAGATGGTCAGGTCAATGACAGTCAATCATTTCACTAGATACTAAGTTATGTACTTAATTCTGTTAACGTAACGGAGGCGGCTACGTTTAATTTAATTAAGTATAACGCCACGATCGATAGGGAAGAGATGGAATCAAACGTAATGACGGAAGTTGTATTAATTCATTCATTGTTGTTTATTTTTTTTACCTTGTACTTTTTATCAATTTGTGTAACTTGCGGGCTGCAGATCGGTCGGATTTTGGATCGATGATTCTGCCTGACGGCGTCTGACATGAAGTTGTAATCATATATCACGGCCAACTACGAGATGCCAGCTTGTTTTTGTCTCATTAAAAAACTACAAACTGATTTCGGTACGCACATTCCGAGCATCGAACCCACTGCGAGCACTAGACCTAAGTTTCCGAGCTCAATACTTAAAAGCATCGTTTATTTAAATTTTCAAGGTACACTTAACCAGAGATAGTTTTGTTTTTATTGTTTGTACCTACTTACCACCTGTCTATTTACAGGTCCCTTTCTATAGTTTATAAATAAGCAGGCATTCACAGCCCATCGACTATCAAGGTCCTCCTGAGATTGACATAGGAAAAACACAATGAAAAAATACGGTAGATGTTGCTACCTACATGTAGGGCTGCCATGTCGAATTCCGCCAAACCCGGACAAACATTAAAAAAACCCGGACATTTGGCGTAAATCGCATTTTTTCCCCGAACGAGTACGATTTTTTTAAACAAAATAATACCTAATTTGTAATCCATTTACTATTAACATAATACTTAAATTCAATGAGGTGCTTCCTTGCATGAAAAGTGTCCGGGTTTTCCCCGGACACTTCTTGAAACCCCGCCCGGACGGCCCCCGGACGGCCTCCAAACGAGGACAAATCCGGGGAAACCCGGACGGATGGCAGCCCTACCTACATGCATTCAAGCAATGCCCCTTTGATGGTACCTACCCGATAGGTATTTTTTTTATTGCCAGCGAGTGTTGTTTCACACAAACGCATTCATCCCAAAGTGCGGTTCAGAATAAGCAAAAAATGGCAAAGATTCTCATCAGTTTATTCGTCTTTGTTTTGGTATAATACTTGTTAAACATAATTTTATATATGTCGGAGATAGTCAATAGTACGGTCACTGAACGAGACGCAAGCGCGCCCTCTGGTGGCGTTTTCGGTGAAACAACAATTTGGCGCGCTTGCGTCTCGTTCAGTGACCGTACTATTGACTATCTCCGACATATATGTACTTATAAATAAATTACCCACTAGGTACCTACATTTAAACACCCTACTTTGTTGATAGATACCTAACTGTTTACAATCTCCTTATTCTAACTTTTTATTCAAAGAGCATTTTCAGACTCATTTTCCTCTTTTATATCCTGCAATGCGAAGGACGTGTCGCTTGTGAAAGGGTCGTAGTCCTGCAGTTTGAGCATGTCTATGGTGATATCCCAAAGCTTCCTCGCTTCTTCTTCACTCCGACATTGTTTCGACGGCCGTGTTTTTGCACAATCGCTGGAAAAATAACATAAGGAAACATGACATAAGATTTCGATCCCAGGTCAGGCAAGTACCATGCAATGCAACTTATCTAAGTTTTTAGGTAAGTACTTTCTAAGTATATTAGGACACCAATGACTGTGTTTCAGATGGCATGTTAAACTGTAGGTCCCGGTTGTCATTGAACATCGTTGGCAGTCGTTAGGTACGGGTAGTCAGAAGCCAGTAAGTCTGACGCCAGTCTAACCAGGGGGTATCAGGTTGCCTTTGCTCAGTTGCTTCTTGTAAAGCATTGGTACTCAGCTGAATCCGGTTAGACTGGAAGCCGACATCAAAGTTGGGAAAAGGCTCAGGAGAATATGCTGGAAAAAATAATATGAAATACCTATAATAAAAGCCACTCTCGTTCTCGCACTTCTCATCGACAGCACAGTATATGCTGGTCTGAGCTCCACACCGGGGTGACTTCCAGCACCAGCGGAGCAGAATGTTCTGGAAGCCGTAGGTGATGATACGCCAAGCCGTCTGTGGGAAGTAGCGCCCTATGTCGGTCTTCACAATGCCTGGGTGCAGGCTGTAGGTGTTCACGCATTTTATGTTGTGCTCCTGTTGGTGAAACAAAAGTACAAGTTACATACATATGTGGTCCTTAGGACATTATAAATCTTTACTAATATTATAAAGCTGAAGAGTTTGTTTGTTTGTTTGTGTGAACGCACTAATCTCAGCTACTGGTCCGATTTGAAAATTTATTTCAGTTTTAGATAGCCCATTTATCGAGGAAGGCTATAGATAGGCTACTTTTTTCCCGGTACGGGAAGTAGTTCTCACGGGATGCGGGTGAAACCGCTGGCAGAAGCTAGTAGAAGATATAGGATAAGATATATTCTCAACTGCAATGCAATCGGGGTGGCAAGTAAATACTTTTGCCCTCGAAAAGGCGTTGAACTCAAGCTTCACAAGGAAGAGCTTCTTTGAGGTCAAATTCCAACATAAATGTATGAAGTAGGTAACTTTGCACATAACAATCAGGCTACAGTAACAAACAAAAGAATAAATTATTGGAATGATTACTTTAATTACCTCAAGTAGATAATTAGATTATTCTGTTGGCTACTGATCAAGTGGGTATGTGGCACGCGTCTACACTAGCATACAAACTAATAGTTCGAGGTAATACCTCAGTACTTTACGTAGTTCTTCTGCCGTTACATAGTTCAATCACGTATTTTTGCATCACTTAGATGCACGGCGTACCTAAGCTTGTGAAATTTATGCTCATACCTACCTACATTAATTATAAAGCCCATACCTACATTAATATACGATTTAAAACCCTTTATTTGTGAGCCTTTATATAGACATCTTGTAGATAGATGACCCAATACATACTTAGGCTGAATAACCCAGCCTTTATCAAAGTAGAGCAGTCACGGTTGATAAGGTCCTCTCGTTTGGACAGGAGTTATGACTTGAGACACTCGTATAGTAGGATGAAAAAAGGGCCACCTATTTTTCGTCTCATACGTCAGGTACATAGTCTTTTACATAGAGCGTGCCGGCTGGTCTACTGCCTATTCACAGAAATGGTCTCCGCCTGTAAAGTTTCAGACTTCCTCAGCTTGACTAAGGCGATCTTCACACTGCCCCGCATCATGCTGCATATTGCGTGTCGACGCACCTACGCGCGTTCCTGCGGGAGTGCAGATCTGCATCAACGTGCGGGTTTTTTGCGCATTCACGCGCGTATGTGCGTTTTGTAGATTCACTCGGCATTCAAAATCACGCGCGGCACTGCGGGATTCGGTGTGCCACACCTTGCGTCTCGCACCGCACCTACGCGCGGGGGTGCATGTTTCTCCGCGTGTATGCGCGTGATCCGCATGAACGCGCGTGGATGCATTTTCAGTGTGTTGGACTGTGCGTGTTTTCCATACAAACGGACATACTTACAAGCAACGGAAGAACACGCATCCACGCGCTACGCGCGGGGCAGTGTGAGAATCGCCTAAGACTAACGAACATAAGAAGATGGTACTCTACCTTAAGTTTAATATCCAATGCTTTGGCAAATAATATGTTTGCAATTTTGCTGTTTACGTAAGCTTGCAACGGTGAGTATCGAGTCTTCTCTATGTTGATGTCATCTAGATCCAGCTTGAAAACTGAAATCAGTGTGAAATAGGAGTATCATAGCAGGATTTTCTAAAATAAATTAACAAGAAAGAAGGGACCTACTCGGTTCCTACTTTCCTGAGAGAGTCAGCAAACAATTCAGCACACACAACACTTACATTCGTTAAGTCGAGATGAAACAAACACGACCCTAGAAGGAGCATTCTGTATGAGTGTGGGCAGCAGCAGCAGCGAGAGCAGCGCGTGTCCGAGGTGGTTGGCGGCGATGTGCGTCTCGAAGCCGTCCTCGCTGCGGCTCTGCGGACACATCATGACGCCGGCGTTGCACACGAGCAGGCGCGCGCGCTCCCCGCGTGACGTCACGCGGCGCGCGAACTGCCGCACGCTGCGCGCGCTGCACAGGTCCAGCTGCTCCGGCAGCAGCTCGCCCGCGCCCGCCTGCGTCCCTCCGCGCGTTTGCAGCTCTGCCCGCGCCGCCGCAGCCTTCTCCATGTTGCGGCAAGCCATTATCACGCGAGCCCCTTTCATTTAAGAAGAAACCAACATAAATTAGGCTTACTACTTGTACCTGCTGCATATTATTATTTGAAAATTTTTGTCTACTTCATCAAAAATATCATCATCTCAGCAGTAGGACGTCCACTGGCTGTCTTGTCTACCTACAGACGGGAGTTGCTTTAATGTAACATATTAATGATTCATCAGAAATGATCATGAGAAAAGTCCCAAAATGCAATCGGAGTCGTCTACGACCTCTCTGAAGCCCTTGATTGCGTTCATCATGAGATTCTTTTAAGCAAGCTACGCTATTTCGGTGTCTGGACTAAACTAATCCGCTAAAAATAGGATATACTTACACAATAGATTGTTATATGTAAATATTAATGGCACAAAATTATCAGGACTACTAGTTCGATCAGGTGTACCACAGGGCTCAATACTAGGCCTAATTTAATATTATTCTTAGTATTAAATTAATGATTTGCCATACTGTCTTCGAAATGCCGGCAATGTTGTATTGTTTGTAGAGTTAATAGGAATAGGGAACCATTTGATGACGTAAGTAGTTTAGTTACGAACTGGTTTAGCGGCTAACAATCTGGTTATTAAAGCTAAAAAAATGGAATGCGTAGGTAAGGTAAAAAACCTAACATCATTCTAAACAACGAGGTACCGACCTTCTTGAAACTGTGAAGACGGAGAGCACCTACGTAACGGAGTATATAAGGGGACTACATAAGGGAGTACAAAGGGGTAGTACCTAGGGCATGCAATACCGGTTAACCGGTTTCGTTTTTACCGGTAAATCGCCCCAAAAAATAATATGAAACCGGTAATTTACCGGTTTTTACGTTTTTCTGATAATATATAGCAATTGTTCATTTAACGTCAAATCTTTGTTATGTAGCCTGAATATAATGTAATGTTGCATACATTACGTATTGTAAGAGTGTTAAAGTTGCTGTTTTTTAGGAAAGTAAACTTGTGTGTCCTTAACTATCTCTAGGTTAGATACAAATCTTCTTTCTCATCTTAATTTATAAAATCTAAACAAATTGTATTCATTCGGTTATTCTGTTTTTCCTCATAGCTGTCAGCTCGTACTAGGTACAAATGTAGCTAATGCTTATTTTACCTACTCTATGACCTTACTGAGCAAGGGCTTTTACTTCACCACCATGCGGACAGCTCTGAGGACACGGTGGACCACACAGTCCAGGTGTGCACTGCCTGGGAAGGGTACCGCCGTGTTGTCGTCGAGGCAATAGGCAGCTGCGACCTTTCGCGTCCTTCCCTGGTTCAAGCCATGGTCCGGAGCTAGAGGGAATGGGAAGCCGTCACCTCCTTCTGCGAAGCAGTCATGCTCGAGAAGGAGACGGCGGAGCGACTGCGAGTAGCACCTCTCATCCCAGTCGCTGTAGTGGACCAGGAAGACACCACGGGCGCCAAGGGTCGAGAGACAACTCCTGGCCACCGTAGGCGTCGGTCTGTGGGCGGTGAGTTCGGGTGGCTCATCGTTCCACCGTCTGCATAGACAACAGACCCGTGTCAGCGGCGCGCGTTGTTCCGCGGGCTCCTCAGGGAGATGTCAGCAAACCCAGTGGGGCCCAGCACGGGCCAAGGCCTGCCGGGGCCGCGAAATTGTTCGAAAGAGTTACCGCTACCCTGGTCCATAAAACGCCTACTAAAAACATGGGTTTTAGACAGAAAGAGTCTGTCATTTGATGATTTACCATAAAAAAGGGCTTTCCCTTCAATGAAAAATATATATTTTTACGGTAATTCTTAGCGTTTATCCCGTCTTGTGACGGGGTCGGCTTTCCGTATCTTCCTTCTTCCACTTCGCTCTATCCTCCTGAATAGACATCTTCCTCTTCGAGTTCGCAGATTTTCATGTCATTCATTACGACACTCAACCACCACGGTTTCGGCCTGCCTTTGCGCCTTTGACCGGGTATATTGAGATTGAGTATCACATTCACACTGCCGATGTCCTCACTGTGTCACTCCTTTTTACATGTCCGTAGCATCGCAGCCGTTCCTCTTGCATTTTGTCGGCGACATCGCGTACGGATGCTACTGACATGTTTTTTGTTACGGCCCACGTCACAAAAACCGTTTACCACCTTATACTTTGCATATTTATTTAGTTTTTGCTTTAAGACTACCCAATCTTATTGTTATAATATCACATTTTAAAAAAATTACAAAAATTACCGTTTTACCGGTAAAAATATTTTTATTACCGAATTTTTACCGGTAATTTTCGTTTTACCGAAATTGCATGCCCTAATACCTAAACAAGTGAATATAGATACAATGAAAAATAAAGATAACTTATCATAGCCAAAAACATCGCCAACACGTGCTAAATGTTATGTCATTGAAAAGTCGTTGAGATAGATATTATTTATAACAGAGGGGTAACACATATTTAAATTAGCAGACTAACATTTTAAACCGTTTCTGTAAAGTTATTTTTAGGAATGCAAGCCATTTAGGGCTCATACATACAGGACATAAAGATGTGCTTTACCCGCATATGCCTTAAAAGCGTGATAGACAGACATGCAGACAGTTACTTTCGTTGTATGATGTGCTGACATGAACGCCGAAGAAGTAGATAACACTTGCCTCTTGTATACAAGTCGTAAGCTATCTCCAAGCCCATCCCGGAATTGCTCCCGGTCACAATGGCTGTATACCCGTCGAGCCTTCTTTCACTTTTACACCAGCCGCTAAAGTAATCCATTGTACTGGTACCTAATCACTTTGGTAATTAAGTAAGCACTTTAATTGTATAATTTGTTTTCTACTTGATGACTTAAGTTATACTGATTCAGCCGCTAGCTTGCAATAAGTCTAAATAGCAACTTGAGAATATATTAACGGCTACAAACGCGCCTACAGGGGCCCGATTCTCCTAAGTTAATAATGTCAAAATCGAATAGAAATCTAATCGCAATAGCAGTTTTAACCATATCGGGCATTCTGCTACTAAAAAAAGACCAATCGTATTCGATTGACATTTGATTGGTGTGCGATTGGTCTGTTATTTTGGTAATTTTGGTCTATACGGTAGTTTGCTGTACAATCATTTTGCAATCGTAAATCATTTGCAGACAAAATGATTCATTACCTATTGAATGACAGAAAAGGATAAAAACGTTTATTTCAAAGAAAAAATAGCGGAATGCCACATTCGCTTGAATCGTAATCGAGTCGGAATCGGATCTCAGTCGAATCGAGTCGAACGTGAATCGTATGTCGCTTAAGTAAAATTAGGAGAATCGCGCCCCAGGCCTCCTCTGCCAGACACAAGCGAGAGCGGAAAAACTTGATGCAATAATTAAATACCTACAGGTCAAACTCCAACCTATATATCAAAATGTAATTTTATGATGTTTCTGACTGGAACCAGGACTCTGGAGGGATAGTATAGGCCCCGGAAAGGCCCCACTTTGTAAGAGTATAATAATTTTCCCGCGGTTTCACCCGCGTCCCGCGGGAACTACTGCCCATGCCTGGGTAAAATATAACATACGTTAGTCGGGAATAGTGTACCTAGCTCCACAAAAGTGAAATTTTTTTTTAATCGGTTCAGTAGTTTACATAGGTATTTCTGGGCTTCCTTTAGTTAGGGCACCAACAAACAAAGAAAAAATATTTCCTCTTTATTATGTTAGATACTTTCTTACATATTGTATCAGTTTAATTAAATAGCGCAATATTACGTTGCGCCATTTAATTTATTGTCTAGGTGGCGCCTTAGGGTCAATTCCCACTGAAAGAGCAGCGGCCGGCAGCGGCCGTAATTGCAAGGGATTGAGCGCGGCGCGGTGCGGCGCCGCGCTCGCGCTCAATCCCTTGCAATTGGAATTGACCCTTAGACATGATAAACACCAACAAAGTACAGGCGCTTTATAAAGCACAAACACAGCTCAGTATTGTGGCGAATAAGTGGTTTGCAAAGTCGTTATAAATATTTTTGAAGGTCAATATTAATCAGTTTCTTGTGATCTTATGATATATGTTTCAGAACCAGCAGTGGCGGCGTAGCATCGGGTGGCACCCGGGGCGAACTACTTATTAAGCAACCCTCCCAAAAAAACGACAAAATATAATCACGTAGTAAAAAAAATCATACAGAATTAACACAAAAGTACCCAAACAAGTTAGAAAATAGCACCGTAAAGTGAAGGACCCGCGAGCGAAGCAAGCGCGAAATTTTTGAGACGCAAAGAGATATGTACAGGCTTCGGAGAAAACTAGTGTAAAGTGTAAGGCGCGAGCGTAGCGAGCGCGAAATTTTTGAGTTTTTAAACCCAGAAGTTCCCAAAAAGTTTGAAAAAAGCACTGTAAAGTGAAGAAGGGCGCGTAAGTTTTGATTTTTCATTTCATTTCATTTATTTGCATAAAATGTGGTACAAGAGTTGGTACAAAATTTAATTAAAGTGCTAGACACATTCCGCAGTTATAAAACAGCATGCAAATATTGAGAGAGAAAAAAAAGAAAACACAGACTTAATCTATCAGTTGTAACACTCACACAAAAGAAACACAATACTTAAAATAAGAGTAGTTACTAAGAGTAGTTACAATGCATTTCTAAAATGATAGGATTGAGTCGAAAATTTTCTTATAAACTCCTCTACAGAATAGAAGCTCTCTTCTATTAGCCACGTTCGTAGAGACCTACAGAATTTCTCATATGGCAATTCGATTATCTTCTGAGGCAGAGAGTTAAAGATAAGCGGCGCCATGTACACGCAACTTCGTCTGCACATTTCCAGCCGTGGATTTGGCATTTTTAAATAAGAATGAGTGACTTTGCGCTTGTTTGTATTATTTTTACGTTCAAACAATTCAATATTGGATTTAACGAATTTGGCCACTTCATAAATGTACATGCTAGGGACAGTTAATATTTTTTCTTGTTTGAAAATGGGCCTGCAAGAGTCTGACCATTTAGCATTAAAGATAGCGCGAATACATTTCTTCTGTGCAATAAAAACACGCATAAGATCTGCTGTATACCCCCATATCACTATGCCATATCGTATAATGGAGCACACGTAGGCATGGTACACCATTAAAGATGTGTGTTTCGAAGAAGAATCTTTGATTCTTTTTACAGCAAAAACAGATTTATTAATTTTTTTACAGATGTTATCGATATGATCTTTCCATATAAGGTGTTCGTCTACTGTAATCCCAAGAAACTTAATGTTTTTGACCTGTTCGATGGGTGTATTATTACAAGTGATGTCTAATTGTTTCGATTTGCTTTTATGTGACCTAAAATTAATTATTTTCGTTTTATCTAAGTTTATTTTTAATGCATTTATATCGAGCCATTCAGTAATCTCTTTTAGTAGTTTATGTATTTCCTCTTTATAGTTTTTTTCACTATCACACCGTATAATTACTGAGGTATCATCCGCAAATAAAACACATTCGTGGTTGTAGACCACCTGGGGAAAATCATTAACGTAGATGAGGAATAATAAAGGTCCTAAAATGCTTCCTTGTGGTACTCCAAAATGGTTAAATCTGGGATTGGAATCGAAATTTTCGAGAGTATTGGTTTTGCTATTAAATTTAGTTACACGAGTTATTTGTGTTCTGCCAGTTAGGTACGATTTAAACCAATCTAACGCTATACCTCTCACACCATATTTTTCTAACTTGCTTATGAGTCTAGTATGATCAACAACATCAAATGCCTTACTTAAGTCTAGAAAGAGAACGCTAGGAGAAATTTTATGATTTATGCTGTTTATTATTGAATTTATTAGATTAAATGTTGCCAACTGGGTAGATTTACCTTTTCTGAACCCAAATTGTTCTTTGGCAAGTACATCGGTCTTATTTAGAAAATTTAATAGCCTCTTATAAACGATTATACATAATAACGATACTTGTGATGCAAGAAGATATCTAAAGAGATTAGAGAAAATTACTGTCAAATGTAAGGCGCGAGCGCAGCGAGCGCGAAATTTTTGAGTTTTGGAACACTCAGACAAGTTAAAGTAAAAAGTAAAAAAAAAACGACCAGAAATTGAAGCAACTGCGAGCGAGCTCAAAATTTATTGAGATTTGGGACACCAAAGTCCTCCATCTCCTCTTACAAATAGCGCCTAAATAGCTTAGAAATATCCACTGTTTTTTTTTTGAGGACTCTAATTTAACTCAGAATTAAGCACAAATTACAAGAAACCGTGACTTAAGCGAGCGTCTTTTTTTTTTGCTACTTCGGTGCTTTCTGTTTGCTAGATTGAGGAATCAAAACGTAGGTAAGCGTAGAACAAATTAGAAATGAAGAGAAATTTTTTTTTCTAACTTTGAGGAATTAATTAAAGTAATCAGATAAAAGCAAAAATACAAGAGAAGGGTGACAGTCGAACTGAGAGGGGTGACCGCCTCGATGTCTCACACATGCACTGTTGTAGTTTTGTTTTAAAATTTGAATATCACGCAGTAAATGGTAGTGAACCTAGGCTTCGCAGATTAGAATGGCACCCTTAGTGACTTGTTCCTTCTGCCCGCGCCATCCTGGTCGTGCAGATATGTGCCGACCGAGATGGCACCCCCCGAGATGTGGCACCCGGGGCGGACCGCTACTGAGAACCAGACGCGGTCCTAGTCTAGGAATTTGGCGGAGGTTCAGGGTCAAGATAACAAAAAAACTCCGGTTTATGACATTCACGATAATATGTTGTTTTGACACGTGTAAAGTTGGTCTTTTTGGTAATATTATTTCACAGATAGGGGAATGAAAACCTGTTTTTATTTTGAGGAAGTTGTTTTTTTTTTAATTTGTAAATAAGTACACAACTGTATGAGGATGCAAGACTACAAAAAATTAATGTCATAAACTTGATAGTGCTCAATAATGCTTTGAAATATGAATTTACTACGAGATCACATGGCGGATTAAAAATACAATTTTTTAACAATATAAAAATATATTTCAGTATCAAATTGTAGATATAAATATTTTTATATGGACAGTTTTTCACTTAAAACTAGGTAGAAGAGTGAAGATGTATCCATTAAATGAATACGTACAATATAAATGAGTATTAAAGGTTAAAAAAATTGAATACTGAGGACGACGGTTCATCACAGATTATTAAAAAAAATAGATATTCTTATCTTATATAATATACTTAATCGCTATTAACCCAAGCACCACTTACTTTACTACTTACAAAAACGATTTGCGCATTTCGTGAACGCAAATGATAATTTGTGCAAACCACATAAAAAAATACCGCATGCTCCTAAGACGATAACACTAGATATTTTCGTGTACTTTTTTTCGATTGAATCGGATACCGACATCATGAAACACGCAAATTATTTGTTTATGATGCGACAAGCGGCGGATTAGACTTCTTTGGTCAAAGTCTATATTATTCTAAAGATGCTGGTTACACAGTCTTGACGCCGGGATCAGCAGCTGTGAAAGGATTGAAGTCGCCAAGTTTTACTAACTCCACGGACTTTTCCCATAACTTCTTAGCGTATTCGTCGTTCAAACCTTTCGGAGCCGGACTGGTTACTGCACAATCACTGCAAACAAGGAGTTAGTTTTACAATTGCAGAAGATTTATTAAAAACCTGTTAAGCGCGAGTCGGACTCGCGCACAAAGGGTTTCATGCAACAAACTTTAAAACTGGCAAATAATCGTATCAGCTGAATGGGAGTCCCCTCAGATACTAATTTTATTTTTCTTAAAAAACAAACTGCTTAACTAATTATAACAGTTCATGAAACAGCCTGGTGACAGACGGAAATCTTAGTAATAGGGTCGTTTTACCTTTTGGCTATGAAACCATAAAAACCCCGCATACAAAGAATTTACATATTCTTGTAACTGCGTTCGTCTTTTACACATGTACGAATTGATGATGTATAGTCACATACTGAACGGCATTCCCAAAAAAAAAGTATAGTTCCAATTTTAAAATATCAACTCACCTATAATACAGGCCAGTCTCATTCGCACATTTCTCGTCGACCGCACAATATATTGTCGTTTGCGCTCCAAGTTCCGGCGACTTCATGAAAGGTGCCAGTACGAAGCCGATAATCTGTCGCGCTCCCGAGAAAAGAGTCTCGTTCAAATGACGGCCGAGTTCAGTTTTTATGACGCCTGGGTGGAGGCTGTATGTGTTTATGCCTTCTATGTTGTGCTCCTGTTGAGGAGAAAATATTTAAGGTGCTGATAGGTTTACAATTACATCCTTCTTTATCACACTTATACTTAAGAGTTGATGGGTATGTTAATTTATTATTACTTCTACACATGCAAACATTAAGAACTTGGGATTTAATATAGCTTATTCTCCAGAAACACATAGGATCGGAAATTTATCAGAGTGTGGGAAATATGTAGTTCCCTTGAAATAAATCTCGCAGCAAGTAGCTAGACGCCATATAGGAATGAAATTACCTTTAGTTTTGCTGCTAATTCTCGGGAGAATAATACGTTAGCCAGCTTGCTTTGCGAATACGCCTCGGCTGCATTATAATTTCGGGACTTGTAGTTCAAATCATCGAAATTGATGCCATACCCTGCAATCAAAACAGGACCATTAAATTAACCTATTTATAACAGACTTGGCATCATTCAGAAGATGTAGTAAATGTGAAACTTACTAGTATGAGCCTTAGAGGAAACAGTAACAATTCTCGCAGGCGTACTGTTCCTGATTCGCGGCAACAGAAGCACGGTCAATAAAAAATGTGCTAAATGATTTGTTCCAAGCTGCATCTCAAACCCATCTTCAGTCTCACTCTTTGGGCACATCATCACCCCTGCATTGTTCACAAGTATATTAATCTGTGGTTCCGTATCTAAAATGTTCTGTGCAAAGTCCCGAACAGACTTCAAGGAGGTAAGGTCGCATTTAGCTAGAACTATCTTGCCAGTATCTGGTAAATCTTTGCAGCGGGTTTCTATGTCGGTTTTCGCTTCTTCAGCCCTTTCTAAGCTGCGACACGCCATTATTACCTTGGCACCTGCAAAATATGAATAGCTGGTTAAAGACAATATTGAAGTTTTCATGCAAGCAAAAGTAAATGTAATGGAGAGCAAATGCCTCTTTAAATAAATGTACTCTAGGAAGTATTCAAAAGTTTGATCATCTTGGAAAAACATCTTATGAGCAAATAGTGTGCACACATTAGGTGCGTACAGAGTATGTAAGCATTTTAGAAATTTCAAAATTTATTAAAATTTTATATTGCAATTGGTGTTGCTTTAATATCTCCTGATTCTACTAGATATTGCACAAGAAGGCTAAATATAGAAATTAGCATTTGCGTATCATATCACAACAACACCATGACTTAGCATTATCACTGTCTTGTTCTTTGCTCATCTATCTTAAATGCCTATCAAACTGAACTTTGAACAACAGATTTTTTGGAACTTATTAATATGATGTAATGTTATGTAAATCTATACTAATATTATAAAGCTGAAGAGTTTGTTTGTTTGTTTGAACGCGCTAATCTCAGGAACGACTGGTCCGATTTGAACAATTCTTTCGGCGTTAGATAGCCCATTTATCGAGGAAGGCTATAGGCTTTTTACCGGGTTCGTGCAGAGGTTCCCACGGGATTCGGGTGAAACCGCTGGCAGAAGCTAGTATTTTATATTTTACAAATGGTGTCTTCAAAACCATAAGATCTAAAATGACATCATGATACTGACCTCTTTTGTAAAAATCTAAAACTGTCTCCTTCCCTATGCCAGTGTTACAGCCAGTGACTAGGGCAGTCTTGCCAACCAGCTTGGCCGTGCTCAAACATCTTCCACTGAACAGGGGCATGATGATGCAAAGATTGTGAGCTTCCTGTAATAAGTATTGTTATATTAGTTGAGTAATAATATCCATTTATGGTATGAATAGTTTACCTAGTATTTTTAAAGCATTTCTGCAACATAATGGATATTTTTAAGGTTATTGACCATCTTTCACATATTTTTGGAAAACCCTAAGACAACCCACTGACCAAATAATGAGAGAAAATAGTTTTATGATGGGTGAAGCATCTTAGTTTAAGTATTATATTATGGGAATGAAAACCCGATAGTGTATTGTGTGGATACAAATGGGAGATTTATAGAATCTATTGTAGGATAACTGTTTGTGCATAATTATAGTAATAACAGTAATTACATAGTGATTATGGTACTTAACTGACCTAATGCTGTGTTGCTGAACTTTGCTGTTCTATGCCTAAGTTTATGAACCTAATACATAACATGAATAAAAGTGATATTGAATACTACTTTATAATCATTCTACAGACTTTTAGAAAGTTTTTATCAGGCCTACATGGTATGGTTTTGTGCTACTTTTGAGACGGCCTGCGTGATATAGCAGAAAAAAATGATGATAAGAAGTTTGTACTTACGATTTCTGTTTACAGTAATGATGTTTCGGCTTGCAGTTCTATATAGTACTGATTAGATAAATTAAAATAACTGTTATGCTCCTGCTCCACCTGCGTTAGCGTTAACGTTAATGTCAATGGCCAACTACACGTTACTTATAGCATTAAAAATGCGTGTTGGCTACACTTACGCAAAGAGTTAATCCCTCATGAAGTAACGCGTTAACATACATTAAAGAGATTAAACTCAGACACACAAAATAATTCTAAAAACTAAAGCTTTCTCATTTGACCATTCCATTATCGTGCTCGTAAAATGCAGTTACAACTTAAACAAAGTATCTACACTCGTCCTTGCATGCGTGCAATGAGATGGCATTAATGTAGCCAACATCACTTAGCGCTATAAGCTACGCACTAAAACCCTTTGATGCGTCCAAAAAACCGACACCCGAGTTATCGCTTAACGTTTAATGCTATTTATATTGCCATTAGTATAAATTGACATTAAAACGTTGGCCACATCTGCGTAATGCCAAAATTTAACGCGTTAAGACGCAGGTGGAGCAGTAGCATTATAATACATAAATATTAATAGAAAATTAAACTGATTCAATAAAATTGATCGTGGCGGTCGTCGGTTTTCAAGCTTGGGCGAGTGTGACACTGACACACAAATTGAATCTGTCAAGCAAGTGTCAACGACCCACTGTCAACTGTCAGTTTGAAATTAAAACTTGACAGTTGTGTTGTCGGGAGAGGTGAATATTAGAAATATTTTAATAAATTGTTATAATATTAATTGGATTTCGTTTATTCGAGCCTAGACTATGAACAGAAAATATGGTGCCTGTTTATTTAAACTCTATCCTAAAGTAATATAATACGACCGTGTCATTGCTGTCCTCCAAAACACACTTCAATTTGTTCAATTATTATTGAAACTTGTATCAGTGATTCCTTTGTGATATGAATTCTATAACGTGAAACAAATTATGTTCATTATTATGAGATAAACGTGACTGCTTATTTACTGGACTGTGTAAAATCAACATACATATATCATCTCAAGGTTTTATTTTATATTGAATAGAACCTTTCACATCCATTGTAGTGAATAGCATTTATGTACTCAATAATACGGGACTCAGTGCCAATGGAGTACGATAATGACGAGAATACTTGGCGGAGGCCGTCGACGCCGAAGGTGGAGCGCTCAGCATGTCACCAGATCCCCAAGAGGTCCACAACCGTGGCTGTGGTAGTGCTAGGGTTGGCAGTACTGAGCTGTCTGCTGGGCTACTGTGTGCTCAGCGAAACCCTGCCTTATGAATCTAAGACACTGCGCCTTGTTATTATTGTAAGTAAATCATCTATTCTCTATTTTGTATGCACAGATTTTCCTTTATAAGACTGACATGAAAATTAGGTTTATTGCCTTTAATATTTCTAATTCACTTGAATTAAAAAAAATAACAAAAATCAACAAAAACTCTCGTAGATTATTCCCCTGTTAAGAGAAAAATATTAATGAATAAAGCTCTGTTCAAATTCACAATATTTTTGACAAAGTTAATTGTTACTGTTATAGTTTTTCCGACATGGTGCCAGGACTCCAGTGCAGCCTTACAACAGTGACCCGTACAAAAACTACCAATGGCCCGATGGACTTGGTGGACTCACTAATGTAAGTACAATATAAATACTGAATTTAGCAACTGATATTGTCATATTTGCAATTTACAAAGAGGATTTTCGGAGAAGACCAAAGACTTTACAGACTGAACCAATTTAAACATTTTTTCTCTATTGGGCAGGTATACTATTTCCTGGATAAATAGGCTACATTTTATTTCTTACTTAGAGAATATTCTTCTCCAAAATCGGTCTAGCTTAAAATCTCTGTGTAAATTCATTAAAAACTGTTATTGTTACATCAAATTAAAAATTGTATAATTACTGATTTGTTACAGCTTAGAGCTTTATTTACGCTTTTGATAAGGTTATTACTGTGAGATAAGGAGTCAGAAGTAGGTAATAACGTTAAAAATAACTGTAACAAACTGATAAAAAATCACAGTTTTAGTTAAATACTGTAATAATAATCATGTAGGTTTTAACTGTCTGTGTTATTGTCTCTGGTGTGTTTGTTGTAGTGTCTTGAAAATTTATTTACAGTTCTGTCCTAAAATATATGGTCCCACTGTTGAGCCTGACCCTTTTGTTAACAATTACAGGGGACAACATTTATACATTGGCAGCATTTTAATTTTGTTCTTTGAAAATGTCTTTTCACCACTCCTTCCTTTCTTTCAGGCTGGCAAGCTTCAACTGTATGAATTAGGCAAGAAGTACAGAAGTTACTATGCCAACTTTATACCTGAAGAGTACTGTGAGAAGGATGTCTTTATACGCAGCAGCGACAAGTCCCGGTGTCTCATGAGCGCCTACACATTCCTGGCTGGACTGTACCCTCCCACGGAGAGGCAGATGTGGCATCCAGAGCTGCCGTGGCAGCCTATACCTGTGCATTCACTGCCCAAGAAACTGGACAATGTAGGTTTTAAAAACAGCAAAAAAAGATTATTGTCTATGAAAAATATATCTCTAAATAACACAGGGATAATCATTATTTTCAATTACCTTTTTTTTCGGAACTATATTATCAGAACATGAAATAAGTAACTTAAAATAATTCCTATTTCAGATAGTTGCTGCAACGAAACCTTGTAAAATATGGAAAGCAATGTACGAGGAGAAACTGGCTGAAAAGAATGAAGATCCAAAGTTTGCCGAACTTTTTGATTACTTGAGTAGACACACGAACCAGAGTATGCGCAGTGTGTTGCCTGTAGACTTTCTATACAGTACTCTCCTAGCGGAGCAAGATGCAGGCCTGAAGCTTCCAGAATGGACGAGAACAGTGTTCCCCAGCAAAATGCGGACACCATTCATGCTGAGTTTGGCTCTGCTGTCTTATAATGAGACGATGCAGAGGCTAAAAGTTGGTGAGTATGTATTTTGATCAATGTTTTTCATAACCCAAGCCGCTACACCAAAATTGCTGTTTCCATCTATCTCTACCCATACAGGGGCTCCAAACCAGAATAGTAAATATATTATATATTTTAATTTTCAGGTCCACTTCTAAAAGAAATGAAGCAAAACCTCGATGAAACAGTTCGACACGAGAACGTAGACCGCTCTCTTTACGTGTATTCTGGTCATGACGTCAATGTGGTGTCGCTTTGGCGCGCTTTCGGGTTCAATGACCTGCTGGAGCCGGAGTACGGCGCCAGCATCGTGATCGAACTACATGAAGACATTGAGCAGGAGTCATTCTTTGTTAAGGTATGGCCTTGTGTTGCAAATTATGTCAGTATTACACTTTTGTTACAGTAATAAAAAAAATGTTCGTTGCGGATGATACGATAGGCATGCATTACCGTGTCATTACGAATGCGAAAGTAACTCCGTCTTTCTGTCGCGCTTTCACACCAAAACTACTAAACCCCGATATATAACTCGCGTTTCGTACACAAGCTTAGACCCTAGACAAATAAAAGACATGTTATAAGCTACTTTTATCCGGCTGCGGGAGATCCCCGAGAGTCTAATTGCTTATGCCTCGCTTGGCGACGTACTTATTCTACTTATCAAATATTTACTAACTGTATTTATTCCAGACATTCTACCGCAACAACACGAAAGTGGAAGTTCCTCTGGAACTGAAGTTACCATTCTGCGATGATCCCTGCACGTACACTCAATTCAGTCAGCACATCAGTAAGTTTATACCGGACGACTGGGAGACCGAGTGCGGTAATGTAGACAAGTAAATATACACGTAAGTACAAAGCCAACAAGTATAGGCCAGTCCCAATATTCTATCTATCTATTGTTCTGCTTGGTAGAGATTCATCATCATTATCATCTCAGCCGTAGGACGTCCGCTGCTGAACATAGGTCTCCCCCTTAGATCTCCACAGATACCTGTTGGAGGCGACCTGCATCCAACGTCTTCCGGCGACCTTTATAAGGTCGTCGGTCCACCTTGTTGGTGGTAGTCCTACGCTGCGCTTGCTAGTCCGTAGTCTCCACTCCAGCACTTTTCGACCCCATCGGCCATCTGCTCTGCAAGCAATATGGCCTGCCCATATGGTAGAAATACGAATTCTACGAGGCTAACATAAAAAGTCTATTTCTAGGAAGCAAATCAACACATAGGTAGAATATTGAGACCGGCCGTAAGTGAATCATTATACATATACGTATGTTTTGTTGTGTAAGATTGGTAAGCCCCAAAGTCGTGGGAACGAAGTCTTAAGATGGTCTGTGACCATGACCAATTAGTCTCAAGTGGCTAATTTCATTACTACATCCTTGGTTGATATTAATTACGTGGTAACACTGACACTGATCCTGCAGGTACAGAACAAAAGTGTGTCACTGTATACTCGGTTTAGAGGTCAAAGGTAATATGTTTTTTTTTTTTAATTTACGTACAAGTAGATCTGTCAGGAAAGTATATTTAATTGTAATGCTATTAGATATTATATAGTTTTCCAAAATTGTTAATGCCTACCAGTAATGGTCATTAGTTAATTTTTAATCGGTCACAATTTCGTAATCACAAACTTATTTTTGTAAGACTCAAATGCATTAGGTTTAATATTTACGAATGCCAAAATTGAGGCTGAAGAGTTGTTGTACGTATGACGAATAGATGTTTATGTATAGTATAAGCCTATATACTTTATTATTAACTTTAACAGTATACAAATGGTCACCGTCACAACAATATTTCAATTGTCTTCAATGAAAAAATAAATCTAAATCACGAGGAGTAATTCATATTGAGCACAAGTCCAATAGAGCATTTCCAATACGTACCTATTAATCGTTAACAATTGTTATTGACTATTAGAGTATTTAACGTGATTGAGGCCTAAGTTCACCGACAACATAAACATTTAGAATCTGAAAATTCATAGCAAACATTTGTGTTAAGAAAATTGACGTTTATGCTGACGGTGAATTTGGGTCTTAAGGTCATGGACACATGATTGGCACGGTAGGGTGCAGCTCCAACCCAGCGATTAACTTGTCATTTCAATATCTCTTAAAATGTACATCTCATAACACAATATATGTAGTCAGCTACCTAACAACAGTTGCATCGCGCCGTGACGTTCATGTGTGCCATGACCTTACAATCTTCTTGCTATGTGTGTGTCATAGCATATGGCTATCTATATGCGGTTCTGCGTCTGCACATATCGTATTCTCGAATATTTTCTTAAAACTCTTCTAGGTGCAGACGCAGACATTTATGCTTTATGGTGTGCAATCGAATTTCAAATCTCTTAAAATTTATCGAATTTTATATTTAAATAGCAGTTTTCACATTCACAGGGTGCATGCCAGGTACATTCCTTGTAGAGTGGATGTCGGATCTATTTAGTGAGATTTCTGAACTATTTACATTATTACCTGTCCACTTTCAGATCTACACAATTTTTGTAAGACTGTATTTATTGATTTTAGTGGTGATTGATATTTTAATTAGACTCGACCTTTGATAGGAATTATTTCTTAAGATGATGCCTAAACTTCTTATGATGAAGAACAAAGATATTATGGAACATAGCAATATTATGAATTTTAGATTTCGGATACTTCTTATGTATTAATTCTTCTTATAAATTGGAACATATTTTGTCCTCACAACTCAAGTTTATAGATACACTAATATTTAAGTTTTCTTCTCTTATCACATATTTAAGCTCTTAACACACAGCAACAAAAGGTAGGTAGGTACATACTTCTACTAATGTACTCCCACACTTTGATATCTTTAATTCTATTTAAAAATGCCTCTATCGCATTTGTGTAAGTGATTTTAAGTATTTTACAATACGTATAAGGTGCCGTAATCTTCTTCACACAAGGTATACTTATGTATTATTTATTATAAATGTATAAAAAATATATATTCAGCATTTCTGCTAACGAATGTACTTACTCTACAAATGATTTAGTCTGTACATAAGTCACAATTAATATTTCAACTGTTATACACAAAATGTAAATAGTTATAAATTAAATTGGTGTTGTATTTTATGAGTAATGTTTGTTCGCCTAGATCGGTGGAATTGTATTGCGCGACTGTATTCGCGGCAGCTGCGCCCACGCAACTATGTCGACACTTACGTATAAAGTGACAAAGGTATAACTATAAGTATTGTCTTTGAAAACAGGAAATATAATTGTCTATTCTTAGGAAGTTTATTATTTGTTGAGAATAAATGTTAGAGTTAAATTGTAACATTTTATTGTTGTTGTTTTTGTAATGTTTACTATTAAATATATTTTATGTGATTACTTTTGACTTTTTATTTCTTACACATCCGAAGATGAAATAATAAAACATGTATAAGTTAAAAATATTCTTTATTAAAGTAAAATATTTATAAATTGTAGAAATCAAAACAATAGCTTACGTAATTAATTAATTGGACGGCACATGAACAAATAATTTCATAAATAGTAAAATTCTTACAAATAAATGCGTGCATTACAATCACAAATCTTAACTGTGATTAAAATTATATATAAAATAGAATAAAAAGTACATAGTACATAAGTAGCTTAAAATCTAGATAATTGGACGAACATTTTAACTTACAATAGTGTCATTGTACCAAAAATGGTGTTAAGAATAATATAAAAATGTGCTCAATGCATGTACATACATAGGTGTATCTAAATGGCTCACATGTTCGGTGGAATGTTAATTTGTTACAACGCTAATAAAGCTTAATTACAACAATACGGTTTAAAGCTCAGTCTTCGCTAATTGACTCATTAATCTATGGCTTATCTGGTAATAATATGTATGTTGTATTTGTCTTCAACACGCATATATTATGGAAATAGTTGTCAAAGTAACATCTCTTTGAAATAACGGCTGCTATCGCAAAATTACAGTTTACCTACTCTAAGCTCGTTGTTCGATATAATTCGCATTTAAATACAATAAGAATTAAAATAATCCTATTTGATCTTTAAGTAGATACAAAAAAATGGTAAGGCACTCTTAAGTCATCATTGCTTACTGCCTATATTGTATCATTTCAATAAAAATATTCAATACTCCATTAAAAAAAAAATGTTAATTTAGTTCCCACAACACGTGAGTACATGTCTCTCTTTGAACGCCCTCATTGCTGTGTACACAATGATAGATATCCAGACGGCCACAGCTGCCCAAGCGGCGATGACTGCCAAATGCAAGGAGACACCTGTGTTGATGAAATCACCGCGGCGGCTGTTCGGCGCGTCCTTTTGCAAGTAGTCCATAAAGTCGTAAATTGCCTGGCAAGCTAGACGAAAGTGTATCGCGGTCGCGTGGTCCCCTGTGGCTCGCAGCTCCTGCAACACGAATGATAATTAGGTTATTATGATTGAGTCTCTCTCATTACCTAATGCTATTGTGTAGGTTCATAATTATGATGTTATGTCTCTTTAAACTAAACTTACGGGCTAAAAAAGTCTACTCATTCCAAATACTGGTCTTTAATTTGGAACCTCAGGTATGTAACATACCTACATATACGAGTATCAGTACATTACACTCCTAGTGGTGAGTCGGCTACCAGATTTTTACGTATAACGTAAGGAATTTCTCGGGTGCAGAAAACAGTTGAGAGGCCCATCCATCCCATAATGACTCAAATTGTGCTCAGTCCTCAGAGACGCGATGAGCAGCAGTCTTTACACAACATCAGAAGTCAGAAAATCTAACAGCCGTTCCCATCAGAGGGTATGGAAGTTGTAAAGTGCTCAAATGTGCAATGGACTGGGCACTGGCAATCCCTCTTTGTGAAAAACCGGTACTCAGTAGCACTAGATAGTATAAGATGATCTCAAACTTTTATTTGGAATTATTGGCTATTAATCCGGGATTAAAACTTTATCTACCAGTGGCGAAGGGTGGTTTAATGAAATAGGGAAGCCGCAGCTAAAAAAAACTGGGGGGGGAGTACTCAGGGATGGGGGGAGAGGTAATGGAGGTAATTTCTCAGTCCACCTTTTAGCACTGAGTGAGAGACTGTTAGAGTTGAGAGATAGTTTGAACATGTTTTCTCGAGGAATTCGGCAGATTATTAATATCTATAAAACTTTATTATCTTTACATAAAATAAGTTCCTTCCTAGAGTAAATAATCTGTCGGAAAACGTCTAATGCGATAAATGCTATCCTAGTCAAGTTTTAAAAGTAGGTACACTAAAAAGAAACCTGATGCAAACTGTCTACGTATCAAAATAACTCATTTCAAGGTAGGTCTAGGTCTCTCTATTTTCACTATACACACTGTACTTAGTGTACTTATACTGAGTAGCAGGTCACAGTGCGATCGCGGGGATTAGTAGGGACTGTAGGGAGTAATGTAATGATACTGCCAATTACTTAATCAAAATTATATACTTGGTGAATACAAAAAAATTTGTAAATTCCCAAGTAGGGTCATTAAATCGCGGAGAATCTTAACACCGCGATTCAGGATTTGCATAAAAATGCACAACGCCATCTATGTTGACATAATGTAACTAAAACACTTAAACTAACATAAAATATTGTACACACACGAACTATGTTATTTCCAAATGATACACACACTAATAAATTCAATTAAGTAATACAAATAACAAATTGTTAATGGTATTATCTAAAACAAAATAAGAACAATGAGAGTGAATTTGTCTGATTTGTTTGTTTACATATTTGAGAGCTCTAAGCACTGTCACTCGCGCGTAGACAGATATAGCTACTCTACTCTTGACGCGTTCTTTCTCGTTCACTCGCGAGTTTTGATTGGTGGAAGCCGCTCCGTGAGCCGGGTTACCGCTCGCCCATAGTTTGCGAACATCGCGCGGCGCGGCGTGGATGACGTCACGCAAGCGTAGTTTTGTATGGAGGAGGAAGCCGCGGCTTGTTTAGTAGGAGCAAAATGTTTCAAGTAATTTATAGACAATTTTTTTTACGGTGGTAGGCGTTTTGTTATACCTACATATTTAAATTGTGTGGTTTAAATGATTATATTAATTATACCTATACCTATATTATAACTTATACCTATGCTTCTTTCTTGAAATTCGAAAGGGAAGCCGATGGGAATCGGCTTATAAGGACGCCTCGCCACTGTTATCTACTACTATAAGAAGTGTATCTCATTGTTAATATTACAGATAGCAATCTGGTATATCCATTGATATACTGGAAAATATTAAAATTTTTGTTTTGAACCGTACCCACTACTTTAGGAAAGCCCCAATCCAGTTGTGAATTTTACGTGTCTATTAATTCCGCTTATCAATTAATTTACGCCGGATATAGAGGCTTCGAGACAAAAGTGATGATTACTTGATTAGCTATCTTCGTTATTATAGTAAACTAGCCGTTTTTCCGCGGTTGCACCCGCGTCCCGTGGGAGCTTCTGCCCACACCGGGATAAAATATAGCCTATGTTACTCGCAGATAATATAGCTTTCTAATGGTGAAAGAATATTTAAAATCGGTCCAGTAGTTTTTGAGTTTATCCATTACAACCAAACAAACAAAGTTTTCCTCCTTATAATATTAGTATAGATTAGCTTCCACCCGCGGTTTGGCTCGTCCTTTGAAAACTACTCCGCACACCGGAATAAAAAGCCTTCCTACCTACACTCTTCTTTATCGTGCCTTGAAAGAAGTTCCAATCGGAGTAATCAGTTCCTTAGCACGTTCAGACAAACAAACAAACACTTCAACTTTATAATATTAGTATAGATAGGTACATAGATTAAAGTAGATGTAATATTTCGAAGAGATAGGGATTGGTATATAATACCACATTCAGATTCTTGGAAAACACTTTAAGGCTATCTTCAGTCATGCGTTTCATCATCTTCTTGGCCCTTTTGGGCACCGCTTTGGGTAAGATATTATTGATAGCATTTATAAAAGCTTTCATAAATTCTCCTATGCTGCACGCGGAGAGGCCGAAGACGTTATAAAAATTGTCATTTCTACTCGCAATGCCCATTGTAGACCAAATCTTTTTTACGTTCAACCTTCCACAATGTTTACAATTTAAAAGAAAATGTTCAAATTGTAAGCTGTAGTAATTCGTAACCGGGTGCCATGCACGCGTTTCCACTTTCGCTGGCCTCGTCTCCCGTCGCCCGCGGAAAATATCAGGCGATTAGTATAGCGTGGCTTGTATCAAAGAGTGAAAAATACGATGCATGGGATGAAGAGTCATGTAAAACATTATTTTTTCAGCGAACCCAAGGAGCATGAGCCGTATAGTCGGGGGCACACCTACTTCCATCTCGGCGTATCCTTACATGACGAACATGCAGAGAAACGTCCTGGGTATCTGGTGGGCGCAAAGTTGCGGAGGATCTCTCCTCACTAGAACCTCCGTGCTCTCCGCTGCTCACTGCTTCCAGTACGTAGAAGTGTTTTTTTATTTGTTTGTTTCTTTGTCTTCGAAATTCGTAGCTACTTTTCAGAGTCCGAATTTAATAATTGAACTATAATTGTTTGTTTAGCGGTGATTTTGCTTGGCAATGGCGCGCAGTCCTCGGTAGTTCTCTCTCAGACAGCGAAGACATCGTGCACACACTCAACCGAGTTATTCTACACCCGCAATACGACCACAGTGCTCTGAACTTCGACGTAGCCATCCTGCACTTCAACAACCCAGCCGTTTACTCTAACAACGTGCAGGCCGGTAGCATCGCTGGATCTAACTACCACGTTGCAGATGGAGCCACTGTCACTCATATCGGATGGGGCAGACTTTGGGTAATTATCTACGAACTTATAAAACGAAGTCTTCCACCGCTACGGTCTATCCGTCTATACGCGATAACTTCAAAATCTACAGCACTAATGAACGAACGACGTACTTGGTTGCAATGTTACTATTTCGTACAAATATAACGAAAATCACAGGGTCTCTTAGCCTCGATTTTAAACGCATCGCCTAGTAATTTTTCTATTGGTTTGTCTCATAATATTTAACATCGTGCCAATATAAGCGTAAAAATAAATTATTATTTTCAGGATCAAGGGCCGACATCCCAGCAGCTTATGCGCGTCGACGTGAACATCATCAACCACCAACTTTGCACAGAACGTTACGCCTATCTGAAGTCTCAGGAGAACTATGGCTGGTTGCCCGACGTGACGAGCAACATGCTTTGTGCTGGGGTCTTAAACGAGGGTGGTCGGGACGCCTGCGGGGGAGACTCCGGCGGTCCCCTGCTACACAACCATGTTATCGTCGGAATAACCTCGTGGGGCTATAGATGCGCACATCCCCTCTACCCCGGTGTGAATGCTCGTGTTTCGTATTTCTCTAACTGGATTGTGGCCAATGCTTAGATGCGTTATTTTATGAGCTATGTGGTGTCTTATACTATCAAGGAATCTTTGTATGTGTTATTTGATGTAGGCTAACAACTTTCTGCATATTGACTCACTCTATGTTCCAAGATGCCTTTAAGTTTGTCAAGAAATATTCATTTGATTTAAAAAATAGAAAAATATGTTTAACATTTTCTCATTGGAGCTTTAACTGCTCTAACTCCTGTCCTGTGCTCTAACATTTATGGAAACACTTGCTTTAATTAGTTTTGGTTAGGGTCTGCCCCCAGCCTCTAGTCAGTATAAGTACATAAGTAGGTACATAGAGGAAATACCCAAGGGGAAGTTTTGTCACAAGTAAATTAGAGTTGTGGTCTTGCCCACAGAGCATTGGTACACACTATGGTAGATCTGCCATTGGTATTCTGAGAGGTGAACAAGACAAGGGTTTTTAAAGTATGGGGTCTTGCAGGGCTTTAAATGGCCCCTGTGCAATCAAACTTTGTCAAGATTATGGTTGGGAAATATGAATTAAAATGTAGTATCTCTGGCCCTAAGAGTTTCTAGGCCAAAGTACCACTTTCATTTTTATTTTATTATAATATAAAATTAGGTAAACTTACCCTGACTAAATATCCTCTATATTGCGTACAGGTCTTTAGGAAGCCATCAGTTAATATGGCAGCATGTACCAAAGAGTACACAGCAAACAGTCCAGCTATACACGATGTGGGTATCCAGCAGTATATGACTGAGTCATTGCTCCTGCTCACTCTCGTCCTTGTGCTCACTACTATTGACTCACCCTCACTGAAAATGAGTCATAGTGATAACAATTTCATATAAGATTCTTATGATAAATATTGTCTTATAGCTGAAGGTAAAATAGGTAATAGACTACTTACATTTCCTCCATGGTTGTAGACTTCTCATCCTCATACTGTCCAACATTGTTGATACACACTCTGTACATATGGAACAGTGCCATCACTATGGCATAGACAATAACAGGCAAAGGCGCGAACACGGCATACAGGCAGTATGAGTTGTGACCTCCATTGAAGTACTGGAATGTGCTGACTCCGTACAGAATGCAGCCGCAGTTGGTGTTCTCAAAGTAACCGCCGGGACACACGTCCAGCGTGGTCCGCCAGTGGTTGTACGGTATTCCCACACATAAGACAGACACGGCGAGGAATACCACTACAAACAAGTAGCTCCAACACAGACGACGTTCTGTTTCGTATTGATTCATCGTCATTCCTGAAAGAACTCTTTATTTAATTAACATTTCAATTACATTTAAGGAACCCAATAACATATCAACATACAACAACAAAACAGAAAAGCATACAAAACTTACCGAATAAAAACTAGAACTTGAAGTACACCAAAATTAGGATTACTAGGTCAGCTCATGTGCCAGGGAGTTATGTTGATAACGAACATAAAGGGCACGCGAATTTCTGATTAAACATTTGCTGAGATAAGATTACGAGTTTACGACTCCACACAACACAACACAGTTTTGACAATTGATGACACAATTGACACCTTTTCTTGGCTGTCATGCATGACAATAACAACAGTGCAGCGCCCGCCCTTAAAACATTGATTACAAGCGAGAATCGATTACGAAATGGATAAAAAATACGACAGTACAAAGCCTAGTGTTAAATCCACAAACAAATCGTATGAACGATTTTGTGGGGCATAGGAACAGAACAGGGTAGGAGGAAGAAAAGGCATTAATATTGTCTTATGGCTCAACAATGAATAAATCAATGATACAGCCTCGTTGGTCTAGTAGTCATGCTGCTCTGCCATGAACTAATAAAAAAATTCGGTTTTAACTCAATTGCAACGTGACAGCAAATAGCAAGAACACAATCGATCACAATTTTGCATCAAGTTAGATCGACTTTATATTTTTTAGTTTTCTAGCAACTATGCATACGATCCCACCACTAATGATAGCAGTAATCAAAATAAATGTCAAAATTCGAAAAACAGACTTGAGCTGAGCCCGAAAACAGTGAAATCATCACCATTCATAATAATTCAAGATGAAATTAAACAGTAACACTAAAATAGTTGGAAAGAACTTGGTACTCGTACCATACAGAGAATATCATGTGCCCAGGTAAGTTTTAGAGTTTCAGAAGATTTTGTTGCTAGTTGGGTCGGATGTCTTCTTAGTTTTAGTACCTATTTACTTTTTCAGGTACCACGAGTGGATGCAATCTGTAGAACTGCAGAAACTAACAGCATCGGAACCATTGACATTAGAGGAGGAATACGAAATGCAAAGGTCTTGGCGTGAAGATGAAGACAGTGTGTTTCATTCATGTATCTAACTGGCTGAAGTAAACCTGTGCCACTGTTTGTTTCTCGCATGATAGCTCATACTTACACAGAGTATTTTATTTTCAGAATGCACTTTTATAATATTAGACAAAGATATTTATGAAAAAAGTAATGATGAAACAGGTAAATAATGTACGAGGTTAAATGGAATATAATTATGTATTTATATTGTGACTTTAACTCACACAATTTATTTATTTCTAGATGCAATGATTGGAGACACAAATATATTCATAACTGACAATGAGCTTGCAGCAGGTGAAATAGAAATTATGATAGCGGAGGAGTCAGCCCGTGGCAAAAAGTTTGGATGGGAAGCTGTTATTTTAATGTTCCTTTATGGAATAAAACATATAAATATAAAACTATTTGAAGCAAAAATATCTCTGACTAACACTATCAGTATCAAAATGTTTAATAAATTAGGTTTTCAGGAAAAGTCAGTTAGTGAAGTGTTCCAAGAAGTCACCTTGGAAAAGAAAGTTAATGATGAATGGATTAGATGGTTGAATGAACAAGCACAATATGAAATACAAACATGTTGATGTACATTTACATGCATGTTATTTTGCTTATATAATTATACTACCCTACATTATAACTACTAGCTAAAATGAAATATTTTTATTTGTATTTCCTGCTACTGTTCCTCCCACGACAACTGTTCTACTCCCTACTGTTTGGCAAGAAACAAGGATTAGATTTTTGTTTATCAATCTGATACACCACTTCTACTTCATTCACCTAATTCTATAGATTCAGGCAAGCTTCTGTGCGTTTCCATGGAGGAAATTCATTTTGATTAAGATATATTATTGTGTAACCATTTTTTCGAAAAATTCTAGTTCACTTATTAAAACGTGTTCAAAGGGCATGAATAGATTACTAACAACCTTTTCAAGTGTTGTATTTGCACTTTAATGTCGACACGCAACTAAAACAAAAGTTTTTTAGGGTCCGAAAAAACAAGTACTTAGAATATAAAAATAAAGTGTTTCGTCTATAGCACAGCTGTAAACGTCAGCTGTCAATTTGCCGCAGGATTCAGGAGTTGGTTTTATTATCGTTGGAGTTTTTTCCGATTCGCGATTTACAATAATGTTTTTCAGAATATTGTGTGTGTATTTATTCGTCACGACTCAAACCTTATGTCGTGATGATACGGAGGTGAAATCAGAAGAAGACGTTGGAGTTAAATATGCGAACCGGTGTGAGGTATGCAAAATTTTAGCTACCGAACTGCAAGGAAGGCTCGAAGAGACCGGCAAAGTACACGATGTCATTGAAATTGGATACTCCCTTGACGACGTGCAACCTAAGAAGAAGACTAAATACCAGAAATCGGAACTAAGACTGATTGAATCATTGGAGGGAGTTTGTGACAAGATTTTGGAATATAACATTCACAAAGAGCGTCAGGATAGTACCAGATTCGCTAAAGGTATGAGTCAAACATTCAAGACTTTACACGGGTTGGTCGACAAAGGAGTGAAAGTGGACCTAGGAATTCCATTTGAGTTGTGGGATAAGCCTTCCGCTGAGATAACACACATGAAAACACAGTGTGAAAGTCTTTTGGAGGAGAATGAAGGAGCAGTTGAAGATTGGTATTGGAATCATCAAGGAGAGGTTGATCTGACCAAGCACTTGTGTACACGACATGCCCTCCAGGGAACTGATGACTCATGCTTGAATGAAAAGTTGACCACTGCTAAGGGGGAGAGAAGCAAGACGGAACTATGAGATTAAGCATTCTTTTAGGAAATAAAGTACAAGAACAATTTATATTTATTTAGCAGTCTGTGTTGATGAACTATGTGATAACATGGAGGCATTTGTATTATCATATCTAGTTTTAGTAAGTTCTCTTAATTAGTGGATAAGTGAAATAAGTGAAACAATTTTTAGGTCACCTCAAACTGAATGCCATAGTTTTTACTCAATACTTGTAATAGTTGCATATTATTGTACTGTATTGCATTGTGTGGGTGGAGCTATGTCATTGGTTGACAGGAATCAACTTTGAATGCTTTGGAAAGTTTGAATCAACCTTACTTGTATAACATAGACATTATGACCACAATTTTGTAAACCCAAGTTTCAATCTTTACATGTAATAATGATAATTTTGTACTGTTTTTATTTTTAACTTATAATAATAAACAAAGCAGATTCAAAATAAAAAATCATTTTTTATATGATCTGTAATAAAGGAAACACGAATAAAAGTTTAAAATATTAGGAAACAACATTTTATTCTTTTAAATAAATTCCTAGTTGTTTATCATTTAAAATCTTAGTAGACCTAATGTTAAATCCAATGCAGGGTGCAGCTCCCTGACAAATGAAAAGTGTTAAGATATTATTGCCATTTTATTTCATTATTATAATATAAGATGTAAGGATCAAATTCAAACAGCAAGTCAATCGCTGGGTTGGAGCGGTGCCTTGCTTGCTCAGCACTATGTGTGACTGTGTAATCTGTTTTTTCGGTGGGATACACGCCCACTGTCGGAACCGGGATCTGCAGCCCCGATAATGATAATGACGGATATCCATATTGTTTTGAATTTAGTTAGCTTTGCACTTTATCATATACTTACTCTCATTTCAAGAAATATCGAAGTTATTCATAATGGCAGGGTGTTATTATGTTGCACGAAAAATAAAACAAAAGAATCATTAATAAGCACCTTTTTAATCGACTGTCAAAAAGTGTCACCTAAATATATAAATAAAATTAATATCTCAACTCTATATTTTGCACCAGTTATCTTACACAATGGTATTTAAGGTGCTAACAACATGCAGCCATCCTGCAATCGTATTGGGGCGAGAAGGGAACTAAATTTACTTAACAAGACAAATAAATAGCTATAGATTTAGGTTTTTTTTTTATACGAATCACATAATATCAAATACATTCGCTCTTGTACTCAACGCGCATACAAAATTTAAACGTCGTAATTTATGCTATAATTAATGTGTGGACACGTTTGGGCCGGACGCACGTGCGCCGCGTTGTAACCTCGTTGTGCTAGTGGCGGCGCCGGGAGCCTAGAGGTAGGGGCTGGTGTCCTGGTACTCGTCGTCGCTGTCGTCTGAGCCGTCGTCCGTCAGCTGGCGCTGTGCGGCCGCTTCCGAGTCGTCAGTACGTTCAGAGCCCGATGCATCTGTCGAAAAATACACACATAAGTTGCTTGCCTTCGTGAACCTAGCTTTTGTCATCATAAAATTGTTTAAGTTTTAATTAATTGCAGCCGTCTGTATAAAATAATATGTTGTTGATTTCTAAAACTTTATTTTTTGAATGTTTCAATTGATCGCGTTAATAATATTTCTTCGCTTTATTTATGTGTAGGAAAACACACAAACTAATCAAATTACAAATAAGAGCACACAAATATTAAATCCATGCAACAATTCAACTCAACAAATTGTCTAGTAAATAAATAGTCGTAATCGCGTTAGATTTGTTAACTCGTTACGAGTATAATTTTCAAGCATCTACATTATACATAACAAGTGCATACTATGTTTTTACTAAAATAGTGTCAATCTAAACTACACACTCAAATAGAAGCTCGCAAATGAAAAAAAGGTGTGAACTGAACAGCCTAACACCAACAAAGTTGCCCACAGAGATGCTCTGATTGATTGATCGTGTAACGATTAACTAATCGAGACATTGTCGATTTTGTGAATCGAGAATTTTTAAAGGAAAATAAATGTTAAATTGCAATTAATGCTGTTCAGAAAGTAGATATTATATTAATATCTGAGCATTTCTGTAGGTCCTGTCGGTATACTATGTACTGTGAGGTGACAGTATCTAATACAAGCGGTGCAATAATTACCCAGTTACCTGCTTGCGGCTCGTACAGCGTCTCGTAGCGCCGGGACTTAGGCGGGGGCGGGGATACTGAACTCCTGCTACGAAACCGAAAATGTTGATATTAGAATTATGTAAAAAAAAACAATTTAATAGGACAAGAAAATTGATTTATACTATTTATATCCAAATTTTAGTGAATAATTTTATATAACGCTAAAGGATTTCATAAAATAACTAAATGTGCACGAGTTTAACCGGCTGAACTGGTGGATATGAAATTTTTGACAAATGACTGGCCAATCGTTCAAAGATTTGATGATACTGCAATTTTTACCTGTGTACAGGTGAATGTGAGTCTCCATTCTCGCTGGGTGGCGGCGAGCCTCGTGGCGAGGGCGGCTGGCTGAGCGCCTGCATGAGGCGCCCCTTGGACTCGTTCCAGATGTTGGACAGGCGTCCGTCGGGCCCGAACAGTAGTAAGAACGCGTCGATCAGCTCTCGAGACTTCTCTTCCCATTTCGTTAGGATGTCCACTCGCTTCTCGCCTATGTTTGTCATTACCTGAAAGGGGGGAGTCGGGTTATTGTATTGTGTCATCATCTACCTAGCCTTTCCCAACTATGCCTAGGCTTCCGATGGCATATTGGTATGATATAATTTGTTGTTTCATGCCCTTTTAGGGCTACAAATAGAGAAATTTAAAAACAATTGTTAAGCTTAGAACTGGGTGTGTCACGGTTTCTTTATGAACATTACTCATTCATCATCAGACCATTCCTTCTACTAAACGACATTTCTATTGCAAGGCCAGTAACACTATAATTATATCAATATCCATTTACAGTGAAAGAACTACAACAGCTTTAACACCAAAATTAGCCACAGAACCTTGATAAAGTTCATGAACTTTCTAACATTTATTCATATTACTATATTTACAAAAAAAGTTCGTTGAATCGGCAACAGGTCGCGTTTGTTGGCAAGCAAGGTCAGAACCACTCTATCTATGTTTACAGAAAACGCTGCCGACGTGGAGTTTTTTATACGATAATAGAAGGTTAAATGTCTCGAACTTGTAATCGCTATTTATATGTCACTGTTGTTACCTAACTCGGGATATATCAGAATCCGGTATTTGTTAAAGGGGAGAAAAAATTGTTGCTAAAATAACAAACTTGGCATAGTGAGGTGAGATACCTTGTTGAGAGATAGAGATGTTTAAGAATGGGGGAAAAAGATGGTGAATGAATCTTAATCAGTTTGTAACTTGTCTTAAAATGGTCTATGCCCTGATCACGTATTATTCATGCCATCTCGCTAATGGGTGTGTACCCAGCAGTAGCACATTAATAACGATAAAAGAACATTGAATCCTTAGCCAAGGATAGTACAGTATTGTTTTCCCATTCCATAGTTCATTACCAATAAAATATAGTTCACAATTCTCACCTTCTTCCCCTTCTCTTTAAGGTCATCCATTTTGTTTTGCAGTCGGAACTTCTTCTCGTTGAGGAAGCCGACATTGAGCTCCTTCGCGGAGTATCCGCGCGCGAGGTTGCGTCGCACGTAGATGTCGTAGTCGCGGACTATCCGCGCCACTATGTCCGATGTGGAGACGCCTGGAATAAAAGGGGAGCCAGTAAGATATTGTCTGGGAAACAAGTCATATTCTATTTGTTGTGTGTCATGAATCATGACAGTGGTTAAAATAATAAGTAATATGATTTGGAATGCGAGTTTATAATTTCTTGATACGTTAACTTTGTAGGTACTGAGATCTGGCTGAGTACGGATATAATTTTTTCTCCGGTTGTAAAAAGGCGTTCCCTCGGGAGGTCAATGTCTCAATAACTTATCAAGCGTTAGTGTGAATGATTGATTCATTTATTGCCTATGCGCTTATTTAAAAGTGTGATAAAGGAGATTGGGCAAGAATGTATGAAGTTTGGTCCAAATATCCACCACGAACGAGACCTAAATAATTAAATACTCCACTTAATTTAGAGTAACTTTTACTAAGAAAGTTAAAAAAAAAACAATGCCAAAAAAAAGTTATAGCCAAAAATGTATGTGTCCACTTCCATTTCCGCACTTTATCTAAAACTAAGATGAGTAAGACACATTTGCATATAAACAGCCCATATTTTTTTGCCCGATGGATGTACGAATCACTAACCAATTGAGGCGCTAGAAGTGCCTGAATATACTCAGCGGTTCCTGGATCTCAGAAAGTTCGAAGTAACTGGTGGGGTCTTCTCTATAATAATGAACAATTCTATTTTGTCAGAAGTTACAGAAAGTACGAAAATCGAACATCACGAAAAGTAATTGAAAAAATGAAATAGAAGAAATCTATAAAATGTTTTATTTGATTTTGCTATAACTTTTTTCTGGCATTATATTTTTTTTTACTTTCATAACAAAAAATGTTCTATATTTAACGGGCTATCTAGCCATATAGGTCTCGTTCGTGGTGGACATTTGGACCGGAATCGCCCATTGTCCTTTAATATTCAGTGGCGATTTGTAGGCACCTACTGTGGAAAATACTAAAACAACTCCAAAATACTCAGGTAAAATGAGAAACATTATCTAATGCTGTGTCTTATTATAATTTAAACCGGTCTCAACAAAATGCAATTTGCGTCACAACTCACAGGTGTTAAAGGATATGCAGATTGCTATCGTATTTCATATCAAATTTAATTAAAAAAATAGATACTAACAAAAAAACAGTAGGT
Organism: Helicoverpa armigera; assembly: GCF_030705265.1. Lineage (NCBI taxonomy): Eukaryota > Metazoa > Arthropoda > Insecta > Lepidoptera > Noctuidae > Helicoverpa > Helicoverpa armigera. Next base: position 4,541,942 of record NC_087124.1, on the reverse strand, counting down.
ATGTTATTCCATACCTAAAGTGAATATCTATTTAGACCGGGTTTATTGTTACACATACATTATCCTCAAGTATTACGTCAAAGCTTTTTTAGTCGCAACTATCCTGTTGCTTTTATACATGTATTTCCCCGATGTTTATCGTATTTACATAATGTTTATACTTTGTTTTGATACATACTAAGTTCTTTAAGAAAAGCTAGCTGGGTGTGATTTTCACTCACTACCTAAGAGAATTAATTTAGGAGTCCTAAGAAAAACTTTGATGTTTAATCTAACTTCACACACAGCCAGGACCAGGCTTCGCAAGCCAACAGGCATACAGTTTAGACCCAACAGTCAAAACCTAAAAAACAAAACACTGCTAGGCTCGCGCGAAGGATTAAGGCGCAAAATTCGAAACAGAAGAATTATCTCATGACGTGAACACATTGTTTTGAACCTCAGGAAAGATTTTAGAACATTATATAATAAAACAGTGAAATGTCAAAATGTTTTATACCTTCTGTCCTCTGTGTGGCCACGAACATGTCTTTGGCCTTGATGAGCGCGTACGTGTCCTCGCAGTCCTCGGTCGTGTAGGGGATGTCGTCGTGCGCCACGAAGTCGATCTTGTGCTTCTCCAGGAACTCCTCGTCGTACTCCCACGGCGCGTCCATTACCACCTGCAAACGAACAAACAATAAACAAATTAATTTTTGGAAACAACTGAAGTTATAAAAGGAATAAAGTAAGGTAAGAGAACAAAGTTTGGAGTCAGGGACTGTTTTGTAGACCCCTGGGCAGAGGTCCAAGGACTGTTTTTTAGAGCCCTGGGCAGAGGTCCAAAGTGCTTAGTAAAGACTAGGCTCTTTGGACGCTTGCCCAGGGTGCCATGACAATAAGAGTCTCCATTTTGCATATCAAGGGGTACTTATTGGGATATAAATACGTCAATGACAAAGGACAATGGGCAGATTGGTATACCCCACCAATAGCAATGTCATATATATCATTGGATAGGCCTTTTTATGTAGAAAAACATTTACTATGACAGCTTTGCTGAAATGTTTGTCCGTTCTGAGATATAGATCAAAAACTGTGCAAAAGTTAGAACCAAGTAATCTATTCATAACTCAAGTTTTTAAAAGAAAATCTAAGTACTACTAAGTGTTAGTCTTGTAAGTACTACCTGTTGTGCCCGTTAGGGCCCATAACTGTTATTGTTATTTAACATTTCAACTTTTTACTGTACCAACTGGATACTGGGCGTAGTGAGAAACCGCACCAATAGCAAAGTCATATATATATCGTTGGACAGGTCTTTTTAATTGGAACAATATTTACTATGACAGCTTTGTTCTATTACACTTAGTAGTACTTAGATTTTCTTTTAAAAACTTGAGTTATGAATAGATTACTTTGTTCTAACTTTTGCACAGTTTTTGATCTATATCTCAGAACGGACAAACAATAGAACAAAGCTGCCATAGTAAATGTTGTTCCAGTTAAAAAGACCTATCTAACGATATCTATGACTTTGTTATTGGTGCGGTTTTTCACTACGCCCAAAATCCAGTTGATACAATAAAAGGTTGAAATGATACATAATAGTAACAATTATGGACCCTAACGGGCACAGCAGGTAGCACTTACAAGACTTACACTTAGTAGTACTTAGATTTTCCTTTAAAGACTTGAGTTATCAATAGATTACTTAGTTCTAACTTTTGCACAGTTTTTGATCTATATCTCAGAACGGACAAACATTTCAACAAAGCTATCATAGTAAATATTGTTCTACATAAAAAGACCTATCCAATGATATATATGACATTCCTATTGGTGGGGTATACCAGGTCCCATATATTTGTGCCCATTGTCCTTTCATGCAGGTACTCTGGGTATCCTACAACTTTAAACAAGCGTCAATGTATCCCATGGTACCTAATTTGAGTCAATTTATCAGTTTAGCAGTTTGAACGTGTAACAATGTTGGTACCAAATGTCATTTACATCATTGTAGATAACAATGTATAGTGATAATACTGTAGTTTTCTCAATTAGGTACCTAACTTAAAAAAAATATTGTGGTTACGTACAAAAACATAAGTAAAATAACGTTTATGAAATTAAAAAAAAAACTAGTGTTGAAGGTTTTCATAGTCATAAAGCGTCGGGTGTCAAAGAGCACCCAATTAGCATTTACGGAAGTCATTCGACTCCTGTGGAACTGAAACGACTGTCTGAAATTAACGCTTACTCATGGTTTAACACACCAATAAACTTCTTAATGACGCAAACAGTTCTATTAGCAGATATTCGCTTCCATGTTTTGGTTATAGCTGACAGACCGCAAAAACCCCAACCGTTTTTGTGAGCATTTTTTGCTCTGGCAATAAAGCGCAAGGATGGCGCCCGCCGCAAAAACTACAGTTGTGTAAATAAGTTAGAAATAGCACAGACTGTCATTTCTATAGAGTACCCTTTCATCATACAGTAATATGACTGTCGAAATGTGTTACATAACGGTAACTATTACTGTAATGCCATAGAATTTCAGTTCGTTTTCTAGCGTTACTAAACTTCAGTTGTTTCTCAATTCAATGTCGTTTAAATTAGCTTTGACAATGAAAACGTATTATAAAAAGAATTGGTTACCTTCGAATGCAACAAAAAATTCAACTAGTTATGAAATAATATAGTCGGATGTGAATCTACGTATATTTCTCACTGTTTTATTAAAATTTTAATCAGGTCTAATTATTCAAAAAAAGTTTAGATGCAGCAATATTTTGTCTAAATTAACATAATAAATTATTTTTCTATTTAAAAATAGCATTTATTAATTTGTTCTATATTAACAAAACGAATGGAAGAAAATATGTAGTTTTGGTTAATTCCCAGTCACATTGAGAGGCAATCTCTCAAATGACGTCCGTGTACCCTTGCTGTGGGTCAAATGTTCTTAATTAAACGTGATCGAAGCGTACATTATCTTAATAAATCTTTAACTTTTTTTCTCCTTCAAGAATAAACTCGGAAGAAAAAATAACAGGTTTTCTGTTACTTACTGAAACCTGTATGACGTATATGCAAATGTACATTTTTAATATTCCTTGTTCCTAGGTCATTTACAGACAGAATCTATTTAATCATCTTTGAAGTATAAACTGGTCTGTAATCTTGTCATTTTCAATTTGGCACGGCATGGCAAAGATATTTAAATAACTAATTTATACAATTACCTCTACATAATTAGAAGAAAATCGGATTAAAACAAATTACTGGCAAAAATGAACTTGATAAAAACTCAATTAGTTGAACTACGCTACGAGTCATGAACATCATGAATCTCATTATACGAATAAAACCTAAGAAGCGTCTTCCCCAATTATCACGTGCAAGATAATAATAGACAGCCGCATACGACAATAGAATTGTTCTCGACGTAACAAAAAAATTTTAAGCTTCAATTTTCCGCATATTTTTTTATCTTTTCAACGTTCAGATGCACAATGACAAAAATTTGACCTGGCCTCATATGATGGCGTATATAAATGTGACTTGGGGGTCAACTATGACATACGTTTTAAATGAACCGTATAAAATATTAACCGTTAGCAGAAACGTGGTAAAGATTAATTATATCTAACTCATAATATAGTGAGTGCATGGCCAAGCAAAATTGAACTCTAAAACATTGTTGTGTTTAGATGACAGTTCTAAAATTTCAACGCAAAGTATAAACAAATGAAAACATCGGGTTCTGAGAACAGGGGCTGAGGACGTAGAGGTCACAGATATGATTGAGAGCAATGATGATCAATGACATCACTTCGTTGAATTGACTCAAAGGCTAAGCGCCATCAGCGGACACGTGAACCGAGGAGACTGCATATTGTGAAACGTGCGGGAGTTCAATACTCCTGATTTACTCGTAAATATTTGTGGCTTTTTATCCGTTTTTTTATATTTTATGGCAACGTGTCTTAAGCCATTATGTAGTAGTCTAGTCATAGGTAGGCGTTACAGGAGCAGGCTACCCTTTTATAGAAGTTCCGGGCGTAGTGCCATCGTAGTTCGGTTATCGGCTGTATGAGTTGCAAGGTATATGGGACAATGTCACCATCATTTTTGGTACCGGTTTCTAGTTAACTGTGACGTTATAATATAGCCCTAAGCAGTTCTGTCGGTGGAACTCTCACATACATGAGATTCAAACGATACTTATTATTCAATGGGTGTTCTTTAATGGCCTGTCAATCAGTTAGAATAGGAGGCTCCTATTATAGCAAGCGGTTGTAAAGCTACAAAGGGATACCATATACAGTGAGTCAGAAGTTGGCATTACCTCATCGACGTATCTGCAATGTCTGACAGCCTCATATCTCTCGTCCTCCGTCATGACTGTGCGGCCCTTACGACTGTGTGTTAGACTGTCACTGCAAACTGGAACAGAACAAATAAACTTATATTACTCATCAGGGTTTCATGCTTACTATAGTTGCTTATAATAAACCCAATATCAGTTTATAAATATAAAAGGACCACGTCAATAATTTACGCGGATCATGTGATGTCCATGTTTAATTCATTTGTTTGTAGGTCTGTAACACAAGCGACATTGCATGGCCCGGTGACTGACTCAGCTTCGACAGATAAAAAATAATCACGGTATGAATCGTGTGATACTTGATGATTGCTGAACTTTATGCCCATAATAATGTGTGATTCCAAGAACAGACCCAATTAAAAATATAACAAGGTTAAGGTTGCGAATGACAGTTCAATTACCTAAATATTACGCATGCCATTAGCTCGTTCTTAATGAGGCGTAGAATTGATTACACTAATCTGTCACACATGTTGAATATGTCTATTCTTGTACTCATACCTACAACAGTATCGCGAAATGCTAAGGATTTTATTTGTTTATTATCAGCATCGCATTGTTTACGCTTTACACGTGCGTAATCGGTTGGTCATTTATGTATCGTTCGACAAATCTACCAATGGAGTAATTTTATTCTTATCTTGATGCAGATTGTGGAGCCGGCAATATGCCAGATTCGCGCCTTGTGGTTTACGTCAAAAATAAGATTGCCGGTCGCGATTTCAAGTTAGATTACGTAATAATTACAATAACATTACGTGGCATTGTTCAAACATTTCAATACTTCCTGAAGTAACATGCGTCCATGCGTGTCGTATAACTGATATCCTAAAATGTAGGTGATGCGATTGTTTTGCTCCAAGCGACATTGAATTTAGGAATGAGGTGAATGCTCCCATTGTGATAATCAATCTATTGTATTCAGGTGCTCAGCTAATGGCTATTTAATTTCAAGAATACAAGTCCAAGGACGAACTATTTGTACTGAAACGTACTAAGAACACAAAGCTGGCCATTAATGTTTAATCGGAACGCGGTCAGGTAGTTACGGTAACAACACAATTATTTTTTACGTCGTTATTGTAGCCTGTGGTGTGATGGCGTGACAATATGTATTGTATATGTTTATATGCTGATACATCGTTGTTCATACTGGTCACGAAAATTCCCCAAGCACGTTTAGTCACGGGTGGTTCTTTAAACATCGATATCATAATGAAATTGTGAGTTAAAATTGGAGTAGACAATCTTTTAGAACAACATCCTATTACGAGGGAGATATAAGTAAACTGGCGTTACGCACCAAAGTCGTACGATGCACGGACTCAATGAGTCAGGCGTGGCCATCAGGCCATGTTGATGCAATCAAGTACATAGAGCAATAAAGATAAGGTTGCACTCACCACCAACGATTAGGTAGACGTTTGGGAAGACTGTCTTTGCTTGCTGCAGTTGCCTGGCGTGGCCTTGGTGGAACATGTCGTAGATGCCGTCTGAGTAGACGCGCACCTTGCGGTGTGCTGTGCCGGCGGCGGCGGCCGCGCGGGGGATGCGTCCGTAGTGACATCGTTCCCGTTCCGCTATCGCTTCTGGGTCTGTACTGTATGGTGCTGCATGCCTTAGTGACTGTAACAAAAATACAAATCATTATAGAAGCTAAAAATATACATTCGTTTAGATCAAATCCTATGGGGTGAACGCTCTTTATTAACAAAGTTGTTGGTAGTAGGAACATCGCCCATATAGAGTACAATACAAAGAATGCAAATTACGAGATTCGCTGAACAATATTAATGCGAGCTGCATTCATATTAGCCAATTGTATTCAATACTGAGTGCATGTTTGAATGCTCAAAGCAACCTAGGTACACTTAAGATAAAATGATATAAGGTCATTTAAATTAAAATTATTACCAATAATAACAGTTATACGCCTACCTATTCAATTTAAGGAATATAGAAATACAATGGAGCTAATTTCGATTTAAAAAATAGATATTTAGAAACAGATTTATTTTCTTTAGAAGTTAATATTTCACATGAAGTAATTAATTAAGTGCGGGTAAATGATAATTAGCAGATTATGTAGTATTGTTGAGACGTCAAGGTTCAAACGGCGCTGGGTGTCAGTGGCGACCGATAGTGAAGTGGCGTGATGTGACGTAGCGAGTGCCCGGCGTAGATTAGCTCGCGATTCATGGCTAATTATCTAAAGGCGCGTGAGCATGTCCGCTAGTGTTACTATCAGCGGATATCACTTATACACTGATTACAACAATGTCATTTTGTTTATAATTATTTTTTGCAAAAAAGAGTGAGAATTGAGATGTAAATGGTTCAAACGACATTCCAAAAGTTTTTTTTTGCATGACTGTATTAATTTTCAATCAATAGATATTTTTTACCAATATCTACTGAATATAATCCCATAAACTAAGCATTCCAATTGACCAATACTGTAATTCCAAAAAATAAGACTTTTTATATTTTTACGACATTTTAAACAAGGAACAATATTCAACAAATATTTTACTATCCCTAAGTAACCGACAATGTTTTGGCCAAAGCTTTCTACAAACGGTGCGTGAGGTTATAAAGGATCAATACGGATGGCTTTCACACGTAAGTTAACAACACCCTCATACATATAAATTCAATACCATGAAACTAAAACATTACATAAAACTGTAAGCGAACTCTTTGACGTTTTCAGTACCTATCAATTTGAAAACTATTATGGAAGCTGTAACGATTTCAAAAGGGTGGGAATGTAAGACAATAGTAGAAAGTCTATCTGCAAGAGTAGTCATATTCAAATGATTTCGTTGCATAACTTATCTCAATATTTAGAATTACTAATTTCCTAGTTCACATTACAATTACAAAAAGAGCAGACAATCATGTGATCGTAACTTTTACTTGTAAAGACACGCGTGACGCAGAAGTCACGTCGTTTCACGAAATTTGGGTCACATAACTATTCAACAAAGTATCGCACGTAATCTACGCGGCATACTGTCATAAGTGCATAATCATAGGTATTCTATTATGTCGGTATTTTGTTAATCTGCGCACGTAACAAATTCCATAAATTATAGAACATACGTTCTTAGTTTATAAGTACTACTTAACTCTCACAATCATTACGTTAAGGATTCTCATAATTTTGAAATTTTGTCGAAAGTTTGTAGGCTGACCACACCGAATTTCGTAAGAAAACAGGCCACATTTCGTAGGCTGAATTTCATGGGATAACTAGCCTCAGTTCGTAAAAGAACATGCCACATGGGATATACATATGTATAAAATGTTGCAGTATTAGCGTAAAAACCTATGCTAAAAATATTTATCGCTGGAACAGGAAATCACAGTGCCGCAAGAGGAAATATTCAACATTTATTAGTGGTTACAATTATGTATTCTTATTTTGTTTTAATTGTAGCTTAACAATTATCCAACACAATTGATTACAAATATCGCTTAGTATGTTGGAAAAAACAATCTGAGCTAAAGTGCTATTGACTAAGAAAGGCAAAAATGAAAGTGAACCTTGTAACATGTTTTCCTACTATAGTCGAAACATTCACATGTTTATAAACTTGTAAATTGTTCTATTCTACTTCCTCATTTTAGACTATTTTTGTACGTAAAAACTTTTTGAAACTAGCCCAACAATTCCAATTTTAAAACATACTACACTGGGAATGTTGCAGTCTATAAATATTATCATTTTTACAATAACATCAATTATCTGTAGCGTAATCAGAAGATCGATCACGCAAATCTCATGAATCAGCGTAATACGTAAAGGCAGCTTGAAAAACAATCAATTAATTAGATATTGGAGCGAGATAAGGCAGTGTCTGTGGTATGAAAAGCCTTGCAATCAATGTCACAAACATGTAAACTTAGAAAAAGTTAAAATTAGGCTTAAGGTCACCATAAACATAAACATCAGTTTTTCTAAAGACAATTATTGCTATTATATTTGTAAATACATAAACAGTTGCTTTAACCAAACTCGCGTTAATGTTGTTGGTTAACTTGGGCCTTTGTTAATTTTCCCGAAATAACGTAACTTTTGAAAAAAAAAGACAAGAGCAATGTCAATTTTCCGAGGCCATAAAGGCCTACTTGAAAAGGTTTAAGATTTTATTTTTTTCTAATAACAAAGCAGAATCACTTCAACTAATGGTTAAGTTGTTATTGTGCACTGTTAATTAGTGTCGTTAGAAGCATGATTTAGCTATAAAAGACTTAAATAATTATAATGATAATAAAATGTATCTATTCCACAAATAAGCTGATGTTACGTTAAGGCAATAATGCTGACCTTGTCTACTTGGTATCGACCTCGTGTAGGTATCGGAAATTAAATCGATATTCTATACATCTTTAATAATTCCCACGTGAATATCTACAAACCCCTTTCATAGCACTTTAAAATTTTATGGAAAAATACATTTAAGTTATTATTTCACGGTTAGCCAATACAATACCGCACTTAATTTTCAATTATCGTAAAAACGTGGATAACGTGAGATCGATTACGTAAATGCTCTTAAGTAAAAGCAATACTACACTCTAGACGCTGAAACAATGGCAGACTATTAAACAGTTTCATATTTCAGAGAACGTGTAAGGAAAGCGTTGGGGATACATTATTTATTTATAGTGTTGGTTTAGTTATGTTCCTAACGACAGCTTTAAATCATATTGTTGCGTCATCACGTGATGTTACAAAGTTCACTAAGTAATAAAATCGTCCAATAAATAAAATTGCTTTTTATTGATTAAAGAAACCAGCAGGTCATCGAGTTATTTGTGTACACTAGTTTTGTAACAATGTACACATTTAAGAAGTCGGACACTGGAAATATTCCTGCGTCTCAACCGGATATTTTAACTATTAAAACAAGGCCTAGTTAATAACCCAATGATAGCCCGAGAACGAGGGTCATTCTATGTGTAAATCATTTACTAAACAATAGATAAAAATAAACTGTACTGAAACAGTATGTTACAAAGATTGCTTGAAACTGAAAGACCTTTTTCATCACAAAATTTTCAGTTTTAGGCTTCGACGAGTCTTTGTAACCTATCAAAGCGGACAAAGTAAATCGATTACTAAGCTACCCAGCGTATAATTTTCTAGACCTTTGAGGCACCGTTTTTAGAGACTCAACGTAGACACAAAGCAAAGTTACTCACACATTTTGGCATTCAGGTAACGATTAACTATCGCCACAAACGCAATGATGATTGAATTCAACGCAGTTAGGAATGCAGGCGTGGGTTCCAACCGGCTCCTCCATTTTGGGAGGCGAAATATGGCGCAACACAACCAAAAAGGCGCGAAGGATCCACAATGCGGATACGAGGGTGCGAAAACGTGAAATAATTAACCACAAGTCTATTTCTGTCAGAGAAGGCCAGCTTTAAAACCCGTTTTGAAAATACAGAAAAGATCCAACCATTTACATGTGTAAAATGAAAAATGGTCACAGGATAAAGTCATTCAGAACTCGGGCTATACAACACAATCGTACGATCATCACACATTGAGATAAATGTAAATCCAGATTTACTGTTAGTAATTCTGTTACACAGGCCATTAATTCTCAGTTCCTGAAGTGAATATGAATTAGTATGAACAAATACGTAAAGTATAATTCGTTAACCTGGACAAACAACAGTAACTATTCATATTTTTCCTACGAGGTCAGGAGTAGTAGCATTTAAATATTTTTAGACTGCCGAATAATGAGTACAATGACCAATATAGTACCAGATATTCAATATAACAGTTATTCAGAAGATCTTGATAGCAAGTCCTGGATATAAACTTGACCAAGAAGTGAAAGTAGCTTTGGCCTAATTCAAAGCAGCTCGAAGTTATACCAGTCACTGTACTTGACATTTTCTGTGATAAACACTCCGCTGGAAATACCGTGGTCGGTGGAAAATTGAGATTGACGTCAATAATGCGTAAAAGATTTCTTAACCTTCGACTTAAACGACAACTGAAAACACAGGTGTTCCGCGTCGTTTGTTCGTGAACAGTTTATGACTTGATTCACAAGAATAGTGACGGCAATGGCTACAACTGCATAATGCATATACGTACGTCAGGTTATATAAGTTCTAGTTCGATCTAGTTTGACTATCACATCTTCGCACAGGAGTCGAGACAACAGCTTCATAACACTTCACTAAGACTTTCTAAAAAAATACGTCTACGTCCCATGACATCGAACTTGAACCTGGTTATTTAAAGCGTGAAGAAATCGCCTGCATGCGTTATCCAATCACAACACTTGGGAAACAGCAACCTTGGGCTACAACCAGTTCTAAACATTTTAACGCATAATGTAATTCGATTTGATACATGCGCCTAACTTAGCATGTCAGTACCAACAAGGCTCACGGCGAATGCTCTCGAAAATACCAATTGCTTAACTTGCGATTTTGTTGTTCATTTCAATGAGTTTTCGTCGGCTTACGTCACACCGGTTAATGCAAATTACCAGTGGCGAAGGGTGGTTTAATGAAATAGGGAAGCCGCAGCAAAAAATGGGGGTACTCAGGGATGGGGAGAGGTAATGGAGGTAATTTCTCAGTCCACCTTTTAGCACTGACTGAGAGACTGATAGTTTGAACATGTTTTCTCGAGGAATTCAGCAGATTATTAATATCTTTAAAACTTTATTATCTTTAGTTAGGTATATTAACTACTAGAATCTGAGAAAACTTGGCACTAGAAACAATAGGTACATTTTAAGTATTTAATTTACAACGGCCTGTTAGCCATTGATATTTATCGTAGGTATATGTTTCATAAATCCGTCAGGACGTTAGTAATTTTAATATTGACGTGATATTGGTAGTTAATTCACTCGAGCGGCGTGCCCGAGTTTTATAACACGTTTTTATTCTCAAAACTTAACCTTGAAAAACAAGTTCCTTCCTAAAGTAAATAATCTGTGGAAAACAGTCTAATGCGATAAATGCTATCCTAGTTAAGTTTTATAAGTGTGTACATTAAAAAAAAAGAACCCTGATGCAAACTGTCTACGTATCAAAATAAGTCATTTCAACGTAGGTCTCTCTATTTTCACTACACATACTATACTTGTACTGAGTTCCAGGTCACAGTGCGATCGCGGGGATTAGTAGGGAGTAATGATACTTCCAACTACTTAATCAAATTCATATACACGGTGAATACGAAAAATTATTAATTCCCAACTAGGGTCATTAAATCGCGGAGAATCTTAACACCGCGATTCAGGATTTGCATAAAAATGCACAACGCCATCTATGTTGACATAATGTAACTAAAACACTTAAACTAACATAAAATATTGTACACACACGAACTATGTTATTTCCAAATGATACACACACTAATAAATTCAATTAAGTAATACAAAGAACAAATTGTTAATGGTATTATCTAAAACAAAATAAGAACAATGAGAGTGAATTTGTCTGATTTGTTTGTTTACATATTTGGGCGCTCTAAGCGCTGTCACTCGCGCGTAGACAGATATAGCTACTCTACTCTTGACGCGTTCTTTCTCGTTCACTCGCGAGTTTTGATTGGCTGGAACCCGCTCCGTGAGCCGGCTTACCGCTCGCCCTTATGCCGCGAACATCGCGCGGCGCGGCGTGGATGACGTCACGCAAGCGTAGTTTTGTATGGAGGAGGAAGCCGCGGCTTGTTTAGTAGGAGCAAAAAGTTTCAAGTAATTTATAGACTTTTTTTTTACGGTGGTAGGCGTTTTGTTATACCTACATATTTAAATTGTGTGGTTTAAATGATTATATTAATTATACCTATACCTATATTATAACATAACTATGCTTCTTTCTTGAAATTCGAAAGGGAAGCCGATGGGAATCGGCTTATAAGGACGCCTCGCCACTGCAAATTACATGTATACAATGTGCCTCAACTTCACTTCTTTCAAGTAAAACATTCACCTGCGAAGAGATAACTAATCCCAGTAATGTTATTTGCAGTAGAAACTGTTTGTTTGGATAGTGGTGTATGACGGAGCTTTGTGTAAACTTTGTACAGGCCATACGCAAGTCTTTACGCGAATGCCAGTATTACATAAATTCAAAGCTGAGAATCATAAACGAGTCTCTCGTGTTAAACCGTGCAAATGTGTTCCGCATTAAAGCCTGGAGTCAGTAACCGTTCAAGATCAAAACACCTACGTAATGGCATGGCGGTGTATTTATAGCCAGCTCAATAACTATAATTATAGTATCAGTTCTCCATCATCAGTCAGTTACAAGGTTGTAACACTTTACTAAAGCGTCATCATGGTGTCATGACGACTACTGACTACATTTTACTACATCAAATCAACATTCAGTTTATTTGGTTTCAGTTCTTCTTCTTTTAGTTCCATGGATCTTATGGGATCACTTTTATTTAATTCGTTCTTTACCTATATTAATTCTTCTTCTTATGTTTTCTCCAGCAGTCATGGTTCTCCATTCTCTTCATTACTCTGAATAATTTGCATTAGGACATCTGATTCTTTCCAAATTCTTCTTCTTTCGTGTCGATGACGTGTCTTATAGTGTCAGCTCAATATACCGCCACAGCGAGAGCAAATGATACCTTTTATTGACCAGGTTATTTCGAATAGTTGTTAAAATCTTTATCGATTTCATAAAAGTACGGTCTTATTGTAGTCTCAAAACAGGAGGGTCTTAGTAAATCCCCGGCTCAGCCTCTACATGCCTCTACAAGCGTACTTTTTGGTCCTGGCCTACCAACAGCGCAGCTAAAACCTCTCGTTTTGAAACAACCAGGATTTAGAAAGTGTATTGTGTCGTAATTAATGGTATGTTTTTTATAACTGGCAGATAGTAATAGACGCTAATTAGACAGTCATTTGCATTCTCCGTGGAACAGGTGACAATGGACATTAATTACGTAAATTCAATGCCCCCGGTAAGTCATTAAGAATTCTACATTATTTACACGAGTTCACAGCTATAACATCGTCTAGTTTGCTTTGCGCTTATCCTCATACATGTGCGAAAATGTATGTAGAAACTTTCTATGGAGTAGACAAACAGACAACCTTCTGTGGTGCAGTGGGTAGCACTAACTTTCACTCATACTTGAACAAACAATGTAGTCTTATAGCTTGCAACTAATCTTTCACAATTTGTTTTTGCTTTTTTATGTCTCGACTAACCTCGAGCAGGTTCTACAATTTTTAGCTTTTTGTTACAGAATACTTTTATAAGTCAGGTTGATAGTTATCGATACGTTGAGCACAATAGGTTTGAACTAAACTGAACTTGGTTTGCCAGTGATTCGTAACTATTCGTAAGTAAAGAAAGCAGTGTTACGCCGGCAAAGAAGGAAACTATGTGGAATAGAGGTACTCACGGTGCGGTCCATTATTTCTGGTTTGACAAATCCATTTTTCCTGTATCCATTGAGGCTGGTCTCCAAGGTACCGTTGACATGGCCATGCCCGTTTGTGAGTGTCGTGGTTATCGTCAACGCTGACATCATCAATTATTTAATGTCTATGAACTTAACTAAAAACTTTACCGTACGCGATATAAAATATTAAAGCTATAAATTAGGAACTTGCATTATTATTTTTAATTTTATTTTCTTATTAAAAAATATCGGATTAATGAAAAAAACAGAATATTTTTTCCAAAATAATAAACTTCAAATTTGATTGAAGCTTGACAAGTTTCACGTATATTTTTTTTCAGCTAACGTACGTTTCGGGCTATGTAGTTGAGGACCGGTATTTTAAGTAAACAACGGAACACGCGAACTCCACGAAACGATACGAGTGACTAAACGATATAGTGAAGCACGGAGTCGGCGTGAGGAATGTTTCTGGTGCGGGCGCCGGGTGGGCGCGGGTGGCGCGCGGGGCGCGGGGGGCGGTCGATGCCGGGTGGCGCGACGCCGACGTGGAGGCTCGGCAGACACGCGACGCTCCACGAGTCGCTCCGAAGGGGACTTTTCAAGCCGAGACGAGCGCCGTCGCCCACGGACGCCCCAAGCAAACAACCGCAGAATGCAATCAGACCGACATAATGTCGCACTCCTGACACAGCGCTAAGTGCTCACTGTTTTATGAACCCTGCATCTGTGCAAACAACTTCCTTTCAGACCAAAATTAACACATACATATAGCTTAGCCGTAGTGGTACTTTATGGTCTAGCTGATTTTATTATTCTGTAAGGTCCCACATCTTTTATCATCAAAGTGAACCACCATGCTTCTAAAGAATGGTGCTGAAAACCAAAGTAGGTACAGAAGAATTCATGTCTTTGCATCACATGTAATTAACGTTTTAATATACATTTTATCACATCGTACGATGTTGATAACGAGTTGGTACATAAATTATAAAATGATATCAACACCAGTGTCACCAGTCCTCACAATCGCAGTGATGACACATTTTAATTTGTTAATTGGTGTGTGGCTGATGCGCGATGGTACTCTAGTTCCAATAGTTTCTGGAATGTTAATCATTACCGGAGGAATGTGTGTAATCGTTAAGAACATAGATAAAAGTTACAGGTAGGAATTCTTCTTCGAATCCTTTGCTCGTGCTACATTCTCAAATGGTAAGCGTCTAGAACTTGAACCTGTTTCTTTAGAGTTCGATAGCGATTTTGCACATTATGTGATAAAATATTTACGATATATCTACTATTAACAGTTTTTCGTTTATATACCTCTAATTTAATATGCAAAATGTAAATATGTACAATACATGTTCCATACTCCGACACGGTGTGACAGCGTCCTTGCGCTACATTTGGGCATGCCTTCTTGGTTTGTTTATCTATTTACATATCGTATTTAGCAATCCAGTAAATCGGTGTTATCCATATCTGATCGCCACTAATGAAACCAATGCAATTCTTTAAAGACAAATATTGCACTTTCGAAATTCTTCTGAACATTTGACAAACAGATGACCAGCCAAATTCTCGCATTATTTATAAATTCATCCTTCACAAAGATTAACGATTTGGCTAATTAAATTGGAAAAGTAAGAGTTGTTTAACAAGCCTTGTAATTGGTTAATCGGGAAAGAGTCATAACTTCATACGTGACTTGGATGGACAATTCACTTCCTCAATCATTTACATACTTCAGCAGTTCTAGAACATTGCATTCGAAATATATTCTTATTTTGTGGGTCTACGAGGGCAATAATAAACTCTGGTGAATGAATGAAAACTGTGTGTTCTTGTCACATGCAGTTTCTTTTTTATGTTGGCTAAATGTAGGTCAGGTATGTTTTCAGTGCTCTTTGGCATTATAAGAACGGTCTGGGTGCTAACGATCCGTCACACTGACACACCAGGAGTAATGCGATAATAGAGCCGGCTACTGAGAATATTTCATACTGGAACACGCTTAGCCAATTCGCATAACACCTATTATTATCGTTTCTTGTTTGAGTAGCCCCGAATCTTGACATTTCTCGTACAAACTAGCACGTCACATGCGCGTGCGTTCAGCCTGAGATTTCTGACGTAGCCTCCTCACCCGTTTTAAAAGTTAGCAACCTTGGAGCATGGACCTTTCAAATTCCTTTATTTCGCTGAGATGATTGACATTACTAAGATTATGTTGGCAATTTTGGTCTTGCTCGTTCATTCGGCATTACACTTTATATGCGCAATCTCTCCATTTTACGCAAGTCTCCTAAATTATGTTTTGAATTGTTAGGATTTTATTTTCAGGTGTACAACACTTCGTTATTTCTAATCATCCGCCAAGTTCGTACATTTGTACGCTTGGTAAACATGTTTGTCGATTTGTTTATTGTTTTCACAATATGGACGAAAACAAAAGCTGAAAAAATAATAGCACCTCCAAAGTCACCTTGCAAGACATAATAGATGTTGATGAATTACCTATTAAACACCTGCAGAAACCATAAGCCACTTTTCTAGTTAGTTATTTGCTTCAGTTACAAAATAAGTTTCAATGTCATTGTTATTTATTTCTTTCATTTCCCTCAATCAAAGATACTGTTCGAACACCAGCATAATGGAATTAGTCACGCTTGCTTAATCGACTGAAATCAAACTGGTAGTATTTACTTCAGCTGATAAGACTTATCGTTATTGTGACACGTGAGGTGAGATTAACGCACATTTAGCGAATACGTAGGTACTGTACTGGGGATTATCTGCGTGTTTGTAATGAGGATGTAATGGGTCCTCGTTGTAAATGGAGATTATTGAAGGCAGTGCTTTGATACTTGATATCTTTGAACCGATCAAGGAAAATCTCAACACAGTCGAAAAAAATATCTAACCTCGTTAAATTGTTCACAAATGGGTTAAGTGTACCGTTACTTGTAACGGGCTATACAATCACCAGAGCCTTAACCATCTTTGTGAGGATAAAGACTCAGGCTGCCATGCCGTCCTGTTTTGCTTAGATTTTGGTAAGGATTTACGTCTCTTTTGGGCCATTCAAAAAAGGTTTCGATACAATGTTCGACACGCTGTAGACGCTGGTATTCTTCCTTTTAAAAACAACAAGAAGCTCACGTGAGCAACTGCAGCGCATAATCAACAGAGTTAAAATAATTTTATTACGGTCTCAAAATATTTCTAAAAATACTGCAAATGAACAAAGATTTACACGAGATAATCTCACAAATATATCAACCGTTATCTATTTTTAGAATATAGTTGCCCTCACTAGACACGGCGAAGGCAACGACCGGCCCACTAACCGAGTGGTGGGCGCCAAGCGAATGTCTCCAACACTACAGCTGCGGCCTGACTTGCCAACACTGACATGATTTCATTACGATAGCTACAGCTCGAAGCCAATAATACTCCTACTTCTATACTTCGGACTGCACGTGAATTGGGAACAATACTGCAATAGTGCAACGAGAAAGCAGAAGATCGAAGATAAATGGTTGCCAGTAAAATGCGATAGTGGTTGAATCACTTTCAGCTATCGCGCTTTCGATTTGGCAAAGATATTTTGAATGTGCTGCAGAAGATTCTACGATAGTTTTAATAGAGGCGCATGAAATGGTCTCCTCGGATTTCCCAGAAACGGCCTAATCGATAATAGCAAGCAATGCGAGTGCTGCTTTGTTATACGGCAATACACTAGCGTGAAACTTGGCGCTTAAATCTGTTAAAATGTGTGTTTAATGGAATGCTGCCTGTTTGGTGTGCATGTACCGATTCAAGGCTGCATCAATTAGTTCATGGCATGCCTCACGACACGCCGCCATAACGTGATAACTGATGATAAAGCGGGAACCATTTCGTCAAGCGTGTTACGTAATTCTTATTATGATTTGATTTGCCTCTCTGCCGCTACTGATACTAACCTTCGCGCGTAGTAAGTGTACGAGAACGACGTTTTTTATACGTGATACGCAGCAGATACTTCCTGACAGGCTGTTATCAGGTCTTATCACATGATTGTGGAATTCGTAAGAGCATGCACAGGTGAACGGATATATAGTATTGTTATGCACCTGACGTAATTGTAATTTGTATGTAAAGCGACAGAATAGACTCCATTAGAGAGTGAGCGTTACGTTTCCAACTTGCCTTTTCATACAGAAATGGCTTGCAAAATCACAGAGCAACGAAAACTAGGTTGAAAAATATAGATCGGAACTTGTTCACCGTACTGAATTTGGCAATCTCCAAAGCGTGGGATTTTTAGATAAAAATAACAAAACCCAATTTGAATAAGGGACGTGTTGGTGTTCTATGAAAATTGCGGGGGCGGTGTGATTAACCATGGGCATTGGACATTTTTTATTTTTATTATTTTTTATTCTAAAAGTGTGTATTCATATTTTTCTACGTAATATACAAATAATCAATGAATATTATAAAGGTAAATAAATACAAGTACCTCTACCCCGAAAAAACTTATGTTACGAACGTGAGAAGAATGAACGCAAGGGAAACGCAGCCAGATTCTATAAAGGAACCTTCTACTTAAGCATGGTTGTTAAGTACCTGCCAGTGGCGGATTTACAAACTTGCCGCTAGTAGGCCATTCAATTTTTGCCGCCCCTAATGATTGTGAACTTAATGATATTTCTGTCAGTTACTTACTAGATTATTTTTGCAAGCCTCTATGTACCGAAGAGTTTAATGTTAACAAGTTTATATGACAGCGACTTTGAAGCGTAAAACCTCTGTAACTTTTAAACGGCTCAATCGATTTTCATCAAACATGTCTAAGAACACTCGCTCGTAAAACACCTGTAGTACAAAAAAAAAACTAAATTGAAATCGGTTCATTCGTTCGGGTGCTATGATTCAGTGGCGGCGTAGCATCGGGTGGCACCCGGGGCGGACTACCTATTGAGCACCCCCCCAAAAAAAACGACAAATGTAAATGTAAAAAAGCTTTTCTGTTCCAAAATCAATAATTTTGTACCAAAACGAGTAAAAAAAAACCGCCGTAAAGTGAAAAAGTCGCGAGCGAAGCGAGCGCGAATTTTTTTGGGTCACAAAAATACCTACCCAAACAAGAGTGGAAAAAAAGCACCGCAAAGAGTAGAAGGCGCGAGCGTAGCGAGCGCGAAATTTTTGATGTTTGGGACGCAATAACACCTAAAGAAATCAGAAATAATCACTGTCAAGTGAAAGGCGCGAGCGCAGCGAGCGCGAAATTTTTTGGGTCTTGGAACACAAAAATACTCAAACAAGTTTGAAAAAAAACCAGTGTAAAGTGAAAAAGCTGAGACCGCAGCGAGCGCGAAATTTTTCGAGTTTTGGGACACAAAAGTCTTCCACCTCATAAACAGCTTAGAAATCGTCAGTGTAGAGCGTCAGTTGTTTTTGCTACTTCGGTGCTTTAACTTTTTGTTAGATTGAGGACTCAAAAAGCGCAGAACAAACCAGGAATGATGAAAAAATCGCGAGCGAAGCGAGCGGATATTTTATTTAATTTTTATTGAAACGCTATTAGAATATTTTAAAATTCATGATCACCTAAGTACCTAAGTATATATTACAGTTTATTAATTTGCGTTAATTAATCGTTTATATATATGTATTGTGTACTCATATATACTCAATTATAAAAAAAACCTGTAAAAAAATTGCTGAATTTGCCGCCCCTCTAAATCTGCCGCTCTAGGCACTGGCCTACTTGGCCTATTGGTAAATCCGCCACTGGTACCTGCCTAATTATTTAATTAAGCTCGTAATGCTTCGTCGTATTAGTATTACGCGCGTAGGCACGGTTCCCATATGAGAAGCGCGGTCAGTAATCACGCCACGCCGCATACTTGGCGCCGAGCCCAAACTATTGATTCATTTAGCTTTCATTTTCATATGCCTGCATAATGAAAACATAGGTATTGACCACTGCTAGTAAGGGTGCATTTACACGGTGCAAGTATCTGGCGCATGTTGAGGCACATGCGCAGGGTAGGCATTTTAAAAACGTGCGGTACAGGCGGCTCGCGCATGTACCACAACCAAAATACCCACCCGCGTGCTCTTGTCACTTGCGCATGTTATCTTGCTCCAGCTACATGCACCGTGTAGACGCACCCTAAGTGACCAGTATGTCCTCCATATACATGTTTATTATTTCGCACAGTGCACCACATTGACGACATGCAATGCGATTATGTGCAATTATACAAATTATAATGTTTTCCTGGAACATTGTGTCGATAAAAGCAAGCGTGATTTTTTAAGGAAGTTGTTTATTGTACCCATTGGACTTGTACCTATGTAACTAAAATAGCCTTAATGTACCTACATTATCAACCTTTAAGGTGAATTTTGTATTTTTTATTTAGGTAGTTAAGTTTGAAACTTCAAAATTATTTAGTGTAGTTTGGTAAACCATTTTGTTATTAAATTAGCTGTTAATTTCCTTATTCTTATAAAGATATTGTTGTAAGTATTGTTCAATACAGTAAAAAGTAATATAAAAAACCTAAACAAATTAGTCATACTTGAAATTACATCAATGTAATTTCTAAGCTGTGATTACACATCAAATTAGTAGATAAATGGTTTACATGATAATGTTATTATGTCTTTGATAGCAGCAGATGCTTGATAAACTTATTTCTGAGTCAAATACTATAAATAATTCTTTAAATATCCCATTTTACTTGAAACATAAGGCCTTAATATGGGTCTTTGCATTAATTTGTTACAAAAATATATTCCAGAACACTAGTTTCTAGTGCATCTCTGCTCCAGATCTGTGGAACAAGATTATACAATTGATTGGATTACCATCAACCTGGTTCAGTCTGTGTCCACTGACTGATTATGTCATAAGGTTACTGGAACAATGAACTAAACGCTGATCCACTTAACTGTAACCACCGATTAAATATGTATAGGAACTGCACTTTCATTTGTTATGCAGTTTTCAGGGATTATCATATGTGACCTAATAATTCTTGAGAAATGTGTGTCATATGTTATGTATTATACAAAACGAATTATGATGATGAACATGACAAATAGTTTGATTAATATGAATATTTACCAGAAGTTTAGATTTGAGAATATCAGGTCTTATTACTCATACAGTTACAGCAGGCACATGATTCATCACTAGCTCTCTCAATAAAGATTTATACATACATACATAAAAATACAGTGTGAAGGTTGCTTAGAACATCTCCCGCTACACCAATTTGAACCATATTGTTTAGGAACATGGCACAAATTAGTAAATCACTTGGGTAATATAGTTACTCACCTTTCTCATACAATGCACAGTGATGATATGGCATGGAGTGCAATTTACGGTAATTTAACTCAAATGGTGTGTAACCCACCATGTTAAATCCTGTTGCATAAGCAGTATGCCACTTGTTTTGTTATTGTATGTACATTGTTTTGTGACTTTGGAATTTTGTAATAAGCATGAATCCACAAAACTGTGCATAGAGTATGGCATGCCGTATGGTACTAACCTGCAAAGCATCTGTCGGCGCCTCACTGGAGCCGCTGACTATACTGGTCTCACTGCCATTGTGCCCCTCACCACATCCAACTTCAGTTAATTTGATACTCATTTCTTCTTCGCTGCTGATCCGGGTCCTCTTGCGGGACATTATCACATTGCCCGCCGGCTTTAATGATTTGCTCTTATTTTCACACTTGACAACTTAACAATAGGGTTCACTTTTTGACAACTTTTTAAGAAGAAGGTTATTGTAATGGATCTTCCTTGAGTAACTGTTTACGACGACTGTCCAAGCGTAGAGCTCTGACAACGTGCAAGCGGCAAGCCACCTATTTGATTTACGGTTACGTCTCGCAGACTAACAAGAACTAAACTTATTAAAATTGTTACTCGGTTTCGATTTCAAGAAATCATTACACACAATGGCATCAAAGTACTGTTGGTTATTGAGTCTGCAATACAGTAATTTAGAAAAATAATTATTAGCATTTACTCCCCAACTACAGGCATGTAAATAGAGAATTTTCTATTACGACACTCGGACTTTGACAGGCCAAAACGATATTTAGAAATTGACACTGACTGCTCTGACAAATGACATCTATATCAGAGTTACCAAATAAGAAACCAGTACTCGAGAGAAGGGAAGCGACATATTTTTCGGTTATTACCTATTATAGTTTTAACAGATTTATGTCATGTAAAAAATTATGTGAAAATAATAATAATAATGACGGTTAGTTTTTAGGAGTGAGCCACTATAAACGCTAAAAAACACTATGAATGGTGCAATTTAATAGACTAGCTCGCCTTTTTATGATCAATAAAAAAGGAAACTTGAGGTGCAAAATGGACACATAGTTTTACTAATAACCATTGAGATAGGAATATACTAAGAACCTTACAAAGTACCAATCACAACGATCATAAAATATTCCCGATCAGTAAAACTTCCTCGTATTACATAGCAACACAGCTCCGAATGTAACATACAGATTATAAAATATCGTTAGCAACCGTGCGGTAGATGCGTTCACAAATAAAAAGCATCAGATGACTACTGATACGCTGGGGCCCGATTCTCCTAATTTTACTTAAGCGACCTTCGATTGACGTTCGACTGCGATCCAATCCCGACTCGCTTACGATTGAAACGTATGTGGCATTCCGCAATTTTTTCTTTAAAATAAACGTTTTTATCCTTTTCTGTCATTCAATAATGATCATTTTGTCTGCAAATGATTTACGATTGCAATATGATTGTAGAGCAAACTCCCGTAGACCAAAATCACCAAAATAGCAGACCAATCTCAAACCAATCGAATCTCGTTGGAATACGATTGGTCTTATATAAGTAGCAGAATGCCCGATATGGTTAAACTGCTATTGCGATTCGATTTTGACATTATTAACTTAGGAGAATCGGGGCGTACGAACGGACCCTAATGATGGCTCCACACGTTGGCCCCATTATCGGCCCCAACGCTATTCGTGCAACGTGTGGATCAAGAAAATGGCATTGGCCCCAACGTTAGGGCGAGTGTTGGTAGTTGGCCGTCTTGTGTCGGAATTTGAATTTTCATCAAAGGAATCTGCGCGATATAAATGTGCACTCATCACTATAAACGCGCTCAGAGCAGTGTCGATTTCTGTATCGGACATCTTCACATTGGCCCTGACGGGACAGAACTAGTTTATTGGCCAACGTGTTGTACGCCTCACCAAAACGTTGTAACGAGCGTTGGTACCAACGTGTGAGCTGGCCTAAAACACATCTTCGCTTTGGGTGAATCTGGGCGTCAATCTGAAGCAGTGTCGCTTCATCTTTATACACCCTCAGCCGTTATGATGATAATGATATTTTCCTCATTCATCTTGGTGTGCATGATCACTATTCACTAGTTATAGATATATCGAAAGGTGACCTTTCCCTGGATGGTAAGATAAAACACTATTGCCGTCATAATAACTATTATTATAAATGGGCATGATTTTTTGGTTTATCATGAACTTTCTACTAAAACAAGCAAATGTGTAATGTCAAATAACTTTTATTTTAGTTAAACAAAGAAATGTATATATAATATTATATATATTTATTGAATAAAATTATATCTTATAAACAGATATGACGCCTCGTCCATCGCGAGAATCAGCCACCAAATTCCCATCATAGCCGAAATATGGCAAACTATATAATAAAACGTAAATGCAGACGGCCCAATTGTTTCCAAAACATTTATTTTCATAATAAAAGAACACGTGAATAACGTTCTACAACAAAATGTTAACCTAGCTGCAGTGCCTTTAGGCCCGATACAGTCTCTACTTCCATACAAGCTCTCAATGTGTCACCAACATTTTCCATTATGAAAAAGGCGAGGTATAAACGCAAAAGTGATAAAGTAAAACTTTATACGAACAAATAACTATCATTATAAAAATATTATTTAATCCACGAAGGAGAAACAATAAGTGTCGGTACATGATAAAACATGTAAGGCTGAATATAATAATGCGTATACGCCTAACATTTCTTTTATAATAACTTCAATAATCTTTTAAATATTTTCTCATCATAAAAAATTGGACCATCCCCATTATAGTTGCTTACAAAATACCGACATTAAGAAAAACAACTACATATAAAGACAATGAATATGCTCAAAGAGGTACTAACACTTTTATGGCTCAAGCATGAAGTAACTTCAAAAATTAGTATAAAAATATATCACAGCAATTTAAGTTAGCCCAACTGATATTTTGCTGAGTGAGATCGAAGAAAAATAATCCTCGAAAGGAAAGAACAACTCGTTAAATACAGTTTACAATATTATAATTTATCTGATATCAGTCATTTCATAAAACTGGGTTTAAACTCGTCTAAATGACAAAGATATATTTTCAATTACAACATACAACTTTTATACACATAGTAATAGTTGGATTGGAGGCGGTCAATGGTTAGTGATGCGCGAGAAATGGGCGTGATGAGGAGAGCGTGACTGCAACGGAGAGCGCAGGTGCCGAGTGCCGAGTCGCGGGCCCGTCCGCACTAGGTGGACAGCGCCACTTGCAGCGCCTCCTTGTGCTCGCTGCTCAGCTGCATCAGCACAGCGTTGAACAGCTCTGCGTTTGTCTGCGACCAGTTATTGTTTCGTTACAAAACATTCTTTTACAGTCGTTACTCTTTAGACTTTAAATAGTTTTTATTGCTTACCTGTATTTGCCTGACGAGAGCCACCATCTGCGCAAAGACTGGGTTATCAGAGGGCACGGCGTCCCTGAGGAATGCCTCTGCGAGTGTGGCGATGACGTGCTTGGGCGCGTCGGGGGACGCCAGCGCCGCGTGCCCGCTCGCAGCCAGTTCACACAGCAGTGAGTATACATGTGGAGCTTCTTCTGTGTCTTCTGTCACTGGCAACCATGTCAGCCTAAAAACGTAAATACATTTTATATACAATGTCAATCCTAGAATATCTTTAAACTATAACAGAGTTATATTTGGCAAAGTAAAAGTTAATATGGAAAATAAAATTCATCACACTGAAGCATGTTATTTTAAAGTATTTTTTTGTGTTAACTCCTTTAAGAAAAGAATATAAGTTCCAGCTTTTTAGGTAATTTAGTGAATGATACTCACCAATGCCTAATAATTTCATCCCTGTCGATCTGCGAGTGGTTATACTTGATGATCTTGGCGACGGCGGAGATGGCGTTCTCTGTGGCGTTGAGGTTCTCGAGGGCGCGGGAGGCGGGGTCGGCCACGAGCGCGGCCAGCAGCGGCACGGCGCGGGCCGCGGCCGCCGCGAACACGGCGCCGCCGAACTGCGCCAGCACGCCGCAGCCGTACGCCGCCGCCTGCCGCACCTCCGCCTCCGGCTCGCGCAGCCCGTTCAGCATCGGCTCCAGGAATATGTCTTGGTACTTCACGCACGCGGGTCCTGTCACCAAATGTTATAATCTTTACTCTAGGTTTACAGATTTATATTTGAAGTCCAAAAAAACGCTTCGTGGTAGAATGTAGGGAACCCCGTACAAGAACGGTACAGTAAAAATTACTGTTTGCCACTCACCTCCAAATTCGATAACATCATCGAAAATGCAGATAGCCCACTGGCGGTCGGAGTAGGGGCGGCCGGGGGCGAGCAGCTGCACGAGGTGCGGCAGCAGGCTGTCGAGGTGCGGGAAGAAGCTCTCCCGGTAGGCCGACATCAGCGCGTGCAACACGTCTGCCACGCGGGACAGGCCGTATACATCCTCGTTATCTTCGTCTGCTAGCTGCTCTTCTACAACCTGGATAAAATACATCCATACTATATTATAAAGCTGAAGAGTTTGTTTGAACGCGCTAATCTCAGGAACTACTGGTCCGATTTAAAAAATTTCTTTCAGTTTTAGATAGCCCATTTATCGAGGAAGGCTATAGGCTACTTTTTATCCCGGTACGGGAAGTAGTTCCCACGGGATGTGGGTGAAACCGCTGGCAGAAGCTAGTAGTAAGATAATTGTCAAGAAAACTAAATTCGTGTGAAAGTGTGTTAATACAAAAACGAGTGCACATTTGGAACACAAAGATACAATGGTACATTGGAGACACAACCATAAGTATTATTTGTTCTATGTTATAAACAAAATCAATTTCAGTGAGGCTCACCTCATCGTAATCTTCGTCAGAGCGCTTTTGGCGGCGCTCAGTGGCACGTTCGAAATGTTCTGTCAGTAGTTTGTTGAGGATGCGCAGGACCTCTGCCATCATCTCGTCGGGAAGACATCCACCGCCCAACAGCTCGATACACTACAATCATAATGGAGATTATTTTCTGAACCTTTTCTCTACTAATATTAATCAGTACTACGGAGGAAGGAAAGATGAGCGGAGATGTCATAAGGCAAGTAAGTCAGGGGCCTTTTAGTACACCGAGTAACGTAAGTTATGACTTTTCCGTTAGTCATTTTGTTCACCATGATCAGTGCTGAGTTAACCTACCTTAGCGAGTACGAGTTTAACATACCTTAGCGAGACTGTTGAGCAGTTCGACCTGCACCTCCTGCTCGGGCTCGGAGTCGATGGCCTTGAGCAGCTCAGGCAGGATGTAGGCCCACATGCCCTGTATGTACTGCGGGCCGCGGATGCGGGCACACTCCAGCAGGTAGGGCAGCGACTCGGCCGCCGCCGTGCGCACGTTGTCGTGGAAGTAGAACTTCAACATCGGCACCATTAGCTTGACTACGTCTTCGGCGTACTCGGCGAACTCTTCCTTCAGCTCGCGGGCGTAGCACACCAGCATGTCGCAGGCAGATGCCTTGTCTTCCAGACCTGACAATTCGTTTTGAAGTTATTTCATTTGTTACAACAATAGAACAAATTAAACAGCTAATGCTATTACATAATTATAAAGACCTGTTTGTTTGCTTGTAAAAGCTATAAAACTATTGATTAGAAAAACTTTCACTGTTGGGAAGCAAGATTATTCCTGAGTAACACAGGCTATATTTTATTTGGTTACAAGTTCCTCAAAGACGCGAAAAACCCGCTAGTAGTTCGTACTAAAAATGCTGTCTTTTCACGAAGTTACACTTGACCCATATTTAAAATACAATATATTACCGGCAGTCTTGATGCCAAAGTTCTGTTGTTCGCCGAGCGTAACGAAGTGCCAGTCGAGGTCGCCCTCGATGGTCTCCAGATCATCGTTATCAAGCAGCGCCACCTCGGGCTTCATGGCGGCTGTTCGCATCACTGGCTCCATTACCATCGGCAAATACTGAGCGAATTTCTTGCCTGGAACACAACAAATTGAAGTTGTTACATTGAAATAAAGACTTATAAAATCAGAACACCAAAGTTGCTATACTTATAATCTATTTATTCAAGTGTAACTTACCCATAATTCTGCAAATACGCGACCACGCGGAAATAAGGTAAGATGTTTGCGGGTCGTCAGCGGGAAGCTGCTCGCCTTCCGTGTGAGTCTTCAGCAGCAAGTCCATTACTTCAGAGGCATCTGATGTGAACTTCTCTTCACCTACAGCCAAACCTGTGGAGCATGATAACCATTTGCTACAAGTATTGTTTGATTGATCCTATATTAGTTACTAGCTTCCGCCAGCGGCTTCGCACGCGTGGTGTGTTGATAAAAAGTAGCCTATGTGTTAATCCAGGGTATCACCTATCTACATACCAAATTTCAATCAAATCGGTCCAGCCGTTTTTGCGTGATTGAATAACAAACATACATCCATACATTCTCACAAACTTTCACATTTATAATATAAGTAGGAAAGTAGGAATGAAAGTAGGAATATAAGTAGGAAATAGGATATAAGTAGGATTCTGTTTCAAATACTAATGAAATTGAATTTACTACATATTCATTTATATCTTACCAATAAGACTGACGCACTCAATGGTCTTGCCGCGAAGCATTTTAAGCTCGTCGGTTGTAGCATTAGCAATGATGTACTTGAGGCAAGGCATCAACCTGTCGTAGTAGATCACAAAGTCCTTCTCGACGGTGTCGGCCACGGACGCGATCGTCGTCACTATTTGTTCCAGCACCAGTTTCGTGCCGCGTTCCACCAACTACATCATAAAAGTTAATTATTATTCTTTTATTTACAACATAATAGTAAAAATGACATTATTGCTTGACATATTATTATTAAATGTATGTGAACTGAGATCCATATCTCTCTACAGAGGGAGAAACGGAGCAAATGCCACATTTAATCTGCCAATGCTATGGAAGTGATTTAACCATTGAATGAGTTATACCACTAACGAACATTGGGTACAAGAAATCAAAGCAAACTTGATATCTACCTCCTTGAATTTGGTGGTCAAGATCAATTCCAACTTGCTCATCAAAGGATCCAGATACTGAGTCAGGATTGGTTTAGGACAATCTTCACTGAAGTTTACTAAAGCAGCAGCCGCGTGAGCCTGAAATAAGAATAAGGCGTATTAACCTTGCATTAAGCATATACGGTCATAGTATTCTAGCTATAAGGTTGTTTTATGACCCGACATTATGTAGGATGTACATTTCTCTGTTCTATTGTCTTATATCTTCCTCCTACACAAAATCGGTCACCGATTTTCGGGCTTGGGAAGCCAGCCTTAATTAAAGGGTTATGTTACCTGCACGCGGGGGTTAGCATTGTCATCGAGCACCATCAGGAGGCCGGGCACCACCTTGTCATGGAACTTCTTCTCGAACACGGGAGCGAAGTCGGTGGACATCTGACCCACGGCATTGCATGCAGCGTAACGTACGCGGGGATGCTACCAGAAACAGGGAAACACATATTAGAAGACAGAAATACAGATTAAAAAAATAAATTGAAAATTTTGTCCCTGCAGCTGGCTACGAGCTTTCGTATGCATCCTTAACAGCTTTTTCATAATAGAGGCCTAATATTATTCATACTAGTCATGCAACATCATATGGGAATACGAGATCATGATGTAATTGTCTGTGAACTGAGATCCGTGACTTTCTATCAAATAGAGAGAAATGGAGCAATTGTCACATTTAATCTGCCAATGCTATGGAAGTGATCTAACCTTTGTAATGGTTATACCACTAACGAACATTGGGTTACCAAACACAATGGACAGTTGAAACGCTTATTTACAAATATGAGACCTGTGACATCATGTAACAATAAATGAACAATAGCGCGTCAAAATGCGGGTGAGCGGGGGACGAGGAACGTTACTGTTTTCGCCTTTATATGCGATCTTTGGACTCGAACATTTTTTATAATACCAAAAATCGTTGAAAGATGACTCAAAGAGCCCGAACACCTCGTTAGTTCACTCGTAATTGATCGTTTTGGTCATGACCACCCTAAAAAATTAACCTAGAAGGCTTAATTAGTACTTACAGGGTCAGTAAGATAATTGAGGACAGCAGAGACAACTTGGTCAAGCATCTGTTCCATCTGCTTGTGGCAGCCCTCGCCAGCTGAAGACACAGCCATGAGAGCGGCGTGACGGCGGCGCCAGTCTTCATGGTGCAACATCTCCGGCACCTGGCCGACGATCAGACCCAGCATGGTCTTACCACCCAAGCCGCAGCACATACGGTCCAAAGCTGATTCAGCAGCTACGTAATTTCTGTAAAAAATATATACCTTGTAAGATTAAAACTATTCATATTACAATTTTTTACCATTTGTAAAGGTTATTTTGAACCTTGAAATGTAATCAAGGGACTGACACCCAAGTGTATAAGGAACACCGAGTGCTAATTATCTTGTTGTTTTCTCTAGTAAAATTCTTTACAGCTGCATCATTAGACAGAGCCATGTTCAGAGAATTTTACAATATCCTATTGTGATGTCATAATTAGATAATGCTGAAAAATATTTTTCTTTGTTATGTCATGGTTTGATTGATGACAATACTGACTGTTCGTTATCATCCTCGGCGGCGTCATCTTGCATGGACCAGTCGGGTTCGTCATCGAGCTCGCACATCATCTCGAGCACGAGGGGCGTGAGCATGCTGACGCCGTTGGGCACCTGCTTGCGCACCATGGCGGGCGCGGTCTCGCACAGCGTCACCATCGCCTCCAGGGCCAATTGACGCCAGTTATCCTCTGCGTCAGTGTCGCCTACCACCTAATGTATAAAAAAAATTACAACTTTAACTATCAACTTACCAAGTCCCTCATCTATTGGTGAAACAAAACACTGCGCAACAATGTTTGCTAAACATCGTTTTGATATTATGCGCTTGTCAGTTACGCATTGTTATGAAAGAATGTAATCAAGGGACTGACACTCAATTGTATAAGGAACAAAGAGTGCTAATTATCTTGTTAATTGCTCTAGTAAGATCTATTATGGCTGTATCATTGAATATAGCCATTTATAAATGAATCTTACAGTGTATTTTTATAGTAAACATTATAATCGTTTATAGTAATTCCTTCCTAAACAATGAATATTAATCAATGTAAAATATTGTTATGAATAAAGAAGTTACATACATTATTAATATTAATTCATTTCTATTTCATTACAATAAGTCTACGAGATATCACGCGATTCAAGGGCAAATTATGTGCGTCATAATCGAAAATGGCAAAAAAAAAATATTAAGGCTCGTCCCACATAAACTCGGCGCGACTCGGCGATATTTATGTCTGGTCCGAAATAAACGAACTTGAGTACCATTTTACAGAAAACTGTTTCATGTTTACCAGCCGCGCCTTAATGAAACTTCCTTCTCTCGCTATTACCTGTAGTGGATTTAAATAGATTTTTTACTAACCTTAATGCACACTTGGAAGATGGGCTCGAGTTGCGGACGCAAGAATTTTGGAGCAGATTCAGCCAGTTCAATGAGAACTTTAAGAGCAGAATCATCATCACTTTTCTCAATTGATTGTACAACAACCTGAAAAAAATATTCTTTATAAACTACTACCTCTCTAGTTCAAACTTTGGTGAAATTTGTAGTAAGTAAATGTCTTGAGAAGTACTATCAAACTCCATTCTATTGAGAATGGTGTTAGCGAAATTCCAAATTTAATATTGCACATACTGGCAGTACCACACTTTAAAATAAAATGGCTACGTAAATGATGTGCGGGAGCCGAACTCCAATTATTCCTAATGACTTTGTAACTTAGATTAGAACTACTATAAATTATGAATGGCGTTTCTGCGGCTTGCTGTTGAGATGCTTGTCGCATTTTTGTGTTATGCATAGATAGGCATGATTCAAAAACTTTTTTACTGTTCTTCAACGTCTGCGCCGATTTTAGATGCGATTGTTTTGAATAACAGCGATAACAAAAGTAATAAAAATGTTTTTTTTTTTTACAGTAGACACGACTGAATGACAGTCGTCAATACAAACGCTAACCATAAGTTTTGATTTTGAACCACCATACATATTTAGCAAGTTGAATCAACGCTTTTGAATGAATTATATAGTTATTTTATCTGAAAAAAATACGATAAAACGAAGTTTCTATCTCAAATACGTAAGTATATACGTCTATCAAAGTTCCACCGGTATCAATACAATAGAGTGATAAAAATCAACTATCAAGCACAGTCAGTCTAAAAATAGAGCCAATTGTGATCATTCAATGTCGAATTCATGGCGCTTTGAATACACAAGTGGCCAATTACAATTGCGTGCCGTAAACTTATGATTTTCCAATTATTTTTCATTACTTACATATTTTCATTTCAGCAACTGTTTCGAAAATATTTTCATAAAGCTTGTTTAGCCAGTAATTCTTCAATTAATAGTGAACTTGCAGTAAAATAGTCTTACGTTTATCGTGTCTTATGCGTAGTGACGCTAAACGCTCATCATCTTATTAAAAACAATAACAAACTTTTTGAGCAATGACCAACCTGCATCAATGGAAGCAGTAAATCACTGAAATGTTTGTGTATGGCAGGCTCTTTGTCGTGAAGCAGAATGAAAGCGCCTACGGCCTTCACGGCCTGAACTCGGAGAGCCTCCGATGTGGATTGGAGAGCGGTCAGCAACATGCGCTTGATAACAACCAGGTTCTCATTCTGACGGTGCCCAAACACACCAGGCACTGACCTGTATTACAAACATTTCAAATCTAGACTAGTACAAAACTAAATAAACTCTATTTCAAATATCTACAAAACCATTTTATTTAAAACCTAACGTTATAAATTACTTGGCATTAAGCCAACTGTGCATTAATAAAACAAAGAAGTACACTATTATAAAAGTGGTTTAAAATAAATTGACATCCCAAACATTTATTGAGTAGGTACATATTAGACAAAGATAAATGAATACTTACGTGAACATTCTAATACCAGCCTCTTGGATGTTGGGGTCCTGGGCACCAGCGCAGTTGAACATGAACTGAAGGAATTCTGGCCATTGGTTAACACCATCATCGTCTATGTGGTTTCTAGCCAATTCTGATACAACGTCGCAGATCTAAAGGGACAAATGTATAGCATGTTAAAGGTTGCACCTAAAAAGTAATTTTAAAATTGAAATTAAAGTAAATGTCTTAAGAAGTACTATCAAACTCCAGTCTATTGAGAATGGTGTTAGCGAATTTCTAAATTTAATATTGCACATTCTGGCAGCAACACACTTTACGGTAAAATGGCTACGTAAATGATGTGCATAAATTAAAACTATGCTCTGTATGTATCTAAACTTTTTTCTTTTTAATCAATATCACAAAATCGGCAAATAATGACATCAATAAAATGATTATGTGCATGTAAATAATGGTACAAAGTTTAAAGTGCACTGATAAACTAATTTATACTAATATGCAAGTAATTAAAGAGTTCCCTGATGAGCTTTTTGAAATTTTTATTGGTAACATTATAAAATTATAGATAACACAAATATGAAATAATACAAAAATCGCCTATCATTGTTCTTCTACAATTCTACATCAATGATAAAATAAATTGTACTACAAAAAAACATTTCTCTAACAAATTATCCATTATTTATTTTATTAATCTCTCTAATTCTAATGTATGACACAAAACAAACTTTAAAGAAAAGATCAAACAAATTGTAAATGATGATTTTTTTATGGCTTCAAGCTTCATTGTAGGCAGTTGGAATGCGGATGAGTCATCACCCAGTTTATACTATACTTAGGATGGAATGAAATTAGATTAAGAGTACCCACTGATTCAGTGCATGACTCAATACACCAATTAACAGTTATACAACTGATAATTCTGGGGAAATTACTGATTATTTTTATGAGGTCTACCTTGTGTGCATAATTATCATAAGTAAAGATATCTGAAGAACTAAATCTATATTTAAGATATGAGCAGCTTAATGTTGATAAAAAGATTCCTCATATTTTTTCTCACAAAAGAAAATTCATTTATACTTTTCTAGCATCTGATCTTGACCTAAAAAGCTGTTACAAGAGGTTGTGAAGTCTTTAGAGACTATCAGTCCGCAGTTTATATGTCAAGTGTTAGACTCAAAGGCAAGAGTGCTAAGTCACTGTTTTGAGAATGCCAACTTTTTTTGAGTATTTCATAGATGAAGATAATATCTCTGCCTGTCATTTATTTGAAAATACATATGTTTATTTTGTAATCAATTTGAACAAAAATGGATTAATTCCCATAAAACTAATAATAATGTTTTTAGGAGCACTTACCTTGCGCCGCAGTTGCTGGCTCACTTCCATTTGCAGTGTGAGAAGTAGCTGCTCCCTGAGTACTGTCTGCTGCTCAAATGGCAGCTTCGGGAAGAACTCAAAGAACTCTGCGCTGAGCAGTCTACGGAGCAGCACAGCGGCTGTTTGCCGTCCTTCTTCACCAACATCTGCATTTTGGATTGCGCCCACCAAGTGTACCACTTTTGTTTCAGTTGGAATATTATTGTATGCTTCCTGTTTGATGAGAATATAGATATTACGAAAATGTTATACAACTTATTTTCTGGAATTTCAAAGTAACTAGGAGTTAAGTTTTTTTCAAGGATTTATTTAATTAAAAAATACATGATAAATAGGTTAATAAAAACCATGAGATTTTTTTTAAGTAATTTGTTTTGCTTCATAAACATTACAATTGCATTTAGGTACAAAACAATGTTGTGTAATAATTGTTTTTTAAAGATTTTAATAATTACTTGTTAAGTTGAGAAACAGTTTAGTGCACAATATAAAATTTAATTTCTAGTTTTGTGAACAAGTTACTCAGCAGTAAAATGATGATAACACAATTGTTAAATGGATTAACTGCTTTTTAATTTGAACGAGTATATATAACAGTTAAAGGTAGGTACTATAAAAGGAAGTTCCTGTCTTAGTTCTCTTATCTCATGAAAATGTCAGTGCAGTAAAAACATGATGAAAAAGGCGCAAAAAATCTTTTCGTTTATTGCACCACATGTACGACTGAATTGAACGTTACCCCGGCCACAACCGCAACAATAGAGTCGGTTAAAAGCGGTTCCCTTATACGTAAACATTTAAGGATTTATTTAAACTACTTGCTTGGATTGTGCGTATTTCAATTTTTCATTAATGTTGACAGTAATTTATGCACTATCAGAACTTGTAAATCATTGTTTTAGAAGTAACATCAAAAAATCCTCCATGACCACGTTTTGACACGAGGCTGGCAGAAAACGTTCACAATAAAGGCCGGTCAATTTGTAAGTTTTTTCGCAATTATAGTAGTAAAACATGAAAAACAACAAGTACTTACTTCTGCTTGGGATCTGATGTCGTTATCGGTTGATAATAAAGTATTTAGTAACTGGTAAAATTGCGCCTGATCTCCTGCCATGTTGAACCTCTTCGAAAAGGCCCAATTTTTTTTCATAAACTTTTATCTGGCTGGTCACTTCACTTCGCGCAATCGGGTTGCCAGTATTTTTATTGCCATTTTAGTCGATAGTTGTCCGCAAGGAATAGAAATCGTCACAGTTTCATAGAACAATATTATTGTTTATGAAGTATCTATACATATGCAATAAAATGGACGTGATATTGAAGTTTGCGCAATGATTTTTGCGCCAAATTGTGTTGCATTGTACAATACACATTTTGTGATATCGTGCAATTATATCGATCGTCTAGGGAGCGCCTTATACGGTGGTCGATGCTCTATGCTAAGGACCAGAGACAGAAGATTTCTAAATTTAACGTCAAAGTCACTGAACTGTCAATATCGATATCATAAAATGCGTTTTACTCATCTTCAGCAATATTTATATATTTTGTGAAATACTTGGAAAGAAGTATGCGATATTTGCAAAATTATTAGCTAGCTTAAAGTACAACACCTTAAATTATTACAAAACTACAATGGTACGTATTTTTAAATGCTACCTAACATTTGTAAAATGTAGTTTTTTAATCAAATGGTAGTTTTATTTAACCTCGCTAGTGTTAAACTACAAGATTTTGCTGGCAAAAACCTGAATTTTGATAACCTTAATGGGAATCTTGCATTGTACTTGGAAATCTTCGTTTGTATATCTTAACTTTACATAACGAAATTGTTTTTCCACAGGCAAGTTCAGTCATATTGGCAGGCTTAGGGATGGCAGCGGTTGGCTTCGCGGGTCGCTATGTCTTACGACAGATGCCTAACGCCTCTTCCAAATTTGCTGAAGCTGTAAAAAACTTACCTAAGTTCGATGCCGAAAGCTTAGCTAATTCTAAATATTATAAAGGAGGATTTGAACCGAAAATGACCAAAAGGGAAGCTGCTTTAATTCTGGGTGTTAGTCCTACAGCAAACAAAGCTAAGGTAGTTTCTTTTGTGTAAAAAGGACTTCGAATTGTTGATGGACAGAGTCCCAATAATTGATACAAAACTTATAAATTTTCAGATAAGAGATGCACATCGGAAGATAATGTTACTAAATCATCCTGATCGTGGAGGATCACCCCTGATAGCTGCTAAAATAAACGAAGCTAAAGACCTATTAGAAAGCGGGAAGTCATAATGCCTTGTTTTGGTTTAAATTTAGTGTAAATAGTTGAACAATGCTCTAGAACAATTAATTTCGAAGACATAAATATTTAGTTAATTACCTGAAAGATTGTAGCTACATTTAGTACTTTGTTTTAAGGGTAATTATAAATAAAATTCATTTGAACATCTCAATAGTCTATTCTGTCACAATGAACATCCAAACATATACTATGGAGCATCCTAACACAGTTAATTGGAATCAGGCAGAACAGCTTGCTAATCACAGCACAATACACAAGGATCCAAGAGAAACCATCAAAACTGTATTTTTTATAAAAATACATTTACACATTCTACAATAATGAATGTGAAACTTTATGATAGAGTACATTTTATAAACCCTACTCACTAGTGACCTTTGCATTATGATTACTGATTATTTGAATATGAAAGCAATTCTAGTAATACAATAAAGTATTATGGCAATTTTATAATTTTTGTTTGCATTATTTTCCCATAAAGCATATGATTTGTTAATAACAGATCGAATAATTTATTTTGCTAGAAATATGGTTTATTTAATGAATTATGTGGCACAACATTACATGACACAAACTTGTTACACATTACTTTTCTACAAGTGTTCACTGATCAGCTTATGGCAGTGAAAATTATACTGCAGTACATTGCAAGGTCTGCATGGAACCTAGATGCAATGTCTCTGCAGTTTATGATAATGGATATGTGATAATTATTGTCACATTTAGGTATCAACTAATTGATGCATGGTCCTAGAGAGTATTAAGCCTAAATATGTATTGACAATGTGAATGTGTACACAAGCAGAGTATTAGGGAACATTAGGAATACATACATTTTCATAAAATGATGTATTCTTGTATGACAGGACCTATTCTCATTAACACAGACAATTTTGAGCAAATAATTTACTAACTGCGTAAAAATATTATTCAAGCCATTTAAACCTAAAAATGTAGCAAAAATATGAACTATAAAGATAAAGGTGGTTTGAAATATTCTATTAATGTTGTGTAGATATTTTGTATTTAGTTTATATTTGAAAAGAG
Organism: Helicoverpa armigera; assembly: GCF_030705265.1. Lineage (NCBI taxonomy): Eukaryota > Metazoa > Arthropoda > Insecta > Lepidoptera > Noctuidae > Helicoverpa > Helicoverpa armigera. The sequence goes on along the minus strand of NC_087124.1, from coordinate 4,505,058 downwards.
TTGTGTATTTATTAACCATTGACTATTTAATTTTTGTAGCTACTTGGTAAAGATGAATATTTTAAATATTTAGAAAATATAATACCTAGCACCTAATTTACTCAATGACATATAGAAAAAATATATGCATTATGCAAATAAATAAAAAAAAACTTACAAATGATAAAGTTGGCAAAGCCATAACTAGATATAACTATGAAAATATCAATAATTAACCTACATTATTATTTTATTACTAAATGTTTGTTCATCTAGGAAACTGAATCCATTTATAATGTAACTTTATGTTGCAACAAGAACAACACAAATAATTAACATGTCATGTTTAATTTAGAAATTATTTATGTAATAAAATGCTCACATTGTTCATACCCTACGTAATTATTACAGGTACATAACTCTAATCAACTGACGCTTTAATGAACAACAAAAATAATACTATTAGAAAAATACTTTAATGATATGCGAAACAACATTATAACTTAATAGTAACTTAGCAAAAGTCAATTGCAAATATGCATACGAGGCTAGGTGCACACTACAACCGTTGTACATAGTGTAATGGTACATTAGCCTCAGGAGATTGTCATGACTGCTGGAAATAAAAGTCCTCCCCGTAACCCCAGTACTTCGCTGGTTCCAATGAAGACCCACTAAACATGCAACGCTATAAAGACTAGTAAGGTTTGTACAAAATCGCAACAAGCTAGATAAATATACTTTTGATTCATAATAACGGCGATAAAAACGAGCGCCATGTAATAAAAAAGCCTTCAAAATAACTGAACAAGCTATCAATGTAAATAATTTAATAGCTTATTGCTAATTTTTCGAATAAAATTTCTAATATCTCAGGGCAACCTAATGACAGTGAATTGAATGGTGAGACCTCATTTATTTGTTGTTAAAAAGTATAGAGATCAAAAATATATGTTGTCATTTATAAGTAGTTGTTAAGTAGTGGTGTAACATGTACAATTTGGTTGTGGATTGAGATCAGGTGGAGCGCGGGCGCCGGGCATTCACCGCGGCGGCTCCTTCTGTTGTTGCTCGCGACGTTGCTTCGCGAACCTCGCTCTCAGCTTGATTATAGTTGCGTTGGAGAGTGTGCCAGGTACTTTGAAGATTGACTGTAAAACAGAAGCAATAGTGATCTTGTCTCATAGGCACACATTAGAAATCTCTTCTTTTGTGGATGCCATTGAAATCAAATTTACTACGAATTTATCTTAAAACTGTTGAAACGATTGAGATGAAATTTCACATAGAGAACTACTATTTATCTGGACTGACTCAGATTCTTTAGAAAGCGGACGAAGTTCCGTACAAAATCCTAACTAATATTATAAATGTGAAAGTAACTCTGTCTGTCTGTCTGCCTTTTCTTCACGCCTAAACTACTGAACCGATTTGTGTGAAATTTGGTACAGACATAGTTTGGAACCTGAGAAAGGACATAGGATAGTTTTTATTTCAAAAAAAAATATAAAAATAAAAAATAAAATTTATTCCGGACATATAGCGCCATCTATTGGTCAAACCAAAAATATGCCGGAAGTCACTATTCCATGCGAACGAAGTCGCGGGCAAAAGCTAGTCTATTATAAAAGTATTTTCTAAAAACCCACCTGCATAAACTCATGACAGTGTAACGCACTGGCGTTCTTCACGATTGCTTTGAAGCACTCCGCCAGGGAGGTGAAGTCGTTACAGGACATTATCTCAGCTCGGTTGTTCTTGATCAGGGTCAGACACACCCGGAACAAGATCTTCGAGCCCTCGTAGAACAGACAGTCCCATATCCGCAGGACTGTCTCTATGGGTAGTACTTCGGCGAATAGGCAGACGAACCATTTCGTTGTTATTACTGCCCATGGGAGCCCTAAAAAATATTGAGAAATAAAGATATTAAATTTAGTTTTTTTTCAAGTAAGTGCATCATAGAAGACATCATTGTCAAATACACATGAGTTCATAGATCATTGTCGAATTTATGTACATAATTACGTTTAGGGTACGTTTACGTAGTCTTTAAAATCGCTAACTTGCTAAGATATCGCATTACAACATAGGGTGCTTGTATTTACTGGCCGATCACGTGAGCACCTCTTGATTATCCATATAAATATTGATAAGTTGTAATAACATACATGATAAGATGATTTCGAAACTAATCTGCCGGCGCCAGTATAAAGTACGGGAGTGCAGATGTAGTCAAAATTTTGAGATAACAATATATTACTATCTATTTAATTTTTGTTCTACAGTATAATTATTATGTTTCACTATGACGTAACCAGCTGCATCCGGTTAGACTGGAAGCCGACCCCAACATAGTTGGGATTAGGCTAGGTAGATGAGTATAAATGTTCAATATGAGCAAGGACTGGCATATTCTTCTAAAAATCTACAGGAGGATGTTTTTAAAGCTTGTGATATACTCAGTAAAAGTAATGTAACACCACAATTGCTGATGATTATTTTTCATATCTTAGAAAAGGTATGTATCAATAGATAGCAGTTATCATTACCAGTCAGATTGAACATAACTCCAGCCTGTGAACTACTTCAAACAACACTGATTGTTGGATTACTGTACTGATAAAGATACTAAGTCAAAATATTTATAACAAAAAAGTTAGGTACTTTTAAAAACATCTATAAAGGTAGATAGAAATTAATCACTTTGATTGTTGTGCAATTTTCCGTGATGGTACTAAACTACCTACACCAAAACAGGGCTTAAAAAATATAGGTACTTAGATAAAGTCTAGAAAATAAAAAAATCTAGATAAATAAAGAATTGTAAGCCACCGCCTTTAACCGCCAAAACTTAATTAAGGCACATATGTAGATATAAACATACCCAGATTGATAACATGTTGGTGCACGTCGGGCACTTTGGTTTTGACTAGTTCGGACAGGACCTCAATGTCTACAATGAGGCCATCCATTGTCCGCGTGTAGTAGTCCGGCAAGATCTTCTCAACTAGCACTTTTAGCAGCCAGAATGATGTCTCCTCGCTTTTCGTTGCCAGTAGCAGTAAACCTGAAAAAGGGGAAATATTTCGTTGATATGACATTAAATAAAACATTAGATAGACTGGTATGTGAAATAAAATATAAAAACCAAAACTTCACATTAGTAAAACCTGTAGTTCTAGTTTTGTCATTACAAATAGATACATTCGTTTTTTGTTTCTATTGTTTGCCATTTAAATTATTATCATTAAATCTATGTTGTGACTACATGTATTCACTATTGTGATAGTCATGTCTATGACCTTGCACACTAGATAATATTTTAGACAAAGATCATTCTTACAATATTTTTTATCCACAATAGATTTATGATTCAATGTATCACTAGCTAACCTGCTGTTTCACCTGCTTCCTATAGAAACTAGATACTTCACACATATGCATGAAAATGAAAAGTAGCTTATAGCGTCTTTTGATAAACAGGTTAACAAAGAAATAATTTTAGAAATTGGACTAGTAGTTTCTGAGACTAGTAGACAAACAAACTCAGAATTATAATATTACTATGGATAAATCAGTCTTAAGGCTTACTTAATTTAACTATCAGTAAATATGGTCTAGACTATGCTAGGATTACAATAACTGTATAATATAATAGTGATAAGTCTTTTGTCCATCCATTATGATTAATCAGATTAGTAGTATGATTCACAGAGCCCAAATAACATGGTATAACACTAATTAACTAAATGGTTATTAAGTTAATGCAAGCTGTCATTGCAGATTGAGGTCACAATTGATTTAATTATATTATTAGTCTGTTGCTAATGAATATCGTTAGCTGTGATAAATGTGTGTTTTCTCAGTAATATGGCCAAATTAGCACATTCATGGTGATGCAAGGATTAGCTAACAGGCGAGATAAGAGTTATATAAATTAATAACTTCACAGTATTTTTAAATGCATGTTGTTATCAGTTTCTGCATGCAAGATAGGTGTGTGTAAAATAGACATTGCAATCAACCGATAGATACTCTGCATCGCTATTGAGTAATTTAAAAAATTTACCAATTTAACCCCACTTTGCTAGTTGACCCATGAATCTAAAAGCGAAAATGAATAACAGTACTATTGGTGGACTTGACACCGATAATGGGTTCAAGGTCACCTTCTTACTTGTTGAATAATATGCATTTCAAGTATACCATGTCATTTAGTGACAGAATACTAATTTAAAACTTTAAGATTGATTGTCTTGATTGATTTTCTATTGTTTTATAATAAGCAACATACACAAGTTTACAACATGCATTTAATTGACAATTCAAGGACACCTTTCTGCCAATGTTAATGCCTTTCTGTGATGTTTATTACCATTTTAAAAACAAAGATATATGTGAAAACCAACCTGCAATATAATTGAGTCCCTGACAGTATCCAACGACCCTGTTGTTGTGTGCGTAAGCTATAAGTATGTTGAACAAGTGTGTCTGGTGGTTGGCCTCTTTAGTAAAGTATATGTTGTCCGGGAAGGTGCGAGGAAGGTCTGTCTTCACAAGATCCACCAGCTCCTTCTCAAATGGGCCATCTAGTATTTTTTGGTATAAATCGGGACATTGTTCTTTCATCATTTCCGCTTGAGAAATTGCCATCCATACTGACGGCCGGTGTTCACCTAAAAATAGTTCAAGATGACATTAGGCTGTGAATCACCACTATGCTGGAGTTTTAAGAAAAAGACAGTTCTATTTACAGTGTTCAAAAAAATTTCTCATATAGAGATTTGTTGCATAGTGTTTTATGATTGGATTGAATAATCAATAATTTTCATTGAAGGTCATCAGTTAAGATATCAGTTCATCAAGAGACAGTCTGATTTTATAATACAAATTTGGAGTGAATAAACAATCAAAAATTTACTATGAGAACATTAATCATGTGGAAAAACCTCTTTTTATCTTTTATACAAAATAAACACTTAGATTATAAGACTCTTGTTTGTAAATAAATAACACAAGTTGAGTCAAGAGCATGGTATTTAAATGCAGGTCATATAAATGAAAGTGCGGCAAAATTCACACGGCACATAATGTAAACAAAGGAACACTTACTGGGTACTCCTTTGCGAACGTATCTTTTTACAGTGTTGGTGCGTTTGACCGACTTTCCTTCGCCGAGCAGCGTGGACCATTTCTGAGCCCTTGTGGCTAAAACTTTTAAATAATTCGACATGAAGTCCTCATAGCTCTCGTAGTCGAAGTCCTCGTGCCTCTCAAACCCGTATTCATCAACCGCACTGAAATAAAAGGCAAATTTAACAAACACTTCTTCACTGCAAAATTATTGAAGACACTCATAATATAGAAAGAATAGTACCTGAAATTAGATTGAGCCATTGTGTCGCCTGATATTGATTACTAGTCTCTTAAAAAGCATAATATATTGCGAATTATGGTTTTAATTTTTGTAAGATACGCCCCAAATACCCCACTTCGACGATCACCCCCACATGATGAATGAAATATGAATGAACCAATGAATGAATTGTTCAGACATTTGACAATCCGTTGACATTTTTTCCTACGTTCTAAAATTAACGAGCGTCGTTCGTTCGTTAATTTCGTATGTGTGTGATCGTGTGGCGTGCACTTGGAGAGGCCTATGTCCGATAGGCTGATGATGGACGATGGTAATCGTGATTCGAATAATTAATAGGTATGTATAATAATAACGTTTGTAGTTAAACACATTTTCTTTGAACAACAAAACATTTGAAAAGCGGAAAAAAAAGTACTAAATACTAAAGGACCATTTACACTTTCCTAATTTTGAAAGTGCCTGTAATTAGTCGATTTTCAATTTTATCGTTGTCTATTTTCGTCTATGGATCAATTTTGACATTAACTGTCATTTGAATTTGACATATTGTTTGTTTTCGTAATCTTTCGGACTTGGATGATGTGATTTCGATAAATTCCGCATTCTTTTAGGTGCATAAATTATATTATCAAACACAGAACCAGTAATCCCCTGAAGTAGTGAGTGTGTTTCACAAAATTCACCCTTGAAACAGTGAAAATGGGTCCACCGCCTGTAGTAACGGGAATATCTCCGAAAGAAGGTCCTCCAGGAACGCGAGTTACTATACGTGGAGAATTTCTAGGGAGTAGCGCTACAGATTTGATAGGTAAGTAATGAACATCATTCTTTAGTTTATTCATTAAGCAAATATGATTTCCAACTATACCTTGCTTGTATGTACACTTTACAAAGCTATTAGAAAGTGGGCGTAAAATTTTATGTTATTTCACTTCCAGGTTTGAAGATCTGTGGCTGTGATTGCTTGTTATCCGCTGAATGGAAGAGTAAGAACAAGATAGTGGCGCGCTCGGGACCCTGCAAGGGTCGCGGTGATATTATCGTTACCACACGTTTCGGTGGGGAGGGAACTTCTACTGTGCAATTTAGAGGTATGACTACCATTATAGTTTGAGATAAAATTATCAATACGTACCGTGAAACTATAGTGTTCTCGTTACAAAAGATGTTTTCGTTAAATTCCAGGTTACCACGAGTCCATAGGCCCAGTGAAAGAAAGTGCAGTATGGGTAGAGGAAGCCGCCCCACCTTCTCTCCCATGGGGCAGGAGACCCATGTCTCCTACAGCATACACCCCTCCTGATCCACTAGGGCTGTCCACTGAGGGTGATGACTGCAAGTTCCCTGAGGAGGAACTCAATGAATTGTTCCCTGATGGGTAAGTTTTATTTCTCAGGTGTAAAATAGTCAACAGTAATTTTGAATTGATTGGCAATGAATTGATTTGTTAGCTCCTTTGCAATAAGCAATATATTGCTCATGTAATGAGCAAAATTAATGTATTGGTAATATGTTGAACTGTGAAGATTCTTCTTAGAATTATTTTTTTTTTTTATATAGAACTCTCAGTCAAACAGAAAACTTTGATCAACTCTAGCCATACGTAATATTTCAGTTCTGGCAAGCTGTCTGATGATAACTTCCAACCAGGCTGGTATTTGTTGGAGCATCACAGTAACACTTCATATGAGGACCTTAAAGCTGGCATGGTATTCCTACAAAGAAAGGTTTGTATCTTCAAGTTAACTATCGCATTTTGAATGGAACTGGCATGTTTGAAAACTAAAGCCCCTAAAATATATATTCCAAAACGGATCTATGTCAAACATTACACTCGCAGGCAAAAAGTAAGACCTACTCTGATAAATAAAATATAATTTATATACAGAGATAATATAGATCTATATGATTTCTAGGTGGAAAGTCAAAAAGAAGGTCAGTTGAGCTTCTTGAAGGCTAACACAGGAGCTGTGATGGATCAACTGGACAGACTGGTGCTGCTCAAGAATATGTATGAAGAGGATGAGAGGAAGAATGGCAAGGAACCTTTGCCTAGTTTACAAGCTGCTATAGAGGGTGTGTATGTTTAATTTAATAAGGGGTAGTACATATCTAAGGTTTAAAGGAGTTTATAAATATTTACTACTCTTAAGTAATCCTTCATTATCTAATCCCCATATAAACTTTCTAGTACATACCCCTATGTTCCCTATGTACTCCCTTATGTAATTATCTTTGATTGAAAAGCTTAGATTTTGTTTATTGCAATGACCAGTGGAGGTATGGTTTTAACTTAAATTAGTAAAATTGTTAAAATAGGTTCAATTTCATTTCAGAATCGATAACCCTAGCAGATTCATTATTCTCTGAGATATTATCCCGCAAGGAAAATGCAGACAAGACTCGGGAAGCTCTTTCGCTATTAACGCGTCATAAGTTCTTGTTCCAACTGCCAGCATCCATAGACAGGAATATTAGAAAGAAGGAGTATGACCTAGTGGTCAATGACTATACTAGAGTGAAGAACCTTTTTGGAAATACTGATGTTAAGGTAAGTTTACATAACTTTGGAGTGTATAAATAAAGCCATTTTTTTAAATATATATATTAATGTAAATGTTTATTGTATTTGCAGTTGTTCCAAAAGATACTCGCCGAAATCGACAAGAAAATCGAAGATTTGAAAGAAAAGTTGTACTTGAGAATGAAAACTATGCCTATCAATGTTCAAGAGCAAACCAAGTATATTAGGTAAGGTTTCCTAACTTTTGTCAAAAAGGTCTTTTGTTTATTTTTAATATAAAATAGTTCTTAAAGTTCTAATTTAAATACCCGTTTACAGGTTACTTATAAGTCTGAACTGGGAAGGCGATGCGGCGTGGGTTGCCATCACCAGTCGCAAGGAGTACCTCATGAGCCTCATGAACAAGGTCAAGGATCACTTCAAACTCAAGGAGGAGCAGGAGTCCAATGAGAAAGGTAATATTTTATTTTCATGCTGTTCTTTTTACATTTCTGATACGTTGATTTGTTTTTTATACATATACATGTGAGTCAGTCGAAAATTCTCTAGTTTTATATAAATGCTCTGGAACACCTACCAAATTAAAAAAGATTAAATTGTTTGGGAGTTGAACTATCCCCGGGTGACTCTTTCTATATCTTATTCGGATATATGGCTTCTTGGGGAGTGGGTGAAACTGTGGGAAACAAGCTAGTGTTTTGCGCGCGGTGCGTACGCGGCGTTGTTACCCTTTCGATCGCAATCCCTGCCTCTCGCTGTGACTGACTTGACTGAAGGGGGTTAAACGCCAAGTCGAGTCGCCGCGTGCGCATCACGCGCTCGCTACACACATGTCACACGGCGACACCACGCGACGCGCGCCCAATGTGGGGAGATCTACTAAAGCGTGATTTTATTAGTAGCCAGCTAGATAGTGACACTTCTACGGTTCACGCTGGGAACGGGACGAAGGCAGCGGGGGTGATTAAGGGGGCCCCAGTGACGGATGCTCATTCGATTATTACCTAGCATCCCCAAAAATGTTTTTTTCCAGGCAAGCGCAAGCTAAAGGAGAGTGAATGCGAGGGCGGGTGGAGCAGCGTGCGCGGCGCGTGGTGCGCGGCGGCGGCGGGCGCGCTGGCGGCGCAGCTGCACGCGCTGTGGCCGCTCGCGCGACGCTACTTCGCCGGGGAGCTCGCCGGCGACCCCGCCAGTGCACAGCGCCAGGCGGAACTCAAGGTATAGAGTGATGCGAGGGCGGGTGGAGCAGCGCGCTGGCGGCGCAGCTGCACGCGCTGTGGCCGCTCGCGCGACGCTACTTCGCCGGGGAGCTCGCCGGCGACCCCGCCAGTGCACAGCGCCAGGCGGAACTCAAGGTATAGAGTGATGCGAGGGCGGGTGGAGCAGCGCGCTGGCGGCGCAGCTGCACGCGCTGTGGCCGCTCGCGCGACGCTACTTCGCCGGGGAGCTCGCCGGCGACCCCGCCAGTGCACAGCGCCAGGCGGAACTCAAGGTATAGAGTGATGCGAGGGCGGGTGGAGCAGCGCGCTGGCGGCGCAGCTGCACGCGCTGTGGCCGCTCGCGCGACGCTACTTCGCCGGGGAGCTCGCCGGCGACCCCGCCAGTGCACAGCGCCAGGCGGAACTCAAGGTATAGAGTGATGCGAGGGCGGGTGGAGCAGCGCGCTGGCGGCGCAGCTGCACGCGCTGGCCGCTCGCGCGACGCTACTTCGCCGGGGAGCTCGCCGGCGACCCCGCCAGTGCACAGCGCCAGGCGGAACTCAAGGTATAGAGTGATGCGAGGGCGGGTGGAGCAGCGCGCTGGCGGCGCAGCTGCACGCGCTGTGGCCGCTCGCGCGACGCTACTTCGCCGGGGAGCTCGCCGGCGACCCCGCCAGTGCACAGCGCCAGGCGGAACTCAAGGTATAGAGTGATGCGAGGGCGGGTGGAGCAGCGCGCTGGCGGCGCAGCTGCACGCGCTGTGGCCGCTCGCGCGACGCTACTTCGCCGGGGAGCTCGCCGGCGACCCCGCCAGTGCACAGCGCCAGGCGGAACTCAAGGTATAGAGTGATGCGAGGGCGGGTGGAGCAGCGCGCTGGCGGCGCAGCTGCACGCGCTGTGGCCGCTCGCGCGACGCTACTTCGCCGGGGAGCTCGCCGGCGACCCCGCCAGTGCACAGCGCCAGGCGGAACTCAAGGCATATTAAAAACAATAAAATTGTAATATTCGCTTAAGTGTCAGAAATCAACACAAAATCCTCTAAAACACACCTGAAAATTCCAAAGAACATATTCATAAAGAATAAATAAATAATTCGCCCAATTTATAGTACAGCACCTACCACAATAAAATCCACATAATCAGTTATACCCCATTTCTTAGCATATTATTTATTATTTTACATTGTTAAACTATGACTATGAACATAAAGGCTTATTAAGGTCAACAATTAAAGGTACTGTGACTCCTAAACTAGGTGCAGGCCTGTAACATAGAAGTCAGAAATTTATTTTGAATTTTGCATACCCCATTATTAAAATCTCCATTCTACGATTTCAGGAGATGATAATAGCAGCAGTACAGCTATTCTCAGAGCACATGCGAGCGTGCCTGCTGTCACCCGGCGGCGGGAAGTTGCTGCCCACGGACGCACTGCGCGTGCGACTCGTCGCTAATCTGAGGCATTTGAGGGAGGCCTATGATTCGCTGCTCAAACTTGATCTGCCGTCACAGGTATTGTGTAGTTAAAAGTTTTAAAATGTATTAAAATATGTTTAGCCTTTCTTCTTTATTATTGCGACGAATTCTGAATATTTTTTCAAAAGATAAAGTAATCTAGAAAGATAACAGCTACAGATAATGCCGTGAAATTTAAATTCATCCCTTTCCAAAATAAAGTAGGTAAAACAGAAAGGTCTATTTTTATCCGAATATACGAGAGGAAGTTATATATTTTTTGTGTGTTTTCGAATACATAATGTTATTTTTATTACCTTGTTATTCAACAAAATGACAGCCGCTCAGCATTGTCGAGAAGGTGATCTTCGACTACCGCGTGCACGGCATGACGGTGTTCCTACAACGCGCTCACAAGCGAGTCAAAGGTCTCGCTGAGAAGGAGACGTGGAAGATCGAGGAGTATACCGATTATGGAGCTATTACTAATCTTGTGAGTATTGTATTTTGTAATATAGTTTTGAAAGATGTTGTTCTTATTGTAGTTTTGGAATGTTTGTTGATCTGGAAGAATTTTCTGACCTTCCAATTTATTTTGGCCCAAAAAATATGCGTAGGATTGTCTGAAATAAAGAAGCCAATTATGCTGTATATGACGCGCATATTTTCAAGCATTTCAGTGAAATCTTTGAACTTCCTTTGGCATAATTTGAGATTTATCTCCTAACACAAAACTATTTTGTTCTTCCAGCCACATCTCTTGGAAACTTACCTAAACGAGGCGTTCTCCGCGATCCACAAGTGTGTGGTGACCAGCGGGCGGCGAGAGAGTCCCCTGCTGGGCGAGGGCAGTGACCCCTGTGCCGTGCTGCAGAAGCACACGCAGCAGATACTGCTAGCTTACGTGTCTGTGCTGGAGGAGCTGGCGCTACATCATGCTGATCAGGTGAACTAACAGCAGATAGTGTCCCCTGCTGGGCGAGGGCAGTGACCCTGCCGACTTCCTACGTCACTAAAAGGTAAATGGCTTGCACAAAGTAGCCCGGAGCCTGGAAGTTAGTGATCGGTCCTGCGCCTGATCGGTCTCCGGTCGTGTCAGATTGCCGACCCATCGGGCTATGAGCTAGGAATAGTGAGTGCACCTGTGTCTGCGCAAATGCTTGTGCGCTAAAATATGTTCTGCGCAGTTGGCTGCTCTCCTTACATGAGAACACCCGCCGAGGACATCATCATCATCATCATAAGGTAAATGTTCGACATTATATCATTTTAAAATGCATCATTTCCTCCCCAGGAGTTCAACAACAGCAACCTCTCAGTGGCACTGGAGCAGCGATTGGAGGAGACAAGCCCGGAGGGCGGCGGCGCGGGCGCGGGGGGGCTGAGCTGGCAGCAGCAGCTGTTACTGGCGGGGGCCAACGCGCACTACTCCAGACGCGTCACGCTGCCTAACATCGCTGCCGCTATTGACAGGTAAACTTACTTTCTTACGTCTTTTCCCAATATTAATTTTAACATTAGCCCCAGACAAGTAAAATTAAAAATTCCTGTACTATCTCTGTTATCTCACTAGAAGAAAATCTGAGCATGAATTTATTTCAAAATTATGTTTAAAAAGGAATCTATAAGTACAAGTACGAGTTGCGAGTTAGATAACATTCGTTAACGATTGAAGGTAATAAAATCCAAAAATAAGTAACCCTTGATAACCACACTAAGTACGTACTGAAAAAAAATTTGGAGTAATCGCCATTTTGTATTAAATACCTAATAATTTTAAATTATATATAAAAAAGAATCGGTTTACCTATTTGTCAGTGCATTATTTTTATCTTCATTTAATAATTTTTATAACCCCAAAAACTTATTCCAGTTTCGGCTTCCCAAAACAGACAGAAGCGCTTCAAGAAACCAAAACAGCTCTGAGTAACTTAGAGACGACCATAGCTGAAACGTATTTGGAACACAAAGGAGATCCGTTGGTAGCTACCATAGAGCCCAGCATGGATATGGGAAGACATAGAACTGACGCCGATGCTGTGGTGGATGACGCGAGGCCGTATGTCTACGAGATTATCAATAACTTGATCGCTGTTCATGCTGAGGTAATATTTTATTTTTTTAATTTATTTGGTAAAATTATCGTGCTAGCTCAATTAACTTATAAAGTGCGGGCTTTGCTAATAGATCTAAAGTTTGCTCAAAGAATTTATCATCACCATACCTTCGTACTTTTAATGGAAGATTCCTCGAAAATACGAAGGAGGGTCATACGTAGAAAGCAAGTTTATATGATGTCGAAAACATGGCAAAATTACTGTGGGAACCTATTCTTTACGCACTGTGAAATAAATGGGCGAATGACTCATTTATTTTTCTGGCTCCAAACCTAAAGAACAAGTCCGACAAGTAATACAATAGCAGCTCCTCACCCTCGGTAATGTTAGTTCGCTTGACGCAACTAGATGGCGTTGCGGTCGAGTTAGCTCGCGCTATCGTTTGCTGCGGCGGGTTTGGTGAGGCGGGCGGCGCCGCGTGGCACAGTTAACTTTGCGCAGAGGCAATATCGTAACCAATGAGGTTAATCCGAGGTGCGATTATTGCTAGTTGAAAACTTTACCAATACCCCGCCGTGTGGACGTGAAATACCGTCCGCGATGGCAATTTTTGAATGGCCGTTATTGGCCTAAGAATTCCAAGACATGTGTAGGGATAGGAAGAATGGAGATTGCAGTATATTATGTCTATCTATACTATTTTTGTTTTATTTACCGAATTTCCAATTTATGTCGTTTTTCTTATCTCAATTTTATTTAACTCTAGTATGATAAATGTAGTCATTTCTATATAGTTTTTACTTTTGATGGGATGCCTATTACATGAAAAGATTCACTGTTCTCCTGCTTTTTCATAGTGGGAGAATGAGTCATTTGTTTATTTCCGAACAGTACTCAGTAGTTGACCATTTACCCAGGTGGACGCAGTATGCGGTGCAGCATCATCTCGCTACGTGCGCGACATTTGCGCCACCGTATGCGAAGAACTAGCGCGGCTGGCGGCCACCGCGCCGCCGCCATCATGTCCGGCCGCGGCTTTCCAAGCAAGGCTGGAGTATACACTGCTGCATAGAGCTACTGCTGAACATCTGTCGCGTGATGCTGAGTGAGTAGTTTGTACATAAACAAGTGGTTAATCAACATAACATTTTTTTTTACTTCTGGTCAATCTGTATAAAATTGATAAAATATGCAATCAACATCTTCACAAAATATATCCTTTTTAATCCCAAAACTCCTTCCTATCTGCGAGAACGCTTCTCATTTGTTCGCTCGCCTGATGCGCTCTGTAGAACGCATCTCAAATCTCTCCTTAAGATCCCCTCCCATTCCACTGACTTTTATTCCTTCTCCTTCACAGTAAACGCAGTACGGTTGTGGAATTCGCTGCCGCCTGAATTAAGGAACTGTCAAACTATTGCTACTTTTAAACAGAAACTCAAAAGCTACTATTTGTCCTCCTCTTCTTCATAGAGTTATTTTATAAAATATGTATTTTTGTATGTATGTATCTTTTGCTTTGTATATATATATGTGTGTAATTTATATATCTTTACTATGTCCTTTTACACAGTCTATCTACCTACTTCTCTTCATTCTAACTCTCCTACTACGGGTCTGCTGGAAGAGATTTCGATTTAGAAATAAGCAGTACCTTTGTACTATTTCTATACTATGTCTATTTCTTTTTTATATGTTCACTGTGTACATAAATTGTTAAATAAATAAATAAATAAATAAATAAATATAATTATTTCATAGATATAGCAATAAATAATGCGTGAGGATCAAAGTAACGTTTTAACAGTATTCAGTTACTAACATTTACGATTAAATTTTTCAGGAACTATCTGATGGAAGCGTTAGCCAGCCTCCCACAAATCGAAAGCGAAGAAGAACAAAGGTAAATTCATAACAGCATATTATTTGAGTTACCGGTTAATTTGTTAATTGTGTTCTTTCTCGGATTTCACTATTGATATTAAACTGAGAATCTTTAACGCATTGAGACGGTTCACATGTGCTTTGAAGGTGACAGATAAGTTCAAAAAACATGCTCATATTTTCATTGTGATTAAATTAATATGTACAAATATTTGGTATAGCAAATATTTGTTGATGTTGAATGTCTGTGAAAGAGCTGTAATAAATATGTATTTATTTCGCAGACGGATGGACAAAATTGTCGACGGCTTCAAGAAAAGAATGGAGCTGCAGTTGGCCAGCTTAAACTGTAATATGGAGACTGTGTAATGTATAACATTTTATTTGTATGTAGAACATATAGGCATCATAGTATTATTTATCTTAGATGTATATTTGGTTCAAAACCAAAAGCTTTTTATATGAATTATGTATTTACGAATTGTTTAGGCGTTAAAAAGACGTTAAAAATGTATTTCGTATAATTTATAAGACTCGTATTAATATTATTTGAAATCATTTATTTAAAATTAAGATATAATGTTAAATTATAAATAAATATGTAAGTTAAATATAAAAATATATTAATGTCAAATATAATCTTGAGCGTTTAATTTGAGACATTTTCTTCCTGCATTTTCATGTAACTCTGTAAGACAAACGTATAAGGTTGACAATAATATCGTCTCATTTAACACATTTTAAATAAACGAGCTAAATCAATACTAATTAAATAATCTTGTCTAACTAAGATGAAAAACGTTAGTTTTGATATTTGGCCAATTATCTGACGAAAACAATTCATTCTTTGTTTATATACTGCGAGTTACTGAACCTATTTACTATCTATCCCTGAATAATAAAGGCTATATAAGTATATTTTATCCGGGTACGGGACATATTACCCACAGAATGCCGAAGAAACCACATAAAACAGTTAGTCGTTAATAAATGAAAGTACTTATGTACCTGTGCAGCTTGCTTGTGCAAAAGCGAGGCCATATTCATGCCGGTCTCCGAGACCATCTTGCGGAAATATCCCTTCTTATTCTGCAGGAGTATGTGTGGGTGGTCGAACTCCATCAGACGACCTGCGTCTAGCACTAATATCTGGGAAAAATAGATAGGGATGATAAAGTTGTAGATCTAATTCAGTACTTGAAAGTTCCGTGGAACTTTCCGTTTCCGTTGAAAATATATTTTCCATAGCATTTGAAGTTCTGTTAGGTAGGCTTATTTCATGAAAATCCCACCTTTTATATTTTTATGTTATTATCAATTTCTTTGCCTGAGTGGTGGAAGACCTGGTGCCATTCGCCATGTATAAACTCATTTTATATACCACATAAATAGCAATTTAATTGAAAAGGGAATATGTTCAAAACCAGTATTAATATACATATATTTTTTAAATAACAACGAACCTTATCAGAATCAATAATAGTATTGAGCCTGTGTGCCACAGTGAGCACGGTACACTGATTGAAGTGCAGCCTGATAGCCGTTTGTATGAGCTTGTCGGTCTGTGCATCCACATTGGCCGTTGCTTCGTCTAACACCAGTATCTTATCGTTGTGTACAATCGCCCTGGCTAAGCATACGAGTTGACGCTCTCCCACGCTGAAGTTCGAACCGCCTTCTGCTACTTGCTTGTATAGAGAATCTGCCAGAAAATATTTATGTTTAACTAGGTCGTATAAGTAATTGAAGATTAGCTGCCTAATATTATGTTAGGTTTTTTGTGTATTCTTAGGCCAATAACGGCCATTCAAAAATTGCCATCGCGGACGGTATTTCACGTCCACACGGCGGGGTATTGGTAAAGTTTTCAACTAGCAATAATCGCACCTCGGATTAACCTCATTGGTTACGATATTGCCTCTGCGCAAAGTTAACTGTGCCACGCGGCGCCGCCCGCCTCACCAAACCCGCCGCAGCAAACGATAGCGCGAGCTAACTCGACCGCAACGCCATCTAGTTGCTTCAAGGGAACTAACATTACGGAGGGTGAGGAGCTGCTATTGTGTTGCATGTATTTTCAAAAGCGAACAGGTTATATTGGCTAAGAAGAGTCAATGCGTAAAGGGGAACGGAGAATCAGTCACAAGGGTTATAATAATGGAAGTAGGTCAGCTTTTGAATTGCTGCATCACTCCAAACGAATTTGTCTCTCTAGAACTTATTCCCTTCTTCCAATGAAACATTCGTTTATTGGATAAAACCTTGTACTTAACGTGTTATATTAAAAATATAATGACTAACCCTCGTCTCCCTCTGCCTGCAATTCAACATTGTTTAAAGCTTTTATTAGCAGCGCATCGGGATATTGGTCAAATGGATCCAAATTCTTTCTTATTGTACCGCTGAACAGTACTGGCTCCTATTTCAGAAATATTTATTTATTACCATTGGCTAAGAAAGTGTGTATGTGTAAAACAAGTATATATGTTTTATTAATGCAGTCTTAAATTAGATTAAATATTTTAGACCCTGATCTTACGCAGGTTAGACCGTCCCAGATTCACACGGTTATAAATCTATATTTTTCTTATGCACCACTATCTATTGCCGTAAACAGCATAGCATAGTATAGCAGTTCACAAGCTGCTGAAGACCTTATTCTATGACATTTGGCGAATAACATCAATATTCAGTGTTTATAGATATATCTTACTTGAGGAATAATAGACAACTTCTCCCTCAAATCGTGCAGTCCGATACTAGTGATATCAACGCCATCTATAGTGACTGTTCCCTCTAAGTACGCCAATCGGAACAACGCTTGTATGATGGACGACTTGCCCGCGCCCGTTCTACCAACGATGCCGATCTGCAAATATTTCAAACGACAATAGAAAATGTTTGAAAATAATCTGCTGGAAGGTACAGGAGATGCCCTCATTATCTACATAGGTACTTCCAAACCATCAAAGTACACTAGTTTACCTTTTTTTATGTTTTCAGATATGTCTAATTAGAACAAGATATGACTAAGTACAAGGCCACAAGCTACACCCGAATCTTTAAAATGTTCGTTATCTGTGGTTAAATACGAATAACAATGGACATTTTTCTGTGGTTAGTAAAAATGTACCTTTTCCCGAGGTCGAATGGAGACGTTTAGTTTAAACAGCACGTAGCTTCCATCGGGAGAGTACTTCAGACTCAAGTTATCAAAGTTTATCGCGCCCTCTGCTGGCCAGTCCGCCGGGGGCTTCTTGTCTTGAGACTGTTTTTAAAAAATTGAGTAAGAGATATGATAACGACTTTAGATAGTTTGAAATTTTAACTAATAAATTCCAGCTAGCTAGATAAGTGTATTTTTGTTTAATCCATTGAATTAATACAGCTATTTATTTTAATAATCTAGCAATATTTTGTTAATTAGCTGACGTAACCAAGGATCAACAAAATTAAGCTCTCGGTCACCTACATTAAAGCTCAATATTCATCAAGTGTATTTCATGTAATACTTCCTTACACTTCTCAAGCCAGACTCCTGAGGCAGTTTAGTGTACTCCAGCACTCGCTCAACGCTGGTCATTTGGTTCTCCATCTCGGCTGACTGTCGCATGCCCCATTGGAATATACCAGTTAGGGATATGGATTGAGTGATCGCTAAACCGACGTTACTGCCGTCCATATCTAAAATGCAGAAGTTTGTTTAAAAGAATTAGCTCAAGGTAATAAAATAATGCCGACTAAGGACTACCTTCCACCTTTCATGGGCGGTTTAACCATCATCGTCACCAGGGAACTCTTTCGCATATCGATCTCCACATAAAACTCCGTATACTCCTACGGCTTAGTAAGTAGTAAAAACTAAAAAATAAAGTAGAAAATATATGCAAAAAAGTCACAATCTACCAAGCCCCTTTTAGCTATGTTGAGGTCGGGTCGGCCTCCAGCCATTATAGATCCAGCTCAAATTTTTATCTGAAGTTTGGGGGAAAATTATATTTTGTATGATTAAGCACTACTAACCCGTCTTCATTAAACAGCTGAAAGTGACACACATGATGAACATCAAACAGATGAGGTCCAAAAAGTATCCGAACGCCCGACTGCAGGTTATGAAGAGGTACCAAGCGGCGCTGTGCAGGTCCTGATGACGATCGAACTCCTCGGCTAGGAGGAACTCGGCGCCAAACGATCGAATGGTGGCCAGACCGAGGATCGTGGCGTTCACGTGACCGAAGACAGGACTGCGGGCTGGTGAGATTGTATTCTATTGAGCATTTATTCAGAAAATATTTATGTATGGTCTATTATACTGATACATCTTTAGCGGTAAAGTTCATAAGAAGACAAGGGCTAAAGTGATTAACGATATGTACAATGAGAGATAACTAATTGAATAGGGTGGTTAAGCAATGAATTAGTTTGTTTCAAAATAACTTACTGATTCCTTCAAGCCGCTTGACAGCTCCAGTAGTTCTGATGTAGATCACGCGGAAGATATAGAATATCACCATTGCAGCTGCGATAGGAATCGAAAGAGTGATGTCTGTCATCAATATCACCAATAGGACTCCTGCCAGGTTTAATATTATCTGTAAAAATAATACAATTCTATTTATACCTACGTGCCTTTTGTAGGACCCTTTTTTCTAGGATACCTATTATTTGGTAAAAGATGTGCTATACCTAAATGTTATTTACCTGAAAGCAATCAATCATAGCTTGTGGCAGCATTTCATCTACAGCGCCCATATCTTTGCTAAATCTATTCAGAATTCTTCCTGACGGATTGCTATGGAAGAAGCTCATCGGCGATCGCGAAATAGATTCAAACATTTGGTCGTGTAACCTAGAAAATGAAGGTAGATACTAAATAGAACCCTGAAATTAAACCATGATACTACCTACTTGGTCAAAGTTTGTTTAATACTAACTTGATAGAAGATTTCATGCACAAAGAAAAGAAAAAGAACGCTCGTATCAAAGCGACCATGATTGTTGCCAAAGTAATTATGCCGAAAATATAAACGAACTCCCTTCGTCCCAACCCCCACTCTGCCCATATGAGAACGTCCGTTGTTGGGTCTCCCGACAATCGGTCCTCGACGTTACTCCTGAAACAACATCGACATGGCATATTGAAGTTAATAAGGCCATAAAGTATGAAAAGTAAATATAAAGTGAAGTATTGGCCTTACCACAAACTGATCCAATAATCGCAAGCACTGGCACAAAACTGTGCGAGCAGAAACAAGAAACAAACGATGATGAAGAAACAAAATGGAGCTCCCGCCATGAAGTACTCGCGGTACACTGAACCTTGCACTCGACCAATGGTCTGTGCCTCTGCTTCAGGCTTTTGATCCTGAAATCATTATTGAATACTTAAGAATTTACTGAACGGGACTGATGAATTAACTGTATGTAGATTGATTAAAAGTATTGAATCTTCTTAGGAATAAGTTGTAATTGGGTGGAGGGGGACAGATGGACAATACAGCTGGATTCGGTTAGCCCGGAAGCTATCACCAACATCAACATAGTTTCCAAAAGGTTAGACTGATAATGGTTATGAATATTTGAGGATATAAGAATATATATTATCTTACAGCACAGCTATTGTCGAGCATCATAGACCAATGCCGTCTGTGCAAGCTTAAAGTACTGTGCTGAAATAGCATCGAAGTGCTTTGGACGCCCTGCATATTTTCATCTTCATGTACTTCACGCACATTTTCGTTCATCAGCTTAATTATCTTTAGTTCATTTTCCTGAAAGAAAAAAATATATTCAAGATTTCAATCCAAATTCCGTATTTGTCTCTCGTCTCTGTGATTTTTCAAACAAAAGTAATAATTACGTCAAGTTCGTCAAAAGCTCCATCTGCGATTATTTTTCCTTTGTCCAGTATTACAACCTGATCTACAGACTTGATAAACTGCAGTTGATGAGTTACCAGCACAACGGTCTTATTGGCCAAATATCTGCGAATTAGAATGGAGAATGCTAAGTTGTAAGAAGAAATTATAATCGTAGGCTAAGCTTGGCGCGTTACAGACCTTTTGATGCACCTTTCGAAAATGTGTTTAGCGACTTGAGTATCTACAGCTGAAAGTGGATCATCCAATAAGTAGATATCCGCCTGAAACAAAACCATTTGTTGTATATAAACCATGGCTTGATACAACTAACTTTGGATTATGTAACCACCTCTTTGTAAACCGCTCTGGCTAAGTTAATCCTGGCGCGTTGACCTCCGCTGAGGGACACGCCACGTTCTCCAACAATGGTTTTGTCTCCGTGGGGAAACAGAGATATGTCACGTTCGAGCGCGCACACCTTGCACACCTCCATGTAACGTGATTTTTGAAATGTCTGGCCGAAAAGAATGTTTTGTCTCACAGAACCTGTAACAATGGGCAAGATAAAGTTCACATCATACTTAATGAAAAGTAATCTTTCAAATAATATACGACTCATTAATAGAGGGAAAGTAGACCAACATCGAAACATTTCGCCCATTCTCCTTTCGAGTTGATTTTCTTATCCCAAAAACGTGATACTACTACAACTCCTTACCAACGAAAAGCCATGGGTCCTGACTGGCATAACTAACGCTTCCGTTAGTCTGCATAGTGCCACTAGAGCAGGGCAGCTCACTCAGTACCATGTGGAGTAGCGTAGACTTGCCAGATCCCACGGCCCCGATCACAGTCGTAAGGGACCCAGCGAAAATCTGCAATTCCATTTTGATCAAAATAATAAATGTTAATAGGAATTAAACACATCACGAGTTGCATGAAGGGCTTTAGAATAACTTAATTTACCGTCAGTTCCAAATTGGAAACGTCATCTTTACCCACTGATCGCAACCATCTGCTCGAAGCATTATCAAACTGTATCGCTATTTCATCTTTGCGGATCTCTGTGTATTCAATAAAAAACATTATTTTAATTTGCTGTTGAGCTATATAAAAATGGCAAGGTCTCCAATTGATTACCTCTAACTTTTTCTTTCGGATTATCTTTATCCTTTGAACTCCCGGGCTGAGGCGCTTGTAGATCCTCTGAACTTTTAGGTTCTATTTTAAGAAATTCATCATTAATTAGTTCCCGAAGGTAATTTATTTAACTACAAGTTGATATGACAAATAATACCTAAGATAGTGACTCGTTTCTTCTGCGTTGGTTGCGTTGGGACCTCTTGGGTGTTGACATGTAGTCTGGGAGGAAGACTACAGACTTCACTCAGTAGATAGTCTCGAATCCTTTGTATAGCTACGTTCATTTCTGCTATCTACAATTTTACATGATGTAGGTAAGTAATACGTATTCAGATGATTGAAAACTAGAAAAGGCTTCAGCTGTGTTTAGCTAAGCATTTTCATGATAGCAAGAATGTCAAGCGAACAGTTTTTTCTAAGCTCAGAGAACGCCAAAAGCCATATCGAGGACCGATAGCTAATTTTGGAAGAATAATAAATTGATTACTAAGCAGCTTGAAAGAAACTAAGCAGTTACGGACAAATATTACCTGTCCAACAGCTTGAGGGAAATACAGCGTCATAGTTTGCTTCGTAATATTATAGTAACAGGTCAGGAAGAATACGTTCTCAACGGTGATGCGGTTCACATACGTCACGTACAGCAACACCGTGACAAAGATACCGAATCGCGAAGTGAACATGATGAAGGACATTATCACTCCTCTAATGTACGATGTCATTTTGATGTAGAATATTTCTTGGCTGTTAATCAGAATTATATTTGTACCTAACATTGTGCATTTGGATTGTACTTGATTCACGTGTGCAACTGCGTAGGCATGTGACGCAATAAATAATTTACAGGTGCAGCACGTGCACGTTTAAGATATTCATCAATTTTGAATTTTTGTTTATGTAGGTGGTTGTCGACTGCAATAATCAGAATATATAAAAGCCCTTATCTTAGTTTAGCTACTTCCCTCGTATTTAAAAATGCAATAACCTTATTTAGATCCCCTTTATATACTCACCGACGAACTGTATCAATTATTTTCCTAAACGGTTGCTCCCACGTATACATTTTGATAACTTCCATCCCCATAATGATTTCTTTCATCAGTCTCACTCGCTCGTCCGATTTCTCCGCGGTTCCTTTTCTGTAGTAAGCAGTGTTTGTTCCCAAAAATACTGGAAACCATTAAACGTTTTTGTGGGGTAAATTATAGCTTT
Source organism: Helicoverpa armigera (assembly GCF_030705265.1). Classification (NCBI taxonomy): domain Eukaryota; kingdom Metazoa; phylum Arthropoda; class Insecta; order Lepidoptera; family Noctuidae; genus Helicoverpa; species Helicoverpa armigera. The sequence goes on along the minus strand of NC_087124.1, from coordinate 4,482,361 downwards.
CAAAAAGGTTCTATTAGTTCTGCTTACTTTGGAATGGTATAACTGCTATGATGATGAGAGATCCATACACTGCTGCCATGCCCATTTCCCGATACAAATAAACTGTCATCAACTGCAAAATTTAAGTATACCTAATAAGTAGATGTACAAGCTACCCATTATTATAAAATAATCATTTATTGTTTTGTACCATGGTTTCTACGGGTCCTATCCACAGATAGTGAGCGAAGAGTGGTCCCGTGTCGAAGCGGTTGACATCGTTTGCCATAAGGTTAAGCACTAACCCACCACTGCTCTCCGTCATCGCCTGGATGTTCACTTTCAATGCCTGGAAGTATTAGTTTCGAAGTATAATGACTTTCACTCTCCTTTGTCTCTCTACTTTCGTCAGCATTTCGTTAAGAATAGCCACTGCTACCTTTTTTGCAATGTCACGTTTAAGGTTCTATATACAATACCTTTCTATAAATAAGACTGCAGACGCCAACTCTCATCTTCATCCCCATATGCATGACTCCCATCATGAAGGGGTGTTGCACCATGATGTTGAAGGTGCTGCAGAAGACGATGCCAAACGCGAAGAACACCGCTTCGCCCCAAGACACACTCCCTTCCATGTCGTAGTACGAGAACAAACGGTACAAGTACGTGGAGTTGTTCCTGAATGAAATACAGGTGTAAATTAATGGATTGAAGGTTCAACAATACCAACGGTATTCAGCAATCTATTATGTATTTTTTTAAGGAACTGTACCTATGTAACTTAAATACATGATGTAGTTTTTGGCTTATTCAACAGTGGCTGGCCTTTAACTCATCAACTAATGGTTGATTTCGCTACACAAGCTAAATATTTAAAACACTTACGTTTGATTATCATCTTGGACGGGACTGTAGTAACGTAGCAGTAGCCCAAGAAATAATGGCTGCTGCAACCTGTTCAGAAAACGAACTCTTTGTTTATTTAGTTTGGTTTGGACTACTTTTTGATCATGTGCGTGAAACTTTACCTGATAAGAAATTCCATAGCCGCCAAGATGAGGCCGTACAGCATGAGTTCAGTGCCAAATACTTTGATGAGCACTTTCCAGAGACTGGGTTTGCATCTTGGTCCGCGCCGCCTGGCGTTCTGCACTTCCCGGTCCCAAGCTTTTTGTACAGCATCCCCTATAATGTAGTTAGACCTTTAAAATGTGATTAAAAATAGGTAACAACCAGGCCCGCCGTAAGCGGGCGGCACATCCTAGGGGGCGGCAAATCGAGCGACTTATCACGTTATATTAAAAAAAAAAACAATATCTTTTTACCAATTATTTGATTTCAATATTTCCAAACACAGCAATAGCGCTAAGAATATTACTTACACTGCCGGTTTCAGTTACATCTGTTGATCATTTTCAAAATTAAAAATTATTACGATTTAAGATCAACAATTGGCGTAGCGTGGGGGAGAGAGCAGGGGGGGCAAGTGCCCTAGGCGGCACTATTTAGGGGGCGGCAAAATTAACCCATACGGCAAAATTAAACCATAATTACGTAATAAAAATATTTTTACTAAAAATAGATGAGTAGATTAGCAATAAAATTTCAGAAAAACCGCCCTCGCTTTGGTCGTCCCCTATCAATTTTGACGGGTTCATCCTTTGCATCCCCAAAAAAATTCGCGCTAGCTGCGCTCGCGCCTCCATGTCAGATATCGCAGTCAGTAGCGGTTTTAGGGTAGGGCGCGGTTGGGCGACGGCCCAGGGCGCCGGATATACCAATCCTTGATCAGAATGTTACTCCTATTTTTGTTTTAAATTTCATCAAAGATTGCAACTTACAAGAACTGTATCCAAATGAATGGATAGCATCAGGGCCATCTTAACCTATGGTGCAGCGTGTGCGAATAACCCGGGCGCCGCGGGCTCAGGGGCACCCAAGGCAAATTTGTGTTTAATTCGGCGTTAAATTTGAGAAATTATCGAAGAAACACTACTTTTATGTCCCAAAACTCAAAAATTTTCGCGCTCGCTTCGCTCGCGTTTTCCTTACTTTACGCTTCAATTTTTTATCACATATAGCTACTTTTAATGTCCGAATACTCAAAAAAATTCGCCCTCCCTTCGCTCGCGGCTTCTTCACTTCACTGTCGCTTTTTACTATATATGTTTAGGACTTTTAGTGATCCAAAACTCAAAAATTTTCGGGCTTGCTTCACTTTACGGTTGTTTTTATTTTTCAAGATTTTTTTAGTCTACCCTAGCAAAAAGGGAGCGTTCTTTTAAGTTCTTTTATTAATAAGAAAGTAACTTCTAGTTTCCATATGAACTTTCGTATTTACGGTACTACTTTAAGTCCCAAAATTTTAATACATAGGCGCCATCATCAACAAAGACTTATGTACGTTTGGGAAAAATTTATTTAATAATTTATTAATAAAAAATAATTTAATTTTTGTTTTGAGTTCTAAAATATTGCAAAAAATTTCGCGCTCGCTTCGCTCGCGCAATCAGAAGACTCATTCGCGTGTTTTTGCATTCACCAACCAGCAACCGCTGGTTGAGTTAAAACCGGCACTGATCGCAATTTATCTTTGTTTAATTGTTGAGGCCTTCAATTCCGAAAAATCATTTTTCGCGCACGTCCGTTATAGCTTTTTGTTCACTTTGGCTTTTTATGGTATGTTTACTTCATGAAAACTCTAAGGAAAAAATCGCGCTCGCGGCTTCATGTACTTCATTTCTGTGCATATCTTAACTTTTGTGTCCTTAGACTAAATAAATTTCGCGCTCGCTTCGCTCGCGCTTCCTTACATATGAAATATGTCTCATGCGTTGATTTTTTCAACGGTAAAGCCACAAAAAAACATTAATAACATATTTTACTGAAATTAAACATTGCTGTAAATAATTTAAGTTCGTTAGTTTAAGTTACCCATAATCTGTTCTAAGCACTTTGATATACATTATCCGGACCCCTGGACCCCTTATATATTTTTTGACAAAACCCAGTATAATATGTAGTCGTAGGGCGGCATAATCGGTTTTGCACGCGGGCGAACAAACAGCTAGCGGCGGGCCTGGTAACAACCTACTTCTAGGTAGGTTTCAACTATTTTTTTTTAGGTGGAAACGTGTGACAGGACTTTTTCCGGGTAAAACCGGTTACTTTCATGTACCTATCTATAGTCGAGAAGGGTATTGCGGAAGTATTGCTCATTGGTCGTAGATTACTTAGTTAGACGAATAACTGATGAAATATTACCGAGAACATTGGAGCGATGTTCAGGCAGGGGTGCATAGAGATCTTTGTCTTGAATATCACGACTGTATCCCAGTTTAAATGTTTCCAGTGTCCACCTTTGGAATAAAACATTCACTTGAATTAGGTACATACTCCACTTTCAAAGTAACAGTAGCTTATTTGGCTAGCGGTCGAGTAATAAATCGGCAAGTGTTAAGTTCATCTTAAATATTAGGGCATTTTCCAAAAACTGAACTATTTTCTTAGAACGCCGTTTTTTCTATGTTCTTTCTACAGTCGACTACATACCCGAATGTCAAGATAGAAAACAAGTTAGCTCCATATCGAGGATTTATTTCTCTCCTCTGTTTAGGCCCAGTGTCCATTTCGATAGGATCTCAATAATAAAATCGTTTGGATCCAAAACACATGTACCTCTGTACCTACCTAAATTGGATTGCATAATCTAGTTAGCCACGATCAAGCGGCTGGCTTAGACCCACATATAGATTTCTACAGTAACGTAAAAACATTAATATTCTTCAGTAATCCAGCTTTAGGTATCTAATGTTTCGGGTAATACGGGTTCGTATACCGGTATCAAACAAAATGTACATGCTTGCTTATCACATTACGCAGTTCTGAATTGAAATCATCATCAGGAATGAGAAAATTACGAAGTAAGTAGTGTTACCTACCCAACTGTTATTATACCGATTGGTCCTAAAGTCATAGGTAATGTAAATGTGACTCGCACTATTTACAATAAAATAATAAATAAGTCCTAAAATCTTTACGATACGTGAGTAAGTACCTAAATAAATAAAGCGTTTTGTTCTTTGTTAAGCTTATCCACTTTACTGCAAACGTGACTATTGGCTAAATTATAATGAATAATTAAATAAGAATATTGATAAAAATAAACAAGAAAATCTATAAAAGGATTCGTTGTGGTGTGAAATGTTGACTAATATAAAAAATGCTGTCCTACATTGGAATTATTTGTCTCCTCTTGACCTGTTGTCTTTGTGGGGTAAGTGTTTGTCAACCTAGCTATTTTTTTTTAGTGTAATCGTAGTCGTATTTAATTAAACTGTGTATTTATAATAAATATAAAAATGTTGCAGGCACAATGGATATACCCTACTAGCTCACTATACCAGCCCCGGCCTGTATATCCAATAAATCCGGTTTATCCCCATAAGACTACAACATACCCAAAGCAAGAGCAGCATGATTCATGTAGCACGACACTTGATGACCTCTACTTATTACTGGAACTTGCAAAAATACTTGAAGAAGATGAAAAGGAGAGCCCCAACCCTCCACCGCATAGTGGACTCAGCGAAGAAATCATAATGAAGCTAGTTAATGCTTTAATATACACGGCTACGCAGAACTGTGGCCCACAACGTACTGATACAAACTGTTACTGTTCTAAATGTGGTGGAAAATGTAGGTGTGGTGCTGTATCAGGTGGAAATGGTGGTACCGTGGGTCAAGGTGGTGGGGCAAGTACGAGTGGACTTGGCGTAGGGTTAGGGCTTGATGTGGACCTAGGTGGGGTAGGTTCTCTAGTAGGAAACGTACTCGGCAATGATGGTTCAAGGAGAGCTTCGGATAGATCCAACGGTCTAGGTGTAGGTTTAGAACTAGATGTTGGACTAGGTAATACTGAGTATTCAGCAGGAAATGTAGTCAGTGGCAGTGGTAGAGGTGACCATGGAGGGTATACGAGCGGACATGTCTATCAAGCAGGAGGAAGAGGGGGCAGTAGCGGCAGGAGTACGGGATATTCGGGATATTCAGGATATTCGGGCGCAACTAGTAGTGGGGGAAGCGGTGGACTCGTCGGTGGAGTCGGCGGACTTGTGAATGGAGTCGGCGGAGTATTGGATGGAGTCGGAGGACTTGTGAATGGAGTCGGCGGAGCTTTAGATGGAGTAGGAGATCTTGTCGGTGGAGTCGGTGGAGCTTTAGATGGAGGATCGTATTCAGGATATTCGGGCGCAACTAATAGTGGCGGACACGGTAAACATGTGGGAGGAGGCGATGGGCTTGTCGGTGGAGTCGGCGGACTTGTGAATGGAGTCGGCGGAGTATTGGATGGAGTCGGAGGACTTGTGAATGGAGTCAGCGGAGCTTTAGATGGAGTAGGAGATCTTGTCGGTGGAGTCGGTGGAGCTTTAGATGGAGGATCGTATTCAGGATATTCGGGCGCAACTAATAGTGGTGGACACGGTAAACATGTGGGGGGAGGCGATGGGCTTGTTGGTGGAGTCGGCGGACTTGTGAATGGAGTCGGCGGAGTTTTGGATGGAGTCGGAGGACTTGTGAATGGAGTCGGCGGAGCTTTAGATGGAGTTGGTGGACTTGTGGGTGGAGTTGGCGGAGCTTTGGATGGAGTCGGAAATGTTGTGGGTGGAGTTTTGAATTGAGTCGTGTAACTATTTGGAGGCTTAGGAAAAGATGATGTTCTAGCTAGATTGCCGGTATATATGGTATTTTAAGGGGATAAGTTGTTTACTTATGTAATATTCATTGGTAATATTAAAGATTAATTTGTAATATAACTTTTTTATGTTTATTTATTTACACGTATCACATGTACAAACAAATGTAATACTGTAAATTAATTTTAATGGAGACCAAATAAATGTCCTTAATGTTAGAAAAACTATTTTATTTGACACTGGTGTGTCGTACATATGTATCGATGCTGGTATGGCACTGTTCGAACTTGAGTGACCATAAACACAAGCGTGAAATTAATTTAATTATATTATTAACTTAAACATCCCTCATGTTTAAGTCGGTCTGGCTGGCATGTAAGAAATCCAAATCCGAAGTAATTATTCAAATCCATATTTTGCAAAGAACGAGTAAATTGATTGAACAATAGTAATTTTTCCACATCTTTATTTTAAATAGGCATCACAGACAATGATAACAAAACAAACGCATTATAGGTAATCTACTTCTAGACTGTGCTCATTGGTACAAGCCCGGTTTGCGCGAGATGGCTTCAGTTATAGTTAATATTGGGAACAAATATAATGACCACCATAAAATGCTTTGATACCCTAAGTTTTGCAACCAGAAATATCTACTGAACACCAGAAAAATAAAGTCTAAAAATGTAATAGTACCAGCTATTTTAGTCACGACTTCACTTTAAATTGTATTCGACCACCAAATTTAGTAAATGATCACCAACTCTTGACGACCAAATTAATGTATTATTTTTGCCTAAATAAGTCACTGTGATTGCCATAAAATGTAGGCTTATTACCAAATAAAGTATTATGATGCCATATTAAGTTATCTGTCCGGCTTGCAATGCATGCGTGAGTGTCAGTATGACGAGTGACAGGGGAAAATGGAAGAAAATGACATATTGCGCCGACGCCAAGTAAAATTGGGAACAGGGCAGGAGAAAGAAGAAGAAGAATGTGTTTCTCAATACACTCTTATCGCACTGTTTAGAGGCATGCAATAGACAATTTTCCACGCTAGTGCAGGAAAAGGGTCCCCATAATGTTATTACATTTATTTTATCAGGCCGAACTTATTTTTTTGGAGTCAGTTTACTTAAACAGGATAGCAAGATGTAAAAACTTTTTTGATGATCATTTACTACTTTTGGGATAACAATGATTTTTTTGGACTCATTTTGCTTAAATAGGATAGCAGGATTCAAAAACTTTGGTTATAATCTTACTTTAAAATGGTGGTTTAATTTTGGTGATCATTTACTATTTTTGGCTTACGAATGATTTATTTTGGAGTAATTTCACTTAAATAGGATAGCAAAGTGTTAAAACTTTGGTGATAGTTTTACATTAAAATGCGAGTTTCATTTTGGTGATCATTTACTATTTTTGTCTGCTGTTTGTTACTATATCTGGTGATCAGTTAAACATAAGCCGTTAATATTGAGTTCCTTTCCGAAAAGGTAACTATGGCAAAACTAACCAAACCAAACTGAGTTCAATAGCCAAATGAAATACACATACTGATAATTAATTATAGAAACATTTAAATAAGTTATAAAGTATGTGAATAATTCGTTTTGATAAATTATATTCAAACTATAAAAGGTTCAATCATTTAAATACCAAACCGTATTATGAGTTGAACTGGCAACTGGCAAGACGTCAGACAAGGACATCAGACATGACAAGGACAGACTACCCGCAGGGCCCAGAATCTCACCAAAATCGTTTTTGGCTAGCTACCGCTTACCCAGATGTATACATCTATATGGGTACGCGTATAAGGATTGATCGTATATTTTAGTTAGCTCAATATTTTTTGCTACACAGCCAGTCTAGAAACAAATGTATAGCTAATATCTTTGTCTCAGTGTCTTCAAAAACCAACAACCACAGATTATCTTATCCTGATAGATGCTATCTGTCACTGGATGTGAATGTCATCAAATACGTTGGTTGACATTTGTTAGATTTGAACGAATTGATTATTAAGTTTGTTGTAATTGTAATTTATTGAATTTTCTGAACTGTACAGTATATTTTATTACCTATTTTAGTTGTGGATAAGTTATACAAACTATTTCATAAATCGGTTTTGTAAAGTTATGTAAATAAAAACTTATTTATGTCAAGATGACTTCGGAAGCCGAAGCTATAAAAACAAATGAATTTCTACGACGAAGAAAGCTGAGACTTCAACAGGTTTGAATTTTGATATGATTGTTATTTTATGATTTATTTATTAATTTATTACTACAAAAAATTGGCCAAGTACCGATAAAGGATGCTATACGAGTGAATTTTTAGGTTCGAGAGCAATCTAAAGATATTGCTAAGAAAATACGACAGCGCGCCAAGGTTGAAAAGTTAAGACAGGTCGTTGATCTCGACGCAAAGAAACAGAAGGAGTATTTCGAATGTCAAGAGCGACTGGTGAAGCATCTAGAGGTGCTGTATGCGAGAGGCTTGGACAACGTCGGCGCGGGTCACCACAGTGCTTCCGAATTAGCACAACAAGGTGTGTGGACATGTACTTGTATTTATTGTTTTACTTTTTGAATGCACAAGTTATATTTTAAAAGTTGTTTTACTACAATAGAAACATTTGTTACTAGATGAAGTAATAAAGACAGACTTGTCTAAGGTGCGTGGTAAAGAAGCTGTAGCTGAACTAAGAAGGAAAAAACAGGAAAAATTAGATCAACAGAAAAAACTACTAGACAGAAAACTACAAGCAAGGTAAGAAGGCTCAATTACACTAAATAAATATTATGAATATAGATTTGAAATGCAGTGATAAGATTTTTCTCTAAAAGTTTTACAACTTTGATCTTGTGTACATTATACTTACTTATGGCAAATCTTTATTACAGGGAGGTAGCTAATGAAATAAGTCGAGAAAAGTCATCAACAGTAGCTCACAAAGTTTTATCCAAACCTGCAAATTTAAAAGTGTCCGATGACTCCACAGAAAAACCTGCTGGTTCTTCAGAGCTTGCAAAGGAGACTAATAAGGATGTAGAGAAAAATAATAATGAAGTAGAGTCTATAAAGACTGCTGACATGGCTACCCAGTGGGACATGGAGAGCATGCCACACGAGTGGGAGCCAGCTGTGCCAGCATTGTCACTTCCTACCGACAAAGACACGCCTAAAGATTCAGATGAATACGTGGGAGGCAAACCTGACAAGAACAGAAGGTTAGATCTGTTCGCCCTCAGTAAGGAGATGCCAGCAAGCTTACGAGGCCAGCATTCCCATGAAAGTAAAGAAAGGGAGCTAGGACGGCCTTCTCTCACAATAGTCTCTGAATACCTTCAGAACAGGAAGCTGCGTTTACGGGAAAATGAGCCAACAACTGTCAGCAAAAAGTCTCTAGAAGATATGCAAAGCTTGAAGCAAACTATCCAACGCACAAGATCATCTAAACCGGAAGGTAGTCCTTTTTCTGTTTGCCAAGTGCTTGATGAACAAGTTATTCCAGTGCCCACTTGGAGAGCTGAAAAAAACTATAAATTGTGTCCTAACCATGTTAATGATAATTCTCGTGCACACACTAGTCAGTTTAATAATGTAACTAATTGTCAATTAAACAAGATCTTTAGTTCCACAAGACCTGTGCGCCAGGCTGATATACTACCTAGCCCAGTCTTGAGAGGAACCAGCCCGTTTAGAAGGACTAAAGTTGCTTCACGAATTTGTAAGCAATTGTCAACTAAATACGTAATAGTGGCTTAGCAAACCATTGGAGTTGGGTCACTATACATCTATCATTAGATTTGATTGCATTCTGATCACAATATTTGCTCATGTATTCTTGTGACATTGTCCATTGTAAATATCACATTATGTACTAATCAAGTTTTATTCTTGTAATCAAACACATAAAGCCTATGATTTTTAAAATAAGTGTCTCAAACAAACATAAAATATGCAATTTACAGTTTCAGGAAAAGTGTCCAATGACAAAGTTAAGAATACATCAGAGGTTGGGTTCCACAGGAAGAGCTCTGTTATGATGTACAACCACTCTACCAGAGACACTCGAGACTTGCCCTATGGAGAAGATAAGTTGGTAATTAGAGACCCACAGCACGAGGAGGATGCTTATTCCCAAGCCATGAGGCAGGTGTCGGCCCTTGGTGTCAAGGACAAGGATTCTCTTAAGAAAGTCCAAGACATGAGAAGTAAAGTTGCAGTCACCAAACAAAATGTTGAAAAGGAGTATAAGGACACTATAAATTTCTTAAATAGTTTGCCTAAAGACAAGTCTAGTAAAAGCATTGTAAGTAAAACTTTCATCATCTAACTAATAAGTATCAAACTTTATGTGTTTGTTTTATGTACTTTACGTATTTACCAATTTATTACCTCCATTTTAGAAAAGTGCGTACATGGATGAGCGACGACAGCTAATGCAAGAAGAAAGTCGCCAGCAAAAGATGCAACAAGAATACAAGAAAATAGAAAAAGAATGTAGAAAACATAACTGTTCGGTAAATATTTCACTAATAATTAATATTTTCATTAAATAATTCATTTATCAGACAAATTGATAAATATCCATATGCCATTTATTTTCAGAAAAACCAATTAAAAAACCAATCCCGGTCTCCGTCAAGACTTGAGACAGATGAGAACTTTGATAGCAGAGACTTCCAATACTCTTGGATGCCTGTGCCGGAGAGCGACGGCAACCTCGCCATCCACGCTATACCTAACACAGTCAGACAGGGGAAGTCTGGCAACAGTGTAAAGTTCAGCAAGGTTGACAGCTACCACGAATACAGGTCACGCCATAAGCACACACCGCCGACTAAAGATATCCAGGACAGACCTACTAAAAAAGTGGTTGAAACTGTCATAATAGATAAAGCAGCCACTGAGTCTTCCGATACCTGTTCTGTTACCTCAGAAGCAAGTTCCATTGAGAATCTGAAAATTGGCCCAAATACAAAACATAAAAGTGCCAAAGAGATCAATCAGAATCTTTCAGCTGCTGAAAGAATTATTATCTACAAAGTACTAGATTCAAAAACTGAGAAAAAAACGAAAAGACAGACCAAACTTTTAAATGAGATAGCTAAATCATTGACTTGTATTGAAAAGGGTCAGAAGAAGCTGGCCGGCGAAGACGGAATAGAGCCTCAAGCAAAGCAATCGGCACATGTGCGGTCATATAGCAAGAGTGCTGATAATGCAGTCTCATTCGAACATCTCAACGAAGGTAAAGATTCATTTAATAAACTCTTTTGCAAAAAAAACGGGCACCTATGCGAAATCTTAGTTTTAAGGACTTTACGTGTATTTCAAAGGGTTTTTATGATTGTAGTATGTTTCTAGCATCAAAAGAGTTAACGAAGCATGCGTGAGAGTGTATTCTAAATTTGAATTTTGTACGATTGCTAAGAAATTGGTTAAACCTTGTTTTGGACTAATTGCTGGTAGAAAGTTCGTCGGTGTTTTGAAAAGTTTTTGCAGTGATTTTCAGGAATATGATAATGCAGTTTTAACTAATGATTAATGTACTTTTTTGTTTGATCAAAACCTTTTTGAAAACCTATGCGTATTTGATAAAATTTTCACCTGCTCTAAATGGGCTTTACTGATGAATGATGGCAATGTTAAGAGTTTCGGTATTTTAGTGTAAAGCGTTCTATTGTTTAGATATTGTATTCACGTGTTTTAAAATATCCCTTTCTCATAAATAAACACTATTTAGAGGAGTATCAGTACTTTGAGCTGCGACAAAACCAATTTAAAGTAAGCAGTGCCGATCACAACTCGTCTACTATCGGACTGTGACATTTAAAAAATACCAAATTTTGTGATAAATGTTAAAATTAACCACATGAAAAATTATGAGGAGGGTTAAAGCTATCTAAAAAATCAAATTATTGCCGCGTTGAAGCTCTCGATAACTCCATAGGTACCGGGTTACTAAACGGTGATTAAGCTGAAAGGGAGTCAAGAATTCAAAATTATTGGCCAAACGTATGTTTCTTAAGAAATGAGCAGATAGTCAATTATTGTTATGATTTAAGCAGGAAAGTGCTGCAGATGCCAGAAAATCTCGATGCAGGCAACTTTATTTAATAAAATGTCCGTGGGATGAAAACACGCTATTTGAACGCTAAGACTCATAGATCTTCAGAGGTCTACGGAGTTTCCCAAGAGACGAGGTTGTTTAAAAATCAGTGATTACGAGACCTTAAGACCTCGTGCTCACAGTATATGCGCTACTTTCTGTATTTTGTAGAATTTCAAGACTTTTAAAAATGTCAATATCTGATAGGAGACGAGTTGTTGTCGGCACTGCTTACTTTAAATTGGTTTTGTCGCAGCTCAAAGTACTGATACTCCTCTAAATAGTGTTTATTTATGAGAAAGGGATATTTTAAAACACGTGGGTAAAATATGTAAACAATAGAACGCTTTACACTAAAATACCGAAACTCTTAACATTGCCATCATTCATCAGTATAGCCCATTTAGAGCAGGTGAAAATTTTATCAAATACGCATAGTTTTTCAAAAAGGTTTTGATCAAACAAAAAAGTACATTAATCATTAATTAAAACTGCATTATCATTTTCCTGAAAATCACTGCAAAAACTTTTCAAAACACCGACTAACTTTCTGCCAGCAATTAGTCCAAAACAAGGTTTAACCAATTTCTTAGCAATTGTACAAAATTCAAATTTAGAATACACTCTCACGCATACTTGGTTAACTCTTTTGATGCTAGAAACATACTACAATCATAAAAACCCTTTGAAATACACGTAAAGTCCTTAAAACTAAGATTTCGCATAGGTGCCCGTTTTTTTTGCAAAAGAGTGTATTATCAGTTCTAAGGATTAAGGATGTTCTGTTAGTTGCAGTAATCTTCTCAATCCAGTTTAATGTTTTTTTTTTACAAATGAAAAGGATATAATAAATCAAGGGTTTCAGTTAGATGTAAGTTACAATTTACTATATTTTTGTTTCAGGTGTCTACAAAATGGTTGAAGAACAAGGGTGAGTTCTTTTTTCTTCATAAAATTCCCAATGATCCCTTTCCCCCTCCATATCTTTCTTACGATTTCCTATCGTTCTACAGGGCGTCCTACAACATGATGAGTTGTTGCACTACTAATGTTGAGATGTGGCACTCCACCACTCCTCGCAAACCCTGGTGGTAATTTGTTTATATGTTTTTATGATGAACGCATATCTATACGAGCCGAACGTTATCGTCTCAGCGGCTTCGAATATAATGACGTCATCCGAATTTGTCCGATTCAATCGATTCGCTGCGTGAAACTGTGCGAGGTTTCATATGATTCCATAATGTAAAGCATTCTAATATTTGATTCATTCAGTGTGTTCAATTCTAATAGGTCTGCGTTCACCATTAAACGCGACTAGCTAAGTATCATATCCGGAAGTGAGAAGTGTTATTTGAAAAATTACAATATTAGCAGATTACCTTAGTGTGATGATCATATAAGTTATGTATATTTCGTAGACAAGATAATTCTCTCTTATGTGTAATGAGAGCACTGTCGTTTTATAGTTGTACAACACATATCAACTTTTTAACAAATCGTAACTATATCGTAACATGTATTTGTTCAGAGGCAATTACAATTCCGATTAGAATGTGATAAAGAACAGTAGAGAGTTCCATACATTTTATACCTACTAAAAGATTCGAGTCTATATACAGGCTATCCATTTACAGATGCTATGAGTGCTACGAACCTTAATGAGATTCTTCGCGTTGTGGAGTCATCTAAATATTTGTGTTGAATTTCACAGGGACAACATTGCCTCCATGTACTTCAACGACCGTGAAAAGGTTGGGGAAACGCAATCCGAGAATGCTCACATGCGTACTTGTCACTGCAAGCAACCACACCCCAGTGAAAAAAGTCTGTATTGCTTCTTCCTTAACTTATATTTTTATATCACTTGATGATATTTAATGTTATTTTATTTTTAGGTTCTGCTGCGCATTGGGAAACTGCTGATGGTCTTTTGACAGCAGGGTAAATACATAAAAAAATATGTTTACCTTTTTTTAATTTTAAGAGAAGTTAAATAAAATTTTCATTATTTTAGGACAACTACCGAGGGTAAGTGCCCCAGTGCTACCAAAAACGTGAGCAAGCCTCCTGCGCAGGCTTCCACCGCGCCGTCGACGTCTTCATACATTACAGCCACCAACGACAAGGGCAGCACTTCTGAAGGTGGGTTTATTAAGTTAGTTGATGAAAGTGGACACGAGGCAGGGAAATTTTACATAGGTGCTACTGGATTCCTTAATAATAATACTTACGAAGTGGTTATACAACTTCGAAAGAAAGATGGAACTCCACTAGAAAAAAATATTGACATGAAAACAGCGATAAATCATAATAAACAAAATGAAAACAGTAAAAACAATGACGAAGATAGTAACAATGATGTACAGAATAACCCCAGACCAAAGTCTGGTGGGAATAATGTGCAAGTAAGTTCAGATGAGGATTTACGAGAAGTTCTAGGGTATAGAAGTGATACTCATAAGCAGTCTTTTGTTATTCCACCTCAAGAATTGTGTGGTGATGTGCCTGATCAGAATGGAAATGTTCAAAATGGGGCTAATACTGGACAAGTTGATGATTTAGTACTTATACAATCTAATTCAGTAAATAAAGATGTGTCCGACAAAGGGGTGCATATCCACATAGCTGAAACGAAAACATCACAGGCCCCAAAAACTGCCACAACCACATACACTCAAACTACTCCGAGCTCGCCACTCCACAGACCCGTATTCTTCCATATGAGCTCCTCCAGCTCCACTGCTTACATGAGCCCACCAGAAATGATATTACCTAAATTCTTCCGACAAAAATGTGGCAGCGACATCATTGACAGCGAAGTATACGATCCAATACAAAGAATTGAAGTGACAGCAAACGAATACTGTGAAGAATATGCAGGCTGTAGTTGCAGAAAATGTCTGCTGGCAAGAAAAGTGACACTGAGTAAAGTACCGATATATCGCAGACAGAATGAAAGTAAGAAGGAAGCAATACCTAATACGGGCCATAATGCTCTCGATGTACGAACCGAAACGCAGGACATTTCACGTGACAGAAATGTACCCAGCACAGTGTCCAGCAACGTTGAGAGAACCATCAAACCGAAATGCTCGCATCACAAGCGTAGACATGCTGAATCTATTAAAAGACATTGCTACAGAAATCAAAAACAGTCTATAGAAAGTATTCGCTCATCACGAAACATGGGATTGAATTTGAATTTAAAGAATAGATATAAATCTGCAAGTACAAATCGCGACAAAAAATCTGATCCCAGTATAAATCCAATAATTAAAGACTACGTAAATAAATTACTGGCTTTAAACAGAGAAGGCCTGAAAGCAGTTGAAGTGGCAGATCAGGAATGCAGTTCAGTGGGTACTCCTGGCAGCTCAATTATTAATGTCCCATTTAATGTTGATGAGAGAAAAACCTCCTTATTAAGTACCATATCGTTAGAACAAATAAAATCCTTACTGAAACAACAAATCATGGAAGAGGAACTAACAAAAAATTACAAACAGGGCTCTTTTATTTATTCACTAGGTAATAGCAAAAACAGTCTCAGATACTCTTCCTCCCGAACATGTCGCAAAAAACCTGTACATAAAGTGAAATCTTTGAATATATCCAAACAATTGCTAAAGGTAAATAGGACTTCTGAGCGAAAGCCAAGACACTTCCAACCGCAACTATATGCTGTTGGAAACGTCAAAACTCGAGTGTACGGATGTAGCACATCTAGAAAAACACGCTGCAAAAGTTCGC
The DNA here is from genome assembly GCF_030705265.1 of Helicoverpa armigera. Taxonomy (NCBI): domain Eukaryota; kingdom Metazoa; phylum Arthropoda; class Insecta; order Lepidoptera; family Noctuidae; genus Helicoverpa; species Helicoverpa armigera. Next base: position 4,466,800 of record NC_087124.1, on the reverse strand, counting down.
CAACGCCAAGGCAGGTTTATAGCACCGAGCCATATTCTAAATGCAACGATTCCTTATCTACAACCAAAAATTCCACTGCAACTGTTAACTGTCGCAGTAACAGATCGGGAACTGCTGATGTAGTTTCTCCTGACTTAGAGTACAATAATCCAGATGTGAAGGGTCGCAGTAGCCAACAATTACCTCTACATAGAGCAACTGCCACCGAGTCGACGGTCGCTTCAGGGACAGTCGGTGATTTAAAATGTGATGTTCCCGTAAGTATGTCTACTCAGACGTCGCAAAATAAAGACGTTAACACAGACAGTCATTTTATGAAATTAGCAGAAGACAAATTGCATAACATGGAAAAGATCGCAGACTTAACCGAAAAGTGTACGAAACGCCTGTCAAATCTAGCTAAAGTACTACAGGAAGTACGGAAAAATAAATCGCTGGTTTATAGTCAAATATCATCTGCCGAATCAACGGACTCTCATTCGGATCACAAATACGAAGAGGAAGCGTTGGCTCCATTAGAATCTAACGATATTCCGCAAATATTGGAAAAATCACCTGAGCAATTTCCTAATGAAAATTACAAAGTCGCAAACGAAATACTGCAATCAGGGTACATTACTGTCTTGCCAGATATTCCCAAACCATCATTAGAATTATCCGACTCAAACATACCGTCGCGTCCGAAGTCTGCTGACAAACTAGATTCGCCCCTGCATTTGTCGGCAACTACAGCAGAAATGACGATCAAAAGTAGACCAAAACCACCACCAGCTTTATCTCGAGTTAGTTTTAAACATGGTCAAGAATACGTAATCCCGCATGAACTTTCCACGGTAATTGAAGTAGATTCTCCTATGAGTATGAAACTCAAAAATCAGTCTGCACGCAACGATCTTAAGGATTCTTCCTTCAACTCGAACAGGTCATCTCCTAGGGATAATGTGATTGAAAAAGAGAATGTCAAGCAGCGTAAATCTCGAAATGAATCTAATGTAAACCCTGACTTACTTCAAACAAATTCCATTTTTACTAACAAGTATAAATTGTCATCAGAGTCGTCAGACGAATCTAAATTTCAAATGATAGATCTAAAACATTTTAATGAGATAATGTTGGAGCCTTTTATTAGCATTCAAGAATATGCTAAACAATACAACATGGAACCCCCAGATGAGGGTTCCAACCTGGATGAGTTACATAGAGAGGATATCAATAACGATGACATGAGTTCTCTACATTCTGACGGTAGTTTGCCAGACGTAATAGCAGAACTTTTGAAACGAAATATCATAACTGAACCATTTAAGTTTGACACGGCATCTAATGTTAACTCTACCACTGTATCTTCAGAGTCGACTTTGTCTATGTTAGCTTTATCGAAAGTACGTAGAGATAGAAAGAGATCTCATGTTTTCCGCAATAAGGAGAATATTGGCGAAACATCTGATACCATGAGTATGTCTTCAAATCCAGACCTAGAAAACGCTTTTAAAAAACTGGGTATGGGTTGGGCATCGTCTACACTGAAGAAGACGAAGGAACGATTAGCTTTATCGTCATCTTCCAATACTTCAAGTTCTAGCTTATCTCAATTCAAAATTAAAAGTTTTAATCAGGATGTACCAGTTCTAGTTACCGATTCTGTTTCATCCGTAGCTCATGTAACTAAAGGCGTGCAGCATAAGAATACCCTTGACAACTCCAAAAGTGCCGAACAGCAAACCACCCTATGTAATTCTATGACTGTCAAAGAATTTTTAAGAAATGAACTTGCCAAGAAAATAACATTCACAAATAAATCAAATGCACATGATACTCAAGAAGAATTTGTGTCCATGTTCGAAACAAAGATGCCCGAAGAAATGAAAGACACATCGCAAGTAATTCACGACCGCTCGGCAGACAGTGCACCGAGCGGCACTAACCGGGCACGCACATCCACCCCAGTGCAGCTATTCAAATCTGTGACGTACCACTCGAGCTCCAGCTCGAACGTGTCTAACGGCTTGTTCAGTAACGCTGATGACCTGTCGTCGGTCAAAATGACGTCAAATTCCATGAAAAACCATTCCACATCTGATAAGGATGACTTGACCATTCCCAACTTCAGTCTGAGAATGAAAAAGAGTTCTGACTGTAGTAAGAGTGATTAAACGTAAATTGTTGGTTTGTGATATGTTTATTTATATGAAAAATAATTATTAGTTAGAAAAATATTTATGTATTACTGTAATGATGTTATTTGAACTTTATGTGTATCAATTCTGGAAATTTGTACTAATATATGGGAGAAAACCAAAGTTTCCAGGAGAGCAAAAATAAGAAATTTTACAGTCTTAAGGACATCATACTTTATTTTAAATATGCACCAAACAGCAAGAAATTCTGAGGCCAGCAATATGTAACTACTCATTATAGTCTCTTACGTTAATACAAATTTCCAGTATCAATATTTTCAATAAATCAATGAGTTAAATTTAATCAAGTTATTTTTATTTATTTCACTTTAAGTAAATAAGCAGCTTGGGTCACCACAACATTATTTTTATATTGTTTCCACATACAATAACAGCATTTCTGATATTCACATAATATAGTAAGATCTTTATACAGATTCCAAAAGTTAATTATTATATTCGAGATTTATGAACACTATTGTTTAATAGATTTTAATACCTTTGGTATTATGTATATTAACAGAACTATGTCATAGGTCTTTGTTATAAAACTTGTGACTTGCAGTGCTAATTGTTGGATGGCTGACAGAAAGACGAGTGCTTTTTGACAGAGATCCAACACACTACAAATTAAGAACAATGGGTGCTATTCACTATGCAATAACTTAACCAATAAATAACACATTTTTACGTAAATTTAAATAATACCTGCTAAATGATCACAGAACATAATTAGCTCCTAAACTATACTAGCAAGGGAAACTTATGCATTTATACATTTGAGATTTGAGATTAAAATGAGATTTCTGATCAAATAAGTATTATCTGAAAGTTAAAAGTTTCCCAAATGAAATTTTTGCTAAAATATTAATTTTGCTATTATAGTTATTCTTTCTTCTTATCATCCTTTAGTAGATGCTCCTTTACTAGTGTATATGCCAGTCCTATAGTTAGTGCTGACACCACGGTGCCTTGGGCTGCCACTCGGAGCTGCATCAGAAACACACTGGTGCTCATTTTACCCTTGGTCTTGTACTTATATGCTCCAAACCCACACACACCTATTAATCCCAGAATACCTGAAAAATAATGATTTCAGCACTATGAACACTTATAATTTTGTATTTTCATGATTGATAAAGATAATAATTAACTATTCTTACCTATGATCATAAATGGTGAATCTTTTGACTTTCGTGCAAGTCTGTCTGCTTGAGATTCATCTCTATACTCGAATACAGCTTTTGGGTTTGACATTTTGATCCTGAAAATAAGCACAAAATACCTTCAGCTGACTGATTACGGGTAATTTTCATTATTTAGTTAATTAAATGGTATACAGTAGTCTTAATTTTGTATCTTGTTAATTAAAATCAAGATACATCAATATGTTCTTATAAAGATCACTGGGTACCTAGATAGATACCACGAATTATTATATTTTATATTTCAAAGGTCACACATCTGTATTGATAGGTTAGGACGTTTGTATTTTGCTAATATTCCACTAACAAAATTATATAACTTCAAACTTTTGCATCACAATTACACAGGGGACACTTACACACAGCGTGACAGCTGCTGCTTCTACTATTGAAACTTGAAAGAGAATTCTCCTGTTTCTGTACCTTTCACAACCAACGTGTTTCTGTCTCAACCAGTATCCATCAACGGAAAGGGAAGAAAACATCAATTTTTGTGACGTAGTCTGAAAAATTTCCCTTAGCTCCCTTGAAGTAGATACCGCGTAATCCGTCAAACTTCTGAAGGTCACGGCTGTCAAAGTGTCAATGTCAAACTTCATCCCGTTCGTTGTGACAATGGCTGCGTTCCGCGTGAGATTTTTAGCGCTTAGTGCCTAGTGTGAGATTTGCACAAGTTAACTCTCTCGATGCGTTAATTATCATACAATTTAATTACGTAGCATTAATTTTGTAGCTGTTTATTTAATAGAGCTGTCATCGGATCTTTGTCGTAAAGGAGCAAGCGGAACGTAGCCAATCTTTCCATTTCTGAACGACGGCAGATAAAAAGTTTAATCTTTACTCTAATCCATTTAATCCATAACTATATCGATAAAAAAGATTTGATAGATTATTGCTCTGTTTAAAAGCTAAACTATACCCGACGCGGGTAAATCCGCGGGAAACGCTAGTTTAGAAATAATAAATGACCACAAGATGTCTTGGTGATTTCTTAATTTAACGCTTAATATTGGGATCCCAAATCATACATATTCAAGGTACAGAGAAAATCTATCCAGAAATAATCAATTTCTCTATAACTTTCATTCAAATTAACTTCGTAAAGAAAATTGGCATGTATAAATACATTGTAAAACTACATAGATATTAGATATGTAGGTAGGTACCGCTCAGATAATTTTAATTTTATAAGCACGTGTAAATGGTATAAATTCCATTGCTTCTGGCTTCTACTAAATAAGGTCATGGCAAATAGGTTAGAAATACTTGGCCGAGTATTTTGTTACGTCTAGATACTATAGGTATAAAAAATACCCGGCCAACTGTGAGTCAGACTTGCGCATGTAGAGTTCCGTACCTTAAAATCAGGTTTTTTGTAAGGGAGCCCCTTAAATATTTAGGTACCTAAGCTACTTGCACTTTCATATTGGAATCGTAGTTTTCAGTATTTTTATGAGTGCGAAAAAATCATAATTCGGTATTCAAACATTATTGCTAATATTTACTCTCATGAAGAACCCATGACCATAACAGCCGAACGGATCATAAAGGATGAGCAACGCATGGCGCGGTCGGTTCTTGGATGGGTCATCTTGTCATGGTCACGAGTTCCTCCGTATTTCGGCAGGCCTCAGTCCTGAATTTATGAATAGGCCTCGGCCTAGGGGCCGAAGATTTCAGAAGATGAAAGTCAAACACGTCCACTGGTTTTATCATAAGGTCCCCTTGGCCGAATTTACTACAAATGGAAAATTATTCTCTGTAAGGTTTGTACATGGGGCGGCGGAAATAAAGAAGCCTACTCTCCTTAAAATATAAATCCGGCACTGGGAGGCATGTTAAATTGTTGAGTCCTGGCTTTCATTTGAACATCTTTGGCAGTCGTCAGGTACCTAGGGTCCGGGGGTGAGAGTGCTGATTCCGAGTTTTGTAAGCTAACGTTCTCGATACGTAAGTATAACTCTGCTGAAATCACGAGCCGTATACATTTCATGACTCAAATATTAGGTACATCTTCATTCATTTTGCCTGCTTATAACGTTTACTATTATATATTTATGAGCAAGATCGTTTATCACACGACCAATTGCCGACGATAGCCTTTATTAAAAAACAGTTCTAAAATTAATAGTACGTAATTAAGTTATATGATAATTTACGTATCGAGAAATTTAACTTGCAAGATTCCCACTAGGCATTCAGAGAGTCTGACATCCAGTCATACCAAAAAGTATTTCAGATTGCCCAGGTGTCTGGGTAGAAGAGGTCAGATAGGCAGTCGCTCCATGGAAAACTGGTACTCAGCTGCATCCTGAGAGACTGGAAGCCGACCTCAAGATTAGTTGGTAAAAGGGAGAGAGACTGGGTTATTAGAAAAGAAAAAAAAACTGAAGACAATACAAAATCTATATTTTTGGTCCCAATGAATAAGGCAAGCAAATTGACAAAAATAACACGACCATAATAATTATTTAACAAATACTTATAAATACGTATAAATGTATCAAAAATAAATTAAAAGCTAAGTGAGACATCACATTTAATTAACTATGAAATGTGTGTGTGATCCGATTTAATTCCACTAAGTATGCAGATTGCAGGTACACAATTTATGGAATATTGTATAGAATGCATTAGTTTATTGAGAGACACGTTACGCCAACACAAAAAGCGCCGAACTTTTAGTCTGAAATCCAATTTTAGAAGGCACTTTATAGGAACGTACTGATAGTGTTGCGTTTAACTATTTCATAACTTCTCAGCAGACACGATTCATCATTCATTCATCTTGCGTGACGTATGTTATCGTCATTGTCTAATGACGCACTGACCTCTTATTTGAAACTCTGACGTTCTCCTCGGATTGAATCTATTTGCGTACCCTAGGTAACGTACGTCTGAACTCACGACTGACGTAGTTCAAATCAGCGGTCACCAACTTAGGCCCAAGTTCACGACAGCATAAACGTCCATTTTTCTTTAAACAACTGTTTACTTTGAAATGTGAGGCATACAATATTTTAACCATACCATTCTATAGCTACCCTCTTATTAAGCTTGCTCTCCATGACCGACATCCCATTGCGTTCGGATTCATCAAAAATAGCTTAGGTTTTGATGATTGTTGGTGGCATGCCAGCTATTTTAAAAGTCAATCAGAATGAATCTATTAAAGTTTAAGAAAATACTATGAGTAATATCTTCTGACTTCAGCTGCTAGTTCCTCGTAAGATGACTCGTCGATTATCACAAAACGCTTGGCTCTCCTACTGAAGTAGAAAATGTCGCCCGTGTAGATATCGAACCAGAGAGCATGAATGTGAAGGTCGTACTTCTCCAAACGCTTCTTCAGCATTCCGTAGGACGCGATATTTGATAATTGTTGCAGGGTATTTACCTGAAATTATTAAACCACCAAATTATTACCACCATACACACCATCGAAGCCTTCTAAGTTATTTTGATCTATATTTTTAATAAATATTTACATATATTAGTTATATAAAAATTAGGGTTTCTCTCAAATTGGAAGTGGCGAGGAAAGGGAGAATGCGGATGACTGGTTTCCAGCGGTTGCACTCTATTCGCTGATATTTGATTCTATGCGAAAAAAGATATGTTAAAATTCTATTCCTTCGCCTCGGTCGCTGCCGTTGATTCTCATAGATATGCATTCACAATAAGGGAACTACTTAACGCATCCAAAAATCGTTAGTGATGAGAAAAATGGCCGTGGCGTCTAGCTGTTTCCACGAGCGTTTCGTCTTCAATGCTGACTAACGGCCAGTTTCTTCATCAAAAGTTAAAGTTAAAGTAATGTATAAAGTAAATGTAACGGTCAAATACGTTTTTTCAAGGCTAAAGTGACAGCAAAACTAATAGAAAAATTGAATTTGACCGATACTTTAACTTTAGACATTACTTTGACTTTTACTTTGGCTTTAACTTTTGATGAAGAAACTGGCTGTTAATGTATGGTTGAGTTACCTGTGACAGTTTGTCCTCTATGCAAAATTTGTTCTCTGGGTCTATGTACGCCACAAATTTTCTATGTGGTGTTTCAGCTGTAAATTTCACTGGCTTCGTGAAGTCACCGTTCATTTTAAGGAATTTGTCCAAACTACTTTTAGCATAACTACACATGAATGATGTTAAAGGAGACAGTCTTCTTTTTTCCTAAAAAAAGATTACAAAAGCATTTTAGATACAGTGCTTTATTTCAGGATTTGATTACCTTGCAGATTTAAAGCAAGCATAGTAACTTACTGTTGTAGTTTCCTTCTCATCCTTTAGCTTATAGAGAAGGTTCATCGCTTTACAGTCACTGTGGCCACACACAATAATGTGCCTTATATCATAGGTTATACAGCCGAGCTCCAAGGCGGCCGGCTCGCAGCTGGTCATCTCATCCTTGAAGTGCCTCGAGTGAGGAACCAAGTTACCAGCGTTTCGCACTGAAATATGTACATTATGTATGTAGATATGTACATTAATAGGGCAATACATATACTTGAATCAGTTCTAATTTTATAAGTTTGTCTCTTTTACGAACCTACAAACATATCGCCTACGCTTGTCTCTGTGAACCTCGTCGGTATCATTCTACTGTCCATGCACGTGTAGAAAACCGCCTTGGGCTGAGCAGAAAATTATATTAGTATGAAGATGTTAACAACAGAAACTACAAGCAGAACCAGCTTTATGGAAATGCTCTCCCATAAAAAAGTAGGGCTTGCATGAATAAGCACTGAACATTCTAGAAAAAGTACCTATCCGCTTTTTCTGTGTAGGTAATATTATAGCTAAATGGTATCTGTGGATATTTATTAAATTTAGCGAGCTGAGTAGATAAAAACAACCTGTGTTAATTTAATTATTATGTTACCTACCTATGCATGGGCGTACGTCCTAAGGTTTGGGTCAGGGGGTAGAGGGGCAAATTAGATTCCTTATCCGACATTTCAAAAAGATCATCATCTGCCTTTCTGCCGGATGCAGAGGAGTACCAGTGTTTTACATGGAGCGACTGTCTATCACACCGCCACAACCCAGTCACCCGGACAACCCGATACACTACGAAAACACTGGTGGTCAGATTTTCTGGATTCCGACTACTCGTAGCCAAATAAGTTCAAATGACTGCCAGGGGCTAGGACTGAGACTACCAGCAGGTTGTTTAACAGGTTGATCGATCGAAACGCGCGGCTTTGACTTAAGTTATAGAGAGATAGCGATAGAGAGTCGAAGGAACCCTCATCCGTCTTATTATAAGAATATAGACGACAAAGATAGTCAAAAGACAGAAGTTTGAAGACAAAAGGGTTATATTAGAAGGCAGGGCGCAGGGAGCGCGAATGAGTTAAACAGTGATCAATATTTAAAATTCTTAAATATTATAATTATAACCAAATATTGGTTCGCTACGAAGCTGCTACTCTATTCATAAAAGTTAAGCAAAATGTTCTTCATCTTAACTTTATCCACGATAATAAACGGTAGGAAAACAGGAACGTAAATGCAATTGGGGTCATTTGACCACCCCCTTACCCGACGCCCATGTTGATATTGATAGCCATTATTTATTATAATTTTAACATCCATTCCTAAGCTACCGATAAAAATTAAGCCAGAACACATTATCAAAACCCGACGCCACTCCACGCCAATCGACCTTTCTTAAGTCGCCAAAGATGGCGCTGCGCGGAAACCAATTCTAAGTACAGTAGACTGCACATCAGTGGTAACTGTCATGCACCTTAACTTAATAGTAATAAGTACGATTTTCCTATAAAACTGGTACCACTGACCTGAAGTTGACTGTACCAGCGGGTGACAGGTGTAGGGAACTTGTGCTTTGAATTTCGTATTGGAACGACATCGAGTTTTTTGTACTATCCTGTACCATACATTTCATAGATATAGAATATACCATAGATTGGCAATGTGAACAGCAAAACGAGAAGTCAATTCAATGTTCTATGTATATGTAAGGCGCTCCCTAGACGGTTTATTAAATTGCGCAATATATAAAGTTTTGTGCAAATAGCCGCGTACCCACCTAGCGCACAGGCTCGCGCGGCAGCCTCGGTGTCCGGATCGCGAGCGATGGCTCCCTCGGCAGCCTCAGTAGTTTTGTTCAATTTACACGAGGCCGCCTCGCGAGGCAGGCTGAGCCATCATAAGTCCGAGAGTATTCGTAATGGACAGTCGTGTATTTTCAGCTGCAGCTATTTTCCTAGCTGCTTATTGTTTAAAGAAACGAAAACAGTCACGTATCAAGAAAAAAATTTTTGTTTAAATATTTTGGATCTTTGGGGTCCCAAAGCGCATTGTACGTGCTGTACAGTTGTATTAAGCGAATGGACTCCTCCTGACTGCCCATGATATCAAAATAACAGAAGACAAACACGGCAAGAGACAAAACTTGAAGCAGCTTCGCGCGCGAGCCAAAACACATCCGTCCCCACCTAACGCACAGCGCTCACTGAGGCACCTTTGAGCGCGTCAAGTTTACCGACAACAGATGGCTCGGGGCCGAGCCGTGCTCGGTCGAGCAAACGCGCGCCCGAGGCAGGCCGAGGCACGTCCACACCAGCCGAGGCATTTGGCTCGCGAGGCTGCCGCGCGAGCCTGTGCGCTAGGTGGGTACGCGGCTAATGACTTATAGGGGTTAATATTGTCGATTGCGCAATGATTTTTAACGATTAATTGCACAATATTAGTGTAGATCTAGGGATCGCCTAAAACGTTAGTGTGTACGAGGACAATGTTTTGTATATTGATAATAATGTCATTCAACTATACATTGTATCAGTCACCATAATCATCCTAGCTTTTTCCCAGCTAGGTTGGATCGCTTTCACTATAATCAAATAGAGATGAGTGCCAGTATTTTACAAGTGTTTTTTAAATTATTTTATTATACTAGCAATATGCTGAAATGACAATTTATTGTTGCAAAATAAACTAACAATATTGGGGTTATGCCATCAAAGCCTACGTTTATTTTAATATTCTCGTGAATGTGATTTATGTTATGTATTAATTATATGTTAGTACACACTAGCAATTTAAATAGTTTTCTCACAACATTTCACGTAAAACTGGCTCATTTTTGTCGTAAATGAATAAATAACGATGTAAACAACTTCTATACTTACTAGTGAAACGAGCGGTCCCGGGATATATTCTTCTTGGAAGATACACATCCAGGTACTACACAGGTAACCATTGTTATTGTGTTCCATCACAGGTTATCACAATAATTCACTGTGACAATATCGAAACACAAACGCGCTTGTTACCTGCGTCCCAACGCTTCAGTATCCTATGCGTGTTTAATCCTGGTGACAGCTTCATCCTCTTACTCTTTCTAAGGCAATCCCTAGACGATCAATAACATTGTGCAATATTACAATAACAATATTGTGCAACTATTTTTTGATGGTAAAATCATCGGGCGATCTTCAATCACATACTCATCACAGTAAATTTGCACAATAGGTAATATTGCGCAATTTAATTGATCGTCTAGGGAGCGCCTAACAGCAAAGTACCGTAAGAGAGCGGGCTCTCTTTCACTCTCTAAGCCAATCTATGAGTACCTATATTCTATATCTACGATACATTTAGTGCGTTCAAAGACACAAATGCAACATGCCATGTGATCATACGCTACCCCGCGCGTATCCAGTCGAAAACGGCGTTTTGCAAGGAAAGAAGGAAAAAATTATAATTCAAAACCTCTCGAAACATTCAGATAACAACCTGACTGACTTTTTTTCTCCTTTTATTCCATTTTTATTCCCTATTTTAATAAAATTGTTGTTGATAAGTACGTTTCGTTATACGAGTTCAAAATAATATGACGTTGTTAAGTTATGACGTTCCGTCCCTTCCAGTAACGTACCAAGATCGGCGCCATCTCCAAGTATCAGCTAGGAAAAAATGAAAAACAAAATCCCTCATTCAAAGTAATCCGATGAATTTTTTAAAGAAAAATATAATTGTATTTCGCATTAAATTTTAATGTGTGAACTTTCAGAGTCCGACATCAATAAAATTACTTTGAGGTATAATATTAGCCCGTTTGATAAGATCACACCTCATGTTTACTTCTACTATTTAAATTTCCCGCCACTAGACGACACTAACCGTAAGCATCGTGTGGTGTGGGATGTTCCCCCTCTCATTGCAGCACACCGATTAAGCTCGATTGACGCGACTGGATGTAAATGCGTGGGGTCGCATGTGATCACATGGCATTTTGTATATGTCTCTGAACGTATTAAAAGTATGTATACAGAATGGTACTTGCATGCGTCAAGTGGCGTGGGGTGGCGTCGGGTTTTGATAATGTGTTTCTGGCTTAACTCCTTCCCCAGGGTCTCCTTTGCTTGGTCTTAACAGCGTCACGTGACTTCGCGAGTAGCGTTTACGTGCTGCGTGCTGCTTAATTTTAAACGCAACTTAATTTTATCAGGTTGGCATAGCCTGTAGCTAACAGAATCTGCCACTTATGCTGTCAGTCGAATGAAATGTCAAAATAAATATAATTTTGATAAATACATTTTGCTACAGAAACTTTAATAATTATCGGCTAGCAAGAATACAGAAATAAATAATATCAATAGATTTTTTTTCGGTGGATAATTTAAAAACAGTAATTTGTATCCGACATCACAACATAGTGGCATTTTTTTATAAAATATAAAGGTCAGTCGCATTTATATTACTTACCGTCGGCGTGCTTTTTACTTGTTGGAACTGCTTCACCATAACTGAACGATCCAAAACACGATATCGCATAATACCTCGTAGTATTCTCTCCATGATTATATTATTTACACACTCACATCAGCTTTCCACTGTGCTTAAAATATAATGATACAAAATAAAGAAGTAAGGTTGCATGTCGTTGGAATGAGATTGACATCTGTGACCTTCATTACCGAAGCTTATCGTGTCCGCATTGGAGTCGATTCCCAGAGGTAACGCGAAAATAATAGCGGGTCAATGTATCAACCAATAACATGTATGACCTTCCATATACAAATTATAGCAGAGACAATCAAATAATGTAATAAGGTCGAAATCTGGCATGGAGTCTTTATTGTTTTGACAGTTTTAAACGATTCTTCTATAAAGTGGGTCATCCGTCATACATGTCAATGTTTGATAGTACACATGACATTGTTTTTTATTGGTTGCTGGTTAGCAAATCTGGACATACCGCAATATTTATCGTAATCGTTTAGATACGTCTCATTAGACAGATATGGGCCTCCTACAAACTTTGATAATATGATTTCAAGCAACTAAATTGCTAGTAACCAGATAATATAATTTACTTTTTGATAACCTCTTTTTAGATGACTACTGAAAGTGCCATTGGTGATGGAGTTACAAAAAATGTCAATGTTCCACCAGAATTGCCTGAAAACCATCGCTTTCTGGAACCTGAGAAAGCAGTTAAAACAATCACTGACATGGCAATATGGGAAAAATCAGAAGCTTACATGGAGTACACAGGCTTCATAGCAACACTCAATGAAGCTATTAAAGCTAAGCCACTGACTGTAGACTGCAAGATCTCTGAAAATGTGAAGAGACTAGTGAACATGCTGGAGTTGATTGAACGCATGATAGATGATTTCCCACCTATTGAGCAGCCACAAAGGTTTGGTAATGTTGCTTTCAGATCCTGGCTCTCCAAACTAAAGGCAAACAGTACCCTATATCTCCAAGAAGCTCTGCATCCTAGGATACACTTAGCTATACCTGAAGTCAAGGTTTACTTGGAGGAGAGCTTTGGTAATGCTACAAGGATTGACTATGGCACAGGCCACGAAATGGCTTTCACTATGTTTCTCTGTTGTTTGTTCAAAGTGGGCAATTTGTCCCCTGAAGATAATGTAGCAGTTGTATTTATAGTATTTACTAAGTATTTATCTATAGTAAGAAAGTTGCAGAAGACTTACAGAATGGAGCCGGCTGGCAGTCATGGTGTGTGGAGCTTAGATGATTACCAGTTCATACCCTTCATTTGGGGCAGTTCACAATTAATTGACCAGCCAAGGATATATCCTCCAGCCAAGTTTTTAGAAGATGATATTATTGAAAAATATCACACTGAGTATATGTTCATATCATGTATTAAACACATTAAAGAAGTGAAGAAAGGTCCATTTGCAGAGCATTCTAACCAGCTGTGGAGTATAAGTGCAGTTGGCTCTTGGACTAAAATTAATCAAGGTCTCATTAAGATGTACAAGAAAGAAGTCTTGGCAAAGTTTCCAGTAGTTCAGCATGTGCTGTTTGGCTCACTTCTCCCCATTAGGAGGTTCCCTCTCAACCATTAGAAAAATGGCTCTGACAATTCTGAGAAACTGAAGGGAGGAACAAGGGTTGGCAATATAAAGCACTCACTGCAAATATTGGGAATGAACTGTCAGGAATGAGATTTCAAAAAGAATAAGAGAATTAGACGACAGCGTTTCTTGGAGTACAATGTGTTTTATTTATATGTATTCAACCAACTTAACAGCTACTACCATTAGGCTTTTCTAATTAAAAAATGCCAGTATTATGTGTTGTGCAATTTATGATAGAAACATGTTATTTAATTACTTACAAACGGGCAGGCACGGGAGGTACAAGCCTGTCATGACGTCACATGTCTTATCAGACAAACATGAAATCGGTATTTAGTTTATTTCCTTGCTTACTATATCTTAGCTTGCTTATCTGTATACCACAAAGTAGATATTTCTTAAGTTATTACGAATGACTAGAAGAACTACTATTATGTTACGTAATTCAACAATAAGTTATGTTTACTCACTTCCGATTTCGGTAGATAGTGGTTTTGTATTTTGTTAATCGTTTTCGCAATATAACAATTTATGTGCGTACTTTGACCCAGTCTCATTATTATACTTGTACGTACATTATTTATATCATTGTTCTTGCTTTGCGTGTTATAAGTATAATGTTAATGTGATATAATTTTATTGATGTCTGTCGTTAATTTTAGCATTTAACCACAATGTCTTGTCACTTAATAAATATTTACTTGAAAAACATACGGCGTATTATTTCAAGCCCCCTGAAGAAAAGGAAACAATATAATAAAGCCAACTTTTCAATATAGCATACATTTAGGTATATTCATTTTATTACTCAAAACGCATAAATTAACACAGCCATTCACTTAACAACACATTACACCTACAACATTAATAAAATAATTTATAACAAGAGCTACAGAGACAAAATGTTGCTTTTGCCCACAGTTTTTGAATCGAATATAACAAGCAAATTATCTAGCTCAATAATTAGTTGTATGACGTGAGCAATATTATCTTTATAAGAATTTTTACCACGTATCAGCGACCTTCGACTATTAATCTACCAGCAGCAAAGATAATGAAAAATTTATATGTTGGATATCTCTGAGAGATAACAATATTGTATTGTGCCGCAAATAATTGACATTTTCGACATTACATGATTATAGTACTATAAAAGATAACTTAGATTCAACAATAGTTTAAAATTTTAAAATAAAAATTTAAAATGCATAAGTAAGGTAGATACGGAATCCGTTGACATTGTTTTATACTGTGAGAAACAATAGTACAATTGCACTTTCGATTACAAAGTATTAAACGGGCTTCTTAACATTTTTTCACTCATAGGTACGTAGTTCCATGTAGGAACTGAATATGGAGTTCCAAATGAAATAGTACCTAGATAGTTATTGTAGGAACATCGAAGAATTAGAAGCAGCGATATCCCAGTCGAGCAGTTTCAATAAAAACTTCAAATATTCTCTACTCGTTCTTAGAGCCTAATTATTCGACAGCGCCAAGTTAATGCTCGTTAGATTTGGGTAGGATGGCGAGATTTTCCTTAGGTTTGTTGAAGTGGTTGTTGTATAGAGTGTAGACCATGCCGGCGCATAGTGCTCCGACGGCGGTGCCCTGCGCGATCACACGGAACTGCATGAGGAACACGCTGGTGCTCATGGCGCCGCGGTTCTTGTATGCCCAGCCGCCGTAGCCGACTGCGCCCGCACAACCGGCGATAGCTGGAAGAGAGGTAACCAAGCGTTTATTAGCACGAAGTATTACATTATAAATACATCGTAGCAGGTATGACTTCAAGATTTTTCCTGTATGTAGGTAATTATATTCTTTGCAAACCTACATTGTGGCGAGAAAGAAATAAGCAAGGTAATGATAATAGCCAAATTAGTGCAGCAATCACTGTTGTGCCATCCTAGTGCGTCTACAAACCTATCGGTTGAATTTAAATACATTTGGGATTTTATTAAGGACTTAAATACCTGTACCTACACGGAACTCAATTATTGAATGGCCCATAATCTTAGCCCTATGTAGGTACCTATTGGTAGAAGTCCATTAGAAAGATGGAGCACTCATTTGTACAATTGAATGAGGTGCTGTATACAATGTTTTGATTGTGGCAACTGGGTGCGACTATTGTTCCATTTCATTAACACGATTGTCGGTGACATCACGGTATTTTCACAGTGGGTATCTACCTACTATAGGTTATTCTTATTCTTATATAATACCTATATAATATTTAGCCGTTAGGCGGTTATGAAAGTTGTGATGGCCCAATGGGTAAAGAAAAAACTTCTCAAGTATGAGTGTGTTCGATTTCAGGCCAGGAAAGTACCTACCAATGCAACTTTTCTAAGTTGTATGTAAGTACTTTCGAAGTATTGATCTTGGACACAAATGACTGATAAATGGTGATGGAAAACATCTCGAGGAAACTTGGACTAATGTCTGAAATTACCAACCCTGAACCCGCTATGAGCAAGCGTGGTAATTACCGCTCATTTCATCTGTCTGTGTGAGAGGAGGCTTGTGCCTGTGTGATTGTGCAGTGGGACAATAAAAAGGCTGATGCTGATGATGTGAGGCGAGATGTGACTGGGGCCACTAGGTTCGCGTTAGCGTGAAACCATTTCACAGACGATAACAATTTATATGATCGTTAAGATATTTATGATCCACCACTTGTCTTTTTGTATATCATCTTTATTATATGCTACAGCATATACAGGTACTTGGTAAATGTAATCTATTACAATAGGTAACATAAATCAATTGGGTACGTTTTCAACATAAGACTTTCGACACGGTAAAGACACTTTCGAGCTATGTTGCACAAAGTAGGTAAGTAATGTACCTATGTCACTGTATGTCAATATATGTATTTACTTACCTAAGACCATAAAAGGAGATTCCTTCGTCTTGCGCATAAGTTTCTCGCTCTGGCTCTCATCATGGTAATCGAAAACGGGTTTTTCTTGCGACATGTCGGCAACTGTAATAAGGAAAACGAACATGTTATACTTTCGTCATCAAATTGACGTCATTTTGCACTCTAGCGTGTATTTTTTTTTATTTCAGTTATCGTTTGACTAGGTACATAAGCGGGTAATTTTTTCGTTTCAGTTATCGTATATTATATAAACAATCTATGAGTTTTTATAAATAAATATTTAACTGCCTTGTTTGTTCAATAAACGAGTCTAAAGGTCGCATCATCTAGTAATGGCTAGGCATCATTTTGAATTGGTTCCTCAACTCGGCCAGACAGAGTTGTCTGGGTTTTGGCGGAACGAACGTATCTGGATATAAAAGTTACACATTATTCCTATTTAAAGCAGGCAATAACACGCATAACTGCCTGTTATTTATTTTAAAGCAACCATCCTAGCCTGATGATTTGCTGTTAAATCATCAGGCTAAAGTGCAGTTAAATCCTCGTTTCTGACATTAAAGTTTAGGGTAAAACACTAAGCTAGCCAATTTCTTGCATCCTCAAGTAAACTCTTCTATCTCGGATACAGGTGATAAATTCGATTATATCATTGTCTAGTAACCAAGTACCTAGAGATAGTAGTAGCGTTATCAGATAGTACGAAGTAAATCAATTTTGCGATAAGTCATTGCCAATGTATGAACTCGGTTATCCTCCTTGGCCATTTTATAAGTAGGTAGGTAGGTAATCTATGTACCATTAGCTATGAGGTAATAATTTCATATATCTACCAGAATGTAGGAACATATGAACTTATGAGAAAATTGTTGGTAATTAAGTAATCACAACATAAAAAATTGACTTTGTAATTTTAACTTTCTAATTACCTAGTCAGGTACCTAAATAAATAAATTGCAGTCGGTAATGATATTATAATTCTGAGTTATTTAATGTTATGAAATGATCGACGAGGAATCCATCATCTATTTTTAAAATGTAAGGCGTTGACGTTGAGCTAACACAACATACTGTAATATCTAACAGCCATAGTTTCATGGTCACCTAAGACATCTGCAGATTTGCTCTGAATACTTCTAATAAGTAATAAGGAGTTTCCACATAAGATAAAGGCGGTATTAGTAGTAAGGGATTCAAAAAAGGTTTTAACTTTGGATTTTAAGACGGGAGAGACATTGATAATCCCACTACGTTCTAATTAATTTTTTTAATCATTAGAGCTAAAAGGATATTGTTATCGTTATTGCAGTGCGTTTTTCTCGATAAATACTTATTTAATTTACTCAACACTTGTAGCAACGGTCAAATTTATTTGAACAGTCTTTCCTCAAAAAAATTGTTAACTTATATTCGTATTAATACTACAAAAATTAAAAATTTGCGTCACAATTCACGTAATAACACAAACGATAACTAACCTTGTTTCAAATCAAGGACACACAAAATATAACACAATCACACGACAGCTACGCGTGGCCACAGACCGACGAACACTGGAGACTGAATGAGCCTCGAGCGATGATATCATACAAATATGCCACTGGGGAATCACAGAGTGCAGGATAACGAAACAATGGACAGTACAAACGAGTACTTAAGTACCGTTACTATGAAATGCACTTTCTATCACGTACCTTGATTAACTGCGGTAAGGCTGGAGTCTCACTGAAGTGTGTCTGACTGTCTGAGTTTATGAACAACGTTCGCTTTTGCAGATACCGTGCGCAGCGGCAAGACGTGTGCTTCATGTGTGCACTCGGCGCTACTGTTGTAATTGTAACATCTCGGCAATTTTACGTCATTCCTAATTTACGACTTAATTTTAATCTTGGAGTGGACACGATCTTGAACCATGTTCTTCCTTCTTATATATGTGATGTTCTTATTAGACGATTTTTCAAATTTCAGCTGAGGAACAAATAAAATAATTACTCTCAAGCCATAACTTTCCTTTTCAAGTCAAATATGGAAACTTGTAGGCTTGTATGTTGAGAATAATCTCGGAAACAAGTGAACCAGGTAGTAGATTTTCTTAGTTTACCTAAGCAGGTACCCAAAACTAAAATAGATACAAGTACCTACACTAAAATCAACTTCCTCTTCACGTTTCGGGCAATCAGACGAAATCAGATAATGTTCCGATACACACAGATAAACAGCGAACATGTGTTGTTGTAACAGATTTAACCTGTTCATGGAATTATTCAGACGATGAAGGTCGCACTCGAGCCGACCAAGACCTTGGCGTCGAGAGGAATTCAAGTTCGTGGCTGTCTGATGCTGAGGAATATACTTTTAATGGTCAGGATTTATTACCTGTGAAAAACGTAAAAAAGAGTCGTCAAAATATAAAAATATTTCAATCATCAAAGCTACTCATGTGTGGAGTTGAAATAATGAAATAGATGAGAAATATTGTTTAGACGACACAGCTGAATTTATAACTTATATCAAGGATTTTTTTAATTGCCGTGAGGCCCCCAGTCTTGTATCCAACTGTCTGCTCAATATCACTGAATATCACTGTCTATTTTTAGTCACTTTCGTTAATCAATTTATGTTTCGGCAATCTACACACCCACTCATGCATTGAAGTGAGTGCACAACAATAAAGACAGGAAAGGCTAAATTAATATGAGATTGGCCAGTTTCGGCTATTGCTGTGCACGCGATGTCTCAACTGCGCCAAGGTTAAATACACTTGAACTGTAATGATACTAGTTGTTTTTTGCGGTTTCACCTAGGTGGCGGAGGAATATCTCAAAGATTACCGGTGACCGCCTCTAGAGTCTCCCTCACAGCTTAGATTAGAAAGTTTAATAGACAGAATCTAGAATTCCAAATTGCCTGAAAATGTGAAAGAAGGCTTAGTTGTTTTATAATCAATATGGAATTTAAAACTCAGTAAATAAATATAAAATTCTTTTAATAGGCTTGTGGTTTAAAAAACATCAGCAACCATTGTTGCTGACTATACATTGTGCAACATAAAAATATTGGATAATAAGACTTAGTCTTATATGCTGACCGTATTTCAATAAATACTAATAGACTTTCAAACAAAATAAACTGTTCAGATAAACGGTCTTAACGTAATATAATAACAGATAAAATAATTCTATTTAATAGGTACAATTTCAGTATATGAAAAGGTAACTTTGTGTTCCCGTTAAAATATTAGCTAAAATTTAAAGCGTGGTAAATTATCGTCAAAACGCTCAATAAAATATAGCATTTATTTTAACGGGACCTTATTGAGTATTTGAGTAACTAAGCTAAGCGTATGAGAGTCAAAATTACTTAAATTATTCTTTGTGAAACGAAATACGTAAAGGTGCGTTTTGAATCCTTGCTGCCGACTGCATGAAGTCGGCCACAGCCGCACTACTTTATGCAATCGCGGTACGTGCGGTTGGTAGTTGCAGTCCGTAGCAAGAACTCAAAACGTACCTTAAAACTTTTGCAAACTATGAAATGAGATCGTATAAACCGTTCATATACTGAAATTGTAACCTTTACACAATCACAGTAACATAACCTACTCTTACGAAATAAATGATAAAGCAGCTTCAGTTTTAATATAACACACTTATTTCAAATAGATATTGCGACTTCTCGCCGGTTTGTTTTGCAATGTCTTTTAATCAACAACAAAAAATACGACATTTTAATCATTGAAATAAAAACAAAAACTATTTGTATGAATGAAAACAACCGCCAAGTAAAATTTTGCAAAGTGGTCGGAAGACGAAATTTTTTACCCTAGGTGCACCATTTAACTATAACGATAACCAAACCATAACCAGTCGTGTACTCGCCGCCCATTGGCCAAATCATCGATTTGACAACTGAGAATGGTTCGGTTATCGTTATAGTTGTATAGTGCAACTCGCCCCTAGAATGTCACATTACGAACATTGACGCTTTATTACCGCATATCAGTTTACACTTTCGTAAGCCAAGATGTTGATAATTTAAATGTCTCGAGATGAGAGCAGTTCGTTAGAAAAATGATGTGTTGCTACAATATTAGTAACAGTATCACAGTTCTTCACGAAAAACATAGTGAAACACGTCATAAGAGACTAGTGTTTGCTGTGCTAAGATTTATTCAGCATTTACTAAAGTGGACCTTGGATCCAAACTGATATTAGTTTTTACCCGACTGCGACAAGTGATGTTTTTGTTACTCATTGATTTGAATCAACTTATCTGAAACTACCAATTGTTCACTATTACGGATATTATTAGAATCATAATCATAAATAGGTAAATCACGTTTACAATAAGTAGATCTTTCTAAAGTTCTGTTTTCCCTGAAAAATAAAATAACCAGCAAAGGTCACCGAACTTCAGAAAATTCCAGTTATTTTAAACCAATTGTATGCGTTTGATAGACAATGAACGAGAACGACTTACAACTTAAACTAAGAACAATTTTGAACTAAAACATATTTAGACCGATGGTAAAATATTAAAACGTTACATAAATTGTATATTAAATACTTAGTTATACATAAAAAACCACTGTTGTGGCCGAATACACACTATTTAACCCTGCGAATAGAATTTTGTAGTGATACACATTTCTTATCTAAATTCTTCATAAACTTCGTCAGAAAACTTGGCTGTGTTTGTGTGTGTAGGACATTGGGGGGTTATGAAGTTTTGAGTATTCGGACACCAGTGGCATAAATATATTAAAGCCAACGAATGTATTAGCTAAGTATTGTCTCCGTCCATTTGTTATGACGCGAGTTACATAAGGCCACTACAATCCTACCT
Source organism: Helicoverpa armigera (assembly GCF_030705265.1). NCBI lineage: Eukaryota > Metazoa > Arthropoda > Insecta > Lepidoptera > Noctuidae > Helicoverpa > Helicoverpa armigera. The sequence goes on along the minus strand of NC_087124.1, from coordinate 4,445,310 downwards.
GCCCGTTTGACCCTACTACATTCTGAACATTTCTGAATACAACCACAATAACAGAAAAATTACGCTGTTATAAGCCAATATTATGCATTGTTATTATATTATCAAATACCTATATCATATGTTGCAGATATTCTGGTGTGTATATGCTTTAAAAGCATTTATAATTGCATGAATTTACTAATAGAAAAAAAATACGCCTTAAATATACATATATAAAACTCACATATGTTTTAGATAGTATTCAAGACATTGTGTAGTTTCATACTCTTGTCTATTTGCATGTCCTAAAATATAAAATTAAAAAGTCGAGGCATTTCACATATAACATACATACTATAATTTAACCGATATCCAACCAATTCTGCATCCTAATTACGTAACGCTAGTTACCATAATTTTTTTTCAAAAGGCTATTGAAATAATCGATCGGTCCGATCGATTGATCGATCGATACGCAGCAAATATAAAAGATTCCGACGAATTTAAAACATCCTTTTAGGGAAGTCGGTTAAAACACTTAGCGTGTCTTCTGGATACTTTTACGTATCTGTTCAACAAAATTCCCACAAACTCGCGCCATTACAAACGGACTACACCTTGCTTTGGCAAGACACCGTGCTTCGCACATCACTCATTCGATATAATTAACTACACAGTTCTGTAACTCCGTCGTTCCTCATTGGTATGAACTCGGGGCACTTGAGGAGACTTTCTCTAGCTTTTCGAAGTGTTTGCGCGCGTTTCTGATGTTGATCAGCGTGGCTTCTGACGGGATCTTCGGGTCTGACATTTCTACCATGACGTATGTGTTGCTTGTGAAACCGTCTATGAATGCCGCGAATACGCTGTTGCGGACCTGGAAAAAATTAAGGAGTAAATGTCAAAAAATGTTAAAGTTTCAAATATGTACTATAGACGACTTTGTGAGTATCCAAAATGTATTCTGTGGGGGTGAGCACTAAATGATTGTTTCCAAATATTTTTTTGACTGTATAAATATGATTATGTTTCAAAGCAGATATAACAGTTACGACAGTCACATATAAAGTAGAGCTGGGATAATTTAAGCCCTCATCATTCCATATTCTCTTACTAATTCTCAGAATCAATAAAACAATTTATTTTTCGTATTTAATAACGTTTTGTTGCCAACGTAGCACAATTCAGATAGACAGTTAATGATGGGGACTACAGGAACTCCACTCTAACGTAAAGAAATTATAAATAGCAGAATCATTTAGGCAAGTAAATGTAAGAGAACCCAATTCTGGGTTTAGCTCGCTATTGTACATAAACTGACTTTGTTTTTTGAGTATAAATTGTTTAGTGTGCAAAAAAGACTAATTATTAATAATAATATTTTTTTTCTTTTTTTTCTTTTAAGGAACAGCAAACAGTTACATTGTATAAACTTACAAATAATATAACAATGACTTGTTGAGGTCATAATGTAACCCACAACGCTATCCACAAGTATGTAGTTATTAGTGTGTGTGTTACCTCCATGCTCTGGAACTGCGCGGCGAGCTTGGAGCAGGAGAGCTTGAACTGCTTGACGATGTTGGAGACCTTCTCGAAGCGGTGCGCGTCGCGGTGCGGCCGCTGCTGGCAGTGCGACACCACCAGGAACGTCGCTCGCTCGAACAGAAGCACCTAGAGAAAGATTCAAATGAGAATTCTCGTAAATTGGAATTATGTGTGCTAGGCAATAGAAACTTAGACATTGGCTTCTTAGCGAAAGTAACTCTCGCAGTGTTCTGTCGCACTTTCGCGCCGAAACTATATTTTATTATTATTTTTAGCCCATACTGTCCCACTGCTGGGCAAAGGCCTCCCCATCTTGCTTCCACACTTCTCGATCTTTCGACCGAGCCCACCAGTCTCGACAATAGGCGTCAAGGTCGTCACGCCATCTCTTCCGGGGCCTACCCCGCCTGCGGTGTCCATCCTGAGGTGTCCACTGAGCGACGATAGTGGCCCATCTTTCCGGATGCATTCGGCTGACGTGTCCGGCCCAGTTCCACTTTAATATTGCCGACTTTCGGCCCACATCAGCGACTCCCGTTTTGGAACGTATGTCGGTATTTCGTACACGATCAGTTCGTCTAATACCTAAAAGGCTACGTTCCATCGCTCTTTGGCAAACCTTGAGCCTGGACTTCTGACACTCGGTGAGGGACCAGTAGGGCTTTCAAATACCGGATTTTTTCAATTCCGGTATCAATACCGGTATTAAAAATTTCAATACCGTGATCACGTGATCACGGTATTGTCGGTCATGTAAATATTGCAATACTCCAGATATTAAAAGTCGTCGCTCCTTTATGCGTCTTCGAAGTGCTTTTGCAAGATTTAGGCTTAAGTATAAGATAGTAGCTTGACCACCTAACTTCGTCAACATACATTTTAGCGCAATATCCGCTTTTAGTAAATTGGCATCCCGTTTACACTAATACAGTTACTTTTACTACAGAAAGGCTGTTGTAAATATTTTTTAATATTGTCAAATCGAATTCGTCTAATTCGAAATCGGAGTTTAATTTTAGATCGATTAAAACCTTTAGTTTCAAAAAGCGTCCAATCACGCTATGAATCCGACACTATGACTAAAAATGAGATTGACTACATCATGACGAACAAGAAGCACATAGAAACGTCTCCGTGATCAATAGGTTTAATACCGGTAGCGATCACCGACTAGTCCGAGGCTCTCTGACAAGACGGTAACTTCAAGGCCGAACGTTTCCGTCTGATGAAGGCCAAGCTCCGACCAACACTGCTCCAAACCATTTCAGGATCTGAAACGTTCCAGTCAAATTTGGAGAACCTATTTGCCGCCGTGGAAACCACAACAGACGTTAACCAGAACCACGAATATGTGGTTCGGATCCTCAGGGAGGAAGGTTCGAGATTCTGTAACATGCAGCGTAAGGGCAAGAAATCAAAGCTTTCGGAAGAGACATTAGGGCTTATGATGAAACGACGTGAAAACCCGCCTGTCACTTCGTCAGCTAAGCGGGCTCTAAACCAAGAGATCAACAAGCACGTACGACGCGACCTCCGTGCTCCAATACTCTAGACATTGAAAGAGCAATTGAGCTGAATCGGGGGTCAAAGGTGTTCGTAAAATCTCTTGGAAGAAGCCACTTGACGAAGCTGACCACAACATGTGGAGAAGTCATTTCTTTGGTGCCGGCAGTCCTTTCGGAAGTGGAAATCTTCTATGGCCGGTTATACGCATCGCATGCATCTCGACCTGTTCTCGGAAATGAGGATTCTAGAGCCACATTAACACGCCATTTCACCGCCTGCCAGAAGTCAGCGAAATCGAGATCGCTCTGAGACAGCTCAAAAATGGAAAAGCACCTGGCGAGGATGGCATTACAACAGAGCTACTAAAAGCAGGAGGTAAGCCCATACTGGGGGAGCTCCAGAAGCTTTTTAACGATGTCCTGTTTGAAGGGAGAACTCCAGAGACGTGGAGTAGGACTGTTGTCGTCCTGTTCTTCAACTTCAACTGTGTCTAGCATTTGTGGACTATGAAAAGGCCTTTGACTCGGTTGAAATCTACTCTGTTCTGGAGTCCCTGCAGTTTTGCCAAGTAGATTGGCGATACATCCTAGTGATGAGATGTCTCTTTACTACTGACTAACAAAACAATAACGTCGTTTGGCTCGCTCGATCGATTAAGAAATAAGTTGTTTAAGAAAGGTGGAGGTATGCTGGAGATAAAAGTTGGCGCTTAATACACAAGTGTGAAGTGTGAGAATAATATTACGAGTACATCTTACGAGTCCGTAGTTATCTATCTTATTGAATACAACTTCCTCAAACCAAAATAATTAAAATTATAAAAAAGATTGTAATACCGTAATCACGGTATTGGCTCCTCAATACCGGTATTGAAAAAAGACCAAAATATATCCGTGATCACGGTATTACGGGATCCCGTAATACCGGTATTGAAAGCCCTAGGGACCAGGTTTGCGCACCATAGGTTAGGACGGGCAAGATACACATGTCGACTAACTTTCGTTTGAGTGAAAGGGGTAGGTCCCCTTTCATGTAGTGCTTCATGGACCAGTAGCTCTTCCAGGCGTTCTCGATGCGGCGATCGATTTCTTTCTCTTGCCTGTTATCGAAGGAAACTAACTGGCCCAAGTAGATGTATTCGTCGACATAGTGTAGAGCTTGCCCATCTACCTCAACATTACCTTTCGTGCTGTTGGTCATCGTATGTGTCTTGCTCATGTTCATTTGAAGTCCAACCTCTCGGCTTGCCCTGCTCAGGTCTTGGAGCATTTCTTGGAGCTCTGCTGATGTAGACGCAAAAAGAACGATATCGTCAGCAAACCGCAAATTTGTCAGCCTTTTGTTACCGATGACGATGCCTTTAGATGTCCAGGGCACGGTGAGCTTCCTGAAGACTTCTTCTAGTGTACTGGTGAATAGATTAGGGGAGAGCGGATCACCCTGTTTTACGCCCTTCTCTATTAAAAATGATGGACCAGAGGAAAGTACTTTAATCGATGCAGTGCTGGCCCTGTAGACTTCTTCCAGAAGCTTTATATATGTCTCATTTATTTCTTGTGCGCGTAAGGATGTAAAAATCGCCGTGTGTTTGAGACTGTCAAAAGCCTTGGAATAATCCACGAAAGCCAGGTACAACGGTTTGTGGTACTCATTATATTTTTCTATTATCTGGTTTAGTGTAAAGAGATGGTCGGTCGTGGAGAAGGAAGGGCGAAATCCAGCCTGTTCAACTGGTTGATGCTTGTTTAGTTGGCCTCTTATGCGGTTATGTATAACTTTAATGAACAATTTATATAGATGGGAGATTAGGCTTATAGGTCTATAGTTATTAATTTCGGATTTGTCGCCTTTTTTGTGAAGGAGAATGATATTGGAGTGGGCAAATTGTTTTGGTATCTGACCGGAATACAAAATAGAGTTGAAAAATTTTGTGATGTGGGGTGTTAAAGTGCTTTTGAATAGTTTCAGTATCTCGGTGCTGATACCGTCGTCTCCAGGACTTTTGCTATATTTGAGGCTTTTTAAAGCTATATCGATTTCGCCACTAGTGATGGGTGGGATAGTGTCAGGGCAGAGGTATTCAATAGGGTCTGAGGGTCGTGAAGAATCTGTATATAAAGTTTTGTAAAATTCAGTACATATTTGGGTTATTTTATCTCTGCTATGTTGTTTAACACCATCTTTGTCGCGCAGACATGTCAGCCATGTTTTGTTCCCAGAAATGCCATTTTTTGCCGATCTAAGTGATCCACCTCGCTCTAAAGCAGTTTTGATTAATTTTGTGCTATAATTTCTTATATCTTTGCGGATATTTCTTTTTACTTGCTTGTCCAAATTCCTGTATTCATCTGTTTGCCAAACTGTGTCTGTCCTTTTATTAATCAATGATATTGTGTCCTTACTCAATTTATTTGTTTTTTGCCTATTTGTTTTTATTTTGTTTGTTGCTGTTTTTATGCATTCTTTAATGGTATCATATTGTGCTTGTGGGTCATGTGTTCTATTGTCCAGTATATCGAAACTATTTTTAAGATCTAATTCAAAGTTTTCCCAGTTGCCAAGTAGGATTTGTTTACTTAAAGATTTTATTTGCTTGCAAAATAGTTGTTGTCTATGAATTTTAAAGTCAAATATTAGTCTTGCTCGAAGAGGTCGGTGGTCGGAAGAAAATTTTATTTTATTTATAATCCCAACATCTTTTATTGGGTGCTTGCAGGAAGATAATATAAAATCAATTTCGTTTTTTGTTCTACCGTCTGGAGACATCCATGTCCATCGACGCTGTGGCTTTTTTGTAAAGAAGGTGTTGCTGATGCTTAACATTTGGCCGAAGGCGAACTGAAGAAGACGATTGCCCCTCTCATTGCGAGTTCCTAAGCCATGTGGGCCGATTATTTGGTCGTTATCCTGTTCTTGTCGAAAACCGATCTTGGCATTGAAGTCGCCTAGGACAATATTAAACGTGCCCCTGTTGTCATCGCAAGCCTTGTTAAGCAGGTCGTAATAGTCTTCAACGTCGTCGTCAGAGTAGGCAGATGTTGGTGCATACGTCTGGACTAGTGTTAAAGTTTTGGTTTGTGTTAACCTGAATTTAAGAACTGCAATCCTCTCTGAATAGCCCCTGAATTCTAAGATGTTATTTTTCCACTTTTTGGCAACCAAAAAACCTACTCCATGGAGACCGCCCCCAGTGCCAATGTGAAAAAATATACTATCATCCCTCTCTTCGGTTATTTCTCCCTCTCTTCTCACTTCTGAAAGCCCTAAAATGTCCCAACGGATGTTTTTAAGAGAGTTTTCCAGTTCTATTAAGCGCTCGTCTTTTAGTAGTGTTCGGACATTATAGGTTAAGACGTCAAGCTTATCGGTATCCAGTAAAACGTTAGCCGTGGTTGTTTGACGGGGTGTCGATCTCGCCCGGAGATTGTATACGCCCCGGGTCCCAGCGCCGGGCTGGCTTCCGTCAGAGGCAGCCCGGCCACTGGGGCCGCCGGGCACTTGGGGCCGAACTGTGGGTGTGTTACTCATGGGGGTTTGGACCGTGTCCCACCATGCTGGTCCAGTGCACGGTTGGTAACTATATAACCGATTCCGACGAAACTATATAACCGATTTAAATGAAATTTTGTACACCGATTATCTAGATTCTAGAGATTGAGACAGGACATTGGATATTTTTATCCGGATGAGGGAACTAAGAGTAGCAGTTCCTTTGAGAAGCGGGTAAAAATACACCTTTATTAATTGCTAAATAATAAATACACGGTATGCTTTAAGTCAGTACTTTCCTTTTTTTAATGCTACTTAATTATGCAGGTGATTGCATAAAAAAGATCCCACCATTTTTAACCATCTTTATAATTTCAATATTTAAAACCATCACGTTAATCGTTGAATGTTAATCACATGTTAATGTGTGGATGACGTCACTCATGCTAATAACAGCTGTGGAATTAAGTAATAAATAACATATGGTGTAGCCATACCTCATCAGCGTCTACGATCTCCGCGAACTGTTTGAGTGAGGATTCTAGCGCCTTCACGTTGGGTATTAACTTGTACACTATGCTCGACCATGCTCTGCAAACAATTGAAACATACATTAGTTTAGTGTGAAGTAATCATACAGCCAGCAGCCATAGGGCACAATGGCGTTGCTAGGTGAGGATTATAGATCGAGAGCCAGCGACTGCCAGACCTTCTTTATTTTATAAAGGCTTAAACTTTGTGTGTGAACCTTACAGTGGGTATGAACGATAGACTACTACGAAGTTTGACTGACGGTGGCTCAAAATGGTCATCACTGATTTGGTGATTGCAATTAAACACTTCTGCATAACTTTTGAGTAAAAAAATCTGTTAGCTCGGGAGTTCAGACCTCATTCACATATTCAACCAGCACCACTAGAGTTCTAAACTTAGCAATTTAATAACATATTTTTAGTAATAGTAGTGGTATCCCAGAGCGGAAGAATCCTATTGGTTGTTTAAACACTTCTTCTTCCATACAAGACTAAGTATCTGGGGTACCAAGTACCAATTTATTGTAACTCCCGGTAATTTCTCTCGACTTAAGAGAGTCACCTCTATAATAAATATGTTATGCATAGCAACGTAAGTATGTGCAATGTGAGACCGATACATAGCCGATAAGGAGTTACGACTTTGTTGTTCGCGGTATATTATTATAGACTTTCCAAGGCTTGAGTCAGTTGCTAAGAGCAACTGCGATTTGATAATGTTTCAGTTAGCAGGATAAATCTTTTTCCTGATGGGTCAGATTTAATTTTCAGGATAAAGTTATTCAACCACAATAGGTTTGTATGATGCATGCCCCGTATCAATTAGTGGGTAAAGTACTTTTATTGAATTCAATCAATTTGAACTGACTATAAATAGTGAACACAATTAAAAATAGATTTAGGCTAACACTTTAAACTAAATTATTGAAAACATACAAAATATTAATTTGATAGTACTGTTGAAACTTACTTTTTATTTATTTAACTTTATGGAATAAACATTGTAAAGGCAGATTTAATGTCATGTTTTTCAGTATGTTAGAGCCTAATCTACTCACTTGTATAAAGTCTCGTCCCATATACTAGTTCTGAAGCAGGTGCACTCGAGAGGTTTGGACAGCCTCTTCAGGTCTTCCTCTCTCGCTTTGAAGATCTCCTCGCGCTGTTCCTCTGGCACCAAGTCCATTTTGTGTACGAGACAGAATATCCGAGCTTCGGGTGAATTCTGCGGTAAAATAAAGGAAAAATTTAATAAGGAACCCTATGCTTTATATAGCTGAACAGGGTGATGAAAACCAGACCTACAAGATTGTTGGATAATTGAATTTCTTATTGCAAACGGGTTCATGATATTCTTTAGGAATAGAAGATTAGCGATGTTCCGCTAGTGGACTTATAAGAGACTTTACAACTCCCAAAGAAACAGAGTTATGATTTAGAAGCATCATATTTAGTTTAATAATATCATTAGATTTTTGGCAATCCCATAATTCACAGAAGAAACCCTGATTGGGTTTCTTGTTTTATTAATTGTGACTAAAACAATTACATATTGTGTTAGTAAATATCAAGTTCTAACGTCATTGTTAGTTGTAACAATAGACCATGTGTGCAAACAGATATCATAGTCATTTGATAATGAGGTAAATATAATAACATTGGATACCCAATATGTAGTATCATTATCATCCAAACTCATCATATGAAATAACCAGTAAACAACAGAAAAACTACTCAATACAACGTAATAATATTATCTACATAGTTACATATTGCTTCTGTGATAGGATAGGTACAGAATCATAATATGCTAGCTAATTTCATTTGTTATGCAAATAATACACGCTTTAATTTGTAACCAAGCTGGACATAACTTAAAGTTAATGAATGAAATCAGGCATAATCAGCAGTTGATAGTTAGTGGAGATTTTCAAGAACAGATTTACAACTACTATCTAAAATTGATACAGAAACGTTGATACATCTTAGAAAAGAAAAAAAACATATATTTTACCTGTAATATAGCTTCCAAGCAGGACTGATAGTAATGCATATCCTTCTCCATCTCCCGGCTCTCCACATCAAACACATAGATGAGCACTTCAACATTCCGGAATATATTGTCCCTCTGTGAGGCGAAGTAGTTCTCCATGAATGCCTCCTGCCCACCACAGTCCCATAGGTTCAGCACCAAGTTGCCCAGGAAGCGGACGTGTGAGTGTTCTACATCAACTGGAAAAGAAATAAACATAGTTTTATCAGTATTCTACATTGGGTGTACTGTATATATGTAAGTGTAATCATAGCTGGACATTTTTCTAGTTATGCCAAGCTATTGTAACAGGGTATTAACCTTGGAAATGCAACAAAGAAATAGCTACTTTCTTACTTGTATTACTGAGTGAGTGTTACCTTATAGACTGCTGAGTCAGTTTAACTAACAATCCTATAAACAACATTCATTATGTAAAAGTACTTGAAAATCAAATGTTTCAAAATTATTAATTTTGGTGAGTGAATTTATAACAGTATCATGTATTGTTGCTATGTACTGTCTGCATGCATGGCCAGTAGAGAGAAACTATATAATTATGTACCTACAGAGCATGCATGAGTCAAAGGACATTGTAATACATCAAACAGATAAAACATCAGTTATTCACCAATATTTCCACTCAACATATAAACTTTAATGACCTAGTCACTATTTCAACTCATTGAATATTCATTTTTATTACTTGGCCAATTCTGCTGGTATCAATTTAAATTAGTAGTGAATAGCAATGTATAAAATGTATATGTCACTCACTTGTGGCACCCAGTCTTCTTGTGTCTCTGGCGATGTAGTTGGCGAATATAATGGACCTCATGCTCGTCTTCCCTGAGCCACTCTTGCCCATCAACAAAACCTGACAACGTAATAATAGACAGTTAGAATAAACGTTATCATTGTCAAACGCAATAGAAATTTGCATTTATATCTTCGGTTCTGGTTACGTCCATGTTTTGAACTATGAAGTTAGAGATTAGAAACAAAGTTGTCTTTTTAAATACGCACCTTTTTCTTCATGTTGACTAAGTTTTACTGGGTCAAGGGTCTAAAACTTTATGTTTTGTAATATTACAAGACGCGAATTAATTTATACACAACACAATTATAATCAAAGATAACTATATTATCACTAGACAATGGTTCTTATGTTAAAAGTACACTAAAATAAATTCAATAAGAAAAGAAAGGTAGGCGTAATTCCCATTACAACGCTATTGCAATAGATAGAGAAAATGACAATGACACACGATGGTCGACTGCTCGTGACAGCAGCTCTTTAAGTTCGAAAATAAAACACTCAACTAGTAAACTTTGAATAGAAACTGTAAGTTTTATTTACAATTGAGTATTTGTTTATGAGTTGAGTTTATATTATAACCAAGCAATCCATCAAAACTATTACGCATCGTCATTATAGACCTGTACCAAAATAATTAACATTGTCTAGCATGTATTTTTTTCTGAACGATTATTTGTATGGCTGCGTTCTTTTCAGTTTAAAAATAAGCGATTCCATTTGAAGGTAATTTTGTGACAAATATTAAATACCTTTTGTAATTTGGAAATTAATTTTTGCTTTAATAAAAGAAATTACATCAATTTTCGATTAGGGATTATCTTTCAGTTGGTTTTTTACATCTGCAAATTGCTTAAACAAGAACGTTATATTTTAGGTGTCATCTATTGACTGGATACTGTCACTTTGTTTGTCATCCCTGCCCTGAATTTTGTCAAAAAGTGCTTGTGAAGATTTGTGAAAACGTGTGATTTTACAAGACTTTCTTGCAATATGTTCGCAATCAAGTAAAAGCCAGGTATTTGACAGCAGTATTCAGAATGGCTCGTCACCGCGACTTTCGAAATAGGACTTTTTCCGACGACTATGACGACGACGATGTTTACGGACACTCCGTGGAAGATGAAAGTTACATGTCGCCGAGCGACACATCTCAGTGGATATACGACAGAAGTCGTAACCAGCAGGCCATCACACATTTCATGCAAAGTCATAACAACATCGAAGAAGAGCCGGAGGAGGATCTGGCAGACACAAGTCACCCCGCACTAGAGCGACGTGAGTCCATGGACTTCCGCAGCCTCAACCTCGATGAAGAGGATGAAGCCAAACTCATGTCATGCTTAGATGAACTTAGAAATGTTATAGGTGATACTGTTTCAGACAACATTCTCATACAAACTGTTATAAAGCACAATTTTGACTTCAGTAAGTCCCTTGATGATATTTTAAATAGAAAGAGTAGAGACCCTGAGGTTCCTAAACCAGAACCTGTTAAGCCTGTAGTTGTTATAGATCCAGTAAAAGCTCCAGTAATATCTACTGTAGCTCCAAAAGTTATAGCTACTAATTTAGAACCAAAGACTGTTGGAATTGTGAAAGGTTTTAAAGTTGGGCAAGATGGCAGCTCCAGTAGTCGTCCACAGACCCCAAGAGACCAATCTCCTTGTACTGACAGGTTATCAAGGACTGATCCAGCTGATGATGTAAGAGTCACTCCTAAGGTAAAGGAAAATAAACTGGATCCTAATGTACAGTATGCAAATGAGCGGGGATCAGACAAGGACCACTTGTACATTGTTGTGATAGGTCATGTAGATGCAGGCAAGTCTACACTGATGGGACGGCTTCTCTGTGAGCTTGGAGAAGTTAGTCAAAAAACTCTGCACAAATATGAACAAGAGAGCAAGAAAATTGGCAAACAAAGCTTCATGTACGCGTGGGTCTTAGATGAGACTGGAGAGGAGAGAGTAAGAGGCATCACAATGGATGTGGGCAAAGCACAATTTGAAACAAAGACAAAAAGGGTGATTATATTAGATGCACCTGGTCATGCAGACTTCATTCCTAATATGATTACTGGTGCAGGTCAAGCTGATGTGGCTTTACTTGTAGTGGATGCCACAAGAGGTGAGTTTGAGTCAGGATTTGACTTTGGTGGTCAGACAAGAGAGCATGCCCTTCTAGTGCGCTCACTAGGCGTGAGTCAGTTAGCTGTAGCTGTCAACAAATTAGACACATCAAATTGGTCTCAAGAAAGGTTTAATGAGATCACAAAAAAACTAAAAGTTTTTCTAAAACAGGCTGGTTTTAAGGATTCTGATGTAACTTATGTGCCTTGCTCAGGATTAACCGGGGAAAACTTGGTAAAGCCTCCAACTGAAGCTGAATTGCTGCAATGGTACAATGGACCTTGCTTACTTGATGTTATTGATAAATTCAATGTGCCTGAGAGGCCTGTATCAAAACCTTTACGGCTATCCATAAATGATGTGTACAAAGGCACTGGATCAGGCTTCTGTGTAGCTGGGCGCATCGAGAATGGTGTGATCAACAAAGGAGATAAGGTGTTAGTATGCCCTACAAAAGAAATGGCTGAAGTGAGAAATATAAGTATCAATGAAATGACAAGCAATGTTGCATTTGCTGGAGACCAAGTTAGCGTGACATTATCTGGAGTAGACATGCAGAATGTGTCTGTGGGATATGTGCTGAGTGACCCTATCCAACAAGTGCCCGTTACGACACGGTTTGAAGCTAGAATAGTAGTTTTTAATGTTAAGGTTCCTATCACAAAAGGCTTCCCTGTACTCATTCACCATCAGTCTCTTGTTGAGTCTGCAAACATTGTGAAGTTAAAGGCTTTGTTGAACAAAAGCACTGGGGAGCTGATAAAGAAGAAGCCTCGTTGTTTGGGCAACAACTGCGTGGCTGTTGTCGAGATAGAGGTGTGTCGGCCGATTTGTGTGGAGCGCTACAAGAACGTGAAGGAGCTGGGCCGTGTGATGCTGCGCGTCGCCGGCACCACGATAGCTGCCGGCCTCGTCACAGACATCGTCAACACCTGATCGATCTGATAAGCTTATCATTGTTTAAACGTTATGGCATCTTACATAAAATGTAGCCTTCATATTACCCTAGGTAATAAGGTTCTAACTAGGCTTGATTGTTTTAGTATAATTTTTTATAGTACATTTTTTAGTCTTTCATGTCTTATGAAGTTAATATATACTCACTCCGTTAACGTGAATTGCTATTTATTTGCGCCATGTTATGTAACAAAGTTTTATTATTATGCAAGAGGTGTGAAGCATAATGTTTTTATCAGTTTATAAAGTCGTGATTGACTGGAAGTTATAAGATCGCGAGGCAATAGTAATTGGTATAACTCATAGTTTATTTGCGTTTTCAAATCGATGGGCGGTCGAAGGAATTGTTTCTTTGTGTTTAAACAAAACTTAGCTTGCTAGATAAGATCACCCATTGATTATCGCGAATTACCAATTACGATAACTTGTTGGTGATAACTTAGGTAGAAGGTCTATTAAAATGTCAAGAATCCTTACAAGTTTATGTTATAGTTGCCATAACAAGTATCACACTGCACATAACGAGTGTACAATAATGTATCGTGCTATATAACAAATGGTTATATTTAATTATTACTTTTAAAATATTATTTATAATGCCAATAAATTTGTTGTAATAGTTGATATACGTTTTATTATTTCCCTGACTTACAAAAATTTATAAGACATACTATTTTCAATTGGATGGTTAGTTATAACATCGTAGGTATATTAAAAAATAATGTCTCAATTCTCAAATATTGATTGTTTTGTTTGATAATTATTTCAATCTATAATTATTTTGTTTGCCATTCCTATACAACATCTATTTTTCTGTGGGTAGGGAGATGGGATTAAGGAAATCTGATCCCCTCCTATAGCGAAATAAGTAGGTACCAAAGGTGTTAATGTTAAGTGTTAGCTGTAAATTATGTAGACTTAGTGCCTACAGAATAAACTTGTCTGTAATACAATCTTAATAGTGTAACGCAATCTTAGTCATGACTGTTATCATGGGCTTTATATTCAAACAAATCTCAGGGTTAGGCAGGCTGGACAAAGGAGTATGTTCGTTCATCCGATCCTAGGTGCAACTTACAAAGAAAGAACTTTTAACAGAGGCAGGCACATTCAGAAGATACAATTTAAGTAATAGCTAAGTCCGTGGAGAGAACCTACTATAATTGCAAAGTTCTTTTAGCTCCATTCAAATTAAAAATACATTTATAGATTTTTACCCATTTAAATGTTTAATGCGGCGGGAGTTTCATGTTCCAAGTTGTACCTACCTAGTTAGGTGTCTTACGGAGTACGAAGACTAGGTACATTATATAGCGACAAAATACCATAAGGCTTCCTCACACCGTGGAAAAAAAACATGCCGAAGCAAAAACCCGTATAAAAAGTAAAATTAGCAAGATTGTCTTTTCTTTGCTTTCATAATAAGAAGCCACTAATATTCTTTGTTATAATGACATAAAAGAGGCTGAGTATTATTAGTAGACTTGTGTAACAAACAAGTGAAGTGCGGCAAGGAAACATTACCCGCCAGGACCAAGAGATTTAATTTAGATAAGTAGTTTGCCGACGACAGCCTGTTACGTGCGCTGCAATCAACAGACTGAACGTCTGTAGACTTCCCAAGAAATATTTCTTTTCGTATGAGTCCTTAGGTCTGTATTACAAGTAATACAAGATCTCGAGAGGTTTGTCTGCTCGGAACAAATAACAAAACCTAATGTTATTAATTAAGTAGATAAATAAGGACCTATTCAAAATGTTAGTCTTCATAAGAGAGATAACTTGTTTTGTCTCATGATGACGGCATTATTTTTATCATTTAGGTAACAAAGTCACTAAATCAGCCAGCCAAAATAAGCGTTCACGAAATCTTGAAATATATTTACTTACATATTGTGTGGTAGGTGAGGAATGCCAGCTGCAGCATAGCGGCGTGTCAACGTTTGTTCGCTGAGCGGCGCCAAGTGTCGCGCCCGTGGCACAAGTCGTGAAATTTAATTTCCTACTAATTTCCCAACACTCGGTAGTTCAGTGTTTACTCGCTCTACTACGGCGTCAAACGGCCTTTGGCGCTTTTCAATTCATCGATTTACATTAACACATTTTTCCCGATTTTCCGACACTTCTCGGGTGATTAATAGCAGTTTTCATCCTCAAACAGAAGCTAATTCATTATTCTTAATGGTTTCGTGAATTGCGTGAGTTCTATTAATTAAAAGTTGAAGCCTTTTAAAGTGTTTTGGAAGTTGTTACTAACTTAACGGTTGGGAATTATGGAGCAACTGGAACTTTGATTGCAGAAGTCATAGCGGGTAGCGAGGCGCCTGTTAAAATGTTTTGAGCAAGAATTATTACGACCGCTTAACTCTTGACTTGAACAACTGAACATGCAATTAGCACTGAACCATCTGGTTAATATTGTTCCCAGATAAAATTGCTATTTTAATGGTGTTAAGTTGACCATTTACTTATCTATGTAGGTACATATTGAATCAGTAAGAGTACTTAGTTTTTTCGTACCATTTTTATCTTATAGATACCTACACAATGTGACATGACCAATTATTGAGTAAGTATTATCTACTCTGCTCCACAATAAGCGGTAATTTATGTGGTTAATATTATTTTGCTTAGTTCACAAGTTGCAGATACTTAATACTTACTTAAGGTAAGTGACTGATCTGAGTCACATCAACCACAAGAATGTTTTAATCGTAGGCTATCATCCTGACTTGAAGATGATGTAAACCGCCTGCGGGTCAAAGTATTAGCAAAAACGGACGAGAAGAGGCTAATTTAAAAAAAAACAGTTAGGATATATACTTGACCTCGATTTCGCAGGTCACCATCGTTTCTTCAGATCAAATAACTATTGATTTAAAGTAGGCTCTTATCTTCAAGAGTAGGTATTATTGAGGTCTGGTCTCACACCTTAGTGTCTAATAAATTCTCAGTCGTTTATCACAGCATAGATGCTGCACCGACAGTCGACAGAAGTCTTGGGGGGTTCTATAATTAAATTTAAGGCCGCGAATGACGAAGGCTTAATTCAAGGTCTCGGGTTCCGTATGTTGGGTGTTTGAAGCTATTAGATAATGGAGGGCGCGAATAAATCAATGTCGGTCCTACACCCCGGTGGGGAACAAAGGCATATGTTACTGTAACTGTAACTAAGTTACAAGGATACAGTTCCGTAGTTCTTAGTTCGTAGTTCATTGCGTATAACGCGCCTATTTCGTATAAAACGAAGTACTTATTTAAGTTATTAATGTTCAGTCGGTTCGAATCCGGTTTGTTGATCTAAGTAGGTACCTACTTATATTCTGTTATAATAAAATGGTTACCGACTGCTGCTGCGTGCGTCTATTTAATATTTAGACAATAAAGTTGAAGATGTTTGAAGGTTCAAGACACGAGTATCTATGGGCTATGTTTTAGTAGACATAACATTAATAACTCTGCTAACTCTACCTATAAGTATGCGATGAATATGTTAATCGCGTTATTTTTTTATACCTGTTTCATTTAAAAGTATACTTACTTATATTATATTTAACACTAGCCATCCTTAATGTCAACATCCTATTATTCGAAACAAAACTGTTGCACAAAGTAACTGCCTATCGTACAAACATTTCTTGAAACACAATACGCTTGAGGGCAACTCACGTTATTTCCATTGGAACCTTTCCACCGTGAAACACGTTACTGTATCAAATAATAGATACATACCTCCTTCATGTATCCACCAGGCTTGTGACAAAGGTTCGTCATTGGATCTCCAAAGCAGACTTGCACTTGTGTGGTAGTCTATACGTCGTCATCTGTTTAAACAACTAGGCATTTTGGCTACCAGAAGACTCTTGAATTAGTACTTATTTTGAACTTTCTGCTACTTGAGTTTAGGGTTCATTTTTGCATGGCTTTTGAGGCGTTATCATAACCCATATCTGAAGTAAAATATCTTCTATTCAGAAGGAAAGTGCGTGTTGAAATAGGTGAAAAGAAAAGCTCATAAACTAGTTCTCTTCAAAGTTCGCACTAGATCTAGATCTGAATATAGCTTAGTTTTATAGTTTCTTTGTTCTGTTTTCAGGTTAGTCACCCTATCATTGAACTGTACGCAAGCGATAGAACAAAGAATTCAGAACAAAAGATTATTCAATAGCAATTTATGATCACATTTGTTAAAGTTTAGAGTTACGATAATTAATTATCTTTTGTGTTTATTGGGAAGCCTACTTTTTGTAAGTTTTGGTGTATTAAGGAGGAAAATTTATCGTTTTAGGTTTTAAACCAAAACTTAAACAAACCATATTATGCGTATACACGCAGCTGCTTTTCGTTTCGAACTGCTAAAATTCGTATTTAAATGATTCAGCAATGCCATCGTCTAAAGTTGATAGTTAACATTAGAAATAACAATAAAAAAAAGTGGCTAACACCACCAACTATTTAAAAAAAAATTCAAAAACTCCACCATATTCATACTCAATACTGGCCCAAGCTTAAAATATCTACTTCTATCTATTTAGCTATAAAATGTAGTATGAGTCGGCGTGCCGAGACAGTATGACAGACAAGTTCGTCTGGCCGGCCCGACATGCGGGCTCAGTATTGTATGCGTTATACGTCACGTCCGCCGATAAGATGACCATCGCACTCCTGCGGGACTTTCCTATCAATTTGTCTATTGATTCTGTTGTAGTTTCAGTAAATAATGTGAATAAACTTACGTCTGTAGAGATTATATTGGCTTGTTGTAAAGCTTTGGGTAGTTTTCAGGCATAAGTAAAGCAAAATTGCTTTATTTTTCTCATCACACATCTCACTTATAAAGACTGGCCATAGCCTTAGTCTTGAATAGTTTCTACGGAGTACCTTTCTCCAAATTACGGAAATATCTACCTATGTACGACGCTAGCCGTAGAGTTGGGCCAAATGTTACAATTTCAACAAAAGTAATCCTATACCTATCCTATTACCTACCAGCTGTACTTACCTAGAACAGTTCTGTAACAATGTTAATCAAACTCTGCGCATTCACGATCTTATTCAGTCTTTTCATTATCCGTAGTTGCCCGTATACTGATTAATTAACTGTACAAACCGGACGAGTAGTAATTACCGGACTGGGAAGGCCGGGACGGTTCGGTCCGGCACTCCTGCCTGATTAGCATTTCGTAGTAAGCCGCTTATGTACGGCGCACACTGATAAGTCTACTAACTGTTTGTTGTGGTAACTGCTCAAATGTAATGTCCCGACATTATACGGTAAAGGTCATGAAATTGACCCTTTTGTCTTAAAATATATAGGTACACCTACTTCAGATTAAAAATTCGAAGATATGTGGTTGAATTATTAATAGATCTGGTTACAGTAAATTTTCAGTAAATAATATAATCGATTAAATGTGGTAAGAGTAGGTACCTACTGGTTCCATATTAGGCTTACATTTTCCGAACGAGAAGGGTTCTAGTTTCACAATAAGAAGAAAAATATTCAGAACTTCGACTTTACCGTCTAATAAAGATAACCAATTCGTATTCAACTTCAATAGCATGATACTGTGATCTATTGCCCAAAAGCTCACATGCCACGTTCATGAATTGTGCTCCGCAAAGAAATTCCGAATATTCTAGTTCTTTCTGAAAGTCGTAATGAAAAAACATGACGTAATACAGCCTGATCAATATATCGGATCTGGTGCGAGACGTGCTCCGGATTATCCTTGAGAAAATAGTTTTTCTACGACTGGAATACTTGAACACCTTCGCTGTGTTTTATTATATTTCGCAAGTCTGGGAACGATGTTTTTGCGGTCGAGAATAGCTTTATCAAAAAGGTTATATGCGTAGATACGAAAATGTCAAACTATAATTGGATTATTGATAGATTATATTCTGATTCAGCCTCCATGTTAATTCAGACTTGGTATTTCACAGATGATAATCTCGTTTGTCTCATAGACTAGATGTCCATCAGCAAATAATCAGATAAACAAACCTGCAATACTTGTATGCACGCATATATTAACTATTTAATCCTATCTTATCTAGCCTTCAGTAGATAAGGTAAATCTAATCTATGACATTTTCTTTGTTTTATCTTAGATAGATAAAGTGCATCATTTGCATTGATTGTCAACAAAAGAGGCTCATCAATATTTTGCAGATCACCATCAAGATTTTAAACTTAATAATATTCAGTATCATAGACCAACATAGACACGTGTAAAAACCGATATCAGATTGCTAGATGTGCGTGAATTTTATGTTATGTTGTTTCCTCAAAATAAGCTAAGTATAAAATATAATGTAGGCCACAATGAGTAATCATCTTTCACGTTTCTTAGCGTGCGTAGTCCATATTTACACAAAAACTAAACTGCTAGATATCGCTACTAGACTTTTTCGTTAATTCGATTAGCTTTTGACACGCTAGAAATTAACAATCATTCATTCTAGCTGTTTTCTCATTTATTTACTTTCATATACTTACCTGTTCTTAGACAGTTTGAACTCTGATTTTTTTTGTTTTTATTTTTTTATATTTGGTTTCGTTTGCCTATTGAATATTTTTGCATTTGTAACGTCTGACAACCAGTCTTGCCCAGGGGTACCATACCAGGTTGCCCACGTAGCTGGTTTTAGGAGGGACCTGACCTCCTTGTAAGATATTGGTACTCCTCTGCATTCAGTTGGGCCACAGTTGGGAAAAGGCTATGCAGATGATGATTTATGATTTATGCACGAGGTCTCGGGTTCGATTCCCGGGTCGGGCCGAAATCGCTTTGTGGGTTTTAGAAGACTTTCACAAAGCAGCCCGGAGCCTGGAAATTGGTGATTGATACACCCGTGCATCGGAGAGCACGTAAATGTCGGTCCTGCGCCTGATCTCTCTCTGGTCGTGTCGGATTGCCGTCCCATCGGGTTATGAGAGTGAAGGAATAGGGAGTGCACCTGTGTCTGCGCAAATCCTTGTGCACTATAATATGTCCTGCGCAATTGGCTGATCTCCTTAAATGAGAACAGCCGCCGTAGCCGATAATCGGCTAGGAGGACATCATCATCATTTGGATTCTTTCCACGCGTCAATTTTTATGATTAAACTTTAAAGTAAATATGAAGCGTCAAAGCATAACGTTTCTTCACTTCGTGGTTGAGCTGTAAATGATCAGAAGTAGTTGAACTGTTATCAGCGCGAGTCTTAATTGCTAGCCAGCCGGAGTTGTCGCCTCTTGAGGCTAATGTTCATTTCAATAGCCTTGAGTTACACCGTGACGGCGGACGAACTTTACGGTTCCGTGTTTAAGTTGCAACTGATTTTTATCACAAATAATGTAGGTTTGTGAACTTGACCTACTATTATGGGAAATAAGTAATGTTTTCCAACTTGACTACGAAATCCTCATATAAATCATCATATTTTGAAGAAAACCTAATGTTTAAGATACGGTAAGGAATTTCTGAATAAAAAACGTATTTTCGAAGTGTGAGTCTACATGCTTTTTGTCAATAAATAAAAATCTGGTGCTAACATAGGTAGTTATTATGGCACAATAGATATTAATAATTCAATATTTATTTTGTGTTTCCTTTCGTTAATCGAAATTTTAATAAGAACTGTTACTTTGAGGCCGCTGCCTCGAATTTTGCGGGCAGCGGGGCGGCAGCGGCGGCGGCGCGGGCGGTCACCGTTTGACTAGAGCTCACCGCTCGTTGCCCGCTCCCCGCGCCGCTGTATTCGAGGGCCGGTCCATTTGATTATACGCGTAAGATCCTGCCGCTCCCGCGCCGCCGCCGCTGCCGCCCCGCTGCCCGCAAAATTCGAGGCAGCGGCCTGACGCCTCGATCGCGTTTTGGTTTCCAAATTAGATGCTTTGTTCTACAAAAAACAGTAATTGGTTCCGAGAATGATTACAATCTAACTTGAAACCAATTACTGCAAGGCCTTCATTTACCAAGTAAGAATTCGCGTGAGGACCTTTCCAGCGACAGTCGGGATCGTACGTGTCCCACGTGGAGATGTCGCTCGTTTTTTCCGCTCGGAAAATCCGCCAGTGTGAAAAGCCTGTAATTAAATCTATTATAGTTAGGATTAATGAACGTCGCTTGTCATGTGATGCACGCCTGTCTCCTGTAATTATGATCTGCTCACGAATGTATGCCATCTCATGAATATGTAAATAATCTGCGACGGATCGGTATTAGACGCGAATTGTAATCTGATACACTCGTTAGTACCGGCGTGAATTACTCGAAAATTGTTCATTGAAACCTGAGACGATAGGTTGATTAAGTTGTGATAATGTAAAGCGGCCAACTTTCCGAAAACTGAATGCGGGACTGAACCTTTCGTGAAAAAGGGGGGGGGGGGCATTGAAAAATGATCGGACGGAACTGATAAAATAAAACCGTAAGCAAAAAGCTATAATTTAACCTATCAATATCGTGTCACAGCGTGCACTAACTACACTAACACTTCAAAATCATTAGGCCTCACGAGTTCAGTAGAAATAAAGAGAACGAATTATATTATAGGTAATCTGTGTTCCTGCACTGTTGAGCGTGCGCGCAGGTGGGTGTTGTGTAGAAGTGTGGTAGAAAAATAGGGATGCGGGACATGCGGGACGCATACAACGTTTTGCGGGACTATTTTACTAATAATTTCAAAACGGGATTTCGTCAAGCATTGCGGGACGGTCCCGCAGAATGCGGGACGGTTGGCCGCCTATAATGTAAATGAAGACACAATACTCCTAAAATTATTTAATATCATCGCGATTTGAAGCTGTCGAAAAATGTAAAGATTTGACTTACTGCACTCACTATATTTTCCGGATAGTCGTTTACCCGCGGTTTTACCCGCATTCCGTTTGGACTACTGCCCGTACCGGAGTGAAATCTAGCCTATGTTACTAGAAAAGAGAGTAGCTTTCCAATTGTGAAAGAATTTTCAAATCGGTTAAGTAGTTTCGGAGCCTTTAGCCGGGTATAAACAAAGAAACAAAAAATAATTATCTTCTTTATTATAATAGTATAGATACGGATTTACCATTCATCTCTCTGAATCCACCATCACCCATGTGGATGTCACCGTAATACCTAGTAATGACGTGCTGCTATATAGGCCTGCGCTAAGCTCACGGGAACACATGCAATTTTACACCACCCTCCGAACCCTTATGGGAAAAAGACTGCGACTGGAAATAGCTTACATACGGTGAAGTATATATGAGATTTTTTATTAGACTTGTCATGTAGGGGTTAAGGAATCAGATTGGGAAATATGTAGGTGAATTGTCTGTGAGTTTATTTATCTATCGGATGATGCATTTGCATCACTCATTGAAAAACAATCAAAATTTCATATTATGCGTAAAATTTCAAGAAAAACTTACTTAATATAATAGATAGATGTCGACGTTTTGTTAAAGTACCGGACAAGAGCAAGTCAGACTCGCTTACCTTGGTGATAGACGAACTGACTGACGGAATCCTAAAAACATGCTAAGGGCACTATATTGCCGCTACTCCTTACATGCACACAAACTACCAATATTTCTTTAACTATCCCAATCTATATGCGGAGAATTTAAACAGTATGGCAGTAAAATATTCATAGTATCGTGCACGGTCGGGTAACCCGTGATGGAGGAGCGGCCCGCATATCCGCATGAACAAAGTAATTCGACACCGGATTAAACTGAGACCAATCTCCAGCAACTATACGACTATTGCATGGATCACTCCTTTGATATAAGCTTCGACTTTGTTGGTGCAAAGGTACGATAAACTTGTGCAAGTCTTTTGTATATTGAGTTAAGAATGTGCATAAAGTCGAAAATCGAAGACAATCGAGCTAAAGAGTATATTTTTTGAAGACGCTTACCTCAGAAAGTGCTGGTCCGATATGAAAAATTATTTCAGTGTTATACTTATAGCCTATTTATCGAGGAAAGCTTAGGTTATTATTATTTGGTTGGGCGAAGTGGTTCCCATGAGATTCCAGTGTTTTATAAATATGTTGTGCTTCAAATGATTCGTTATCTAGGACGAGTATGTAGGCTATCACAGCGCTTTTCACCGACACTGGGACAAGTATGCGTAAAAAAAAAATGATTCGATGTCAGCTCTTACAAAATCAAAATCAGTTCTAATACTATCATTAACATTCATATAATTAAACTTTGTAGGTGTGTACATTCTAACACATGTGGTAGTTATCCGCTGACCTAGTGGACGTGAGCATCAATCACAGGACGCAAGTGGCTATTGTTTAAACAATACCGATTATACTATTGCTCAATAGCAATCGATGCGTGGGAATGGAACTTTTGTTTCTGCTTGTGTAATTGAATCAAAATCTACGGGTGATGGATAGGTTTCTTTCTAAGTAGTCCAATTGTTTTTTAACTTGCAGATGTACAAAATCGTGCGCAAATTCAATAAAAACTCTAGTTGTCTTTTCCATGTATATAAATGTTGTTATTCATATACATACGTCGTCTCATAAATATCAATCATAGCCATTACCCTAAAATCTAATTACTCTTGACTGGAAGACCACATCTAAAGCCGTAACAAGGACATCGTTTT
Source organism: Helicoverpa armigera (assembly GCF_030705265.1). Lineage (NCBI taxonomy): Eukaryota > Metazoa > Arthropoda > Insecta > Lepidoptera > Noctuidae > Helicoverpa > Helicoverpa armigera. The sequence goes on along the minus strand of NC_087124.1, from coordinate 4,421,715 downwards.
GGTACAGCTCGCTTCCAGAAAACGTCTCTGAACTGACTATTTTGAATAAAACGGTACTTTATATGTGAGCAAATAGTGCTCATGGTATCCAGATTTCCTACTTCATTAATATGTATAACCTTTCTCTGCGAAGGTTGGTTATGTTAAATATTTTTGCGAGAGACACGCGGATAAGACAAGCTTGAATGCGACCTAATGGTTGGTTCAAGTCCTTTTACGTAGGTGTGTATTTACATGGTGGAGCCATTTGCAATTTTTCGAATATTTATAAAGTATCTAAGTAACTATCTGACAGCGATGCGGATGAATATTTTGATACCTAGTTTTAATATTTCCCTATTATAGATTAATATTGATTATTATGAATGAATAAAACATAAGTAACTATTGAAACGCCCTTAAATAATTAAAAATGACAATTTTACTTAAATATAGAAGGCGCGTAGCGGTTTTGTAGCGTAGGCGTCCCTACTAACACCTACGCAGCTACGTACGTGCGTAGCAATAACTTGTGGTACTCTTACGACTTCCGTACTTATATTATTTTCGGTGACAGAAATTATAAATACAAACTTGATTCAGCATGTTTTTTCTTCATGCTTTCATAGGAAAATGGCTGACCCCATTGTGATTTCCCTGGAATGATAAAAACGCAAAAGAAACGACATTAACTATTTAATATTTCTCTTGAATGAAACCCAAACATTTGTCTTGTATTGGACATACATTTAAAAAGGAATTCGTTGCATCTAGTTTTAGTATCACAAACTGTAACACGGCGCTAAGTGCATAAAACAGTTTGTACGCATTAGCATTAGCCTCGAATTACGCCAAAGCAAATAACTGCACTTTACAGTGAGTACGCTGAAATAGAATGTCGACTAGATTTATATTAAATTTTCATCCGCACAGCAGCCTGAAGGCTTCTTTTATTTTGAAATTCCAACAGAAATTCCACTCTATGTAACCTGTGATATGAAGCATTACCTAGGTTTGCAGTAAAAAGAAGCCGAAAATATGTGGTTGTAAGCGAGAACTTCAGGATGGTAACTTGACGTAGGCACCTATGTATATCACCCAAATTAATCAGAAAATAGAGCTTTCATTTTGAGTACGACAAAAATTTCAGCCTTCTTGTAAATTTCCTTTAACATGGTAGTTTTCGTTTGATACGGTGCGGGGTCGCAGTCGCACAGATATTTTACGTGTTTCATAGGCTTCACTGCTCTTACAAGTGCCGTGCCCGCGAGGGCAGTTCGCATTAAACAATACCTATTCTAGATATCCACATTCGTTGTTTTATATGAAGTTTACATAATTTTTGAGCTTTTATTTAATTTAATACGAAATAACTAAGCATTTGTTTTAAATGTTATTAAAAACTGTTAAGTTTAAATATCTCTCTAAAACGACATGAAATAATAATTTCCTTAAATGAAACATTTTCCTTACTTTGAAATAATATTACATCGACGTGTCTCTCTAATCGGCTTGTCGTAGTTTTCCTTGAATTATTTGATCCCTATTCCAACAGAGATATTTGAGCCTACACTTTGTTGGCAATATTATATTTTATTGCTTGGAAAATATTACAAGTATCTGTGACGAAATCTTACAGGCGTCGTTTCCAAGTAATGGCTGACTATATACTTGAACAATAGCCGTTAGTTCCAGGAATGAGAGAAACTTCACGAAGGCGGTATAACATTCAAACTTATTCATTAAAATCTCTTACATGTACCAGAAAGTTTTAGGTACTACTAAAGGACTTTCATATTCTTGGAAAGGTAATATAAATCATATGAAATGTCAGTTCGGAGAAAAAAGAAGTTTAGTCTGGACGCGACAACTTGGTGGGACACTGATGACGTAAACGTGAACGTTTTTGTGTCATGTACCAAAATGTGTTACTGAAAAGGACAACCGAGCCCTTTTTGTGTTCGTCCGAGAACATTGTACTATAACACGGTTTTCACATTTGATCACTCTGTATTTTCACTCTTCGTGTTGAATTTTCTCTCGACTTTGTATGTTGTTTTTGACGGCAGGCGAATATTGAAATTGAAGTGGCCGAAGCGAGTTCACTTAGGATTTAGCCAAGAAATATAAGAGCGTTCCATAATTCAAGAGTTCCTACAAAAATATGGCAAGATATACCTAATAATATTCATATTTTCGTTGAAATTACGATGGATAGATGAATTTGGGGAATTTGCATAATATCTAGTATTGTAAGTATGATTATTTCCATATTTGTCTTTAAGTAATATTCTTGAAATCTATCCATCCATACATCGATCGAAGAAAACACAATTTCAATGAAATGTTCTAATAAGTTGATCACTAAAGTCCAAGTTAATAATGAAGTCAATAAAAATACCAAGTTACATTCATGGGTGCATTTTTCATTTTATTGACGACTTTATCGCAGGTTTTATATCGTTTTCGATTAACAATTAAGAAGAAGAACAATTTAATTTATAAATTATTGCTCCTTAAAGCAGCAAAGGTGTTACTTTTGGCAAAGTTTACTATTTAAGGCAATGTATTGATGGCAAAAATTAAGTTTAGATGTTTAAAGTAGGCCGGATATATGGGAAACCAAAATGGTGAATATGTATGACAATAATTCCTGTTGATACATCACTTATGTAGCATTATCATCTTCCACCATAAAACCTTACTATGCAGTAATCCGTATTTCAATGAAATGTGGTGCAAATGTCGCAGTATCTCTGCCGAGTACAATTCAGATTTATTTGCAATCAGCTCAGTGTGAAATTGGCCCACAATCACAGTCGCGTTTAATCAACCCTGTTTCACTGCGATTGAAACTGATACACTTCGGTATGCAAATGTATATCCATTGTACATACCTATACAGTAAATGTACACATATGTCTAACATAGTATATGTATTTGTATGTATTTTTTATTGTTCGGATTGGAATTCTTCAGGGTTGCATGCTTTTCTTCCAGGGCTGTGGATTGTTCGAAAGAGTCACTGCGGTTCTGATACACAAAGGCAGGCCTCCGTCACTCCATGTACTTGCGCGCTATAAGTGCCTACCGCCCAGCCGAGCGGTCTCGGTCCGCCGGCGGATCAAATTCAGTTGCGGTTTTCACAAGCGAAGCGCGCGCACGCCGTTCAATTTTTAACCGACTTCTAATAGTGCTGTTCGTTCGTACGCGCATTACGATGCCGTGTGGTGCCTTATGTGCTGTAACTTTAAAGATTTTTTTATTTTACCTACACACTGATGTATATAATTATGTTTTATCTAGGTTTCTTCTACAGTCAGCACCAATAGGTATATAAAACAAAACAAACTTACAAAAATAATAAAACAAACTTTAAAAAAAGAGAACCGACTTCAAAACACTAAACCGTAAGAAATAATTTATTTTTTGATGTCGGTGCTTTTTCGATTCGTAATTACCAGCTGTTAGCACCAACATAATTACCAGCTGTTAGCACCAACATAAAAAAAAAAAAACAAATTATTTCTTATGGCTTTGTGCCTTATTTGAAGTCGGTTCTCTTTTTTTAAGGCTTTTTTTTTCATTTCTAGTGAACATCTCCGAAGATCATCATCAAACTAAGAAGTATTATACTTATTTTAAAACGTTCTCCTAAATGTAACAAATCCTTTTCTGAAAATCGCATCGATATCGGTTTAGCCAAACGCGAGATTATCGCGCACAAACATACATACCTACAAACCATACAAGTCAAACTTCTCACTTTGGCCTGTACCTATGTCTAATCACCTCCTTTTTTTAAGTTGGTTAAATATTTTATAAATGATAAAATTTTAAACTGCCACATAAAAGTCAGAACATATTCACAGTTCTCAATAACATAGATAAAAAGTTATGTTAATTTAATTTTACCGAAGAGGCAGCCCTGCGATTAATGTGGAATCGCGCGGTGCGAAGCAATCACTGCTGTACGCTTGAGCATTTAGGCGCATTTTAGCATACAGTGGTTGCTGACGCGAAGGAGTAGGCAATTATCGTAATAGGTATTGGAAGTTTTCTACTGAGTGAAGTATCTGTAGTAATCTGTGACAAAGGGCTCTAGAATTTGGATTTAAAAGTCACGATTTAAACACAGTCCACGTCCACCTGTATTTCATACAACATTAGTCAAATATCTCTCAATATTATCGTTAATGATTAGCAAACCCGCAGACAGAGTTATTTTGAATAAGTAACAGTATCTAATAATAAGGATAAGCTCGGATATTGTCTCTGTGGAATGATAACTTTTCCGAACTCAAAATGAGCGTTTAAAACTTGACTGAAGTCAAACAAAAGAAAAGCTTTCGGCAAGTAGGGTAAACTGGGTACGGTTGTGCCAGAGTACGGTAGTGACAGTCGCAATTGTAACGAAACTATACGTAATACGGGGGAGGGGTGTGAGGGAGAAAGACGTGGCTTATAAGCTTAAACACGTTCCCCCGTATGGCGTTAGCCGACGCACGACGTTGACGCAAGCAGGAGCCCACATTGCTTTTCAACAATCAAGAGTAAGTATTTTTGTTCGATTTCTTTTCCTAATTACTGTTATTTTTATACTGATAGATTATCCTGTTATTTTTTTCTTTAAAATTTGAACATTAATACTTAATTACAAGTGATTTCTTTTTACGTAAAGTATTTGGCAAAATCGTGGCGATTTTTTGTTTTCAAAATGGTGCGTTGGGTACGGTTGTGACAATTTTTTTGGGTTCGTTTGTGACGAATACCTATACATATAATAAATCTCATATTATTATTTTTTGCTTTTAAATGTCCAGAATACGTTTGTGGAAGACCGAAAGAGCGCAGTGTGATATCAAAAAATATAAAGATGCCGATGAAGAAGTGAAACAAGGGATTTCGTACGTGTAGCTCAAGCTACGAGCCTTTCTAGAGCTACAAGTTTTAACAAAGCAAATGTTGTTTTGTTGATTGTTAAAACTATGTTTGTAAGCTTATTATGTTAAACATTTCTACAATAAAAGATATTATAGACCATTTTGATATATGTTTATGCATGTCACAACCGCCCTTGGCATGTGGCCGGTTGTGACACTTTCCCATTTTTTTTTAAATTGATCTTATGAGTAATACATTGTATTAAGGAACAATATATTAGTGTTTTTACGTACACAAATGTCCAAATTGCGATACAAGTTCCTTTTCTGCGAGCTAATTAGTCAAATAACAAAATTATTGGTGATCAAATGAAAATTGGCACAACTGTACCCAGTCTACCCTAACTTTGCCTCTCTGAAGTTAGCTTGCGCATAAACAAAACGCTAAGTTTTGTTTATTGATTTTGAAATGGTGACAGTTAATAAGGAGCCAACCTTCATAGTCGCAGAGCTATTTGACAAGAAATGTACCTTGGTGGCGAGAAATCCCTAATATTCATGAGTTACCTTGAACTATATTTGTTTTCTGCAATGCGGGACCATTAGTATTATGTACTGCGTTTAAGTAGGTTATGCAGGTAATAAAGGTAAGCACTGTACATTTGTGCCTTCTGCCGTTAATGTACCTATAAGGTGCACTGTTACTTTGATTTAACACCTACGTATTTGTTGCGGACATTGACCTTTGAGTGAACAATATGGCGTCTTAATTTATGAATAGACCTTACGTATTATTAACGAAAAGGGTATCATCTCATTATTTGTGGTGGTTTAGAATTATTTTTACACCAAAGTTAAATGACATACAGACTGAAATACTTTCAAATACAATAAAAAAAGTGTAGTTCAGGGACTTCTTATCTAAATTCTGAAAACTGGGAAATGAGGAAAACTGTGATAAATATGTATGTCACTTTTATCACTAAAGTAATCTGTGCTTTTATTCACATTGAAAATTAAACTAATTCCGTTGACTAGACAAGTAACAGTATTCAATACTAATTAATTACAAACACCACTAATGATCAGATTGTTTGAACACGTAATTAAAGTGAATTACCGTACTTATTTGAGGAGACGTCGTGAAAACCGGATACAGGGGTTCTTATGTTTAAAACATGGGGCAATTTATGCTTATTAGCGGCAAAATTTATCCGTTGTGTTCACCTGCGGGCACACCGTACTAATTAATGTATAGTTCGCTTATCAGTGAAGCTCAATCAAGATGTATTCAACAAAGATAAGAATATTAAAACTTTTTGTTGTTATAATAAAAGGCGGCGGTGCGGGCGGCTTCACTTCGTAAATAGAACCTTTTTTGTTTCTTTGTGCTGATTATTATGTCCTTATTAAGTCTGTGGTCTGCTTGTTGGTTTACTTGAGTTGTGTTGCATGATAAAATAATACAGTTTCGAGTGCGAAGAAAGATTAAGATTTTGTTAAAATGTTATATCCGTTTCCTGGAAATTGCATAGCTCTATTAGTGTCATGTCCTGCTATTTTGCGTACCCGAAAAAAAATTTGCTTTATTCTATACATAGGCTATCTAACACAGAAATATTTTTTGAATCGGTATTGTTTGAGTTTGAGAATCGGTCTTGTTTGAGTCTTGTTTGAGTTCTTGAGATTACCATGTTGAACCATACAAATTAATAAACACTTCAGTTTTTTAAATATTGGTAGCACAGATATTTTATTTTTAGGCTTTATCATCAGAAACAATACAGGAACAATTTCATGAAACTTAAACATCGTAATTGGCAAAACGCAGATTGTGAAAAGTTTGGCATTTCTGCATTGGCAACCCTGCGGGGATAATGCGTTTTACGTAATGTTAATAAAGCCTTAATAACATGCGCTTTTAACGTACAAATAACGTTTCTTTTGCGGTCTCTTTTATCAAGCTATTAACATGCAATTAATGGCCTTATGCGCTTGATTAAGTTAATGAATATCATGTTTATGTGTTCAGGGTTTAAGGACTCTTTTATGTTACTTTTATACTTAAGCAGTGGTAAGTTAATTAGATAAGTTACCTACATTCAGTTTTCAGCTGCTTTGATACATCTTTGGGACATTGTATAATACATGTTTTGGAGTTTGGAGATTTAAACCAAAACTGTTTCGGTAGGAAAACTTCTGTGAATCTGACAAAAACCTAATAATTGATGTTTTTCTGAAATTAGAACCAACTTTCCTTCCAAGGGCGGATCCAGCTTCGGCGCCAGGGGGGGGTCACACAGTCGTGGTCAAGTCACAAAAAATATTATATTGTAGCGTATACTTCTTTTCATATTAAAAGTAGTAGTATAAATACAATAAGCTCGAAATTTTTACGAATGTTAAGAAAAGTGTTTTCATGTAGAAAATGGCCCGAGCAGAGTGAGCGTAATTTCTCTTATGAATACTACACACACGTGCCAAATAAAAAAGCGCGAGCGAAGCGAGCGCGAAAATTTTTATTCAGGTCGAGGACTACGGTTTAAAAAGTGTTTTTATGTAGAAAATGGTCCGAGCTGAGCGAACGCGATTTCTTGGACATAATCACAGCTGCGAAATTGAAAAAAGCGCGAGCGAAGCGAGCGCGAAAATTTTTTTTTCAGTTCGAGGACTAAAAGTAGATGAAAACGCTTTCTTGCTGTATAACAAATATACACAAATACAAGAAAGCGCGATCATAAGAAGCACGAGAATTTTTTCAGGTTGAAGACTAAACGTTTGAATATTATGTACGCAGAGAAGGGCGCGTACGTTTTTTATTGCAGCAACAGTAAAACATTTTCTGTGTCTTACTGTCTTACTATTGGTAAGGGTTCATGAGATCAGGGCCGTCTCTAGCTCATGTAGCGCTTGGGTGCAATGCAATCATCACCCAAGCGCTACCTATGTATCTATTGAAAGATTTTGAGTAGTACATATTGATCGAAGTACTTTACAAGGAATATAAATAAGAACGTTCGAACGAAAGTCACTTTTTTGGTAGGTAAAGGACTTAAAAAAAATATTCCAAATCATTGTAGGTTCAAACTGTTGGCCAGATTTAAGTCATGAAAGTTGAGACAGAACAACGTAACTGTAAAAATTTGCGCGAGCGAAGCGAGCGCGCAAATTTTTTAATTTTGGGACACAAAATTCATAAGTTTTAAAAAGCTTTGTAAAGTAACAAGCAGTCGGAAGCGCAAACTGTTTTGTTTTTGAGGACTCCATTAATATTTTTTTTGCTATATTTGAGTTATGAAGTTATCAAGGCAAGGTAGATATAGGTAATATTGCGCGAGCGAAGCGAGCGCGAATTTTTTTGAGCCTACGACACAAAAACACCTGATTAAGTACATTGTAAAGCAACAAGTAGCCGCGAGCGCAGCGAGCGAGCGCCAACTTTTTTAAATTATTTGTTTGAAGACTCACAAATCAGACTGGAAATTACGTACAAATAAAAAAGAACCGTGATTAGAGCGAGTCTCATTTTTGTGTTCGTTGATTCGGTGCGTCAATAACAATAATAAACAATCAGAAATACAGTACAGACATAGTCATTTGCCCGCGAGCGTAGCGAGCTAGAATTTTTTCACTTAGTTGGATGTTAAAAGTTAAAAATAATCAAAATGATCAATCCAACAAAGCGAAGGCGACTTTTTTGTCAGTATCATGATACAATGTGGAACTTCCGAACGGGTAACGGGTTATCGAACGGGTGTAATTTCCGCGCCCCGGTTATTCCCACACCCTGCACCATAGGTTAAGACGGCCCTGCATGAGATACAGCATGTAATGTAGACAACCCGGACAGCGGATTCTTAGTAACAGGGTCCCGTTTCCTCCTTTTGGGTACGGATAAAGAGTAAATAAAGAATAGAGAGCGAGCGTTGCGAGCACGAATTCTTCAGCAAAACTACTCTACCTGTAACTATGTATTACCTATTCACTCGGAATAAAAATTATCTTATACTTATAACAAAAACATAAAACATCGTGTTTAACCATTTCAATTATTGGTCCTCTTAGGTCCTGAACCTGGCCCAGGGGGGGGTCATGACCTTGTGACCTACCCCCTGGATCCGCCGTTGTTTCCTTCGTCCTTTTTGATACGCTTAATTATTTTTCATCATATTTATAATTATTGAGCAAGCGTGTGAGAGGAGGCCTGCGCCCAGCAGTGGGACGATAAAAAGGCTGTAACATTTATAATTATAAAGTATTTCATTGAGTTACCGCCATCGGTTTCACCCTTATCTAACAGCTAGTATAAATACCGTAATACATAAAACCGTAGCACAACTATTAAGTTTCACTTATCGCATGTACAAAACTAATGCTCGCTACATTTCGGTGTGAATAGACGTCCGGGTGTCGGGCGTCCGGAGCGTCCGGAGCGTCCGGCGAGAAGACGGCATTGTGTCCGAGTTCGGACCGGACGCCGCAAGACAGTTTCATGATTAATTAATATTCCTAATGCTTCCGTGCGAACTGGCCTTTACAAAAACGTTAGCTTCATACATCTGTGTGAGTTTGACTTTACATATACTTTACCTACATATGTATGTGTGAAGCTGATTGTATGAAATGTATGTATGAAAACGGATATGAAACAAAAACTACAACTAGCGTACTGAAATGTATTTCGAGTAAACTTTTGGAGCAATAAATTTTGAACTTTAATTCAAATTGTGGCTAGACATTGTTGATTTAATAGTGCGAAGTGACTCATGATTTCATGTCTGAATAGTTTTATATGTAAAGCTAAGTAACGAAGGACTGGTCCTGTAAATTCCAGCAACTATAGAGTTTATGTTCTTATTATTGGCATTAGGGGCGTGCATTTTGCAATCAAACATTTACCCACTGAAAATTAGTATTTCACAGAACTCTTGATATTTTAAAATGAAGTTTAAAGGCCATTTAAAACAAAGTAATCTTATTAGAAACATCGTTAAATTAAACTTATAAAATCGCAAAGTGGTTGTTATAAATTGCGACACTGCCGATCCCGTTTGCAAGATAAATGGACCAGCCAAGGCTTAACTAAAGCCCGCACAAGACAGGAACATGAAATTTTTATTAGACAATTAAATCCTATACATTTGTCACTTAGAATTGTTATTAAAAGTTAACTTTCAAGCAGCTAAAGTCTCGGAATGTTAATGTTTCGCACAACGAGGAGTGTAATTCTGAAGTTCAGCATTATCACAGAAAAATACTGAAATAGGTATTTTTGTGGACAAAATTTCAAATTACATGACCCTTATAAAAGAAAAGTTGCATTAGAAATTTATATAAATAATATCGTTAATGTAACAAAGTACTCAGTCCCCTTTTTGTTTCAATTTAAAACCTCAAAACAAAAGCTCACCCAGAAATAAGTACATAAATTCATGTCTTATTAATATTAAAATAAAAATCAGTGACGTAGAAAGCGCCCCGTCATAAAATTGAGACATCAACAGATTTATTAAAGTTAGGCAAAGTCGTGTAGTGTGGGCGTCGGAAACGCGCGCTTTTCGAATGAAAAATGACATGCGTACCTTTTTCCCGGGTTAATTGTTCGACAGCCGATGTCGTAATTTCCATACGACATCTGTCCTAAAGAAACATGGCCATTTGTTTAGAAAATCTCTTTTTATACCTCACACGGAGACCATATCTCGAAATTATACAGCTTTATCTCAAAGTATAAAGACATAAGTTAATCGCGTCGGCTTGAGCAGGAAGAATGAATTGACGTTTTGTAATTTGAGGTTTTAAGATGTTTTAATATTCATAGACATTTAGAAGAAGTTGTGTAAGATTTAGAAGTTTGATATGAAATCAATAAAGTATCTGTAGCTAGTGGGCATTGATTGCGGACAAAAATTTTAGAATAACTTAATAGAATTTCTCCAATAGTTCACTAATTCTCGGAATGTTTAAGACAGCTAAAAGTAAATTGACTTCTAAGATTGAACCATTTCTTACCAAATAACAGAGAGTCAATTCAGATTGTGAAGATGAAGTTTGTTTTGCAAAATTGTTAAATGTTCAATGTGCTAAATATAATAAACGTAGTTAACGTAGTCATCGAACTGGAATTCCACCTCATTACGGTAGTTAAGGTGACTAATCGATCATTTGATGATAAGTGATCTCCTTAATTGCAGAGGCTTCGAGGGTCGGCTGATGCAAATCAGAAATATAGGTACGCGCTTTTACACCCGTTCAAAAAAGAAGTATGATGCAGTTCTGAAAGAATTCGTTTATTAAAAATGTTGAATCATTAAACTGTTTAATGAAATTGGAACCTGTATAGGTTTAAAGTTCTCGTCAAGTAACCTCACTGCCTGAAGTTGCATGAATATGATTTCACGATGGTAAAAGCACTAAAGCTCTGGTCACTGCCGCTTGGAAATCAGCAATTGAATGCCCGGAACACGCATGTTCTTTTTCGCTATTTGAGCCATTAGTCGCCAATTTTAGAGCGGAAAAGTAATATGACAAAAGCCATAGGTATGCTTATGCAAATAACTACCAAACCAATATATTTCCTCTATTATGTGCCCCTAGGTGCGTAGTGCCCATTCCTTATGTGACGGCCGTAACTTCGATTGGTATTCGAACAAGGAACGACTGGTAACTACATTTGAACTGGTTATAGATGCATTGGATGTGAATACGTGGTAAGGACGTATGCTAATGTAAGTTAAGCGCTAAACTGTTTACTAAGTTATCGGTTTCAGGTGAATTCTCAATAATATGTTCACATTCAATGGTAACATAAGTTAGTGAATTGGAACATTCTAGAGTTAGATTCTAAAATGAACAAAATAGGTTTAACTCTTTGTAGACTCTTGTTGCGAGTTGTTTCTGCATTATGCAGGTACCTGTGGTTGAAAATCCTCATGGAAAATATTCGAAATTACGCGAATTCAATAAAATGATGATCTACCCGTAAAACCTTTATGAATATCCCATAATTTCACTGGACTTAAATAATTTCGACATTTATGGTGCATCGATCGCAAAATGGTATAAAATCGCGTCAATAGGTACCCATAGAGTCCATATACCGAAGTAATGTATTGGAAATACTATTAATGGCCCCTTGGCTGAACTTCGGATGGCGTGTCGGCCGGCCAAATGAGATTCAAATATCGAATTTAATGTGAGGAGAAGGAGGAATAATATTTCGAAGAGCTGTTAGGGCATCGTGCAGACATTATGAAAGGAACCTCCTTGGTTATTCAGTTATAGAATTTTGCTACCGACGCAGACGGGTTCTGTAAATATGAGTAGAGCTGAATGTATTTTTGTGTTGTTGTAGATAAACTTGAAAAGTTGCCATATAAATAACATAATATTGGATAAAAGTATGCACTTGAATAGGAAAAGGCATGTGCTAGATCGCAAAAACAGTTTCAGCAGTAAGCGGCGTTTAGTGACATGATGATGATGAATATTCACATACATAAAAACCCTTCAACAGAACAAAATCCAATTCATCGCCACATTCTCAAACTTAACAACTTTTTTGCAAAATAAATAAATGAACTCATTTTTGTGCCAGTAAACTACTGTGAAGCGCGGGCCATTACCTGAACTTATTCATTTCAATTCCCGATCCAGTCATAAAAATGAAATGGCTTTCAAATAGCGGATTTCGTATTCGCATTTTCTGATCCAGGCTCGTAATGTACTGGACTCGGATATTTATTGGGGCCGCGGATATTAAGGCCGAAGCTATTTACATTAAATGCTTGTAAATAGGAACTGCATGGTGTGACAGGCTGAATGGCTGTTATTCATGTTTGTATTTAGAATTAGGTATGTTCCTGGTTTGAAATATGTGCATATTATGTATGTAGGTTGTATTTCTTTTATAATGTAATATTCATAAATACATACTCAATCAAAGATATTCACAGATGTTGCGGTTTAGGTATGTAATTTAATTTAATATTTCTTTACTTATATAAACGATGAAATACACGAAATATATTAAAATAATTATGTCAAATATTTTGATAATATTCCGTAACAAGACAGAAAGTAAAATGATTTAATGACGGCTGACCTGAAATAAATTGATGAGATTTCAGGTCTTAATAAAAATATATACCTGATCGTTCCGGGAGTGCATGCAGTATATAGAAATGTTAATATACCTTCATTAATCAATACAGTCTGTCGTTACGTCGACGATCAGTGAAGGGTCGTTGATGGTCGTCCGGAAATGGGCGTTCGGCTCGGGTGCGAAACACGCGTCGCCGAATTGCGCCCGGAATTAAGCAATCAAAGGGTTTTCCTTTCATAGCGTTACATATAACTTCGTTAATATTTATGCTGCAGTTGGCAATTTAATGAGGACGGCGAAATACTGTAGAGATCGGAGCCAGTTTGATTGATACTCCATTCATATTTGCCTTTCAACAAAATTTTTTTGCTGACTTTTATCATAATGTAACAAATTGGCTACAGATAGGTACAAATAAACTAGCCCTAACACTAATATCGTCCTGTACGATCACGCGCTACAAGTTATTCCACAGTAGGTCACTATATTTTACATGTTACTCCTGTTTTAGAGACTTATTTGAATATATCGCGTAGGTGTAACAGGGCAAGAGGAATGTTAGTAGCAACCAGTTTGAGGCTCTTTCCAAATTTATAGTGTTGGGTGTGACAGGCGCGAGTCGATGGCGCCGCCGCCAGACGCCACAGCATAAACATTTGCGACCATTCGCCATCCATTCCCGACCAAAAACTAAAACGATGTTTTACAAAATTGAATCGGGCCCCGATTTACAAAAACATTCGCGCGGAGACATTCAGCCCGGGTTGAATGGATGGGATAACGACTGTGTGACCACTTTTTGGCCGCAAACAAGTTTCGGCTGGCCGCTCAAAAGACGCTATCTGTCGCGGAATCTCGATATCGATATAAAAGCACGTACGTTTTGCATTGTAATTTCATATGTGTGCAACATTATATCGCGATGGGACGGCAACAAGTGAATCACGTTTTAAATGACTCGCTCGATGTTATGTTTTTATTTTAGGTCCGCTCGCTAAGTTATGCGGCTCGACACCAGACCTGGCATTTAAATCGACTAAATAAAAACGCATTTTCTAAAAACCCTTTTCGTGATCGCCTGACTCAAAAATGCGCTAATATTATCACTAAAAATAACTTTTCATCCAATTTTAGTGGGTGATTGATGTCAAAAACGATTTACGTAATTTAGTTCTGTGTAGCAATAACGTAAATTTTATTACAAATTAGGGATTTAAACAACACGTTATAAGTTTGCATCAATAAATTTCTTGGTTATTAGCATAATTAAGTTCGTGTTGATTTCAACGGGCAATACGTACAGTCAGCTAAGAAGGATGTGTCGGCTTAACGTCGCTCGTGGGAGCAAGAACAAGATGGCCGGCTTAGATGCGTACTGACATGTTCTTCCGCTGAGAAATCACCGGCGACCCTCACTGATCATTAATAAGGAGATAGTGAAGTAAACTCCGTTTCAGATTACGAGCAAAGACTGATTTATTGTAAATAATGATTTCGGTAATTTAACTACGGAGTACCATCACGGAGGTAATCAGACAGCAGATAGGTAAGAGCACTTCTGCTGGAGATAGATTAGTGGAGCGAAATAATTTAGTACCAAACATTCTGTCACATAAATAAACTCTGAACGTTAGAGAAAATCTAGTTAAGCTTGAAGCGATTAACCACGACACAATTACCGGAGCTACGCCATTTGATTTCCAGTTCCAAATAGATTTATTCGTAACAGGCTGCCTTCTAATTTAATGTAACCTGCCCCGAGCACGTAAATAGTTTTAATCTAAATTCGAGCAATCTACAAACATTTTGTTTCAACAAAGCTAATGTTGGTAGATTTCCGTGGAATGATAATTGGAATTGTAAGTTTAAGCGAAGTAAATTATATAAATTAGAATTTACAGGTAAATAAATGCATGGATAGATGTCGACTGACAGATATGAAATTAAAGCTTAGAGTTTATGTTGTTTCATGCGCAGACGGAATGGCTGCGACATGGATATAAAAATATAAGCACCAATAAAACAGATGTAACAGTAGCGGTCAAGAAGTGGGCATCGCATAAATAATAAAATTACGTCCGAAGCAATTCCGCGCTCCGCGGGCGCGCTACTTGAGACCACATTAACACAATTTTGGAAACACTCGAATTTGTCGTGTGTCGCATTATAACATGCACGTGCCCAAACTTACCGTAATTCAATTTATAATGCAAAGATTGAAGAATTTATAATCAAACAAGAATCGAAATGCTAAAGGTCAAGATGTAGTTTCGAAGTTTTATGAACTTTCTGCCTCTGTTTTGAATTTTTTATGAAGTTTAATGCTCGGCGTTCATCATAAAATTGTACATGATGGCGGGCAGCGATATTGGAACGTCTGAAGTTGTGCGACATTTAATTTTACGAGTGTGTCGCAAAGTTATGGCAGTCGCAGTTACTCGGGCAGATAATGCAGGTATCAGTTCGTGTCTCGGAATTTGCAACGTCGGACTCCACGCTAAGCTGGACTTCAATTATATGGAAAGAAATAAAAGCTGTTCTATTTGACGTTTACTTAGTTTGCCCCTATTCCAACATCGTGACCAATTTCAAACATTGCAATATGCTTTTATGAATTTAAAAGTTACTTCGTATGCAGTTCAGAAAGGTACTGGAGCTCAAGTGGTTTTGTTTCAAAATTGGTTTTAATATTTATCCCACTCGAATTGGATTGTCTGATACAATTTTGGTGAGCTAATAAATCTCAATAGTGAAAGAATTATCAATTTCAATGTGAATGCTCATTCACACCACTGTTGGATGCTCACACGCTTTGTTCCGATAACGTATCCTTTCAACGCTTATATTTCATCTATCACGATTATTGACGGCTTGTTTTACCCACAATAGATCGGCACTTCCTCCTCTTTGTGTTCATGCGCCCCTGGTACATGGTAGGTCTTTGACCTAATATCAAAATTTTGTTTTTGGTATAATTTGTGTGGGCATTTTCTCTGTTAATGAGTATGAACAATGGTCATGGAGCATCAGATTGCATCTCTGTGGGCGTCTGATGCTGAGCTCCGTGGGTGGAGATATTATGTACTGACGCTTCATTAAAGATAGGAAATACACTCATCATTGCTTCCCACTCGTGCTTGAGATCGTTCAATGGCTATTATGTGGATTTGCGATTTAAAAATAAGTACTGTTGAAAAGTTCAATTACAGACCTGACGGAGAATGAGGAGATGATTTCATCGAATTATGTCTGTATAAAACACTATGATGGTTAAGTTTCTTATCGTTTTACTAGAAAGTTTATTTCTAACTAGAAAGCCCAAAACGAAGAAATTATTAATAGCTAAGCCCTTTTCGAAGTTTGAATTATACATAGGTCATATAAAGACAATTAATATGCAATGATGTAGATAAACTGCGAGAAGAAAAAAGTAATAACTTTTTTCATCAAGAAGAATATAACTTGGTACAATTTGGGTACAAATGTTGTTCGATTTAAAATAATGAGGCTTCGCGCGTGAAATTAAACACATTCATTTGTTTCTCGGCGTATTTCGGCCTCCGGGCGGTGTAGGTTAGGGGAGATGTTCCCAAAACGGGTAAGCTAAGGGAAGATGTTAAATAAAATAACCAAGAACATTACATGCGACTTGTATTTGTACTCATAGGGTTGTTTATATAATAAACTTTGGAAAACATAAGATAGTCTTAGTAATCTTCTTCAAAATTCAGAAAAAAATTCAAAAAAATAAACCCCTTCGAAATACCCGCTTTGCCCTCGGGGGGGTCCTAAAACGGGTAGCGCCTTTGGGCAAAGCAGGTAATGAATGAATATATGTGATAAATGAATTAGAAAACGTATCTTAGTCTCCTGTTATCCAGGAAATCTTTATCGTTAATTAGTCTCCTTAATTATGTTAAACAGTTTTCTTATTTTGATCAGTCTAGATCACTTTTTTACTTTATTAAATGTTACATTTGAAATTATAATCCTACCAGCAGATAATTTTGTTAAAAATCAGAGAAAACATATTTTAATTTCTTTTTCACGCTGTTCCTGTACTTCTTCAGCTCTCTGTGGCTTCCTTTGTCTTCGATTAGCTTTCTGTGGGATCAATTGAGGAAGTGCCCCCTTATTTCAAATCGGGTAGTCACCCGTTATGCCCCAACCCGTTTTGCCCAAAAGCACGTTTTAAATTTCAACTACCTTAACCTTAAAATAGTAACAAGGAGACCACTAAGTATTCACAATTAATAAGCATATAACATGCAAAATGATAATACAAAACTCCGAAAACCGTATCTTGCACCATATTTCAGTAGTCAGCACTAGTATAATCTGATTTTTTTTAATAAACTCTGCAAAAAACTTTTTTTACATCTTATCTCGAAAACGCTCGTTCTAGGCGCGCGAGCCAACTGACCGTGATCGGCGAGGTGATAGTGCACCGCTCTACACTCACAGGTTCACACTAAGACCTATAATATACGAATGGCAAAGCCTACCCGTTTTAGGAAGGGTACCCGTTTTAGGAACATCTCCCCTATATTTAAAATATACCTCCTTGTATACCAACTTAATTTGAATACAATTTAGCTTTATTTTTAAATGGAGTTTCGTGTTATTGTAAAATTTATTGTGAATTATATTCTGTTTGAATAATATTTGAGCAGAAATGCTGACCTTTTCCCGTGACTTAATGCGTTGAAATGATCTTGATATTTCATAGATAGCATTATTGTTTATCTTAAAAGCATCTAGAAACTAGAAATAAGGTGATAACAAAATATTTTAAATTCGCTTTTCTCACGAAATATTAGAGTTAATTATTTTTTATTGCCAGATTAGCGCAAGGTGGTCTAAACTAATATACATTTTTGTTAATTTATGGCGTCGAGACTGGGCGTGGCCTGCAGTTCTGCACAGAGGTTTGTATGAAGAAGTTCATTGTTTGCTACTGACGGCTTACGAGGCGTTTTGGTCGACGGCTCGTAAACATGTGCATTCGAGTTTCCTCCATTATGTCCGGGAAGTGCGGTTATTGCGTAGGTACTCTTATGAGTTTTAGCTTGAACTCGGTAAGTGAATTAGTTGCGGGATTTATTTTGGGAAATAGCGTTACGTCCGTTTACAAATATACTGGCCAAAAAATAGAGTAATTTATTACTTACACGCATAAACTACCAATTTCATTCATAATTACGAAGAATCGATGTAATCGTTAAATCATGAAACCCTTACTTTTGTATCAGGCGAGTATTCAAAGTTTCATGAGTCTATTTCTACTTATCAACTTCGTGCGTAGTTGGCGTAAGGAGTATATGGTTCAGGGAGTAATAACTTATAAGAAAAACAATATTCTTTGATTGCCTATCTCGGTATCGTCTTGGCCGGGTAACTGGGTTGAGGAGGTTAGATAGGCTGTCACTCCATGTAAAACCCTGGTTCTAAGCTATAGCCGGTAAAACTGGAAGCCGATCACAACATAGGTACTTAGTTGGGAAAAGGCATATGATATGCCTACCTAATTTTTTTGCCGCAATTGGTCAATATGACTCATCACTATGGTTATAAAATTGCAGATAAATTATGCAATACTTATTATAAATTAGCATGATACTAATCAAAGACGGTCCGTTGTTACGTACTCGAGACTGCATTCCGTTTAATTGGAGCGCATACTCAACGGTAACACGGTGACACAGTGCATATTGTATTCAGCTTATCGAGGGAGGCTAGATAACATCTAGCCTACTGCGGTATGTAGGCCATGGACTATTCAAAATAGGAGCGTTTGACAATAAGTTCGAAACAAGGAAAATATTGAACTTACATTACATGTGTGTTATAAGAATAAGAGCACACTGCAAGCTATTGGTCGGCCGATAGCTCCTAGCTCCTACATACAAAAATCCGGTAAGTATATTTAGCCGGTGCCAGGCTGACTGTATACTTAATTTGAATTAAGATTTTCTTAAAAAAAAAAAATGTCAACTGTTTAGTCTGCAGTGTTGGGGTAATCTAAAGTGAAATGGAACCTATATTACCTGATACTCTCTTTTATACTCTTAACCATTTTCGTATAGTTACTTATTCGCTAATGAACGAAAATCAAAATGCGTCTTACTACACCTATTTATTAACTTAATTTTGACATGAAAAGCCCAACACTTCTCTATATACCACACGCCGTATATACACCTACCATAAATTGTGGATAACACTTCAAAAAGGTTATAAAAGGCGAGCTGTCTGCATTCGCACAATAGGTCCGACCCGCATGATTGACTCTTGCGCAGATACATTTCAAACCAGCCCTGGAATGCGGGAACACTAAAGTGCACTGCACTTTCAATTTTATGTATTTTTTGATTTTGTTTTATTTTCGTATTTGAAATGAGCTGGTTTAATCAATGGTGGGTTTTTCGCCAGGTGCGAAGAGGAACGTGATGCACATGCAGTATGAAGAGGTAGTGACTTAAAAAGTCCTTAAAGTATATGATGCTTAGCCTAAGTGCTAATTCACTTCTTATAGACAATTTACATATTTTTTTCTCTAAAGAATAGCTGATGTTGTGGCGGAGTTTTAAAAATGTCCCGGTAACTCGTTAGAAGACAATATTTCCAAGAAATTAAAAATAATAAAGCACCTGCAGGACAATACAGAGCGAAAAACTACTGAAACAAAATGTAAATCATAATAATAGAATACTTAAATATTTTTTGAATAGAGGTGGTGTTTTAAATTTTTAATTAAATTAAGCGGAGTGCAGATAGTCTGCGTGACCAGTATTGCCATGCCATGCTGTCTGTACCTCGCCTAACTTGGCTGTAGTTAATTCACGCTGCGGGCGGCAATGGGGTCTTATGACCAAGTACAGAGTATGACTCATTAACTGTTGAACTTGGGGATAGCATGGAGGTGGATATCAGTAGGTGTATTGGAAACTGGTAGAAGTCCCTCCAGAGTGGATGTGGTGCCAAGGATCTGCCTACTTCCAGAGAGGTAGCTTGAACGTGTGTTAGGAATTTTGTAAAAATATTTTTTATTGTTTAGCCCAAAGTTCACGTGATTGCAAAATAATCATGATTTTTATCGACATGTGTGTCCACCTTAAAATTCATTTTTTTAATTCTCTCTTCCAGTTGGCTATTTATTTACTGGTACCAAGTGGAACTACTGCATTTGTATTTGCTTAACTCCTAAACAGCTAAACCCCAAGATAGTAAACGATACGACCTGTCCGCGATCGCCAAACGTGGTCTTACAACCCAAGTAAGACAATGAAGATGTGCCTACTCCACTCAATATGGCCACAAACCCTACGATTACAGATTACGACCAAAATGGATAAACCCATTAATCATTTTATAGTTATAGGAATTCATTCCATAGTTTATCCCTACTAATACTTATTATAAATGCGAAAGTAACTCTGTCTGTCTGTTACGCTTTCACGTCTAAACCACTGAACTGATTTTAATAAAATTTAGTACAAAGATTGAGTTGACCTTGAGAAAGAAGTTTTTATCCCGGACTTTTGAAGAATTTTCTTGGAAAGTCGATACAACCGAACTCGACGTGGGCGAAGTCGCGGGCGGAAGCTAGTATGTAATAAATAACTTTAAAGTCTGTAAGTACTTATCTTGATTCTTCTTAACGAACTCATTATGGTGACAATGAATTTTTAATAGGTGTGGGAACTGAAATGGTTCGATTTTCTGAAATGAATTTTCCGAATAATGTCGTAAAATTAATGGTGTCTCAAGGATTTGATCTCTGTGAACGACAAATTAATTGGTTATACCCAGAAAGTGTAAGGAAGAAATACTCTCATATAGAGGAATTAGCTAAGTACTAGGCTTTGGAGCGGACAAAGCTTTTGATACACATTAGCCGTGAAAGGGTTTAAATTGAGTTTCGATTTTACATAACAAAACTTCTCAGTATGTACAAAAACTAAAATAATATTTCATTTTTCCGAGGAGTTTTGTTAGTTAAATCAAAATTATATCTATCGATTTTCAAACAATGACAAATAAGCTTTCCTAGCAATCATGACCGCAATTACCTATCATTAACTAATCAATCATATTGATTTGATTCCTTCGCATAATTTATAACATCACATACCGATACGGCCAAGGTCGGTTGTTGTCCAATCAATAGTATCTGTTTAATTATGCACCACTACCCAAACGGGCGACACCAATCCTATCTGGATGACCACCACGACTTAATTATTAACTCTGTTGTTCTTGTATCTGCATAATATATTATATGCTGATACCTGTGTACTCGGGTAGATAGGTATATATTCTGTTTCCGCATCGAACTCCCGCTGACGATCGCAAACGAACACGTCATTAAAATGTATCAGGGAACGTTGAGGTAAAGGTATCGTCGATTTATTTGACACTTTTCAGCTTATTTATGGTAACTTGCCTAAAGTGAAGAGGTCTCTCTTCTTGTAGTAGAAGGAACAGTTTAAGAGTCATCTTAGGCTGGTTTCGCTGCGTATAAAAACATGCGAGTGCGGAAATTACTATTTAATTGGGTATGGGCGTCGCAAGCGCAACCGGTCGATGGCGGATGCTCGACGATTGTCTCGTCCTATAATCGCGCAATAATGAAACGCAACGTGATTCGGTCGGTTATTGTCGTATCGCCTAACGATCAGTCGTAATGGAACTGGATCCCGGGCGACGGCGCGACTCGAGATTTTAATTAATATTAAGACCTGTTCAAATGGGGTTCAAGTTGCTTGTCTGATCATAAATTCGAGCGGTGAGGAGAAATCTTATCCTTTAGTGCACGGTGTCCATGTAGCCAGTCGCGTGCGAACTCGCCGCGCTTAATTGAAAGCTTCACAAGTTGACGAGTTGACTCGCTACTTGAAGGAGATAAAAATATAATGGGATTCCGCTCTCGAAATAACACCATTTTGAATTTAATTAAGGTCCGCATGAGTTTAAATATTGATTAAAAATAATATAAATTATTGGTGTCACAATTGGGCGCCGGGCTGAGCGCCGTAATATATCGCCGGGTTACACTGTCACACACGACAATATGATATATGTTCGCATTACGAAGCTCCTGACTGAATGTTTTATACAATAACGTAATTTGTGAAAGCCATTATGCTAATTTATTGACGTTTTTATCGTCTCCGGCGCTTCGATGGCGACGTGAGTTTTGCGTTCAAACGTCGCGGCGATAAATAATTATGATGCTGTACAAGTTGAAATATTGACCTGTCTCAGAGGTCATAGTTAACACTAACTTTATAATATAAATGTTAATTGCTAGAATATCGAATTCATAAACGTGCAAATATTTATTTAGATTGGCTGTTAACAACTTGTTTGCGAGAGAAAAATCGATGATGGTTAGGTATATAGTTTTTTTTTATTATACTTACAAAAGTTTTACTCATTGGTATGCCCCGGGTTAACATAATCTGCGCAAGAAACCCTCATCAAACAGTTTCCTGAACCTTCTCTAAAATTAAAGGGAATAAATCTATCACACTATGATTTATTGATTATAAATTATATGAAAAGCTGTGGTCCTAAACTTAAAAAGTGCCATTTAGGTGGTATCAAGTTCCTAAACATTCATAAAGGTAATACTCTAAACTTAAATTACAATAGATAACTGAAAATACCAATATGTTGTAATCGGAATTACATTTAAACGGAAATGAAATCACCGCAGATACAAAAAACGTAAGTAATTAACGATAGCTCTAATGATCGATAATTTAATAAAAAATAAAAGTGCAAAACTGCCAAAATTGCCGACGTTTTGATATGTAGAGAGTTACATGAAATTAGAAAATCCATAAATAATTTTAATACTAAGGATCTCTAAAAAAAACAATATTTGTCTTTATGCGTAGGTACATACTTCACTATTTTTCACTAATCGGCGAAAGATTTTGTCAATTTTGACTACCTAGTGCAAAAAGCTGTTCAAAAATATCGAATATTTACAACCAAAAACCAAAAACCCTCTCAAGTTGGCGGTTTGCGAACATACCAATTATGAATTTAAAATGGCGTCTATTGTGTTAGCCGCGTGACACTAGCTATAATCATAGGCGATTCGCTACGGGTTTTTGCTCAATCTACAATAACATACGTGGGGGTCAATGTCCTTATTCTTTCTTTTCGAACAAAAATACGGTACATTTTGTTTATAATATTTGTATACTAGAAATTGAGAAAGCTTTGTTAGTTTTTGTCTAGGCATGTTTTTCTTAGCACACCTGCGCTCGTTTGTTCTTAGAAAAACAAGATCGAATATTACCTACAGTTTTTACAGATTATAAAACATGAAAGAGTTTGTAAGATATGATTGCCTACATTCGAAAGATCTAAGGACCTAAGCTTCTTGTATAAGCTGATGTTTCTGTATGTTAGATAAACAAATACAATTCAAATATGGAATTCTGCTCTTAACGTACAAAAAGTATGGCTGCGAGTTTGTTTTTAGACATAAGAGCAGCTTAAAAAAATAACAATAAATATATAACCTGTGCTTTTGCATGCAGCCAGAAAAAATAGGATAGGTTAATTTTTTTTAACCATTTTTTTAATTGCCTGTATCCCACAAACACAGGGAATCCTAGTGTGGGATCTAGGGCCTTAAACATTGTAATTATTTGCAGTTTTAAATATTTTTTTATTAAATCTGTGTACCATTAACCCGTATAGAGGCGATTTTTTTTCATGTAGCCGTATGTATACCTACTTGGTACAAAAAAAAACTTTGGTTATTGGATTTGGGCCCCATTCTTAGTCAGTGACACATAATTGAATAACGAAATAGGCTAATCTCTTCTTAACACTCACAAAAACATAAACAACAGTTTTACTTACACTATGTTACTATTTGTGTTTAGCCTACATAGTCTGTTGTGTTGCAAGGAGGTCGGATGTGCTGAAACTTCACACGTGTGAAATACCTGGCTAAGTGTTAGCGTCTCGCCTCGCGTCTTGCCTGCCTCTAATAACTTCCTTTCTGCTGAAAATTACCTAGGTTTTGCTGTACGTATAGATATTTAAGATTTAGGTGTATGGAAAAGGAAATATGTAGGTAGAAAAATACCTATAGGTAGGTATTGCAATGTAATGGAATTAAAGATTTCTTTTTGTCGTAATTCTTAAGGTCATAATAAAATATGGTTTGTAATTGACAAAGGCAAATATCGCATCATGATCATATTTTTTAGGGATTTTCCTGGTAGGTACACTTTTTACGTCTCAATAAATCGCTTTTAAGCATTCTAATTTCGAATGATTTTATATCCATCGATTCACCGAAATCAATTCAAAGGTCGTGAATAACACGTGCAAAAGGATGGAATAAAACCTTTTTTGGGCAGTAATAAAAAAAGTAAACTTAAAGGTGTAAGTACCGTACTACCTATTTATATGTAAATTATTTGCTATAAAAAATCCTTCAAAAATATCTTCAAAAATACTTTAAAAATAAATTCTAACTTGTAACAAGGATTTCTATTCTACAGCACTGTTGCCCAAATCCCGCTAGTAACGTTTAGCAGAGAAATGAGAGGACAAACAAGTCTCTCCGTAGTTTCTTATTTACCTGTCGTATTTCCCATGTGGGCTCCTTAATATTTGAACGAACAATGAGAGACGGCTTCCTCGCTAGCGGGAACTTTATGACACAATGTCAAATTTTCAGACGTATTTTTTTAAGAAAATTGAAAATTTTTTGTTTGGTTATGGTTGTTTTTTAAGCTCAGATCTAGTTGAAGAGCTGTGCTGATTTTATTTTAATCAAGATTTTTTAGTTTCCTTCATTTAAGAAGTTTTTCAGGTTCGATTTGAGAAATTATTTCAGTGTTACCGCATTTTTGGAGGAAGACTGCACTACAGGCTACTTTTTATCTGATAGCGCGAAGTAGTTCCCATGGAATAAGGATGAAACTGCTGGCTGGTGTTAAATGTCATTTCTTAAATAAATACTCGCTGGTATACATAATTTTTTTTTTATAGGTGTCGAAATAAAGGTTTTCAGATCCCAGATACGGCTTCATAAACATTTTCTCAGATGTAAATATAGATATTAAAATGTTGTTCCGCATTCAGTAATTAACGGCCGGGCTCCCAGTGTTTTGTTTTAGTGATTTATACTCTGTGGCCGCGAATTAATTGCTTGGAAGCCGTTAAAGATTCTTTGAATAAACAAAGAGTACTTATTTTCAGTTTTGTTATGCTAAGTGAACGAATTTGGTTGTGAAGGTTTTTCCTAGTTTCGAAATATTTTGTGTTATGTATTCAAAATTAAAATAAATATAGCTTCATGTTGTCTACGAGGCAAAAGGTTGCAATAGTGAAAACTTATTTGAATTTAAAAACTTACTACCTACCAAGTTAACATACTTTAAATTATTTGTATGTCCTTTAAGAGTCCAAGCGGGTAATTCTTCAAAACGTTAAGTCAAGTATGTGCAACAGTCCTTCAAGCGACCCTATAAGGTCGTCCCTATAAGTAATGGTTTTCTAATTCATGAAACACGAGATAAGGAGACAAATTGTCCATTGACCCTTTCTTTCAATTCCACTGTCCGATGCTAAACGTTGATAATATCTAGAGTGGAGCCCTAATGGCATCCCGGGGTTACACTTACAGCTCTTAATAATACAATCCCGGGGCTGACAAATTGCAGCGTTCCCGCGGGATTGGGGATGGAACCGATGCCGTAATCGGTTTACAGGGTAAACAATGTGATAGAGTTGCAAAATAGGTTTGGTTTAAGTGTGTTTAGACTTTGTATTATCTATACCTACTTATGTACGTGTTGCACGTTTGTTAACGAATAAATTCAACTGCAATTTCAGATGGCAGGTAACCATCAAGTTGTTTTGTGGCACATATTGTCTGAGTGTTTCAATGCTCTTTTTCATCAAACTGAGATATATTTCATGTAAAAATTAGTTTCATTAAGTTATTTACTCTTTTCGTTCGTCACCAACTATTTTCTAAGCCCGTCATCCTTGGTAAAACATACCGAGCCTATATCTAAACATAACCTTCACCATCTATTCTGAGTTCGATTCGATACAAAGTGAAAACTGTTCAATAATTCGTGAACTACTCGACTGACACTCTGGTCGCGGTCTCACTTCGACTGCTGTCAATTCTGCTTAACCGTCAAATCCGTAGCGGACCCCAATCGGGGTCTGAACATCAATGTCACCGTAAGCTCGGTTTAGACCCCAATTGGGGTCTGCGAATCAGTCATACACTTTCCTAATTATTTACGCTCATATTTATTTTCTTTCCAATCAAACCACATTTGTGAGTACTAAATAAAATAACTAAATAAATTTAAATTATTTTTACGCATTCAAACCTTTCATATTTAGCATCCCGTTAGAAATATACCTTTTTAAAATCCAATCGTAATTACCGGGAATTCTGATCGAACTCGCCATGTTTGTTTACATTAGTTGTTTTTTTAAATTCGAAGACGCATAGACAAGATGGCGACGGTGATAGAAGTTTTGCATCGAATGATCCGATTCGTTAAAATAAAGAATCGATTTAATAATTTTATATTATTTGATATTATAATATTACTAAATTGCACTTTTGTATACTTACCATAATCTGAAAATAAATTAGGAAAAGTAAAATGACTTAATTTATTTTGAAAAAAAATGCTAGAAAATCAGTGGTAGAAAATACGTTGTAGCCGGAATAAAAAAAATCTTCGGTTTTTAGGGTTTCTGAAGACGGCAAATGAAGACTTATTTATTTCTTCGGGTGTTTTATGTGCAGGATTCCTGTAGACCTGCCAAACTTAATGGCGATTCGTTACTTCCAACTTTTTAACTGAGCGGCAAAGCTATTTGACGAGAGCCCTAGTTAGGTGTAGTTATCGCAAAATTTTATGACGATTTTATTGTTTGAAAGGGCAAATAGTTCGCTGTTCATCGAAAGCTGGTCCAAGATGGAAAGATGGCCGCCGCCGACTTATTTTTAACCGACTTCCCAAAAAGCGGAGGGCCGTTTTTTTTTGTATGTTTGTTACGCGATTACTCAGCCATTTATTTATCGATTTTGATGATTCTTTTTTTGTTTGATAGCGTATACTTCCGAGGTGGTCCCATTATCATCAGGTCAGGATCTGATGATGGAACCTTGAGAAATTGAGGGCGACTTTCGAAAGTTGCAGAAATACATAGGTTGAAATCTTATCATTCAGGTGTTTGCCTGGTAGCACTATTCAACAGTGAAGGGTTTGAGCTGACCTGATGATGGAGACCAGTGAAGGTCGAGGGAACTCGACAACTGAATATTTAAACTTTCTCGTGTTTGTGCTTACATTATTCGTATTTACGAGGCCTCTGCAACAGTGAAGGAGATGGAGACGAGAGAAGTTCGGTTGTCGAGTTCCCTCGACCTTCTCTGGTCTCCATCATCAGGTCAGCTCCAAACCTTTACTGTTTCATAGTGTTATCAGACATACATCTGAGTGTCAAGTTATAACCTTATCTATGCTTACAATTTTCGAGAGTTGCCCTCGATTTCTCAAGGTTTCCATTATCAGATCCTGGACCTAATAACAAATATGGGGAATATACCCTTTCGACCAAAAACAAACATCCAAATTGAGAACCACCTCCTTTTTGAGATTCGGTTAAAAATATTTGACTTTAAAATCAATCAATTATTATTATTGTTTCTCATCATCAAATAAGTACATTACTTTGGTAATTACAAATTGCATTATATTTCAGAACACCAGGCTTACCCTCCGCCGAAACAAAAATATTAGAATTGTTGAGAAATAATATAAGAATAAATTAAAATTCCGTAATAGGTAATAAAAATTCAATTAAAGTTAAAAATTATTACGAATGACGCAACACCAAAATAAATAATACATATAAAAATTTAATGCTAAAAACTTTCATAAAACTTAAATATCTTTTTTCTTAACAACAAAAACAAATTGAACCTATAATTTAAAATTAATAAATAACATTGAAATAAGTTGCTATTAAAAAATAGGAATATATAAAATTGGTATTCGATTATTTATAATAAATATCCGATTTAGGTATCGAATGCACACCGCTGATTGAAAAAAAAAAAAAAATACTCCATTCCAAACTCTACTTCTTTTTGATCTTGTAAATTGTTCATTTTTATTGTGTATTTTATGTGCTGATTTTTTAGTTATTGAACATAAATAAGTGCACGAAATGTATTGCAACAGATTGAAAGTGTTATAAATATGACGTTTGTGTTGTGTTTGAGAAAGTGATGCGATTATTTATTGGTAAGTTTTCACCAAATTTGAAATGCCTAACTTTTCGATAGACTTAAAAACACCGTAATTATTATCTTTTTCTGAATTAACTGACCCCATTTGACCTTTGCACGTTGTTGTCAAATAACTGAGCTCTAAAGTTCTAGTTAAAATACTTCTGATCAGGCATTACGGACTTAGAATTCATGTGTTGAAAGTTAGTAAAAAATTTTGACTTCCATGTCGCGATTCAAAATTCCCGCCGAATCAACGGTAAAGTCATATGTCAAAATCTTGTCGAGCAGAGGGGTTAAAACTATACCAACAGTAAAAATAAGAGCTCTCTCACACTAGCGGGATTTGCCTTACGTATGTTATATCCAGGATAAATGTGTGAAGTTTGCCATTTTGACTCTATACGCATTTAATCTTGTCGAGAATCTTTGGCTGTGCGGACGGAGTAGGCCACAATTGTTTTCAGTAGTCAAAATTATGACCAAACACTACTAGCCCATGCGTTTCAAATGAAAAAAACGTCAAACCTATATTTATCCCCAATTGAATTTACTCTCGGTTTTGCTTACACACGACACATATACGAGTTACCTACTTCTTGAACTGGCGCTTGTCAGTTGTCTATGCGTCTAGGAAAATCCTCTAGTTTGAAAGCGCTCTAAAAAGGTTACAACTACATCTTGAATGACCATAAACTTACATGCTCTCATGACACTGATCAAGTGTAGATTCTATGGACGTTTAGTCATTGTACTGACATCAAGTTGATAGCTGATGATGGAGTTCACTTGTCGTAATGACAGATCAAGTGACGACCGAGAGAGGTATCAAGGTTAAGTACTTGCACTACATAGTATGCGATGCTTTCTAGTGATTGAGCGTTGTTTAGTCTGAAATGCCACCTTAAGTAGCAGGTTAGAATATAATAAAATATGAATGTATTTGGTTGTCCGTTATTTCATGTATCTGATTTTATACAAACGTTGATGTTCATGACATTAAAAAACTGAATGCCTAGTCAAAACTTAATTTAATTTACCTGTAATAAACCTTACAAAATATGTCTTAGACATGTGTTTAATCATTATTTCTATTCTATATCTACATAGCTCCTCCAAAAATCTTCTTTTACGAGTATGTTACTTATTTACATTTAAAAAAAACACCGCTTTATTGACCATTTAATCAAAGGCACCTTACGAATTAATCATAAACTACGCCAAAGAATAAAAGCTCCATCAATTTTACAAACTACTCCAGGGCTTTAAACTTATGAAACTTTGAGCCCTTTAATGTTTTAGTTTTGCAAGTCTTAGGAGCCGATAATTTTATACTGTAATAACCTTGTCGTTATTTTCATTTAAAAAGGGCACTCGGTGTCTGAATAAGATATTTCTTACCTAGAACAAGCATTAATCAATACCACTTTCAAGTCTGTAGATAGAGACAAAAATAAATAGGTAGATGTTTTAAAATATATACTAAAAACTATTTTATAATGAAACTAGGCCTCCTTGCATGTATTTTCAAATATCTTGTAACACGACTTGCAAAATGATTTTTTTCTTATAAAAAGAAAGCTATAAATAAACACAGATGTTCAAACTTTTTCGTCACAGTTCCAATCGATATATTAGCTACCAGAGCTATTCATCACTATAATACCTTTTTCCGAACCGTTCCAGTGTATCGTCGTGGGCGATTATGGCCAGCCACAATATGGCCGCGTAGCTTATAGAAAACATGATCGCTTGACCCCATGGCGCCTCGTGCGGTATTTCTAAAGACCTACTGTTATTACATCGAGAACAAAATGAGTAGCAGAGATGTCATGACGGAAAATCGCCTAAGAAAGTAGCGCGCCAAAATGCGAGTGAGCTGGGTACTGTTTTCGCCTCTATAATACTCTGCGGATTCGACCATTTTTGTAATACCAAAAATCGTTGATAGATATCTCAAAGCCCGAACGTTGCGTTAGTACACTCGTTACTGATAGTTTTGATCATTGGTGGGCATGATCAAAACTATACGAATTTGACCTAGAAGAAGGCGCCTGACCTACGTGCATTATGGTATCTCCGTTTATTTTTCCATACTCGGTGGGATTTTCACATATAAAAGCCGATAAATTTCATAAGGTTAAGTGGAATAGTGACCGAGATCCTAAATTATAGTATTGTAGCGTTAATACATAGAAGATTTTGCGGTATTGTGCGAAATATACTTGTGACCTTTCGTAGATTAAATTGAACTCTTAGTGAATATTTAGTTCGTTAAGCTAATTCTCTATCTAGTTCTTTTGTGTTTTTATCTGAATGTAGTTTGACTAGTTTTGTTATCTTTGATTCGCTTTGGTTATCTAAGCGTTGGCGTCTGCAGTCTGATAATGAAATTGCGCAGTGGGGTGAGATTTAATTATAAATTGGTTAGATTATGCTGTAGCTTTGGTCTGAAAAGGTTTCTTTAAAAATCAGAGGACTGCTTTCAAGAATATCCCGTTATATATTTTCCTGAACAATTTTCCCGTAGTCCTTTTTCGTAATAATAGAAAAATTGGATTACTAAATAGGTATTCAATGTCATAATTTTCCTTGACTTATTGTTGTCAAAGCATGACATTATTGGATTAATATTCGACCTTGAACCAAATACCTTATAATAAGATAACTTAGAAACTTAATACATATATCTAAGTACCACAATACTGTTTGTCCATTGTCTGAAACATGATCACGCCTGGGCTCATGATTAGTGGCAGTTAATCCTTACAAATGTTGTCCCTAATTGGAGTAATAAATATTAGGTTACACTTTCTCTTCCTCATTGGAGTGTTACTTGTAAACTTATAGAGGTTTAGTTACGTTTTATGACCCTTGGACTTGTACGGGTACCATGTATGGGAAAAGGTTCCATGAAGTATATGAACTAAGATTCTTAAAGAGTCTGGAACTGATTTTTAACAGGCAAGGTTTCCAAAGGCGTTTTCTTAAACAATATTGGTCTTACTACAAAAACTTAACCATGTGTCAAACACTTGTCTAAAAAAAGTGTGGTTCCAAAATGGACCTTATTTCAACGTCATAATTTGACATTTTTTTTAAATTAATAAATAAATTAATCTAAACTGACGTTTAAATGTTTTTGTGGTAAGACGAAATACTAACCATTTCGTAATAGTACAATGTTTACAGACATGTGAACTACAATGGGTAACGAAATGTCGAAGAATCGATTTCAGAAAATTGATTGAACCTAATAAAATAGAAAGGTACTTAACCCCTAGTGCTATAGGCAATTTCGTGCGATACCATAGACAGAAGCTAGAAAGCAATAACTTCTGTGTTTAACAAGAAGATAAAACTCCAATATGTCTCGAAACCCATGTGTTTTGTTGTTTATGGCACCCATTTCGAGTAAGCGAACAATCACGCTTTCTTAAACGACAACATTTATGACCACTTTAAAAATCCGTTAATCTCATTTTAATAATTTCTCCAAATTACAATACACAAAATTATTAATTTAATCTAAATTAGACATTTACTGTAGTCATAAAAAGCCTGATAGAATCGTTGTAAAGGTAATTTACAATTCAAAGTGAATCGGCGACCGGCATTACCATAAGAATAGGATCAGCCATTATAATTTTACAAAAGTTATAATTAATGGTAAATAAAATATCTTAAATGTTATTTAGTAACGTTACAGGTATCCTGACGTATTTAACGAAGGTATTTCTGTATTTAAATTCAAGGAATTTGATCTTTGACCCATCGTTTAGCGCACCCATTGAATGCCTGTTTTAGAATCTGCAATCGATTTGGAATTGCTTGTAAAGGATTTTATGACATCTTTAAATAAAGATCAAAATTTTGAGAATTAATGTCCGCTACGTGTAAGGTTTGGCTGTTAAGTTTATAGACGGACATGGTTCTTAAATAAATTGGCAAAATGTTGTAGCTACACTACATGAGCATTAGTCAGGATAAACATGACATGCCCTTATGACTGCGTGTACAACCTTTATCCTCAACAAATAGCCATAAAACGGTATCACAAACATGCGTAGATTCGGCCTGACCCGCCGAGGGAAGGGCGAGGCCGAACACCGCACTATTTGAATGCCGAATGACGGCGCGCGATTGTCAATATCCGCCCGATACCGGGATATTAAGTTGCCTCATGATAAAATGGACGATTCATGCTGGTCTCAGGGTGAGTGCACTGTTGTATTATAGGTTAATATTTTTATACGTGTAAAGTAGTGTAAACTACTCTGCAAGCTGTTTGGTTAGAGTGCCGCGTAGAATTGGTCTAATATTTTAAGCAATTTATTTGTCATTTTTGTTGTGCTACCTTTCGATATGGAAAGCTTTTCCCTCACTAGGTATTTAGGCAATATGCTAATAAAACCCTTTTATCAAAGGTAAATTGCACATTGACATTAATATAATATTCGGCCATGAGCTATAGATGTGTGTGAATGTAACATTTGCAAGTCCCATCACTAATGCATGATTGGCACTCGAGACGCCCTCATGCGCGATCCTGATCAATCAATGTTCAATTAACGTTAACGAAGAACAATTATAGGCCGATCATCTCTTAGTTACAACTTCAATTGGCATACGTTAACAAGTTTGCTAGCTGTGAGACATTCCAACTGTCTGCATCCTGTAAAGTCTGGCTTGAAATATATCAAATTGCGTAGGTACAGATCCGTCTTGAGATGCCTTATAAGTGGTTCAGGTTCTAAAAATAAAAGAGCCATTTTAAATATGACTTTCATTTCCAATTCCTTGTCTTATGTTATTTCAGTCAACAAAAGAATGAAAATAGCTACCATTATACAGGAACCTGAAAACTGACTCATCTTTGATACCCAAGCACGCACTTATCACGCAAGACAGTACCCAAGTACTTATTGTCTCTGATATTCCAAGAAGTTTGTATTCAAATCGACTACTACAGAGTTCCCACAAATCTTGTACAGTGCGCCCAGATTTACGCGTTGACGGCGTAGGTTAGGCGCGATGTTAGTATTATCATCATTTATGTAGGAACACGTCCCGAGGTGCGTGGAACGTGACGTGCTTCCAGTAAACTTGCAACGAAGATAAAAACTGAGGTGAAGTACATCTTATGTCTACTTATTAGATTAGAGTACCTACATTTTGGGATAATATGCTGTGAAAATGATTTAAAAGTTACCTACTGAATACGTAAGTAAGGCACGAAAGTGACGTCTGTAGACATTCTGCTGATAAAATAAAAGACAGTTTTATAGACATTTATTACAGAGATAATACCAACTAATATGATTATTTTATTATTTTTGTGACAGATTGCTGAATAAAATATATCGCCCACATATCAAAGAAGTTCGATACTCAATATTAATATTAAATTGGTCGTTCATAATTCCACGTATGTAGAAGTCTGACGGATAGCACTCACGGGTCAGGCTCTTGGGATAAAATAAACGTGACTCGAGTCCCCAGCCATTAGGCAGCTCTTTGACAGCTTTATCCAATTATGCGCGCTTAATTCACAACGCGTATTCACATTCTATTGTGCCTATTTGAAAAAAGAACTAAACAATTGAAAAATGTTTTTTTTAATACTTCCTCTTTTCTTTGGAACTGTGTTGTAGATGGTTTACGGCCAGTGTTTTTCTTTTCCCAGGACTTTTATTGTGCTCGGGAATAGAGAACATAAACTTGGAATGAGTTCTTTTTAGCGATTTGAACTGTGAATTCGTATGAATGGAGTCTATGCTCATGAAAATGAAACGTATTTTTTTATCGAGATTTTGTTTTTGAAGTATTTCCTGTAATATAATATTAATAAATCTTTGTTTACTTTGCTGTTTATATTTTGTTTCTTTATTGTAAAGTTATATTATGTGACTTGTAAGTAAATATGTAAGTAGATAATAGCTAAGAATTTTCTTTTCACATTTTTCTTTAATTCAAGTTCAAATCTTATCACAAGAAAAATCCGTAAGGCTACTATATAAGACGCCCTTTGAATTGTAACTTGCTAATTCTCATTCCGAGTTCCTGGTATCTTGGTGATTGAATTAGTTTTCGATTTGTTGATGGAGGGCCTTCAATTTGCTAGCACTAAGGCGATTACTTACGCAGATAAGTCTCGGGAAGCTTGATAAGTGTCTACGCAATTAAAACTTTCGGGATTAGTGGGGCCAGCCTCTTCAATTGTAATTGATTTTTTTTTAATGAAAAAGATCTTGAAATTATTTTTTCGTAGCGTATTAGGACAAAACTGAAATAAAACTTAATTTATAGGTACACAATTAACTTATTAAGTAGTTGTTAATTGAATGTACAAAGTATCTAAACATCAAAGACTTCAAAAATCTTCAGTCTTAACGAACTCTGACTACATTCGCAATTAATAGAGCGTTCCTTTCGACGCTGTCTTTAATTAAATGGATGGTTCCACTGGATCTCAGACCGAAGTTAAAGCGAGTTCCCTTCCCGTCTACAGTTTAGTGTAGGGAACAAAAGAGGCTACGTGGTACTTAAGCTCCAATCAGTCACATGACAGAACATTTAAAACTAAAATGCCATAAACAACGAAGCTGTGGGCGTTCCTGACTTATAGTAGTGGCCGCACGCGCTCAATATTGATTATATATCGTTGGAGTCTCATTATGCTTACGTGGCCATTAATCAGTGACGTCACAGCGCATTATCGTGAAACAAATTGAAGTGTGGGCCGCAGAAGAGACATTTTTACGACTCAACACGGCTTAAACTGCCATTGGATAGTTTTAAACTTCGAATGTCAATTAACACCGTTGGTCCGCTATTATATTTATCATCGGCGCGTACGCAGCTCTGCCCACGGGCCGCGCGTGTCTTACGGAATGGCATTTCATCATTATTAGATGGTTAGTTTTAATTAATCATTTCTCTTGTGTTTATTTGTTGCTTGTTGAAAGCTTTGTTGTGTATTGTGCAAGTTTTGTTGTTTTCCTTTACGTAATTGTCGCGCTTTCTTGATTTTTTCTTTTTATTGTTGAACTTTTTGTGTTGACTACTCGGAGACAGCTGTGCATTTTTAATAAACT
Organism: Helicoverpa armigera; assembly: GCF_030705265.1. Lineage (NCBI taxonomy): Eukaryota > Metazoa > Arthropoda > Insecta > Lepidoptera > Noctuidae > Helicoverpa > Helicoverpa armigera. Next base: position 4,386,342 of record NC_087124.1, on the reverse strand, counting down.
TAATCTAGACAAATACATAATTATTCGAGAAAGTTATGTGCTAAATCTAATATAGGGACCTCTCGAACTAGGTTTATTTAAAGCTATGTTTCAGGACATGTATACCGTTAGTATATGTCAATTTTCCACCTTTCAGTAGTTCTTGCCTCTCTTATTTTTTTTTAGTTGAGGCAAATGTCAAGTTGGTAAGTAAATAACATAAGTTAGTCAGTACAACACGTAGTAAGTATGTAAGTAGTTGTTTAAATATTCAGTGTACTCTCTCGGCTGTAATCGGCTCGTTTCGCGTTATCTCGCCGAGAAACTGCTGTCATGGCGGCGACGCGCGATTACGTTCCGATTATGTTTACACGTGGTTAAAGATTTGTAACTCAATTTTGTTTCTGTTTTGACATGATCTTTATGTAAAGGTATTTTTTATTAAAATACCTAGTGTGTTTACTAATTTGCTTCAATTATGCAATAGCGATTTGAAGAAAATGGCAAAGTTAGAATTCTAAAAGTTAATTTATGAAAACGGTCGGTGAACTTCGATTTAAGTAGGTAGTACGTAAAATGTTCAGATCAAAACCTCGCGAAAAAATAAGTTCTAAGGAACCTTAAAAAACCTTTCGGAATGAAAAAAGCCTTTAAGCAAGTGAGAAAACTCAAAAGTTTTGACTACCATGTGATTTGAATTCAAGCACTGTTCTTATTCGTTTTAAATTAAATCTTCACTTTAGGGGCACGTGCTCAAATTACTGCCAGTGACGAATAAAGATGGCACACAAAGACTGTCTGTAATTAGATTATTTTGTCATTAAGCACTTCATCCTCATTAGCGATTCTCATTTAAGATACCAACCTGCCTATAACATTTTTACAAGTTTTTTATTATTTATTTAGCTTTCGCTTCCTAGGGTACTACTTCCTGCATCTCTTATCTTACTCTGATCATACAGCAAAGTTTTCAGCAAAAACCCAGAAATTTTCTTATTTTAGTATTAGTTTGCCGTCGGCGTTCCAGCCATATTAGAACCCAATGGTCTGGCACGCGACGATGGCAAGAGACCAGACGGTATGTCGTTGTTCCCGTGGAAGATGGGTAGGTCTTTAGTATGGGACGCGACCTGTGTCGATACTCTTGCACCATCTCACCTTCCTAGCTCGGCGCGATGTGCTGGTTCCGCTGCTGCGGCTGCAGAGGACCTCAAACGGCGCAAATATAGTACCCTGGTGGGTAACTATACCTTTGAGCCGTTTGGGGTTGAAACCCTCGGGCCGTGGGGTCTAAGTGCTCATCTCCTATATAAGGATATCGCTAAGCGACTTGCTGATACTTCAGGTGACCCAAGGGCTGGTTTTTATTTTGGCCAAAAAGTAAGCATTGCCATCCAACGTGGCAATGCTGCCAGCCTCTTGGGTACACTCCCGGTGGGCAGCGATGAGGAGTTTTTTGATGTAATTTTTTAAATTCTTATTTATAGTAAGTGTATATATTAGGTAATAAGTTAGTTGTATGTTGTATATATGTTATGGACCATGTGATTAATTCGGGCATTATTTATAATGCCCGAGCATTATGAATAATGTCTAGCTTTATCGGGCCAAGTGATTAATAACTATCTTAACTTCATTATTTATCACATTGCACGGGCATTATTATATTGCTACATGATAGTTGGGCAATTTGATAATAAAGCTATATTTTATGCGGTGCGAGGGTGGCAGTTGTTCTAATAAATAAATATGTTCTATTTTAATGGGAAATTATAAGTCTAGCCACAAAATTATTAATTGGACAATTGTCATCTAATTTACTAACTCGGCCTAATTTTTCTTGGCTCGTTTTTTTTTATGGTAGAATTTAATTTGGATTCAAAACATTGTATTAAAAACTGAACTTAGTGACGAAAACGAATCGCTGCAAAACCGACTCCACGTAGTCTTCTCTGCCCTACCCCTAGAGTGCAATTCAAAACCGCGTAGGCACGGAGGGGCGAGGCGGCCTGCGGAGCTGCGGTGGTGAGCGTGAAAACTATCTGCGACGATAAGCTCGCATGGGACCGCCGGAGCCCCGCAGCGCCGGAGCCGTGACAGAAGCCATGCTTGCTGCATGTTGCATGCTTACTTCTATGCTCTGTCAATTGATATGGGATGTGTTTTATTTAGTTTATTTTAAGTTAAATGTCAATAACAATAAAAAAAATGAAATTAAATATGTTTGTATTACTTTGCCCAAAAGGTCACGGGCAATATGTATAGTGCCCGGTCAATTTGATTGTTTGAATAATAATTATCAAATTGCGCTCTCATATTGGGCATTATTCATAATGACCGGGCATTATGTATACTGCCCAATTTATCACTTGGTCCATAACATATATATTTATTATTAAGTTATTGTAAAAAGTTATTTGTAAATAAAAATATATACATTAATAAATCTATTGTTATTTTATTTTCCAAGTTTTATACCGAGTGATATACGGATGTTAAGATTCATCTTGATCATGACAGATTAGGCAAAAGATTCAAAACCTGTTTAAGCTCAGCAAGAGGTAAATCAAAAGTATCCTCATTTAGGTAGGTACAATATACTGAAGAGCGTTATAGAGCGTTATCGAGGTAGACCTCAGCTTCTATCTTTAGCTCCCCCATAACTTCCTCATAGGAAGTATTTACTCCCGAACGATATCGCGGCCATGACTATCAATGATAAAGTCGTAACCGCAATTGTAATGGCGCTTAAACTTCCAATCAAAAACCTATAAAAATAGTTGAGTTTAACCTGCGTGTGTTCTATCTGCGTAGGAGTGACGTGAATGCACTATCTTAGTCATTATAAATAATGTTGAGATAAGCGAGAGACAATGGCGCGAACGTGGGTGGGGGCGAGTGGCCAGCTCACTTTGACCTTACCTTAAGGCTGCGTTTGTTCAGGTTTGTTTTGATTTTTGTTCAGTATTTTAGTATTTGCTTGGTAACTAAAGTAAATTATGATATAGCGTGAAACATTGATGTAATGCTGGCGGAAATATATCAATAGATTAGTGTATTACCTAGATAAATGACAAATATTGAAAAGCATCCTTATTATGCTTATGTTAAACTTTACGTAATAAAATACAATTGCGACCATAGTAGGTATAGCTAATACCCATTTTAGCCAACATTGAAGATTAGAAGGAGCTTTTTTTTTTAGAAGGAACTGATAAACCTTAATTTACCAAAAAAAAACATAGGGAAAATATTAATAATCCTTAAGGTCATAAGTAAAGAAAGTCCTGGAGGGTCCTATTACGATGGTCTATAGCTCTGTCCCGTGGGTGCTCACCACGCGAAGAAGAATGGAGTTGTACTCATTGTTGTGATCGCAAACCAAGGAAGGTTAAGCATTGTGATATAAATATATTGTCTTCTAAAGATATCGATCTTAAAACGGAGTTTAATTGTGGAGAACACGTGGGTAGCTGTTTTGTAAGCGTGACATGACGTGACTTTAAGTTGTACGAGTCTAATGATTTATAGAATTAATAAATCAGTTGTCTAATTTAGTTGGCATAATCAGCATTCAAAGACCGCACAGGATAAACAAGAAATTCAAACAATTGTGTGTTCATATGAATCCTTTTTCGTCCCACGTCCTGAAAAGTGCTGAAACGTTGAAGAATTCTGAAATCACTTTCTCCTGCTTATGAATAGTGTAGATCTCCATAATGTTCAGTGCTCATGAACTGGCACTACAATAAAATAACAGTTCTGCGTCAACGGCCGGATCTCTCATTCATTATTCAGCGGCGACACTACGGTTGGGGAAGTGTAGTAGAGAAGTGCAGAAGAACCAGGGAATTGGGGACATTTTTATTTAATGGTAAGTACATTAAATTGACAATCATTATGTTGACAACAAAAAATATTTTCCTATTTATAAAAAGAATCAACTCCCGATACCTCCGGCCGGGTAACACCTAAACCTGATAGACTGTAAGTTCCATTTTAGGGATATTGCAAAAAGCGCCACTACCAGTGGTACCTATTTCCAAACGTTATACAACGAATTTAAGATATAACAATAGTTTATTTGCTGCGGTTTTTTTGCAAAAGCTTATTTACTAACTGCAACAATACACGATGTAGCAAGACAATTCAGAAGCCGTAAGAAATCAACCTTCTGGTTAAACCCTGACAGTCAGGGCAGCTTCAATGATGGCAGCTTCATTTATACGATGCCCCGAGGACACGGGGCTGTCGTAAAGTAACAGGGATTGCTCACTGCGCCGCTGAGGTTTTCACTCAACCCCACACTTTTTATGGATGCCATTAATATTTCCGTGCATTCGAGCGCGTTCGATAACTCGCGAATTGTCACAGTGTTGCTTTACAGCTTTGGTGTTAAAAACAATTGTTATGTCTTTTAGGAGCGTTCATTTTGTTTAGATTATAGTCAGCCTTCAGTTTTCAACGCATTATTATTTTTTTGAACTAATACATAATTGGAAAAGAACTACTGAATTACTAGCACTAATCTGTAAGCAAAATAAATCTTTTCTTTTAACAGGAATCGGGCATTAGGCACCTATGATTATTTGATAAGTGACCGAAACTGCTCTTGGATCTAATTTAGTTCGAAAAGTCTGGCTCGACAGTATTTTCATGTTATTTTTGTAGCTCTACAAAAAGGTGCACGTTTTAAGAATTTACTTATTCTAAGCTGTTGTTATCGTCTATTTATATAAATATTTTTAAAATTTTAGTTTTTTAAGTCATTTGGTTGTATAAGGTAAGATTTAATATATTCAATTTTACAGTAATATTGAAACAATTAAACGGCATGTACCGTCGCTAGGCACACTATTTTTCTCTCCATGACACCACCATTAAATGATGGATATAGTATGTCAATTGTTAATTGACTTGTGCTAGAATGTGCTCAATAGGTTAGGTGTGCAGCGTTGTGCAACAGTGCAACTGATATTTTACAACCAGTCGGAATTAGGAGCAACAAGCGTGGCAACGGCTGACAACCTTGGAAGGTAATAAACATGAAATTCAATGATATCGAAGCAGGTCACAATGAAATATTATTTTGAATTTGGAATGTATCTACTAGAATCTGAATTATTTGCAAAATATTTTAGCTGTGTAGGTACCTATGTGTAGTTTTGATTTTACCCCCGACGTGAACATAGGGGTGTTATAAGTTTGACTGCCTGTGTTTGCGTGTCTGTCTGTGTTTGTGCTTTTGATATCTAAACGGATGAACGACGATTGACGAATTGAAGGGCTTCCTGCTGTGTCATAAACTGAATAATAATTGTTTGGTTTAAACAAGATTTTTGTGCACAATACATTTCAAACATTTGTAAGAACTATGTTTAACATTGTCTTATAAGTCTGATCGCAAAAAGGAGTGGATAAAGTAAAATACCAGTCCTTTAACACTATTGAGCTAGACGTCACAAGCACCCGAGGCTGTTTACGACTACACTTGAAGTCTGCAACTCTGTACCGAACCCTTTCTGCAGTTTCAGTTTCCGATAGATACCAACAAATAAGTAGAACGGAACGTAACACAATAGCATACAGAACAGGCTCAAATTAAATAGGAACGTATGTTATGGTAATTAATTCAACCTTTCTTTAGTTAGGGCTGGGATCGTTTCAGGGTTACTTATTAACCCTTTATTTACATATTGTTTAGGTGCCTGGATTAATTAATTGAAGGTATCTGCTGTGTTACTTAGATTAATAAATAGGTACTGTTTTCGTCCGCCTCCTATACCTAATATGTCATAGGATATGTGGGAGTGTTGCACAGTTGACCCGAATAAAAAGTAGCTACAGGTAGCTTTTCTCGATAAATTACCTATTCAAAGAATTTTCGAAATCGGACCAGTTCTGCCAGAACCCGGGTAAAACCGCAAGAAACAGCTAGTATTGATAAATAACTGTCGCCACACCATCTCGAAGTTCAGTGAATAATTTGTTACAACTTAACAGCTTAAAAGTTTATTCAGAAAGACAAAAACTAAATTCAATTTGACAGATCCATGAAATCACAAAAGATTGCCACATAAAACGAACTGCGAATCAGTTGGAGCCAGTCTACACCAACAATTTGGTCCTTTAAGAGTTCAATGGAGTAAGGCAACATACACACTACAAACTTTTAGTCGGCCAATAGTTTTTTCGGGCTCATAAAGAAGTATGAAGATGAATGGTAGAAGGCACATTACAAAGATCAGGTATCAGACCGACTGAGGTCTTTGACTGGAATCAAAATTTTATAAAAAAAATAATGAACTGCAAACTTAACAGTCTCTCCTCTGGTAACTAGATTTGACAGTTGACCCGTTGGATAAAATTTTTAGTAGTTCTGGTACCGGCCTTCATATTGCTTTATGAGCCCAAACAAACTATCGGCCGACTAAAAGTTTGCAGTATGCATGTACTCCAGTTCAATGAAGTAAAATGTAGCAAGTTTTCGTTGTTTCCGACGACAGATATCGGGCGAGCGAATTGAATCGGATAGAAACGAAAGATTAGCTCCGAATAAGTAAGGAAAAGTTACATTATTTCATTCGCGTCTATTGAAACCTTTTTTGTGTCATTTTCTATTAAATGATAAGATTCTCTGGTAGTTTGTTGGATTCATATTTGGGCTTATGTTGAATTCAAGTTACTTATTTTTGCTTAAGTGCAACTTTCCGGGGACTGATGGAATTGAAGATGAGGCATCAATGCTGTTCTTTTATTATTTATTTGCATAGACCAGCTTTTTCTTCGCATTTTCAATTTTTAATTAACATTGCTTGAACTATATTTAAAAAACTAACTTTGCTTAATATTTTTTTGCGTTTTGTTAAAATTAATATTCTCAAATAATTCAACCATGGTTTAATAACATTGAATAAAAGTTGTTAATTGAAATAAATTTTGTAGTAAGTGAGGTAACTTGCTTGAGAAACATTACACTTTTTATTGAGGTCGACAGTTTAATTATAAGTTTTATTAAGAAGTTAGGTTTCTTGGGTTAGTTAACTTTTATTACGCTGCTCTTGATACAAAGTTTTTGATTTCATTGAACAAGAATTCTTCGGTGAAATATGATATGCGAAGCTATTACTTGCTTTTCGTTTTACTACATTTGTAGCGTTTTTATGAAATCTAATTAGCTTGAAAGACAGAGTTAGTTACTCGGAGTTAGTTAGGTACTCATCTCTACAATTAAAAACCTAATTCCTTTTTAAAAATCAGTCAATACACTTGCGACCCTTTTATCGCACATAATATTAATCAGGGAAAAATACCTTTCATATTACTGCACTAAGAACATTCATACACATCTTTAAATAAATAATAATTCACTAAGCTGCAAAGTCCGACTATTCCACTTCTGGGAAAAGACTATAAACTCCTATATATTTCTATCAGAGGCTTCAATTTCTAATACGTCACCTACATTACAACAGCACCTTTATCGTGATAACCCTACGGTGTTCAGGGTTGGCAGCACGTGTGACAGCGATCAAATTTAATTGGACCTCCACTCGTTACTCCGCGGAGACGTAACGAGCGATACTGAGCAATGGCGTGTCATCAGTCATCGGATGGAGCTGTGACGAGACATGGCAAGCGCTGGTTAGAATTAACTGGTGTTAAGAGTTGTTGTTTTAAATAGGTCGTAGTTTGCTGGTATTGTTAAGGCAGTATCGATTTTCAATTTTCATTATGGTACCTGCTTGTGGCCTGTGTCTTTTGACTGTCCATAACAAAACTGTCAATAGCATTGCAATAATAGTTGGAAGTAACATGATTTTTATCTTTGGAAAACATGTAGACTCGTAAAAAATATAGTCCTACAGTCATCCATGAAATCCGGAAATTTAGATGAAGCGTATTTTTAAAACAATAATTTGGGAATCTTCCCACTTTCTCTTATCTTTATTTGCCTTACTGCTTTATTTATTATTTTATTATAATAAGTAACTACATCCTTAAGATGGTAGGTAAGTACCCATAATTTATTTAATGTAGTGGATTGTAGGTACACTATTCTATTTAGTTTCAGTTACTTTCTTCTAAAGTAAACAACTGAAACATAGATTCATTCATTTATTTGTATATCAGTGTTTATTCTCCAGTACACTGCCAGTGTTTCCCGGAATCCATTTGCGACAGTTTACGTAAGAAAATCGAATACATTTGTAATGAATACTTATTTGTTCTAAATGTAATAAAAACATTACCTAATATTCGTAGAACTCTTTATTGTATATTTTCATTTATACTTTTAGTACTCGACAGTTATTCATGATTGTTATCTGCAAAGTAAAAAATGAATCCGGATAATAAAGAAATTAACGAGCAATGAATAGTATATGCTATTTTATTTAATACATTTTACAAAACTGGAAATCGCCAATCTATCTTGAGTAAGCATGGCAATTAACATCACCCATTACTTCTCTGTATGAGTGTTATAGGAAAAAATAAAGGCAAAAGGATGGTAATATATATCAAAATACTCAGAAATATATCTATATATCTATATATCCTTAATACCCGCTGTGGTAGACCGCAAGAAAGACTATCATTAGGTATCTACATTGTACCTCATCCCACATAATATGCTCAAAAGATGTTACTTCGCTGCGGGGCACATAGCTATCAAACATTTAAAATTATTGTTTTTATCGTCGATAAGTATGATAAACTTAATTATAATTTCTTCCTAATTATAAATGAGAATGGACGTCATAAAATTATTGACGTTTAGTATATTATAATTAACTGGCGGAACTTTTGTCTTAGATCTTGGTATCAAAGGGAGTTGTTACTTCTTTTTAATTATTGACTTCAAATGGTATATCAATGTTTTTATGGAGAATTTTTCGATGTTTCTATGGTAAAAATAACATATTTTTTTGTTCAAATGTACATATATTTGTTTTATATAAAAAATATGCATTCCAAATGAACGCGTGTTTCAGTTAGTTTATTTAAATGTGTTGTGTAAACAAAAAAGCTTTTAAAACAACTATGTACATAGTTGCTGCGTGTTGGTTTTTGTTGTGCAATTTTTTTATTACTTAATTGCTTATTTACTCGTAAAATAAAATACTATCTGTATTGATCATATGTGCGACTGGTGATTACAAATCCAATTATATTAAATCTAGCATAAAAACACGAATTTTAGATTTCTATGATTGGTAATTCCCGCTTATTTGCTTTTGAAATTTTTAACTAGCATTATGCTAAAGTATAATAAAAGAATAACTTATTATGCTAAACAATGTTATTTATATTTTGTTATTTGTCTATCAGTTTCTTTTGAATTATTTAGAACTGAATCTTCATTTTTGAATGTTCCACCCTTTTAGCTACTTCTGTCGCGCAATATAGTGTACCTACCACGGCGCGGCCACATGGTAGCCACAAGCAGCTGTCATGTGGTCGCACCTGACTGTGTCTACTGCACTTCACTAATCACTGCGGTTAATACCAGCATATGTTCTATTAAGTACAGTGCGCGTATGGTACCTGGTATATCGATCAAAAACTTGAAATATTGGTCAGATTTGTAGGCTCCAAAAATCAAAAGCTCTTTACGACGCAAGAAAATTGTGATAAAGGTTTTAAGTGTTAGTGAAAATCGTTTTTGCCTAGTACCTGGAATGAGTAATTGACGTATTTTATCTAGAGATAATTAGTTAGCTTTCAGGAATTCCAGGAAGTAAATAAATCCCAAATGGATATTCTCTGTTTTACGATGAAGTTTGTAATTTGACGGCACAAAGCATCAACTTACTACGTATAATTCCAGCTTTAACTGAATTCTTGCTAAGTAGACTTAAGTAGAATAATAGCTATTCTTGTTTAGCGGTATTCCCAAGTTCCCAAGACCTCAACAATCTAAGTTCATTCAATCACAATATTAAGTATAAACGTACAAAGACGTAAGGCGACATTATGCAGGTCTACTCTAAGCTCGCGTTACTTTGAGAGAGCTTGACTGTGCACTTTATTGGCCGTTTCCTAGAAAACGTTTTAACCATAATAGGTTTGTCATAAGTCGTGTTTATCTTTAGTGGTTAATATTATGTGAGACTCGGCCCGAGGTCATGGGGGCCGCTATTCTGCCGTGCTGGCTACGGGCTAGCTTTGCTTTTGTGTTGTATTATATAGGTATCTATGTAGGAGTGATGGAGTAGAAAGTATGGATTAGAAAAACATATGCTGTCCTTCTTTGATCAGTGTTAAAATTATGCTTATTTATTTTTTTACGTAATAACAACTGAGGTGGTTTTCCACAGAACATGAACCGTTAGAATTTGAGTTACATTTTCCTGATAAAATTATGTACCTACTTCTCTGAAATGGATAACTTTAGAATTAATGGGTACTGATGGTCATTAATTGAAATCATTTTCATTAATTGAATTACCTCTTTTGGAATCCTGAAATGGAAATAAGTATCTGTTTTATCTTTTTTCCTGTACCTATCAAAGACATAAGATTTCCTTGGACGGGTTGCACAATAGCATACCCAAGCTTCATGTCGGTACCTCTGCTGCAATTCCTGGAAGCCAGTCCCAGGTTGACATCAGTTAACCCTAGTCTGATCCTAGATAATGTGATTGAAGTATTAATTGCTGCGAGAATGTCCTAGCTTGACCTGCAGGTTTAAACGCGCCGTTCTAAGAAGTGTTTATGATTTAATCTGCTTATTGGACGGTACTTAGGTAAGGATGAGGTACAGACTCGACCTTATGATCCTCCATTCCTCTATGGTACCAAATCCTAAGAAGAGGAATGCAGCAACATCTAATCACCGCCTACTCAGTAGTGTTCACCGCTCCGCTTTGGTGGAGTCTGGACTTTGTATGCACTTTCTTTGTTTGGGACAGACAAAATATACTGTAAGGATTTTTTGAATTTAGAAAATAGTCTCACTTTTCCCTTGTTAAGTACATAGTACAGCTACATCATCGTATCAGAAAAGTAGTTCAGTCTTAAGTGGTATACTTAACGTCAGCACAAAAGGTCAAGTATATTTTCATAAAATGCTCACCAACCCACGAGTATTCCAAAACGTTGAAGGGAATGCAAATAGGTAGCTACATCAATCCATCATTAAAAACAACATTCCTAACATGATTGAACTCTGTAATTTAACTGTGTAATTCTACTAAACACATTTCAACTAATGTTTAATGTTTCGCATACGTGAACAGCCATTTGCTCGAAAATCTATTAATCAACAGTATTCAATCAATTTGATTCAAAGGTAATTTGTTGATTTTAATAACTAGTTACTGCTTACTGCGACTATACAGTTCTTGAAATATATTGAAATACGTGACACTAAATATACCTAAAGTTTTCAGAGGTCTCAGAGTTAAGTTGGATTTTTAATTAGCTTTCCGTTCCTCGTCAGGAATTTTAAGCTTTAAATTCTCGTTTCTACGGAATCTAATATTAGATAGTGAAAAATGTTGGAAGTGTTACTAACCTAGTTTATGGAATAATTTGACACTTCACAAACGTTTCGGGGAAGTGTTTCAAATTACTTCAGTACTTTCGGAGTCCTTAGGGTTTAATTTTAGAATCTACCTATATTTGTTTTTCAGGGTCCATACATCTTCACCTTGTGTAATATTTCAACCAAACTAGCTCAACAGTTTCACCCTGCATAAATAACCGAATACCTACATATAATACACATTATTTTCTCTAACTGCTCTTCGTACAATATTTCACCCCAATCAGCTCAGCAGTTTCACCCTGCATAAAACTGAATATCTACATACATATAATACCATTTTTTTCTTTTATAATGTTCGAGATCTCAAAATCATAAGGTACCAAAGCCTACTTGAAACCGTTACGCAACGTGATTGATGCAACTCCGCCATTGATTTGAAAGCCAATAAGCGAGTATTGATTGTACACAGCTTACGAAGATACCTTGGAAAACATGGAGTCAATATTCAGAATGGATTGCTAATCATTAATTAGGCATATTCATTAAAATTGTTAAGTCAAAGTTTATGTAAGCAAGGTCTATCTCACAGATTAGTAAATAGTTACTACGTTTAACAATGTAAAAGATTGGTTTTGTATTTTACATATCACTATAAAAATTACTGGCGAATGCTTTATAGAGAAAAAAAAATAAGTTATTTATGGACGTTTACTAGGTTTTTAAAAATTCAGAAAGCTTTGTGTGACTTGTTGTCATGTAACAGTCATATTGTCAGGGATAAAACTTCGTAAAGTACTTTTGCTAACAGTCATAATCATCATCATCATCATCATCATCAGCCTATCGCAGTCCACTGCTGGACATAGGCCTCTCGTGACTATCGTGACTCGTGTCGGTGACGTGCACTTGTGCACGTCACTGAGATCGATGCCAGCGGTGTGGCAGTAAAATGGCTACATAATCAATTTTTTTTAGACAAGTTAAGCTTATCATAGGATTAGTTAGCTATGATCAGCTAATACCGTACTTCATTCACATTATCGCTCCTTCCTCCACGTTGCTTAGGTTCATGTAAGCAATTGTACAAATTGAGTGGAGCCCCGACCTCCGGCTAAATGATCCGTGAAATGGCCGTCTGATACAACTCTTGACTTATTCTATCCGTTATTCGATTCGATTGCCTGACTCCCAGACGATACACTAAGATAGCAAATGTATTGGAACTTACTTATAAGGTACTTTCGCGTCGCTTTTATTATTTTCGATGTAATCTTAGCTCTTAGTTATGGGTTGGTTGATCGTTTCGTTTAGTATGCATTAGGTTTTATATGAATTTGTCTTTTGGATAACAAATGTCTGCAATCAAATTGATTGGCCCCTACAAGCCCTAATGTTTGTCTAGCTCAGTGGTTCTTAACCTTTTTGACATGAGGGACCACTTTAACTAAATTTTGTCTTGCCGGGGACCACCTCATCGGTTTACCTCAATGAGCACTCATTTCTTTATTATTTAACAAAAAATAAAAAAAATTTTGGGCAGTTCTACTCGAAGCTAAACGCATGTCGGCAGTTGAGTAGGTAAGCAAATGCATGTAGTTTCCAAATGCGCGAGCGAAGCGAGCGCGAAATTTTTATCGGACTTAAACCAAATATTACGTAAAATGTAGCCCAAACGTACTTAACTTTTTGTTTTTTGACAAACGCAAAAATAGGGGCATATAGTTTCTGAATACGCGAGCGAAGCGAGCGCGAAATTTTATCGGACTTAAACCAAATATTACGTAAAATTTAGCCCAAACGTACTTAACTTTTTGTTTATTGACAAATGCAAAAATAAGGGCATACAGTTTCTGAATACGCGAGCGAAGCGAGCGCGAAATTTTAATTATTTTTTAAAACTCAAAACCAAAATTACGTAAAATGTAGCCCAAACATACATTTTCATGAATGGGGGGACTAGGTACGACACACCCGATATACGTCCATGCGAAAACCCCCGCTCGCAAAATTATAAGTCGTTAAAAATTAAGTTAGATACTTAACGTATAGCAACGTCGCGAAGCTAAGCTTCGCGGACCACTTGGAATGCCTCCAGGGACCACCAGTGGTCCGCGGACCACCGGTTAAGAACCACTGGTCTAGCTTATAAAACTAATGTCAAAGATCCGAATGATAAAATTATGATGAAATTGTGTCTACTGCTTACTTGGTTATATTTTCTTGTCGTGTAAAAATTGATTTAACCACGCATCACTTCCCGTGGGACGAGAAAGTTGGCTAAGAAAATGTCGAAATTATTTCTTTTCGGTAAAAACCAGGATTCCCAAGAGGTGTTAGGGGTCAAACGTTACTTGTTACGAAAACTATTTTTACCTATCTTGGATCAATACTTTTTAAGAGGGACTCAAACAAAACATGGTCTGGATTATTATGTCCCGTCAACTATAAAAAAGTAACCATAGAATATGTCAATATTAATCACCCTAAATAGTTTAGTAGGGACATAATGATTTAGGGATATAGGGACAGAAATAGCGACTTTGTTTTATATTATGTAGTGTTTGTGAATCTTTGTTGTTTCGTTGTTTTTTGTTTGTGCTGAAAATAAGTATTATCTATCTATTGTAACAAAGCAGTTTACAAAATGTTATATCCTAAAATATGAGTGTAAATTGCGATGTTCTCACTACATTATTCCTGTACTGAAGTAAAGCAGCACAGTTCAGAGTTTCATAACGTTAAAAGCGTCGGTAGAGCCGCATATTACTGGTGTTATTATGACGCCGTGCCGACTGCATACAATGGTCTCCATGAATAAAATATACCGAAATGGGGACACCGGCGTACCTCGGAGGAGGGTCTGAATGGAGTGCTAATGTACGGGGGGACTGAAAATTTACCTGGCATACATGTTCGTTGAATTTTAGGAGGTAACGGTATAGCGGAGCTACAATATAGGTGGTGTGTTAATAACAAGATTGATTTTTTATTTTATTGTTTACTAGCTTGAAGAAAAGACAGACATTTCACATTTATAATATTAGTTAGGATTTGCTAATTAATCTATTGTAAGATGTTCAGAATATTTTTTCCTTTGCAATTTCTTTACATTTGCTTATACTACACATTTACATCATACTTACAAGAACTCCATTTACTAACTAATCCGCGTTCTCCGCGCTCCCAATGCGTCCTTTGCAACGCTTCATACACTTCATATCTGCACGTCCTTTATCGTCACTACAATGTACTTAGCACGGCCTTTTGTGTGTGTAACACATCTGTGTGAGTGTATCCAGGTCAAAATGTATCGATGTATCCTATAGCTTCTCGCAGACTGTAAAACTGAACAGTCTGGCTAAAAATACTTGCCTTGACCCTTTTATGTTCTTTTGGGTTAAAGGAATATGAGTTTCTGTCCATAGGAGTCTTACACTACCTTCTCTGCTTACAACTAAACAGGACTTTGGTTGATTTACTACTTCCCAAAAATTTTGCTGTGTATTGGCTGTTATCGTTTTGTATTCAGTTCATATTATGAATTATTAATAAGATACAGCCGTTTCACTGAAAACCCGCAACAAGCAAACTCGTGTGTTTTCACATACTTTCTTATTACTTTAATTTGAGGTATTTTATAGTACAGCAATTATTTATTTATGTAAATAGCCCTTATAATAGTTATGTACCTGCTAGGGACCTAATCCTAATAAAAATGCAAACAAATAGTTATTAAAACAAAGCTTTGTTTAAGAACACTAGGGTTAAAATAAATTCAAAGAACAGTTGGTATTTTCACAAAAGAGCTGGGAGTTTCATTAAAAATGGAGGAGATTAGTACGTACACGTTTTAGCGTTTAAAACTTTAGCACTAAAAGCTTTTTTCATTATTCACTTTACACGGATTATGTGAAGGAATGAACTGATACTGAGGAATTCTTTTATTTTTTTCATAAGTGACCGTAAAGTTAGTCGTTCCTAGGATATTTTCCAAAAGTTTTTCTTAACGTCTGGTGCTTTTAAATAATGATGAAAATATGAAAGAGAATTTACCATTATTAATATTTTATCCCATAACGGTTATGTGACAGTGTGTCTATCCACAAAAACAACCATTTACAGAAAAAAAGAAGAATCGTCGTTACGGTTCGCAGCAGAGTACCAACGAAACCTCTCGACATTATTACTTAGTAAGTGGATGTTGTAACTCAGTGATAACTACCTCACTTCGGTAAATGATTCCTTATAATAAATCTCTAGCTTGTTAGACTCGCGAACATAAAAAAGGAATAAAGTCGTAACTCGGAATATGCTAAATTGTATAAAAGTTTTAGGGTTGTCAATAAAACAGGAACGTGTATAGTACAGAATTTATTTCCATATTATATACTCAGATATAACAGCAATTGTCTCGGTTCCACTCTATATACTCTCCAACAATATTTACATTGAGTTTGGGTGTCGTGTCGCTACATTTTGTCTTTGTAAAAGCTATATATTTAAATGTAATTAAGGGGTGCACACATTTGCGACTGTATATAAATTGTTGTAGGTCCTCGATATACCTCTGAAATACATCATCATTAAACAATACATAGCATGTGTAATGACCCAAGTATTGCATCACTTGCTCAATACAATACAATGTGTGACAAAAGGCTTTTGTTTTACGATACAGTCTATGATATAACAGATGTAAATAGTTCGACCTTGACCTCAAATATATACTGAAGGAAGAATTAAATTGCTTACCTATTTTGGACTATGTTAGGGAAAAAGATCGTCGTAAAACAAACACCCTGTGTAAGGTTGTAAAATTGTATTTTCGTGGATGATAAAATGTCACGCTATAAAAGTATGTGCACCCCACTTTATTTGAACAATATATTTATATAGCGAAATTTTCAGATTTCATGAAAGAATGAAAGTTATTATCAATGTTTGTACACTCTCATCTTATTTTAAGTTTACAAATAACAATGTCAGAATTTAATTTCTATTCAAATATTAATTTTATTAAAATTACAATGAATTGAAATAGGACGCGAAATATTTTTCGTTTAATAAGTAAAACATTCGCTTCTTTTTTTGCTAAGAGATGACATTTAACTGAAAAACATTTGATACTGATCAAAATTCTCGAGTTTCTCGCGAAGCTAAGAGGCGTCAAACAGAAAGAGAAAATTAAAATTTTATTATACAGGATGACAAGTAACATTTTTTTTCAATATTTTTAAATTAATGTTGGTGCCTTAAAAACAAGTTCTATGAATTTTTATTTGAAATTGTGATCATTATTAAAATTATTTTGATTGTAGCGACAGTTCCCCACATTCCGTGTGGTCCTCGCGTCAACACCCCATATCTACGATACATACAAAACGCAGCCATTACATGACCGCAACACTTTATTATATATTCACTAATCTTTAAAGCAATTTACAAACGTATTTATTGCTACATATAACTTATATTTTTATTTTGTTTTTTTTTTCTTGTCATTTCATTTTACCTACATTACTGGTTTATTGATACTGGAAACTAAATATTTATATATCTGAATAAACATGGGTATTTAGGCCTGTAGTAAATAAATTATACACAACAAACATACAGCTATTTATATAGTAATGTTATTTTAGTTTATCTTGTTAAGATGGAACTTTATATTGCATTCAGGTGTTCGATATTTAGTATTTAGTCGTTACATGAATGAATAAACCAATTATATTAAACAATACGATGCATCTCGTGCATCAACTTACAAACTAATCAGTATCACATAACATAATATTAGTTTAAATTATGACTTAATTAATATTATAAATAATAATATCCGTAATTTTAATATGGCAACGAAATATATTTACTAGCTAAGCACCTAGACCAGTAGGATTTCAGGTATTTACACAATCTGTACACAGAATCCTTATTTAAGAGTTATCACTCGCTTCTAATCGTTATACATTTTTCTTAATAAAATTATTGCCAATCAGCTAGTGTTCAACAATGATTAAAGATTTCTCAAATAATTTATTATTATTATGACAATAAATTTCACGATCACCTCCAAGTTTTAAATGCAGAAGTATAGTAAAGCTTCCATTACAATGTATATTTCCACCTAATACTAAGAAGATTCTTCAAAAAAATATTTACAAAATGAAGACAACATCGATATGCACTGTACACGTTACTGGGATATGCACTGTACAATTACAAACGTTAAAATATCTTAAATGCATCGGGGATTGTGGCGTGCATTGACATTTCGATATAAAATATGTTTGTAAATACGCGGAAATCTGGCATCGGACACTACCGTACTTTACGACTAGCTACAACGAACGCGTCACTCTCGTGTCTGTGTTACGTCACTACACTATGTGGCTCGCGCACTGCGCAGCATCACCCGTCCCGCTCGCGCCACGCACGTGTGAGCGGGACAGCACGAGGGGTGGGGTCCGTGCGCGAGAGCCAGTCAGTCACTCGTTCACTCGCCTCCACAATGATATGGTTATTCTTACGTGCGCTGCGTCGCTTAGGTGAGACGCGCGGCGATGGCAGCCAGCAGTAGTACCAACACTGATGCACTGCACGTGGTTCCCGCTGCGTTGAACACCTTCGGCGTCGACGAGTCCGGTGGAGACTCGTTGTTGTACGTTTTGCTTACTGTTGTGACAAGAAAACATACATTAAAATTGAAACTTTTATGTGGACCTAGAATGCAACAGACTCCTAGAATGTAAGATAAGTTCAAGATATATCCAAAGACTTCTTTAACCTACTTAATATTCTCTGAAATGGTACCAGTATATTTAACAATAGTTTCCTAAAGTTTTTTCACAGTCGTATAACAGTCCTATACTTACTTCCATCGTGGTCTCCGGAGCCGTCTTCTCCTCCGGAACCCTCGGAGTCGTAATCCTCAGGGTAGCTGCGGCCGGAGCCTGACCCTTCTTCACCGGCCTCGTCGCCTTGCATGAACGCCTCGGCTGACAGCTCCTTACTGCGTGAGTATGATACTAGCAACTGTGGACAAAAAAAATATTTTAGAGTTTAGATCAAAAACTATATTCTTACTCTCCTATTACGGGTCTGCTGGGGAAGACTTTATTAGAAATAAGCAGTCCCTTTGTACTATTTTATGTTACTTCTACTTCTTTCATGTGTTTACTGTACACATAAATGGTTAAATAAATAAATAAAGATGGGACAGTATTTATAAATTTTGGAATTGAAAACATTATAAAATTAATGGTCACAAAAACTGTCATGCTGATAGATTACGGGACTTAAATTAACCTGAACGTTAGGTATCTGATTTAAAAACGTTATTCCCATTCGTTACAATAAGATCCTCATTTTCTTAATACCAAAACATAAATTTTCGCTTATAGCCCATAACAGAGAATTTATGTTGCAGAATATTTTCAATTTTACTTTTTGCTTGAACGCAATCAGAGTTCCAACGTATCGACTTTTCACCTCTTTTGATTACGTAACACCCTTCAAGGTAAAAGGTGTTATCTTATTAAACTGGCCGGAGTTAATTAGCCATAAACACTTGTCAAGTGTTTTCCTCTCAACATTAGACAACGTAACTTTTTTACGACATCGTTAACTTGCACTTCCTTCCTGTAATGTCGAAACTTGTTTCTTATCTTAAGCTTCGTGGGACAAGTGGTGCATTATCACCTTAGGAGTCTTTGGATATGTGAGTACACCATAAAAAAAACTATCAGGCTGGTTCTTTTTTTGATAATCCTAACGTCTTTGTCATTTATTTTTAATCACTTTGCATACCGCATACTGGAGTTGCAATCAGAATCTGCATAACATGATCTATAACAAGAATCTGATCATAAAACACATGTCGAAACTGCATGGAATCTGATGAATGTCTTTAAAACAAGATAGAACAGTACGAAAACTACACTTAAAGAAATAACTTTAGCAATAACCATCTTAGTGCATGATAATATTTTCTTCAGTATTCAAACAGCTTTCGTAGTACTATTTATTTTTAGAGTGCACAAGTTTTGTTGCGCGACATTTAGTCTTCCGGTGTTGTGCCTGATTGTTGAGAATCGTGACCCCATTCACAGCTGTCTTGGCATGCAGTCTTTGGCGCCGTGTTCTTTTTAATATATGATGTGGGACTCGGTACTTTTTTTAAGACATATCCGTATTATATCCAGTTTTCTGGCCGGATAACGTAATGTGGATGACTTCCCGAAAATTGTGACACTCGACAGTTATAAGCTTTATTTTTGAGTGAAACAAGCTGAACAAAGTTTTATCCTCGAATGTACTCGTTTACACAATTCTGAATTTGTTAAGATAGATATTAAACGGTAATATTTGTTTTGAAGTTTTACTTTGTAGGCTTCTTCTTTGTTTAGTGTTCTATTCAGTAGGTTACACTTATATAATCCTTATTTTCTTCCTTGTCTTTCCCAATACCTTTATATTGAATCAAAAACAAATGTGTCCTTACCTGTCTAGCCTGCTGCAGCCTGTCAGCCAACACGGCGACTCTTGCATCCTTGGGTGCGTCTCCCGTGGACTCGGGGTTGTACTTCTGATCGCTCGGTGAAGACGATAACGTTAGTGGCTTCGTGTAGCTAGATAACCAATAAATAGGTATAATTATTTTATGAGTTCATTAGTATTAAAATGCGTATGTACCGAGGCAAGTTACGGTTTTATGACAAAGTGATTGGATCGATCTACATAGAAATGGATATGAGTAGATTGGAACCCGCAATCATGATTTTATCTGGTGTGCTCTAAATAGCACGTAGTGTTAAATATTATGAAATATACAACTGCAATGTAATTCAATCAGAACGATATAAAAGGTCCGGTTTGAACAGTGCGCCCCAAATTGTCAGTCAAATTGAAATGAGATTAGCATACATACAAATGCAGAATGTCACGTTTGTTCGTAATGAAATATGAATGCTTTTAGAACTATTCAAACACGGACCTATTAATTGGGCACGGTGTTGAATTCAAATGGGATTATGAAAAATACATTCTAGCTTGTTTAGATGGAAAGCCAAAATCCTGATACTGGTCTTTAGAATACAAACAAAAATAGCGTCTACTCACTCAGCTATAGCGTTGCCATTCCAACAGCGCTCATTCTCCTCAGCAGCGAAGTCAGGTTTGTCACAAACTCGATCCGCTAGTCCAGCAAAGAGTTTCTTATTCGACGCGAGGGTGGCTGCAAATAGTAACAGTTCTGTGTCTGGTGGTGGCGCTCGAAGGTTGTCGCGACGAATTGAACCAGGAGTGGGGATGGCTGATGATAGAACTGGGCTGTCCATTGTGGCTGGGGGACCGCATTCTTGGCGAACCTGAGGACAAAAAACAAATATTTTAGTAGGTTCATTGTAAGGACACTGTAAATAGATATTGTCGGTTTTAAGTAACATAAAGCATGAAACGAAACATTTTCTATAAAATTAAGGGCTCAGCTCAACTCAGCACACTATTCAGGTTTACGGCAGATACGGCCAGTTTGAACCCTAGAATTTTAGCATTTGACACGTTATCAGAACTCGTTGCAATATTCAATCAAATGGCCAGGTATAAGGTAACAAGTACCAATAACATTATTATCATGTCCATGTTTATACGTACGTAGTTTGCGCAAACCACGATATATTAAAATGATAGTAAAACAAGGTATAATCAAAAGATCCTCATAATAATTCCGTGCATAGCATTAGGCGCTACGTGATCGCAAGCGCAAACAAGGAATGCTGTACCGCTAGCGTGTTGGCAAAAAGTCAGATATAATCGGCTCGGCTCAGGCCCGAGATGAAGACAAACGACGGTGCAGTGCCGATACAGGCATGTCATTTGTCAGCGGGTATATAGACTGCAGAGGAACGCTCGCTGGATTATCACGCGGAGGATCTCCGATAGAGGTGTGAGTAACCGGATTTAGTTGTGTGAATACATGATGTTGTAGTGCCTCTTATAGGTCTAGCTGATAACGGGTTCTATCAAGGGGTAAATCTTTATAACGAAAAGTGATATGATGAATTAATTTAGTTATTGATCTTCGTCAGTGGCAATAAACAATAACTTCTTTTTTAAACGCTCAATATTTCACCAACTTTTGTGATAAGTAAGTCAAGACAAAAGGCCTCTCAAAAGTTTCGAAAGTTATCTTCGTCTTTATATTCTGTATCCCATTCTTCAGAATCATCGCCGTCCTTTGTGATATGAACTATGTATGCAACAGCAATATGCATATAATATAGTGCAACATTCCACTGCTCACATGTCTAGATCCTGCGTCGGTTAGCTGCGCGCGCGCCGAGTGAACGGCCGCGGCGACTCGCGACACGCAAATAAATCGCAACAACGCAGACGCAAATAGTCGCATAGTTCCGACGCAATTATTGCAAAAAGTACGACATAATGCCAGGGGGCGACGCCACTTTGAATACGTTTAAAATTTTCTGCTATTTTTAGATACTGGCGACATGTTTGGGAATGTTTGCATTTTAAAATAATTGTATATTTTCTTGCTTTGGGTAGTAAAGCAGCATTGCGCTGTTTACGGTCTCTATATGAGAGGGTTTTATATAGAAGAGTGTCGTAAAACTGGGAAATGAATATAGGGAAAAACATAGCTTTTATTACCTAAGTATGGCGAAGTTTTGGTCTAATCATATGCGGCTGAATATTAGTATATACCCGGGGGATATTATATATTACGGCTAAGTTAGGAAGCACAAAGATTCCGCAAGTTGGGAGTTATAACACGTATCCCGCAGGATTCAGGATAAAGTTTTATTACGACTGTGACATCTGTCGCGAACACATACATAGAATGGATATCTATTCCTGCTTTTATTAATATTGGGATATTCGTATGGAGCTCTACCGACTGACTTGACTTTATTCGATTTCATCACAAAATATTGGAGTATTTCTCAAAACTGGAAGACCGAAATAAAGTTAATATAAAAAGTCTGCCTTAAGCACACCGCAAGAACTTAATTAAATACAGAACATTGATAGTACTGGTAATAAAGTTACAAAACAAAAACTGACATCAATTAAAGCTTAACAGTCCGAAACCGAGATAGTCGACAAACTCTTAACATTATGTGTTAATCGGTGTATTTTTTACAAACAGCTCTCAAGACGGGCATAAAAAGCGGCTACTAAATATAGTAAATATTCATTAACGCATTGAGTTTGCACGACCGCAACCGGATCGTACCGCCTTCAGTTACGAAAAGAATTAAAAATAAAACCCATGTTTGTAGGTATACGTCGAGCACTTGGTTGCCGCGGGTGGGCATGCAGTAATTACAGAGCTAAAGAAACTAGATAATTCAAACCGATATAAAAGCACCGCCTGTGATCGCGATTAATGGATACACACAAGTTATTAACATCATTGCGGATTCATACACCTTTATACTGCGGCCTTTTGACAAATAAAACCATTTATTTCTTCACATAAAAACTATTTTCTTCAACGCAATAATCATAAAACAAAATGGCTTGTGTTTAAACACCACCCAAAAAAGTACCTATTTTACTACCAAAAAAATTCTAAACGGTTACCAAAATGGATAAATGGTCACCAAATAACGTTTCCAAAAATATTATTAGATAAAACCATTTTTTCGTATTATTGACTACTAAAAAAATATATGGACGCCTTTAAAATACACTTTAGACCAAATATTATATATTGTCACTACTTAGATGTTACCAATCATGTAATACCATGACTCCCAATTTGGTCATTTTTGTTAGACTAAAAAAGCTAACGATCGCTAGAATATTTCCCAAATACCAATTAATATACTAGGGTTCCCAAAAGTACGTCGCTTATTTATTGTTATATGAATTTGGGTGTAACTCAGTGCGTTTAAAATGTAAGCACGCAACATGCAGCAAGCATGGCTTCTGTCACGGCTCCGGCGCTGCGGGGCTCCGGCGGTCCCATGCGAGCTTATCGTCGCAGATGGTTTTCACGCTCACCACTTCACTCAGCCGCGGCGGCGAGCCTTAAAACTACCTGCGCCTCAGCTCGCAGGCCGCCTCGCCCCTCCGCGCCTACGCGGTTTTGAATTGCACTCTAGGGGTAGGGCAGACCAGACTACGTGGAGTCGGTTTTGCAGCGATTCGTTTTCGTCAATAACTTTTTGGTAGTAATATTAATCTTTTAGTTGGATAGAATTTGGTGACCATTAATCTATTTTGGGAACCAAAAATAATATTTGTGCGAGATTTTCGATTTTTCTGATGTTATTTTATTTTTTTTGGATCATAACATTATATAATTTAGTGCCCTTTTAATAAAGTCATTTTATTTTTTTTGGCGTTGTTTATTTTATTTGGTGCCTCAGCTTAGAGTCTTAAAAATATTTTTGGTGACCGCCTAAATTATACCCAAACAAAATGGAATACGTTAACCGATTTAACAAAAGGTGTGGCCAGTATTTTAAAGAAAAGAAGACATCTTATTGAGACTATTGCTAATTAATTTTACTCAAAGTCCCGTTAGACTTCAAATAACTTGTCATGTACACCTGCTAAAAATATATTTAAGCGGAAATCGTTAATTGGTCCGTAGTTTGATGCCTAGTTGAGTTGAAAGCTACGAAGTTTGAGTAGACCGGTATACGGTACCTATAGGCAAAAAGTCTGATACCACATATTGCAATGTAAATTGAGCAACAATGTAAAGTACCTGTACCAGTTAAAACTCCAAATAGCCACAATTTGGAGTGAACCGTCGTCGAATTCATAGTTAATTGGTCCACAGTGCAGATATTAATTAACGTTAATTATTTATACGTGTGTCCATCACGTCACTGCTATTTGTAGCCTGGTGTTCATTGAAAACGTCATAAAGCATATTAGATTACCATTTGTAAATGACTAACTGTATACTGTAATCGATTGTATTTGTAATACAATTATTATTGTAATACAAGCTCGTCTTTGTTCGTTGGCCACGCGTAAGTATGAAAGTGCTATTTTGTAGCGCTTAGCCCTAATGATCTAAAATTACTTGTATTATGACCCGTTTCATTGTTCGTTTAGTGTTGAAGTAACAACAAAATACATTGGTTACAACAATATTTAGTTGAGCTAAGAGTTTTATTGTAATTATAGCAATTTTAGGCTCAACTTACAAAGCCTTGTTAGATTCAATTTCAAATTCTTCTGTACAAATTACTAAAATCTTTCGAGCTAAATTATAATTAGAGCAAGAAATACAGTACCGTTGTCTTTGCTGCTTCTCATAGATGGTAATCTAAATTATATGGACTGACAGAATAAAGCTGGGACTTTGGCACTATCAATGGAATCCATAACGTGCATTAAAGGGCGCGCCCTCACGCTAGCTTAATGATTAATGTCTCATAGTTTGAACAACATATCTACAATCAAGAAAGGGATCGTCTGAATTTCAACGAGAGCATATTTAGTTCTACTCCGAACGTGTATGTT
The DNA here is from genome assembly GCF_030705265.1 of Helicoverpa armigera. Taxonomy (NCBI): domain Eukaryota; kingdom Metazoa; phylum Arthropoda; class Insecta; order Lepidoptera; family Noctuidae; genus Helicoverpa; species Helicoverpa armigera. The sequence goes on along the minus strand of NC_087124.1, from coordinate 4,361,366 downwards.
GTTATTATGAAATAGCTAATAAGCAGTTGGCACACCTGATGTTAAGTGGTAAGTGAAGTGCATGAATATCTGTAACTAGAAATGTAAAGCAGATGTGACTCAGCCCCGGATCTAGGGGGGGGCAAGCCGGGGCCCATGCCCCGGGCGGCAAATTCAGGGGGCGGCAAAATCAGGCGGCTGCCTGATTTTAAATTCTACATCACAGATTACCATAATAGTTACCTACAGGGCCGTCTTAACCTATGGTGCAGGGTGTGTGTATGTCTCAGGGGCGCCCCACCACCAGGAAATTTCGAAAAAATTACACCCGTTTGATAAGGAAGTTCCATTGTATCATGATACTGACAAGCAAAGTTTCTAAAAAAGTCGCCTTCGCTTTGTTTAATTGATCATTTTGATTATTTTTCACTTTTAACATCCTCCAAATAAGTGAAAAAATTCTCGCTCGCTACGCTCGCGACTAAATGACAATAGATGTGTAGTTTGTCTGATGGTTTATCATTTTTATTGACGCACCGAATCAACGAACACAAATGGCACTCGCTCTAATCACGGTTTCTTTTTATTTGTACACTAGCTTCTGCCAGCGGTTTCATCCCGTGGGAACTACTTCCCGTACCGGGATAAAGCCTATAGCCTTCCTCGATAAATGGGCTATCTAACACTGAAAGAAATTTTCAAATCGGACCAGTAGTTCCTGAGATTAGCGCGTTCAAACAAACATACAAACAAACAAACTCTTCAGCTTTATAATATTAGTATAGATAATTCCCTGTTTAATTCGTGAGTCTTCAAACAAATAATTTAAAAAAGTTCGTGGCTTTACAATTTACTTAGTCACTTATTATTGTGTCGTAGGCTCAAAAAATTTTGCGCTCGCTTCGCTCGCGCAATATTATACATACGTCGCTTTCATAACTTCATGGCTCAAATCCACGCTGTATTACCTTTTATAAGTCAAATGTAGCAAAAAATATTATTTATGGAGTCCTCAAAAACAACAAAGTTTGCGCTTCCGACTTTTTGTTAGTTTCCAGCGCTTTTTTAAATTTATTAACTTTTTGTGTCCCAAAATTAAAAAAATTGCGCGCTATTTTCGGTCGCGCAAATTTTTACAATCTAGACACACGGCAGTGTGTCCGCCAAGTTCGAGCAAAAAAAGCGACACACCGGCCGTGGGTTATATTACACGAACCATTTCGGGCCAAATTCGACCCCCCTGTAACTCAAAATCTATTTTATTTACGCATATCAAATTTCTAGTATCTGTTGAGACCCCCTCACTTATCTAAAATACAAAATTTCATTAATATACCTATTGTAGGTCTTGAGATATTGACGTCAGAAAATCGCTATTTTTACTATACACTCACTGACTGATTCACTGATTCACTGACTCACTCATCAAAAACCTAGACCACTTCCAATGGTCGTATTGACTTGAAATTTGGCATGGAGGTAGGTCTTTATGACAAGGTAAAGGGAAAAATCTGAAAATGGCCAAGTGTGAGTCGGTTTCAAAATAATGAAGGTGTTTTATACCCGGTGTAAATTTATACCCCTAAGGAACTAAAACGAACTAAATTTATCTATATTTATATAATATATCTTCGAATGGTACAAAGGTTTGTATTTAGTCAAAGTAAAGTAAAAATCTGAAAACGGCCAAGTGTGAATCACTTTCGAAAATAACGAATGTGTAACTTTGATCCACGAACATAATATATGATAACATGTCATGTCAGTCAGTTGGTAAATCTAGTCCATTTAGTTAATCTAGTTCATTTCTTTGTAAGAAACATAGTGCATATTAAAAAATCAAAAAAATAGTATAAATGAGACATTTCTTTAACTAACTTCATCATAAGAAAAAAATAAAATAAACAACCTTACAAAAATAAATGAAATCCCACCCAAAACAAAAATGTGAAAGACTGCCAAGTTCGATAATATGGGAATGCTTCGCCTATAAAAGAAGTGAGATCTGAATAAGTACCAAGTTCCATACACATACCTCAGTTAAAAATAGTTACTTTTTAATGATGATTACTTGGCAAGTTTTTACAATTTGCATTATTCTGTCTCGACTTTCATAACTTAAACCTGGCCAACAGTTTGAGCCTACAATGATTTGGACACTTTTTTTTAAGTCATTTACCTACCAAAAAAGTGACTTTCGTTGGTGAAAATAAACATAAGTAGGTAGGTACGCGGGGCGGCATTTTTCAGTTTTTGCCCCGCCTAAAAAAAATTGAAGATCCGAGGCTGATGTGTTGACAGCCTAGAGACAAAGCTGAAATGCCACTGCTCAACTCATCATCTGACTATATAGCCTTTTCCTATGTTGGGGACAGCTTCCAGAGTTTTGAATGGAGCGACTGCCTATCTAACCTCCTCAACCCAGTAACTGGGGCAAATCGTTATCCTTTGGTAAGACTTTCTGACTAATATTATCAATCCACCCATGTGGCTGTTAACCACGAGCTCATTGCTCTTAATGCAGAAACCAAACCCTGTCTTCTAAATCAGTCAAGCAAAAACTGAGATAGGAGACTCGCAAAACATTTAATATTCAACAAATGTACGAGAAGTGTTAAATAATTCACAAGGAGCTACAAAAAATGGAACATCCGTTGTGGAAGTAGCTCGTCATTGAATTTGAATGTCGTTTTATGAATGACATCTGTTCGTGTGACTTGTACAATTGTGTTAGTGTATGCGCGTCGCGTGCTCACTTAAATTACGTGGCTATTGATGCTAAATATACCTATTGAATTTGTTTAACTGCTTACCGGTTTCAAATTGGGTTTTTGAATGCTGAATGCTAAATTGATTTGAGAAAGCCATCTGTCGAAGTTTATTTATTGCTTCATAAGCATATTATAACATACATAAATGTATATCGGCTGATTATAGAAATATGCATTTTCTAGCGCGTGTGTTGGCCGAAAACACAATAAACGACAAGGGCCGCTCTCGTAAATCATTATCAAATCGGAATATCACAAAAAGCAATGCAGCCCGCAGTCTAACTCGTATTTTTTGCACCCCCGCTGTATAACTAGATTGTATGAGATAAATAATAAATGGCATTTTTATAGGTGCTTCTAACATGACAATAAATATTTTAGATTCAGACCCAGGGCTATCATATGAAATCGCCTATCATAAATCGGCGTATTGCCATAATTTGAGCCGTATAAGATTATGACTTACCTGCTTGGTAGCAAATCTTATAAATTGCACGCATGTAAGAGTCGTGAAACGCATCAAAGTGTAATAAAATTTATCACTTGGGTTTAGTTAATACCGCTGGAAATTACGATCTACATTTTACTTGAGGCGTGGAGACGCTATAAATTACCAAATGTGATTTATTTTGCGCTCTGGTATTGATTTATGAAAGAAAATAATTTACTCTGTGTGATTCTATTGAATTCTTACGGTCTTAGGATATTTTATGTTCACTTAAAAGAACTGATATAAAATACTATAGGATATACCGAAGTCGATTTGAACGAAAAGTCAAACAAAAACTTGATATGGCTTTTTTACTCTTTTATATGAAATTGGTTGAATAGCGACAATAATGGCGACGATAGAAAAAAGCTAGCTGACGTCATAGCCCTGTTACACTCAATAGGTTCGGGACAGCCATTTGTAGGAGATGAGGCAATTACAGCCACGCCGCCCCGCCAGATTACCTTAATAGAAAATAAGAAAAGTTCTCGCAAGTATCTATTTCGAATTAATTTACTTCTGCTTCTAAGCAGGTGGTTATAGGAAATGTTTATTTTGTGAATTGTAATGATACGATTTACTTAACTAGAATAAGAAGATTGCTTTTTATAAAGAACTCTACTCTATGTAAGTTTGTAATCATATCGTATAGAATATTAGAGTGCACTCAAGCTATAAGATGCAACTATCTTGTTTATCTCCAATCTGTTATTACTATGAACCCGCTGTGAATGCATGTAATACAATTACCATATATTCATCGCATGCACATATTTCTAAGGTAGAATCATCTTCTGTTAGGTACATAATATTTTGTAAGTAGGTAATAATTCTGTGTTAACTACCTACAACATACAACAGTGGAGTCATCCTTCTTCAAAAACACATTTTGAAGGATGGGTGTTCTTAGGGGCGGTCTAATGGAAGATTTGAAGTTGCAAAAGTGCTGTGATTTAGCCTATTATATAATAGGAATAAATGATTTTTGGTCTTACATGAAATCGTTACCTATGTGTTGTGCTTTCTGCGTGTATAGGTAAATAAAAACCGAAAATATTCTTACTCTTATTTCTGCCATAAGATCTTTGCTTACAGTACTTTATTTTCGACTTGCAACTCGATACGCACTACGGTGCATAAGTACAGGTACCTAATGTGACTGTCGGTGAAAACAGAAAGACGTGACATCTGCAATTCAGCGCAGATTACCGCTTTAAAGCGGTAAATAAAGCTTCACGTTTGACTATTTAGTAATACCGAGGTGTTAATGCCCACTCTGTTTCTGCTATTAATAACATTTTGGATAATTATGTAAATTGGAAGTGTCAGAATACTAAAGTTTTCATATCTTAAATATTTTAAGACATTGCTGTAATACCAGATACATTTGGTAAATACCAAAACGTACATTAAATTCCAAATAAAATAAATTCAATTAACTACTTAATTGGTTTCAAGTTATACCGAGTGTTGGAATAACAACATATTAAACTTGAATGATTAATTTAATGCATATTCATTCCAATTATGGTTAATTTAGTTAATAGACAGTAATTATTATTATACAGCATACCGGTATACAGTAAACAGAAATACCTGGTTGAGACAAGATAATAAATATTACGTAAAACGGAATTTATCTTAGTGAACATTACATGTTGGGATAATCTTGCTTCTAGAGTGCTTAGATATATTATTCCATGAATAGCAGCCATGTACATGTAGTAATAAAACATAAATAGCATACTTATGAACAACAAAGGTTTTTATATAACATGTCTTGTTTCTATCTCGGTGATTTTATAGAATTAATTTGCGAGAGAATCAACTTGATCTTTAAATGAAAATATAAAAAATCTAAATATAAATCACTAAAACTAATTACGAGCAGTACCATTAAACATTTTACAGCCAAACTCGACATTTCTATTTACGTACCAATCAGGGTAAGCTTTTTACGGCTCGCGACTCTAATTAATCATAGAGCTAATAAAAAATATGTCAGAACCAGTAGTGGTAATAAACAAGTTGTAGTATTACAATAAATAAAGTCGGTCGGTCTATACATCAATAGTGCGATTGGTCGTATCGAAGTTCTAAGTTTTCGCCCACGTAAGTCATGACCCAAGACACGAGCGGTTTATAAGCCACACGCCAAACCCACATTTCTAAATGATATGTATGATGAGAGAAGGTTTACAGAGCTATAAAATATATATATATGTACTTACATCCGACCTTGCATAAGAAATAGGAAGTGACAAAGCGTAAAGTTTAATAGAAATTGCAGTTGAATTAAAATTCCTAGGTATTATCAATAAAACGCTGGTCAACGCTAGTTATGGCTACTAAGATTATAGGAAATAGTTGATTTAATACTAATAGGTATAGCAAAGACAGTTTCTATTGCCAATCCCAGCTTTGGTCACGTCTTAGACATTTTAATATTCTATCATTACCTACATTTCCTGTTGCGATTTGCAATTACATGACTTTTCAAACAATTATCGATTACGTGCGATATTTTACAATTTCTAACGTTAAACTTTTTATGGAGTGGTTCTTCTGAACTTTATTATCGAGTTATAAGTATTTTATATGAGGTCGTGTGCCATACTGGTTAGTGCGTAGGCGCCGAGGAAATGCGTTGAGAAATTAATATTAATAGCTTTACACGTTACATGCTATCTTTAACGTTGTAAATTTTGATACACCTATCGAGTTCCGTGATATGTGGCGGTATATTAAAAAGTTGTTTATATCAATATGAATATTTGTAGGTATCTACAGTTGCTACATTACAAATTGAGAAATTGATGGTTTATTTATTAATGTCCAAAGATGGAAGTCACGACCTAATAATAAACTGCTTTGAAATACCAACTTATAAGTTGTGGGCATCTTTATAAGTCAGAGGCTATACTAAAAAGGAAAACCTTCATTGGTGGTTACCGTACCTTATTCATTAATAAGCTTTATTGAATAACTATTTATTAAATACTTATCAAAATTTCTAAAGAAGTCGTGCTAGTTCGTCGTCGGTTATAGTTACTTAGGTAATATCTCGCTGTCGTCTACGCATTGCGCCTGCGATTCGCGAGGTGAAAGCACGCAAGGCGTGGGCGGGCGCCGTCTCATGATGGAATACGAGATGGGGTTCAATACTACAGCCGGAGTTCATACGAACCACGGAACACGTGTCGATAGCACCACTCTTTATATGCTAATGTTTCTTCACTTACTTGCACGTACGTACGTTAGTGCATGTTGTTGCCGACAGATGGGAAAATTTTATAACTTTTGTATTTTTAGCTGCAAAGAGATTGTAATGCAGTCAGAGATAAAATATTCTAAAAGCTCGTAAAAATATGTTTTTGTAATAATTTGATTATGTAGAATTTATATTGATGTACGAATATGAATCAGATGGCAATTTAAGTGACCCGCGACGGTTCTGTTAAATAACAAATGCTCTACATATTTGTAAAAGAAATTAATCACAATTTTCCTGCAAGATCCATTTTCCTTTTCTTTCGTTCTTTCCAAAAATAATCTTTTCCTTACACAATATAATATAGGAAGATTTCCCCGTTATTACCTCATGCAGTGGGTAGGAGATTAGCGCGTCGTATGATTAGCGCACAACAAGTAAATTGCAGCCGTAGGAAGCACGAGCGGCGATGATTACTGCTCTTGACATATATACGTGACGAACTTCGTGTGGGATCTCCTACTTGCTAACCGTACCTTACTACCTTCCTATAAGCTATCATTTCGACATACAACACGCCTCAAACAAGCATATATTTACTCACGTATCTTTTCTATAATGTAATTTAATTTTCAATTCACGACATTGGGATTTTCGCTTCAATCCCACTGGTTTATTATTCACACAATTTGTTTCGCAAATACTAAGTCATTCTGGTTGATTAAAAGGCGAGTCTGCTGTAGTTAGGTGCGGATTGAAAGTCAACAACCTCCCGCCACAATGTCGGCTTAGCCGTGCAGTGAAAACTTTTTATATTTAAGCTATAAGTCTGGGTAATAAAGCGCTCTTATATTGTGTAGTTTTTCTTTTGTTATAGTTACTAGGTAATAAACTCGTCTAGCTCTTTTCCGGGTATTCCTATTGTGCCTAGATTCATTAAAAGACTTTTTCTATGAGGCTAATTTCCACTATAGAAGTTCATAATATACCTATACATATAGTTTTTCAAAGCCTTGAGGGTCCATGAGGAAGTGAGTAATTTATAGTTTTTATATCTGAAGGCAAAATCTTCGTTATTTCTGCTCAACAACTAAAACACAACGTTTCAGAAAACATGCGATGTTTTTATAAAGGAATGAAACAAACTTGTTTCTTTATTAACTATGAGTTCATTAGCTATTTCTCGGATATTGCATGTTTATCTGTTTTACTGCTTTTCCCAAGTCCCGTTGTTTTCTATCCATTTAATTAAATTAACTGTGTAAGTATAGATTCGATGTGCTAACAAAGCGCGTCGCCTGTATACAGAGACATACATGTCTGTGTAACGTTATAGATCAAGTGTCTCAGCAAATAAAACCTGTAGCTACGAACGTCTGTCACAAGCTTATTGAATCAAACGTTTGTGTACGAGGAAAATGATTGAGACCGAAACAAGATTACCTATATTGCCAATATTGCCACGGCTGATTACTGCAGACGACACGAAATAAAATATTTCCTCTCTCACAAAATATTCATGGGGTAAAACAGCGTGGAGTTTTTCTTTTTTCATTTTACGCTAAAATAAATTGGCGTTCCGAATGAGTTGCTCGATCTCTGTGAAACGTTTTTGTATACAGATGAACCTATTAAGCCGGAAGACGGAAACACTGTCCTTGATCAGAGGTGCGCTGTCACATAACCGTACCGTATAGGTATTCTGACACATGACTCAACGGGATGTGTGACGGCAATTTGTCTATCCTCCGTCATAATGTGGCTATTTTTAGCCAAACTTGGCACTGCCACCAGCCTAGCGATACTAACGATGAATAGACAAAAATATTGTCAGCCTTTTATAACTCTTAAATCCTTTTTATGTGGCTATTAAACAGAGACATAAAACAAATGAAAGTGCGATGTTAAAATGTCGTTTCACAATAACTGTAAGTTATATTTCTGCAGTATTATTAATATTCATGAAGCGAAACGCATGTTATGTGATATTTTAACGCGCTGTAGATGCACACTGCTAAATAAAGGGTCTTTATGAGTCTCGTTATTTCTAATAAAACGACCATGAACCATTCTAGACTAAGCTTGAATCTACGCGCTGCCAGCGACACGAGACGTCGAGGTACGAACCAAATTGGCATCATAAGTTACGACATAATACTGAAAGAACTCTGCTGAGGTAAGCCACACATTTTATTCGGTAATCGATCTTTGATGTAGTCGAGATGGGCCAATTTCATTGATAAAATTGATTCAATCAAATATCCAATTACGTACCTACTATGGAAAAGCATTTAATTTCGAATCCAATATATCTCAGTGATCGTGAGATTTTAGTTTGTTCCCCAGTTACCGCTGCACTGCTAACTCACTTTAGCGTTAGATGCGAAGATAAAAAGCTCACTTAGTGTAAAAGCAATTTCTCTTTGTGTAGTGGGTGCGCTCGCGACCCGCGCCCACCGCTGACCCGAGCCGGCCTACGAGCCTTTTAACTGTTTATGCTCTCGTATACTCATAGCTTGTAAACATATTTAGACAGAGACTCACTTCACTACACAACCCAAGAATAAATATTGCCGTGCTAAGTAATTGAATTCTTGTACGAATCGAGTTCTAGTACGTAAATAGCTGAATGCAAATGGTCGACAGCAGCACTTTCGGTTGGAACCAGCTCGACCAGCCCGTAACTAAGGAATAATTGAAATGTCTCGTGGAGGTATTCGGGCCCGTGTGGCGAGCTGCCAAACTGTAGGGCGCGTCCGGCAACTTTATTTTATTCCACTCCCCGTGCTAAATGCGAATATACTTTCTCATTTGATTGCTCTATGAGTGGGAAGCAGCAATGCCACATTTCATAGTTTCCTGGCTGTAACAGCAATTTCATGCTAAAATAACGCAAATCGTAGAACTTCTGCTAGTTACCGGTACACACGTAAATCAAACAAAATTATGGTCATTGGTCAGCGGTGAATTTAGAAACATATTTTATCGTTGAGAAAATTATAATGTAGAATCGAATTGAAAGTTGTCCAATTAGAAAGAGGGCGTTGATCAGCTTGATCTGTTCATCAAGTATGATTATGTTTTAAATTGCTTCTGTATGTAAATATTGTCTTAGGTTTATAATGTGTTAAATGAACTTGACTTACGACGGTTTTATATTTTATCTTTGGGATGATAAATTGGATTAATATCTTAGCGAGTTCGCGGTGAGAGGAAGCTTAGAGTGTTATTACGGGTTTAGAGGGTAATCTTACCTTGTTTTCGGAGACGGCTCTGTTCTCGAGCGCGTACATGATGGCTTTAGAGACTTTAGTCTCTAGTTCTCTGAGGGCAACGTCTGCGTCTACTTTGGTGAGCCTTTCGACTCCCTCCACGTAGCCAGCCCAGGGAGCGTCCAGCTCTGACACCAGGGAGCCAATGCACCTGTTGAAAAATAATTATAAGTAATTTTATTTCAAACTCAGAGCCGAGCAACAGTTTACTTTTGATATCGCAAATAAAGAAAATTTCATCTTACAAACAATGAAAAGTTGACTTGAAACATAAAAAAAAACTTTTCATAGTTCTCCTTTTAAGTTCATGTAAGTTCTAGTAAGTTTGCTCTTCAATTGTCTGTAAGACTTCTAGTATGTTCACCATGTTTCACTGTTTGAAAAGGAAGTACAAAATGGTGTTCGTGCCATCCTTAGCTTCCTTTTGATCAAGTTTGTAATAGACTGTATCTGATCCCTTTTGCACAAAGAGACACGTGTTATTTTTGTTAGCTTTATACGCGACTGTGATCAATTTAACATTTAAATTAATTGGATTGGCAATTGGAACAGAATTGCCATCGGTGAAGCGAATACAATGGAAGTGCATACCAATTTTGATTGGTTCTGATATTTATAGCTTCAATTAATTATTTACACTTCTACCAAAACTAAGTAATTGTCTTTAGTGGTACTTTTATGACACTACAAGTGACAAAACTGGAAGCAAACAAACTGATTAAAGAATTTAACCCCACTCTAAAAGCTTGAATTCGATACGGATCTCAATAAATATCTCGGAATCAACTACAAATCTACTATCGTAGGCCACAAATCCTAATAAATCTAACGAAGATCCAGCACTAGGATTTGTCCGGAGGACACACATTTAACTCAATTCCTAGCCAGGCTAAGCCCGACACAGATATTCCATTTAACTAAAATCCTAGTTCAGAATATTCTCACATATCCTGGATATACGAACAATGGTTCAATTAATAAAGGTATAGGAAAGCCTACATATCAATTTTGGTAAAATTATCGTCCAGGGCCTTGGATATTATAACAATAGTTTGTGGAGATGAAGTTTGTAAGACGGTTTCGAACAAGCACCAATTTTGTCAACCTAACCAACAAAATATCTTCATTCTTTTTAATAAATATATAAAGAACTGACTAAACTTGGAACTTGTTTTACTTTAAAAGCCCGACTTTAATTTCCGTCAAAGCCAGTATACAAACACAGACACAGAACGGGTATCGTGTCTGAGACAGTGCAACGAGCCTGCACCCAGTGCAATTAATCCGCACGCACGACTCGTACAAATGTACGCTATCCGACTATCCTAGTTTATTACCTGCTTGATTACTCGCTCTCTCACCACCAATGATATTGAACATTTTTTAAATAACATTGCACTTTTATACCATTCATAGTTTATTTAAAAAGCCGTTTGTTGCACTGTAGTTTAGCTTTATGTAGCGGATTAATGTAGCGAGATTTTTAGTTTTATTCGGGGTTTAGCTTCGTTTTTTATTGAGCTTTCGAATCTACTACAAAATGGATAGTCGCAGTTCTGTGTAGATTATAAATTCAGCATTTGTTTACATAGAATTGCCTCTATTTTTATATTTTGTTTAATTCTTGTCAATTTTATTGAAATACCTACCTGTAAGATATTCTTCATTCGACTTGCAATTTGAACGCAGGTGCGTGCCGCTAAACCAACATGGCAGTCACTTAAATATATGTTTGTCAAGCAAATTATTGCTCTGGATTGCACGCAACACTACATAGCAGGATGTGACGTTGCTATGCGGGATGGTGAGCGCATTCCTACAAAGTGCCAATTTAAGTCAATAGACAACACACAATATGTGCTGGCAACATACCATAGTGACACCTCGCTCTATGAAGATTGACGGATCACTTTATTTGGTTATTTAAAAACACATCAATCATCAATCTATTACGTGATTGAACCTACCAACACTTAATTAACGAAGAAGTTACGATGAACTTTATGCGTGCGTAATTTTCAGGTATTTTTATTATAGACATTTTCTTTTAAAAACTTGTTTTTAAAATACGTGTCTTAAGTTAACCCACGCAGCTGCTAAAGTGTTGCCTGTTAAAAAATCCCACTCAGTATGGATTGTGGCATACTTTTGAATAGGTTCATTGTTGAGTTTTCTCACGAGTTTTGGGACTCGTTAAAGTTAAAATCTCTTTGTTTGACACAAGTTAACGAATTTAATTAGTGACGTGTTTGCAGTGCCTCTTGTTTGGCTTTCAATAGGTATTCTATCGAGTTGTCTTTTGATTTAGCGTCGAAAAGGTTGGAAACAAATTAACAAAAGCTTTTGTGAGTATCTTAAGTTAACCCACTCGACACTCGACAAATTGATCATCTACTTCTTCAAAATATAGTTTAAACCGTCCTACTGTTTTTTTATCTAAACTATAGCAAAGCGGGAATAGTGATGCGAAAAATGGTTGGCGTCTGGAAGCTTCCGTTTGTAATACCGATTCGTATTGCAAGCGACACCATCCGAGCATTCCCGGTATATTTATTATTGACAATAGCACGCAATCCTATCGTGCCGATGCACCCAGCCTTAACATTGAGAAAACAAACTAGTTTGAACCGACTTTAGACGTAATGTTAGTATGGACAAGCTTTTAATTGTATAATGCTTGGTTCATATTGACTTTAGAAGAGCAAAAATTTGTGTGGTTTTTCTCTAAACATCTATCAATAAATAATGTGTTCTTCCATATCATTTGTCATCAAATTCAAAGATGATAATTTTGACGCTAAAATCTAGATACAAGGAGTTGCCAAAACGAAGTTACTCTGGACGAAACGGCCAAAACGTCTAGATTGAATTAGGAAACTAGACAGGACATGGCTAGACGAAGTGGAACGGGGAGGCGAGCCTTGTCGCACAAGCGTACGTAATTGGGAAATCGAATACGGTAAGTTCCGCATAATGTAGATGTGTTTTGGATAAGTTGAAGACTGTTTCTAAGCGGTGTTTACATAGAATATTTTTAAGAAGAGACGTTTGACAATCAGCACTATGTATGGCATAACATATTTACCGCAATACTGAAGTTATGCTAATACCTACTTGCAAAGCATTATAACTAGTCATTTAATCGTGTCTTTTCAGAAGTGGAAAATAACTAATGACCGCATTGCGCTTATAATCTTCTTTCTCAATCCAGTATTTTTAAATAGAAGCACTTTCTTGCAGTACAGAATTTTACACATGACAAAATGACTATGAAAAGTGAACTTAAGTTAACAATATGTTACTCACCATCTAACCACATTGAGACAATAGCTCCTACAAGGCCTGACATCGTGTCCCTGGCAGTGAGCACAGCCAGCCGCCCTCAGTAGACGCTCAGCACAGTTGTCAGTACCAGTGGCCAGCACTCGCTCAGCAGACGAGAGTACATCAGCACCTACTGCCAACATTTGTAGAAGCGCGCGCGCCGCTTCCAGTGACCGCGATAGTGACGTGCCCAGCTAGAAAAAAAAACATTTATTTATTTCAAATCATTTCGTTTTAGTTTTTTATTTTATTTAAACACTTTTTAATTAAAATTAAAATTTGATTTTTCCCTTTTATTGACGGATTGAAACATATCCGAAGGGTTCGGTAATTAATAAATCAAAATAATCCAATCAAATTGATGTAGCCACAAAATTGTTCGAAAAGCTTTAAATTATCAAGAAAGTTTTCCTGACAAGCTTATTAACTAGGAAATGATTTATTAAAGCGTCGGCGATGAACGACAGCTACATTGAAATAAATCCGATTAAACGGTTTACGAGTTCGCCGCTGGTAACAAACGCTAAGCCAAGCTTTTTTATGTGATTGCTTGTAAATAAACTTGAAAATGAATAGTGAATAAGTTATTTTTATATATGGGAGCGGAGTTTATCGGAGTTCCGCAGTCCCGTGTGCTCAATATCCGGGCTCGGGGCTGTTCGATTGCTGGCGCATAAATGTTGCACTTATATTTCTGTACAATCTGGCTTAATCTATGTTTTACAAATGGAAGCTTTTGAATTTGTTAAACAAAAACACGAGGCACATTTTGTAGTAGTAGCGTAACATATAACGTGTAGTAGAGAACATAAATAGCGCATTATGTCGCATGTAAACGCTTGTATTTCGTGCCGGTACAACATAACCGTTTTGCAATGGTATTCATTATGCTACACAGTGCGCTTTGTCCTGCAATCTGCATACAACGTCTCAAAAGATCCTCCGTTGCAACATCGCGGCCGACATAACATGTGGACTATTCATTCAATTTTACCAACGTATGAAAACCAATAGCAAAATTACTGTAGCTTATTTTTAAACATACCTACTTTAAACATATTAGTTTAAATTGAAGAAGTTTTAAGCACAAAATAAAGGTGAGTTATTCAGTATGAATATGACACGGTAAGAACAGGTTAATTCGGATAATTCCCAGGGTACCCCAATTAAGGCGCGTGCCAGCAGTCAAGTAAAAGGTGTAATGCACCATTACTTTTAATGACCGAAACCTACAGCCTACTTATTTTGCCTAACGTCGCGTGCCTCTTTACATTGCTAAGAAATGTTGAATTTTATATTTGGCTGAGGCTGGATATAAAAAGTAATAAGTAAAATCAGGATTTAGTGTTTATAACCAGTCGTGGAAATGCTAAGCTTTAACTTTTAAAATAATAGAGACGTTAAAACGTTCATATCCATTTTGCAAACATAAACTTTTAAACAGCTTTAAAACAGCCGCAAACTAATGAAGACATAAACAATAGAAACTCAAAACAATTACCTGTTGCGGCACATCTCCAAAAGGCTGGACTGCATCATACGCATCCTTCAAACAGACTTCATACTCAGGCGTGAACTGCTTGGAATCCAACTTCAGTACATTATGGTACGCCACTGGGAACAGATCTCTGAAGAACTTCTTCGCAGTGGCTGTGAGGTCTTTCGGCGGGCCCGCACTGAGGCTCTCGCTGGTCACCCCTTCAGCTCGGAGAACCGTTCGGATGTCATCGTATAATGTGGCCAGAGGCTGGACGGTTCGTGTCGCGTGCCCTCGATAGAGCTGCGTGAAAAGCGTCGCTGTCTTGTTCTGTGATTGGTGTGACAGCCCCGTTAGGTGGTCTGTGGAAGAAAATGGCTCGTTAATAGAAGTACCTGCTGAATATTGCCTGAAAACAGACAACTTGTAGAATGTTCCTCTTTATTATTGTAATTATAAGAACCACTTACAAAATGACTGACAGAATTAAATACACTAATCCAGTAAATCCCATTACCAACATAATAATGTAAGTGAAACCTCCAGAGTATATATTTCGTGTTTACATTACGCTTTACTAAAATTAGGATACATGTAGTTACGAAACATTTGTGTACAATAAATTATACGTAATGTTAACAGTGCCTGTTTAAATACGTTTAGTTGGTCAAACATCCCTTGAGTATTTGACTCCATAGTTTGTGGCACCTGGTCTGGGCACAATAAGAGTATCTAGCGTTATCTCGGAGGAATGCAGGCCGCACGGCGCGGGATCAACGCCTTGACGCATTCCTGACGACACATAGGTACATATACATACGTATAAACACGTCCAAACGTTCAAAGACTGTCTTATCCTACCAATAAGATAGCTCCAAGATATGTTTTAATTAAACAATATAAGGCTCTTTATCAGAATGCTACTATGAACAAATCCGAGTGGAAGTGTGTTTAAACTGCGAGAGCCTTCTATGTTTATACGAAGGATGAAAAGCTCCTTTGATCTACGGAGCTTGACGAAAAGCTTTTTAGCCGGCGGCGTTCACCGCGCACTCGTAGATATACACCTGAGAACCATACGCTTGAAGGATTCATTATCATTCTAGTTATGAATCCCGGGGATTAAATGTTTTAGTTTAATGTCGCAGCGTTTCATTTAAAGGAGAGAGATAAGTGATATTTAGTTTTTAATGTAATGGTATTTACTTGGAAACGATTTAATTTTCAAAATTAATCTGCATCATACCATATTTAATTTAAAATTGAAAGCCAAAGTTAAAGATGACAAACTGATGATAATAACGAACATTGCCCCGTATTACTAAAACATTATTATCACGTACATTTTTCA
Organism: Helicoverpa armigera; assembly: GCF_030705265.1. Lineage (NCBI taxonomy): Eukaryota > Metazoa > Arthropoda > Insecta > Lepidoptera > Noctuidae > Helicoverpa > Helicoverpa armigera. The sequence continues at coordinate 4,345,491 of NC_087124.1, read as the reverse complement.
AGACCGAAAGAACCTTTAACGGCACAAGCTATAAATATTTACAGTAATGATGAATGAAACAGTTTTCCAATACTCGTGCGAAGGCTATAAGTTGGAACGTTTTCATCAGGGCTATAGCCAGTACATTAAGGCCCCCTGCCACCTGCACAATGGCGGATTGATGGCAGTGCGAGGAGCTTCACGGTAAATCCCTACATTCACTGTTTCGTGGCTGAAAATCCGCTACGATGGTGCAGCAAAAATATGGACAGAAAATCCAGCGTTGTATTTATTTTTTATATAATAGCCCATTGTTGCTGCATTAATGAAATTCTGCAGAAATCTCGGTATTCCACACTGCTATAATCTTGCACATCAATCACAATTCATTTATTTCGAAAATGGAAAATCTTCCCATAAAAAAGTCTGCTCCCAGAGATTAAATGCAAAAAATATATTGTACCTATTATAATATAACTTCGTAAGTATCATTGACAATGAACAAAAGTCTTTGAAATGTTTACGCATACACCTAATGTAATTTACCAATTACTTCGAAAACGTTCAAAGTTGCTATTCTGCGGTACTTAACTTTTCAGTGGCATAACGGTAGCTCAATAAATAATAAGTGTCATTCGTCTTTTCCGAGGGAGACCTCCAGACGCCCTTTGCAGCGACCGCCGACATTTAACCTAACTACGTATTTACGTACTTCAGACTTTATGTTTCCAAAAGGCTACCACGTTTTCATATTTGTTGAAACGTTTAATTTATGGCAGTAAAAACCTTTGCAAAATAAATAAACAAAAAGCAACAAATGTTTTAATGCAAATGTAAAACACGCTTGTAAATGAAATAAACAGAAAAAGCTCACAAAAATGTAAATTGTTTTTTATTCATAACCCCTCCTTTCGGTACATTTCTAAATCAAATGTAAATAAAGCCGGTCTAATCAACGAGCTAAGCGCCCTTTGCAATTAACGCCCTTTCATCAAATTCATGACATTTTCACCGCTCACGCTTTTAACACTCGTACTTAAAACTCTTTTAGTTAAAGAATCATAAATTGCATTACAGTGTAGCAGCTCCAACTGTGAATAGTCTGTGGGAGTGGACTAATTACTTAGTTACGCAAATTCTGCTACAGAGGTTGTTTTAACAAATGAACTCCGTCAAGCCAAAGCTACGTTTTTTTGCGTTTTAAGCAATTTCATCTCGTGAAAAGCAGGACTGAACTATAGTAATAAGACGACGGTAATTTAGACAGGATTGAGACGTGGCCAAGTGAATATAAACGAGTCTGTGTAGGGGCTTTAAAGAAAATATATAACGTTCCTTTATCACCATTCATTTAGTTTAAAGACGAGATACGGTACACGGCTGGGTAGTTTCGAAATCTTAAAATGTTTTTATAAGACGTCTCGTCTAGGTTTATGTTAAAAGACTAACATTCAACAAAGTTTATCTTAAGAAAATTCCCTCTATTCTGTAAGTTACGAGTCTCTACGGTTCATATAGCAGGGCAGATAGAATCTTCATACCCCATAAATCTGAGGTGTGCACACTATAGAAAATACGTTTAAGGAAATTTCATACGGTGGGTAGTGAGGATTATATCCTGTCAGTGGTTATGTACGATCGTAACCCGGCCCACGTAGCCGAGCACAACACGGGATAAATTGCACCAATACCTTCTGAAAGCGTAACTTTATACATACCAACAATACAAAAGTTGACTAAATTGATAAAAGTGAGGCAGACGAGAGCTGTTAATGAGGACTCTATTAATATTAAATGGTCTGTATTAACGTTAATGTGGGGTACGTTCATAAAGCACAAAGGTAAATTATTTTAGTGCTCTAATGAGGGTCCGTGCGTGTGGTCTCGGGGGCCCTTAGGCATTCGCTGAACAATGGTATAAAAGGGAACCCTCCGCGTGAAGCACACTCTGATTATTTCCTCTCAGGAGCCGGGGGTTGGAGCTCATTGTTTCATACTTGTTAGTCGCAGGGTCGTCGTACCCAATATTATATTTTTTACAGATAATAACACGCCACTCGTGTTGATGGGAGCCTTTGAAGTGTACTTACAGGTAAATAAGACTTGAAAACTGTTTGAAAGAAAAGAGGGCTTATTATAGCTGTTTGCTTTCAATAAATAACAAATCACGTCTCATTGTGAGCCGTTATCGTTAATCTAGGTTGATATTGCTTTTGTTTGAAGCGTATGTTCTTTGTCTAGGCTATATATTATGCTCGTTTGCGTGTTAAACAGAGATTAATCGAGGGTTAGTCAATGCTTGGCACTAGATGTATCTACGTTGCGTTTCTAGCTGACCTACAATGCAACGGCTGTTTAACTATGAACTTTATTACAAGTTGATATCTTTGCGTATTTATTATTTCACTGTCTCTAGGTATAGGGTCCTGTACAATATTTGTCATTGTTAAGTGAAACAATTAACTGTTGAAAAGTCGTCAGTTGACCGGCTCGTCGCCGTGGGACCTATCAATACAACATTAATTAAATTTATTTACCGTTGTTTCAGGAAAGCATGCCATTAATTTTGCATTAAATAATAAACAACATTATACAATCAATTTTCAAAAGTCAGTTTGACCATTCATCAAACTAATATAGGCATGCGTTAATCTATTACACGGTAATAAGCTACGTAACATTTTAGAGGTTGTACCTGATCTAACGGACAATATATTTTATTATCTTACAGTGATTATAGAGGCTTATAATAAGACTTTAAGTCATTAAATTAACTTCTGAGTACTAGCATAAATAATTTTCTTTAATTAGTTATAGTATTAACTTTAAGGTTTCTGTAAACAAGTCAGCTTTGAATGGTTCAGCATCAATATTTACTTTTCGTGTACAGCTGCTAGTGTAGTTAGCAAACAAAGATACCTCTAGCTTTGCAGTCACTTTGTCACTACGAGAGCTCTAGGAAAACCCAACATTTTTCCGGCCCAGCTAGTATTTTTTCGCGTTCTATAGAAGTTCTACGAAAGTGGTATACGAAATTCACACAACGTAGCAGGTGCTAATGAAACTTTTTCAGTTATTTCTTTTTTTCATTTAAATGTAGCACAAGTGTTACCCATATGCTGTTAATGTACCTATAGAGTATAAGATATACGTGTAAAACTAAGTTTTCTAAGTGAAATGGCTTTAGTCTCGGCCGGTTAGAACAGGCAAAGGCATAAAAACTCTAAAATAACCTTTTTCCAACATCTGTGTCCGATGAACGAGAATGAATTCTCTTATTATTTATTGGTCATATTAATGCTTAATTCAGTATTTTAACGTTTAATTTTCTAAAATTTAAATAGCAAAGAGGCGAGCGCTCATAAAATATTTATTCAACGTAATATTATTTTCTGATCGATAAGCATTTACCTACACGCCGCAGTGAGTTAATAGCGTCGGCCATTACTTTTTATGAAACATAAAGTCACACAAAATAAATAAGTTTAATTTTAAATGCAAGAATGATATCAATATTTTTCTAATTTCAATTATACGCTATAAATCTTCAATTCTAATTTAATTTAAACTGTATCGTATCGAATCTTAACCTAACTTTTAATTATAATTACGTCTGCTCCATGATTGCAAAACAAGTTTCAATAAGTGAATGACCAGCAATTATAGAGATGTGAGATACAGGAAATTAATAAGAATCATATTCGTTTCAATATGGCGGAATATAAATGTATCAATGAATCGTGTATCGAATATATTTTCCCAAGAAATTCTTTGTGAAACTGGGGGGCGTTCGTATTAACAGCGTGTAAGGGTCGGTCTTCACAAAGTGCCCAATTTGTCGGCCGCTGGGAGTGTTTGTTAAACAAGAATTGTTGAGGCGACTAACACGCGTCCCCGGCCCCGCCTCTGCTTTCTCGTATTTATTGTTGTAAGCGCAGCGAGCTCGGATTGCGGTAGGCTCGCTGTTTGTGCCAGCCGATGTGGCGCATCTGCGCATTATAATTGATTGATCTTTGCCCACTGACATAATAAACATATCTATGCTTCGTATTCATAACGACTCCTTTTATAACGAGAATACAATGAGACTACAGATAGTGTATATTGTATAATGCACGTATACAAATTGTAAATGAATGCATGTGCACTATTTTTAAAGCTTCATTCATTCGGGAGGAAACTGTTATTGAGATGATTATTGGTAAAAAATGCGATTACATCCTGTTTTTTTTCTTCAATTACACTTTAATTTATGCTCAATGTATTCTCATACAATGACTTCTCTAAAAATAAAAGCTACATGAATATCTTCATCCCGATAAGATGTATTCACCACAATAAGTTCATCAAGATATTGTAAGGCTCATATTATATTGCAGCAGAGATGGCAATTAACTTGATGGGAGGAATACAATAGTGTATAGAGATAGTCTACAGATAGCAACCACTTTGATCTCTCTGACGCGCTATATTTATGATCTGTTAAACAACGCAACCAGGTCATTCCTTTAATCTTAGCACTTGAATTGAGATGCTGAATTTAACAGTAGGATTACTAAATCTTATTTGCATGGCTGTACTAAAATTTGTGTGCTTTTGACATGCTGAATATAAGGTTAACACAGAATAACATAGTTATTATATTCTTTAACACACCTACTGTTTAAAATTGATGAAAGTAACTTATTATTTTCATTAGGCATCAAATTGAAAAAATATATTTGGAAATGGAGGTTTCTACCCTTAAAAGATAAAATTAAAACATGAGTAACTAAACAAGACTAATTAATAGTTTTTTTAACATAGTGCATAAACTCATTTTCCTATATGCGTTGTATAAATTTTGAACTAAACAAAACCACCGAAGTAATACCATGTAATAACAAACATTCCTTACCCTGTAACGACTGCTTAGTATTGAGCAGCAGGCTGGCAGTCCGCTGCACCGGTGCAGTAGTGGTGGCCTCGGCTGCGCGGCGCAGTGCAGATTGCAGCTGCACTTCACGCCCTCGCCCGCAACACTGGCCGCCGCAGATTTCACCTGGAAATAAAATGGAGGTTAGAATAAAGGGTAGATTGTGAATCTTTGCTAATATTTTAAAGGTGAAGAGTTTGGTTGGCACCACTGGTATTGAAAAAAAAACATTTCTATGTAGTCGGTAGTCCATTTAACGAGATAGGTTGTAGGCTTTTCGTATGTATAATAGTTTTCAAAGAGTGTCGGGAAAACCGCAGATGGACGACAACTTTAATATAAGTATTGTTAGGGCTCTAACCAAATACCTACCTATCGTAAATTAAATACTGAGAGAAGTGATTCAATTGTAATTAAGAAGAGTTCTAGAAGCTTCAATCACATGATCATAAGAATGAGATCCCATTAACAAAACAAAGAAAAAAAAGTGAATATAAACATAATAGTAAGAACATAGATAAACATAGAAACCTCAGCCTAACAGCGGGTGAAGTAGTGCTTCATTTCCAATTACTACATAATACGGGTTCAAAGGTAAATTGTGGCGGAGTGAGGTCGCGTGACAGGTGTCCTGTGTGACGAGGGTCCCTCTCAGGCTGCGAACATAGGCCTTAATCACTGCTGCTATTAACTTACTCGATGTTATGAAAATTTTACAACAATTGTTATTACTAGGATTATTGATTCTGAATGGTGTTTGGACGTGTCAATTTTAATGTGGAGTCTTGAAGCAGTTTAGTTTTTTGATGTCTAACAAACATAGGGGTGAAAATCTTTCTTGTGAAGGTCAGATTCAATAACGTTACGTGCTTCTCGTGGAAATCGCAAGAATATTAAATTCGCGGTATTATAACAAGGGTTATGTGTAGGCACCTAAGCAAACGTACACTGTCTTTACTTTAGCGAATTGCGATCAACAAACCATGTTTACCTTTGAGTTTATATTCCCGTTATACAGCCAACCTTAACAGCATTATTCAGCGCTATAAATAGCTAGTGTCAACGTGTGGTTTAGATAAATCAACCCAGTATCTAATACAAGACACATTGACACAATAAATGACGCGAGATAAGTGTTAATGAACGCTCCTCTAGACCTCTAGTCTAAATAACTCTAACTAGGTAAACTAGTTTGGTAAATAGTAAATAATATAATATCGATAACTAGCAGAGCTGTTGAGCGTGCTCTCGACATTTTCCTTGGAATTGGTCCAACACTACGGCTGGCATAAGGTGTGTAAAAACTTTAGTCTGGTTCGTTGTATGCCAACATATTTATTTGTGTATGAACGTCACGATGAAATGGTACTGTAATGGAGTGATTTATACATAGGTTAATCACTGGGTGTGACCAGTGAGATAAGCTTTGAATGAGTCATTAGTTCTGTATCTGATCTAGACAGCTCAAATCATTCGCAACAAAGTTTAATTTAAATCGTGAAATGTGAATTAGATAATTACTTTATCTAAATATATCTCAAATTAAATGCGTGTACCAGATATTATAATTGTTGACTTAAAATAAACAATTCGAAATGAACCAAATCCGCAAGACAAGATAATAATGTTTCTAAACAAAATGTAGACTAGTTTTAGATAGCTAGGTTCAATTAAGGTTTAAATTATTTACGACTTGCACAGTCGGCCTAGTTACTGGTAGAATTAGCAAAATCATAGGACACAGCGTAATTGAAGGGTTGAATGTTCTATCGATTGATTTGTGCAAGAAATGTGACCTAATGGGAACTGCTGGTTTACCTAACGTGCCTTTTATTCTTACTACATATGTATATTCTCCGCATTATCACTTGTGAAACTCTTTTTAATCAACAGTTAAAATGTTAACCAATTTTAAACGTAAAAAATCGTTTTGCAGTTTACTCTTTTGAATTAGATGGCATATTTGAGGTTTAATTTTTTTTTTAATATTATTGAAACAACCGACAATTACCAGTGTCGTTGACTACAATTACACTTTTTGCCTTGGACTCAGTCCAGGCAAGAAAAAAAGTAATTTTAGTGTTGAAAACCTTTTAACTTTTACTGGCTTCGTCAATAAAAGTAATATATACGATCTTATATAAACACATACACATATTATATTACATTTGGCACAATGTCGTGTAAGAGAGCGACGGCCGGCGCAGGTTCAAGGCTGCGCGGGCGCATTGTTGTGTGACAGCTAGACGAGAGCGCACAAACACTCAAGCTGAATGCCGCCGACAGTTCTTTTTAAATAAAACATGGCAAAAATTTAACTTTATTCAGTTCTCAGAACTGCCGTGGTAGACTTTGTGTTGCCGACTACGTGTGCAATTTATATTGTACGAATAAAAACTTAAACAGGCAATTCATTGCAAAATGGGTTCTTACGAGCAATTTCAACTACAGCTATCTAAATGAATGTCAGAAACTGTATCTGTGTAAATGGAGTATAAATGCAAGTTAGGTAGTGGAGTAATGTGGTTCAATAATATTAGTGGTTTATGTAATGTTCGGCATTAGTGCGCGCCCGCCAGCTGCGGCGGCATGCGGCACAAGGCCGCGCCCGCAGACGGCCCGGAGCCTGGCACCACGCACCCACATCTACAACCTATTACGTAAACTGGATAAATAATCACACTCCGCGATTACCGCCAAACACCTACACTCGTTAATATTACTTTATAATGATAAACTGTTATTGTTAACACGAAATAGATTCCAACACTTTACTAACAAGATCTTAGACGATAGTTTTAATAGTGATTGATGCATCCACAATCTGCATTTATGAGACCGTTTTGTTCCCAGTTCAGCTAGTATCCGTTAGCTAAATAGTAGCCACTGTGGGTACAACGTACACTCAAGTTGAGTCATAAATCTAATACCACGTTTACGGCAAATAGATCGGTAATAAAGTTGTCTCAGTAAATTGCTGGTTTAGTTTAGAACGACTGGCCGATCAATCATTTGTGAATGTATAAGTGGTAGTAAAAAGTTGTATTGCTATGAAAACAACTGGTAACAAATTGATACTACTTCAACGGCTGTGATGTGTCTTAAAATAAAAACGTCTTCAGGCTGTTTCTCTGGAGCCGTCTATCACTGTTTTTTATTGAACGACCGACACTTGTATTTTGAATGTTTTTATTTTACACGTGCAAGATGAAAATGTTTTTACAATGGTGACGAACTGAATCGTATACAGAGGTGTGATGCTGTGAAAAAGTGACAGCCGTCTCCGGTACACCAGTCGGTGCAAATTAACAAGTATGGCTGTCACAAAAAACCCTGTGCAGAATAAGATTTAATAAGGTAGACATACCTGTGTGTGTATATCTTAATTGGGAAAGTGATTACAATATTCTTGCCTATTTTATTTACACGTGGGCTGTGATAGGTCTTCACAATCTGTTGACATTTTCACCCGTGTTCAGCGTGGGCAAAACAACCTCTTAGGTACATAGTTTCCACTCATGAATATTCCGCCCAATTGTCTAAAATGCAATAAAATTAAAATTTAACGTCAACAGCATCCGCCATTAATTCTTTTTACGAGTATTTGATGATGTCTTGTCGCGTACCTATCTTAATTTCTTAACCTACAAGATTAAGCGGCACAGGTGTGTCGATAACTTGGCAATAAAAATAACACATTCGTGACTAATAACAAACTAGTCTAGATTTTTTTAGAAAAACTGTTATATTTTATGACTTACAAATTCTTATTTCCGAAGCAGTAAACATGAGAATGTCAATTAACTAAATTGGTTTCGATACGATATGCAAATTAGGTGCAAGGATCTAAAAGTATACCGGTTGTTTGGTTTTAATGAATGAGATCTATAACTTGATTTACAAGCCTGTTTATCGTGCAAAATCATTAATGAATACGAATGCATGTACTAGCTAATTCATAATAATTAACTTCGCAAAAAATAACTTTGCAATATCTACAGCACACGAGTAATTATGTTTAAACAAAAGTGTAAATGTGTTTTCAGAACAAGCAAAAACAAAACGTTAAAGAGAGTTAATCCAAACACAAGGTAGTTGCGAAGTACTACCGCAAACGAAAGCCCTTCACCAAAGTACAGTACAAATTGTATGGTGCGAGAACTTTATCCCCTAATGTTTGTACACCGTCCAGTTAATGATAGTGTGAAGAGCAAAGAGCGGCAACACCCAGAAATAACGATAAATAAATATGGTGCTCATTAAATGTGAAAACACTTACTACTGCTCCCTTGTGGACTTTTCCGGGCTAGATATAAAGTAATTTCATTTTTATGGACCACTATAATTTTTCGTTAGCGCGAAAAAAATACTAAAAAGTGTGATGAGCACACAGTTTTTAAAAAGAGAACGTGGAGCGCTTTATTTTTTTATTTGGAACCTGACATTTCTTTTCGGCCAGTATTTTTTAAATGTTAGATTTTGCATTTGAATAAAACCTCATTTGTAATTGTTTATTTTTGTTTTTTTTTTAATATTTTTGGAGAATGTTTTGTAATTTGAGGCGCGTTAGTAGGAATAACTAGCTATAGTAGTAATCAGTAGTAGATTGGTAAGTGGCGTGTGTTAACTCTCTCAGCGGGAATGGTAAATATCAACACGGTGGTGTTAACCGGTGCAAGCGAGCGAGTATTTGTGCACTGTAATAATATTTCGTTTACTACTAATTTTAACTAAGAACAACATTACTAAACGTTTGTTGAATAGTTACCCGTCAGAATTTAAATATGCATTTAAGTTCATATTTCAATGTTTATACATTTGGTTCTAGTTTTAGAGATTTTCATATATATTGAATTTACCTTTACACATTGTGAACTCTAAGCACGCAATAAAATTATTCTAGAGAATTCTATAGCATAGATGCGCGAAAATTAATAATCCTATGATACATAGACAAGATTATCGGAATAAGAAGAGCACGCACGACGCTATGTCATGCCTCTCATTCATATGCAATCCGCGATCTCAATATTACTGAGCTCAAAAATATTGACAACTCACCTATGTTTATTATTATTCGGCTTTTCTTATCTATTTATGGCATAAGCCTTAATTTATGTTGTTAAGCTCAAATAACGCTATCAGAAATTGAATTATAAGGTGATAAGTTTATGGTTTACCTCAATTTTATCTTAATCTTACGCAATGAATGCCCACGTCCTAAAAATTTAAGTGTAAACTGTATAATATTAAGTTAACGTTTAATTAATTTAAAGCATTCATAAATATTTAAAACTACGGAAAATCTTTGTTTCATCGAATTGCAATGAGGGTTTTCTAAAATGGCGTCCACGAGGTGGCAGCACCGAGTCGTCAGGTCCAGGTAACTGTCAAAGTGCTTATCTTTACTATGAGTAGTGAACGATTTTAGTGTTTTTTATTTTATAATTAAAGCACTGCATTATTGTTTTACTATTGCGGTTGAGTAAATAAAAACAACTAAGTAAATCTTATTGTGTTAACAAATTTTTCAACAAGCTTTTCCTTAGTACCAGTGACTTTTGCACCTTCTCTCTTAGCTCAATTTTTAGTTCGGAAACCTTATTCTGACCGTAGTCCATAATAAAATCAATAACACTTCCAATATAACAGAATTTCAATAAACAATAAGTTCGGACCCTACAATTCCATACTATTTGACAGCTGTTTGGACCAGACGCATACGTGGCGCCACCTTGTGGCAGAAAAAATTGAGAAGACCCTCATTGAACCTTCTGTACATTTACATACAATAGATAAAATTAATTTTATTTTGCAAAATACTCAATTATTGTTAAACGAAACAATATTAATTTCTTTCTGCAATATTAATGAACACAATGTTTATTTTGTTCAAAATTAAATTCTCATCTACTTGGCTATAATTTCGAAGGTTAATTTTATTCAATTTATGTTGAATTGCTACTAAACTTCTTTACTCCAACCTTTTTATCGCCAGTCTAGGCGTACTTTGGCGGTAATTATTTTTTCTTCTAAGTACTTAATTAGCGTCTGGCCATCAACCAAATGAACGGGGATAACATATAAATACTGAAATCTACATAGAAAAGGTTTCAAGCATGCAATTCTCACGATTAAAAGCCACTAGCTATCACAGAACAAGTTCTCATAATTCAGAAATATTACCAAGAAATACAAAAGTCAAGGTTAAGAATTACCATAGAAAAGTTAATTATCATCGTTTTATCGGAGCTTGCATGCTTTTCCACTCTAACCACCCATTGCGAAATCATTATACCGCATTATAACTACTGCAACACTGAATAACACACGTTACTAATTGAAATACCTTTTCGAACCTTATTTTGTTGCCCAAAAGGACTATAATCCTTTGAAAGTGTAGTCAGTTAGTTTAATTGGCATTGGCTGCCGCAAGGAATATTTTAAAATGCAAACCGTTCTATCGACAATTAAAGGTAGCTAATCCTCATCGTTTAAATACTATTGGAAGGATAAATTATTACACAACACATTTGAATAGTAGTTATTTCTTACCTGGCAACATCACTTTGTGTGCCAAAGAATAAATTGTACGCGAAGGTCTCAGTCGGTTCATACATTCATAGTCACGAATCGTAATTTGTTTTATATTTAGATACGAAGCTTTTCACAATTGAATTCCTTCACTGATTTACTAGGCAAAGGAAAAGAGAAACGTAGCTACAAATAAATAATGTCCTTACTTTTCATTCTACCCAAATTGTACGAGTTTTCTGAGTGCTTTCCATTCAGTCAAGTGTTTCTAGAATAAAACCCTTTTTTCTTGGAATTGTTACGATTCCACGGCTCCTTTTTCCCGACTGCCAAAAAAGGTTATTGGATTCGTATCTTTTTCGAATCATAATGATATTGTAGAATTCATCCGCTTAGATACAAAAGTATGTTAAGAAATATTCTTGAGTGTGTACCTCTTTTCTGGCTACTGAAAGAACAAAATAAATAAAATGGAAATTCTGGAGGCCGCGTTTTCTAGAAAGGACCCGTAGTTTCATAACCACAAATAATGTTCAGTATAACAATTAACTTGACCCTCCATTTTAAGTAGCTACAACATAGAATAGGTAATGTTTACTCCTCAAACAAGCTCAAACTTAATGACATCAACATAACTAGCTTACTTTACGACTAGATTACGAGCTCTGTGTTATAAATTATACCTTTACTCGTATGCAAATCGTAATGGCGGTAAGCTTATGGCACATAACACCACGTAGAGCGGTGTGGCAAGGCTGAAATAGCATAGACAATGATATAGGCGACGCTGACACGCGAGGCACTATCTGTTACCGAGTTCCTTTTTTGAAACAAAAGAGAAGTAAAAGTTCTTAATTCAAAAAGTAAGGAGGTTGTCTAGAGACTAGGTTGTATATTATCTGTCAATTTTGCTAACTTGTCAAAAGTGGAAGATATGCAATAAATAAACGCTGCGACCCAAGAGATTCAAGTTTTGACGGCACTAAGCTGTCGTAAAAGTACAAGTTCTTTGAAAAATACGGTTTCAATTTCTACAACATTTTCTATCGTTGCTATTTAAACGTTTAGGTATAACATTTCGCATTAAGCCAAATAAAAAGCGAGAATTAATTAAACATGCAAAGAGCGATCGCCTCTATTTACTTTTCAGACTATAAACACGTCGGTACAAATGTTTACGTTTTAACAAATTTCATGTAATATGGGCAACTGTACAAACGAACGGCTCCGGCCTCTAAAATAAGCACAATATGTGATTGTGGCGTCTACCCGTGTTGACCACCCCTGGCGTGTGTACTTTCGCGCGTTTACCCCGAAGTGGCCGCTTTGTGCTTCTAAATAATACTGATTTTAATTAAACCGTCCATTGGGAGTTATTTTCAGCCGTGTACTGTCATGTACCTACTTAGTTTTTGCAAGAGGATTCGTTGGTCTTCGATAGATACAGTAGATTGCGTATTCACAACAATGTACTCCTATGATAATAGGACATGCTAATATAGGTTATCCGAAAAAATCGTCCATCTGAAACTGTGTAAGCAGTAGAAATTACACTGTCATTTTTATCACCGATACATTTTTAAGTGTAGTCATCAGAATAGTCCAGGTACCTAACAAGGCCATTATGAAGTAGCCACACAGTATGCACGGTAGTTACTGGGGCCAGTCACCTAAACTACGCACAATACTATATATCAAAATGGCGGGCCCTCGCACGTTACGTCCGTTGAGTACGTTCCTATAACGTAGCGTCTAGACGTCCTCGATCGGGGTGACCCTGTATTTTGTCTATGGCCGATAAAGGAAATTTGACGAAGCAGAGGCTGGTAAATTGACATTTGATTTTCAAAGTCCGGGAACAGCCTAACAAGACCGTTATGAAGTACCCGCATGGCAGGTACCTAGGTACCGGGGCCAGTCACCTAAACTACGCACAATACGATATGTCACAATGGCGGACGCGCCCTCGCACGTTACGTACGTTCCTATATACGCGTCTAGACGTCCCCAATCAGGGTGACCCTGTATTTTGTCTATGGCCGATAGGTTTGACAGGACAGGAGAGAGCGATTTTTTTTTATAGAGATGTTCTTGGTAGCTGCCTAGTTGAAGTCTATGAATGAGTCATTCGTCCAGTAGTGAGAAAGTAGAAAAGAAAACCTTTTTTAAATCCTAAAAGTTATGTTTAGTTAGTAGGTACTAGGAGTTGTTTAAAACCCAGTTGAAGTAGAAAATGGATTAATTATCAACAGGATCAACAACAATTACTATTGCAAATTCAAACAGTTCTAATTGAAATAATTTAGGATTACAGAGCTGAAATATTCTTTCAATAATGTTTAGTGTTTCAGCTCAGTAATTAGCTAAATGAACTCCTAAATACGATACTTATGCTAAATGTTATTTAACAAAAATGAAAATAGCTGATTATATATCATTCATATAAATCCGCATTGATTGCAACCGATACTAAATACAAATATTTGATAATTGTTAAACATACATAAGTTAAATCGGAATCGGTAATTATCCTGTATTTATTCAATAGTTAGAAATTGTAAGCACTAATTAGAAAATGAATGAGCTAATCACTTAAACCTTGACGTTATTTTAAACTGTCCCTGAGAATACGTGAAAAATCATTTAGAATAATGGCTTACAACTTCGTAAATATAAGACACGAAAAGGGCATTTTATAGGGCCAGACTTCTCCTCACTCGTAACGATTACAACTTTAATTGAGATCATTATAGCCGTTCAAATAAATACCAAATCATTCATTCGATAAAAAAAAACAATGAACTCATTCACTTAACAGAATAACGTTAGTAGATAATTCCATGAATCCGGAATATAAAAGCTGGAATTCCGAACAAATCCTAATCTTTGGCCGAATAACTTACAAACAGAGTCGTGGACTTTTTGTCACAATCGGTAACACGATCCGATTCACAAATCACTGCGGGCTACGTTCGAACTCCAACGTAGAACGGAACGTAAGTGATTGTAAACTATCCTTTATAGTGGAATCTGGGTTGTTGTAGGATACACTGAGGGTAGGGAACCAAAATAGAGACGTATTTCGTTTGTATTTGACTTGGATAACAGAGAACATTTAGGTATAGAGGTAGAAACTCTTATGGTGAGATTCTACCAAAATTAACAATAGGTCGATGGCGTCGCGAGTTCATTCCTAATAGGTGTAGTCGGACAAAGGTTGCAATTTTGCGGACATTTACACGCCACATAGCCAGTGCTACACATCGGTGGAATCACACCTTCAAAATACTAGCAAGCCGCAAAAATAGGAGTAATGAACACAAAGCACTCATTCGTCTTCAAGTCCATGACCACCAGCCGGCTGAACTGAAGACAGAATTCGCCAAAGGCAATGCATTAATGACCATCAATATTCTATTATTATGACGGCAATATTTATAGAGAACTTTATGAGTCACGAATCAATTTAAACTTTTACTTGCAAAAGCACTAATCTGAGTGTAGTATCTGTCTTACTACTAACCCATATGAATAACTAGTTAAAAACCTTAATTAGAGGTCTAACATATTCGGACATGTAGGCCCATTAGGTACGTACATGGGTGTATTAAGTGCACAGCAATTAGGATTAAGACTAGTTTAGATCACTGGATAAGACAGTACACTACTAGTTCTAGCTATATTTTATTACGCTTCGCTAACTACGACCAGTGGAATCAGACCCGTGTTCTTTAAGCTACGTCTCCGTCTTACGGGTCAATGCAAGTTGGTCGTCTACTCGATTGGTCACATATGTGTTTCGGTATGTAGGAACACTCGAATAGTTATGTAAAACCGTTTGGAAGTGACATTAGCATTTAGCATTAGCGTCGAGGGCCTCTGCCAAACTGCGATTATCGCGAATGTTGCTACGTTTAATTTTAACTAGAGCATTAGTATTCCTGTATGTAGCGGTATAAATTTGCGGTTATAACTGTTATGACTTTCCTTATCTAGTGATGTGGGAGAAGAATTTTAGATAAATATTGAAATAGCGTATGAATAATTTAGTCGATTGGTAACCATATTAGTATTCAACACATGAATGAAATTACCGTTGTCTATGACAGCAGCCACTGAATAAAACCTTTAATTCAACCCATTTTCAAAAATGGAATCGGCAAATCTTCTATAATAGAGCAAAGATAAAAAGGAATTTGAAAATTGAAACGTTCCGAAATTAAACGACAATCGGAGCGTGCCATTTCAAAACCGAAACTGTGCCAACCAAAACCATTTTCGCAAATCAACGTCATAAAAACATACTAAACAGCTAAGGACCCTAAAGTTTTATGATTACCAGCTAAACATGCACTGCAAGCCATTCTTAGACAATATCAGGACGATCAAGACAATAAAACATCGGAAAACTAAACACGCGAACCAAATACATACAGTGTAATTTCAAACGACTGTTATTTGCATTGCATTATAATCTTTATTGTTATAAGCAGACGGTTGTTTATTGCGTGATGGGTAAATGCAATGGTGTAGCATGGTGTTGCCGTGCGGGCTGATGATAAGCGATCTGGTTACGATCGCATTACGTATCGGAAGTAAGGGGTTGGTTGAAACAGGTTTGACGTCACAATGACAGGCAGAAAGCGATAAAAATGGCGGCGAAAATAAAAATTGGAGACAAACTCGGGGCCCTGTACCAAGATATATCCGAAAATTATTATAATTTCGTTCGCTTAGAACTGGAATTCCGAAATTAGGAATGTATCCATGTACCTATTGATTGACAACTTTAAGCCGTATGCTCAAAACTTTGAAACTGACAATGATGTTATCATGCGATATGAAACCTCAGCCTTATAGCTTTTAGCCATCCTCAATAAAAGAGCTATCTCGCTCTTCAATAATTTCGGAAATCAGCCACAGAAAAGCGCGTTCATACAAAACAAACATACTATTCACCATCATAATATTAGCAATATAATACACAAAATACTATCTACCACAATTATTATGAAGCAAATAATAAATTCCGAGTACAAAACATGGTAAAGCGTAACACAGAAACAGGTGTCAAGTGACACGAGTGTCGTATAACCCTTTAATGCGTTCCCCGTCGCACACTGCAGGCCACGGGTTAAGTTACGCTAACCGTGCGGGTAAATATTGTATAGCCTTCAGGGGTCTACACACCAAAGCCGCTGACCCGGCGGCACAGCCCGGCGGCACGACAGCCGCGGCATGTGGTGTTCTAGTAATTGTCAAATACTCTATGAAAGCCGGCGGCATGATTGTACAAAATACGGCCGGCGGGTTGGGCCGCCGGGCTGTGCCGCCGGCATCAGCGGCTTTGGTGTGGAGACACCTTTCGAGATTAAAAGGAAAAATTATAAAGTTTAAATGGTTTAAACCAATAAATATTGCGAGCGTTTTTTCGTATTCTAAGACGACTCCATATGTCTGATATTTCTGAACCCAAAATATGGTTTCCTTTTTAATGAATCAATTATCCTTGTTGGCTGTGGTTGGCTACCGAATCTTACCGAAAAGCTTCAAAAATCACCAAGATAGTCAAAGATTTAATACAAAACAAAAGAAAAACGAATGCTGGAAAAACAGAGACTTACCCACTGTTTCAAAAAGGAATACATACCACAAAAAATATTCATAAAATCATAACAATTATCTACAAAACAATGCACTAACAACATTAATGAATGCAGTTAGTTTTAACCTGTATCTACTGTAACGTCGAGCTTGCGGTCATGATACTTAGCCCGGAAAGCTCAAATTGCACGATCGATGTTAAGCAGGTTAAATTGCCGTGAAACCCGCAGCCAATTATTAGCTATGAGCTAGCTAAATACATATTAAAGCTTGAAAGAGTGGGTATTTTGTTCAGTTTTGTTAACGTAAGATGATGATTACCTACTCCTTAACTTTTTGTTCCCAATTTCTCAATATTACAACATATTTGTTTCAGAACATCATATCATACCTACTCAAGGAAATAAAAAGGAACACAAGAAAAAAGAAATAAACAAAAGACATCCGATAGCTACTTGAATTCCAATTCGACTTCACACCTTCAACAAAGTATTAAATAACAGTCATGAAACACAAAACATAAAGGCAAAAGACAAGAGACAAAGAACAACAAAAAATGTACAACAAAATGTAAGGGAAATGTCGCGTTCAGATATTGGAATATCAAGTCCGCAAGATGAGAAACGTGTTAGCTGCGACGTCCGTACAATGTTCAGACGCTGCACAAACAACGCTTTTAATAACATGGAAAATATCATCTGCCTAGCCTTTTCCCAGCATGCAAAAATTGCAAAATATGACGTAAATTCGCAGGAAGATCCGCGTACCGAAGCATATTGCATAAAAAAAGGACCAGACAGCTTTTAATTGGACTTCCCCAACCCCGCTGCCCGCTTCGAAAGCTGAATAGTGCAAAAGTTGAATATGTGCTATTCGAGGTTACATTTACACCGACCGATACATTTTTTTGTTTAATTTTTCGCTTACAAAAATTGGCAGACGTGTGCTCGACCAAACGCTTGTGTACTAATAGACACACAGTCAAAATTGCCTACAATTGCCCAAATATGAAATACAAAAACTTTACTATGATCTAATCAATAAATAATTAGCATTCCACAACTATACGAAATACAATTTTAATGAACAACCAACCGGGAAACCAATGCTGGTAATTTTCATTTAGTTGAGCGGCAACTTTGTCCAACTTTCTGTGTGCTACTAAAAGTTGAATATCACGGCAGTGGGCGTCATATTATCCGGACTATTGTACGATGTAGAAGGACTTATGAATATTATATTAGCGTGTAGTACGGTATACAGATCATATTTACACAGGATTATGTAAATTAAAAAGATCTGCGGGAGAAATGTTGGTATTCGAAGAAATGAGGTGTGACTCTTTTGCATTAGGTGTTAGTGAAAGACCAACCAGCAATGGGATCAAATAGTGATACTGGTTTGTAAGATGCTGAAATATATAATTTTAGAAATATTAATGGTCTTAAGTGAATCACGTTATCCCTTTCACAACCATGTTCCCCTTTAAGATTCATACTGAATACATTTATTGTAAGCAAGTCGAGGTTGCTATATGAAAATGGATGTCGGCAACAAGACGGCTCGTTATTATATTGACAGGCAATCGGGGAAGTGCCCCGTAATAGCTTACGTGATCGTTATCGTAATACACCTTATATACCCGTGTAATCTTCATCGCGGATTATATAGCCAATAAGTGTATAAAACTCCCTACTTTCTTCAAACATTACCTGGTATGTATACTAGTAAGCGTATTTCAAATCTTCTCTTTGCAAAATCACGCCAATTTTAATAAACAAAAGATGGTCGATATGCTTGTTCCTCTCATTTAAACACCCCGTATAAAAAACTTTCTTCGATTATCTACCCACAATTTGCCAGTACTAAACTTTATTGAACCTACTCATCCGATCATACTTCCACAAATGATTAAAAGTTTTAGCATCTAGTTCCAAAAACAAAAACACATCTGCAAATATTCACTTATAATACCACAAGAGCTTCAAAATTATCGGGTATTTTCCGATAGGTTCGTTGCAAACAAATGAAGCAGTCAAGTTTTTCAGGTTAAAAAATAACGAGCGCGAAGCGCGAGTGATTTTTCCTGAAAAACTTGACGACTTTATTTGTTTGCAGGGAACCTTGAGGGAAATGCCAGATAATTTTGAAGCTCGTGTATTCGAGGATTATTTTTCCGTCCCAAATGTCGGCCACAACCTGTCAGTTTGACGTAGCAACGACCAGAGAAAATATTCAAAAAAAATTATCAGTATAATACCATGTAGGTTGCACCACGTGACGTCGAATGGTGCAATTCTATTGGTCGATATTTGGGTCGGAAAAATAATCATAGGTATTCACTTAACAAGGAAAGGAAATCAAAGGCGAATAGGAAATTCTGCGACAGGCCCTCTGTGCCGAAATTCTAAACATTTTTGCTCTCTGCCTGTGACAAGAGATTTAATTAAATTCTCTATACGAAGAGCGAGGCCAAATGATCTTATTCAAATGGAAATCTTTGCTCTAACGAAACGTCGCTGATGGTAATACTTCCTCACCTGTTTTCTTGTTGGAAATGAGAAACAAATGATGGGTAAACAGCATTTTGCATAATTTTAACTTGTTTTCACGGAGTTCAAAATATACTTTTAAATAAATTCCTATATTTTACGGTAATATCTAATGTATTGCATTTAGAACAATGCAAACAGTAGTAAAAGTAAAATAGCGAACTTCTGCGATATTTCACAACACTACAGACCATGTATTCTCATAATTTTTAAGTAATCTATAAAATGAGTACACTATATTTGTCACTTTCATAAAAGTAATAAAAGCTTCAATGACAAAGACTTCAAAAACATTCTTCGACCTTTTTCATCACATCAATAAAGTACTTATTAAAGCTTATTAATAATGTAACATTTTTATATCCAGATACGATAATTTTAAGCTAATTATATTCTAGGCAGAATTAAGAGGATTATAAGGCTCTGTCGTAAGTCTGAAGTGGTGATATATTTTTAATAATTTCGTTATTAAGACTTATAAAGGTGGGACTGACTTTAATCTAGGTACTTTAGTTAAGCTTAGAGGAATTACTGCTAATGTAATGGATTTATTCCGAGATATTCTCGAAAAAAATATTAGCTATCTAAATTGGGAATTTAGCTCCAAAGTTGATAAACTAAAATAACTAAATAGGTATAAAACTTTTTAATGATTAAGATCACATACACAGACTTTTGAAAGTTGTCATCTATACCTAGCTATATGTATGTACATATATCTGTCTACACGTCCCTGGAATACATATTTATTATTTTTTCTAAGAAAATTAATGATACAGATAATTTTCTTATCATTCAGTAGAATCTACAGGATAATCGACCATGTTTATCCTATAAGAAATCTTTATCCGATTTCGAGACAAAACAAAAAAAAACAACCTCGAATATCTGTATTTCTATCTTGTATTATTTCATTGGATTACTAAGAAAGGCTAATATAACAAAAAATATAAGGCTAAATAAGTGAACAAAATATTTCAAGCGCCTATTTCTTCCATATAAAATAAAATAGATATAAGCGACAACGGATAGTTCTGCTCAGGACACGACGAGACAAAGAGGCGCTATCGAACGAGTCTACAAGCGTAAGTACATAAGTCTATATGTACACGGAACGAGAGCCTAGCTTTATTATTTACTGCTGGCGTTGGAAAATAAGGGATTTTCCTATGTATTAAAATCGCTTGATGTTGAATACTTAATGTTGTTATGAACTATAATTGTAACTTGAACTTAACACAGAAATAATGAATACTCATGAAAAATTGTATTCTACGCCATCGATCGTAGCGGCCTACGAGGATGCTACGGGCTACGGTGCTACGGCATTACTTGTAGCGTAGAGGCGTACGAATGATGTTTGTCATTGTAATGACTGTGTTAGATTTGAGATATTATCATCTTATAATATTGGTTTATCTTATGGTATGTATCGCCTTCTTAAACAATTAGATATTCATATCTTAATAAGATTTTAGTAACTAAAATCGATGCATATTAACTTTTTCATTTAAAAAAATCCTAATCAAAAACCGACTTTACCACCCCAATATAAAGTACAAAATCACATGAGCCCACCTGAAACTAATAAAACAAAATCGCTACACCGTGTCTCACAACATAATGAGTGAACAATCTTAATTGGCACACTACAAAAATGTCTTAAGCGACATAAATAACATTCCATATACGGTTCACACCTGTCGCGAACGTTCCCGGGGTCCCGGGATCGTGGAATCCCGGAGTCCGGGATACCTACTGCGCCTTTCTTCCAGCGATGCCTTTAATTACACCACTTAAGGCCTCTTAATTAAATCCCTGGGTGACACGTATATTCGTTCGCAGGATTTATCGGACCGTTTTAAGTGAAATTTTGTTAAGTGACACTTAAATAGGTCGGGTATTATGGATGCTTGTGTGCGAATGCGGGATTATTTGTGTTAAGGTTTCTTGAGAAATGTTGAAGTACATGATTTTAATATTTATAGTAATGAATCACGTGTGATGAAAAGTTCGTGGACAACTATTGCCTTAGTAATATTGATAATTTTGACCGAATAGTACTGAATATCGCTGAATAAATAACATAGACAGTCGCATTCATATTCCTCTGATAGAGAAAATAGCTGTTTTTCCGAAGCCTACGTCACAAGATACATCCATACTTTAATAAGCCAATTTCAACATAATCTTTACCACAGTGCATGTTCAGCTACAGAACTATAATAATATAGTTAACTATCTTTGTTATAGCAGCCATAATAAATCATTGGAACTGCAGTGTTGCATGGAAACTGCCTTTATGCCTTTATAAAATAATACAAAGTAATGGCGCTTAGTAGACCGTGCTCAATAATTTAAATAATCTACAATCAGTAACTGTTGTGTAGCATGCAAATCATCACTTACTCTGAACTTGACACGTTACTCACAGATGCCTCTTAAGTAGTGTGTTATTTTACTCCAAAATTACCTGGAAGAAGAGTAGGGGCTAATTAATAAAAACGTCCTTCAGAATGATATAAAACATCTTACTTTAGAACACATAGCTACGAATATAATATTATGTTATATATACTCGAATTTTATAAATAAATTATCCATAGGTCTATATCGGAGAATAGACGAAAGCATTTGTTTTTTCGCACACACCGTTTTTCATACAACTAATGATGCGAAATGCGAAAAAACAAATGCTTTCGTCTATTCTCCGATATAGACTTTTGGGACGAATATCTGTCACGACAACAGGTCAAACGTAGAAATGAGAATTAAGACATCATTAGGTACAGAGAGTATTCAAAAAAGGTGGAACTGTCCGAATTACCATTTGCCAAATCTTGGGAAGTTTACTGTAGATAATAAAGTATGAAGCTTTTAAAAAAATAAAAGCTCAAACATCAAATCAATCATCAAAGTGGTGACGTACAAATGCGTCGTGGAGCAGACAGTTTGGCGTGGCGCGCCGAACACGCCGCTCAATTCTAAATTGGTCGAGTTATATGCGTTCGCGCCGACGACCACGACGCATGCGAAATTAGCGTCAGAGCACGCCCCGTGTCGTTACCCCGCCGCGCACACATTAAATTATTTCGAGAACGTTTGCACATGCTGCTTACACGTTATAACTTATACTTAACATGAGCAACGTGATTGCCGCACAATTAGCGCGAATGTATTAACTTAAGACTTGAGGACCGGCCAAAGTGAGGTTGTAACGTGCGATATATGACAGCTCACTTTGCTCGCGCCAAAAAAGTCAAACGGGTTTTAAAAAGCTTTCAGAGAATTAAAAGTTTCTCCGAATTTTGGTAGGAAATTAACAGAAAGTACGATATTAAAATAAATGATCTCATTTGGTGTTGCGTTGTATAAAAAAATGTTACAAATCGAACTACTATGACTAATTTTATTTTCTCGAGGGCCCAATTTAGTAAAATCATGCCTCAGGCTTAGAGTCTAGGCGAGTGATTCTTGCGTATTAGATGCCTGTATACTACACAATACAGCGTGGTATTAGCGTCACTTTGAGCACTCCTTTACCCAGCAGCTTGTTTTATGGCCGCGCCGCGCCGAGCTCTTATTGACAATGGAACGATAAATTTTAACATCGCTGCGGCAAACTTTCTATAATAAAACGCAACACGACAGTTATTGCTGTCATTTCACTGGATTTAACATTTGCTTCGTCTAATTGAGCGACGGACAATATAACCGATGTTTTAGTGCTCAGTACGGCGCATGGCAACCAGACGCCGCGGCATGTTCGATTCAAGGCGGAGTTTTTTGAACGTCGAACCGTGCAAAAAAGTCAACTAAGCGATACGAGGCACGCAGATTTGTAAAGGAACAACAAGATAGGAGCGCGGCCGAGCCGAGGAACGGGTTCCGTTCGTGAGAATGCACGCTAATGTATGCGGCATAAGAACACAATGCGCCCGCCGCGGCCGCACGAGCGCCGCACCCACACCCCGCTCACTAAATATGTGCTCGACATCATATACAACGGGGCAATTAAACGACAATAATAAAATCGCCAAGAAAAAGTCCGACAATGCAGTATTGTGCCGAGAAGTGATAACGATTAATACGGCTAAAATGACAGCTGCACGCGCGGCCCTGTCGCATGCAACAAGAGCTCGGTTCGTTAGAGCTACAGATTTAAAATAAAACTTCGCGGCGGGAACAAAAAGAAGAACCTGCGGTACGAAGTAGGCGCTTGACCTGCGCGCTGAAATGACATCATCGCGGAACGTGCCAAAGCTAAAACGATCCTCGCTAAATTGTAATAAGAATTAATTTAGCGCGACACGAAATTCGCTTCCAGCTTTTTACAATTGCCCGTTCCGGCTGCACTGACGTTTTATTTCAATTGTCTCTGCGGGTGGATTGCCCTATTTCGAGAGTGCATTCGCGAACAATTTTCGCCCAATCAAATCTAGTGCACTTGTGATTACCACAGGCCGACAGCGGCGCGACTGATTGTCAAGTGAAAATCATAATTGTTTCCGCCCGCAGCATAACTAACTTAGTTTTTATTGACAGTTCACTGCTGGTGTTAACGATGCAGTTTATCAGTAATTATCATTGAACAGTACCTACAAAAGTTATGCAGACGTTCATTAAAAGCTCTTTATCTTTGCTCGTGATCAAGTAGATATCAAATTATAAAGCTCCGGCTGGTTTAATGAGCAGTAATCATGTTACAGTCAAGGGCTGTCGTTCGTTGATTGAGTTAAATTAGTTGTGATTGCGGATCAGGTTACGGTCGGCGGTCGCCGCAGACATCCGATTTTCTACTTAGTTGAGTTTTTGGTCGCAAGTGCAGCAGACACGCCGGTGCCACCCGACTAATAACACTTTACAGCGAGATTATGCAAAATAATACCCGAGTACAGTCGCCGACGACCGCAGAATCTCAATTTGTGAACTCAACATGTTTTCGTACGTGATTTGGAAGAGCGCCCGATACAGATTGAGGTTTTATTAACACTGAATAAAAAATGCGCAAACTTAGTCATCCTACTTAAACAGTTTATCGAATGGCCTTGTGCCTAAAAGTATAAAGAGCGATGAAAAGTTAAGTGTGCAGCGGCTCGTGCCAATAAGCTTCTCATCCTTTATTCATAAATAGTTCCTAGAAAAACCCACACCAAAATGGTCTTAGCACATCGACAGATTGAGGCAATTGGCATGTTTCGCAAACGATTGATTTATTGGCAGGCAAACGGTGCAGGTCGGTATAATTCACGTCAGGTACAATCGGGCGAAAACGCTGTTCAAACTTCGTGTAATCCTGACAAACTTCAGTCAGCAATAGCTCGCTGTCATCCATCACGGATCACGTCAAGTTCGGACCATAGATATAGAGAGAAAGCATTCGTCGAGCCAATTCCTATATCTGTCTTTCAGTTCTGTGGGCAGTATATATCTGACCAATTAAAATTGTACTCGCGGTTGAATACTGAGACCACTCAATTTTAAGAACTGCTCAGACATCATTATAGCTGACACACTAACATTTTTTTGTAAACTTTTAACATAAATTGTTGTTACAATAATACTTTTAAGTACTTCGTCTATCACACAGTTTTCTGACCAGTTTTACGTTACGTTACAGCTGCATATAGAATGCCCAGTACATCACGTCAGTTTCGGTTCGGTCTCGGAACAAACACGTCGGAGTCCACGTCACGATCAATATCACCCCGCCACTTTTTAACCCAAACCTTCAGTAATTAAACCTAAACAATGGCCCAACTTATCAGCGAACTCAGTTTTAAACGCAGTCATTACTATTTGTAATGAAAACGTAATATAAAGGCAGTTACAGATACAACGACATTGTTACTGCCGCTAGTCACGCGCCAATTAAATGGATAATTACGTGTTACTTGTTAATGTAGATCAAAAAATGTTCAGTTAATTGTATCCTTTACTTAAATAGTAGAACTTTTTAAACGATGGAAACGGAATATTTCACTTAAATTTTAAAACATAATTCAGGCACATTTTGATAGCTGTGCTAAGGAAACAAATTGTCAAACAAAGGAATTTCGCTGACGAAATATTGAAGCAGCGAGCCGTCCAGAACTAAAATCTCAAAATCCTATTAGAACTAAAACAGGAAACATTAGGAGTGGGCCGTTAACGAAGACTCTATTTCCATCTCAATACTGCAAATACCTTTCGTGTCTTGAGAAATTGCTTTAACACGGAACACTGGTCTTTGATACCATTGTCATAAACGTCATATTCGTTTAACAAGATCTCCTGAAATGGCGAAACATTGGTTCTTGAATAAGGTTGAACTAATCAGCCTGTTCAAGTGACCGGCGGTACATAAAATATTCAATGGCCGTCAGCGATGCTCTCTCCGTATTAATGCTAACGACGATATGCTAATTATTTGGAAATGACTACTATTATAAGCTTAGCTAAGTACGTCACATCACGACCAGGTTTTCTGCGAAGTTATGGCAAAATGTATACTCCTTATTCATAACTATTGTTACCGATTTTAAAGCTAAAGTTATCCCTAACATATTCATAGCGAAATAATCTCAAAACTTAAGTATTCTTCGTCACTCACTCACTCACAATTAAGGTATTCTTAAAACTATTTCAGTTCAGCAGTCTAAAACTATGTTCAATAATTTTGCAAGTCTTAATACTAATACAAAACGTATAAAACACAAATATCTGCAGAACACGTATCCGATATCCATTTCATATCGTAATGAATATATCAGACATTCAGTCGCATCTGGTTAGACTGAAACCCGAGGCCAATTTACTTGGAAACTTCTAGAATCATGTTGATTGGAATATACAAGTAACCGTCTAGAATTTCAGCACCGTTGCCATGGCAACCGCGCTGTGGGGTGTTGCAAATTCATTAGTGGTCACGTAAAAGCTCTTTCCGAGGAGGAAACGGTAAATCTTCTTAAAACTTCAACTGAATCTAGATTTAACTCCAGAAATGTACACTTAGTTATCTGTTTCGCGAATTGAAGGACTCTTCCACTAGCTTTGGTGAATTGGACTTCATTTTGTAATAATTTCATGCTAAAATTTAACTTTATAAAGCTCGCCCAACCAAGATCTATTCATAGTCCCCTGAACTACCTACGGTTGAAAATACGTCATATACGTCATGATTCATTCAACTAAAGCCTAAATATAACCTACAATCTTACCGTTCGATAAAACCTTCCCACTTACACAGGTATCATAGGAGCAATTATTCCATTCTACATTTAAAAAGAGTGGATAAAAGTCGTTATTATATTCTAGAAGGCAGGCATCGATTTTCAATTAAGTATCGTACGTATATATCTGTTCCGTCATTACCGTGGCGTCATTAACCCGGAGCTACCGTCATTCATATCAGCCTTTGTCTTTTAATGGAGGCGAATGAAAGACTTTCGTTAATGGTGAAGAGCCTTTTGTGTTAATTTGTACTGGTCTATAGGTTTGGATGGAATGTAGCGAGTGGAATCTGTGGTAGGCTGTTTTTAGGTAGAAATTCATCTTTGATTCTACCGTTACACTTAAGTATTATAAAAGACACGTGGATTAGGCAAGCTATTTACGAAAGTGCAGCAGAAAGAGAAAATTTATACATTATGGCATTTTTTTAATACTATCTTGAACCATCTTCTAAGCCTACTATAGGTGCACAAAAGATCGTTCAGGAACTACGACATACTTAATGTTTTCTAACTTATTAGCTTGCTACATAATCCTACACAGCTATCTAAGAAAGGAAGCTTTCAATATCTTATTTATCTATAGAAAAAATACGACAAATGGAAACAATAATTTCTCATCAAACCAACAAAGAATATTAAATCGGATTGCTACAAACAGCACAACATTGGAACACGAGTTTCTACGTTTAATCCCGCCTGCATTATTTATGAACGCATTCAATTAATATGCGCGTACTCGCAGGAACAATATTGATAATGCGCGAACATTATGCGAGCGGGGACTGGGTACTGGTCATAGTTTTGCAGGTATGATAATTATCAGTAGCTATGACTATAGTGTATCATAACTGCACGTGTATTCTCTTTTACGAATTTGAAATATTGTGGGTTAAAATTACGACTTCTTGTCCTTGTTTATACAAAAGCGTAACCCAAATTGGAAGGAGTTAAATACAGCTGTGCTAGTTACCCTCCCGTAAGCCAACCCTCATGGCACTCTTTGAAAAACCTAGTTTAAATCAAATCAAATATTTATTTGTTAGGGTTATGGTACATAGGGTATTTTATGTACGTACTAGTTTGGAGTTTCTCCAAAGTTCTATGTTTCTACATTTATTACAGCGAGAGGTATCACGCTGTATTCAACACTT
This sequence comes from Helicoverpa armigera, assembly GCF_030705265.1. NCBI lineage: Eukaryota > Metazoa > Arthropoda > Insecta > Lepidoptera > Noctuidae > Helicoverpa > Helicoverpa armigera. The sequence goes on along the minus strand of NC_087124.1, from coordinate 4,317,542 downwards.
CAAAAGCTATCAAAAGAAGAATTAGTACGTAAGTGTTCCCCGACTATCGAATTACGATATTATCTTTGACTGTACCTACATTAGATGAAGGAACAAATAAAGTCGGTACCAACGGAGAAAGCGACCTGGCAGGCGGCCAGGATGATGAGACAAACACGAGGATCAACTGTTTCTTCTGTCTTGTAGTCTTGGGGAAAGTCAGAATTGATGTGAAGTACACTGTATGTATACTTAGGAGGTTAATACGGTAAATGACATTTATTAAAGGTATATTGTTGCCAGGATAGAGGAAAAAGCGCTTTTCAATTTTAATATTTACGAAAGAAATATATGCTTTGTTTTTCCCAATTCATGGAAATTTCTGTTTTGACAAAAACATATTATTATTTTCCTGTAATTTTACAAAGCCTCTTAGATCAATATATACCATTAAACACAACAGGAAAATATATTGTGATTACAAAAATATAAAACAGACGTTTGACACGTGTTAAAGATTTATATTCAAATGTTCTAAACAAAAACCTTTGTTAATGTTTTTTTTTTGTAAAAACAACGGTATTGTTTATCGTCACATTTGATAATACACAATAATATATGAAACATTAGAGATTCAATTATTTTCCATTCTTAGTTTTCCCAAGACGCATGGCTGAATGAAAGCCAGCTAAGAGTCGGCGATCGGTGATTTTACAAACACGCCCCGTTCCGAGGTGTCGGCTTAATTGCCCTACTTTTACTATGAAACCTGTCGTTATATTAAATGTTACCTGTATTGAAAACGTTATTCTTCAAAAAATAGATTTTATTGGTAATGGTTCCCACTTTGATATTTCAATACTTATAACTCGTCTGCAAAATCTAGCAGTTTAACTGTTAAATTCTCAGTTAAATAAGGTTTAGTTTGAAATGTTGAATAGTCAGAAGTATGTCTAAAACAAGAGGATAAGGAAGCCTTAACAACTCAGCTCCTTGAGTTGTTCCGAAGATATATTGTCCCAACAAATGTGCTAATGGTGCAACTTGCTGTATTAACGCGATTAATGTCTGTTTTATAGCCTTCATATGTCTGACGGGGAGATTTAAGAAAATCTTTTGTCACATTGAGATGTAAGAACTTTTAAGATATAGACTTTTTATAATACTATTTTAGTTTTTATGTTCCTTCAATCAAATAATAGTAACCAGTAAATAAACAAATAATTTAGTTCCACTTTCAAACTGTACAGGTGTAAGACCAAAAAGGTTAGCAATCAACCGCTTCCAAAACCAGAATGTACACTCTATTCAACGATCTCTGAGCACCTTATATGAGCGCGGGAATAACACCCATTTTAGAGTTTATAGTACATTTAATGCTAGTTTTCACGGAAACCGTTTATACGCTTGCTGTCTTCAATAACGATACCATGCATGTCACTTAACAGCCATACACAATATTATATCCATTCTGTTTTTTTTGCTTACTAGAATCAGATAAGTATTTGACATTACTTGTATGGGGCTAATGTCAAAATTCTGTCTCTAGTAGGCATAACAACAGATAGATGTGATATTGGGAATGGCTGTTAAAGAAACCAACTACCTACGGAAAGTTTTTTTTTATATGCCAATTTTTTTTTCTAGGTTGCATGCATTCGTAAAATGCCTCCAGTATGCGTAATGGAATGAAATAGTCCAGTGCTTTGAGTAGTGAAGTGGTGCATGTTGACGTTATAAATAGTTAGTGGGCCATAGACAACTTGTGAACCGATGAGAACTTTGCCAAACTATGTTGAGTGCGCTCTATGCATGTTTTAGTTGGTTTTACACGCTCTCAGCCGAGTGGGCGGGTGTTGCGAACTAATTGATGCGTGAAAATAAACGGCGGATTTTAGGCTTTAGAACGGAAAATTTGGTAGCGTAATCATTAAAGGCAAATGCACCTTTCGAGAGTAAAAATTGCTCAGGTGAACAACACATAAGATGCGATTAATAAAAAACATATTAAAATGACAGCTACTCGAAAAATTCTTGCTAAAAATACATGACAATTGAGACTCGTTCTCCATATCCGTGTATATTTTTAAAACATGATTCGTTGTGTTCAAAATATGAGTCGTTGTCTGAAAAATTCATTCAACATTTTCTCCCACGTGGATGAGCAAGCGACTGAAAAAACGACACAAAAATTTCTTTGAAATGAATCCCAATGCGCTTCTGTTCCAATCTCCAGGAAACAAATGTATTTTCAAATAAGCTTTTTATTACTTTTGAAAACGTAACACAATGTGAATCAGTGTGTTATAAGTATCAACTTATCGTCTCGCAATATGACCAATGAAATGTAGATATACTCCTAGCTACTACTACTAGCTACTAGCTACAAGTAGTTTTGAATATCAAAACTACTTGTAGAAAGAGAAATCAGCGCGACGCATGTTTAACGACATTTTCTTGTAGGCGTATTTTCTTTACTATGCTTTGTCCAACTAATACAATAGGCACAGCCCACTGTTTGTAACAAGGTTTTATTGTTAGTTACAATTCGCATCACTAACTGATCTATATTATGTAAGTACATATTTCTCATGTCTTGTACGTACGTAGTGTAGTTGTGATATGACACCAGACAGAGAAGTATTCAAACGAAGATGTAATTCTTCGGTAACCCTAAATCAAAATTGGTGAAATGATAACAGGCGTGAAAAACACGAGTTATGCCCGATTCGTCATTTTAGTGATTTGGCATCTATAAAAAACGTGTCCCAGTTGGTCATTCAATAAAATATTTTATTTTGCTTAGTCCCAATTGGTCATCCGTACTTTATTTTGTAAAAAGTACTGTCAACAAGATAAGCTTTACAATATTGTAATATGTTTTTTTTTTATTTATTTTGGTTATGTTTTTTCCGAATATGGCAAGACGCTATTAATAAAATCGCGATTTCAACGGCGTCACACACCGCACGGCCAAAACCAAAATACAAGGATCGCATAAATCAGATGAGTAATATACCAATCAACGAGTGTCCATGGAACTGCCCACCGTGTACTAGGACCGCATAACTTACAGGAGTATAGCAGTCAAGAGTGTCAGGATTTTACGTTTTTTTCCTAATTGTAGATAAACATACCAATTTACACCATCATTCATCATTTTTATGTATACAATCTCTTTGCTAGTTATGGGCCCCTGGTACTTTTGTTACCGGCACAAAAAGTATCGAGTCACATTTTCGGGTTTATAAAATGCCCAAGTTGTCTTCACCTGTGTTTTAATGTAAATTTTATTATATTTATATGAGAGCTGTACCTTTACCTACATCGAAGTTTTTCATTTAAAATTTCTTCTAACACTTTTATTTCTGACGGTACTCTGATACGTGAAATTTTATGCGGGTGACGAATCGGAACTCAAAATTTAAATATTAAATTATTTATTTTGCTCGAATGACCAATTGGGATTTGATGTATGGAAAAAATAGTTGATGACCAATCGGTACTAATGACAAATTGGGAATAACTCAAAAACACCACCAAATTCAGAAATCTGCCTTCACCACTCAAGACCAAATCGAACATGTAGGTACACGTGTCAAGTCCTTACTAAGTTGCAACCCTGATTACCATGCAAGTCTGTCCTCCATGAGCTCACCACTACACCAACAGTGCCAAGGAAAGATGTCTAGGTGGACACCTGCATCATCTGCTCGTGTCATTTGGCACGTGTGTGTTGCTTCTCACGTCAAATTGATCGGTTTGATCGTACTTTGTTTCTTACTTGAATGTTAAGTAGGGTGTGATTAACAGGATTGCCAGTTTTTGATTGGGTAGTCATTGAAATACATAATATACACTATTGTCGCTTACCGAGGCATACCAAAAATATTGATTTTAAACAAGAATCTAGCTGGTTATAAGGAAAGATAAAAGCTTGTGGCCTTTACATTTTATACTAGTTCATAAAAAGCCATTCACGCTACATAATATTATGCTATCTTAGTAGTACTTACTATTACGAAACTTTGTAGCTAGATGTCTTTTATGTCCCACTTCAAACCTTATACCCAGATTTTTAACAATACAACATTTTCCTATATATAACTTTATGTGCCTCTGTTGACTAGACGTAGCAAGATGTTACCACGAGTACACGTCAACTCGATCGTCACGACGACGATATTCTGTAAAAGTGCTCCCAGATATTAGATCGTTCATCATTCTTATCACCGCGACACTTTTCATAAGTGCCGCGAACTAACACGACGTACGACATCAAATAAAATAAAAAATTAAACTTTTCATAATTTCCACATAAAGTATTAACCTCAATATCATAATATATCAGGAAATGTTGATAATTAAATAACGTGGGAACATTCGATACGGTATGTATTGGAAGTTTTTAGTAGTTATTACTATAACTTTCTAGACAACCTTAATGATAGGTCGGTGGAATTCGCTGAAGTCGATGAAAGTCGTAAATACGTAATTGCAATCAATCGGCTAACTGCAGTTAAACTGGCAAGGAAATATCATAGAAGATTCTAAGTCACAGTAAAGTTATACATATACTTAATAAAAGAAGAAATACTTGATTTTCTATGATAAATTTATTTGGGATGTCCTCATAGCCAAAAACCGTGTTGGTAAACAGTAAAGATTTAATTAAATTCACTATTACAGAACACAGCTGTTACAAGCATCTCAGCTGTGGCATTCTATTATTACAAAGCCAACATTCGCAAATAACAATAATATAAATATTTATTCATTGTTACGGACGTGGCGTTATCTCGCTCCTCTTGCTAACGGTCAATAGCTCTGCTTGTCCCACTTCGTATTTATATCGTATCTTCATGATTGCAACCTCTTTGGTGCTGACAGACATAGAGAATTAAGTGAATGTATTGTCTATTGCAGTTTCTGTATTGTCTATGGCAGAATTATCTACTGGGGTCATGAAAAGACGGCGCTTCTTTAAAACAACTTATAATGGGATTATTTAATTAATTGTTTTTTCGTCAGTGAATAGGCCAAGAATCTTTAAACTTTTTTCCTCAGTATTGTCTAGCTGCGCTACTTTATTTGTTACATTCACACCAGAAGAAACTGCAATCACTAGAATGAAGATGCATTCGATCATTTGTATGACCATAATGACTTACCGCATACATATCCAATATTTCTCTAACGACCTGAGTAATACTAGGCGATGAACAAACGTACGCAAAAACAACATTATATGTGGGAACAAAAACTGTTTAAAGCAGACAGCTTTCAACATATTAATATGTCGTGAAGCGTAGTGTAATATATCCGGCAAGTGTCGGTCTCGTTTCGCGCCAATATTTCCTGAAAGCTGTTACGTTGTCATCCAATATACCTAAATATAAGAAACAAGGTCAGACTGTTAGTAATATCTATTCTGTATTGTTTTCAATATAAATTCAAAATACTTTTCTGTCGCCTTTGAAGTTATTGTCAATTCTGTCAACGCCAATTTCAAGAACCAGCCATCGAAGCAGTTAATTTCAAAATGACAAAAACTAGACTGTCGTTAAGAATATTTGAAGATTATAAATAGAAATATGAAAGGTATCAATTCTTTCCATTGCAATATTGTATCGTTTTGATATGACACATCTCGGTCATATGGAGACTCTTAAACAAAAGATCGCGGTCATCTGAGCTAGGTCGCCTTACAGTCAATCGATTCCACATCACATCATTTATGAACGTCGTCTAGAATTCCAATTGTGATTATGTTTATTTCTACATCATAAAAACTGGTACTTTGAACTCGGAAATAAAAGAATGTACACTCGCGGCCAACGCTCCTAACAAGCCAAAATAAAAACAAATAAATCACGAAATAAAATTGCGTTGGCGTCAAAAGTGAATGCATCTCGTAAGTTTTTCACACGCGGGGAAACTCTTAGTTTTATAAATGAACGTAAGCTTTCTCGTTCGTCCATTCACAATATTATTTCGGGCTCGCGTAATCAACGCCCACAGTCTCTGAGTTGCCGATATTTTCGGTGCGCGAGCCAAGATCAGCTTTGGTTTATTTTTACGATAGAAAAACACTAAATTTGAATAAATTGTGATGTTTATTTTTTTGCTTCTTAATTTTCCTTTAAATCATCCATATAAAATTAAGATAGTAAGCAATAGGTTTGCGTTAGATTAATTTCTCATGCTACCTTAATAACAACATAAGTGCTACTAACAAGATACCATCTGTTTCAGCTAATTCATTTACGTAAAGCGACGTCCAGCAGTCGGGTGCAATACTATTAGTGTCTCTCATTTCGGTAATGTCGTCTATTGTTCGCGTCACGACATTTTCTTAGCTTTTTCTTTGATCTTCGTGAGAAGTTTCTCATTTTGTGACGCATTACTTTGAAGAGCCTAGTGCCTGTAGCGAGCGGACAAAATGGAATGAAAAATATAAAATACGTATTGTATTGATAATAATTTTGTATTTTTCGTTTGTGTATACAGTATTTACGTATTGGTCAATATTTGCAAATACATTTCGGTTAGTGCCCTCAAATATTCGTGTTTACAATAGAAAATAAACGCTAACATATAGGTATTTTCAATTTGGTAAACAAGAACTGACCACAATAATTAATATAACGTAAGCGGTAATTACGATTTATTTACCTAAATGAATGTTCCTAGAACTTAACGTCCAATTATTCCACAGCAGGGCGTTATAAATTAATTCCCTCGACATATGCCATTGTTGCTATTAATTGTAGCTAGTTATTGATAGAAGAACTGTTGCTAAATCATATGTATGGTACCTACTTAAGATACTTTAATAGCATTCTGGTATAAAACAAAAGCTCAATATATCATTAGAGAAAATCCAGTGTTATCGTTTTTGTGGTGTGTCGCCGTCTCCGAGGCCACGCCCCTGCAGACATCAGCGATTCATTTGACGAGAGCGTCATTACGTTCCGGAGCCGTTCCGAAGGGCACCGCAGAACCATCAAGCTCTCTTCAAACAACGCCAGATTGCATTGACAGTTCTTAATGATTCGCTACAAAAAATATTCGCATTTGTTGAAATACTTTTGCAACCGACTGTACGCCCCGAACAGAATGGACGAAATAATTATTTCAAATTTCAATCTTCATGCTCAAAGCTTTCATATTGGACAGAAAATTAAATCACTTCTAATAATAGCTTTTGCGCATTTCATTATCGACTACGGTACAAGGTCTGGAAGTCTAATTGATAAGTAATAAAAACATAATTACGATGACAATTATTCAAGTGTTTGACAATTTAATAATCCGTGACGAATTGCATTAAATCAGAGACAACGACATACCTAGTAATTGCTTGCATTATATTAGAAGGAAACCAATTAATCGTAGCGCTTTATATTAATCACAACTCCACGTGGAATGCTCGGAGGTAGTGTAACTATAGTTGAAGTTTAATCGAAGTTTCTCTTACCCACATGTGAATAAGTAGGTGTATGTCTAGATAAGTTCTCTCGGCAACTTTAGATCGAGAGGCGTCATATACCCCGTCATGCGGCGAATTGATTATGATAATATACTTGCATTATGTTGCAACAACTGGTGCATTCGAGAACTTACGACAAACTTTAAAACTAACTGTAACAGAAGTGCTTAGCTTTAGCTTTGTGTTAATTAAATTATCCAGGATAACTGTAACCTGATTATTTATCAACCGAACATTTGAATTAATATATTGGTTTAAATAATTAATTCGTTTTTATTTCAAGTTGCCTTACTTTATCAGGTCTTTAGGGACAAAGATACTACAGTTATACCACAGGTACTACAGGTATACCATACAGTTGAATCCCATAGTCAGATATCACTTTGAATTCATACTTTTTGCTATGTCGTTGCTCTTGAAGTAAAAATATTTGCCTTCCACAGATAAGGTATGTTGTCACAAATAATAATGTCAGTGGATTATTTACATACCTACGTACAACAAGTCATTATTATTGATTCTTTTTATTTGCACGAGTATTATTTTACATATTTATTTTCTTCTTCTGTAATCATTCATTCATTCCATTCTTTTATAAAACGTGTTCAAAGGTAAAACGTTTTCAAATTATTCCATTTGTAAACAGCATAGACTAAAGACCTTCTTATTCTTTTGTTTCTTCAAAGAGTAATTAAATCTCAATGTATATTTTTTATTCATATCATAAAAAAATGCTGAAGTAACTCTGAATGGATTTGATGATAATTATAATATTCTAAGTACCTACGTGTAACAGTCACAAGGGTTTTGAAATTCTATCCCATAAGTTATTACAACTAATTAACATCTATGTTCGCAACCAACAAGGTAATTAGTGAGTAATTGCCAGTGTTCATAAGCCTTGTTTGACGTAAACAAATAATAACACACAACTTGTAAAACTAGATATAATTGTATAGAAGGCGTAATTTGTAGCAATAAATATGCAATTATCATGTTCCGAGTTTGTATAAAATGGTCAACAATGTTATGAGCTGCCCGGAGGCACGTCTTGCTGTGTAAAACGACAAATAGGTGACAAATCCAGTATTATTTAAACTATATAGTTGGCTATTTTACAAAGAAAACAGCACCACAAGTGTTAGTAGATAGGTACTTCTAGTACCATAGACACTAATAAATATTCAAAGAGCACAATTTGCTAGCGATGTCTGATTGATATCATCCTCCGCGCGACGCACAAGCAATCATAATTGCAGACACAAGTACACAAGTTATGTTCTTGTTTTATTAATTAGCTCTTTGTTGATGAAGGGCTAGGTCGATAGTTCAAGCTTGGAACTCTGAACTGTCATTACAACATAAAGGAGAACACATAACTAAGTTTATATAAAAACTGAGCATAGACAAAATCAATATAAAAGAAAAAAGAAACACTTGAATTTGGAACGTCGAAAATCTCTAGAGCCCTTCGCTGTATGTTAGATTCAATGATGATACAAATTTCAATTTGTGTATACGCACATTTTTTACAACAAAGTCCTGATATTACCTCTCTACGGCCGCGGCCCCTCGTAAAATGAATACAAGGGCTCTTGCTCTCTTTGTAGGCATTTCAGGACTTTCTGTCATAATATTTAAGGTATGATTTCATATAAAATATGATGCGAAATGGTGACCAGCCTGAATAGCGGAAGTAAAACGGGACTGTTTGCGTATATTCTTATGAGAAAAAAATGTCTGACATTATGCTTACAAGGCAAAAAGAGAGCCTTAGGCAAGGAAAAATATAAAATGAGAAATTTAACTGGGCGTGTTCAATACAGAAGATACAACGATAAAAATAAATGTTAATATTGTTGGATGGTACCGTTTAATCATGGCCGCTAGCGATTGGGAACGACTATAATCTTTACTGTGACTTCTAAACGCTACGTCTTAATAATCAGTTATGGAATCTAATTGTTTGAACAAATACCTGGTTGTTTATTGATGTTTCCGTTATAAAACGGCTGATTCACCGATGGTGTATTGATGGGCAGCAGTAAGCTTAATTGAAACCTAACAAAACTGTTCATCTGGTGCTGTCTGCTAATTGGCAATCAGCGACGCATCGCCGCCGCCCCGGACCCCACTCCACTGGAATGTGCAACCCTACACCTGATCATCATTATACACATCGGGAGAATTGGATTGGAAAATAGCACTATCCTATTACTGACACACTGAAGATTTCAAGCAGAGGAAAATGGGGAATTGCGATCTAGCTCCAGAAAAATCGTTTGAGAATTAAGGTGAAGCAAAGTGAGTTACCAGCTTAATGGGTTTCCTTTGTGACACGCTATGGTATCAGTTTCAAATCTGCTTTCAATTGTTTTAGAATAGCCAATTTGTTAAGTGCCTTCTAGCATTTATCTTCTTTCAACAAAGGATTTTTGACGTTACGAACATGTTTGATTGGCCTTAATATTAATATAAAGCATCATACGACCTCAATTTTTCCCTAGTGAGTAAACCTATCGATCCACGCGAACTTTTGGATTAACAATATTACTAGGATTATACGAATTACCTTATAAATTATATAATAAATAAACCTTCATAAGCTGATGAGAGCAAATTGTTCCCCGCTACATCTGAACCGTTCCAGCGGGAAATGTTTGAGTTAGGTAAAAGTGCTGCTGAACTAATTGTTACTTTGTTACCCTTTGTATTACATATTACATAACGACGGGTTAACAAACGAGGCTCTACCTGGCCTAAACACACACATAGATATCCTTGAAACTAAACAACCTCTTTTGTTTTTTTGTTTATTTTAAACCTCACGTATGTATCCGGCCTAATTTGATGACATTTATAAAGTAAAAAAAAAATGATCAGAATAATAATGGAATAATATAAATGCATCTTTTTTGCCCTTGACAGCTGTCAATTATCAAGATATGACAGCATTTTTTTACAACTGTCAACTGCACCAAAACAGTCTATTGAATAAGTGACAAAGTACCATGTTCCAGTGACAATATTTGTACGAGTATTTAATAGAAATAATGTATGTTTGTGTATATAATTACGTGTTCATTTGATGTTTTAATCAAAGAAACACAAAACAGTAATTAACTATTCAGATTGGATTTCGATATAAAATGGTAATTACTATAAATAATCAATGCACGGCGCCATACATTAATAATGTGTTCGTTCATTAAAAGGAAATAAGCTATTATTAATAATTATTTTTGCACATAGTGATTGCGAGCGCTAATTATTTACACATTATTGTGAAAAAATATATTCGTGACGCACGACAAAGCTAGGCCAAGTTCGTAATTAAATAATGAACATCATTAGTCCTAGAAAAATAAATAATTATATTTTATCAATATTTTTATACTATTTAATTGATTAGGTACCTATACTTTGTATAAATGGATTAATTAGTCTAATAGTTTACATACACTTCTCGTTAAAAATCTAGTTCAACAAACATTATTTGTTGCTGCTTCCTTGTATGGAAGAAGATAAAAGTATGAATAACTATTAAAATATAGGTAGTATAATGTTTTCTGGTACGTTTTAAATTTCAAGTCTTCTTTTCACAACAAATTAACTACTTGAAAAAAATTGCTGACACATCTAGTAACAACATCATCTCAGTTTGCAGTCAGAGCACAGCTGCGTCTACGCATGAGAGCGCACAGCAGTAACCGCTGTGGCGCATGCGTGGCCTTAGCACACATACTGACTGACCGCCTGTTTGTCATTACACGTCATTTTATTGGTAAAGTATGTTTGTGACTATGTACCTTTGTGCTGTTGGAATATGTTACAGCCAGAGTATAATGCAAAACATTAAAAAAAATTGTCCATTCGTTTTCAGGGTTCCCTAAGTAGACTAAATCTTCGCTGTCCGTCTATTCGTCTGCCGCTAACCTGTATCTCAAAAACCGTAATAGTTAGTTGAAATTTCTACAGATGATGTATTATCGTTGCCGCTAGAACTGAAAACTAGAATAAAAGATATTTAAACGGTTTCCCTTATAACAAACGTAATATTGTCTTAATTTTGCAAACGTTATCACTACTACGATTGACTTTGTATATAAAACTATTATGGCTGGTGTCATTTAATTGATTAAGTATTTGAGTTTGAGGTATCAAACGAAAACACGCATAGTGTAAGGCAATTAAATTAAGAGCCTACTTATCAGAAACATTCATAAAAACACCTATAACTGTTACTGTGACAATATTATCTTAGTTTCAGACTTATCAGACAGACCACGCGAATGACTCACAGTAAAAACGACAAATATTGTGACAAACATAATTATTTACACGCAAAACTTTTTTGCATCAATAAAATATTCAAACACGTTGACATTTGCTTATCTAAAGATCTATGAATCACGCGATAAGTCTTTATTTGCAAGTCTTTAAAGAGTTCATTGACATCGGTAAACGTTATTAATTTGATGAAAAATTGGTATAGCCAGAATAAGGTGCGGAAGTGAGTTTCTGAGGCATCAAATCACTGCTTATTTTACATTCTAAGGCATCGATTAATCAATACATTCGCAATCTCCAATGTAAAACCGATCCTTATATAAATCTGCTTTAAAATAAGCATCCATAGCGAAATAGTTCCATAGATAATTTACTACAATTTCATTCAAAGATTGCCAATCTCGAAAGTCTCGAAATTCGGACTTAAATAACCTTCCTCGTGATAAATGACCCGCACGTGTCATTAATTACAATTGTTTAGAGAAAACCGTCGTTACGGTTCACTTTCATTAATAACGATAGTAAATTGTGTTTTTAGGACCTGCGACCTTCATCGCTTAAACGTTGTGTCGTGGAACCGAATCGTTTTATGTTAATTGTCCTTTTATCATACACATCTGCAAATTACGCTATTATTAGAATTGTAATCAAAAAATTCAATCTAAGTAAAAAAAGCTAGACGTAACAACTTATTTGCAAACTGATTTAAATTCCCATGTTTATTTACGCTACGTAAATTTCGGTACCTATTTCATACCACACGAAGATTGGATCAACCCACACTACAAAACATTTACCCACACTAATTGCGTTAAAAAACAATTACTACCGTGTAATGACATTACGAAGCCGCTAAAATGGCGCGCGTGTGGGTGTGTTGTCTATGGCTCCTATTACGTCAATAGGTACAATAATTGCTTGTTCCACGAACAGGCGATACGATCCACATCTCGATGTAATCGGCCAGCTTTTCCTGTCACGCTCCCGGTAATAGTCCACAATTAACATCTAGTTGCACGTAGTTTTTATGCCACTCACAGATTAGTTTACATTGATAAAACACATTAATGTCGGCCAGTAGCATTTGTTTTTAAATGCGCAATTATTCGGCTGCAGCAATAGAGTTATTGAGTTTTTATCGTCAAAGACCATTTGGATTAAGATTAAATCGCTGCAATTGTTCAGAGCAAATTGCAATTGTTATGAAGTCATCATCAGATGTGATTTTCCAACATATTCTCGGACAGCCGTCACAACATCAGTCATGACTCACTTTTTAACCTAACGAATCTCATAAAAACCAAATTACAATAAAATCTAATAATTCACACGATATCGATGAAACGCATAAATCACTTTTATTAACACTTAATTAAAACGTTGATCAGAGCGGCGCCTGCGCAACCACTCTGAATCACAAAAGGGGCTTTAAAAAGGCTGCGTTCATTAGTTGCATTCGCACGGTGGCCTACAGGTATGCAAAAATATAAAAAGCAAAACAGAAATGTGGCTAATTTACATAAAATTCCTTTGGGTGAGTTATCTTAATGCGCGGTTCTCGGTCGGCGAGGCTGTAGGTGTCAGATTGTGTGTGTTGTGAAATATGCGGCGCGCCTGACAAGGGTTGTTTTTAATTTAATTCAAAGGATAAGCCGCCATGCCTCCGCGCCCAGTATCGTGCGCAGATAATGACGAGTGATAACTCACGTGCGTTGCCCACTGCCGTCTCAATACTGTAGTATGTTCATTAATTATAAAACTACCAACCTACATGTCTGTTCCTCCCGAAATATATGGAAGATAATGCTTTATTTAGGAGAAACATAACATTAAACAGATTTATTGTCGTCGTAATAACAACGAAACGTTTTAACACCATACTCAAACAACATAAAATATGCAACGCATGCCTATTACACGACATTTTATTTCAAACACAGGTAGGGTACCATTGTGATGCAGAACAAAAAAGCCTAACTACCAAACTAAAATACTGGACGACTTGCAACAAAGAGCGATATAAATTTTTATTCCCCTATAGTATGGTATTGTCTGAAAAATTTAGAAAGAGTCATCAGGAGGTATGATGACAGACGTGTAGACAGGGTCAACGCCCTCACGCCCTCGAGCCAGAAAGTGCCCTTCACTTGCCCTAAACAAACCCCACTTATATACATATTTATGTAGGTAACTAAATCATGTCTGGGCAAGAATTACCTTTGGTAAATATATGAGATGGTATTGTGAATGTTGTGATTACGTCAAGTTTGCGAGAAATGTTTTATTACATTTGCATGCTTGACGAGCTCGTACACGAGGACCAAAAAGTTTACGGTTCAACAAAGATGGCAGATATAATGAGCATGAATCACATGAATTGAAACTTTAAAAGACATGTCGGGGATCCCCTCTTGAAAGGCAATAAAAGATACCGATACCTTTTTCTTTTGACTTGGATGTTTTAATAAAATCAATGAACAAAAATATTTTGATCGGCAATAAAAGTACCATCGACAATGGTCGCTATCTGACATTAATAGTCGTTTTAATTTATATTTAACCAAAATCTAACAATGTTTTGATAAAAACGATTAAGCCTATGCTTATTAATTAAATTCTATAAATTACGCCCCGCGGTGTAGGAATTAAGCGGCTAATAATGACACCACTTAACCATTTGTGGAAACTGGATAATGATTTGAAATAGTCATAAACTGCTTAACGACCTGACGATTGGTGTTACCACCCACTCCCGGACTGGAAGAGATACTTACAGGTCAAAAGACACACTCGTAAAATTCGTTTAATTGCAAAGGAAACAATAATTGTTTCGTCAGTGAGAATGTTATCAAAACTCAGACGGTTTTAATGAAGCGATTAGCATAAAAAGATTGCCCGAATGATCTTCAAGGGTTTAATCATTATCGCAGTGGGTGAGATGATTAAGTCGAATTACCGAGGCCGATGCACTGGCGTGGGTGGCGCTAAGTGCTGATAATCAGTACATCCAATGTGCATTTAGCGGTTTGATACACTTATGGAGCTGTCTTGAGCAACGGCTCGAGCTTTTCAAACGTCATAATTTGCGCGGGAACTGTTCTGATTGGGTAATATATAATTTATAAATGGAATCAAATGAATAAACGTCTTCTGTAGCTAGCCATTAGCATTTTGGGAATACGTAACGACGTAATGAATATTTGACGCCTAGATTTCTATCCAGCGATTGCTTTAGATCTATAAATAATTGGTCCTTCTTTACGCAGTTTGAAAGGACCCCAGCTTTGATTACATAATAAAATACGTATTTCAATATTAAAATCTAAGGGCCCGTGTACTTGAATATTCATAAATGAGAGTCTGTATTTTGTAAGTAAAATAACTGACACTAAAAACATTTTTTTTAAGAACGAAAAGATTAATTGCTTCGACATTAATAAATAATATCGATGAAGCAAACTTTTGAAAACAGAAAAATAATAATAATATCAGAATATTGAATCAAGTATAATGAACCTGAAACATACATAAGCTTATACTGAACAAACACGTTTTCTTTGTACGTACCTATACAAATAAATACAAAACCTAAACTTTTGCAAAACTTTCACAAGGATCTTAGACTGTTATTTCAACTATCGGGAACAAGGAACAATATATTTCCAAGACGTAAGCATGACACCTCACTTCCCTCCTAGTTGTCACTTTAACACCGTGTGTACAAGTGCAAGAAATTAACATAAAACCAATTACAAAGTAGCCGTGTGCTCGCTACATTTATTTTAATATCTCCCCGACATCCGCTGTAAGTTTTCATTAGCTTTTACACACATATTTCACTACAAACATAATTATGAAGTCACCGAGAGGTAGAATTTTACCGTAACTCATTATGATTAGGTTTTCTTTATAGCTGCTAGTTCTTATCGTAAGCAAACTGAATATGACATATGTATAATTACATATACATTTTTTGAACACGCAGATACAGAATTGAAGGCTAATAGTGATGTTCGCCAAGGGAAAACAGAAATTATCGATAAAACAAGCAAGAAAGCAAATGAGCCAGCTCATCCCTCGACACCTTTCACAACATTTACGGCAAAAAAGAGGGTGACTTATTCTTTGCACAGACAGAACGCTCTAGTGAAATTAATAAAATCAGTGTTTTACGAGACGGCCGCCGCATGGTAATGAGATCCAGCCATCCCTCGCACCTCCGCGTCGGCGTCGGGACGTAAAATAGCCGACTTTAAGACTTCCCTGAAAGGCAATTTATTTAAACTTCAAATTGAGAAAGGTTAGAAAAGTTTTTTTTCTAAACGGAGTAAATAAAAATTAGCTTTTAGCAAAGAAATATCCTCCAAGCGTCCAAGACTCAAGTTAGCGTTTAAATATTCGCATAAAATCTACTAGTATAACTTATTTCTGTAAGATTTATAGTGTTGTTCAGTTTAATCGCGGTCGAGATTATACAGCGGCAATATATTTATCTGCTCTTTACTATACAATCTCATCAAATTTGCCACTCCTTGGAGCATTTAAAGCGTAGACTTTAAATATAGTACGAAGTTAGGAACGAGTTGCAACATCTACCACCGAGGTGGGCCGGCCATAAAACCAATAGCGATAAGAGAGGCGATTTAGAAAATAAATACAGCATTTTATTATCATATTATCTCAAATATAACAATGACTTCAATATAATAACAATATATTATTATGTGTAAGATCGTTGGACGTGTTTATAAATCGATAGTTTGAGATCGATGGCACGCCTCTTAGATTTCGAGTAGTGGGTGTTCAGATAGCGAAGAATTCTTTGTGTAATTTCTTTTGACAATTCACACATATTCGTGACTTGGATAGTGGAGGCGTGTCGATTGCTTCAATAAACACCACTATCCAATAGCCAAATAATTCTAGATAAAGTTTTATCGAAGGTATCTTGTTGATCTGAACTGTTTTCTTTGGAAAGCGCTAATTGTTGCACAAACTTTGAAGATTTATTTCGTTCGGAGTCGAGTACTCTGTTATTTACACATCTAGTCGAATCAAATTAAATAAAACTGCGTATTCTTACCCCACAAACATAAAGTTACAACATTTTGTTAAAGTGAATTTCACACTTAAAAATCGGTCTGCTTAGATTCTAATGAAACTATCCCATGGACTGAGTTGCTTTAAACCTAGACCACCATATACGGGACTTTCTTTCAACCAACATCCTTAATATTCGTCCAAAAATAACTTATTACAAAGCCAACAAGGCTGTCGTTGTATTTCCTAGCGCACTACTAGCGCACAATAATTGCGCTAGTAAAGTTTCATAGCGCACCGAGGGAGCGTAGCGCGCAAATGGCGGGGAGTGCCTGTCGAGTGATTGTAAGTGAGTCACCATCTTCAACTCTCTGACACTACACCTATAGCTCAGATCATCGTGTCATGGGTCAATGACCTTTTAAAGCGATTCGTAATTTGAAAAAAGCTTTTGTTATTTTTTTTATTTAAGAATAAAGAATCGTTTTATTACAGTCTAGATAAAATAGCTAGTAAGATTTATTTTTATTGAAATCATTTAATTTTAAATTGCATCTCGGCTCTTTTTTATGATAAGTTGACCAGATGCTAAATAGGTACTTTCATTAAAATCCTCATAAACTGAGAAAAATCGTAATAAAATAATTCAATTTTCTCACATTATTCATTGTTATCCGTAATCATAAAATCACACCATAGTGACAGCCGCATTCCATAAATCGATTTAATAAAGCAAACGCCAACGCAGTTCATAAATAACGTATTAAAATGTATTAATATATAACCTGACATTATTATAGTGTAGGTGAAAATCATAAATAAGCCTAAAACGCTCGCGTGTCGAATGTCCCGGCCGCGGTAACACGGCAGCCGCGGCGTGACGCTACTAACCCATATCTCAAGAAACGGATTTATGAGTAACTAGCTCCTTCCCGTGTCGTCGCCCGCGTTAACTAGTTCACCATACAGCTGTGACGCCGATGACCTTCCTTTTATACCCATTATGGGACTCAATGGCGGGTTATGGGCTTTGATCATGGCTACAGATAGCCTTCATACAGAATAAAAAGCCTGACGTGAAAAATGCGGCGCTTCCTCCATTACAAAATACCGACAACGCAATTAACTAGCGCAGCACAGTTTTCCAAAAAACTGCACATTAAATCTAACCCGGTTCAGATTTATTAATGTAAAAGTTTTATGGCTAAACAACCATTATTATAGTTTCCGCGATAAAAAGTAGAATTATTACGCTGTTCGCTCGTAATATCGGCCACAAAGGAATGTAGGAGCATTGTTGCAAACTCGTAAAGGCGTGCAGATAAGTGCTTTTTAATATAAGGTAAACATTCGCAAAAATATAACATGGAATATGTTTCAGAACTTATGCAAAAGCTCGTGCAATTGAAACGAACTACTTCGGTAGATTACTTTGAGAGTTCTTAACTCTACATTATATTAAATCTCTCGACTCTCAACTGCAGTCAGGAGGAAAATAAAAAGTGAGTAAAAACTGAGTAGTTGAAGCTTTTCATTAGTTTTTCTAGTGTATGCTAACACAATAGTAAAATGTTAGCCATTGTCACAGCTAACAGGGAATGAGTTCAAAGCGAGTTCAACACTCGCACCCGCGACATTAGTTGGAAACTTTTCAATTAAACACACTGTTGAAACAAAGCGGTTTTAATCAATACCTACAGCTATTTCTGTCCATAGAACCGATATTACAATCAGAGGACAAATCAAAAGGATAGCGAACTCTTTATCATTTAACCTAACAATATATATCCTCGTTATTTATAACTGGATATAACCTTTCCAATACCAAAATACATTATTTCCCTGGATCTCGTAAATCTCTTATAAGGTATCGCACACATTAGGGGCTGACTTACTCATTGGTTACGTGTTGTCGGCACGTGTATGTGTGTCCTGGCCTTAAATCGGGCGAACGTAGCGTGACCACGAGATTGGACTATTACTCGACTGACGACACGGAAATGCGACGGTTAACTTGATGATTTTATTATGCCACTCGACAAGGAATTTGTTTTTTATTTATGACTATTTAAATGTGGAACCTCTTTTTGAAATGATTAATTGATACGTAGCTGATTCGTAAAAAAAGAAAATGCAGAATGTATGTACTAATATCTTTTAGAAAAAAATATAACCTAGTCTTTATAAACGATTTATTTGTAGGTACACGTCCAAGAAAAGCATACTCCTAACTTAACAAATAAAGTTCAAAAGTGCATCGAATAGCACAAGAGAATGTCAACGTTTAGAACTGCAACGGAGTTACAAAATGCATTTCTCAGAGGACAGTCGCAGTCAGTGACATCAATTGTAAATATGGATGCTGTATGAAAGGTCAGTCGAATGCACCGAATGCAACACAATACACATTTCACAACGCGATGCACGTACAAACTGCCACTAAAGTTTATCACCGTACACAACGGGACTGCGAATTGAATAATGCAAATTTCAACTTAGATTATAACGAAACCTTATCGGTGTACTGTATCTTATCGAGCCGGGAATAAGTACCGGGTAATGGGCTCTTGAAATCGGATAAAATTAATGATCGGATTTCTATTTATACTTCCTTATTTAGACAGATATTATAATGCTGAAGATTTGTTTGAACGCGCTAATCTCTGGGAACCCGATTTGTCTTTCAGTTCTAAATAGCCTACATATCTCAGAAGGCTTTAGCCCTTTTTTGGTTTTTTCTAGTTCTAAAGGGACAGGGGTGAAACCGCCGTTAGAAGACAGTTTAACAATATGCCATAACAAAGTAGGTAGTGCAGTTACAAACTAGACAAGACCACATTAGAGATATCTCAAAAGTACCGCAAGGACGACGTTCAACTTGTTACGCTATCAAGCACGTTTCCATACTTTGTATGCAACACAAACCAATAACTAGTACAAATATAACAATTCGGAATAAAATCAATCAAATCAGTTACACATAGTTATCGGCCACGTAAGCCTCATTGTTCTACGCGAGCTTGTTTGACACGCTTATTATTATTAATTAAAACATTGTAAGCGCGCGAACAATTCGTTGCGGGCCCTACATTGTAGGGTATGTTTACACAGCCATTGTTTCAAAACACGGTGACTAGTCAATGAATACTTACACTAGCGATAATGAGGATTAGAAACAACTGTATCGTGTATCGACAGATGACGCACCTCTATAGCGTATCGCATTACACGTCCAATTAGATTAATTTAAAACTTACATGAACATCCATAAAGGTACGCAACGTGCTCGATATTTATTATTTACGATACAACCCACATGACTGCGTAGAAGGCTATCTTGAATTATGTATAGGTTGATCAATACCTTTTTAAATTAAAACAAAGCTTTTGTACTTTTTTCAATCCGTGAAACCCGCATAAAAATACAAAACTACTAAATATGGATTTTCTTTAAAAAATTAATTAGAATTGAGGTAGAATTCTTTTTTCTCTTCTTTGCAGCATAGGTAGTTCTGAATTGAAAAAGCCTATCTAACTATGAAGGCTATAGGAAAACCACGATGACACTATGATTACATTATAACTACAATAGAACTACCCTAGTACTTTTACACGTGTTACCGTAATTAAAACATTTACATATTATAATACGCACTATAATTACATAGTAATCTAGGACTATACACCTTAGTCTGATCATGGCCCCAATATTGTCTACTGTATATCTATTCCCAGATCTTTTACCATTTACTATTACATAATCTGCAAATTATTTGCATTTCTGCCTTAGCAAGCTCATATAATAAGCTCATTATATCCTTATTCCACATTGCAGATTAATATCCCACGGCCATCGACTTTCTTAGCTAAGGACAATTGTCGTCCGCTCGGCAGATTCAGTCCAATGCCGTGGCTTCCTTGCTATTCTCTGCTCATCATATTTGTGACGTCAGCGCACTTTCTGCTCGGGACTCCACGTCAATACTCATTGTGCTCAGCCCATTGTGTCCTCGAGATATCTTTTAAAAATTTTCTTCAATGGAATTTTATGTGACGAGGATTTTTTTTTAAAGAATGAAGCTTTTTTTAAGGTTCCGTAAGTAGAAGGAAAAACGGAACTTTGCTGTTCGTCGGTCACCAGACATTATCTCATGAACTGTGCTAGTTAAGTACTAAAAATTGCAGACGGTGTATTATTGTTGCTACTAGAACAACATATACCGATAAACGAATTAGGTAAAATAAATATGTAGGGGGCTCCCTTGCAACAAACGCATTTTTTTCCATTTTAGATTTTTTCTATTACGGAACCTTTCATGCGCGAATCCGAGCCGCACTTGCCGTGTTTTTTTATTATGAATAGCATGGTTATTGCGTTCAGTTTTCTTCTCAGTACATATGTAGAAGCAACAATAAATAGATATTAGGTACAAACGATTTCCTGTAAGACATCAAAGCGCTTGAGTGGTTAGCTACAAGTATTGGCTAGGTTCCATCGGGAGCGACCTATTCTCGCGAAAGGTCAGTGCGGCTCAACACTAAGAGTTCCGCACTATTGCGAACTATATCTATGTCATGATGGATGTTTATTTAGATACTTTTTGACCTGAACGAACGTAAGTATGTATTTAGGTAAAAGTAATGGAGACAATTTTTTTTTCAGGGAATAATGTGTAGGTACTGCTGTATTTTTTTTTTGTCTTAACGATCGTATTGTGTGCCAATGCAAATAATATTGCGGCGTTAATGGGATACTTACTTAGCACTTTAGTATGTCAATATTGCTTTAGCTTTACCAGGCGTAAGTATATTGCCAATAGTAAAATAAGAACTAAAACCACTTTTACCAGCTCTCCACTTAGTTATTTCCATTATGATAATACAACCAGCCACTGATTCAATTAAATCATAAATTAGCCTATCGACGATCTCCTCAATAAAGTGCAAATTGAATCTAATCGATAAATAGGCGTAACTCGATTCCAACTCGATATTTCTGTAGCACAGCAAATTAATACATTGCATCGCAACCGGTCCACCACGGTTTCAAAATGGAGGAATTTCCAAACTTTATGGGTACCAACTGCGATATTTAGGCCCTAATCTTTGGAACGCGGTGCAAGTTTCTAACTCCTTTCAACAAGCCGAGCACTGGACTGAACTATTGGGTTTTGTCACCAGTTTCAACATAATATGTATAAGAGTTGACCAGGTACGTATAGTACCACGAAGACTACGTATTCTACATTAGATATACCAAAGATTATAATCGTGGTACAATCTATGAACGTGTATATGCAAGTGTCGAATTAACGATGTAATCGGAAAGGCTGTGTCGATACTTATCTGTTACCAAACTTATACTGTGGGTGGCTTAACCATAGTACCTTCGTCAAATTATTGGTCCACTCGCCCACAATTTTTTCATATAAATAAATAAATAACTTATTAACGCTCGCCGAAAGTTGACCTCAGTGAGCGAAGCCCATACGAAGTAATCTGACCGTATATGGTATGCGTAGGCGCAATGTGGGTGTCCGAAAGTGACGACTAAGCTCCGTGAACATTGATATCGCGTAATCAGAAAAGAAACCGTTTGCATTTTCCGATCTTATGCGTCGGAACATAAATGTAATCTTGTCCATTTTGGATTGTCCAAGGAGATATCGGAAATATCAGATCAGTGAGGTCAAAAACGTACCTGTAAATCACGTGGTTTTAAGCTAAAATGTAGTTTTTTTTTTTATAAGCTGGTAAAAAATCTGTCACCGAATAATTAGGATAGGATCTGAACCAGAATAAAGTAGTAAAAAGAAACTCGTAAAGTAGAAAACTACATACCAACCCTACCGCTACCAATATGCAGTAAAATTATTCGGTGATAATATCAATTGCGCCAAAACACTAATGTATTCAGATACTAATTGAGACCAGCGAGTGGGCGGAGCCTGGTCACATAGCTTAGTCAGTACGATCGAGATAAACTACTGATCAACTGTCGGATATACCCGATACCATACTCAGATATTTAATTTTCATAAACCAACAGATTTATTCTAACAGGAATAGATATATTTCCATTTAAGTGGTTTATTTTATTTCAAAATACTTGCCGGTTATATAAATTTTGTCTAATCTTAATTGTAGTGTTATTGTGGTTGTTCAAAGTACTAGACTATTAATATATATTTGACTGTGCAAGCTTAATAATTTAGGTGCCAAGTAGTAGTAAAAAGGGCTTTGAATACAGTTGCAGAAGTGAGTTCGGAACGTGTGTTGTAAAATTAAGAAAAGTCACAAGTGTTTGACTAGAATACCTACCATAAAACTCCTGTAAAAACTTATTGGGTATCTAATTTCCATCCAATTATAAGTAAACAAGTTCTAAAGTAGCAATAACTTTTAACTAAATCCAGCGTCATTAATATGAATTACTTTTAACACAAGAAGTTGTATACTAACCTTCACATCGTAAAACTTTACGCACTTACAAATTGTAAGTCCAAGTATTAAAGTGATCGTTAAAAATTCACATTAATTGTAGTTTGTAAAGCTTGTGAATAACTAATATTTATATAGAAGCTAGCCGTTTTCCCGCGTGCTGTAAGAACTACCTACTGCCCGTACTGGGATAAAATATGGCCTATGTAACACAAGAAGAGTGTAGCTTTCCAACTGTGAAAATTTTTCAAATCGGTTCATTAGTTCCGGAGT
Source organism: Helicoverpa armigera (assembly GCF_030705265.1). Classification (NCBI taxonomy): domain Eukaryota; kingdom Metazoa; phylum Arthropoda; class Insecta; order Lepidoptera; family Noctuidae; genus Helicoverpa; species Helicoverpa armigera. Next base: position 4,294,027 of record NC_087124.1, on the reverse strand, counting down.
TTTTGGGGTTCAAACCAATAAAAAATGTTTTAATCTGTGTTATATTACTATATATAAATATATATTTTCGTAACAGGGTCATTTACTAGTGACAGATATATTGCAACACTTCGCTGGACCATAAACCGTTCTCACGTTAGTTGACAACAACTTTGCTGCTATAAATTGTTATCTGCTAGACAGTATTGGTTTTGTAAGTCAAATTCAGTTTTAAACCAAAGTTCATGTTGAATTTATTAGACAGTTGTCTTAGGAGCCGTAAAATTGAAATTACAGCCGTAATAGAACCAAGACATCACTTTTGCACGCGTTAAGATAAGTTAAACTTACTCTTTTCAGCTAACTGTAGAAGAATGGATTACCTGCAAAAAAGAAAAACAAGGAGTTAATAATAATCCTCAGTAAAATCAAAAAAATAAAACATCTTATCATGACGACCTCATTTGCGTTAAGGCAAACGTGCGCAAACTTGCTGAACTTTCAAACATAGCTGCCTAACTACAAGGAACTTCTCGTTTGACCTCTAAAGTTTCACGCTTCCCATGAATAATTCAACATTTTTTAAGTTTCATGTCTTCATAATTTTTCAAGCCGAAAACACGGTTATTTTATGAATTGCATCTCATTTAAAATTTGAGGATCCTCGCCAAGTTAGTGACTGAACTAGACCGGACTTAAGCTGTAGCTTTAACATAAATAAGTATAAAGATGTCAATCTCAATTAAGAGTCCTGCTATAAATATGCAATTAAATGGAGACATGGCCGTTGAAGTAGATTTAATTTACTGCTGGTAATTAAATCAATGATTAACAACATTATCTTGAGCAATTGGACACCAAACTGAGCAAGTGGAATCGTAAATCAGTGGAGAGTACAAAAACTAGGAAAGGCCAATAATAATTAGTAAAAGAGGTCGATTTGGCCAAGTTTATCAGCGTAAACACGAGGAAGGAACTTTTTAATGGGCAAGTTGTTGCGAAGTTCGGTTGTTAAGTCTGAACAATCGCCGAAAGCGGTGCTCCACAACTTTGAACACGCTTGTAAATGAAAAATTGGCCGCGAACCATCGCCAACTACTTAACGTTCTTCTTTTGCGTTCTAGTTTTAAAGACCACGAGACCATTCGCTTTGCTTTTAAATTCTTCATACATAATTCTTGGGGCTAAGATTTTATGCAAGCAATTTGTAAATATTCGTAATATTTCACAGTATTAGAGTGTGGTAACAGGAAAATGAGAGATTAATCTAACAAAAATACATAAATTAAATGATAAATAGATGCAGATAAAAGCGTTCTGAATAGAAATTGGCTATAACTATTTCATAAACTGTTAATTTTCTAGCTTCCTAGGAAGTTGAAATCGATACTTATGACGCACGATAAAATACTGTCATTGTATTTTATTTTTCTAGTTATAAATATTATGTTATTACCCAAGTTGTTTTTTTAAATTTATCTCTATGTGCGGAAACGGTAATAGACAAGTAAATTAGCACATCCGCAGACTTCGTATGAGAACTAACATTATAATTTTATCAAGCAAGACGTCCAAAATCAAATTGACGTGTCGAATCATTATTATAATGTATGCATATTATATCTATAACTAGTTTTATCTACCAAAAATACCAATTATTCGCACATGGACTGATATTTTGTTTAAATTGTTGATAATTTATAGTTTAAGATTTAAATTGTAATGCATTTGATTCGATAACACTATAAAACTTTTAATTAAGATATCAAACATTTAGCTAAAATCCTATGTTCGTTCCCAGTATTCTAATGTATCGAAATGAAATGAAATGAAATGAAATGAAATTGTTTATTTTGCAAGTTGGACATTACATCACTTTTACACGTCATTTTAAGAACGCTGAGGCCGGCATTTCCTAACTGACTGATCCCTGAGAAGAAACGCCGAAACAAACTCAAGGGTCATAGTCTCTTTTTAAGTCCAAACATGTTATAAATGAAATAATTATGTGTGAGTGTCACCATGTGCTGACTACTAGAGATATAATTTTGATAGGTATTACTGTTACAGCCTTTGTATCGTCCCACTGCTGGGCACAGGCCTCCTCTCACACGGAGAAGGATTGAGCATTAATCACCACGCTTGCTCAATGCGGGTTGGTGATTTCAGACTATATAGTCTAGGTTTCCTCAAGATGTTTTCCTTCGCCTTTTTATCAGCCATTGGTGTCCAAGATATACTTAGATATTATTAGAGATAGAGATATACTAGAGTGTTGATATTAGTAATACCAAATTCCTATAGGTTTTGGTTTCTACAATCGAATTACTATAGTTTATTAAAATATTTACATTAATAAATTCCTATAGTTTAAAACATCACATAGATAGACTATTAGGAACGCCTTAACTGTCCATATGTTCGTCATTTATCATATTTATTTGTCATTACTTTGTCGCGTACCGACTCTCGTCTGACTGATCTTCAGCTGTTTTTTACTCGATGTCTTTATTTGGCAGCACTGACTCGCAATTTATAATGTTTTTTCTACTGAATAAGCTTATCATTTTTCATGTAAATATGTATCCCACCCAAAACAAAAATGTGAAAGACTGCCAAGTTCGATAATATGGGAATGCTTCGCCTATAAAAGAAGTGAGATCTGAATAAGTACCAAGTCCCATACACATACCTCAGTTAAAAATAGTTACTTTTTAATGATGTTACTTGGCAAGTTTTCATACACCTTGTTATAAACCTACTAAACGCAATGAATCAAGTATTTAATTTTCTATTAAAACTTGCCAAGTAATCATCATTAAAAAGTAACTATTTTTAACTGAGGTATGTGTATGGAACTTGGTACTTATTCAGATCTCACTTCTTTTATAGGCGAAGCATTCCCATATTATCGAACTTGGCAGTCTTTCACATTTTTGTTTTGGGTGGGATTTCATTTATTTTTGTAAGGTTGTTTATTTTATTTTTTCTTATGATGAAGTTAGTTAAAGAAATGTCTCATTTATACTATCTTTTAGATTTTTAATATGCACTATGTTTCTTACAAAGAAATGAACTAGATTAACTATGACTAGATTTACCAACTGACTGACATGACATGTTATCATATATTATGTTCGTGGATCAAAGTTACACATTCGTTATTTTCGAAAGTGATTCACACTTGGCCGTTTTCAGATTTTTACTTTACTTTGACTAAATACAAACCTTTGTACCATTCGAAGATATATTATATAAATATAAATAAATTTAGTTCGTTTTAGTTCCTTAGGGTATAAATTTACACCGGGTATAAAACACCTTCATTATTTTGAAACCGACTCACACTTGGCCATTTTCAGATTTTTCCTTTACCTTGACATAAAGACCTACCTCCATGCCAAATTTCAAGTCAATACGACCATTAGTTCCTTAGGGGTATAAATTTACACCGGGTATAAAACACCTTCATTATTTTGAAACCGACTCACACTTGGCCATTTTCAGATTTTTCCCTTTACCTTGACATAAAGACCTACCTCCATGCCAAATTTCAAGTCAATACGACCATTGGAAGTGGTCTAGGTTTTTGATGAGTGAGTCAGTCAGTCAGTCAGTCAGTCAGTGAGTGTATAGTAAAAATAGCGATTTTCTGACGTCAATATCTCAAGACCTACAATAGGTATATTAATGAAATTTTGTATTTTAGATAAGTGAGGGGGTCTCAACAGATACTAGAAATTTGATATGCGTAAATAAAATAGATTTTGAGTTACAGGGGGGTCGAATTTGGCCCGAAATGGTTCGTGTAATATAACCCACGGCCGGTGTGTCGCTTTTTTTGCTCGAACTTGGCGGACACACTGCCGTGTGTCTAGATTCGGTACTGTAGGCTTTGATGACGTAATTTCTAGACAATATGATGGTTTCAAGGCTTCAATGCAGATGTGTCATTAGATAAGTGAGTGATGTTGTGTTGATACTGAAAAAGCAATTAAAGAATCCATATTTGGCAGATTACTTGAACTGGTGTTTTGACTAGATTTTTGTTTGTATTCTTATCAAAATGTAATAAAGAGGTTTTTTAAGTGGAAAGATCAATAAAGCTAACCCATTTATCATATGGGATACATAGTAAGGAAATAAATAAAACAAGAGATTAATATGTAATAAAGGCCATAGCGATAGTTCGTGGATGTAACTTTATTTAACTAGACACATGATGATCGAAGGAGCATTTTTTTGTTATATATCTGCTAACAGCTTTGTATTTAGAATAGTGAGAGAGATTAGCATTCGCACATAGGTGAAAACAGCTACTTAAAATAAAGTAACACCAATACTAGAATATACAAAAGCAATTAAAAGATGCTAATTCTTTTACGACGTTCACGCATGTGCATAATTCTATTATCAGTGATGTAGCATCAGCATACATGTAAACTATTTAGTAATAACCATAAAGTCTATTTTTAGAAGCCATCGTATGTCATATGTTTGTAATAGTGGAACCTGGGTGTCTATTGACCAACTTTTGGAAAAAGGAAAGCTACGTGGTCAATTCCTGTCTCCTTTGTTTAATTTGTCATTCTGTATATTAATCTGAAAACTATTTTAATGCAATGGTAAATTACCACTACATTACATTTAAAACCACTCGCAGGTAACGTTTTAAAAGCTAGCTGCCGACTGTAGCTTATTTCATGCAGTCGCTGCAAGTGTGGTCTTCACTTGGTAGACAGCTTCCAAAATATACCTTTATTGTGTCTATTCCCTTGATATACAAAAATATCAATGGTCTATACTCAGTCTATGAATATTACCGACATTTACATCTATAGAACGTGTTAGAATAATCATTCGATCGTGTTATGTTTTTGCGCGTTCGAGATTTGTCAATCAATCAGAACGACAGCGGATACACATACGAATTCAATGATAATAATATAATATGCACAAAAAATTGTGTAAATATACATTAAGATGTAGATATGGAAGCGTCAATGGCCTATAAGCTGATGTGGTCATAAAGCCCCGTGTCATTTACAGAGGAAAAAACTGGTCGTTTTTGTAAGAGGAAATTTATTAATTTCGGTCCAGGATGTGGTGTGTGATTGGTTAGCTTTTTATGTCGGATTAGTTGCATACAATAAGCACTACTTGATATTAATCATATTATCGCCTCCGAGATATAGATTCATCTATACATGGCAGGAGAAGTTAAGATTGGTGCACAGTAGACCTACTTAATTAATGTAATACATTTTAAAACTATCTTTATCCAACAATTAAAACGCAAGTAGATTCTCAGTATATGATCACGATAACTTCCATCTCATTTAACCGAATCTCAATTCCCATTTAACGGTAATGGCCACTTTCTTCACCCTCTTGCAAAATAGGACTGCAACATCCCTCCTCCCCCTTGATAGAAACGTCATTCTTCTATTAACATCATCCCGTCCGCGTCGTCTATGATAGAAAGGATAAGCCGTTTGTCATCCAGTCCACGTACAGGAAAATAGATTATTGCGGAACTTGTAGCCGATGTAGTTACACGAGCGACAGTTTCTAACCCTAATGCATTATTACGATATGTGCACTTCCAATTGGACACTACAATGCACCGACCAGAATATCATGCTTCATATTTTTTGTTACGGAATACTCGACCTTAAGGCCTAGAGGTATATAAGGAAATAGGTTGGTTCTTCTCTCAAAAATACGCTTCGACTATCATAATGAAAACTAATGAAGCTTTTACCCATTATTATAAACTAGCTGGTGCCCGCGACTTCGTCTGCGCAGGTTTAGTATTTCGAACAATATGTTTACAAATTGTAGCCTATGTGTTATTCTGATGTATAAGCTATATTATTGTAAAGTTTCATTAAAATCCATTCAGTAGTTTTTGCGTGAAAGAGTAACAAACATCCATACATCCATACATCCATACATACAAACTTTCGCGTTTATAATATTAGTAGGATAATAAAGGAAAGCAGCTTCATAGGATTTACACACATTGCTCAGGCAGGCCTAGTTTTCAATTCTGGCACGCACATTGAAATGGTCACAAAAGCACGTAAAAGCACGATGTCACCCGAACAAGCGTCGGTAATATCTCGGGACGTGTCGTGAATGCCGCGCCGCGTCGTGTCGCAACGCTTAGCGCGTCGCCCACACAACTATGCTGCTCCAACTGTTCTTAAAAATACTCCAGATCGCCCTTATTAGTATTAAATAGGCAATGGCGGGTAATGGTGACAAATTTGTCAGATAAAACGAATGTATCTTGAATATTAATTCATCTAATGAAAATTCCTTCCTCTCGGTACAGTAATAGGCGTCCATCGATAAACGTTCGAGTTGTGTAATAACCATTTGGGTGACGATAATTTTAATTGTAGATGACTTTTTAGGCCGTGTTCGTATCGCTCCCGCCCGTTACAGTAATTTCGAATAATTACAGAACCTAACGAAATTTTAATTATATGGTAATGCGATACGTTCCCAACACGCCTTGGTGTTAAAATTGGTTTAGAAATTGATGTCATAAAATCTTTGTAGCTCAGTCACTAATTGTAATCAATTTACTCCGGCGCCGGGAGAGCTCATGCATCATTCATGATCACTGATCATTTACAGTTGATACGTAAAAACTGCACTCAAACTGTACCAAACTGGTACATTTGTAGTTTAGAGCGGACGGACACGTTCGAACCAAATACGTCAAAATCAACGCGTGTCAATTTTATAAATGAGCTGTGTGCCTTTGATCGCGGCCGTCGGGCGACCGTGGGACACACTCGGCCGCTCGTCCCACATCGAGTGGCCACAATACAGAACATTCGGGACACCTATAGTTAACATGATAAAATAGGCTTTTATGTCTGTCGTGGGCGGTAAGCAAGTAACATACGAGCGTTATTGTTGTTGTAAACTTAGATCCGAGTTACTGTTGAATTTGGGAAAGGCCGACAACGGAAGCGAAACGTGTTCTGTAATCGTACTTTTGAACCCTGACCGGTCCAGCTTTGACAAATATTTGTCGATCGGATAAAAGTTTTGTTTGGAAATACAACACAAAATATTTTTTGCAGAATACGAATCCGCTATAAGCAATTTAAATTGGAATACACCGGAGATAAAAAAATACATTCCGATCCGACATTTACATAAAGCGAAGTAGTAGCGCAACTTAAAAATCAGGCGTTGTCACGAAGCGTCTAGGAACAGTGTCGGGTCGGCCTTCGGGGACACTGATTGATATTGATAGGGGAAGCGGCCGACACGCCGGCTGCCCGGATCAACCGCGCAAGATTGATACACTGACCCTGCGTTTTCTTAGGCTCCGCTAAACAAACATTGCGGGACATTCAATTACTGGATGCCTTTCACATTCCAGAATGTTAATGTTACTGAATAAACAAGTAAACTTTATCATTTCCTTTGACCGTTTTTCAGTCGATTTTATTTTCAATTAATTACAAATCCTTGAAATTACATCGTGAAATATTTGCAATCGGACTTTAAATGTACTTAAAACAGCATTTAAACGTTTAATTACGAGTTGAATTAAAACAATTACTGAACCAATGTTTACAATTAATGAAGTTTGTCGAAATGCTCGTAATTTTTGATCGTTCAAAGTTGATTGAACAAGGCGCATATACGTATATAAAACAACAGTACATCACAAGGGGTCTGAAAAAGCCTGAAATGCCTGAAACCCTGTAAAGTTCAATCAATCTCATTTAAAGCCTGGCTCCGCGGTACATCTATAATGGATGTCGTATCGACAAAATTGCCGATGTTACGTAAACTGAACATTGTCTAATGCTGCGGTTACACTATATAAGCATAGAAGGGATAATGTAGACATGAGTGTTATTTGGATCCCTATGTTATTGTATTGCAGGAAGCAGATTGAGTTTTTTTAGGACGCATTTTATGCCTAAAGAAGAAAGTTTGTTGAACAACGAACATGCGGAAGTAAAGAACCGATTTCCATAATCCGATAAAACCGATCCTATAATATGCCAGAAGCTAATTAGAAAAGAGTATTTTGACTTTCTTCAATAATTGATTACGAACATACAATAACAAGCTCCGAACTATTTATCATAAAATAAACAAATAAACCCTTGGTGCACAACGTCTGCCTGTTTGTGCTCGAGGCCGCGTCGCTCGAAGCGACATCTGTCGGCAGGCAGACGACTCATTAGCATTGTTATCGACGCTGGCAACACCGACGACAATTCAGCCATTGCGGTGTCACCCAGGGCATATCTTACAAAACCAGAATCTGCATTACTTAGAATATTCAATAGATAATATGCCTTAGTACATAGAGGCTTTGTGTATTGTTGCTGAATTCTATAGGAATCTGAACGAGAAAGACGACTTTGGAAATTCGGTTAAATCATTTATTGCATATGTAAATTTCATAACAACTGCCATTGGTGGCAAAACCGCAAAATCATGTTGGATCTCCTATTTAATTACTTTATGTTCCATAATTAAATTGGATATGTGTATAATTACTATAAAGATATTTATTTGCTTGAGATAAACATCTGTATCGCTTTACATAAAATATGCAGATTATGTTTATAATCATCATATTTTATGAACCAGTATTGCTAGTTAATTGCTGTAATTTCTTGACAAATTTTATCCTTATCTATGTATAGTTTATTCATATTTCAATATACGGTATATGCCGCCGACGAGAATAAAATATATTTCTATTTTACAAAAGCCATTTAAAAGCCGTGTGTGCACCGCTTTATGGTTAGGTCGTTACGGTTTCAGCACTGAAGCGGAACTTTTATAGAGCACCGAATAAGAGCAAAAACTTGTGAGCGCTGCCGCCTCGGCTTACCCAAAAATGACATGTCGAGCGATAGCGATGTCCGACCGACGCTTCAGAACCAACCACTTCAAACTTAATACTCCGCACAAATAAAACGAAGAGAAACCCCACACGAGATACTTTCTGTATAAAATACGAGGCCATCGGTAGAAAGAGTATTTACGTTAAATAATTTACGGACACTATTGAATTGGAGCCAAATGGATTTAAATTATTCGATTAGTTGGCAGTTTTAATCGAGCCCACGTTACGCAACGCTCGTTCATTGATTTGATGAATGTGCTATTTAACGTCGTGAAACACAACAATATAAACGTGCCTTCTGAATGAAGTATAGCGGCGGGGGAAGTTGCTACACTTGCAACGTGACAAAAGTGGAACACTCGGGGAATATATTACTGCTCCAGCTGGGCGAAGCTCGCCCTTCTGCCAAATATTTGTCGGTAAGGTCAAGGTGAGGGGGAATTAGGCCGCGCCGCCGCCGTAACACTCGGAACATAAATCTGATCCGCGCTGGAGTTGTCACTTCACTTCAGCTTCACTCGTAAAAACTTATCGACGTATTTGGAATTTATTTCAACTATCCTCATAAATATATATTAGATAGGAGCTGTTAGTGCTCTTCCTCACATATCAATTTCCATAAATTCCGGGAGTTATGCAGCGAGTCGTAAGTGCAAATCGAATGTTTCCAAATAGGGCAGTCGCACCGCACTGTGATGAAAGTAATGTGCATTCAAGCCGCATTTCGTCCCGCGCATGCAGAGCGCGCAAACACGACATTACTTAACGCGCATTCTATATAAATAACTCCCCTTTTACATTCTTAAATACACTTGTAGATTGGTTGTCCGCGACAATCAGATCTTATGAGTACTTTGTATTCCACAAATGCAAAGCATATCTCCGTGTGCTCCATTTGATTTCCCGCGAGACATTCACGTTCTCTCTATTACGTCCGCTTTATCAAATATGTAAAAATCCGTATTGAACTACTAGAATACTATAACCACTATTTTATTACTTCAGAAAAGTAGGAAAAGTGAGAAATATTTTCAGATCGCAAACGTAAAATTGAAATAGTTGTGTAAGAATTTATATTGAAGCAATGTAGTGTACGATAGCTGAGTCAGCTCTCCACTCGTCTTAAAAATCGAACAAAAGGGAGCATGAATCGATACCGCTTGCCATCGGGAAGTGAATCGGAACGAAGTATTCGAGTTATGGCAATATTATATCGAGTGACAATTCGATCGGCGAAGTGGCTTGTCACGCACTGATTTACAAGGCATGTGACCTGTCGTGCTCCATTATGTATGCACATACATGAATATATAGCCTCTCATATGCTTTATATTGACGAAGTTTTCATTGCATTATCCTTTTTTATAAAAGCGAGAATATTGCACTTAACATATAAATACTTCAATATTGAAGTGCATCCTTAATAAGTTACATCTATTTTTCATACCTTTTTGATCACATCCAATAAATTTTCCTTATCTCTTCTTAATTACGTGATGGTACACAAAACATAGTGGGTTTTCAAAAGACGTGAGTATTCGCATAACATGTGGTTTTCCACGCTACATGACGCGGCCGGATCTTCTAAATATATTTTATGTTGTGGAACGAACGCGAGTATGGGAAAATGGTAATATTTGCACATGGGAGATACCTACTATAAGTCGTCGAGTCAAGGCCATTGCATTGTGTTTAGGGCCAAAAATTCATAAACTACATAAAAAACTAAATTGCGAAATGATTTTCAAAAAGAAATATGATTTTAGAAAATGTTACTTCCATATAGAAAGATTTCGATATTTTCGACTTTGTCCCACGGTTTCAATGTTGTTGTTTGTCATAGAAATGTAATAAAAACACCAGGTGCAATACTAAGATATCAACTTGACATTTAAACTATATTTCAATATTTTTATTTGACGTCACAAGTATGCCTGTTTAATTCTTATCGTTAATTTATGTATTTTTAAAGAACTTCCTATTCCAATAGAGGATAAATTAATTCTTAATCCTTCAAACGGTTCTTGAATTAATTGGAAAAAAAATATCGCTTTCCTTTTTATATTTTTGATATAAACACAAAAAATGATTTCATTCTTTTCAAAAAAACTTTGTACGGTCTATTGTAAACGCTCAAGCAACTCCTAAGTGCATTTATATTTATTGGCAAGAATAACATTTACGATGCACCTTAGCCTCGATCAGGAACAAAATATAACCCTCTGAAACCATTTTACGAACAATCTACCTCTTTTTCTCCAAAACCCAGGTTAACAAAGAACAATTTAACCTGGAACGTGTGCACATTACGTCGGCATGCACATAATAGCCTCCACGTTAGAACTCCAACAAGTTAGAGGTACATCTAATTAATTAGTGAGGCTGCAGCCAGTGTCAAAGCGCGTTGAATTTCTCGTGTCTTGCCACAAGTTAAACTTGATATAACTATCTACAAATGTGAATAGTTCGTCGAGATGTAGCCGCAGTTTCACTTCCATTCTGAGTGAATTAACTTCGTAGAACAAATGTCCTTTCTGTCATGCTAAATGTGTGAGAAATTGACCCAACTTCATAACAATACCTATAAGATAAACAGAACGTAGGTACCGAAAGAAACCCTAGAATAAGGTCTCGTTACGGTCGTATAATTAATTTTGATTTAAGGCTTCAGAAATAATTTGGCCTCCTCAAATGACTAGCTATTTTAATAATAAATTGTTACAAGTCATAAAATACGAGCGGTATACAATTACCAAAACCTACAACTTTTATGAACGGATACGTCTAATAAGAACGTCACAAAAAGAGGGTCAGCGACCTCTGACTACTGCCTTTACTAATAATATAGTCCTGCATACATAATAGTAGTGTATAAACATATGAATAACGTATCAGTGTCTCTAAACACATAGTGTGGGGCACATACGTCATCAAGTCAATCCATCATCGTCTGGTATCTGAAAGCAATCAGCGAGATGACGCAGTCAGTGGCGATCTGCCATCGAGATATGACGGGCCCCGCCGTCAGCCACTCAATTTATCGCTTGATTAGATTAATTTAATCCATGACACTGAAATGGCCCTCTTCCTGTACCATCGGAACTTGCCATCAAACCTCGTTAAAGATAAGAATTCGACCGAAAACGTCTCCCAGATGAATACAGGGAATGGGCCTAGGGATTTGCAGCCGTGAGAACGTTATTGAAATTCATTTTTCGTTTAAGATAACTCGGTTACGGGAATCGTGGGTGCGAACCCAAACACCTCGTATTGAGGGCTTTTATCTCACCTCTTTAGTATTCCACAAAGGTGGGAACAAAAAATATCTTGTTTTATCTTCGAATATGTTTCCGAATTGAACGTGGCGTGTCTTAATTATTCAGTAAAAAAGAACGCGTTAATTAAAATGTTAGTTAAACAATTATGTCTAGCCTGTCAGAGCAGACATACAAAATTACTATTCTCCGCACGTTTTGACAATGGCATTTGAGCAATAAACCTTTTTAAACCGTGGACTGGAATTATCTCAAGTTCTTAACATTTTAAGTGCCACTAAGTTAACAATATAAGTAAAAGAAGAAGAGCTTTTGTCACGTCGAGTGTGAGACAAAAATTAGTCATAACTCACAGGTAAAGAGATTATTGTAATAGCCTAACAGGTAACTTCGTGATAACAAAGATACAAGAAAAGAATATTGTTAAAAAAATTGCAAGTAATAAAAAAACGTTAAAAATGTATGCTTTTATTAAGCTAACAAACATGAGGACGTTGCAGGATTCCGCACGAAAATAGAGCGGATCCAAGCGAATTAACGCGAGCTCACACATTACTGTTTATGACTAACAGGATGAGCAGGATCTAAAGTTTGACGGTAAATATAGCGAAATATCTAAAACACGACTTCGAATTACAAACAAACTCATATAGCCAATACAAAAGGAATTCTGGTAATTAACACTTACTTTAGTATGTGCTTTACTTTAGTAAAAAAATATAATATGCAATTATTAATAAAAAAAACCGACGTAGAGATATTGTCAGTGAACTTGAGCCTTAGTGGCATTGAGAAAAAAGATAAACAGCTGATTCTTGTGTTTGATAACAGACCTTGAGAATAAATAACAAATAGATATTGGCCAATATTATGATGCTAATGCATGACTATGAATTATGCCATAATGATTAATCATTAAAAAATAAAATTATAATGATAACAAATATGTTATATAAATTGAAATCAAAATTAAATATTTTAGGAATACTGTCAGTAAGTTTAGCGTAGGACTTGGGTCGCTCAGTAATAACGGTAATTTACAAAACTAAATTCTACTACTGTAAAGGTTACCTACACGTGCGTGTTCTACATAATAACATCTATTGTACCGAAATAACATATAATCCATATTATTGTATTTGTCATAGACAACATTTTTCCTAAATATCTCCGAGTCGGATAATTAATCCGGCCGATAATATCAGGTAACAAAGCGGATCAAAGGATTCTTTTGATGTTTCCATCTATTAGATACACCACGTTAATGTCAATATTTTTAGTAGCAGGTATCTGTAGGCTTCATTGATTTAAGGGTCGCAGGGAGCTTAAGATTTGGAGATACTCGATCCTGTCGAGGATTTGGAGCGATCCAAAATTATATAGAACAGAATTTTACCATTCTGAATATGGATCCGAAGGCACCTATTTTTAGAACATGATTAAGTGTATGGAATATGAAGTAAAGTTACGTAGATTACATACTAAAATGATCATAAACCTTCAAAAGTACGACTGACGTGATGACCAAAGAAGAACTTGAGAAGCCATTTAGTGCACTGAAAATTAATACCTAAGAATGTCGTATACCGATCTTAGTTCTCCAGGAAACTGTCACGATTCCCAGTTCGATAGTATCTAGTAGACAGTCGAACAGGTGGTCGCGACCCGGTCAGATAGTGTGGTGACCCCACTATCGGTTTCCCATCGGACCGCTCCGGGGCTTCCCGGCTCCGATTACTGCGACCGCACTGACTCACAGGGTTCAATTTGAAGGAACGATCGATGGAAATTAACCCTACGATGTCCGAAATCTTCCATGAGGAAAAATATCGATTGGTCGGTCAATTTCATTCTATTTATTTCTAGTGTGTTGTTTTTGTCGTTTACGTTGATAATAACCTGCGGTTAAGTACATAAAATTATATCAAAAGTAGGTACTTATCATATTTAGATGCACTGCCATCTCATAAACTGTAAAAGTGTCAATATTACTTCTATAGGGGCTATCCACGATTGTTGTGACAAGGATGGAAACCCTGCCCTCCATGTGCTAAAAGGGAAAGCAGAAAACTACTGTTCCACAAAGTGCAATAAAATAGAGATCTGTCTCACTTTAAAGTTACTTAGCTATCATGTCCATTGAAGCATTGGAATTTACAAAGATAGCCAAACATATACAGCAATCCAATCCAAAACACACAATTTCCTGACTCCCAGACATATTTCCCGTTTATCTAGCAACAAGAAACAAATTAACCTTTCTTTAATCTATCATCGTACTGCACGGTACATACCTATGAGCGACTATGTCCGCTCTGAACTGCGATAACCCGTGCTCCGATACTCCGGTACAGAAGACCGGCGAATAATTAGCACGGCTGTCTTATCTTAGTTTAATTAATTCTATCGGACTCTCGATCGATGGGAACCGCTGTTACCGCCGAATTTAATTTAATCCTAATCGTTTGTCTGTCCAGAGGTCAGTGGTTTACGGGTTATGTTTAATTAGGGTTGTGTAAGACCTAGGGTTATGTTTGTTTGTATAGTGGTGGAGTTCTGAGAATACCTGGGTTATGTTCCTTCAGGTGGACGGAAGCCAAATTGATCTATAAAGACTCAATAATTTGGGACTCTCTAATGGTAGGAACCTCCAATTGAACTGCCGCTTTGTTGAAATAGAAAAGCGTGCTTGTGTAATATCTAAGACAATGTTTTATATGAAATGTTGTATAATAATTGTGAATTATGAACAAAGTATTCTTCCATGTTTATGTAAACGTACTCATCATTCATTGAGACCGTTTGACCAATAAAAAAGGCTGTTAACGCTTTAATTGCTCGTAATCACGTTATTAACTAAACAAGTTGTTTTAACCGGCGGCTGTAAATATACAAACACATTCATGCTTCGACGGAGATAAATATATCATTTATCCCATGAATAACAATAAGTGTACACCATACAGAAAGCCATTAGTATAAATAGCTATTAGACGCAACTTCCGTTATAATTCCACCTTGTTTAACGTATTCCTGCTATAAATGCCGGTTAATGACTATTATGATACTGCTACGTCTCGCTCCAGAAGGTTTTCTGGGGAAACAAAAGGAAATAAGTGTTACAAAGATAGCAGACAATAGCCGGGTGCCACCCTTGTTGATAATAACACTTTTCAACTAACAAAAGTTTGTCAAAACGTATAAACAAAAGTGAGCTGCAGCTCGCTCGCGGGCTGTACCTGCGCGCAGGTAATGGCGGCGCCCACAATGGCATTCCGAGCATCCGAAATGAATCAAAATTCGGCGCAACAACGATGACTAACGCCTCGGACCCAACTGATAAATTACAATAATAATGGCCACCTCTATTGTTGTTATTGGGGATGATTTCATTAGGATGCGCCCGCGCACCTGCCCTCCCGACCCGACGCCTCCAAACCTTACCGTTAACTGTCAAACATATGATTAGTGTTTCTAGTTAATTCGTTAACAAAAACTACCAACCATGCGTTCAGTCGCCGGCCGGTGAGTCGGAGAGGGGTCGGACAGGCCAGCAGCGCCACAGAATTAACAAGTGTATCCCTAAATGTCATTTATGGACAGGTCAGACGTGTTTATTGGAGTGAGCCAACAAGTCCCCACTAAAACGACTGGTTCCATTATTTGTACGCGGCGGCGACCTCCCGCGCCGACGGGAACAATGAAAGTGAGAGAGGGCAGGAATGCAGGCGGGGGTGAGGGCAGGTGCGGCGCGCGGGGGGCGGGTTCCCGGTTCCCAGGCGAGGAATGCCAGCACGAGCAACAAAGCCTACCCGCCGCCATTCACCCCGCGCCCCCGCCCCCGCGCCGCTAGCGGTTCCGTCCCAGACACGTAATTTTTCGTGACTTTCCCCTAAGTAGCTTTTACGATGCCGTGAATCGGTACTCAATACGTTCGATATTCAAAAATCGTCGCGTGCCTATTCGTTAGGCCGCAAAAGGTAAATTCGCTTTATTTTTACCGACGTGATAGGCTAATAAATTATGTACGGTCGGTGCGGGGTACTCTGTGCGGAATTCATTATGAATCGGCGTCGCGTTAGGTCATGCGACTCGCTGTAATGTAGCGCAAAAATAATGTACATACTGTGTGATTATAATAAAGTGTTATTGTTCCATTCATGCAGCCCGGCGAGGTTCAGGGTCGGTGTCCAATAGCCAACAGCTGACTCTTAATTATTGCTATTTTTTATTATACACATATTTTCTATAGAGTTCTGGACCGCACCGGTAGGTTTCCTTGAAACGCACGTCATACAGCTAAACAATGGGAATCAATTTACAGACTGTTCCTAGTGAGTAGGTCTAGTTTTGCAAATTATTCACATTCAGTAGTAACGCAGCACAAATAAAGAATAGGTAAACGTACATAACTTCAAACACAGAAGAAATACCGACCATTGAAGAAAAAATCGTGGGTTAAGAACTAGAGTAGCGTAAGGGCAAAAATACAAAAAAAATTTTTTTTCACCATTCGTTTACTTAATCCCCATATTTTTATGTGCCAAAAAACTGGAACGATGTAGTGTGTTGATTGCTTAGTACAAGAATAACGTATATAAAAAAAAGATATTTGTTTATTGCCAAAATGAAGTGTTTCTACTTACAATAATCTTGACATTATTTTCTAAAAAAAATTACGAGCACAACGATCGTAACTCGATTTACAGAGCGAATAAGACACCAAAATATGCCTTCAATGTAATCGCTTAAATAGCGTATCTTGCCATACGTTAATAGCGCAGAAAGTTTGATTATGTAGGCTTAGTTTGTTTCGTTCCAAATAAACGTAAAGCACCGTTACTGTCCTTGTTTCGTAAGCTTCCGTAATTTTTCTTCCTGCCAAAAAAACGTAAGGGTGGGATACGCTACTATGGCACTAATTTAAGGAACAGCTAAAATGACGTATGTCAACCAGTTTTTGAAAAATAAATTTTATTAAAATGAAACCGTATTTTGATTGACCAAAAAGTTACATTATTCTGTAGCCGATAAATAAAGTTTTATTATTAGTAAAAATCAGATATCTAACTACTATAGATTTACCCCACAAAAAGGGCTATAAGTTAACAGTAGGTAAATTTGAGTTGTTTTCGGGCTCTCCTGAGAAGTTGTCATTTTGGCCTTACGCTACTCTAGTTCTTAACCATCGAAATATAATGCTGGAAAGCTTTGGAGAGTCGGATGAAATTATTTGGGAAGCATTTTTAAAGATATTGTCATTCAAAAGAATTGATTGAGATTTCTATCAATATTGAAATAAGACACTTGCTTTTACAAAAATGGCGATAAGATTGAAGGGACATTCTTATTCTTTACAAGACACTTAGCTAAATTAAATTCTGTCAACTTTACGAGCATTCAAATTAAAATAATTGAATTATAAAAGCTCAAACCGCAAAACTAGTTCTCAACCATTTTTTAAAGCTACAATCGCAGCTATTGTAGTTCAAAAACATTTAAAAATGTCCTCAAACTAGACTGATGTGAGTTTTACGATCCCGTAGACAATAATGATGTTTTTATCGCGACCACAGATAAACAAACAGGTGAGAACCGACGATTTAATTTCGAAAAAGTTTTTACTTAATTTGGCTATCTATGCTGCCAGTGTGTTTATTGTATGATTCATGTCAGTTATCGTTTGGGAATGTTTTATATTCATATACTATTATACTTTATATACTCGTATGTATAAGTTTTAATCAAGCGTTATCATTAATTATGTAAACAAGTATGTTTAAGTTAGTTGCCAAGGGTTTCTTGGTGTTGTTGTATTCAAATTATATCAATTTAATAAGTGATTTAATTAGCTCAATTTTGTGATCGTGTTATGTATTCTCACAATTATGACTTGAGATTTCACCATTATGGAACTTTATCCGATCTCGTAATGAAATCGTTTTATTAAAGTGGGTAATAGATTAAGAGCTTTTTTCAAACCAATCTTTCGCAACGCAACCATTAAAAACTGACACTAACTTTCCTTTCATTACGCTCAGTTTTATACTGTATTTAGATATATTTGCTACCACATCATCGTCATACTGATTTACTCCAATAGGTACACATTGAATCTCAAATTAGTTTGTCCTCTGAAGCCTACAGCCTTTTGACGCACAGACATACACAGTTTACACAGTAAGTATTCATTTGTTAGTACATAATTGACTATCGAAAATCACTGGCAGCTATAACTTCATAGCAGCAAACTTATTTTAGAAGAACCAATTACAACTTCACTATAATTACATTATAATCCAATCTTCCATTCGACATTGGGACCGCTTCGCGGCGCGTGCGACGGTCAGACTTGCAGACGATATCTGATCTCACCAGATGACAGCTGACACTGTCATTGTGACGGCTGTTACCATGTCATCATCGATTGTTGCACGTACTGGGTTACGGACACATCCTGTGTTGGACTAAGATAGCCAGATAATGAAGATATGAAGTAATATGATGAACCGTGCAACGGGTGCTCTTGTCAGGTTACATCGCCGTGCTAAATAACAGTATTACGAATATTTTTAGGAGAGATCGTTTTCACAGGTTTCAGATGGAGCCCTTTCTATCAATCCCTTTTGATGTGGGGTGCATCACATTTTGATGTCCAATTACTATTTTTGTGTCTCTAATCCATTATGAAACGGTTCACGTACCTACCCTTTTAACCGTGCCTACCCAACATAGTTTGTGTAGTTATACAAGACCTATGTCTGGATCAAAAAATATGGAGGTTTGCCAGCTGATCATGTTTCCGTCAACTCAACAACTGTCACTATACCAAAGTCACGCTAATTGGAAACTAAATCAAAATAATACAAAGGAACGTTAATCATACACAATACGCATGTCCAGAAGTCATTACAACAAGAAGTTTTACACTTAACCTTAAAACGTCTGGTGTAAAACATGAGTTAAACGCGAAAACCAATGGTTAAGTTAATCGCTACTGCAGCTTTAACTGCAAGGCTTAAACATCGGCATATTGTGGAGAAAATAGCAGTTAATTACACCGACGCTAATATTACCAGTTGTTACTGGGAACCTGGGTTAAAAGTACCACGAATGATGTACTTTAAGAGTTAAGAGCCTGCAAGCACGGCGGTCGCAGATGGAAGAATTTGAATAATAATTTAGGAGCAGACAAACTGAGATGATACCTACCATATCTAAAAACTTTCAAATTCAGGTATTTCTACTTATTACGCTACTGAAACTCTTTTTAGATAGAGCTTTACTTAATGTTGCTTTTAAGTTTTAATTATTCATTAATCTTTATAATTCTATTCCAAATCCCTTACTTTTCAAAAATAAACTTCCATTCAAATCTGAACATTCGCATAAAAATACACGAATAAAGCTATACTTAAAGGTAACAGAAGCCTATTCGAGCATAAAAAGAGCCTTATTTACACGAGTCGAGAGGGATGAAACTGGATTCTGCGAGGCTTGCAGAACGCAGCCTAACGACCCTACGGGGAGTCGTACCCTAATACCGGACGACCATGTATAAAACATTACGTGCAATATGCATAGCGGTGCATATAGCATGCATTGATATGCAACTGCTATCTCGTACATTGCACCTAGTTACTGCACACTTGTGAACTTAACTTTTATAGTGCAACGGACAGTTAAGGGCTCTACATGAATTTAAAATATATTTCAAATGCTGACTCAAACAAATAGACCTTCGAAATCCTAAATGAGAGATGAGTGTTTCAGAGAGTTTACATGGGCCCTTTTCCCAAAACTTTTCAACAAAACTTATTTCGCAACCCGTTCAATTGTAAACTTCGCAAAGTGAGGGAAATCCATCGGCTTGTGTGTGCTGGTCTGTCTGGAGGAGGTGTTTATATAACCGCACCTGATACGTAGTCATCATCAGCTGTTACGTTGTGTCGCTGGAGGAAGTCGCCGGCCAGGGCGCACGGCACGCCGGCCGCCGCCGCCAGCGCCGGCGCCGCCAACAACACCAGCACTAAACACCTCATGTTCACCAGACACACTGATCAAAACAAAGTTCTCAAATAAACTCAGTTGTAGTGCAACACACTCGCGAGCGCGCGTTCGTCTTGTGGAGCGGAGAGCGCGGCGCGTGCTCCCACATCGGTGCGCCGTCCCGGACTGCCGGCCGCCGCACGCCGCCGCACCGCCGCACGCCGCCGCCGGCCGCAACGCAACCAACTTTTATTTCACACAGCTGAAATAAAATTATTACATTCGCGAGCTTTTTTACTTAAACCGGCCTTAATTGTGATCGGACAATTTTATAAGTGACGTCATAATACGTGTTAAATCTACTAAAAGTTACTATTAAAAAAAACGTAAAAGCTTGGAGCGTTGCAAATTGTCGAATTTTGATACGAATCATTTGAATCCAAATATGTCGGTGATCGTAGGAGTTTTTATGTGACTGTAAAGTGTAGTAAGAAGTGTAGGCATGGTGGTGTTTTTGGAGTTGTCGGCGGCAGAGACTGGTGCTGCGGCGGTGCGCGCGCACGCTATCGAGCGCCGCGCGCCACTCGCTCCGCCACCGCGAGGCGCGACGGCTGCTCATATACACACCTAGTAAACAAACCACCACAACAAGCATCGTCTTTCATTCTACACTATTCATAGACAAACACAAATGACAGGTTATGTATAAACAACAATAGCATGGTATATTTTTTCTGCAAATATGTCTAAACATTCGCGAAACGCAACGTTAATGTATTCTGCCTTGGGACACAACTTAACCCCTCTGCTCGACAAGATTTTGACATATTACTTTACCGTTGATTCGGCGGGAATTTTGAATCGCGACATGGAAGTCAAAAATTTGTACTAACTTTCAACACATGAATTCTAAGTCTGTAATGCCTGATCAGAAGTATTTTAACTATAACTTTAGAGCTCACTTATTTGACAACAACGTGCAAAGGTCAAATGGGGTCAGTTAATTCAGAAAAAGATAATAATTACGGTGTTTTTAAGTCTATCGAAAAGTTAGGCATTTCAAATTTGGTGAAAACTTACCAATAAATAATCGCATCACTTTCTCAAACACAACACAAACGTCATATTTATAACATTTTCAATCCGTTGCAATACATCTCGTGCACTTATTTATGTTCAATAACTAAAAAATCAGCACATAAAATACACAATAAAAATGAACAATTTACAAGATCAAAAAGAAGTAGAGTTTGGAATGGAGTATTTTTTTTTTTTTTAAATCAGCGGTGTGCATTCGATACCTAAATCGGATATTTATTATAAATAATCGAATACCAATTTTATATATACCTATTTTTTAATAGCAACTTATTTCAATTTTATTTATTAATTTTAAATTATAGGTTCAATTTGTTTTTGTTGTTAAGAAAAGAGATATTTAAGTTTTATGAAAGTTTTTAGCATTAAATTTTTATATGTATTATTTATTTTGGTGTTGCGTCATTCGTAATAATTTTTAACTTTAATTGAATTTTTATTACCTATTACGGAATTTTAATTTATTCTTATATTATTTCTCAACAATTCTAAGATTTTTGATTCGGCGGAGGGTAAGCCTGGTGTTCTGAAATATAATGCAATTTGTAACTACCAAAGTAATGTACTTATTTGATGATGAGAAACAATAATAATAATTGATTGATTTTAAAGTCACCAAATATTTTTTACCGAATCCCAAAAAGGAGGTGGTTCTCAATTTGGATGTTTGTTTTTGGTCGAAAGGGTATATTCCCCATATTTGTTATTAGGTCCAGGATCTGATGATGGAAACCTTGAGAAATCGAGGGCAACTCTCGAAAATTGTAAGCATAGATAAGGTTATAACTTGACACTCAGATGTATGTCTGATAACACTATGAAACAGTAAAGGTTTGGAGCTGACCTGATGATGGAGACCAGAGAAGGTCGAGGGAACTCGACAACCGAACTTCGCTCGTCTCCATCTCCTTCACTGTTGCAGAGGCCTCGTAAATACGAATAATATAAGCACAAACACGAGAAAGTTTAAATATTCAGTTGTCGAGTTCCCTCGACCTTCACTGGTCTCCATCATCAGGTCAGCTCAAAGCCTTCACTGTTGAATAGTGCTACCAGGCAAACACCTGAGTGATAAGATTTCAACCTATGTCTTTCTGCAACTTTCGAAAGTCGCCCTCAATTTCTCAAGGTTTCATCATCAGATCCTGACCTGATGATAATGGGACCACCTCGAAAGTATACGCTATCAAACAAAAAAAGAATCATCAAAATCGATAAATAAATGGCTGAGTAATCGCGTAACAAACATACAAAAAAAACGGTCGAATTGAGAACCTCCGCTTTTTGGGAAGTCGGTTAAAAATAAGTCGGCGGCGGCCATCTTTCCATCTTGGACCAGCTTTCGATGAACAGCGAACTATTTGCCTTTTCAAACAATAAAAACGTCATAAAATTTTGCTATAACTACACCTAACTACGGTTCTCGTCAAATAGCTTTGCCGCTCAGTTAAAAAGTTGGAAGTAACGAATCGCCATTAAGTTTGGCAGGTCTACAGGAATCCTGCACATAAAACACCCGAAGAAATAAATAAGTCTTCATTTGCCGTCTTCGGAAACCCTAAAAACCGAAGATTTTTTTTATTCCGGCTACAACGTATTTTCTACCACTGATTTTCTAGCATTTTTTTTCAAAATAAATTAAGTCATTTTACTTTTCCTAATTTATTTTCGGATTATGGTACCGTATACAAAAGTGCAATTTAGTAATATTATAATATCAAATAATATAAAATTATTAAATCGATTCTTTATTTGAACGAATCGGATCATTCGATGCAAAACTTCTATCACCGTCGCCATCTTGTCTATGCGTCTTCAAATTTTAAAAAACAACTAATGTAAACAAACATGGCGAGTTCGATCAGAATTCCCGGTAATTACGATTGGATTTTAAAAAGGTATATTTCTAACGGGATGCTAAATATGAAAGGTTTGAATGCGTAAAAATAATTTAAATTTATTTAGTTATTTTATTTAGTACTCACAAATGTGGTTTGACTGGAAAGAAAATAAATATGAGCGTAAATAATTAGGAAAGTGTATGACTGATTCGCAGACCCCAATTGGGGTCTAAACCGAGCTTACGGTGACATTGATGTTCAGACCCCGATTGGGGTCCGCTACGGATTTGACGGTTAAATTCCAACTGACCAAAAATAAAATCAGTCAGCCATTCAGTTTTTCTCACAATAAAATGTTAACAATTGACAAATTAACCATGAACTCCCAAAGCACAGGTTACAATGTAATTAAATTTTATTTCATCAAAATAATCAAGTTAACAACTCCCAGCCCGTAAAAGTTATGGCTGTATCATAAATAGTTTATCTAACATCTACATACCTCGCCTAATGTTCTGAGATATGACGTATATAATGAGGTAGACATGCTTCGAATACCCAACGTAATAATTAAATGTTCTCAAACCTCAATTTCCAATGTCAAGGATGAGTCCCGAGCTGCATACGAGAATACCAACCGAGGAGGTTTCTTTTAACCTTTTTTGTAGTAATAGACAATGGTAGAGCGTCGAAACTGAGCCATTGGGATGATGAATGCGTGGCGATGGCATATTTAGAATTTATCACCGCTAGATAATCCAGGTAGGGCGTTCATTGAAGCTCTTTGCCCGCGTCGCCGCCCGCCGCGCGGGGCTGTGAGCGAGCGCCCGGAGACGCCAACCCAAGCTATAAGCGGTAGCGGGTGATCATGTTTATAATAGGAATTTAATAAAGGAAGGAAGATGAAGTAAACACCTCTACAACAATAATCGATTAATTCCGATACTATTCGATTGAACTATTAAGTGAGCGAAGAAAATAAATACCAGTATAAGTATTTCCTATGATATAATTAATTATATAAAAATATGACGATATAATAATACAGAACAATAGCATGACCCGACGTAATTGCTAAGTTGAATTCCTTGCAATATGGTTTAAGACCTTACACTCTACTACATAATAAAATAAATGTAGTTAAATACTTAAATTATTATTACCAACCCGTGGGAATGTAAAACTTTAGTGTTTCGTGGAACAAGCTCGTCGATACTGATCCTCTTAACGTGAGCTTTCAACGAATCCTTTGCACACATTGTTTTCATTTATTTTCTAGTACATCATTCGGTTGAAAGGGAAGTGGGTAACTATCGTAGTACGGACACCGCAGTCTCAAATAAGTGCTCTTTAGGAATGTTCAGGGATTTTTCCAGTTTCGGTCTGACTCAGGAGATTGTAAGAAGGTAATGTTATGTCGTTTAGCAAGAAAGGCCTATTAGTTGTCAATTCTTCTCGGAAAACGTGCAAGTTGTTAATATTTTTAATTATTTTAACCGTCATCCGCTTATGAAGTGCACCACCCGTGGGTATATTTATGTGGTCCCAAACTACAGTCCGCACCGGCCATGACTGTTACTGGTAATAAAAGGGACGTCTCATTTATTATTGACAAATATTTCGCGCTGAAAAAATACTATTGTACCTTAACGGAAGGCGCCACATTCTAAACTTTATTGTATTTATCATATAGAATATATACGAGCCACTTTGGCGGTGTTTTTATGGCATAAATAATAAAAGACAGGAAATTATATCGATTCTCGTCTCGAACGGAGGCATTTCTCGAGTGCGTTTATGTCTTTTGTATGTAGGAATGTGCGCAGACGCATCCTTAGATGTATTCAGCGTTCTTTTGAATGACTCGCCGAGGACAATTACTGAGTAATGCACTTATGTATTGAATGGGTGGTAATGATGCACCGGGATAGTTTATACTGAGGTAAATGTGTTTTTGTATTGTGCGCTTTAAAATGGGCAGGTGCTGTAAATTGATGTGTACTAGTAAGAAATACTATCAAACTGTTAAATCGAGAGTCAAACTACTACACAATTAGACAAAGGATGAGTTTTTTTATAAATGATTCATTTATAAAAAAAAAAATATCGCCTTCCACCCTTCATACTTGAACCTCCTTTTCGATCACCCAAACACCCCTAAAAAGGCTCACCTAATCAATTAAATGGTTCTCACATATTCCACATTTGAATCGCGTGAGACAAGTCGCTTCGTGTCGACACAAGTCCAACCGATTAGCACTGGCCGGCGCAACGCATAAAAACTTTTTCAAGTAAAAAAAAAAAGAAAAAAACGTACCGTGCACAATGGCCGGTGATACCGTGAAAAATGTTTACAAATATAACAAGTCTTAGATCACCCGGGAAGACGGTTATACGGTGTTCAATACGTGTGAAGCTTGATTCACTTCAACCTAATATTGTTTGGGTATTTTGGGTCCATTTTCCGGCATGATTTACTTTGTTGGTATTAAGAAAATTTTTGTTTGCTCTTAAATGTATTTTTATAGTTTAGAATTGTAGGTTTTTTAAGGTAAAATAAAAGAAAAATCCTGTATCACTTTTATAAGCTCTTTAGCACTACATTCAATGCAGAATTGTCTGTACGGATTAAAGCAAAAACCGTTACGAGAGCGTTCATTGCAACGCTATCTGATTGGCAATCGAACAAGCTAGTTAAGTGGCAAGCTGTGTGGCATCCACCACGATCTCGCCTCGTCATCACCCCTCCCCCCCACCACTCCTCGGAACAGAAAGCCTGATGAGCTCACAGTCACCTCACAATGCTAATGGATCGCCCCAAAACCTTACCTGATCACTCGCTTACTCGACAACTTCAAACCAATTAATCATTCCAATACGAAGCTTCATTTTTTGACAACTAAAGGAATTTTAATCGAATTCAATACATTGTGAACGATTCCGACATTCTAGTGATTCACAATCGAATGGTTACTCGATGAATGGGAGTTTTTAAATCTTTTGTAGCGATCATTTTCGGCAGTTTGATCTCTGCACCTATACTTTTATAATTGGATACGTCGTCGTCCTATTGTCCGATATTTACTTTCTTTTTTTTGTGTTATAACGCCAGTTTTTTTAGGCTCGGTAGAAAGCTTACATTTTGCTCACATAAAATTCTGCGTAAGTATGCCAACGCAAAGATTACCGAAAAAGCAAGCAAAAATCGAGACGCAATTCAGTCCACCAGTTTTAAACAATAAAAAAACCCATTGAAAACAGTTCTCGATTGCTACAAAACATTAAAACGCCATCGAGATGATTTCAATACTTTTGAAGGAGTATAAAAACAAAAGAAACACGGCTTCGACAAAAGCCGAGCGACTCCGCACAAAAAAGATATTATTACGGTGAATGTTCCTGTAAGTGTGTCAGTGCACTTAAATGCAACAAAACCAGGATAGAATGGCGAGGGAAATGAAATCGACGAACTTACTGAGGCGCTCTTTACTACGTAACAAATGTTATAGCACCACTTTATCATCTTCGGGAACTGAAAATTGAACCTCAAATAGCGGAGATAAGATTGCGAGGTGAGAGTGTCACACTTACTGATAGCCACGGGTTTATCTAATATTATAAAGATAACTTTAGAGTCGGAATATCTTATGCGAATAAGGATATGTAAATGCAAGTAGAAGCAAACCTAACCAATAATATAAACTTATGGATTCATAATCTTCCAGTCCTTGGATAGAACGTAATTTAAAAAATCATAATTGAGACTTATGTGTAGATGAATACGAGCGACGATACTATAATGGCTAAACACACAGTAGGTAGTGGTAGGTAAGTTACGAGCTAATTTACCTCTCATATAGCACCAACAGCTAACACCCACTCATCATAAACCCAAATCAGTGAGAACAGATCACTTCATTAACTAAACAGTGCTTCAATAGCCACGGGAACACTCTCAGCCGCAGAACAAGCGACAATATTTCACGTCACAACCCGCATAGCGACTGTCCAGTTTACTGTTACAAATGTTTTCCTATTGTCAGGTTAGCTGACTCATTAATTTTGCACAGAACGGTAAAAGAAATTCGGCTAAGGCTTGTGGTGAACGAGAAATTTTGATAGAGTTAGGATCTTCATATCTAAATAGGAAATTGATTCGTAAATTATATAAAAGTTGAAATAGGAGTGTGTTTTATAGTTGAAATATTATCTTATACTTATTACCTAACAACTGCGAAGTTAATCCTCAACAATCCGAGACGAAAGGTTCACTCATAACATTCATTGTCAACGCACTACACTAGGCTGTAAGAGTATTAACCCAACTTACAACTTATATTTGGCAAAGACTAAGTAAATCAAACCAAGTTTCCAGACGCGAATTCTCACTGAAGTGCCATCGATTTATTTTTAAACTTTCGATTCGACAATCGGCAATCGCGATTGCCTCCAAAGCATTGCGTGTCGCGGCCCTAACTCATGAAGACGTGTTGTTTGAAGCTGCCGAACAAAGGCGCACTTTGTTTAAGATATTCTCTTTTTATTCAATCGACAGTTTACTGCCCTTTTAGGTAAAGCCACTCTTATTTACTTTGTATATTTTTGATACAATTCCGCGATTATGTTATTAGGCTTCGGGTCGAGTTTGTTTACCCTCGTTCGTTTTGCGGATTAATATTTAAATAATGGCTTTAAATGTATTGCGGGTCAAACAAACGACCTACAGCTGTAATTTATATGTTAAAGTTACAAAATATTACGTAAAACATTATGTATATTTTTTATAAAGGCACATATATATCATCTTTTATCACAGATGCAAAAATATCCGTAGCAAATTGCTTGAAACCCTCTTTAGAGAAGGTCAGCATTTGCGACACTAACATAGCAGAGACAAAGGCTTTATCCTGAGGTACAGAGTGGGGAGAACACATTATCACTCCATCATCAGACCGCAATGGATGGCTGTCATTTATCAGCCGCGTCGGCACCCCGCATCACGCTCGCGGATACATCAGCTCACATGTATGCAGTGTGTGACGTGATCACTGTTACGTTATACGAGGAAGATAGTTGTTTTATACGTTATCATATTTAATAGTCAAACTTTAAGGTAACTTTGCTAGTTCAGTTAATTATAAAATTCAGTTTCAGAGACTTGAAGACTTATTCATATTTCTTCTTTGTTTATATTAAAAAATATACAGCGAAACGATTCCAACAACACCAGCTACTTTATAATTGGATGATGTAAGTTGTACAATACAGGCGTCGTGAAAGAAATTTAATTAATTAATGAAAATGTTGATTGATTTCGCGGCGGAACAACAAAGGAAGTTTCTCAGCGAGGGCTCAACCTCACAGCCATGAGCCACGAAACTTGGGATTCTTGTTGAGAATTCATCAACTTTTGCCAACTAATTAGGTTCACACAAACACCTGGCCGAGTTACCGAGACATACAGCTGTAGAACGATTTAATATTTATTACGTGAGAATTTCAGCTAAGTTCATTCGGAGCGAGTTGCTCGGTTACTTAATGAATGAAATTATATCATCTCACATTCTGCGTGAGTACTTCATATCCATTTATTTCTTGATTAAACCTGTGTGAGATATAATTATTTTGCGAATTTGCGAGATATAATAGGACATTCCTGGCATAGCTTGACATAATATACTTTAGTAGATAAATAAAATAATCTTACTGCAGAATTATAGTTATTCACTTTTACAACACATTTTTCTTATGGCGTCAAATCCATCACAAAGCCTAAATATAAAAATTAAGTACTCTATAACATGGACACTTCGATCAACAATATAATTTTCTAAATAAATTACACACTAAAACAAATAGGGCCTTACTACAGAAACTTTAAACCCTGTTTTACACTTGTCTAATAAAATTTTGGCTGCAAAATGAACCATATGTCAACGTCATAATTTGACATTTTTTTAGACAAGGCATTAACTGACGTTTAAAAGTTTTTGTGGTAAGACGGTCAATCTCTAAATGCTTAGACACATCCAGTTATTTGGCAACCGCATTTCATCCTTCTAAACTTCTCCCGTCTCTGTCAACTGTTTGTCGTAATTAGAGCCAACAATACCGAGTTGTCGTATCATCTTACAACTTCATAATACAGTTCAGTCTAGCCTTATTTACTCCTTTATCATTTAGCCCAAATACACCGACAAAATAAACGACCGTTTGTCTTAAAACCACTGTTTACTAATTTTCACATTGAATTTTCCAAGTAAACAGTTGTTTTAAGAAAAACTGGATGATTATGTTGTCGGTGAACTTGGGCTTCGTTACGGCTAATTTCTATTTAATCACTTTGTACTAGACTAATTTGTCCCTGCTAAAGGATAAACCAAGGTTAATTGTGTGAGCTACAACTGTGTTTGTACAATTTTGTAAACCGTTTACGTAATTTTTTTTTGTTCTGATATTGTTGTAGTTGTAGTAGCTTTTGTAATGACGGTGATATCTAAATTCGTTTAAAGTGATATCAATCATCAATATTGATTGAATGTCCGTGATTCATTCAGTCAGTTAATTGATGAACTAATACTAAAAATAAAAACCGCCTCATATTCGATGGATTTATTTGGTGTAGGCTGGTGGAAGAATCTACTTTAGCAGCCTTCTTCTAATATCTAAATTCTTAATCAATTATTTCTGAGGCTTTCAATGATTGTAGGTACGGGTCAGAGATCATTTGACCGGAGGCTAATAAATGTAAATCTCGATATGTGTCTCTGCCCTCCCAGAAACCTTTTTACATAAAGCTTTGAACAAATCTATCAGAAAAGGTCAAGACGTTTGATTAAGATAATAGGTTCTTATTGTTTTGGGCTTAAATCTACATCTATTTATATAGCTTGTCAAAATAGTACAACGCTGTAGTTTCAAGTAGTGGTAGATTTTGGAAATTCTTTAATAACTTGGTACAATCTTTGAACTAACAACCAAGTTCCTCCACCCACTGACACCTAAAAATTGTTTTTGCGCACTAACTCACTTGATTTTCAGAGCTACTACGTATACCTATACCTGGTCGTTTGTATCATTACCCAAAGCGATCCTAACTAGCCTCCACCTCAAGAAATAAAGGCCTAACACAATAACTACCATTTTACAAAAGGAATAATTTCCACATTCACACGGCATCCAAGCAATGAATTACGAAGTTACAATAAAAACGTCATAATACAATCTAATATAACTCGTTGTGAATGGAGGTTCAAGGAAGGGCGACACAAATCATCGCGCCCGTCATACGCGTGTAATTATGGACCGGACCCGCCAGATAAGATCTGTATAGCTTTTAGACGATCTCTAAGGGATGTGGGTGAGAAGTACCACTTTTGGATGTCTTGTGAATGCGTTGGATAGCTTTAGAGAGAATTTGTAATATGTATATTTGCTTGTTTGAGCTAAAATATCGTGTTAAAGGCTACTTGTTTGAAAAATGACTTTCAGTAGGGGAAATTTGATACTGTGATAGTGCCAAACAACAAATAGGATAATGTACATTATATAATTCTGAAAGCTTTTCTTCTTCAAATATTCCTCGAATACGCATCATCTCGCTGTCAATTAAAAAATATTATTCAAATGACGAACTGAAAATGAAAATCCCGCCTCTACACTTTAACCTTTCAAGTTCTTCTTCCATATACTTTACCTCCCCAAACCTTCTGACCTCCGTAGCGCCTACTGCTACTACAACGGTAGTGTGAGTCAGGCGGGAGGAATGTGCGCGGGCGACGCGTTGTCCCCCGGGAACAGCCTGCGTGTGCGCATGCCACAGATATGTTCAAAAGGACAATTGATACACTAGTTTATAAAACCTATAGTCATTATGTTTTCAAGACCAAGTTGTTTAAAGAAACACTTCAATTGAAAGTTACAGGGTTGTCTTATCAAACCTGTGAAAGAAAAAGAGTATATTTATTCGATTGAATTCTAATACAATAACTAAATCTTTATATCATTCTACAACTATAACTATGATACCAATTCCTAAACACTGTTTTATGCAGTTCAGTATAAAATTTTCAGAAAGCAAGTAGTGTATCTTTCAGAGCTGACCTTTTGTGACCGCACGCGTGGTGTCATGCGCCAGCGCCTCGCGATTGAGATCCACTGCACATTCCAGTCGGTCGCTCTACAGATGAAAGTCCTCTTTTTAAGGACTATAAGCTTGTCTTAACGTTGGGATAAAACGCATTCTTATTTAAACAACCATTGCTGTTTATACTTTTTTCTCTTTTTATACAGTTTTGACAATGTCTGAATGTCAGTCTATATTTAAGGCTAAGACTAGGGGGAACAGTTAGTTAATTGGCGATGCTTTACATTTAATCCTGGATTAAACACTTAAGCGACAAAAAAACTTCAGTAAAAACTTAAACAAGCTGCCATCAAAAGTTCCAGATTCTTCTTAGATTTAAACACAAAGGGAAAACGGGACGATTTTGCAAAAACTTAGCACTCCCAGTAAACAAGTTAGATTGGCACTCGAAAGCCAAACAAAACGGTCTCTAAGGACTTTCATACTTTTAAGACACTTCATTTAACTCCCTCATTATGCCATGAACTGCTTATAAACTAGCCGCCTCAAATAAATAAAACCTTTTCACTGCCTTATTGTGTCATTTAATCAGGATACTATCTCCATTATTATTTTTTTGGTGTGGATAATGTAGTAAGTTGCACACTGATGTATAGGTACTTCTTAACAGTGTCGTTTGATTATATTAAGTGTGTAATTGTTTTTTATCCCAAAAAAAAAATACTCGAATACTCACCAATCAAAAAAGTTTTTCAACCTGAAGGTTAGACACCACAATTGGATCATACACCCCGCAGTTCCACACAACTCACGTTTGCCACAAAGAACATCCGCAAGCACCGACAAACTGCAGACAAAACAAACCAACTTATATACATTACATTATGTATATGGTTATTACGTGTCGGCATTATTGTACTAGCGACTGAAGTATAAAGTACGCATACACACTTACTTACGTCACTTTATAAAATAACACTATGTCAATTGTCAAACTATGAACAAACATTAATCAGAATTTCCAGCAAAATCCCAGAGATCGGGTTTACTGTGGCCATCAGTAAACCCGGTCAGGAAACCCAACCCTCACACACACACAGACTAAATATAATGTCTAATTTCTTATTTTAAAAATATATTTTTTAAATCACAATCGTTCTTTTTCTGCTTATAGAATAATAACTAGCTTTTGCCCGCAACTTCGTTCGCGTGGAATAGTGACTTCCGGCAGATTTTTGGTTTGACCAATAGATGGCGCTATTATGTCCGGAATAAATTTCATTTTTTATTTTTTTTTGGTAATAAAAGCTATCCTATGTCCTTTCTCAAGTTCTAAACTATGTCTGTACCAAATTTCACACAAATCGGTTCAGTAGTTTAGGCGTGAAGAAAAGACAGACAGACAGACAGACTGACAGACAGACAGAAAGACAGACAGACAGACAGACAGACAGACAGACAGACAGAACTTTCACATTTATAATATTAGTTAGGACTAGTTAGGATCCTTACGATGTATGTACGTAGGTAGGTATATGCTCTGTAAAATATGATAGAGAGAAATGGCAAACAATAGAACTATAAGTCGTCATAACAGTGACGTTATATCTTTGAAACAATCACGAAATACGCGCACAATGGCCGGCAGGTAATTGGGACTCGGTAACGGGTTTTCAATTACCCTGCTAAAACCTGTACGGCTTTCGAAAATAATGAGGGAAACCTGTGAAATATTATTTTTCTTTGCTGGACTTTCTAGAACAGTTGTATAAATATAACGCCCTAGCGAATCATAGAAATAGATGCTAAATTTCTCAGTTTTGTACATACGAAAACCATAATTTTTAAAACCACAGCCGAGGATTGAGTCCTGGATTCATGGGCTGGGAAATCAGATTGTTTCTGTAACGGCCTTGGAAATAATATCATGTAACTAGCGAAATATTGCTACCTCTAGACAAGTTAAGTGACAAATCACGATTGAATGCAAAGTATTCCTTTTATGTATTAGGATACATATAGTCATAATAACACGTGTTACTGCTATATCTCATTAATTTATCCTTTAATTTTATTAATGTATTTTAAACTGAAGGCAGCCGTTGTTTACACGGCGTAAAGTAACAGTGCCCTGTGTATTTTGTGCCTGTACAATACAAGTGATGCTTAAGTAAGTAGGCAGTAGTACCTACCTACCGTTAATGAAGTAGAATGTATCGTAATATAACTAAATTCAATAATTTGTTAATTTGTTTTCAATAGTTTTCCAACCCCTTCAGGAAATCAATTGGATAGTTAACGAAATACCTCCAAATCAAATTAGTGGTTAACAATTCATTTGCTGCCAAATTAAACTGCACTTCCGAACTTATTAACCCGAGGCCACAAAGCTGAACCTACATACATAAGCCTTATGCCCATTTTCACCAAGGATCCCCTAATTTAGGGAACACTTAACGAGGTCGTTTCACCAAAGTTTAAGTGTCCCTTATAACCTTTAAGTATAGGGGGAGCTCTTATTCTAAGTGACACCTAGTTAGGAAAAATTTAAAAGATTGTTGGTGAAAACGGGCATTTATGTTTTTAATTTACTTATAAGTTCCATCACCTCTAGATGTCACCATCACGTCTATTCAACGATAACAAAAAATATTATTTCGCTCCACAATTACTATATTATCTAAATATATAAAACTCAAAGGTGACTGACTGACTGACTGACTGACATAGTGATCTATCAACGCACAGCTGAAACCTCTGGACGGATCGGGCTGAAATTTGGCATGCAGGTAGATGTTATGACGTAGGCATCCGCTAAGAAAGGATTTTGATCAATTCTACCCCCAAGGGGATAAAATAGGGGATGAAAGTTTGTATGAAACTTTGTCAATTTTAAACCGATCGGACTGAGACTTTGCATGCATAAAGCTACTATGGCGTAGGCAACCCTTAAGAAAAGATTTTGATAAATTCCATCCCTAAGGGGATAAAATAGGGGATGAAAGTTTGTATACATCTTCATAGATTTTATGAAGAAGTCCTGATGACGAATCAGAATTTTATGATGACGTTCGCTTAAATACGATTTTGAACCTTGATCAATGAATCTATGCTACTGCTAAGTGCTAATCCTAATTATACTGTCACGTGAAAGAATGCACCTACGGGATAAATAAGTAGTATTTTGACTATTCTATATTGCCCACGCAGACGAAGTTGCGGGCAACAGCTAGTCAGATATATAATTCTACGCGTCCTACTATGAGCTGCTGTCATTTATGTATTCTAGATTCTCTAGATAATACCACCACCAGGTGATAGAATTCCCAAGGGCAAGGTCGCTTACCAATCACATAAAATGAACCTAAACGCTCCACCTAATACCCTGTAATTCTATTGTAATCAATGTGGTACATTCTAGACGACAAATTGCTTTTATGTAAATTCTATGGATTGATACAATTTACATGAAATCAATAACATATGTACAGCTGGCTTGAATGATAGATTTCCATCTATTCGTACGTAACGTACCTAATCTTTAAACCTCGTTGTATATCTAACGTTAATTTGTATATTTTTGACGGTATTGGATTTTCCTCAATTATTTATTTGTTGTATTGATCCAGCAGTATTAGGTATCAAAAAAAATAGCGGCTATGAATAATTGTACCCTTCTATTTATAGAGAACGCCTTCTCGAATTGGGAAAAAAAAACGTAAGCACAAAAAAGTTGTCATACAATTTCCCTAAAGCATAAATGATGGGTTCAAAGCACTTTTCGCCATGGCAACACTTTTCTCACCTTTCATAAGGAAGCCAGGTGTACTTGTAGGCGGAGTAAAAACTTTTTCTTCGCGTCATTAATCATTGCCAAAAGTCCGCTCGCTACCTGAAGAAAATGACTGTTTCTCATAGCTCTTATTTATACTTTTAATTTTGTACCGCTTGAGGAATTTGCTTGAGTTACTCGAAACTTTGTCTCATAATGTGTGTTTAGGGAATATGACTAGCTGAATTGAGTTTAGGCAGGCATCATCCATCATAATTGTAATGTTCATAGGTAAACAACGACGGCATCAGAGTAGTGAAATGGTAATAGGTAGTTTTCAGGGCGCATACCGGAGTTTATGTCGAGATTAATTTAAAAAAATGCTTCTATGATTCACATTTCGCCATCAAGTTGCTTGAAACTTAAAACGGATAGAAAGATGATTGAGGTTTAATTTGACCTCATACAAGGTAAAAGCGCGAGGCTCCGAAACTCCTTAACCGATTTGAAAAAATATTTGCTGTTGAGAATCCACGCTATCCTCGAGTGGCATAAATAATATTTTACCCGAGTACGGGCAGCAGTTCCCACGAGGTGTAAGAGAAACCGCGGAAAAACAGCAAGTTCTAAATAAAAAACAACAAAAGCCAATCTTCAATAGAACATCAAGTGGAAACATTGTGTGTAATTAATCTCACTACTTCATGATTGCGAGCTGGAGAGGCGTCGAAGTGGGAATCAAAGAAAGAAAGAAAGAAAGAAAGAAAGTTCCATAGTAGCGGGCAGGGCCAGCTGCACTAGCCGCCGAGCCGCGCCGGTCATAAAACTTTTTAAATTGCTTTCTTTTTACATTTAAATAAATGGTTGTTGTAAATAATTCGCGGATTCCTTTATTTTTCTTCCTTACAGCGACTCTGTTTAAAGTTTATTTTAACAGACGTTAGGTAAAGTGCTTTATCTAGGTTACCTACTATACTTTTCTCGTAACTAAGTTGGTTCTTATACTATAAAGCTCTCATCTGAATTTTTGCTTCTCTGTCATTGTGACATATCTACAAATCCACATTGGATTGGTTGATCACATTTGATTCACTATAACAAAGAGTGAGTATTTTATAGCAGCGTATAATAAATAATCCTAAGTACTTACAATAATAAAAATTATGTTGACTTAAAAATAACCTAAAACTCCAACACAAATATGTTTCATTCAATTTTCACAAAGAATTTTATTTTTCGAAGCTCACGCGAAATTATTCGAATTTCAAATCCAAAGCCGCAAGGTTGTCTCTGATCCGACCCTGTAACCGTGAAGGTTTCAGGTGGCGAAACTCTTCACCTTTGAACTTCGCAATCTCACGGCTGCGGAGCCTCTTTTCTTCAAACTTTACGAGTGTGTAATCCATTTTGGGCTCGTGACCTGATTTCACGTATCGCTCAAGCTCAAACATATTTTTTGTTGCCGGTAAATTCACGGATGTGCCTCATACTTCTGAAGTTTGAAAGCGCCGGTGATTTTCGACAAGTTTTCCTGATACTTACTTACGTGAATGCATGAAGTGAAAAAGTAGAGATAATCTTTTTATATCAACATCTAGATTGGTTTAACTTTTGTCTATAAATACTTACCTATACCTACCTATTATTGTACAGTTAAAATTAAAAAGATTAAATAATTAGGTAGTTAAATCACCAACCCGCATTGAGCAAGCGTGGTGATTAACGCTCAATCCTTCTCCGTGTGAGAGGAGGCCTGTGCCCAGCAGTGGGACGATAAAAAGGCTGTTACAGAACAGTACAAATAATAAGTTAGGTACCATAGATAACCTGAAAGCAAACGACGAAAATACCAACTCAATCTTCATAAGAAAATAAAGTTACGAACAAGTTATGACTCTAGTCTATTTATATTTTAAAAAGCTTTACCTAGAAACTCAATTTATCCCGAGTGCACAGTACAGTCTGCTTCAGTGCACACAAATACACACGAAGAGATATGAATGCGTAACGAGATTTATACCAACATTTATCTGGATGATATGCCTTACGTTTTCAATAACGTATGAATGTTATTCTGAGTTTCTGAGCCACTTATGTACTCGAATACGTATTTATTTAAGTACATAGAATATTTGTCTCCTGAAACTTACTAAATGGCTCCAATATTCGTTTGTTTTTTATCTAGGCTAATATAACTCATAAAGGAGAAAAACTTACTTGAAAAATTCTTTCACTTTTGGGAAGCTACATTATTCCCGAGTAGGCATAAGCTACATTTTATCCGGGCAGTAGTTCTAACGAACGAGAGTGAAACCGCAGGAAAATTTCTACATGTAACACCGTGTAAACTGGCTCTATGTAATCCCGCATAAGGTAAGGGGTAGCTACATAGGGACTACATAAGAATACATAAGGGACGCACTTAAGAAATTATGGGGAGTACATACGTATGTAAGGGAGTACACAAGGAATGGCATATAAGTTAAGTACATATTGTATACTTATTAACCCTAACTGCATATAAGAAAATAAGAAATACGTTCATTATTATTCCCTATGAATAACTTTAAGCCAAGATAAGACTAACGTTAGCTTAAATAAATAAAATTTTATAAAATATCCCAACACCTCTTAGAATGTCATGCTGAGATTTAAAAAGCCTGCGTACCTGTCTCGTTCAGTGTAAGCCCACTGTTTGTATTATATTGTAAAGGACTTTCGTATCGTCTGTCTGAAGGGCGTGCAATGTCGGCTTGCAGACACTCTGACACTCACTGCGCAATATTATAACAGCTTAATAAAGTCTTACAGCTGAATAAAAATTAAATGCACTTGTTTAGTAACAAATCCTGGCTAGCTTTATTGTAATGTTGACTATTGACAATCCGATTTACGCAAAAGGAGCTCACTGTATCCTTAGGTCTAGCATTTTTTAACTTGGATTCCAAGCAGATGGTACGCTCCAACCATCTTCTCTATTAAATAACTACTTAATAAAAAAAATTATAATAAATAAAAATTGATTATATAAGAAATGACCTTCCATAATCGTAATTTTTTACTATTTTTAACACCGTATCTAAAACAAATCATATGCGATTTTAACTGCAACACAACGCCATCAAATATATAGGGCAAAAGACCAAGTGTCGACAAAACAACATAATAAAACACAACTTCCTCGCAAATCTCATGCCATAAAGGCTATACTTACATCTGCGTTAAGATATTACTTTCATAAGACAAACTCGGGAAAAAACAAATTTATTACACCACTTACGCCCGTGTACCTACGTCCTTATAGCGGTAAGGAAACAGGGAAAAGGCGGTGAGGAAAAACTAGTTTTCCATTTATGAAGGCATTTAATTCTTGTAGTTTGCTGGAAAACTGAGGTGGGAATAGAGAAATTGTGAATTATGACATTATGGATTTCTAATAAAATAATGGCAATGATTGTGTTCTGACTAAAGGTACGTCTTGACTGCATTAAATAGGCCGCAGCTGAACTACTGGTTTGTTTATATTTACATGAAACCCTTTTGAATCGAAGCGACAACGCACGGGCCTCAGAAATCGACCGATATTATGCAGTCACTGCAATTGCGATTGGCAGTTGCAGTCGGCAGCTAGCTTTCAAACCGCACTTTTACGTATCTCATTTTACTCATAGGAAATAAAACGTCAGGATATTAGAAAATAATGTTTATTCTTTATTAATTAATTAAAAAACATAATCGCAGTCAATGAAGTCTTACAAACTAATCCAACAGGCACACTGGTTCGCTTACAACTAGCAGAGGTACAAAACATCGGTGGGTTACAGCTATTACATGAACGTGATCTTGGTTCGGACTTGATTCACTTGCCACACGTTGAGATTCTCGTACTCTTCGATACATGCGTCCACCTGAGGAACATCAAAATAGAATGAATACGTAAGAAGTACTATGATTTTTAATGAATTTAGAATTTTAGAAGCTGAGTAAATTCGGCAAATATAAACCGACCATGAATTTTTTTTTTTTAACAAGGAATCCTGAAGCTCTGCGTTTTAAAACATTATTTACTATTTTTATTGAATTTAAATTGGTATATCCGATGATCTGATGTAGCCCGCCATAAGTTGGTGCCCAAGATGTATACCAAATTCAACTCAATAAAAACGGTCTCAATAAATGTGGACTTGCCTAGTTTATTGACAATTGTTAATCTTCATGTCTTTACATTTGGACAATATATGATTTAGTTTTTATTTTTTTATTTACAATTATTTTATACAAAAATATGTGTGTATAATTTACCTGATCAGGCTTGAATCCCTTGTCGACGCAGCGCTCGATGACATCGGCGATCTTCACGGTCTGGCTGGAGCCCGCCAAGTCGCGGACAATCGCGAATATGCGGTCCGTTGAGCTTATACCCCTGGATAAGTGAATGTCTAATTAGTAACGAAACATAAATATTTATAGTTAAATTATGCTTTAAGCTTACAATAAAAATAATATTTTATACATGTAATATATAATACATTTTTTTTTGAATAATATGAATAACTTAATTTTGACAAAAGTAGTCGTCATTACTTAATTGAAAATATTATAACTATGCATTAATGGTAAGTTAGTTAATTACCTCTGTACATTCTCGTCGACAGGCGATAAGGACTGCTTGGACATCTCCACCAGGCGGATGGCTTCAGATACATCCTCTTTTTCCACCACGTCGGATAACCTGCATGGAAAAAGTTAATATAAAGCATTATGGTATTACAACAATACGTAGTATATAGTAGTACTAGCTTCCGCCCGCGGCTTCGCCCGCGTGTTGTGTTAATAAAAACAGCCTGTAGCGAAAATAACAAAACTTCATTCATACTTCGATATGAATAAAAGGTACGTTTTATTTTTAAGGTTAAGTCCCCAATGGGTAAATACCCTATTACTAAGTCTCCACTGTCCGTCCGTCCATACGTAGTGATCAGGATCTAACTAATAGGTAAGATTATAAAAACTTCATAAAACTTATGTTTTGTTTATTTTATGTAATTACATAAGTAGATCTTATTATAATACATTCAAGTCGTGATGGCTTAGTGGGTAAAGACAGGGCCGCGCCGACCCCCGGCAGCGCCTGTGTGCGAAACCTATGAAGCGCCTCTTTTTTAACGAATCATCATAAAAAACGAATTTAATTTTTTAATGAATATTTTTAATTGTTAAATTTGACTGAAATAAATGTTCTCCAGTTTTACAGTACTTAGATAATATTATCATTAATATCTAAGTGGTCAAAACTGTGGAACATTTAGGAATTAGGATACTAAATAGGTAAATCCCGTTCGCTTCTGCTTGGCAATTACTTACTGCGAAAAATAAAACTCGAACAAAAATTTAACATGCTTTATTAATACAAAGAATTTAATACTTAACTTTCGTTAAAATCAATAGAGGAATACCCGTGACCCCACCCCCGCTTGCGTCGCATACGCATCACATCGGGCTGCGTTCAGAAACTCACTCATACATACTCATACAAACTCGGCGCCTCTACGGTAATAACTAGTACTTTTTCCCTGGTTCAAAGAACTGCCGCCGTTTTAACGTTGAGCTCGTAAGGAATGTAAACTAAAACCCTAAACGTAAAATGAAACCATAAAAGTGAATAATAATAAACATTAAATATTGAGAGACTTGTTCAATAAGCGTTATAGATGTTTTTTAGTTTACAAGGCCTATGTTGCGCCTATTGTACCTACTTGTCGATACCCCACTACAAAAAACAATCATATAGGTAACAAAAATAATTTAGGTGGCAGTGGCGGCGCGGCGCCCCTATTGTCTTGGCGCCTGTGTGCGCCGCACACTTCGCACACAGGGGCGGCGCGGCCCTGGGTAAAGATTAAAATAAATAAAATTAAAATTAAGGTCTATGAGTGTCACAATATGGGTTATGATTACCTGAAATAAATGTATTTTTTTTTTTTTTTTTTAAAGAACCAACCTCTCAAGTATGAGAGCGTGTGTTCGATTCCAGGTCAGGCAAGTACCAACGCAACTTTTCAAAATTTGTATGTACTTTCTGAGTACATCTTAGACACCAAAAATCAAAATCAAAACTCATTTATTCAAACTTGGCTGCAAAACAGCACTTTCCCAACGCATAAGTTGGAATTAACGCATAAGTTGGAACCAATGACTGTGTTTCGGATGGCACGTTAAACTGTAGGTCCCGGCTATCATTGTACATCCTTAGCAGTCGTTACGGGTAGTCAGAAGCCAGTAAGTTGAACACCAGTCTAACCAAGGGGTATTGGCCTGCCCGAGTAGCTGGGTTGAGGAGGTCAGATAGGCAGTCGCTCCTTGTAAAGTGCTGGTACTCAGGTGAATCCGGTTAGACTGGAAGCCGACCCCAACATAGTTCACAAATAAGGATTTTGAATTTAGTTAAAAGTTATAGGTAGCTACTGCAATATACTCCTGTAAACTATATTAAACGATTTATTTCGGTCAGCATAAACATGTAGACTTTGCGATTTAGAAACACGTGAGCAAGCCACATAGAGCTAACCATGGGAAAAACATGGCGAGCCCAAATGTAACCTTGCTACCTTTAAGGGTTGTCCCTGCGATTTGTTGATCGTCATTGAAAATGCAACTTTTAACGGAAACTGCAGCCGTTTAAAATTAAATGGCAAGTTTTTGGGTATGATAGGGATACGTGGTATAAGTACATTGTGTCCCTTAGCTTCTCGTAGACTCGTCCGTATCAATGGAGAACAGTTCTTTAAGCAACTCTACAACTACCCGAGCAACACATGCCTGCAGCTTCCTCTTTCCATTTGAGAGCATCGCAAAATCTACATTCCTTATTCATCATTTCTATTGTAATAAGGTTGTGGGTTTCATAATAAAGAGACTCGTCGTAATCAAATGCAGCTTTGTCGAATACCCCCCATGTATTTCTCGAGAATGTGAGACGTCGCTGTTGTTCCCTTTCAGCAACAGCGCGTCTGCGAGATTCAGCTGCTTCAATAGTTTCTGCTGCTCTTTGGGATGCCATGCGAGTAGCCTGCTGTTGGCGCCGAGCTAGGGTCTGTTCGGGTGTTTCAGAACTGCGCTGGGATGCCAGATATTCAGCGTTCTGTTGTCGGCGGACTTGTGACTGAACTGGTGTCTCATTAACTCGTTGAGACGCCAGATACTCAGCATTCTGTCGACACCGATCTCGCGACTGATCTGGCATCTCAGAAGCACGTTGAGATGCCAGATACTCCGCATGTTGTCGATGCCTATCTTGAGACTGTTCTGGTGTTTCAGCTGCCCGTTGAGTTGCCACATACTCAGCGTTTTGTTGTCGCCGAGCTTGAGACTGCTCCGATGTCTCAGCAGCTCTGTGAACTGCCTCACGTACCGCCTGTTCAAGCTTTCGCAGTTCTGCTTGTAACGTCTCGTTAACTCTAACTATTTTCATAAGTCTAGCTTGATTGGTGCTTTGGGAAAGATTTGACTTCCCGGCTTTCCCGGCATACTTCTTATTATATTGCACTTTTAATTAAATTAATAAAAATTACAACAATACATTTTTCATTTCTGGTGCTATCCTATTGTCAAATCTATATTTATGATTTTGTCAAGGAGTACGGTAGACTCGATCGAAACCTTATAGGTATGAATAACAAAACATAAAGAAATATTGATTTTGAATCGACAACATATATCCGCAAAATTCGGATTATGGAGAATTTCGTTAAATTCCAATGGTCCTGACAGACAAAGCGCAGTATGATAGCCATATTTGTCAATAGATATAGATAACAGTAGATAGATCGACCATTATGTGATTTCTGGTGACGCAAAAAACGAAACACACTTTTTTATGTAGAGGTTATAGTATTTAGAGTTACGTATTAGTATTTATAGCGTTTCTTAATTTTTGGAATCAATTCATAGAAAATGTTAAACATTTTTCAAAGTATCGCTTGTTTTGTTACTAAAATTTGTCTTTAACACATTCGGGGGCCAGCTTCATGCCTCTACAGTGGTCAGTTTTTGGACTCTTATCGCATAAAATTATGTGTCACGTATTGCCTATCTATCAAACGGTAGTGGGTTTCTAAATCTATGACAGCATCCATGATAAAAGGATTGACATCTGCGTACTAATAAAAAAAACCGGCCAAGTGCGAGTCAGACTCGCGCACGAAGGGTTCCGTACCATTATTTATAAATCGGACAAAAAAATCACGTTTGTTGTATCGGAGCCCCCCAAAATATTTATTACATTCTAGTTTTCAGTATTTGTTGTTATAGCGGCAATAAAAATACATCATCTGTGAAAATTTTAGCTCTCTAACTATCACGGTTCCTTAGATGCAGCCTGGTGACAGACGGACGGACAGACGGACGGACGGACGGACGGACAGACAGAGGAGCGAAAACAATAGAGTCCCGTTTTAACCTTTGGGTACGGAACCCTAAAAACAAAAAAAATACAGGATTCAGAAAAAGAAACAGCAAAACTCAAAAGAGGCCGTCTATACTAATTGAACAAAATATTAATAAAAATACGGTTTATCCCTATTGACCGGGATAAAAAGTAGCCTATGTGTTAATCCATAACCTATATACATACCAAATTTCAACCAAATCGGTCCAGCCGTTTTTGCGTGATTTAATAACAAACATACATCCATACATTCTCACAAACATTCACGTTTATAATATATGTAGGATGTAGGAATGTAGGAATGTAGGAATATGTAGGATGTAGGATGTAGGAATGTAGGATATGTAGGATGTAGGATGTAGGAATGTAGGATGTAGGATGTAGGATGTAGGATGTAGGATATGTAGGATATAGGAATATGTAGGAATGTAGGATGTAGGATGTAGGATGTAGGATGTAGGATTAGTACAACTTTATAATATCGAAAAAAAAAAAGTCGTGGTGGCCTAGTGGGTAAAGGACCAACCTCTCAAGTATGAGGGCGCGGGTTCGATCCCAGGTCAGGCAAGTACCAATGCAACTTTTCTAAGTTTGTATGTACTTTTTAAGTATATCTTAGACACCATTGGCCGTGTTTCGGATGGCACGTTAAACTGTAGGTTCCGGCTGTCATTGAACATCCTTGGCAGTCGTTACGGGTAGTGAGAAGCCAGTAAGTCTGACACCAGTCTAACCAAGGGGTATCGGGTTGCCCGGGCAACTGGGTTGAGGAGGTCAGATAGGCAGTCGCTTCTTGTAAAGCACTGGTACTCAGCTGAATCCGTTTAGACTGGAAGCCGACCATAACATGATTGAGAAAAGGCTCGGAGGATGATGAGTACAACTTTATCACTTGCTTCACACACAGTTTGATCAGATCACAAAGTCTGTACTAAAAATAATCGCCACATCCTAATTGAGAATCTTCTCCGTTTCAAAATTGGTTAAAAATAAAAAGTGTGTTAAAAATACATTTCAATAACATACCTCAGTCGTGCGAGAGCGGTGGACAGACGTAAGATGGCGAGTAGATTCCTGGCTGACGTGAACGTGACGTCACGAGCGTTGCGGGCCTCACGACGCAGCTCCACGTAGGACGCTGGAAGGATAAGGTTTAAATGTAGCTTTGGTATTGGAGGTGAAAATTCTTTAACAATTAATAATTCATGGTTACGTAGGCGTTTACATCGTTATTTGAGACAGTTAGGCCTGCAACTGTGTTTAGCGCACCCGCGTTGATTCATACAAAACGGGGAATGCGGGGATCAGAGCGGGTGTCCGTCACGGGAAGGTGCGCCCAGCACCCACGCAGCGGCTTGCCACCGAGCAACGGAACCCGGCGCGGGGTGGTATCCGCCAGCGGTAATATCCACGGGTTTGTTCAGTCAGGGCTCCCACAAAAC
Source organism: Helicoverpa armigera (assembly GCF_030705265.1). Taxonomy (NCBI): domain Eukaryota; kingdom Metazoa; phylum Arthropoda; class Insecta; order Lepidoptera; family Noctuidae; genus Helicoverpa; species Helicoverpa armigera. Next base: position 4,249,197 of record NC_087124.1, on the reverse strand, counting down.
TGCGATGCGATGCGATGTATGTGATACGGGTCTCACATTTGTTTGCTGCGTCGAATGCTGGTGCAGTATGCTAGGAGTACAGTATACTCACACACGATGTAGTCAGTGAGCTGCTGCGGCACGGCGGGGTGCTTGCGGCGGGTGACGCACGAGCCGCATCGGCAGTGCTGGTGCAGTATGCTAGGAGTACAGTATACTCACACACGATGTAGTCAGTGAGCTGCTGCGGCACGGCGGGTGCTTGCGGCGGGTGACGCACGAGCCGCATCGGCAGTGCTGGTGCAGTATGCTAGGAGTACAGTATACTCACACACGATGTAGTCAGTGAGCTGCTGCGGCACGGCGGGTGCTTGCGGCGGGTGACGCACGAGCCGCATCGGCAGTGCTGGTGCAGTATGCTAGGAGTACAGTATACTCACACACGATGTAGTCAGTGAGCTGCTGCGGCACGGCGGGGTGCTTGCGGCGGGTGACGCACGAGCCGCATCGGCAGTGCTGGTGCAGTATGCTAGGAGTACAGTATACTCACACACGATGTAGTCAGTGAGCTGCTGCGGCACGGCGGGGTGCTTGCGGCGGGTGACGCACGAGCCGCATCGGCAGTGCTGGTGCAGTATGCTAGGAGTACAGTATACTCACACACGATGTAGTCAGTGAGCTGCTGCGGCACGGCGGGGTGCTTGCGGCGGGTGACGCACGAGCCGCATCGGCAGTGCTGGTGCAGTATGCTAGGGTACAGTATACTCACACGATGTAGTCAGTGAGCTGCTGCGGCACGGCGGGGTGCTTGCGGCGGGTGACGCACGAGCCGCATCGGCAGTGCTGGTGCAGTATGCTAGGAGTACAGTATACTCACACACGATGTAGTCAGTGAGCTGCTGCGGCACGGCGGGGTGCTTGCGGCGGGTGACGCACGAGCCGCATCGGCAGTGCTGGTGCAGTATGCTAGGAGTACAGTATACACACACGATGTAGTCAGTGAGCTGCTGCGGCACGGCGGGGTGCTTGCGGCGGGTGACGCACGAGCCGCATCGGCAGTGCTGGTGCAGTATGCTAGGAGTACAGTATACTCACACACGATGTAGTCAGTGAGCTGCTGCGGCACGGCGGGTGCTTGCGGCGGGTGACGCACGAGCCGCATCGGCAGTGCTGGTGCAGTATGCTAGGAGTACAGTATACTCACACGATGTAGTCAGTGAGCTGCTGCGGCACGGCGGGGTTTGCGGCGGGTGACGCACGAGCCGCATCGGCAGTGCTGGTGCAGTATGCTAGGAGTACAGTATACTCACACACGATGTAGTCAGTGAGCTGCTGCGGCACGGCGGGGTGCTTGCGGCGGGTGACGCACGAGCCGCATCGGCAGTGCTGGTGCAGTATGCTAGGAGTACAGTATACACACGATGTAGTCAGTGAGCTGCTGCGGCACGGCGGGGTGCTTGCGGCGGGTGACGCACGAGCCGCATCGGCAGTGCTGGTGCAGTATGCTAGGAGTACAGTATACTCACACACGATGTAGTCAGTGAGCTGCTGCGGCACGGCGGGGTGCTTGCGGCGGGTGACGCACGAGCCGCATCGGCAGTGCTGGTGCAGTATGCTAGGAGTACAGTATACTCACACACGATGTAGTCAGTGAGCTGCTGCGGCACGGCGGGTGCTTGCGGCGGGTGACGCACGAGCCGCATCGGCAGTGCTGGTGCAGTATGCTAGGAGTACAGTATACTCACACACGATGTAGTCAGTGAGCTGCTGCGGCACGGCGGGTGCTTGCGGCGGGTGACGCACGAGCCGCATCGGCAGTGCTGGTGCAGTATGCTAGGAGTACAGTATACTCACACACGATGTAGTCAGTGAGCTGCTGCGGCACGGCGGGGTGCTTGCGGCGGGTGACGCACGAGCCGCATCGGCAGTGCTGGTGCAGTATGCTAGGAGTACAGTATACTCACACACGATGTAGTCAGTGAGCTGCTGCGGCACGGCGGGGTGCTTGCGGCGCGTGAGGGTGACGTAGCGCCGCACGAGGCGCATGGGCAGCGCCCGCACGGCGCTCGGCGGCTGCGTCGAGTGCTGGTGCACGTACGCGATGTGCTTCGCCAGCTCCAAGTCCTTTTCGCTGCGAAATAATACATAAAAAGTCATGGTAAAACATTTACACAACTATGATGACAAAACTCGGAATAAAAACTGGGGCAAACCGGTACAGCCTCCTAAAAAACAAAGCTCTGGCGACCGACTGGTGACGGTAAAACCGCCACACAACACCAAGAGGGATATTAGATGCCTTGCTCAGAAATGGGGAACAACATCTCCGAAGCTAAAAATATCCCACACTGCGCTCGACAATACGTGAGTATTGGCAAATCAGAGAGATAAGCATATTTGATGTGATTTATTTGATCAGCTAACACAGAACCAACTTTACACAAAACTTGTAAGCACAATGTGACAACCTCGTTTATAGCGCAATGCTTATCATGCCATATTGCCGAACTTAATGTTCCGGGTCCGATTCCTGGTACGGTCAACATTTGTGTGATGACCAAGTGTTATATGTATTTATAAAAGGCTTGTGTTTAAACACCACCCAAAAAAGTACCTATTTTACTACCAAAAAAATTCTAAACGGTTACCAAAATGGATAAATGGTCACCAAATAACGTTTCCAAAAATATTATTAGATAAAACCATTTTTTCGTATTATTGACTACTAAAAAAATATATGGACGCCTTTAAAATACACTTTAGACCAAATATTATATATTGTCACTACTTAGATGTTACCAAATATGTAATACCATGAGTCCTAATTTGGTCATTTTTGTTAGACTAATAAAGCTAACGATCGCTAGAATATTTCCCAAATACCAATTAATATACTAGGGTTCCCAAACGTACGTCGCTTATTTGTGTGTAACTCAGTGCGTTTAAAATGTAAGCACGCAACATGCAGCAAGCATGGCTTCTGTCACGGCTCCGGCGCTGCGGGGCTCCGGCGGTCCCATGCGAGCTTATCGTCGCAGATGGTTTTCACGCTCACCACCGCAGCTTCGGCTTCAGCCGCGGCGGCGAGCCTTAAAACTACCTGCGCCTCAGCTCGCAGGCCGCCTCGCCCCTCCGCGCCTACGCGGTTTTGAATTGCACTCTAGGGGTAGGGCAGACAAGACTACGTGGAGTCGGTTTTGCAGCGATTCGTTTTCGTCAGTAACTTTGATTTTTGGTAGTAATATTAATCTTTTAGTTGGATAGAATTTGGTGACCATTAATCCATTTTGGGAACCAAAAATAATATTTGTGCGAGATTTGCGATTTTTCTGATGTTATTTTATTTTTTTTGGATCATAACATTGTATACTTTAGTGCCCTTTTAAAAAAGTCAATTTATTTTTTTTGGAGTTGTTTATTTTATTTGGTGCCTCAGCTTAGAGTCTTAAAAAATATTTTTGGTGACCGCCTAAATTATACCCTTTATAAAAAATGTATATATGTAGCTATGTAATTGTGTTAGCACCCACCCACACCCATAATAACTACCATGGGGCTAACCTACAGTGTACAAAAAAGGTGTCCTGATATATTACAATTTTGTTTGTACAGTAAATCTCCACTCACCGATTAGGTTTATCCTGTATAAGCCACAGCAGGTCAAATCTGGACAGTAATGCAGCAGGTAGCTGTATGTTCTGCTCGATGGTCCGCTTGGGGTTGTAGCGGCCGTACGCGGGGTTGGCGGCCGCCAGGATCGACACGCGGGCGTTCAGGCATGTCATAATACCAGCCTACAGACACAAAATAGGTTAGTATAGTTAAATAGAGGATGGCTCTAGTTGTTTCTTACTGAGACGGAACTTAGATTTTTGTCTATCAAGAAAAATATTTAAGAATATTTTTTTGAGAACGAAATTGTACTCAGCTAATTTTGAATTTTTGAGAGATTCAAATTTGCCTACACTAATGAATAATGACAAATAGCTGGATAGGTAATATCTCCTCAATTACACATACAATCAATCAATTATATTTATTATGTTATCAACTTTTTCTATAAGATGAAGTCATTAAACAGCCTTGTTGGTTGTTGAAGAGGTCCTCACATAAAGTACCTATAGACTACAGAGCACAGAAATCTGATTGACTTCATAGTTTCAAGACCCTTATCTGAAATTCATCTCCATTTGCCAATCTATCTTTAAATCTATCTATCTATATATAAGATGGTGTTTACCTTAGCAATGCTGATGGTCTGCTGCTCCATGACCTCGTGTATGGCGGTGCGGTCGTTCTCGGCCATCTTGTCGAACTCGTCGATGCAGCACACGCCCTGGTCGGCCAGCACTAGGGCGCCGCCTTCTAACATCATCTCGCCGGTGAACGGGTCCTGTGTTTATGTAACAATAATAAATAATATTTTATTAAGTATATAGGATATGAATGTAAAAGATATATTATTATGAGTATAGATCCATAATCTATACTGAAGACTTTCTTTACAGTTAAGTAGTTATTTGATGCGGTTAGTGGAAAGCCCAAGAGCGTGAAACCAGGAAGTCGTTCACAAAATAATGACTCTTCCACAAAATTACAAGAGACTGCTTATTATAAAAAAAAGCTTTCACAGGAAAATTAAGTGGAGAAACCAACATAGGAGACTTTAAGAATATGTATCAACCTAATCAGGTATCTGTCGATAATCTTACCTTCCTTACATTAAAGATAGGTGATCAATATCATATCATCCTCTGTACTCTGTATACAAGTCAGTAACTAAAATATTAGTCCAAAATATGTAGTGTACCTTCATAACAGCAGCCGTTAATCCAACCCCGGATGATCCTCGTCCGGTGGTGTACTGCGAGCGCGGCGCGAGGCGGTCGATGTAGTTGAGCAGCTGCGACTTGGCCACGCCCGGGTCGCCCATCAGGCAGATGTTGATGTTGCCGCGGATCTTCATGCCGTTCGGACGCCTGACACAATTATAAATTAACATTAATTCGCGTACCCGGATAAAGGAGACCTAAAGCGCTCGTTGATAAATAAGTTATCTAGAGCCGCGTATCGACTGCGAGCGGCAAACCATCGAAACTTGGCGCAACATTGGTTCGAAAAACGCAGGTTTGCCGTGGTTTTGAAATTTTTTCGAATTGGTCAAGTTGTTACTGATATACTACTATGCTGATGACTATAGGAGGCTTAGAATCAGAATGCCTTAGCACATCAACCTACAGCTTATTAGATTGTGCAGTTGTGAGGGAATACTTACTCTCACACCCAATATACCACAAAAAGCAAAACGGTTTACAAATATAGCAACTTTGACCACCTGATATCTTCATGTTACCCATTCCACATGTTATAAATGTCGTCCCTACAACTCTTGTTAAAAAACCATTGTGAAACACTAAAAGCCCACAAAGATCTTACTTATCAACGCCTCCAACAAGCAGCAGCAACAACGCCTTCTTGACGTCTTCGTGTCCATATATCTCGGGCGCCAGGCTGCGAGCCATGCGCGAGTACAGATCCTCGTCCGCCAGCTCCGCTAGCTCCTCCTCCGTCAGCGCTTCCGCCAGCTCGCTCTCGTCCGCTTGGTTGAGACAGCTTACTGACTACAATGTGACAAATAAAATACATTTAAGTTTGAACCTGTCGCCTCTGACTGCTTCAAACGGTCCGTGTATTGCCGGCCTAAATGTCATTTAGATCTCTGAATAATTAATGTGGTGCTACGAGCAACAGGCAGACAGACGCCTTGGTATGAGAAGGCTTATAAAGTTGTTTGGAAGAGATTGATTGTCACCTATTTAAATTACGTAGTGTTAAGATCAAAAATTTTAAAAATGTTGTACAGACCTATAGTATGGCCATAACCGCTGTGCACTCCCTGAGGTACGCGCGGAGAGGCGGAGGGTGACGCGGTCTGTCAGTCAGCCGTCAACGCTCGTGGCGGCAGGTAGTGTCATTTGTATCGGACCGTCAATGTCAGATGCACATGAGATAAAAATTCAAAGATGGGTCGTGCGTTATCTCGAGATGTAAAAACCGTGATTTTTAAAGTGGCTGAATATTTCACGAAAAGAAAAGTAGACAGAGAAAGCTTTCCGATCATGAAATATCATGTCCAGAAAAATGAAAATGATTACTGGAATCGCGATTTTAGGTTCGATAATATTATCGATTCATTCATAACAAATTTGCAAGACTCTGATTCAAGTTCCAATGGCGACACGGACGATGAAGATGATGACGAAATGGAAGATGAAGTTGAAACAGAATCTATGTTGGAATAACTTAACTTCTTATACTATCTACATATATCTATTTGTTTGTAACTATAGTAAATTTTCAATAAAAAAAATCCTGATTTGAATTTTAACTTTAGTTCTCATTCATCAACTGTCTAGGTATTTTAATACAATATCGAGCATAATATAGATTCCGACCACCGTTCCGCCACAAGTCCTGCCTTAGAAATGAAAACTGATATCGTTAGATTTGTCTGACGTGTATTGATCTCATGTGAACTTATGCTCTTTTTTCCTCGCCTCCCACCTCGCCTTGCATACCTCAGGGAGTGCACAGCGGTTATGGCCATACTATAATAATAAAGTAAATATCTATCAGTTATGTATGTTTATTGTTAGGGGCAATTATATAAAAAAGAGAATCATGTTAAATGTCATCAACTTTTGTTGCTGAATATAATTGGACAGTGCATTTTTTCCCTGAAACTTCCTTTATATAAAATGTGTTGCCAACTCACATGAGCCTCCAGGTACGTGTCACTCAGCAGGCCCTGCACGATCTGCCGGAAGCCAGCGCTCAGCAGCGGCAGGAACACCCCGGTGACGGCCACGTGGTCGCCGGGCTGAGCCCGCCGGGTGGTCTCGCCGCGGCAGTACACTGAGAGCTGGCGTGGGATGTGCCCTACTGGCACTTGGTCTGACTAGATGGGGGTAGAAAGAAGTGGTTACTTTATTTATACTGTTTTGGCGTATAGATGTTTGGGATATTTTTTATTTATTTATATCTCTCAACATATTTCCAAACTTCCAAAGTCTCAGACTAATTTTATGATCATTGTAACAGGATATCAAAATTGACAAAGTTTAGAAGTAGGAGTACAAATATTGTCATGTATGGTTAGGGTCTAGGCTTCAACATATTTCAAAAGCAAGCTTTGTTTATTCTAGACTTTAGAATCTACAGTATTGGCTTATTATTTCCACCTAAAAGTACCTAAAAGTAAGTATTTGTTCCTATGATAAATTCTAGGATCAAACATTAAGATAGGTAACAAAAAAATACTCACATGCTCCTGAATCTTCAACTCCTGGAACTTCTGGAAGCGACTGCCTCTGGTCTGCAGATGCAATTGTCCAGCAGTCTTGTTGAGCCTGCACTCATCAGCCGTGCATGAAGGCGGCGGTGTGAACTGCAGTGAGCGGATGGGCTGGTATGTTTCAGCACCACAGGCACTGCATGAGTAGGTTGCTACTACTAGGAGGGGTTTTACATCTGTGCAGCGGGTTACTATGCCTGTGGAAAAGATAATACAGTTAGCCAAGATATATAAGACTCATGCCACAGAATAATGGTAATCAGTAGAACTCAGATTTTTTTAAAATTCTGTAATGAAAATATGATGGCATAATGAAGATGAGATGCACTTGAAAAATTATATAAAATCAAAATAGTCTTTTATTGTTGCCTGCGATTTTTTCAAATCAGTTAAATTAAAAAAAGAACTTATAAATAAAATAACTCCTTACCTCTAATGGTGACCAACTTGCCAATATGCTCAGCTTTTACTTCTCTGATGGGCAGGGACTTTGATGAAGATAAGTCTTTGAAGTACACCTCACTGTAGAACAAAGAAAGAAAACAATGAAAAGGAAAATTAACAATTTAATGTAAAAGTATGATCATTTGCATAAATGACTGAAATTGTGTGGAGATGCTCACAATCTCCTGATGAGTTCTGGTGGGTATCTGTTGCGAGGGTCCCTCATCTCTCCGGGGATCCTGTGGTTCCTCGCCTCCAGCATGATCCTGTGCTCTATGTATACATCCAAGGCATCTTTAGCAGCCACCTAAAAAATATATTTCATCAAGTTATCTTAATTAACACTAACTTTTGAGTTTATCAAAATAATTTTGTTATAAAAGAGTACCACTGTACACACATAGACTAAAAAGTATCATAATTGAATTAAATAAAATTAGTCTACCCCCAATACAATATACAATTAAGTTGGTTCAGCTTCAGTTAGGTACACAGACTATTCTCATACAGAAAAGTTTTTTCTTCAATTTCAATTTTAGTTGGGATATTTTGAATCAGTTTATCAAGTAACTTTGCCTACCTCTCTATGTTTGTAGTCAGGCAGCATCTCATACACGACATCTGACACCATGTTGGTGTAGCGCCGCGTGTTCTGTCTCACAGCTTCCGCCAGCTCTTCATGGCTCTCGTGCAAGTCATCCAACTCCACCACAAAAGCATTCTGTAACATTTGTTAGTGAATAGAACTTCAGTAAACAGGGACATTTTGGATATTGGACAAGCTATTTATGTTTTAAACGCAATGGTATGTACTAAGTAGTCTTCATACGCAATTAAAACATGAGGTAGCACAAACAGAAGTAGAATAAGTGAAGTGCTGAGAAACACAAAGTAATAACATGAAGGTTCTCTCACCTGTTCTCTGTGCGCAACCTTTGTGAGTTGCTCTGAATACTTAAAGTTCTTGTTTCCTTCATCGTCAGTCTGGCAAAAGTCTATGAAGAAGTTCTTGAAAGATTCTGAAAACCGGTGTATTTTTTATTTACGTTGTAGGTTATGAGCAACGAAAATGTACATAAAGTGAATGATTTTCTTACCTTTATCAGCAGCATAATCGCGCATAGCCATTTTTACAAGTTAAAGTAAATTAAACACTAACTAGCACGAAATTCAGAGAAATATTTACCGAAACAAACAATCACGACCACCACTTTGTTTGACAGTTCGATAATATTGGCGCGAAATGAAATCGGTTGAAAACGCTTGTGCATCCATAGACAACTACAGTCTACAAGGACCAAAATATTTACGAATCGCCTAAATACCAGTCTGTTATTCGTTCAATTTCGTTCTCAGTTGTAAAAGCTAAGAGTTGTCATCCCTATTTACCTGTCCCAAAATCCGTGTTGTTCTCATAACTATTTCCCGCCAAAAGTAAATGTCAATCAAAAGTGATGGCGAGTTTCGCTGACTTTTGTTGAAATTGTGAAAAGTGTCTTATTTCTTAAATGTGCTAGTGAAATTAAACAGAAACCATGGCAGATTCATTAGGTAAGAACCGTGCAAGTTCTATCTTAAATTATTTAACGAGGAAGATCTAAAAATTGTGTTGTACAACAAAAAATGTAACCTTTGTTTTCAGCTGGTCAGAGGGCCAAGAGGCAGAAAGTCGACAGGCACGGCCGTTTGTCCGCTTTTGAGAGACTGAAGCAACTGAAAGACAAGGGCGTGAAGAACAAGTACGATGTTGATGAGATGGAAAATGTGTACGACACAGTGGACGAGAGGGAGTATAGCGAGCGTGTGATGCAGCGCCAAGAAGATGACTGGATAGAGGATGGTATGACCAGCACATTCATTTCCAGTCGTTCAATGTATTTATCAAACTACTACCATGCATGTTTATCTACTAACTACTTCAAAATAACATAAACTGGCATAGAATGCTATGAAAACAAACTCACAATACTATTTACTTAATATTCTAGATGGTACTGGCTATGTAGAAGATGGCAGAGAGATATTTGATGACGATGAAATAGAAGACACTTATGTGGCATCTAACAACAAGGAGTCTGGGCGAGGACAGAAGCGGAAAGCCAGAGTTGCACCTCCTTCATCTAAAGGAAATATCAGAAACCTCTTGGGATCTATGCCTACGAAGAAAAAAGAGGTATAATCACTAAATTGATATTTATGTATGATACTTTCTGTGAGCCTTAGATATTTCTATATGTTTTGAACATCAGCATTAATAAAAATATTGTAACTTAATAAGTAACAAGTTTCACTCATAGTTTTTTGTAATGTATTGGTCTTGTCTCTTGGGGATTCTGACTGAACAATAAGACTAAAATACATATCTCATATTCAATTATAATATTCTTATAGACATGCTCCACTTTGTTTACTATTTAGTATGATTTTGTCTATTTTCAGGATGTAAAAATATCCGAAGACAACATCCTATCAGACATAATGTCTGACTTGGATGGCAATGCGTCCACAGTGGTGAAGCCCAAGCCTGTCGCTACCAAAGCCAACATCGTGGAGTCCAGCAAGAGAGATGCACAGAACTACTTCAAGAACCTATCTTCAGCTGTCAAGAAACCAACTACATCCACTACCCTGATTAAGGAACCACAAGTTGTGAAAAAGGAAAATGTTAGTATATTCACATAATTACTTGTCTAAAACTTACATTTATATTCTGTTCTGCTCCTTACATTAAATGAATGGAGTTAGTTAATATTAGTTCTCAATCTACTTATCCTTTTCAGAAAGAGAATCTAATATCTCCTGATAAACCAGTTGAAAAGAAAGTGGCTGTAAGTTGGAACATCCTTGATTTATCTTGCTATAATATCTTTTGTGCATTATGAAATAAACATTCTAAATTGTTAAAACACCATTACAGGTTCAAAATGGTGAGACATCTAAACCAATAGAAAAAACAGTAACAAAGAAACCAGAGTGGAAGATAGACAGAGAAATAAAACAAGAACTAGAGGACTCAGCCACACAAAACATTGAAGAATTTGAGACACAGGAACTGGACTTTGATGATGACTTCAGCAATGATGCTGCACCCAAACCTGAGGAAGTTAAGAAGGAAATCCTCCCAAGCACAGCCGAGACCATCACAGATGTTGCTGAAGAGTTTTTGAATGAGGATTTTGAAATATTCCCAACTAAGAAGGAATCACCTAAACAATTGAAGCCCTTAACAAGCACATGGTCTGATCAGATGGGAGAGAATCAGGTGGCTGCTACTGTGCAAGTAGATGGACAGTTGCCACTACAGACCAATGAGAATGGGGAGAAAGTACTGAAGTTCTACTGGCTTGATGCTTGGGAAGACAGGTTTGTGAAGCCAGGGGTAGTGTTTCTGTTTGGAAAAGTGTATGCCAACCCGTCTAATAAGAAGGCTGGCTGTGTGTCCTGTTGTTTGGTTGTGAAGAATGTTAATAGACAAATGTTTTTACTGCCTAGAGAATATGTAAGTACCGCAGAATGAATTATCTTTGGATTATTAGGTTTTAAAAACAGTTTTTCTACAAATATGGTTTTCTGTTATAGAAACTGGACCCAGTAACACTGGAGCCAACAGATGAGGAAGTGACGATGATGGACATGTACTCAGAGTTCAACAGCAAAGTCGCCAGTGAGCTAGGACTCAAGGAGTTCAAGTCTCGGAAGGTCACTAAGAACTACTGCTTCAACCTGCCAGACATACCTGCTCAGTCTGATTATCTGGAAGTTAGATATTCTGTAAGTAAAATACTTTTTGTCTCAATCCATCCACAGGATGTCTGTAAGAGATCGCTTTTAGCGATAAGTCCTGATATGGGAGAAATGTGTCACCAACTTCAAATTTTTTTGTATTGTTCTTGTTGATTTTTAATTGGTGTGCATAATAAAGAATATATCTATCTATCTAAGTTTTAATAGCGACGCGCCCTGGCATCGCATGGGTATACATTGTGTTTTAAAACATTCCTCTCAAGTCCTGCCTATTGGTTAAAACTGCCTTTAATTAGTTCAGTAGCTTTTATCCTTATACATAGACGCGGCGGCCTTAAAAGAACTTTGTTTTATAAACAGTAATTTTAGAATTTCCAGTTTTTAAAGCTTCTATTTACTTTATTACCCAGGCTACATTTCCGCCGCCACCCAAAGACAAGAAGTACCTAACCTTCTCCCACATCTTTGGAGCCACCACATCTTCACTGGAGACATTCCTCTTGGAGCGTAAGATCAAGGGTCCGTGCTGGTTGGAGGTCAAGCAGCCGGAGCAGGTGCAAGCCAAGGTTTCCTGGTGCAAGCTCGAAGCCAACTGCGATAAGATGGAGAATATCACTGTTATTAGGAACGATTCTGACTTGGAACCGCCCCCTATTGTTGTGGCTACTGTAAGATATCTTTACTTATCAACTTATCCTAAATATTAAATGTTGGTCCTTTATGTTTTTATGAATGTTGCAGATAAATATGAGAACTACAATGGATCCAAAAACAAGGAAAACAAAGATATTGATGTTGAGTTGTCTGTCACACACTAACTTCCATATACACAAGCCTCCACCAAATCCACCTTTTCAACAACATTTCTGTGGTAAGTGCTTCTACACTATAAATAAAGGCAATTTCGTAATCTTCTGTCTGTTGTGGTTTCCTAATAAAAGTCATTTTTTTACAGTAATGACAAAGTGCAATGAAATATGGCCGCTCGACCTCAAACAGTCTCTACCTCAGTATAAAGCGACAAAACTAACCAAATGTGACACTGAGCGAGAATTGCTCAATTATTTCATGGTACAGTTCTGGAAGATGGACCCAGACCTTGTGGTAGGCCACGACTTGATGGGGTTCCAGCAAGATCTACTCATAGGCAACATTCTGGACCTCCACATACCAAACTGGTCGCGATTGGGACGACTCAAGAGGTCTGTCGCTCCTCAAAAGAAATACGCAGCGAAGGACGCGTTCGTAGGTCGCCTGGTGTGCGACATCAAAATATCTGCCATGGAGCTAATACGAGCTCGTAGCTTCGATCTCGACACTCTGTGTGTAAATGTACTCAAAATGAAAGAAGGCGAGCGAGTTGAAGTGGCACTAGAAGATTTGCCGCGATATTATGAGAACAGTAATGATCTGTTCCAACTGGTGTCGCTAAGCATGCAAGACGCTTCCTATATACTGAAAATGTTGTGTGAACTGAATGTTATACCACTAGCGTTACAAATCACACAAATTGCCGGAAATATCATGTCGAGGACTTTACTCGGTGGAAGGTCTGAAAGGAACGAATTTCTTCTGCTGCACGCTTTCACAGAGAAGAACTATATTGTACCTGATAAAGTTTACGGAAAGAAAATAGTGGCAGATGAAGAAAACGACGATCAAGAGGAAGGCACTACTACTACGAATGTATCGAAAAAGCAAGGAAAGAAAAAAGCCGCCTACTCTGGTGGTCTCGTCTTAGATCCTAAGAAAGGATTCTATGATAAACTTATTTTGCTAATGGACTTCAACTCCTTGTATCCGAGTATTATACAGGAGTACAACATCTGCTTCACCACTATTAAAAGAAAAACTGCCTCATCATCTGACGACGACGTTGCTAACCTCATATTGCCAAAGTCCAACACAGATCTCGGTGTTTTACCGACACAGATTCGCAAACTAGTGGAGAGTCGACGAGACGTCAAAAAGTTGATGAAGACTCCCGATTTATCACAAGACCAGTACATGCAATACAATATAAGACAAATGGCTTTGAAATTAACAGCCAACTCTATGTACGGTTGTCTCGGTTTCACGCATTCTAGATTTTATGCGAAACCTCTGGCTGCGCTTGTTACCATGAAAGGCAGAGAAATTCTGATGGACACCAAAGAAATTGTGCAAAAATCGAATTACGATGTAGTTTACGGAGATACAGACAGTTTAATGATTAATACTAATTGCTTAGATTATGATAATGTTTTTAAAATAGGTGTAGATCTAAAAAAAGAGATTAACAAAAAGTACAGACAAATTGAGCTGGACATCGATGGTGTATTCAGATATCTGTTGCTTCTGAAGAAGAAGAAATACGCCGCAGTACTAATCAGCAGGAATAAGAGTGGTGAGTTTGTATTCACTCACGAGCACAAGGGATTAGATATTGTCCGTCGTGATTGGTCACAACTGGCTGCAGAAGCCGGTAAGTTTATATTGAGTCAGATTTTATCTGAACAATCTGCAGACGAGAGGCTTGAGAGCATTCAAGCCCATCTCAACAAGCTGAAAGATGATTTAGTAGAAGGCAAAATGCCGCTATCGATGTTAACGATCACGAAACAACTAACAAAACACCCAAACGAGTACCCCGACAAGCAAATACAACCACACGTGCAAGTAGCTCTGAGACTGAACAGTAAAAATAGCAGAAGGTTTAAAAAAGGAGATGTTGTGCCTTATATCATCTGTGAAGACGGAACCGCTAAAGCCGCGACGCAGAGAGCGTACCATATCGAGGAGTTAAAAAACTCAGAACATCTGAAAGTTGATTTCAAGTATTACTTAGCACATCAGTTACATCCCGTTATATCTAGAATATGTGACCCCATCGAAGGAATGGACCCGGCTCGAGTGGCGGATTGCCTCGGCCTCGATCCCTCTGGGTATCGACAAATCAGGAGAGCAGAAAACTCCAACACTGAAACCTATGAAGTAGAGAATGAACAAGAAAAATACAGACAGTGTAAAGATTTTGTGTTTGTGTGTGTGAACGAACATTGCAAAACTGAGAATAAAATAAGAGAAACAGTTGTAAAATTGGACAAAGAAAGTGTAACATTTTTGGATAAATGTCAAAACGATAAGTGTAATCTGAGACCTGTTGACTATTTGGCGAGTATTCAGAACCAGTTGAGTCTCCAAGTGCGTCAGTACCACGCGCAGTACTACGCGGGCTGGCTGTCGTGCGAGGACCCCGCCTGCGGGCACCGCACGGCGCGGCTGCCGCAGACGTTCGCCGGCGGCTACCCGCTGTGCAGACTATGCGAGAAAGGCGTCATGTTCAGAGAATATACTGAAAAAGATTTATACTTGCAAATCAACTTCTTCTTATTCTTGTTCGATCTTAGCAAGAATACGAATTCAAGTAAGTATCAATTACGTAATACGTTTAACAGTTAGCAGATACAGCCTTTCGTGAATCATAATTCATAAATCCTTTTTTTTTACAGAGACACGGTTATCCCCTCAAGTAACGAATGCGTTTCAACAATTAAAAGAAATGGTCGTAGAAGACTGGCTGGCACAGTCTGCGTACTCCATCATCAACCTTTCTAAACTATTCAGATTCTTTACTTTAGACGCCAAAACCGGTAACAGGGTGAAGTCTGAACCAGTAGAAATCGATATTTTACCTGAGACTGAGCAAATTGATGCGCTATTGGAAATGGGCGTCTATTAACTTGCATTAAATAAATATGTATTAAGTTTTATAACAAGGATCATGTTAAGTTTTATAACTAAACTGTATATAATAAAATATTCTTGTATTCGAAATTCTGTCTATTTTTTTGCATGCTTTCATTATAACACCGAAAAAAAACCAGAATGTTATTTTACTGAGTTAACGACATTGAGCCACAATCTAAAGTCAGGTCCTGGTGTACTTTTTCAAGGTTGTATAAATTTGAATTTGCAGTTATTTATCAGTGAGGTGAAAGTGCTTGATAGCTTGAGTTGGAAGGTCACAAAATACAAAACAAATAAGTAAACTCTCATTATTTATTGACGGAAGTTTTATCTACAGAATAAAAATACATGCAGGTCAAAACCATAGTTAAAATGACGAATAATATAATCTAATTGCATGAGCAATGGTAATCATAACAAAATGTTACTTGTAAAATCTAAAACATTGTGAATACTATTAATAGTACCCCCGACCACGACCTCTGGGTCCTCCAAAGTGACCCCTGCCGCCTCCGCGACCTCTAAAATTATTTTGATTATTATCGTAGTTGTTAAACTGCTGGTTCATATTCTGAGGCCGTGTGTCGTAATTATCCTGCCCCCTGCCATTCATGAAGTTATTTCTAGGTCCTTGATTGTATGGAGCATTCGGTCCAAAGTTATCGGGTGCATTCCCTCTTAGAGGCGGACCTCGGTTGTCCATCATATTCCCGCGCGGGTTCCACTGTCCCTGGTTGAAGTGATCATTCTTGTTCCTGTTGTCATTATAGTTTTGTTGTTGATGCTGCGGCTGTTGATACTGTTGCTGATGCTGCGGATTGTTATACTGCTGTGGTTGATACTGCTGGTTGAGTAGCGGCTGGTTCATCTGACCTTGTTGATTATGTTGTTGGTGTTGAAGTGGAAGCTGGTTCTGTTGATTATTTTGTTGATAATTTGAATGTTGTGGTTGATAATTTTGCTGTTGATTATAATGTTGGTTCTGCTGTGATGAATAGTTTTGTTGTTGCTGCTGTTGCGGACGTAGCTGTTGATGTTGCGGCATCTGCTGCTGGTTTGGCACCTGGTGACGTACGGGAGGACGTAACAGGCCTGCTGGCTGATTTTGGAATGGGGCCTGTCCTGATCCTTGCGACACGAATTGATTCAGTATCGAGGCTGATGTAACCGCGGCAGTTTGTGAGGGTGGTTGTACTGGTTCTTGAGTAACAGTGGGCTCAGGCAGGTCTCCGAAAGACCTGGGCTGAGTGGTGCTGGCGACGACGTTGGGGGAGCGAGAGAGCGGCGCGGGGGTGGCGGCGGGCGCGGACTTGAGGCTCGCCTGCACCAGCGCGAACAGGTCGCTGGCTGACGACAAGTTCTTCGATATGTCGGCGAGGGAATTCTCGAGAGTCGTCGGTTCAACCACAATTTCTTCCGGTTTAGACTCTTCTAAAGATTTCTTTACGATCTCCATTTCTTGACGTATTTGATCTTCCTTTACTTTCTGTGTTGCGGATTGGAAAACCTGGGGATAAAGAATGCGATTATTTAACTACATACAATTTTTAAGATTACTTGTGTTGCGAATTATGCAATAAGGAAATAAGTCTTAACTTGAGTTTTGATTTTTTCGATTAATTAATAGTATTTCTTTCCTATTTTCTTTTCTGCTTCGAGCTATTGAGCAACCATATATTTTTATCTGTTTTTTTTCCTCAAACATAATAAAAGTAGCAAATGACACAGCTTATCATTTTATTCAAACATGCATTCAAGAGAAAAATATAATATTTGTATTATTTGGCAAATCATCTCTTTCACTCTTCCACATTTATCATGCATGGTGTTACTTAACGGCAGTATACCAAACAATATTCACCTCTTCGACAGTATAATCATCATCATCGCTCTCCACGACGACTGCGCTGGGGGGAGGAGCTGGTTCCTCCTTATCATTATCAGGTTCAGGTTCCTTAGCGGCAGTGGAAGCTGCCTCGCTCACATACTGACGCAGCCGCTCCACTCGCTGCGGCTCCTTAGCCTCCAACTTCTTCAAGTAAGCTATGAGACTGTGTTGCTCTTCTGCTGACAACTCGTTAAAGTTCTTCAGCAACGTCTCAAGGTCAGAGTCTGAGAGGCCGTCCATCACATCAGGGACGTCGTCTACCTCCGTCCTGGTGGGTAAAACAAAAATTGATAAATATCGCTGTGAAGATAAACAGCATAGGAAGGTGTAAAGTGCTAAATCAGACATGATTACTTTCTTATATCTTACTTTTTATCATTTTCATTGTAAGCCGACTGCAACATTTGCAGCGCAGACGCGGTGCCGCTCATCTTAGATAGCGCTGGTTTCGCCGGTTTTTCGACGACAGGTGGCGCTGCCGCCCTCTTATTCTTCTCAGCTTCTCGTTTTTTGGCTTCGGCCATCCCCACAACTGCGTCGACGAGTTGTGCCAAGTCTTCGGACGAGACGTCCGTTTTGCCCTGCGCTATGAGAGCCTCGGCCATTTGTTGTGCTATCTGTGCGCGGTCTACTTCACCCACGCCTGCGACTGGCACCACTGCTGGTTTCGCAGAGCTGGATGAAACCTGGAATATTTCAATTGTTTTTATCAAATTATTTAATTAGAAAAACAATCAGCAGTAGAATAGTTTGCGATAATTAGAACTCAAAGAATATGTGAATATGAGCTGATTGCAGTTTTCTGAACTTAGCTCTTACGCCAGCAGCAAAAAAAAAAAACACTTCGGCCATGCCTCATCCATGAAATTGCATAATAAACATAAAAAGTGCTGTAAATTTCGTTCACATAATTTTATTGCAGTTTCGCAGTTTTTTATATCAATAGTCAGCAACTATATAATTATATGCTCAAATAAACATCATTTTCCCTTACCTGTTTCCTAGCCCTGGCTCGTTTATCCGCCTCATGCAGCGTGGCAGCAGCCCGCACCACAGCGGCCCGCAGCGCCGCGGCCGCGCTGCCGCCGACCAGCCCCGCCTGCACGGCGCCCTTCAGCTTCTCCTTGGCCGTCTCTATGAGGACCACCGCGCTCTCACGCTCTAGCAGCTCCTCTGATGAGTTCGGCTTTTCCTGGTTTTGTGTAATAAGTTAATGGTAATTAATGTTGGAGGTTAGAATATCAATTAAAGTCAAACATAAGAAAATTTAACTTTTCTAAGCGTGAGTACACTACGCCGCTTAATCCTACTAATATTATAAATATGAAAGTTTGTGAGAATGTATGGATGTATGTTTATTAGTCTTTTACGCAAAAACGGTTGGACCGTTTTGGTATGTAGATAGTTGATACCCTGGATTAACACAAAGGCCACCTTTTTATCAAAACACCACAAGGGCGAAAATGGCTCGCTTGTCACACACCGTAAGGTTAGATTTAATCATTGACATTGAATAAACTATTAATAGGTTTATTATGTTCATAAAAAAAGCAAACAAACTTCAACACCAACTCAAAAAAAAACCATCACTCATTCACAAACCTTCTCCATCTTCAGTGCATCTGCCAACAGATCAACGATCTTCGGTCCCAGACTGCCGAGGTAATCCTCCAAGGCCACGAGTTGCCTGAGCGTGGCCACTACATCATCAGCGGCGACGTCGTCGATGGGCGGCACGAGCGTGCTGGCGGTGCGCTTGCGGCGCGAGGCGCGGGACACGGCGCTGCCGGCGCGGGACCGGTCGCGCTTCTCCGCCTCCGACACTATCGAGTCGATGTCGTTGTCAGAGTTCCACGGAGACAGCCCGTCGTCACTGGGGAAAAGGTTATATATATTGGATATGTGTATAAGATAAATTATGCTCGTAAGTATCGCATGCGCAATGAAAAAATCTATTTAAACGTTTCTTTACATACTATGTTAGTCTCATGAGAAAGAAAACATTATTCCTATACTTCAGTTTCAGATTTGCTGGAGCTACTTTAGAAGGCCTAATAACGGAGTTACTGAGTCTTAATAATTTTACCACCCATAGATCACGTCTTATTCAACGCAGACCCTTTATAAAATGTTATATAATATAACATTTGTTTTCATCTATTCAGCATTATGCTGAGCTAGAGCCGCAATGTGAGCTCATAGCGCATACTATCCCCCTCATGTGCATGCGTCTCTCGTCACGCAATAAAAACTATTTTCCTTATTATTATTCTTTATTGTACACAAAAACATTTCAAAGACACACACAACACAGAGAAGACATGTACAAAGGCGAGCTTAACCCAGAACTGGGTTCTCTAACAGCAAACCTTAGAGCGATAGAGAGATGCGATAGGGAAGAGAAAATTTTAAGTGCACAACATTAAACAAAAGAAAGATAATAATAACATAAAATATATACCTATAAATAAAACATAAAATATAATAAATAAATAAATAATACATACATACAAATATCCAATCCTTCATGTAACTATTCAAATTCGTGTGCATTTGAGTTCTATTATGTAAGTATGTGTATACTAACGGCTTGAGCTCGTCGTCGGAGATGAGCACGGTCTGCAGCGAGGGCGGCGGCTGGCGCGCGGGCGGGCGCGGCTCGGGGCTGCGGTTGCGCTGCGCCTCGCGCTGCGACAGCGGGCTGCGGCTGCCGCGACTCACCGCCTCCAGCGCGATGTGTGTCCGAGCCGGGCTGCGTCTGGACAGAACAACATTACTGTGAGACTAGGCCTGCCATCCGTCCGGGTTTCCCCGGATTTGTCCTAGTTAGGAACTCGTCCGGGCGGAGTTTGAAAAAATGCGATTTACGCCAAATGTTCGGTTTTTTTTAATCTTTGTCCGGGTTTGGCGAAATTCGAGATGGCATATCCCTATGTGAGACCTATGTTCACGGAAAACTTAAAAAACTACAATTCTCTTGAAACAAGTGTTTACTATCAAGTTTGACGTTCAAATTAAACAGTTTTGTTAAGAAAAACGAGCTTTTATGTTGCGAATTCCGCTTGAATACTTCAGATAAAAGCCCGGTATTCTAGCAATTTCAAAGAGTAGTATGTATATACCTGTGTACGGGACTTCTAGAGCGTGTACGTTTGTGCGGCGGCGGCGAGCGGCGCCGCTCCGGCGAGCGACGCTCCAGGGAACGTCGCTCTAGTGAACGACGCTCCAGTGACCGACGATCTATTGAGCGACGCCGGCCCGGGGAGCGACGGTAGTGTGGCGGCGGAGTCCTAAGCACAAAATCATTGTACAATAAAGTGTCATAATAATAATCACAGTTTCTTGAAAATTTGGCTTAAAGGTTTTTTAGTGTTGGCTGCTAGTAAGAAATCAAAATAACACTGTTCGACTTAAGAATCGAAACAATACAAAAAATTTACAATTTGAACTAGCAAATAAATCCTTAGTACAACGAAAAAACCGTTTAAATATGTCATAATAACTGACCTGCGCATGCGTCTAAACTCGGGCGGAGTGCGTCGTCTCGGCAGAGGCTCTCGGCCGCGATGATCGAGGTAACGATCGGGTCTGTCCAGGCGACGGCGTTCGGCCGAGCGCCGACGTTCCGACGATCGGCGACGTTCCGACGACCGACGACGTTCCGGAGAACGATGGCGTTCCGGATCTCTACGAGGTTCAGGATCCCGGCGAAGTCTTTCAGGGGTCTTACGCCTCAGTTCCGGAGCTCTAGGTTTCTCCACCTGACGCGGTTCGGAAGCCCGCTTGTTCATATCGGGCGGAGACAAACACATGCGCCTGTAGATCTCGTTCACTTCTATGCGTAACTCCTCCTCGTGTAGTTCCTTCATACGCGCCGTCCAGAACACTATCCATTCCGGCTTGAAGTCGTGCTTGGATGGGTCTTTGCCTTCTGCAATGGAAAAAAATAATATGTTCACGGTCGAATTAAGAACCTCCTCCTTTGTAGCGGATAAAAATATTTGCTCGAGAATAGAAAAGATTAGTACGTACCAGCCTGTATCTCCTTGTAGCGCCGGTTCCAGAACTTCTTCCACTCCTCAGGGTACAGCGGGTGCTTCTCCGGGTTCTTCTCATGGTAAGCCAGCGTCTTCTTGGCGGACTCCTCGGCCGTCTGACGCTTCTCACCGGCCAACTTCAACTTGTACTCGTAGTTAGGAGGCCGTTGCTGTTGGGAGTATGTTTTATTTTATATTGATTTGTTTTTGAAGCAATGATATGTAATTATGTGCAAATCTTAGCAAAACCAGAATGTTACATTAAAGGTGACAGAATATAATGTATATTTTGGAGACTCTTGATTGTGGACTAAAGCAACAATCTCATCTAAACTAACATTTAAATACCATTATCAATGTTTAAGGCATAAGAAT
Source organism: Helicoverpa armigera (assembly GCF_030705265.1). Classification (NCBI taxonomy): domain Eukaryota; kingdom Metazoa; phylum Arthropoda; class Insecta; order Lepidoptera; family Noctuidae; genus Helicoverpa; species Helicoverpa armigera. Next base: position 4,227,647 of record NC_087124.1, on the reverse strand, counting down.
GAAAGAATGTTACTTGTGAGACAACGGCAGACAGAAGAGTTTATAAGAATAGAACATGCTACGCTGAACTCAAATAAAATTGGAAAAGGACAGGAGGATGACGAGTCATTTTGACTCGTACAGCTAATAAGATAAAGTTTACCTTTTCCGTTGATGCAGCAGTAGTAGTGGTGGGGCGAGGCGGCGCGCGGCTGCGGAAGGGCGAGGCCGCGCGGCGCTTGTCGGGGTAGGGCTCGTAGCGGGCCTTGTGCGAGTCTAAACGCTCCCTGGAACAACAACTTTATTGTACACCATCTTCTTACCATACATAGGTATACAGTGACTGATAAATTAAAAATTGACTGCGTCATAAAATCGACAATCGTAGTTTGAGGACCTCTTGTGGAAGGTTTCTTAACGGACTAAAAAGTTTTTGAACAAAGTTTGCCAGAGCGTCCTCGACACAGCTGGGTTCGTATTTCGGTTCAGTAGTTACGAAACCTTTAGGGTACAAGCAAACAATCAGTGTAGAGATGTGATGTGAGATGGGTTGATGTCCGGGTAACTGAGTTTATAAGGTCAGATAGGCAGTAGAATCACGTTAGATTAGAAGCCGACCCCAACATAATCGGGAAAAGGCTCGGGAGATGATGATGATGTAGTGTGAGGTACCTGAGAGCTCGCTTGTCGGCGCGGGCGAGGTCGCGGCGCTCGGTGTCGAGGTCGTCGCTGATGTCGGACAGCGAGCCCGCCGAGCCCGCGCGCCGCTCCTGCCGCCCCGCCGGACGCTGCGGGCGGACATCCTGCTAGCTCAATACTATACAACAACTCTCGACAACTGACGCGAAATTCGCCACAACCACAACAAGTATATAAGTTACTAATTAATATAAAGAAGTAATGCATCTATTAGAAACCGGCATCTTTAGCTGTCAAATTTAAGCTAATGTCGTTCGAGCCAGATGTCAAAGTTAAGTCACACGTGTAGTATAAATGCATTTTTTAATCGTTGTTCGCATAAATTAGCATGTATTTCGTTTCGTAAACGTAGCCTCTAGTCATAATATACGTTTAATGTGAAACTGTTAATATAATTTGTCGGTTTTTCGCTTAGTATTCGATGTTATTCAGATGCGATTTTTACCACTCGATAGCGTGTTTCACGAGAAAAGTTTTAGTATAGGTATAGTTTGTTCAGTTTTTGGAAATTATTTCTGCGTACATTAACAATATTTGCTGTAGATGAAGGGGGAAAATAAGGTGCATCTCACATAGGCTACACAAAAATCCGCGAAGGCATATGTGTATATATTTTAAGGCTAACACACACACTATAACCATTTTATTGCTTTTAAAAACTTCCGCATACGAAGTAGACGACGTAAATAAATCTATCTGAGAAAGGTAATTTTGACAGGTTGTTCCTAGTATTGTGTAATCCCTTACGTCGTCATCGCTAGTGTCAGTGAGGGGGGTGGTGAAGACATCGCCTGGCGGGGGCGGGGCGGCGGGGGTGCGGCGCCAGCGCGGTCGCGTGCGAGTGCGCTTCTTGCGGACGGCGCCCTCCCCGCCCTCCCCGGCCTGGCGGAACGGATAGACAAATGTCACTACATGTTTTGCCTATTCGGAACCCCATGAGCAGGACTCCGCTGTCCGTCTATCCGTCCTTCTGTCACCAGGCTTTATTTTATGAACTCTGATAGACAGTAGACATTTCCACATAAGGTGTGTTGTGATGCCGCCTTAACTACAAATACTGAAATATTTTTAGAGGCTTACAAGAAACGTAATTTTTGGCTGGTATACAGATAGAAGCCGGATTTCCTACATCATCATTTAAATTAGGCATAATTGGTTGTATTCGCTATTGAATTCAAAGTATTTCTTTTTTCAAAATCATCACTCGTGTGGTTCTAGACTGTAATGTAGTGCAGGCCGTCACCCAATACAGTTACTAACATAATCATCGGCACGAATCTTGAGCGCTGACCTTCACCTGCGCAGAAGTAATTTATTGGGTCCCTTGTGTGGTATGAAGTGAGCGCGGGGCGGAGTTGAGCGATGATTGGCCCGCAGCGCATCGCGTCATAGCCGTCACTCGGGATTGGTTCTTCGCTAATAAATCACTTCTGCGCAGATAAAGGTCAGCGCTCAAGATTCGTGCCGATAACTATATCTCGGCACTTGTGTGCAATAATCTACAATTGTCTGTCTGACACTTCCCCTTCCCCCGCCATTGATGACCAAGAAAAAATAGTCGACTTTAGTGGACTGAGGCAAAACTTCACCAACCAACATAAACGTACGTTTTTCCTAAAACAACAGTTTATTTTGAAAATTGAACGAAAAAATTCGTGGTAAACGGATGAATTAAGCCCGACTATTTTGTAAGTTATGTAAGTAAATGTTATTAGTAAACTAAAGTACTATAATAAGCCTTTATTACGTTTGCAAATAGCTTATACTCATTATTTATTGAATGTAAAATTAAAATTATTATAGCTTGTTAACTTACCGAGAAATTATTGAACAGCGGTCTTGAAGGCGCGGATACATTCGGCGGTGATGGGTCCCGCTTATCCCTGATTAAAAAATAGCAAATATTACCTATTGTACTATAACTTATAATTATTTGTTAAAAGGTAGATTAGTTAATTAGGTAAATAGTTACGTAGGGTACTTATAGATCTGTTATGTAAAAAATATGGACATATTTTACACTACTTCTAGAGTCAAAGAAAATATTATAATATTAATAAATACTTACTTTATCGACTTCTTTTCTTCATCTGCAATAAAAATAAAAATATTTAATATCCATGATAATTCAAGATTAACCATACATATGTATAAATAATAACTTACTAGATTTGTGGAGCGAGTCAATGAGGCCGACATCGACCACTTCTACGAAAGACGGTCCATCCTTCTCCGAGTAGTGATGTCCTCGGAATATCCACTGATGGATTTGCTCCCTGTTTTAACAATTTACCACACATTACAAAAATCGCTCTATATACACTTTTTTCAAAACAGAAACGTAACCCAATAACAGTTTGAATAACATACTTGTCTTTCTCGTATTCCTCTTTATCGAAGTTGACGGGTCGCTTGCGTCCGTACTTGTCCTCTATGCGCTGAGCGAGACGGTTCATGATGATGCCCACGCCCTCGCGGTACTTGTGCTGAGCGCGGTAAGGAGTCAGCATGCTGCACGCTGTCGCGAAATGACGCAACTGTGTCCAAGAAAAATATACTCGATCAAAAATCAGTTTAAGAGTTCTGTAGCTGAGGTGTCATTGGAAGAAGGCTCAGGAAGTAATATAGCTATCTTTTTTAAATCTTTGGCAATCACTACGGTCAGTCAGAAGCCAGAAAGTTTGACAACCAGTCTTAAAAAGTGGTATCGGGTTGCCCTGGTAATTGGGTGGAGTTCAGACAGGCTCGCTCTCGCGATTAGACTGGAAGCCTACCCCAATATAGTTGGGAAAAGGGTAGACAGATGAAATCAACAATTTAGCAGTTTCTTCCACTAAGCCCATGGAGAGGAGGTATACTCACGAGATAGTTGTACCGGTGCCAGAAGCAGGTGAGATGGTTGATGATGGTGCGCGGATGGCCCTGCTTGGAGCACAGCGTGCACATGTACGAGGGCTCGTAGTGCGCCTGCTCGGGCGGGTGCTCGATCAGGTACTCGATGCCAAGCAGTGGAGCCCTGACAAACAAGTGTAGCTTAGTTACTCCTACTAATATTAGAAATGTGAAAGTTTGTTATTCTTCCAATTTAATAAATTTGGTATGTAGATGTGGAGTATCACCTATAAATCTTGAATTAACACATAGGCTACTTTTTATCAACACACCACGCGGGCAAAGCCGCGAGAGGAAGCTAGTATATTATATTTATTTCCAACAGTTAGGAGTTCTAGCTAGTGTGATCACTTGGGCGATGGTCCTTTGATCTGTTGTAAAAAAAACAGACAATCGAATCATAGCTTTTGTAATGCGTATCGGTCATTGCATGCTCGTGAACCCCTTCGGTTTTTAGTTACGTTGTCTACTGGTTACCGGTAATGAATGTTAGGCTGAAAGCGGTACTGAAAGATTTTAGTACCAGTTTTCTTATAACAAAAAAAAATCCGTTGTTTGACAGGAGAGGAATGAAACAGGCTGTAAAATCTGGTCACGTAATCATTAATCTTTAATTGGTGACAGTACAACTATTAGGAAGCTTGAATATTCAACTAACATTGTTGTCTGTTGTGTTGTGTGTCCTCTTAGGAGAAATTCCTATGTTATTTAAAACAAACGCTAAAATGATAGTTTTATGTACTTACTTAACGCCGTCGAGGGAGTCCTGGATGTGACAGGTCACATTCCTATACTTGTCATACTTGAGGTCCAGATCCGAAGGGTTCTTATTGTGAAGGTCGACTTCCTGCGCCATTTTTTGAAGCACTTTCTCCGATGCTAAAAAATATTATTTAAAATTAATTTTACTGTTTTCACAACGTTGGGAAAAAGTAGTATTGTACGGGAAGAACTTACTAGTTGAAGTCTTGTTGCTATGCTGGTTGAAGGGATGATCATCAAAGATGCTCATTGGCCAAACAGTTCGCATCGTCAACTTGGTCTTGTGTTTCTTCCCCGATATGTGGGTCTGTAATGAAAACAGTAAATTATACACTTTTTCGATTTAAAGAAATTCTCATTTAGAAGTGAAATGTTCGCCATTTATTTGGTAAGTGATCCTAGCGGATCTTAGAATAACGAAGCTACTCAATTACCAAAAGTAATTGTAACAGCCTAGTCTACCAGGAACAAAAACATTATATAGTGTGATAATAATGCGGGCTGACCTGCAGTATGCTCTCTCCACTGCAGACGGCGGCACAGGGGTAACACAAGTAGATCCACTTCCCCGAGATGTCGCGCCCGCGCCTCTCCACCATGCATCGCGTAACGCCATCTTCAAGCTTGATCTTCAAACTGTTCAGGTGCTCTTGAAACTCGAGCTCCGCCTAAAAGTAACAACCACAAAACATTAAAACCATCACAAAAACATCTCAAATAACCGACCAGCTTAACAGCTGAACAGACGCAAAAAAAACTTAAAGTACCGCTGACAAAATAAAACGTACAACCGACCCGCCCTAGATTGCCGAGACATGGGATAAGAACGTATCAAATAAAACAGTTCATAATATTATTTTCAGTATTTTATTGGAGATATGTATTTTTAAGTTATTTTTCACTATGATATACTTACCTGTTGAGCGGTCTCGTCGAAGTAAATGCAAACTTTTTCACAGTAATATTTTGTGTGGTAAAATAATAACTTAGATGGTACGAAATAACGAAACACATCGCGTTAACGAATTGGAAACTACTCCATATTAAGATCTAAATTTCCCAAAACAAACACACTTTTTGTCTTAAGATACGCTGTTTTTGTCTATAAAATCTATCAATATTTTTTAAACTTCATTGGTGGAAAAATTGTTGAAAAATATGAGAAAGCAACCAACATTATGTAGCCAACATTTATTTACATAGTAACTTGAAAAAAAAAAGGCATTTTTAATTAACACCTCAGACGCTAATTCATGCCGTCGCAATTTACGGTTAACTCCTTTCGATGTTCGTTTAAATATATTTTATATATATATTAATATATATAAATATATTAATAACAATTTTCATTTAGGTCTTTTCGCTAAAATAAAATAAATAAATATTTCTTCCCTTCACATCTTTAACGGTAAATAAACAAGTCAAGTGTACCTACTTTACGCCACAATTTATAACAAATCCTAATACTTTTGTGTAAAACCTGAAGCACAGAGATCCTATATACTTACCCATTGAGAGCGACTAATTCTAGTAAACACGGCATGATTGTGAGGACCTTGTAATTCAGCCATGATATGTGATATGCCATAGTATGACAGCAGGATAGTGCGATGGTATGATAACTATTCAAACATCACATTAATTGATAGAGGCGATGACAACATAGTCATATTGGTAAACTAAACCTATTGCCATCAACCTGCCTTACATAAAGAAATCTGGGTCTGCACTAGTCATAAAATAAATACTATACTGGAGATGTTGCTGCCCATCTCTTAGCAAGTCATTTAATATCCCAGAGCATGGTAGCACCATAGCAGTGTATGGCGGTTTTACTGCCACAAGTCGTTCACCAGAGCCTCAACTGCTTTTAGAAAACTGCACAACGGGCAGATGACGTTGGCAATTGGCGCCGGACTTAGCTTAAATACTGTTTTATTCATTGTGTAGCTAATTATAAGATAATATACTGTAGTTTTATTATTTGTATGCACTCAAACTGGAAGCATGTTCTATTGTTGATAACTTTTTTCCATAAATTATACTTTAGGTGATAAGTTTATGTTACTGGCACTGTCAATGAATAAACCATGCGTTTGTATCATATTGTAGAGAAGTATTATCATAAATAAAGGAATTAAAAAATGTATGAATATTTTTTGTGTGATTAACCAAATACTCAATTGTTACATAACTTTAATGTTTTATTCCACCAAGCATTAAAAGTATTTCTGTTGCAATCAACAAACATAAATATAGAATTATTCTTGATCAGTGTGAATGGTGTTTCGAATTCAACCTTTATAATTGAGATCTCTCTGTGTGAGCTCTCTTTAATGTTGTATTGACCAAATATGATTAACATTATTGAATTCAATATAAAAAATGGGGAAATCCTTTGCAAACGGTTCTCTATAATCTTAGGATTGAAGGGGGAGATAGGAATTGTATATGTTGTAGTTATAATTATCATCACCGAGGTTGTCCTCCAGTATCCAAATTGAGGAGAATAAACAGTTTAAAATAAATTAAGATTTATTTAAGAGTAATATCTTCAGTTTTTTTTTATAATAATAAAAAATAATATTTACCTTAGTACAAGGTGACTCTTCTAACTCAGGTTTCTTGGGTACTTCTGTGACGGAATCCTGATACCCTTCTGCACCCGGAGGACAATCCGGCAGGTCCATCTTGAAGCACTACACTTGTTTGTTTATGACCAGAAAACGGTCATAAACTTTTGTCAAAATTCTTAAGATATTCTTCTCTTCTGTGTCTTGAATCACGCACAACTGTAACCCAAACCATTTGATTTCAAACTAAATGAACATAAGCATGTACTATTTAAAAATGTTGATTATATGTAAACAGATACTTACAACCATCCAATTCAACATTTACATACTTACATGTGATGTGGCTGTTCTTAGCACTCTGCTATTTGACTGCACATCAAATGTGCCGTTGTGACTGATAGATTATTATTTAAAAACTAAATCACACAACTGAATTATTTTAAACCTATATTATATTACCTGCCTAATTAAGTATTTCACTTTTAGTTCAATAGTCCATCTGTATTTATGTACTTGGTATTTTCCAAAGAAAATATTATTAAGATTTATTTGGAATGGGAAAATATTCTAGAATGTACAAATCAAAATGCTAGTATGGGATTGTATTTCAAAATTAATTTTGTTTTATTACTATACTACTCAATTATAAAAATATTGAAATGTATCTTACATTATCAAGAAGTCATTTTTAAAAGAACCAACATATGAGTTCCTTAAAATTCTTATATTGCATGAATATTTTGAATAATTAGGATGTGTATAAATTTAGAATAATCACCTACATTTTTATCATTACACACCTTAAACTGTTATATATTTCTTAACCAAAACCAAACCAATAGGTAATAAACAATATTCCACTTACCAATTCCACTAAATTCAAAAATAAATGTAATAATTCACTTTATACTAAGCTTAAATAAAAAAGAACACTATTGATGGAATGGTAGCGATGACACACTAAGTGTTTTCCAAACAGTTGTATAATTTGTAGATCACAAACAAATGTATGAGCTTTAATTAACCTATCAAATATTTTAAAGCCCGCAATAGATTGGGCCCGACATAAACCGTATGGTAACTAAAGATTTTGACAGGATGATAAAGTTTCATTTGCGTTTTTCAACCAGCCACTGGCTACAATTTTTATCATGTCTATTCCTATGTTAAATAGAAAATAAGTAAGTTTACTGACCTTTCCAGGTTGATGAATCGAAGAATTCGTTCAATTGTTTAGGAAATTATAATCCTTTTATCATTTACCAAAATTGAATACATCTCAGTATTCTGTAGGCAAACATTTTACAAATTAGGATAACTTGTATTTATGGGCCGCTGTCAATAACCTCAAGGATAAATTATATGACTGATTTGATGCACAATTGCACGCTTTTTCTTTCTGGGCGATATTACGAAGACGACTTGACTGACGACGACAGATAACGCTACCATGACGTTTTATGGTCGTAAATTTAAAATAACACTTGACGAGTAGAAGAAAGAATAAGCATCACTGAAAGTGGCATGAAAGTTGAGACAGAATATGATGGATCGCCTATTGTAATAACTATTTAATTTTGTCGTATAGTAAAAGCCACCAAGTGGCAGTCATTACAGATTATAAAAGTATTGATTTATGGAAAAAAGATTTGTCAATTGTCTATGCAGTGTCTATATAAAATCCGTAAAATCCAGAATAAAATCATTTTCTAAAACGAAAATAAGAGGTTCTCAAATCGAATCTTTGCAATTTTTTAAACTGTTGTCCAACCATTTAAAGAACGATACAAAAGCACAGTTAAGTTAAATCTTTATATAAAAGAAAGTCGTGTTAGTTAGTTACACCACAGATTACTATAATAGTTACTTCGGTAACACATTTTATAACTCAAGAATGGATGAACTGTTTAAGCCGAAACTTAGAGAGGAGATAGCTTAGACCCAGGAAAAGAACATAGGATAGTTTTTATCACCATCCGGGACGCTGGTAAAATAAAGGAGCTTGATGCGACAGCGTTTTGAGCGCCACATACGAAATACGGATGACCTGCCCGGAGCATTGCCAGAGTATTGTACCAATTAAAAAAACTACTTTATTGATATCTTTACATCTTTGCCGCCTCATCACCTTAAAAAGGGTACATAGCCTACCGGAGCCTCCGTGAGCACAAAGTACCTACACACACAAATTGAGTGTCTCTACTGAGTGTGAGGAAAACATGATGGACATGATGGTGACAGTAGTAGTAGTAGTTAGGTGCTGTGAGTAGTTCATTAGAGCCGCAATATTGTCCAGATTTTATTACTTACAAACTCGTCTTCCCTATTAAAGCGAATGCTTCAACTGGGAGCGGGAAATTCAAATATTAAATGGTTTTTAGATGTTTTACCTAAGTCTGTACGTGTAACAATATTATACAGATGAATGATTAGATCGGACATGGATCGCGGAAAGTTCCACGGATGCGGTTAAACCAAATGAAACAGATAGTATTATTTTAGTAGAATTATAACGCGAGCGTCGTCGGATAATTTTAATAGATACCTACCTACGAAGTCAGCAAATTCCCCAGGAAGATTAAACAAACAGTTAAAGTTAGGTGAATAACCTAACCCAGAACTTACATTTTTCAATGAATTATTTCCGTTTTAAATTAACATTTAATCACTATCAGGATTAATTTATGTGTTTTATAATTCCGCTACATGCACTATGACCATACTATCTTACTCTCGGCTATAAGCACCAGTTACACCGGTATAAATAATATCCCCACGGCAAACAAAACAGGTTGGCGAAATTACTGTTAATCATTATGAAAAGTGTTCCGAAGAATTTAATTAATTGCCTTAAGATCGTGACTTTCTCGATCATCTTGTTTTAATATGTTGATACTTAATTGCAGCTTTAATCGGATAGTTTGGTCTATTTATACTGAGTCTGATTTTTGGATGTTACTAGGGCAATGCGTAAGTAGGTACTAAGGATTTAGAAGTAAGTATAGGTACCTACTTAAAAAATATTTTATGCTCCAAGTTAGTTACATTTTACCTATTTACCTACCCTGTTATAAAATAATGATTCATTTACAATAGAGGTGTATTACAGGTAGGGAAGGTCGTAAATTAATGTGCGTGTAACATCCGAGTCGAATAAGGAGTTCGATCGGTCAAGAATCTCATTAAGTACCTGCTTACTTAATATAGGTACCTTCCTACATGAATGTACCTTGTACGGATAACAATACAGCATATAAAACATTTCGCACAAATCCGGCGAGGGCATTCACCGAAATGTTCGGGGTCTTGATGCTAATTAGCCACGAAGATAATCCAAAGCCCCTCAGTAGACCTGTAGCCGTAGCCCGTGGTCAGCGGAGCGCGTTCACAACAGTTCACAACCGCAGACAACATGCGTGCACACGGACGCGTGCCAAGTTTTAGTTTTGCGAGCGTCATTTTGCGCTGCGCATACATTTACGCGAGTATCACATTTATTGCGGCTTCAGAATATGGTGTGCCTATAGAAATAAAGTTATGGGATACAGGGCGAACGCCTTTAGCCCATATGGTGGATGTAACAAACGAGTTCGGTTTAAAAGTGCTGGCAGAACATAACTTTTTGAATGATAACAACATAGCTTTCTCACCGTATGGTCTGATGGGGATCATGGTCGCATTGTATGAGGGTGTGGATGGAGAGTCCTCGTATCAGATCCAGCGAGGAATGCAACTGCCGTGGAACCGGAATGTCATGAGAATAGGCTTTAGAGATATACATCGCACGCTGAAGGTAAGTGCTCCATATTTATTTGTTTGAGAGCTTTTATTACAATATTCCTTAATATTCGTGTTTTTACATGACTACAGCGAATAAATGTACCTAGGTGGAGACGTAAACTTTTATATAAAGTACCTAATTTAAATATCAAATTAAACCTTCACTTGAACCTATTGTTTCTCGATTATAGCATAAAATCTATATGAATATTATAAAGCTGAGGTGTTTGTTTGTTTGAAGGCGCTAATCTCAGGAAATACTGATTCGATTTGAAAAATTCATTCAGTGTTATATAGCCCTTTTATCGAGGCTACTTTTAATCCGGGATCGTGCAGAGGTTTCCACGGGATGCTGGTGAAACCGCTGGCAGAAGCTAGTAAAATATAATATGTTCGTCTCTTACTTTCGTTAGGAAGTACGGCTAACTGTACATACCAGAATTGTCGTGATCGCATAACATCCCTTCTTTTTGAGGCCGTGATGTGAACTTAGCCTGGGGCAGACGTAACGACCAAAGGCCAATTCTAAACGCAGATGGTCGTTTTTCATTTGTCTACGAACCAAGTCCTTATAATGTGTTTTTTTTTTATATAATCTGCGTTATTAAAACTTGATAGTTAAATCGAGCTTTTTATGAACCAACTTGGCTATTTAAACAATGCTTCGTCCATCGAAAGAAAACGATTCCAACGTCTCTCTAATGGCTCACATTGTATAGCCATTAAGTAGGTACCTACTTACCTATACGAATATGGTTCGTGGTACGACAATGATAAACCTAACGACTAAACAATCAATTAAGTTTGACAGATCGTTCAAATCTGAAAACAGCCCAGCCAAGTATAGCCAAATAAAATTAACTTGTACTTATAGGATGAAATGTTAGATGCACCAACTTGATTTAGTACCTAAGCCTTACCTTCCCTACCCTAAGACTTGAATTGTCTGTTATACAGACAATTTATTAGACAGCCAATAACAACAAAAATCATCATTTCAGACTTATTTTGTTCCGGAAGAAGGATTTTTAGCGGGGCTAGCATTAAACAATGAAAATGTCACTTTCAACGAGCCATACAAAAAGATTTTGCGGTTCTATGGTTTTGATTTAGAAAACGACCAATTGCCGACACTTGCTCCTGATACAAATAGTACTTCAAATAACACAAGTTCAGCTACCACAATGAGTTCAGTAGGGACTAGTGAAACAACGACAATGACTGTGCCAATGACCTCAGAAATTGCACCAGCTAGAGAAGATGCTAGCACTGGTTCCCCGACAAGGGAAGAAACCACGACAACAACCAATCCAAATGCTGAGACAATAAATACCATAGATATAAGAGAAGGTGCAACAACTGCTGCGAGCCCGTCTTCTGCCCCAAATGCAGAGGGCACATCCTTGAGTTCCACTGTCACCACGATAGAAACAACGACTGAGAGAGTAACACAGACCACCCAAACAGCGACTACATCTACCACAGTGGAGGCAACAACACAGGCTCCTACAACCCCAGAAACAGACCCACCCACGACAGCGACCACGACGACAGTTGCCCCAACTGTACCAACTGAAATGGATCCTGTTTCAAGTAGCTCACAAGTTACAAATACAGATGAGCCGACTACCAACAACGAAGTGGATACGTCATCAACCACTGTTGATATGACGCCCAGTACAACCCAAGCCAGTACGACTGATGCAAGTACAACACAGACCAATCCTATAGAGGAAACGCAAACCCAACTATCAACTTTGGACAGCTCTACAATAACATCAACGATAACTGAAAACACCCCAACGGAGGCTGTTATGAGTACAATAACAGAAACACAGCAAACCGATCAAATGTCTACATTAACTTTGGACGACATGACCACTGCATTAAATTCTGTGACACCAGCAAATGAATCTGCTTTAGAGACCCTTGAACGAAAGAAAAAGTCTATTGTAGATTTTATATTCACACACCCACCCTACATAGATGAATATTTGTACAGATCTTATGACATTGGTTCGGATGCAATAAACCCGAGTTTTGACGACAAAATGTTTTTGGCCAACGGCTTGAGAAGCGTTCAGGTACGTAGATATTCTTATCAATAATGTCAAGCTAAAGCTTGGCAAAGCTGAGTAAATACATAGATACACAAAATAATTTGAAACATAATTTTCTTAATCCAAAAATGTGTACCCAGATCAGCTTTCCTTATACCTCATGACAACCATGAAAAATCTGAATTATCTAAATTAATTGAATTGGGTACGCTCTTGCGCCATGACTGTATCATTAAAATGGCTAACTCGTGAATCTCACGTCCTAGCGACATTGTAAATACCCTTGTTATATGTGAGCGTAACCGCAATTTGCATTATAAATTCGCCACAGCACTGCTTTTCATTACACAAACTGATGATGGGTCAATTATTTTCAACAGGTCACGTATATGCGATACGACACAGTGCTGGAGCACGCCTACCTGCCGCATTTAGAGGCCTCGGCATTAAGACTACCGCTGGACAGCGATCGCTACTACTTACTGGTGGTGCTGCCGAACCGGGGCGGTGCTCCGGAGCTGGGCCGGCTACTGTCTCGGATGGCTCGGGAGTCAGACTTGTCAGACATTTATTCGGTGTTGCGTCCGCGTCGTGTGAAGGGAATCGTGCCCAGCTTCACTGTTAAAGGTCATGTGACTTTAACTACAGATTTGCAAAAGGTAAAAAACGCTAAGTTTTAGTACCTACCTCAAGCATTAACTATGGCCCGCTACAAGGTTCTCTAAAATACTTTTTTTAATGTCTGTTAGTAACATTGGGTTAACTATAGCGACCTTATAGGTACTATCTAAATATATCTACAATACAATTTGTTTTTGACCTACTTTGGGTTCAGTAACAAAAAGCTGGGCTTCTGCCATTAGGCAGGTATTACCATAATAATTAGTTTTGTGAACAGGCATTTACATACAGATTCGTACCTACAACATCACAGACACATGTATCATTGGTGTCCCGTGTCATAAATGACCAAATTGACTAGGGATGTCTGTAAAACAAATGCTATGTACCTAGGTAAATACTTATGCTTACCTAGTAAGAAATGATTAGCCTAAGTACATTGTTTAAATAACATTTTGTATTTATGTTGCGATAACATCAAATATAAAATTTTTGGCCTTCGAGCTAGCTGAAGGTTTTTTTTTTAACAAAAGGCTTTAATCTGCGTTGCAATTTAATTGCAGCTTGGCATTAGAGATGTTTTCGAACCGCGACAGCGCGACTTCACGCTGATGACGAGGCAGCCGGGAGTCTACGTGCGGAGCATTGAACAAGCAGTCTCCGTCGCTATCCGCAAATACCGACCGGACGATCAGAAGAAGAATAGTAAGTGATACTAATCAATCAATATCATTATTTACATATTTAATTATTTGTACATAAATACATATATAGTTATTAAGAGACATTACACAATTCACTGCACTATGTGAAACAGGGAGTGAGTTCGTAACTTAATTTAGTTTTGATTAGAGGCGTGGATCGTGTTCGTATGGTAGGCACCTATTATTTAACCTGCGGTGGTGCTCCGACTCGGGCCCTAATGATTATACCAACGCCGAGCCACCGCCGTTCCGGCATGAACCATTTAATTGGCTTCTCGGCTGGATATACCGTGGCCATGTGTGGGTGCGTGGTCACCCGAAGACTAGGGTCACTCGTCGTCGCCGTCATGGTCCGACGCGCATTGGTACGGCCCTTGCCGGGATATGTTTAAATATCATGCATTCGAGTAACCAATAAATTGGTACACTGATATAAAAAATTATAATACATAAAAATGTAAGCCTTATTCAATATTTAGACGTAGGTGGCAACTGGCAAGGCAACTGCACGGCATTGTAATCATTGCAATATTGTAATCGGTGCTCCATATAAACATTCTTAAATGTTAACAACGCGCGAAGACATTTCGTGTCCTCGTTTTCCGGCGCAGGGGCTGAGATAATTGTTACCAAAAGAGTGCAAAGCCGAGGTGTCAAGTGGCGAGAGCGGCCCAGCCGCATCCATTGTCTCGCGGTGGTGGCGTAACACGGCGACACGCGCATTTGCGTCCATTGATGCGGTGCGGGTGCGCTGGCGCACTGCTCTCCGTGCGCCATCGACAATTAGGGAAATCACCCGCTGCAACATCAATGCGACCTCAATGCTTAATCGCGAGATGAAAATGATGATTTGCAGATAGTCCATCATTTCAATTACATAAATGAGTTTAGCAGAAAAAATCACTAGATGATTATTTCCGGTGGCCACAGTTGGCTTATTCTGTTTCGATTGTTATGATAAGAGCTTAGTATTTGGATGCAAGGACGTTCATTATGAAATATTTTATTTATAAATAAAATTATTGTTATTTATCTACCTACCTACATAATTTATCAAAATATTAAAAAATATAATAGCTTAATTTTTTTGATCATTGAAAGCCATTCTTTCTTTCATGTTCAATGTTATTGAATTTAAATATATTTATTCTAGTGGTTTGAAATGTGTACCTTGGTGATTTGGGTTATTCCGGCTCGGTAACACCCTTTCGTCAACACTGTTGACGATCGGGAAAAAAAAAGTTTCGTTCGTTCACAGTGTCCATGAATGGTGGTTTTTATTTTTAAAATATGGAATTAAAATGTCATGGATTTTTAAAATATTTTAATGGATTATGTTAGATCTTTTAAAACACAATTAACTAGAAAATAAAAGTGTCCTTATCATGTGCATAATAACGATTTTACACTAAAATAATAAGTAGCGATCGTCAACACTGTGAACGAACGAAACTTTTTTTTCCCGATCGTCAACAGTGTTGACGAAAGGGTGTTACCGAGCGGGAATAACCCAGTGATTTCTAGCGCATTTCATCTAGTCTGTAGTAATGTAGGCACCTAACAAGCAATCTTGTGTTTTTGCCAGGATATGTAACAAGCCGTGATCCTGTCATATTCTCCGCGACATACCCGTTCCTGTACTTCGTCATGGACGCCAGCATCCACGTCGCGCTCATGGCTGGCAAGATGGTGGACCCGCTCAATTCTAGGATATTATAGTCTTAATAGAACTTTTGGTAGTTTTATTTACATTCAAAACTACAACTGCTTGTGCAGGCTCATTACAACCCTTTTTGGTAGGTAAAAAAACAAAGTACCTATACCAAATAATGTATCCAGAGAGAGTAAAACTCAAAATTGGTCATTCATCAACGCCGTTAAATCAGTCAATCAGGCCTTGTCATTGTTTATGGTTAGGTACTCTAAGATCTTTCCTTCCTTCCTTCTAAGACCTTCTTCTTGAGTATATAAGAGGCAGCCTGAAAGTAGCACCAGTGACAGACTAAATGAGGGGTCTGTATTTGTCGAGGTACTGGCATGTGATGAGGTGTGAAGCGTGTTACAAAGAATCTGTAATGTATGAGTGTGGAAAAATTGACCGAGGAAAAGATGGGACTAAGTAAAAGAGGATAAGAACAAAAGAGGAGAGGATGATAGTATGACACCTAACCGAGAAACGCAAGCAAATAACAGATTGGTAAAAGTTCGCCGACCCCAAATAACTTGAGAAAAGGGCAGTAAGTAGTCAACGGCGCAGAAGTGTGCTCATTCGTAAAACAATGGTACGGAACCTTTCGTGCGCGAGTCTGACTCGTATTTGGCCCGTTTTTTTTTTCTTGATCTCAAGCCATAATATGGTTGTCACACAATGACAACAGCAGTGGGATCATAAATCTACGGTCTGCCCCTGGCTGCTTAGCGTTATTCTTTCAATCTTCAAGGCTATAGACAGACGGACTGCATTTCAACTGCAATTTTCAGTTCAAGAGCAGTTTGAATGCAGTTGACATGACTGCAATAGAACTACAAATCAAACGTGCAGTCCGATTGCAGTTGAAATGCAGTCGGTCTGTCTAGAGCCCAAGGTTGATTTTTATGTAGTTTTCAAAGATTCAAAGATGTTTAGTGTGGTGGAAGGTTACAAGCTAGAAGAATGAAAAGACAAAAAATACTTTTTTGTATTTATTTCTACATTACACTTCTCACTTCGCCCTCTTGGATTTGATCTTTCTTAAGTAGAACTCAAGCTCCTTGCCTTCTAGGATGTAACCATCGGCGCGGCCGCACTGGCCAGGTCGACTGGCTACACACGCTGCAAACAATTTAAAATCGCTTAATACATGATGCCTTAATAGAACCTTAAATGAAAATATTAATAGAAAGAATTCTCAGAGTAACTATGACAGAATAGATCATCCAACTGCTGGACTGTTCCCAAAACGGTACCAATCCATAATGCAGTCTCAAAACTTCTCGATCACATCATTGAATGTTGAATTATTCAAATATTTCAACAAATGCTAGAACTAGCTTACCTAACAAACGCCCAGTGTGGAATTGCTCTTCCAATGCACCCTCAACCTTGGAGAGGCGCTGCCTAGCCAGATACTTCTTGGCAGTCTTCTGGCTGCGTTTCTTGTTGATGATGGCATCCTCTGCCTCAGTCTATAAACAATAAGGTTAGATTAAAAATAAATCTTTTTAAAATTTACTATACTACTACAGTCATGCTGTTCCTCAGTTTTTGCATAAATCACTATTCATTCATCTGACACGCAAACTCTCATCATTGTATAAAAAATTATAAATATAAATTCAGATCTGTTATGCTCCAGGCAGGCACATTTATAAACAGCCAACAGAATCTTACTTATTTTCCATTACAATACAAATCATACATTGGCCAATGAAATGACATGCTCTCAAGTGTTATTATTAAATGGCAACTAGAGATATTAGTAGCATTTACTATAATGTTGAGAACTATAAATAATAAAGTTACCCATAGCTCCTGAGCATAGACAAGCACTGCCACAATCATCTGACCAAGATGCTCTGTGGCCAATGATGAGCTCCTGAGCATATGGCCATTGCTTTATTGCATGGCAAATGCGGCAAGCATTGCTCGAATACACATTGCCTCACTATGACTAACATAATATCAAATCCAGTTGCTTGGACCCTCAATCAGAAAAAGACTTGCTTCTGAACTAAACGTTAATACTAATTTGTGAAACATTTACCACTACTACTACACCTAGCTTTACTATCAAGTTTTGAAAAACTTAAAGCAACACTAACCCTAGAGTTTAGATAAGTTAGATAAGTAGCACATGACAATTTCTTACCAATTTGGCACCCTTCTTCCTTCCAAGAGGCAGCAAGTAGTGAGACTCATACCACTGCCTGAAGGGTGTAGCATCCACCACAACAATAGCGTTCTTCACCAAAGTCTTGGTACGCACCAACTCATTGTTGGAAGCATTGTACACCACATCAATGATACGGGATTTGCGGGTGGAGCCTGAAATACAAACAATTATAGTTTTAAATCACTGAATATGAGACACACAAATGCACTTCAACGTTTTACTGCACTATCATATACCGCAATACAAAATACTCACATTCTGATCCCCACGAGAAATTGCCAGTGTCTAAACGCAGTGCACGATATTTCGTGTTGCCACCGCGAGAGCGCACCAAGTGAATGCGCTGGGGGCCAAGCTGCAAAACAAACAATTATTAGAACCTTATCTGCAACTGAACATGGAACAAAGAAGCGAAATAATAAGTAGTTCAATAGCAACTAAGGTTTACTTACAGTAAACACATGGTTCAAAATATAACAACTTGTCAAAATAGGTTATGTTTCGAAGTGCTCACCTTAGTGTTGGCAGCCGGGCGGCCCAACTCATACTTCCTCTTCTTACGGATGGGGGCACGCTTGCCGCCCGTAGCTCTCCGTTTATGCCAATGATCACGACTGATACCTGCACCACACAAATATTATCATTTATGACATACCAGCAGCTTTACCAATACTTCCCATCAGTCAATTTTACTCATTTCCACTCATTAAACACAAAATATTAACAGAAGTTGAATCACTGAACAATTCACAATTCCATAACGGTTGTGATTATTACTAATTTGTCACCATTTATAAGATATTCTTCGATTTTATTTATTTCCACAAGAACTACTGATACTCACCCATCTTGGCTGGGTTGGAAAAGAAAAGATTTGTTTGACAGACGGAACTTCTAAACCTCTACTACTCTGTAGTCTATGGTTAATGGTAGGTAGTCTATACGCGATCCCGAGAATCGCTTTCAAACCGGCTTTTTAGTACACTCCGATATTATATTACACAGACGAAAGAGATTATGTTTTCTTCGAAAGTTCTTATAGTAAATTGTTACGAAGAAATAATCTTTCGAAGACATTAAACTATTCTTTTGAGTCTGAAAAATAAAGGACCGCGTCCACAAGGCGCCCCTTTGAGGATTGTTACAAACTTCACTTAAAGCAAAATTTCAGCTTAGATATTAACGCAAAACATAATTATAACACTATATCTAGAATTTTACTTATATTATTCCTCAAAATATACCAGACACAGTTCGCAGACGTTCGGTCACGACAAAAAAACAATTGGTAATCAATAGAATGTTACTGTCAATAATTCAAATAACGAAAAAGAATACATTTGTATTTTTTATGAAAAAAAAATGTCAAAAAAGTTTTTTTGTAATCATTATTTTTAAAAGCGGATGCCCAAAAAAAAAACAAGAGGCGATAAAAATATTGAATAGTAAAGTAGACCACACAGCAGTTCACTTTACACACATTTCAATTTATTTTGCATAAAACTATGAATGAACTGGCCAACATTATCTAATAATATATGCAGAAGCATGCGTTGAATAGCAGGGTTCATAGTATTCTTGGGTTTCGTGCATTCGTGCATCAACCTAGTATATAAGATGCTATAATCACCAAAACGACGACAATACCTATTTCGTAATGTTATACACTCGCGGATTTCTCGCGAGGGTTTTCGTGTAGCTGTTCACACGAAAACGTTATCTTCGTACATCATTAATTTGGTTTTTATTTCATTCATATATTTACATTAATTTTTAAAATAGTAAAATTGTATACACTTATTTCTTTTTTTTGTTGATCTCTATGTGAAGAATTTTATTTACCTGAAAATAAAGAATATTTAATTTAATTACCGTTTAAATATTTTCATATAATAATTCATTTATTTTAATTTAGGATTTATGTCCATAACGAAAGCCCCAAGCCCAAGGTGGACAAATAGCCCAGGACAAAAGTTCCTGACTAACTTTCAAGCTCGTACGGTATTTATTTTGTATGTTTTGTATTCTGTGGCACAACCACGCAAGCGAAGTCACTTTCATTCACTCACTTCATTCATTCATGCCGCTCGGCTTGTAATAAAATTGTTGCTCCGATTTCTCTTCTCCTCGTTTTGTTTGATTGATTTTCGTTTGTGCAAATAGCGTGGTACGATTAATTATTATTTATGACAGTGTCCGTTATTACAGTTTAACTTAATAATGTCGTCGGATTTTTATATTCGTTACTACGTAGGCCACAAAGGCAAATTTGGTCATGAATTTTTAGAATTTGAGTTCCGCCCTGATGGCAAATTGCGGTATGCAAATAATTCCAACTACAAAAATGATACAATGATTCGCAAAGAAGCCTATGTACATCCTTGTGTAATGGAAGAGCTGAAGAGAATTATTGTGGACTCAGAAATTATGCACGAAGATGACCGTTTGTGGCCACAACCAGACAGAGTGGGAAGACAGGTACAGGAAACAATTTTTACCAGCATTAATTACCACAACACTCTTACTACGTATTAATAGAAAAATCTGCTAGTCGAAATGTTAAAACAGCAACAAATTCATTGTTTTCATAACCCTAAACTGCTAATATTGTGTTAGTGATTTAAGGTTAATTTGTTTGAATCAAAATAGTACCATGGATTGTGTATACAAATAAATTGTTATATATCCGAGCTCCATAACATAATAGTTTCTCCCTTAACATAAAGGTTCATATAGTTATACATATACCTATAACATATTATTCACAATTTTTTTATTTATTTTGAAATTGAATTCAAAATAATGCAAACCATAAAGCTACAAGATTATAAAAGATGCTAATGTTTGTTTTGTCTTTTGCAGGAATTGGAAATAGTTATAGGTGAAGAACACATTTCCTTTACTACATCTAAAACTGGATCACTAGTGGATGTGAATCAGTCTCGTGATCCTGAAGGACTCCGTGGTTTTTACTACTTAGTGCAAGATCTCAAATGCCTGGTATTTTCTCTCATTGGCCTTCACTTTAAGATCAAACCAATATAAGTCTAATATAAACTAAGTGAAATAAAACTTTTCAATAATTTTTGACTTTTATTATAATACACTTTTATCTACACCAAGCACATGGATCATCTAGTTTTATAAGACTATTTTATATCCTGAACCCACTATCATTTGTAATACTCTCATACCTCCACAGTAGCATATAGCATAAAGTAGTAGTGTTAACTAAACTTAAAATGAAATTAGAGGAAAACCACTTTTATACCTTGAGAGAAGAGAATTTGTTACCAAGCTTAATAGCAAACTTTAATATATACAACTGACAGACTCATTACAGGAAGGAATTTCATATATTGACAGCAGTTTGGATTTATCTAAACTGGCTAAGGGACTTTTTTTATAACAATTCAACCTTTAGTTCAATTTAATTCTTTTTTAATATAGGTAGTAATAAAAATGTCGTCTGTGCGTCAGCCAGAGATAAAATTTAGCTTACGGCATGGCAGAAGACAGCTAGTCTACAGCTTTGTGCGGTTGCGGAACATAGTTCCCCAGGGACGAGGATGAATTTGCAGGTAAAATCTGGCAAACGCCCTAGGTTTGTAATGTTAGATTAAAACGACAGAACTCTCCCTGATCTGACCTCTTATGAGTATAGGATTCTTTGGATGGTGTGTAGTGATAGTGCATAAAATAAGAGGCATTTACGCTCGTCTAAAGCCTCTAGTGTGCAAGTACTCTTAGGCTCGCGGTTGAACGCTCTTTCAAGCTGAGCTTAAAAAACCGAGTGGATTATTTGTTTTAATAGTTTTAAAAGCTCTTGGTTATAAGTTGTAGTATATAATAAAACTATTAAAAGTCAAAGTTCTCGAGAAATGAGAAATTAACAATTATTATTTCCGATGGCAACACAAACTTCTTTGATAACAAGCAGGGCAAACTTTGTTTACTTTCTGTGGATTATTTGACAGACAACTAAATCACGTTTCTTTTAACTTAATGAATTGCGTAGCCAAATTTAATTTGAAGAAAATATAAATAGAAAGTATATCAAGTAATGATAAAAAATAATATTAATTATATCATTTAATTAAACAAAAGACATGCGTATGCAAATTTATTGAAAATATGCAACATTAAGATTTTTCTTTATAATTTTAATTATTATATTTTAATTTTAATAATTTTACAACTGTCTTGTTCTTGTAAAATGTGTTGTTTAAATTTAAAATATTAAATAGATATTTATAAGTAAATATTTACTTGCACAGGAACGTGTCTGGCTTTATGTATTTATGTTTATAGTATAGTTTTGCGCGTTGCGCGCGCATCGCATCTGCCCGACCGACCGATTATGGCGGACAGGCAGTGAAGAATGTTTGTCGTCTTTTCTAAATCAGAAAGTATCGACAGCAGCCAATGGCATAAACCGGGTTTTTAGTAAAAATTGTACATTGTAAATAGTTCTGTGTACATATAGTAATTATATTTGTGCTCGTTTTGTTTAGAAATTCTGTGAATAGTGTATTATTTTGAGTGTTTATTCCGTTCAGTTTTCGACGCCGACTAATAGCTATATCCTAACGTTAGTACATCAGTAAAACTCATATAACTTCTGAATTCGTCAATTCAGTAATTTTGTATCATATAAATCATTGATTTCACTTCTTGTCTTTGTTTCGATCCGTCAAGGAGACCGTTGCAGTAGGTGCAATATTTTGGTTTCACTTAGCGGCTGTCATCGTGCTTTGATAAACCTACTGTCATTACAAAGACAAAAAGACAGATTTAGTCGCCAAATGTATTCAATATCGAGATCTGGTTGTTGTATGTAGTCTATTTGATAATGTAAAACGGTTTAATTACACATCTGCTGTATTATTATTGTAAGTAGCGCTATTATATCTATAAAGAGTAGATCGCGAGACATTTTGTGTTTACGGTTACGAAGGATCGAAGTGTTGTGAAACTGAATGCTCGAACCTCACGGTAGCCCAATGAAGTGGCCGGGAACGGGAGCGGAAGAAGAGGCGGGTGAAGCTGGTTTGCAGAGCACGCGCGCTTCTCAGGCTCGGAGCCAGGACGATGCCACTGTGCATTACGTGTTCCAACGAGAGCCACAGGAGGGCGAGCTGCCCTCGCTAGCTCCTAAACAGCGCTGGGCTGTTGGCGACGATACTATTGTTGAGGTTAGTTGGCTACTCCATAACTTCACCTATGTAATCTTTCTATTACAATATAACCTAAAATTGCTAATTACCTGTCAATGTTTTGTAGTTTTTGTATGTTTACAGTAACTTTACATTATTTATATTTGTATTAGTACCCATTTATTGTTATTCAATGTTTATTTATTACAATTTCAGAGCCCAGATAAATGGAAGAACACCAACCCTATGACTATGAACAATATGCACCATCAAGCTCAACTGCAACTTAAGAATACACAAACAAATCAACAACAGTTCATTAACCAAGCTATAGCTTCATCAGTCGGAACATTAGCTATGAATCCTTCAGTTATTGGAAGCCATCCAGCTCATTTGACTACCAACATGGTACACACTCAACTGGCTCCTTTGCAAAACCCTACTCTTGGAAACAATTTGACAATTCAGAATAGCGCAGTGATGCTGCCACAGTTGCAAGGCATGCAAAATGCTCCACAATTGGGCCAACAAGGCCTGTATGACATTCATCAACACCACGGGAATCCTATGCAAGCTATGAATGGTATTGGAAAGAATACTGAGCACCTGATGTACTTGAGTCAGGCTGGTATGCTTGCTCCTGGAACCAATCAGTTTCTCCAACAAGGACAGAATCAACTAGGTCTTACTCCAGTTGCTGCCATCAGAAACCAGGTAAGAGCATTTTTCATTTTTTCTGTAATTTTGCATGTTTACGTGTTGTAGAGTATATAATTGCACATGTAGAATGGATACCATTTTTAGAATGTACATTTTGTGTCCCTTAATCAGATTCAATGTATATTGTAAGGGCTAATATTAACTTCAATTTGATTCTTGCTTACTTAATGCCCTTGAGCATGCAACATCCACTAAGCATATTTGACCTGCTTATGAAATACATTACAAAAATCAACTTTGTAGCTGGTTTAGATGATGGTATAGGAGTATCAATGAAAGTAGGTTCAATTCATTTAAATTCGATGACATTGTCATTTACCATCAGGTGAGATGGTGCTCAAAATCGTGCCTATTTACAGTAAATATAAAGAAACACTGTTTTGGTACTTCATAACTTATTAAAGTTAATATTTCATCAACTCATGCCTAGTTCCTATGAAAAGAAATTATTTGTTTTAATGAAATTGTTTTTTTTTAAATTAGCCTCAAAGACTAAACATCAAAAGTTATTAAAAAATATTTTTTTTATAAGAACCATAGTATAATGTACATTGACAGGTGTCAAGGGATTTCTTTTTAACTATTAATACAGTATTTATATGACTCTCAAGTTGCCTAAAACATAAATAGGTATATTTTTTTACACATTCAATTTGTGAAGAGCCTGTAGCAGTGTGGGGTGATCAATCAAAAGTTAATCTGAGCATGGTGTGGTTAGTCAGTTTGTGCCTCAACAAAAACAATTAGCCCAAGTGTCCTGGCAGTCATTTGTAAATATTCAACAGTTGTCAAGGGCACATAGTCAGAACTATATAGCTATTGTTTTTTATGAAAGCATCAGGCCGCTGCCTCGAATTTTGCGGGCAGCGGGGCGGCAGCGGCGGCGGCGCGGGAGCGGCAGGATCTTACGCGTATAATCAAATGGACCGGCCCTCGAATACAGTGGCGCGGGGAGCGGGCAACGAGCGGTGAGCTGCAGTCAAACGGTGACCGCCCGCGCCGCCGCCGCTGCCGCCCCGCTCCCCGCAAAATTCGAGGCAGCGGCCTCATAGGCAATTTTCAAAGTGCCTTTTGCACTATATATTTTACTAGCTGTTCCATGTGGTTTCACCCATCCCAGGGCAACTTGTTCCCATGTCTGGCTAAAGCAAAGCCCATATATACCTCAGAGAATGTAGCTGCCTAACAGTGAAAGAATACTAAGTCTTCAGCTCAGTAGATCCAGAGCCTATTTGATGCAAACAAACATACCAACATTTGAATCCGTCCTCTTTATATATTAGTATAGATATAGATAAATTTTTCTCAATATCAACTATATATTTTTTGCTTTTCATGACTAAATAGAATTTAGTGAGCAATGGTGCCGGTCAGTTTGCTTAAATACTGGCTTAGAAACCATCTAGAGATTAGACAAAAAATACATTCTATTAACAAAAATATTTTATTAAAATTAGCTGTGTGGTATCACAGGCCCATAGCAACAACCGTACTTTCCTTTTTCTTTTTGCTAAGGGTTTCATTTATAAACTATGCTTACTTCATCTGAATGCAATTGTTTCAATCCACAAGGCATAAATGAGGTGCAAGTTTTTCTAATTGAGATTTCTTGGAAATCTCAAAGTACATCAGCTCCTACATCTATATTATTACTAATATAATAAAAAGGAAACATTTATTATTTGTTTAAAGGCTCCGAAACTACTGCAGAGATTTGAATAATTCTTTCAGTTCGCTCTTGGGAAGCTGGACTATCCCCCGAGTATGATACCTAATATTTTATCCAGGTATAGACAATAGTTCCCACGGGTATGCGGGTGGCCCTGCTGGAAAACAGTTAGATATAATGTGGAATGGGAAGAGAAAAAGGCGGCAACACTGTCTTAGCTATCCTTCAAAAACTTTAATCGAAATATATATTTCAATCCCTAGGTATTTCCACTATCCTACAATAGAAGGAATATAGTACTCTGTCAACTACTGGATATAACTAGGTCACCTCAGAAACAAGTTTGGAAGTTGTTTAGAATACTATGCCTTTTATCTTCTTATTCTTATTGAGTAGGTTGCAGTTTTAATCACTCTCTTGAGTTAGAGTTTTCTCAAATCTGCGTGGAATTTAATAACGACTTCTGCTGAGTAGCATTCAGGGTCGCCGTCCTCCCAGGCAGCAGGGGAATGTAACAACGCCAACTTCCAGACTCCAGGCTGCTTTGTGAAAGTTGTAAAATCCACAGAGTTATTCACCTGACCCAGGGATCGAACCCGGGATTCCGTAAACGGCATTCGCGCTTGTGACCACCGAGAACAACGGGGCGGTTAATTAATGAAATCCTTAAAAAGGTTTAATAGAAGAAAGTGATCATAGCCACCCGTAAATCATATTTATGGTAATACTTTTTATCTGAGTGTTTTAAACAGTTTCCTTCAGGAAGCGATTGAAGCCCATGGCAGAAACTGGTTAAAATATAATCTAATCTTGGATACTGTATTGTAAACTGTACTGTATTTATAAAGCGCTATTGCTGTGCATGGGGTCTCGAGTACGATTACTGGATCGGGTTTGGATGGGAGAACTTATCACCCACAACGCGGCTTGGAGTTCAGAAGTAAGGCTTTTCCCGCGCCTGATTTCTCGCCAGACTCTATATGAGGGCCAGACTCTACACCAGAAGTTTTTCCCCGCTCTATTTTGGCGGTATCTGGGTCTCAGAGTGATGGAACAAAGAGTGCATCCGTGTTTGTGCATACGTTTATACACTATACTATGTACTTCACAGCCGGCTGAACTCCTTCGAAAACAGCCGCCACAATAGCTGAAAATCTAACTGTACGGCGTAGTCTGTTTTTTTGCTTTTTGGCTTGTGTATGACTGTTGATGATTAATATCAATCTTTGCGTGAGCCTGTTGAAATGATGGTTATGTTATTTATAATAACAGTCAGGAACTCTATACGTCTAAAAGGGAATCTATCGTTTTGATCAGCGGAGACTATTCTTAGTACATATGTTGGTAATGTTATTTGCCGAATTTTATAAATAAAAGAATACATAATGTTTTCGAAAGCACACTTTTCGATATCATGTATTTGATTTTAAAATCTATCTCTGAGTCTTAAGGACTTGAGTTGTTCTGCATGTACATGTTGTCGTCCAATAGTGCAACAAAATTAGTGTATTACAATACTACGAAAGGCTTCTCGCTCAGTCACTACGTGACTTGATGCACAATATATAACACAAGAAGATTTAAAGATTGCTAATTAGTAATGGGTGACTGATTAATCTAATTTATGGAACCTTTATCTTTTGCTGCATGTCCATCATTTTAAACTTTTGGTGTAAGTTTGTTAAAAATCTAGTCTGTTTAATTTTCGCAGTCATGATTTGTACCTGCTCTGTATCTGCTTGAAGTTATTTCTCCCAAAATTTGATAGCTTCATTAACTAGAAGTAGGCACTAGTATTAGATAAGAATTTTTTGTACGAGTTTCAAAATTATAGTCATTGGAATTGTGGACGATGAAAACATTTTAATGTCATACATTGATGATGTCTCTGTTTCCAATACATTTCATGCAGTCTCAAATTTACCAAGTGTACCTATATTTGACCAAGATATTTTATAAGCAACACACCATGTCCACAGAGTGTCTACTCTTCTACTGTTCACAAAAACTAACCATAAAAATAATTCATAATCATTAAGAATACTTGCATCATTTAAAAATAAAACGGGAAGAGGTAAAAAATATGTCAATCAGAGCAATCGCATTCATGAATGAAGAAGAGGGATAGGCTATATGCTCTTCTTCTTGTTCCAAAATATTGTTCCCTGTGAATTCGAATGCTGTTTATTGGATGTATCATAAAACTTCTGCCAGTGGTTTTACCCGCATCCCTAGCTGCATGCCGTCCTCGGTAAATGGGCTATATAACACTATTATATCGAAACGGGTTAATAGATAGTCCCTTTCGACTCAATTGTAATTGTTATAAAAGTAATTTTGAATAGGATACAAGAGAAAGATTTAAAGATGCAAGTCCACAGATAGATACAATATTGGGAATGGCCGTTACACGCTAGCAAAAGAATCGAACTTTTTTTTATAACTCAGTTTAAAAATAAAATGCCGCTAAAAATATTGTTAATACAAAATAGTAACAATGACAACGAGACCATTACCTTAAGTAATAGGTTATTGTGTCTGTATTTGTGTAAACAGATTTTATTTCAGGCGTTGCATTCTTTTATGCAACCTTAAAATATATACCTTTATTTAAATGCCTCCTCAAATGGACTATAAATTCCGCCCGCGGGTGAGACCCTCGCCCTGTAGGAACCAATTCCCGCAGTCGCTTATTTGTTCTTCTGGTTTATAAGCCATCAGTTCGATTCCCGTGTCGGGTCGAAACCTTTTCCTAGAAAACTTTAACAAAGCAGCCTGGAAGTTGTTGATCGATACACCCGTGCATCGGAGAATACGTTAATTTCAGTTCTGCGTCTCTCCGGTTGTGTCGAATTTCCGTCCTATCGGATTATGTGAGAGTGAAGGAGTCGTACATCTGCGGCCGTGCAATTTGCTTGTGACTCGATGTATTACTTATATCATAAGTTAACACTACTTTACAAATAAAATTATCATGTAACATGTAGATGAGATAGGAGCGTTTTGTCATCAGCTTATCCATTTGCTCAAGTATTGTTCAATACATTTCCGATAGTCACACGAGAAGAAAACGTATTGTTATTTTCAATATGTACTTTATTATTTATTTTTATCCTGTTGCAATGAAAACGCATAGCTCTATATATCTTGTAATTTTGCACGCAGGCTCGATAGCCTTTATTCTCTAATTCTTCGATAAACCCTACAAAACTTTTTGAAAATATTGACCCTATGCTGTTATCAGTTCGCATTCGCGCTTTATGTTACCACAGCAAAGCACAGCGAGCTTTCCGAAAAATATTGAATATTTCTGCCTTAGGCCTTTAAGATGGAGTTCCTAACTTTCTTTCATACTATGGTCGAGCGTGACGAAAAGTAAATAAAATCTTGTAGAAAATAAATAATGCTAGCCAGACAATCATATCGTATCATGTATTTTGGAAAGAAGGTTTAATCAATAAGATACGACTTGCACTGCTCTTGTTTGAGACGACATTTGTAGAAAGTTTGCTGATTACTATAAAGTTTGAACTTGTCATGTTTACCGGTCTTTGAACCTACTTTTTACCATGAACTCCGCTCATTCTAAAAAAGAGTCTCGGACTTCTATACGAAATCTAAAGCTTATCTCTCTGACATCATAAGGCTCTAAGCTCTAATAGTGGTAATTTTTTGAAAAAATAAAATGTGTTTCTACGAAATTGCCTACATACCTACATATGAACTTTATCTGTTTAATAATATTAGTATTTATGTAACTGAAGATAAACAAAATAACATGTAAATTGCGTACCATAACACAATCCATACTAGCGGCGTGGGTACAAGGATTATCCCTTATGTGATAACAAACCGAATCAATAACGACGGGCTGTCTGTACAGCAAGCTTAATTATGTATCCGACTGAATAGAACCACACCTCAGTCACGCTGCAGCGCGTACACATTCATATTATAAATTGAATTAATATGTCTGCCATGCACACGGGACTATACAGACCCGGACTATTTACAACAAACAATTTTATGAAAGTAATGGTGACATTATCACCGATTATCCCTGTATGCACTATAGAAATATACCAACGAAAATCGCTGGTTTTAGCTAAACTATTGCTAACTCTGGAAGCAAACTTTGGCAAGTGTGCTAAGACGCGAATAGACTACGGTTGGAAAAACTAGGACTGTGCTCCCGGACAGGCCGATAATAGTGCAATAACTACGTGTAAAATGGCAGTTAGAGATTCACCGGCTTACTCATTTACCTGGACCCCGGAAACTAGTCGCTAACGAGTTGCAATAAGTGATCAATCGAGATAAAAGCGGCTGAAGAGATAGATCTGTGGGTCCAACATCTCCGGCCACTTCGTTACTTACCACTCACCTGTGAAAGACAGTATTCTGCTTTTTATTTCTGGAGAAATTAATTTTGTATTAAGAAAGCGGAATTACATACTATCAGTTTATTGCCCATAAATAAGAAGGAAAAATAAGTACGTAACTGGATCACACTCACTTCCCAAATAACTTTATTCACTCATCCTTACAACTTAAAAATTAAATTACATAATACAAATCAAGTTTGAGACGTTTTCTAGAAGAGAAGAAATCGGCATGGACATAGTGTACGCTTAAAGACGGACAGGGTGTGGAACTTATAAAAAAATATTTTCCTACGCTTAACTATGTGGAACACTACGTAGGAACGTATGTAGACACGGAGGATTTTTTTATTTTGCAATCACAATGTGTAAAACTTTACCGGTTTACGCCGCTCAAAAATAGAATTTTCGTTCGAACACTGCGGTAAAGCAGGGTGTGACAGCTGAGAGTCGCTCAATTTAACTGTATCTTAATCAACGAAAATAAAATAGACATTATTTTCTAGTCTTCGCAACACAAATATGAACGTTTTATTCCGTAATGTAATAGAATTATCTTCATTACGTAGGTCTTCTAAAGGCGTAAGTCCGTACCTCTAGCACTGAAAAATTACGAAGTTCAATAGAGCGCCAAAAGGCATAGACTATAAAAACAGTCTACAAACGATCGCGCCTCCAGCAGTTTAGGTTCTATGGTTACCCAGTTTTGGTGTGCACGCCATCTATCAAATGCGAACACTAAACTTTGCTCCGTGCGACGCTCCCTTGTACGGGGAATTATAACGCAGGCGCTGTGGTCGGCGTACGTCCTTTGTTCGAAACAAGTCAACATTGTATTATTTGAGTTTGGATCTTTCTAGTTTTATTTCGCTGCAAATAAACATTTTAGTGTAAGAAATGTGCTTTATAATTGTTGTGGTTAGTGTATATGTTATATAGAACTAGTGTTTCACGTATAAAGTGTTATTTTCTCACGATAAGCTTTCGTTGTAGTACATGACTGAGCTTTAGGCGGATTGTACGCATGAAACCCTTGAGCGACTTTTTTTTCGAAACTGATGTTAAGGATATGGGCCCCGACATGGTGAGTTTTATATCGTAGATTAGACAAGTTGGTTGCTGTTTTAAGTCATGAAGTTACGGAAATCCTGGTTTTTTCGAGCAACAGGTCCGTTTTTGTTTTGTTTACTTGTCACCGGCGTCCGCCATTTCTGATTCGGAAATTGTTCACCGGTTTGTTACTTTACTTTTTTTTAAAGAGTAATAGCGTGGGAAGTCGATCTTCTATGGACTATTGAGTATACGTTATCATAATCGTATGTCTCAGTCATTGATTCTGTAAAATTGGTTTAGTTTCACATGATAACTCTGTTGTTGTCGCCATTGGATCGGCAGCGGTGTGTGTGACCAATTAATTAGGTACATAATAGGTCTTCAGATTTCTATGTATGAACATAGAATAAGGTATTTCTTCCTTTCAACTGTCAATGATTTACATTTTATTCTAATCTTCAATACTTTTTAGTTCATACCAGCAAATTAAAATTCTATGTAGTGCACAAAAATATCCTTTTACTATAAAGCTTTTAGTGATCACCTTACATATTTTCTTGTTTATTTCTTCTTTTATCAGTATTTAAATGAGTCACAGGGAAAATAATTTATGGGAAACAGATTCATTAATTGAACAATATGAAAACTTGCTTCAATATCTTGGTTTTACTGGAGTATTCCCAGCAGATTTTTAAAAGATTTCCATCCACGTTTACATAACAGCAGTATCAGATACTGCTATTATTAATATTTAAGAGAGATTCCATTTGCATGGTGTACATACCCATGATAAATAAATAACAACAAGATTATTTTAACTCGAAGTTATAGCTATAAGCTAAAGGTCTGTAAATACCAATAAAGTTATATTTAGGTCAGGATATTTGAACTGTTTCTGGTCTACATTATAAAATTCGAATTACAATGAAATTATTGCATTGTCTGTAAAGCCTTCTCGGTAGTAATCCTAAAACTAAAAAATAGTAACATTGAATTGGTATTTATTTACAAGAGAATATCCAAGATCAGCTCGCAGTGGCAGTAAAACTATAATTTTCTTACTTATACAGTTACATAGCTGATTCTATTGATTCTGACATGCCCATAATATTATTTTCATACACCTTTATCTTAAAGATGACTATTTAGTATTTTTTATCAATAAATAAAAAATCGCCATGATTACCAAGGAGTTTCTTATTTGTTTTCTTCATGACATACTTTTTGAAAATAAAATTCTATAAATAATTTGATGTTTCAAGAGAAACTGTAATAGATATAATAGGCCTGACTGATGTAAAAACTATTGAAACAAACTGCATCATTTCTGTTTGCTGTCAAAAACTGTTCATAAAATAAGGTTTAGATTTACTGTAGATTTCTATAACTTATCTATCAATAGATTTGCAATTAGAAATTGATATTTGACATATTTTATATGGAGCTTATTTTAAAAGTTCAATGATTACTAATCAAAATTGCAGAAATCTGCAGTTAGTTTGAGTGCTATTATTTGGTTTCCCTTGCGTCCATTGGGTCCGTCCCCAGATGAAATATAGCAAAACTAGCTTCCGCCCGATCGCGTTTCCAAGAGAACTCTTCCAAAGTCCGTGATAAAAACTATTCTATGTTCTTTCTCAAGATCAACTCTATGTCTGTACCAAATTTTATTAAAATTGGTTCAGTGGTTTAGACGTGAAAGCATAACAGACAGACAGAGTTACTTTTGCATTTATAATATTAGTAGGGATGTTACTCGTAACAGTTTAGTGCGTTACCTGTGAAAGAATTCTAAACAAACCAAAAAAGAATAAACCTTTATTACTTTAGATTGGGATGCTTAACAGTGTTGCTGGATAATAATAATAATCCAGACAATTTGTTACCTACTCGAAAATTGGGAAGCAAATAAATAGAACCTCAGAGACAGTATTTCTTTCAATGACTGCAGGTAATAATTAACAGCTTAAAGTGTAAGAGTCCTGGCAAGTCTCAGATAGCAGGTGTATCATATAGTAGTATATTTATTTTATTTTATTATAATTACTTACGCAGAAGTTCTATTATTACAGACCAATACTTTGAACCATAACTCTGCTTTGTTATCATTATGATTAGGATGTAGCTTTGTAAGCGCTTTAGGTGAAGAAAGAGCCAGCTTTTAGTTGTTACTGATAGTGTATCGTCAAGTCTGCCAGCCAAATATTTCTGCACAACAAGTATCACATGATATGTTATAAGTGTGTTGCTATGTATGTCTCTGTCTTGATCTCAAGTCACCTGTTTTTGTCCTTATATTTTCTATTCAGTTAGTAAAAGCAGATTATGAACGATTTAACGTTTAACAAAAGATCAATATGAAGGAAGGACAAAGGACATAAAAATAAATTACCAAACCAAGCTTCAAACACTGAAACATTCACTTTAAATAATGGTACAGTAATAATAACAGTAGGACATCATTCTAACGCCACTTAAAGTAAGTTGTTAAGTATTTGGATGAAGGTTCCTTGCTTCATAATTTGTTTTAAGAAATTTAAGTAAAAATATTTAGCCTGACATTATTAATGTACTATATGTTAAAAGCATGACATCTGCTTGTATTTTATTGTATCCCTGTTGAATGCTTTTGTCTTTACCAATTTAAAATTGAAATTTTCTGTAATGGTTGTCTGGTATTTAAAATGCCATAATTTCGCTGATGTGTAAAGATGCTTGATGTTATTTCCGATATAATGTGTTCTATTATTCCAGTGGCTATTCTTGATCTGGCAACAAATTGTTATACAACTGTTAACATTAGTATAGTTTATTAATGATTAGAAAATGTTTTTATCGTTTTTAGATTGCACCTGCTGCAAAAAAACTATGGGACAAAGGCCCCGGCGCTGGCGGGGACAGCAAGGGCCCTCCCCACCTGCCGCCTCTGCAGTTGAACCCCGAGCAGATGTGGCGTGATCCGACCTGGTCTGCACAAGGTTCGTTACACTTCGACACTTTCTCATTCATTACATAAAATTACCTTTCTAGTTTTTGTCCTTGTTAGACAAATAACATTTGTTGGTATTTATAAGAAATAATAATCTTCGATGGCAATCGGAGCTTTGACATCGAAATGACTCTCTGTTATGAAATCCTGCTAGAACAGACTACACAACATACTAAATAACAATAATACAGCTGATGTAATTAAGTAATGCATGGTTTTTGAACATAATGTTTTTATAGCCGTGGAACACAATGTGGGCGTTCCAATGATGGGCACGCGACGAGGTGTCGCGTTCCCCGGCGGTGATGCCGGCAGCATTCTGTCGCCTCGTGATACTGCTGGACTCGGCGTCAAAATGGTCGAATATGTACTCGGAGGATCTCCTACAGGTATGGTCTATGCCATCTGTAATTCATAATTTTGTAGTTCATCACAGTATTGCACCTTTTAAAATCATCTTGACATCAACAATAAACAGCTGAGCTATATCGCTAACGCGATGTTGCAACAATAGACTCAAACATGTCATTTTCGTATAATTCTTCGCTGCCTTGTAAAGGCAGCGAAGAATTATACTGAATCTAAAATGTTATTCCAAATTAAATTGAATACTGCTTGAAAATGATATTAACTTCCATTGTATACCACTTTGTTGCAGTTTCATCAAGAATTAATTATTCACATCTCGTAGAAGCAGGTGGTGTGGCTACTGGCGGAGGAGAAAAGGTACCCGGCGTCGTCGCTGGATTACGTGGCATGGTCCTTGAGGAGCGCCCAGAAGACAAATCGGCCTCTCCATTCGAGAAGGATTTGCATGAACTTCACGAACATGGATCTCTACCTAATGGACTTCATAATGGACAAGAAGATGACAAAGCTTTCAAGTGAGTATTTGGTTCTAATGTCCTTCTTAACTCGTATTGTGTTCGCGAAGTGTTCAAAGCATATTGGCGAAACTGACACAGCGTTGCTGATTGTTACATGTCTGGACTCATGATATGTTTCATTTATTAAGTTTATAGAGGAAGTATTTGATGATGAAACACAAATTGGTTAGTCGAAGTCGGAAACATTATAATATTTTTATAGTTTCGAGATGCGGCAATAAAAAATGGTGATTAATCTGTTCCAGACTCTGTTAAATAAAAATAATAAACAATTATTATCGCTAATGAGATTAAAAAAAAATAACAACAAACAAAACCAAACTCTCATACAACACACATGATATTTCCTAAAAATAAAATTACCATGATTATACATCCAATCAAAATAACTGATAAAAGAAAGACGCTGTCCGCTACTTATCTCGGTCAATACACAAATGAGTATGAGTGGTCGATACGTTAGATGGTCGCGAAGGCCACCGAGCGGCAGGCGTGCAGACGGAAGAGTGCGCGCGCGGCGGCGGCCGGCGGGCAATAACCGCGCGCGTGGATCATGGCCTCTGTCAATGCCAAGCGCCGCACGCCGCGAAGCCTGCTCTACCGACCGCTCACTATCATTCACATGCTTGAGATTTCTCTGATAAACTGACCGCCATTGCGAAGCGATTGATCTACATATGATCTGTGCTATCAATTCAATGTTTTTGGCAATACAAGGGATTTTTGATTAACTTTAAACTCAGTTTAATTGATAGAACTATGCTTACACGTAAATATGTATGAGGAAATATTCTAAAACACGCATTTTTCGTTAATACACCCATTAAAAAAAAAGTATTATTCAGCAATGTCTAATTAACTTTATGTATATCTTTATGTTGATTTTCATTATGTTTTTAGTCAAAGTTCAGCAAAAACTACTAATCTTATTACAATAGTTTTAGCGTCTAAAACTATGAGTCACATATAAAGCCTCTATGTCTTGAAGGTTTCAAGGATTATTGCCGAATGAAAAACCACTTCATTATTTGCAATATAATGCTCATCAAATTACTTTGTTGCTTCGAAGTTGGCTAGTAGTGAATAGTACAAAAAACTGTGCATGCACGGACCTCAGGGGGCATAGTAATTTCACGAGAACTCTATATGTGGTCGTCGCAGAAAAACGTTCACCGCTGGACTACACTGCCTCCCCCAAGCTAGGGGGATTTGGGTGTAGTCAACACGCTGGGTATGCCGTAGTTGCATAGTAATGATGTACCTAATAATGTATGTGCAGCCGCACGCCGGGGTCGCGGCAGCCGTCGCCGGCGGAGGAGGAGGCGGGCGCCGTGCGCAACGGCGACGCGCCCGCCTTCCCGCTGCTGCCGCCGCACGCGCTGCCGCAGCCGCAGCCGCAGCAGCTGCACCATCTGCCGCATCTCTCGCATCCACAGGTACGCACACATCCCTACTCCATAAACTGACACTGCATACTAAACAGTTGGCCGAAAGTTGAGCGATTGTTATCAATTATGTTTTAATAAGAGAGGCTCTATTCCAATCATATCTTTGTAATGTGCTTAACTACCATTTATCTGCATACCGACTTATCAGCCCAAAAAAACTATCGACCAACTAAAAGTCTGCAGTTCACAGCAATATCTGTCAGCTAGAGTAGAAGGGTATTACTCTAAAAAACGTTGTTTTACAAAAGTGATTGTTAACTCATTATAGAATGTACCTCTCTGAACTAATCAGCTGATGGCTAAAAGTTGTCTTTAATAGATCTGATCAGAAAGGGCTTCCACACATTGAAAGATTGATATTAGTTAGTTCATGTATTGTTATTTCTGTTACAGCATCATCCAGGGATGTTAGGCGTGGCGCCTCTGCAAGGTCTGCCTCACCCTCAACACCCGCAAATCCACCCTGGTTAGTAGACATCAAATTTAAAATTTTCATCTACTTAATACTTGTATCAGAACAAAATACAACATAAATTCGTTTCAGGTATGACATTGAACGACTCTATGAATCAACACATTGAACTCGTTTTACAAATGGAGCAGCATCCACAGTTCGACAACAATAGTTTTGCCAGCACGCAGCAGGTTAGTTACATACAAATAACATAAGGAAATGCTTCATTGCTTCTAACAACAATATAATTAATGCATGTAAAAAATAAAATTATTCTTAAAAACATAATTTTCTCCCCCAATTGTTTGAACTTCTTCCAAAAGAATCTGAAAACATATCCATTTATTTCATATTCTTAGAAGATTTAATTAAAATTCTATCCATATTAAATACATCAAATTCTATCTGCATCCCACAAAAAAAGGATATTTTAACATTGGTATTAAAAGAAAGCAATTGTCTTTATTGTCCAGTATCATAGACACTCATAAGAAACAGTATTGTAAGTAAGGTGTAATCTGTTTTGCGCGTAGTACGGGGGTGGCGTCGGAGGAGTGGGCGGCGGCGCGAGCGGCGGCGTGGGCGGCGTGGCGGGGCAGGCCGCCAGCCTCGTCAACGGCGCCTCCGTCGTGCAGCAGGCGCCCGACTCCTCGCAGCACCACCAGCCCTTCGACGTGCAGGTCAGTGCCTGCCGCTCCGTGCCCACCTACTGGGGCTCGATTCTGCTAAGTTAATAATGTCAAAATTGAATCGCTATAGCAGTTTTAACCTTAGCGGGCATTCTGCTACTAATATGAGACCAATCGTATTCCAATGATATTTCTTTGGTCCGCGATTGGTCTGCCATTTGATCTATACGGTAGTTTGCTCTACAATCGTATTGTAATCGTAAATAGTTTGCAGACAATGTAATTCGCTATTGAATCACAGAAAAGGATAACGTTTATTTAAAAGACAAAATAACGAAATGCTACATACGCTTCAATCGTAATTGAGCGAATGAATCATAGTTGGAAATCAATCGTATGTCGCTTAAGTAAAATTAGCAGAATCAAGCCCCTGTTTACTATGCACACATCAGGCTTTCTGGCCAAACAAAACTTCGCTTTTGGCCTGATTGTGTAAATGCTACAGCACTACAGATTGTACAGTGCTACTTGTTCTCTTTTGTTTGAAACCTTGATGTCTATTGATCACAAGCTTCTTCTTCGAGCCGGATATCAAGTTGCTTTTCAAGTATTTGCGAAATATGTAGGTAC
Source organism: Helicoverpa armigera (assembly GCF_030705265.1). Lineage (NCBI taxonomy): Eukaryota > Metazoa > Arthropoda > Insecta > Lepidoptera > Noctuidae > Helicoverpa > Helicoverpa armigera. Next base: position 4,189,685 of record NC_087124.1, on the reverse strand, counting down.
ATGTACTCAAGAAAAATAATACATATTACATTTTGCATATGTATAACCCAAACTCGTCGTAACATACAAACACATAGTTTTATTACCGAACTAAATACAAACTCTAGACCCTGGGCGGGCAACGTCGATTATGATTTTTTAAGGATATTTGGTAACTGCCTAGACTTTGGTTGGTCGTTCTATTCGATAGGCGCAAGCTATTACACAAGCAAGTACAAAAACGTATGCCAGGTGATCATGTTAAGCAGTATAAACACTTTTTCTTTATGCCTTATTGAGTTAAAGCCCAATCTAGAAGTAATTTTTAATTTACAGGCTATCATATTTTGACAATCTCATGACTGATAGCCGACTCAGGAACGCCTAATTCTCTTTTAAACAGTTCGCAGACAATACTTGCAGACGTTTTTATGCCCACATACTGACTTCGGAATGGTCTCGGTAGATGTCGGTAGTAAGCAAGTTAAATAAAGAAATGAAGGTGAAACTATTTATCATGACTTGTTCAAGAGAAGTGCCCTATTTCCAGCTTGGACTCTGATAGGGGCTCTCCTAATATAAGTAAATAAATCGTGCAGTTTATACAACCCAACAATTTGTAATGTGCTCAGTTCAGCGGCGAATATTTAATCTCGATACCCGCACGCGTTAATCGACGCTTTTTAGGGTTCCCTGTGACAGTTAGTAATATATAAATCTACTGTCTTACCTCATTTTATCCTTTTTTATTTTATAACTAGCTGGTGCCCGCGACTTCGTCTGCGCAGGTTTAGTATTTCGAACAATATGTTTACAAATTGTAGCCTATGTGTTATTCTGATGTATAAGCTATATTATTGTAAAGTTTCATTAAAATCCATTCAGTAGTTTTTGCGTGAAAGAGTAACAAACATCCATACATCCATACATACAAACTTTCGCGTTTATAATATTAGTAGGATTAAATAACTATTTCGTTTAAAGTTTCAACACACACGTTGTAGTCACACTTGACTTTATGTAGGAAATTACATAACTTATGTAATTGTGTTGAATCCTGTTGGCAAGACGATCTTATTAAATAAGCAAAAATGTTTATATTTTAGGAAACAATGACTCCGAAACTTGAAAACCTTTTGAACCATAAGTTTAAGAAAATGTGAATAAATTCACATACATATGTCTCAAAGACCTTCTAGAAAAATAATTTTGAACTTACTGGGCGAAATCTTTGTTTTTTTTAATTATTCAGTTATACTAATAAATAACTCAATTTTCCGAGAGATGTCACTGTACTTTGGGCTACTTCGCGTTGAATAGATTTTTTCTGAGTTGATAAAGTGGTCGGGATAAGTATGAGCTACAATCGGGAACTACTACACTAAGCGTGACCTTTTACTTTCTTGACGGGTTTTTTAGCTTTTAATTTATTAACTATTTCAAAGAAGTTGAAAGTACATAAGGTATCGTAGGTGGCCATATGGGCAATTATGTAAACACCAAATCTTATTTACACCCAAAGTCGCGTTTGTTTAAACTTTTATAACGCGAAAGCAGTTGGACTGATTCCTCTTCACACAGAGTAGCAGAATATAATATATTTATTTTAAAAACAATGGTACCGGAACGGGTAACAACGCGAGCAAAAGCTTGTAATTAATTTCACCAATGTTTCTTCTTCTACCGAACATAGTCAGAAAGTCGTCAAATTATTACTTAGAATAATTATTTTGATTATTTACTGCATCGTTTAGAGTAAAATAAATCTGGGTTTATAAACTCGGTCTAACCAGTTAATATATCTGATGCCGCAGTATGGTAAATATAACCTTCTTGCGCAACGTCGCGAGTGATCCTATGTCGTGAACCGGTCTGTCGGCAACGTGTGCATTAAACTAGACCTTGGTCATGTGCATGTCGAAACCTATACACTCTTCGCGTCAAGAGACACCGTTTATTGTACGTCCAATAATTATACTGCCTAAATTATGTTAGTACTATAAGTAGCAACTTATATTTAACTAACCGTTTTCCCGCGGTTTCACCCGCGTCCCGTGGGAGCTACTGCCCGCACCGGGATAAAATATAGCCTATGTTACTCGCAGATAATATAGTTTTCTAATGGTGAAAGAATATTTAAAATCGGTCCAGTAGTTTTTGAGTTTATCCATTACAACCAAACAAACAAACAAAGTTTTCCTCTTTATAATATTGGTATCGATTTACTAACTGATTTGTCTTCTGAATATGTGAAAGGAATTTAGATCTCGCACCGATATCCTAAATTTCAGCTATTTTCTAATTACTTAATCCAGTCATATCATTGCCTGGTCAGGTATATCTAATCTGTGAACGAATAGGCTGATCCCCTCGAGTATATCAATTGGGAGTTGAAACAGTTAAGATAAGCGACCTGATCATCTTTTGCACGGTTTTAAATTAGCTAATCCTTTCCCATTAGATGTATATTATTGTAATTACTATTATGTACACAACTAATTACTGATGAGATTTAAAAGAATGAACAATATTTTTTCTTTTTCACATGTTTATATTATTATTCACGCCAATACATGTGCTAATCAAAACAATCTACAGTTATAAGATAAAATAAAAACGTAAAATTCATAAAATCTATATCAACCGCTTAAAACGAGCGTTATACTTAAGATAGCCTAAATAACTTTAGCACTGTAACTGTGAGTGAAAGTGGAGAAAAAGGAATAAAATCACGTCTCCGTTTACAAAACGAACAAAAGTGATGATTTCAGAGCTCCACCGAGAAGCCTAGGAACGCAGTATGCTGGACTGGTAGTTTTTAACGTCTAAAATGAGTTAACAGTTAAAACAAAATCATGAATTATAATAAATATTTTGGATCCCAAATATGGTCTTTTAAATGCTTATTTATATCTTCCGCCCATCGGGCCTGATCTGATACTTAGAGGAGCAATCATTTTACTGAGCTCAATAATTTTACACATAAGCAAAGAAAAAGTGTATGTCAGGTCATGTCGTGCCGTGAGAGAACACTGACAATAGTGGGCACGTTGTGCTAACGTGTTTTTACTGAAGCGCCTTATGCATACAGTCATGGGAAATCTTGATATATGGTCATATACCTCGACAGTTACTAAATCCAAATCGAAAAAAAAAACTGCATATGCTTTCCTGAGGTCGTGTTGCAATACCGTTGCTTTTCAAAACACGAGATCATTGTGAAATTAAAAAGCGAATACCGACTGTACTCTAAAATCGTGATTTGTTTAATGACATCACATAATCACACTAACATCAAACAAGTAAAACTATTTTACTCACGTGCTGTTGTATAGGGAAAGGTTTGTAAATGTGCGCACGGATTTTGATGAAACTTGGCAAGAATATAGTTCAGAGAACATACATAAAGGCTGCATTTTATCAGTGCGCGGGAAGTAGTTACCTCAGGAAGCGGGTGAAACCTCTCGCTGAAGCTTGTTTGTAATAAAGAAATATCCTTTCTTTTCGTCTCTCATTCATTGTGACACTCAAACTCGTCCTTTAAGCATTGATTATTTGAAAGTTTGAATACGTATCTCGAATGTTTTTATTTGGATAATGATCATCGCAAATAGACAACGTGAAATCGTTCGCTTGTCAACGGACGCGCCGCCAACAGAATAAACGGTATTTGGGGTTAATGCCTTATTAAGAGCTTATTGTAAGTTAAAACACTTCGTACTAACATTATTAAACGTATACTTTATGTATGATAATGTTAGTGCGTATACTTTACGTATAATAATGTTAGAACGTATACGTATTTTTTATCTATAATATTAAAATAGATTTCCAATTTAAAAGTTGTTCTTCAGTTGTTAATGATTTGGGATAATTTGTTGGAGTAGTTGGAGTAAAGTTGGAGCTTCAACCTTTACAGCCTTAGCAGCCGGGGTCCCGTGTATGCGTTCTAATTTAACCATGACAATTACTTCTTCCGTTATTTGTGTGTGCTCATATCATCATATTATTTTTTCTTAAATTTCAGCTCATTTGAACAAAATGTCCTTTGTTTTCAATCCATCTCCATCTCAATGTAATCTATTTCTCTTTTCATATACATATTTTTATTATTTACTAGCCGTTTTTACGCGGTTTCACCAGCGTCCGGTGGGAACTACAGCCCATACCTGGATAAAATATAGCCTGTTACTCGGGAAATGTGTAGCTTCCCAACAGGATTTTTTCTTAAATCGGTGTATTAGTTTTTGAGTTTATCTATTACAAACAAAAATATATTTTTATTTATAATACAAGTATACACATCCTAGTTGCCGCAACGAGATTGACCCGCTGCCTGGGGAAACTACTTCCAGCACCCGGATAAAAAGTTATACGTTATTACTGCCAAGTTTCGTTTATGATGGAACAAACACACAAACATTCATGTCTAATGTTAGTAAGGAGTTTTTGTGGAAAATATTTTCATATCATCTACTGCCGGCCTGCCGGTATGTTAATGAAATAGCTATACTTAGATGTATGAGTAAACATTAGTTTCATATATTATTATGCATCCATAACAATATTGACGTCGTTTGAAATAATTGTCACAATTATTATGCATGGTGGACTGCAGTTGTTGTAGGTATTACCATAACAGGTGTGTAAGGCGGCGTGTTATTACGCCACGTTTGGTGCATTGCATTGTCGCATACGAGTTTGGCAATGAAGCCGCGTGTAGATAGGTGGCGTTACCGTTAGTCCGTGGAGCGTCGCGACGCGTGCCCCGCTAACGAGCGCCTATCTCCGGCCCTGTTCCCACGCCGCTACCCGACTAGGAAGTAATAAACCTACACCTTAACTGCACACACCATTACCGATTGTAACGCTCACACATGTGATAGAATCTTCACGATCACACTATGCCATCGACCGACAATGCGATGTATCAATAATGTCTTATCGAATTGGCATGCTGACACGCGACTAGGGACTCCTATCATAACCGCCTAGTGGTTATAGTGTGCTACAAATTTTTACATTGCCATCGAATGGGCCTGTAGGGAAAGTTCTGCTTATATTATCGTGGTCTCATATAATATTTGCCACCTACCTACTGCAAGCAATGTCAAATTCCTATCTCTAGTACTTAACCAAATCCACGGATAGAAGATTTATTGAAATCCACCATTAGCCTTTTTTACCAACTGCTATTTAGAAGAAAACAATGTTACCCACTTGTTCCGTATTTCAATACCCTGATTTCAACTTTTGTATTACTCAAGTCCAAGTGATAGTTAGAGCTTAAAATTCGACAGCCATTAAATTTCACGCTTTACAACAAAACAGTTTCAAAATTAATTCGACGTAATTCTCCGAACGCTATTTGCAAACTTTTGAGAATTTTAAATTGCTTTGTAAACGAAACGATTACGCTTCTAAACTAGAATAAGAAGACTACAGGGTTATTGAACTGCTGGCGACAATTTAGACAGCGAGCTACCTGTATTGTTCCAAGCTGCAATCCGTGTGAAACCTGCAATGTAGGCTATACCTGACACGAATAACGTTGCAGAGCCTTCGCAGACACGATGAAATAAGATTGCTTCAAAAACCATTGCATATCTATGGTTTTTGGTCAATGTATTCACCAAAGTTTAAGATGTTGATGATATCTTAAAATTTCAGTATAGATGTACATAATTAACGGACGTTCACTTGACTATTCATTACTGGCAATTAATTCCCGCGGGTTGCGCTCCGCGGCGCTGAGATCGACCTCGTGGGAAATTAAACTGTGCACGGGCCGTCTTCTGCCGCCCGCCGCCGCCTCTTGCCCGGCCTCGCCGCCCCTACTCCACATATGAACACTTTCTCTTGCTGATTTCCCGATTTTTCTTCGTGCATTAAGTGCAGTGCTTCGCTAGTGGAAGCTAACGCTGTCAACCAACACAATTAACTAATTACAAAAATATTTAACTTTGAAATGCTCTTAAAAACGTTATAAGTAGGTACGTCTTATGTGAACTCAATACATAATTATAAGTTTATTTCAGCAGATAATAGAAATCAGATATGTAGACAAGTATTGAAATTAGTAAGCTGGCTCGTTGCTTGTTGCGGGTTCATGTGAGTGGCTCATTAAATATGGAGCTGTAATCAGTGTGGTGCTCGCGTAGTCCTCTCGTACCTCGCACCTCTCAGCCTCTCAACCGCACTCTCATTGTACTGTTTTGATAAATAACCCCATTTTCTAGCCAACGAGGACGTATATTTTGGTCTTTTGAAACAAAATTACTTCTTTGTTCTGGACTAAATTGTCGATTAGGCTAGCCAACCCATGACGGACTACGAAAAAAATATAGAGAAAAGAGTGCGATAACACATATTTTTTTTACGAGGAAATCTAAAGCTATCGTGTGGATTCGAAACAATGGTATGAAATAAAACTGTATTTTTGTTAATAACCGTTGCAATTGAAATCGTGTTTTATTGAGTGTTATCGTGACGACGCTTTCATTCGCCTTGTGTTGTCGGAAGGGGCACGCAGTTGAATGTTGCAATGAGGTAAACTGCTGCCGCGAATCGGATCGGAATCGCTCAGCCGCGCCCGATTGCGCCGCCACGCATCACCGACCGCGGAGAAATTGAAGTATACGGAGCGATAGAATATCCACCTCGGCTGGCAACCACTTGCGAAACTTCTAACCGCTTAATTGTCCCTCACTTGCTAAGCTAAAATTGCGGGAATTCATCGTAACGTTAACTTCGATGCGCACGAATAGTCGTCGGGCAGAGTGCGACCCGAATAATTACATAATTTTAAAGTTAATAAGTAATGAGCTTTGTTGTATGTAGTCGACGCGAACGCAGTGGTGTTTGTACAAAGAACGATCTCAGTAAGCCTGAGGGCGCTCGGCATAAGCTGGCCGTGTCGTCCGGGCCGCGGTTATGAGATTATTCTCGCTTTGACGGCCCGCCTCGTCCACACTCCGCATGCACCGCGTTGCGCTTTTAGGTTGTACGTACTCGCCAGCTTACATTTAAAATCCTAATTAGCTATTTCATGACTTGATGTTTACTCTCCTTTACCTTTTCTTCTTTTGGGATGAAGTTGTGTTTATCGTAAATTAGCCTTAGTAAAAGACGTACACTTCTGTATGATTAATAATTTGAATATTATACCCTAAGATAGACTGGTAGAGAACGCCTAAGGCGTTAAGTCCGCCGTTGTACAATGTGCATAAATAATTAAAAAAATATTACGAATAAGTGTTTATTTGTTGCATCGATTTCTCACCGGTTAGATAATGTCGGTTAAGTCCATCTGTAACAACATGTGACTAATAAATAGCTTAGCAACTATTAGGGTGATAGAAGCGAGAGCGATAATTTGTTCACAACCGCCACACCGGAGATAACAGTCGCCTTATTGCCGGCGCCGCGCCTCCGCCCGCTAACTAACGCTTATTAAACTTCAACAACGCTCGCGCTGATCACTTCACCTTCTTGTTTACTCTCTAAACTTAGATTAATCGTTGGTCTGGCCTCGCGCGTGCAACTATTTATCTTTGCAAATAAAAAGCTCCAACACTCTTTCCCTCTCCTTGCTTTAAATTTAGTTAACATTATCTAAAACTTCAAACTACGTACTTAATAAATTGCGAGGAGCGAATGGTTGAACAGATTATCGTATAAACAACGGACTGTAAATTTGTTCCCAGAATCTCAATTTATAATTTAAAAAAAAAATTGCGAGTTTTCACCAAAGTTGTCGGCCGGAATCCACTCTGCTACACAGGTTACATAGCAACTAACTGCAGGTGTTAGCGCACAAAGGTTGAAATTTCTTAGACATATAAATGTACTTTTTGGACTCATTTAGAAGGTAGACGCGAATATTATGCGTAATTTTATTTTCACTTCAATAACTCACTTGAATATGTCACTCGCTATGCTCGTTATATATGTATAAAAGAGATTTCTAAAACAATGTTTATAAGTCATGGAAAATTTCATGAAACGGCTTGTCATCGGAGCTGTGGGTCATTTGCCGGATATTTTATTCCATAATTAATCTATAGAGACACCCTGTATAACACTAGAATGTGGTTGTGACCCATTTTAAATTCAACAATTAGATATTCGTTAAATCATTATTAAATAAAACATATATAAAGAAAAGATCTATCATTTAATTGTGACATGTAGAGTACTATCGACCCCTTAAGCTTTCAGATTATGGCGTAAGTGATATTGTTCGCGCCAGGTAAATTGCCACTTTACAAAAGTTGTGATTTATGTTCGGCTTTGAAAGTGTACGATGCGAGCTATGTGAAGAAACAAAGGAAGTCATTTAGAGCCGCCGTACACGGACTGCTTCAAGCAGTTGAGACCGACTGCTTAAAGCCGCGACCGCGCAGTGAACTATAGTCATTCATTCGCTGCCGTACACACGACTGCTCGAGCAGTCGCGACCGCTTCAAGCCGTCAACTGCATGATGAAATTCCATCGTGCCGTCGACCGCTCGCGAGCGGTTGCGAGGCATACACCGACTGCTCGAGCCGTTGACTGCGCTAGAGCAGTCGACAGCTCTCCGACTTCCCTCTCCCCCCCGCCCTTTGCGGCCTCGAGGCGTCTGTTTTCTCATTTGACTGCTCGAGCAGTTGGGTCGTAGCTCGAGCAGTCAACAACCGACAGCTCAAGCAGTCGACGCCGACCGCTCGAGCGGTCCGTGTATTTCACTCAGCCGCTAACTGCTCGAGCAGTCCGTGTACGGCGGCCCTTAAACCGCCCGCGAGACAGTCACGCGACCGACGACTTGCACAGTGTGGTCTCCGCTATCTATTGTTTTATTTCATGTTACTACCCCTTTTGTTGATAATTCACTTGGTTGTAATTTTGACTTTTGATCGTATTCTTCTAGAGTATTTTTGGTTATTTTGGTCCCATAATAGCGTCATAAGGTTTAACGCAGAAGTGAAATATAATATATGTACTTAATAACGAGGTGGACTCACGGCCCGGGACTGTTGACTAAGGGGTGACTCGCAAACTCCGGTGAAACATTGGCTCCACCGTCAAGGTAGCAACACGCACAATGGCCACTATGTTTACTTGCCTCCGCTGTGTTGTGCTGTTGTGTCGTTTTGCTATAGCCATGAGCGATCGTCGCCTAGTGTTGTGGCCAGAAACCTTATTAAATTTACAAACGATATTAATATTTTATTCGAGCCGTCTGAGCTGATGCCTATTTGCTTACGCTTAGTCTATATTTTCAGATTATTATTATATCATGTTTATTTTATATAGTTATGTTAAAACATATGTATTATAAAATATTTTTTAGGCATGAAAATCGAGTGTATCACGCACTGATAACTCTGATAACAGCTAGGAAGAACATTTATATTTGTAGCAGATTTCACAAAAGGATTTGTTGCCGCCGACCCGCGGCCACAACCGAGGATTTTCGTTGTCACCATTGGCACATCCCGGCTTAATGTGGAAACCCAGATTAATGAGATGAGCCTGGCTACGACACTGCGCTGTCTCTCTTGTGTTTTACGTTTATGAATGACTTTTCGTTTTCTTTGACACTCGCATTAACTTGTAATTTTTAACTGTTGTATAATTTCCGCCTACCTGGTATTCTACTGAAACATAATTTTATTATTTTGCGTGCCTGCATGAATTTATTGTTTCTGTATTAAATTGGAAAATATTTTCAACTCAACATTTCTCGCAGAAGCCATACTGATGTGAGTTCCGCGTAACAGTTCTGTTTTTCTACATGACCATTTGAGATCAAGTTAGTTGTTAATAGAATTGGGACGGAAGTTTTCAATAGGCACGTTCAAATTTAACACGTTTCGATTTCACGTGTTGTATTAAACTAGGTTGAGGGATCGAATTATTTAGGGTAGGTTTTCATCGATATCCTTCCCCTATCGCCAGTTAAACAAAGCTATCAAAGTAAAGGCTTTAACATCAATACAGTGCCAGAAAGTTTAACTCGTCTAGCGTTTAGCGACTTTACTCGTCGTTTTCACTTGGCTGTAGCCGTGAGTCTTGAAAATATTTTGAGGTGTTTTTGGGTTTCCCCTAAAGTCTGAGTTGTTGGCCGTTATGTATCAGTGATTGTGACATTTAAAGTTCACACTGGTATTTGCAATGGGGTTTGAAGAGCACCTCCGTGATCCATAACGACGACTACCACGTCCTACATTTCTGAACTGATTTATTTGACTTTTTGTATCATTACCGCTAACAATAGAATTTTCCCCAACTGTGTAATGCGCACTTGTTAGGTTTGGTTAAAGGTTCACAGACCGTTAAGCCAGGGAATACAATCGCACTAATTCAGTCGCGGCTTCAGATCTGCGCCGCCTAATTAGCTGAGCGTTTGCGCTACTCCCGTGCAGCCGGTCAAAGGATTCGCCGCTCATTACGCGCGTTGCCAGCGTCCCGGTCAACCTGAAACTGTCTCTGTGCTTTTAACTAACTGCATTTATAAAGAGTTGACGGCCCGAATTAAACTGTGAAAAAGTTTTAGAGCCAAATTTAATTTATGGCATAAGAAAATGTGGCTAGGGCAAGGTAGTCACGGAACAGACACAGGCGGGCAGTGCGATGCGATGTTCGCGGAAGGCGCGATAAGATCGCGTGAGAGGCGGGCACGCGGGTACGCTCTGGCGCGCCGCCCTACATGCAGGGTTGTCTATTAAAGAGCTCGAAGACGTTGCTAGCAATGTGAACATTCGTTACTAGGTCTGTCTAGTTGTTGATGGGATGTTTAAATAAACACAAAAGAAAGAACAGAATTATTGACTTTGCTGTCTTTCTCGTCTAAACCCAGATTTTGTGGTGTACCCCAGTTTATACGACAGCCCTAGGCTCGTGCCGCTCTATGCCGGACGATTCGTCACGCTGCGTTAATGGTCGCGCAGCACGCCACACTTGACTATCTGCTTGCACCGCTATTTTCGTTCTAGTTATCGATTCGTAACAGACAATGCAACAATCAAGTAATTTATAGTAAACTAGCTTTTGCCCGCAACTTCGTTCGCGTGGAATAGTGACTACCAGCAGATTTTTGATTTGACCAATAGATGGCGCTATATGTCCGGAATAATTTTATTTTTATTTTTTTTTTGTAATAAAAACTATCCTATGTCCTTTCTCAAGTTTCAAACTATGTCTGTACCAAATTTCACACAAATCGGTTCAGTAGTTTAGGCGTGAAGAAAAGACAGACAGACAGAAAGAAAGACAGACAGACAGACAGACAGAGTTACTTTCGCATTTATAATATTAGTTTGGATTATAATCGTAAAGACTGAAACACTTATTACTCAAAATTTAAGGCTAATTATATACTTACTGGCTTCCCGCCCAGACTTCGCAGTACGTTAATGTCGGTCCTGGGCCTGATCTCTCTCCTCTCGTGCCGGTTTGCCGTCCCATCGGGCTATGAGAGTAAAGGATTACCGTCTTACCACAAAAACTTTTAAACGTCAGTTTATGCCTTGTCTAAAAAAATGACAAATTATGACGTTGACATATGGTTCATTTTGCAGCCAAAATTTTATTAGACAAGTGTAAAACAGGGTTTAAAGTTTTTGTAGTAAGGCCCTTAGTGTCTGCGCTTGTGCACATAATATGTCTCGCGCAGTTGGCTGATGTCCTTATGTGAGAACAGCCGTCTTGGCCGATAACCGACTAGAAAAACATCATCACCATTTAACAGCATAGATCGACCATAATGTCCATGGATAGGTAGTTGCTATACTTTACGTAGGCAACCGTTTAGGTCGCAAGCGTCAGGCGCGGGCGGATATCTATTTTCTTCAAAAGAATCTTTAAAATCTGTTCCGTGGATCCTATGTATCCCGATACAGTTTTCCTTTAAATGTTTCATATTTTTTTTATAAATATGTATGCAAGAACTTTCGGATTAAACTAACGTATCAAAAATTACTTTGAGGTATATTAGTATCACAAATGATAATATCACACCTCATAGGTACATATCTAATGTTAACCTACGTAAATTATCTAGGAACCATTCTAACAGTTGATAGTTGAAGCATTCAACTGTTCAGTAATTAATTTTTTTATTCGAAGTGTCTTAAATTTTTGTTTTCACATCTATTACTAGCTATCAAACTAATCAAATTATGAAACAATGAAATGTTATCTGATTGTACTACCATGAAATATTCCATAGAAACGTAAAGTCATTATCTAAATATGATACGTTATTATGGAATAAAATGAAGCTTTGTTTACACAATTAGGAATTAAACTGAAACAACTCAAGCCCGCGAAGCTTATCTTGAAATCGTTAAAATCACAATAAAAAAAATTAACTATAGGACCCCCTATTATCGATTGATTTTGATATAAAGCAAAGAACAAACAAAGTTCTTCAGAAAATTAAGAGCTCTGACTTTCAATATAGTTTCTCGAAAACAGCAATTTTTTCGAAAAAAAAATATTGGAAACAAAATAGCCCTTTTTTGATTTGACCCATACAGGGATAGCCTGTGTAATTAATAACTTAATTTCATAAAAAAACCCTTGTAAAATAAGTAAATGTTTGCAAGATTAACAGGAGATAATTACATATTTTTATTTGTTGTTTCTTGTAACCTAATAAACACATGTGAATTGGTATTGAAACTTAATATGGGGGCGTAAACAGGTCGGCAGATGGTCGCCGACCGTACAACAAGCATAATGGCACTGATTAAACTTAATTAACTGAAGCCATTTACACGCGGTGGGGATAGGGCGCGTCGCCCGTGCTCCCACCGTCACACGTCATGCCGTGCGTGTCGCCACGACGCCGCGCGCCTCATGCGTTACCGTCCGCGCCGCCGCCACCCAACGCAACGCGATGTAAGGCATCGGTCACTGACATCGCACACTGTTTCTATTACACATATTAGAAATGTAACAACATTAGTACAATGCTGCGACTACATTTACGATAATTATAATGTCCACACAATTAATGTTTGTCGACTTTCCTGTAAACAAACAGTATGTATGACCAACCGCAGGTGCTGATTTATTTTCGTTCATTACCAATGTATCCAGGTCGGATTCACCTAAGGGAATAGAAAGTTAGGGGTTCGGACAGTCTTAGGGATGGAAACCAGGGCATCGGTGGGTCTACTGCAGCGTCTGCGGGCCGCTAAGCGAGCGAGAGCGTCGCGGGCCTACTAGACCCGCTCGCGAGATTTATCGCACGGCCGCACGCAGCTGGCGCATTGCCCATCGCCCTCGCGCCCTTTTATCACCGAGTAAAACACGCCCGTCGCGTTAATTTGTTTGTTCTGACGCGGTCGAGCTAATGAATCGCCCCGAGCTGGACCCGTGTCCACGCGCGACCCGCACTGAATTAAACGTTTACACCCTTAAATTGGTACGAACCTGTAAATAAATCGTTAATCACGCTGTTTAATATTCATTAGCAACTTTTTATTGATGCTTCAACTATACAATCGGTATTCGTCTAATTCTACATAATTTAATCGTCAATTCATTAATATCTCAATAGTATTTTTTTCTCAGACACAATAATACCATATTAATTCATCTATATACATATATTAAATTCAATTATATATATGTATAATTGTATATATATATTCATTACGTAGTATTCAATCATTCATGCGCCAAGGCGTGATGTCTCATGCGAAGCAATTCAACCTCTGTGTATTTCGACAGACTTAGTCAGTTTAAATGTGGCATCAAAAGTAGGTGATGTCTAATAAATATGTTGAGCTCACTGATTTAGCGCGAGTGAATCAGCATCGCTCAGGTGAGGTCGCATTCCGGCGCGCGCCGCCCTACCTGCGCGCCAGAAATACTCCCGCGCACCGCCCGCCCGAACCAACACCGCTAGTCATTTTATTTTCGGCAGACATTCGCTATTTGCACAAACATTCCTGGATTTGATAGCTTTTGTTATTACGGAAGCTACAACATTGCATTTTCCTAATTCAAAATATTTTTACGTTTAATAGAGACTAGTCTTGACTGGTTTCAAAAATCTTAATTATTACTGAAAGTGCAGTGGCTGTTTTTAATGTTGTTTAAACGATTATACGGATATATCTTCTATATATATTTTTCCATGGGTACAATGTGCAACTGGTTTTCCGGGATTTCACCTGTAATGCACTGCAGAAACACATTCTAGTCAAAAACTATATAATATTTAAGTCGATCGTTCACTGTGACGAGTCGGAGTTCAAAAAATAATATGTTCTAATGTTTAATTCTTTTCTTATTTCAGCTACTTATTTCACTGTAAACATTACTTCGTTTTGCGGGTTTCACCACTTAATTAGGTGCTCCTCGTAAAACTGTCTTCCTCATCTTATATTTACCGCGTTTGCCCTTTTTATTATCCGATTACATGGGCCGCGCGGTTTGCAAAGCGTTTTCCTACGCGAGGGGGAGCAGTTTCATTTGTTTCTTGTGAAATTACATCAGACGTCTCGCAACAGCGCGAAAGGCATCCCTTTTGTATAGAGTGAAACGACGAACTTACAACAAGCACACGTTAACGTTATAATTAGCTAAGATTATTGTCGCCCTCATTGCTTGTGTCAAATCAGGTAATTAATGTTCACACCGATATGATTGCGGTTGGTCAGAGGCTTATCAGGATGCCCGTTGGGAGATGCTCGTACCGCAGTATACAGATAATGGAAGTTCGCTTATTCATTTCATTGCAGACTTGTATATATGTATAGGCATGTTGCTCGTTAATAAATAAAGCATTCGCAGATTAATGTTTGTAATGTAGAAGCGCAAATATGAATGTACATTACATAGTATACATATTTGATGATCGGTTGAAGCGATGCGGATGGTGTCGGTCGAGGAATAGCGTGGCGTTGCAATTAGCAGGGCACTCGACGCGTTCCCGCAAACCATGGCACGGAGTCCACTCGTGTGTCGTCGCGCAAATTAAAACGCGACACTCGACCCGATCGCGTCCTCAAACTGCAATTCGTTCATCGAATGAATCGTTTAAACAACTAAGTAAAAAACAACTCGTTTACGGTATCGTATTTCATGGACTGGATAAAAATCTTTTTTGTTCGCCTAGCTAAACGTTCACAAGTACCTATCAATATCGATCGTAGTTAGTATTGTTTTCTCTCCTTAATCGATTGAACTTTTTCTCTGTTTCGGTTTCTGACGCGATCATTTCCCGGTGGACTTCCGAAAGCGGACTATTATTAATAAATTCTATGTGATCAACGATACTGACACGTATCATAAATACTAACTAACAAATTTCTTTCCCAAAGATATTTTTGCGCTTTCACTTTTGATATTTTTTACAGCAATAATTTTTACAATAGCTGGTGTTATCTTTCGACTAACTAATACATAATTAAGCCAAAGCATTACATTTTCCAAGCTGGGCTGTACATTGCAACTTGTTGGGTTGGGCGTAAGACAGTAAGACTAAGAGATTTGTGGTTGGGCCCGGTCGGTTCGGAGGTGTTCCCACGGGCGCGCCTCTTCGTAATTGAGAGCGCCCGCGGGCCGATAATTGTACTCGCGCGAACCGACCGCGCCTGAACCTTCTCGATGCCGCGTAAATCATGCCCGTTACTCTCCATTACCTCATAATATCAAATTGACTTGCGGGATTTTTGCCTCATCCTCTGGCTTTTGTTTTCTACACAGTTACGTTTATTTGTAAGATATTGGTCTTGAAGAATTCTAAATAAAGTTAAAGAAGCTTGGCGAATTAAATTGTGTTCTGAGACTTTGACTAGCTTGACTTCAAAGGAAACTTATATTTTTTGATAATTGTTAAACTATGAATACGTGAAGATGTTGATATTTTATCATTTAAAACTGCCGTTGTTGTAAAAGTTTGAAACACTGGTCCATTAAATATATAAACGCGTCATACTCGGTTATCTTGAAGTCAGAACATCATTCTATACTCTAAGCTACAATTATTTAAAAAAAACTTCACACATTAGTGCACTGAAGGATGATGTTGAATTGCCAGATTACTATGCTTTGTATAAGAAACTTTGCTTTGTTCATATTAGGATGTCGAGGGTTACACCACTTGTCACGACAAGGACGTCAATGTAGTAAAGACATGCGAGCTTTTTAAACAAACTTTATCTGTCTATAAAACAGAAAGAAGGTGTGCGATAAAACGATCGCGTGACTTAGCCTCGTGCCAGAGCGTCTGTAAATGCCTTGATTAGACGAGACAGCGAAATATAAAAACAACAGTTAAAAATTATGTCTTTTTCCGATTGATTGAACCGTAGTGTTATCGACAGCACATTTATATGATTACGGATTTAAAGTAGGTAGGTAATAACCAAACTGCGCTGAAGTCATGAATCTTAAGTGTGCGAGACCAGGTGGTACCAAGTGGTTAGCTGGCACTATGAGCTTATCGGCGTGACGTCAGTCCAGGGGCGGTGCCGACGTAGAGGCATGTAGATCGCGAAATTGATTGCATGTTATCTGATGGGGCACGGGTTCTTCGCTAGCGTTTAATACGGGCGTCCGCCTCTAGGCACGCGATCCTTTTGACAGGAGAGCGTCCGTGCCCCCAACCCCTTCGAGCGTGGTAATTACCGCCCCACAACCGTGTGCAGCGGCGATGTCGCGCTCGCTCCTGGATACCGCCTGGTAATTACCGCCTACGATGTAACCATATTTGCACTCCAGGACTTTATTGCAGATAAGTATATTGAAATGCGAAATTAAACAGCAATTTCATTTATCGAATCTTTTACTTTTCTTAATTTGCGCCAATTATCGCCATCACATAGTCCCGTTTATACAACCTCGTAAATAGCCCGAAGTTGGGATAAGTCGAGCAGCACATACATAAGAGCTGACCAGAAAAGTATTTGAGTGCTTGGGTTGAAAACGCAGCTGCCCATATACTTATTCCGCATTTCCACGGAACAACAATACATACATTTTTTTTGATTTTATTCCCAAAGCCTTAGAATTTTATTCATAAACGATACCCATTTGTTTTCCATTTCAATCATTTGTTGAAGTGTCGCTGCGAAATAAATTTTATAGGGGGAGGGTTTTGGCCACGGTTTCCTCACAATTTGATTGGCGGTAGGGAGTACACCGCGCGCTGGCGGACCAAGCAGAGCCTCGAGCCGCGTCCGAGTTGCGCTAATTGCCCCGCGCAATATAGAAACAATGACAAAACTTAGGACCGCTTCGGTCGTCGTCGACCCTCGACTTGTCGCTCTTTTATTTAAAATTCACTTACCCGCCTCGCAGATTGTTATTCAGCCAAGTTGCGTCTCAAGTTATGAAAACAAGAATAAACTTAATTACATTTCTATTTTCAGGAGAGCCTTATACAATTATTGCAATAATAACGGTCCGTTGATAAGTTTTTTCTGAACTGTGATAACAGCGCAGTCAAAGTTAAAACAGAATGGTTTTCATATCCTTAAACATCCACATAGTGTGGCGGGGTGGGTAGTCGCGGTAATTGATTGTGACATTTGATGGACGTACACCGAGCGAATACCGTGCCGCTAGGGACTACATTTAACTAACATCGGGTACACATGTTCATTACGTGCGGAGCTGCTTTACGTAGGCTGTCTAATTATGAAACTGCTCGCATAATTAATAAAATTTCTACGATGTTTGAGAATGAAAAAAGCTATCATATGTTTAAAAAAATTGTTAATTGACAAATAATTACCTCAGAGTAGCCCCAATGTGTGTAGCCTATTACTATTATATATACTATTATATGCTTGCTGTATGAAAATGACATATATAATCTTTATTTATTTCAGACCAATGTCCATACATAAAAACATACAAAAACCAGTTTACAAAATTTGAGCACGTATAAATGCTTTCAGGACGTTTGAGTCTTGCTTTTCCGCAATAACCTGTAGGATGCTGTTGGTGCTGCTCCTGACTCTGCTCAGTAATGATGCGAGCCGCTTGCGTATACATATGGCTGCACGGCTACTATTATATCAAAATGCGTAAGTTTGTAAGGATGTAGTATGGATGTTTTGTAATTATTTCACGCTAAAACTACGTACATATTTTGACGAAAATTTACAATGATCCACTACCAAATAGAAAACAAAATTTACTTTCTTTGCGAAAATTCTTCGGGACCCTTGAGAAACGTTTTGCAGCATATTATATCGATTGAACAAGGAAATGTGTAAATATTTTCCACTACTCTGTGGTTAAAAAATTTAGACTCAGAATTTGTATTATTACAACAAGCTTATGTTCTGGGTCTATTAGACTGGGTCAATGTGTTGTCAACATAGTCGCAAAACAAACTGCTAGCCTAACCTCAAACTTACCTCTGTAAACTAAGGCCGCCCTAAACTTTTAAGGTACGTCTAATAACGCAAGCAATTTGTGGGTCTCCCCTTGTTTGCATTCTTGCTTTACTAAGGTGATTTGATGATTTTGACTTATTCAACTTGTTGGGATTGTGTTGACCCTAGTGAAACAAGTCTACTCCGCTTTCCAGAATAATTAATGATTTACATCGAGATCCTAACATTTGCACAGCTTCTTTCATACAAAATTTAAAGCACACTTGGGTACCTAGATACAAAATTTGGTTGTAGAGTTACTTGACGGAAATGTTTCTGTCCATTTTTAACAAATTTATAAAAAGGTGGAGGTTCTTAATTCGGATGTATTTTTTTTTATATGTCTCCGCCGTTTACCAACCGATTGAACTTTTTTGTCCAGATGGCAAAATGGAAAAATTTTAATCTTTTATTCATATTCATATTCATATCAGGCTTACAGCTACTTACAATTGTGGACCCTGTTAGGGCATCGGTGCATCAGTCTTAAACTCTGTGTCTAGTGGATACAGAGCTATGTTTATTTCGCCACATACTTAAATCGATGCATCTATAAGTATAAATATTTTTTTAGTGTTTACCAACTTCTAGTTGGTTTGATTATTTTGGTAAAACATTGTTAGCTTTTAAGTTTTCCTTCTTCACTTATTTAAATATAAAACGCTCAATTGGATATAATCAGGCAACAGCTACCTACATAATATTGCCAATATTAAAGCTCGATTTCACTGCCATCAAGTGAAACTAAGAACATTTCTCCCGCGAAAGCCACGTTACTAGTCTGTTTATGTACTCATACTCTCAGTGGTCGTGAATTAAGACAAGAATATTATCTCGATAATATTATTATTAGTATGTGAATTAAATACATTTTGTTATCACATTCAAGTGTTGATTTTTAGTTGTTACAGTATAACAAATTAAGTGGAGTTATTTTTAAACAGGATTTGGAAATAGAACCATATTGTTTTGTAATATAAAACAAGATATCACGTAACTGAGCAATCCAAAAGACAAACGCCTAAAAGCAATAATTTAAAAACGACTGAGCGAAGATCAAATTGTGATAAAGTTATAGCAGTCGTAATTTTAGTAACGCCGTGTATAAAGATAATGGTCACATATGAGAGGTCGCAGTTATTGCTAAGTGATATTGATTGGTAGCGGTGAGCTGGCGCGTTCGCTCTCTCGAAGAGTACGCGAGGTGAGAGAGATGTTTTTATTCCTCCGACACGTCCACGGCCGCTCGTCTCGACGATGTGTCGTCCTCCCACGGGACACTGGCCTTACTTCCGAACGGAGATATTTATAGCCGCCCCAGAAGCCGCTGTTACCTAATGTAACGTTTTATGGTGGCCCTTATTACGGTTACCAGGTCTGTCCTGCCTTGCACTCGTATTCCTATTCTGAAATTTTATTTATTCAATCGATCCCGATAAATATTGAGTTTGGTTTTCCTCCTAAAATAAGAACTGATAGCACTACATGGTAGCCTTTCTGCAAATAGCAGCGGTCACTAGCGGCTCGCAAAAATGCCATGTCGAAGATATTCTTTGCAGCAATCGTAAATTGGGCAGGTCCCTGGGGTAGGCCGCGGCCGCCTCCAGTGCCGCATACGCTAATCGTAGGCGGCCACCCGCCGCGCCGCCACCGCCTGTGCTCGCGCCTCGCTTTCCTCCGTATGCCGCGTAGTAATGGCCGCGAGAAAGCCTCTTTTGTTACGCTAGCGATTTGTTATATCTCGCCGCGCTTTTGAGATATACCTGCTTTGACTCGCGTAATTGTTCTTTCGAATCGGTGGTTTTGTTGTGAATAAAATGCTTTGTCACACAAATCTGTTAAGTTGCCCTTTATAGTCGGTATACTTTGGTTTCATTGTTAATAATCCACATTCATTAGCAAGCTTCTAAGTCGATATAGAAGTAAGTCATCTTATTTAAGGTTAATATTTTCTTACGTTAATTGATTTATTTACACAAGTTACAAACAAAAATATTTTTGATAAATTCGTTAGTTTAGATGTGATGATGGTTTTAGTTGAGTATATACTACACACACACTTACCTTATATGTAATGTGTTAGGTGCGAAGTAGCGCTCACCACGCTCGGCTGCGTCCTCGGCCATTCAACTTGCTGTTGTGCTCGGTTTGCAGTTTGCTGCTCGAGAACCATCACTTCCTACATTCCTCTAACAACATGTTGCTACTCATAACTGTACTAAAAGATAAAAGTTAATTTCTCTCATGTTTAAAAAAAGAGAAATCTCATCTCGCATAATTTCATATAATAATTTTAATTTGATACTCCGTGTCTTCCCAGTACATCTCTTGAACCGTTTCATGGTAAAATTTTGTTTAGTAACAATTGGTTAACATTGTTGATGAGCAACCAAAAATCATCGGGGATAGTCCTACCCAACAGTGAAATAATTTTTCTAATTAGTCAAATCGTTTTGGAGCCTTTAGGGGGGTGGTATAAACAAACAAACAAAAAAGTTTTCTTTTTATATATTACAATAGATGAATTGCTACTTAATAAGCCTAGCGTAAATAAATCAAACAAAGATTTGTGGAAAGATTTTGGTTTAATAAAACATGATATCATGCACTAAAATCATCATCACTCAAAATTGCAGGACAACACTTCGTTTAATTAGTGTTGTAGCGGGCATTTCATGTTGGCTTCAAGATAACGAGTTGTTGATTATGACAGATAGACCTTCAAGAGCGTAAACTTCAGACCACATACATCCAAACCAGGTTAGTCTCCTGTAGTAAGATACAAGATAAATAATGATCATAAATATGAATATTTAAATCGGCTGAGCTGAGATATTTGGTTTACTTTCCAAAAATTAAATGTATGTGTTCAATTACGTATAGGTAGAAGTTTGTGGAATACGGTTTTGTGGGGCTTAGCACATAAGATAAGGCTACATTTGTGATATATAATAAATAAATAAATAAAAAAAAGTCTACATCCTCAGACGTTTCCAAATAATGATACAGCCCCGTGACACACTTTGCTATGTGACAATTTTCGCCGTAAGGGGTTGTTCTCTAGCTCACGATGACTCGGCGACCGCTCGTTACTGTCTCACCTGTCCTATACGAACCAGCACCCCACAAGCTTGATGTTCCCACTAATGATCCCGTCTCAACACATATTTTTAAACCTTGCCTTGAAGAATACCTATTTGTTATGTCTGTTCAGCAATATAATTCTTTATAGCAATGTTTATCAACTAATTACTTAGCCGCCTCTGTATACATGCAACAACACCGTATATTCAGTTTTTTACAGTGCGGTAGCAAATATGCATATGATGTAAATAGACTTTTTACTTCGCCGCCACTATTCATCCCCAGTTCATTGTTCTTCGAAATTGCTCTTCGCTGAGAATAGTGCTTTTGGGTCTAGCTGTTAGTTGCCTTTTTCCACTGACAATGTGTGTACCTAAGCAATCAAGATATTTTTGCTTTTTAAGGACGTAAACTAATGGAATCTTTTACTTGTAGGAAACGCTATGTTATGGGCTACTTTATTAAAATACAGTCAATCATCCTGTTTGTATTTACTGCTGTTAATACGAATTAGGCCAAAGTTTACCAACAACATAAACGTCAGTTTTCTCAAAACAACTGAACGTCCGAGTCAGAGGCAGTTTTTTTAAACAACTTTTTACAATTAATTTGTACAAGTTCCAAAAAATATTTTTGTTTAGAGAAAAACTATCGTTTATGTTGTCTGTGAAAATAGCATTTACAACGAACCAGTAGGTTTCACAAAAATTTCAGCTGCTACAGTAATATAAAAAGTTGTTTAAATTACCGATTACAGAAACTACTGTCGGAGAAATTGGCCCCAACTCGTGCATTTGGTTAAATCAGGAGGTTCAATTGATGCGAGTACACTTGTCATGATTGGAGTCCTCTCAAGTACTAGGATCAATTTCACTTGGTTCATAAAGAAACTCGTAAGTCGGGCTCAAATCACAAAAAAGCTGAATTAGATTCAAAGGTTGTTTAGGATTTATAATTTCATAGTGGTTTTACGCAGACAATCTGCCTAATATACACTTCCTGCATATTTTTTCGATCAGCAGTTTTAACTGCATTGGCAAATAGATAGCCGATAGAATGATAAAGTGTGTTTAGCTGTATCTAGTTGTTTACTCGACAGCGGTAAAAGGTTTGCGAGTCCCTCGCGGCGCGGGCCCGCTTGTTTTCATTTCGTTATTTACTTTTAATTTGGCAGCAAGCGGATGATGCGGTGGGTGGGGGCGTGTCGTGTGAATAATTGAGCCGACACAGAGTCGAGTGTCGGATCGTCCGAGCACTCTGCGGTGGAAGGCTGGCCACTGTCGCAAGTCATTGTAAACGTGACATTCATCACTTATGAAGCAGACAATTTTGTATTAATGCATATAAACTAAAACATCGAATAATTCTATTAAACCCTTAAGTACTCTTCGGCAACAAGGTGGCAACGACATATGGCATTGGTTAAGTCGTCACTAATAGGCTAGTTTCCTAAAAAATAATAATTAGTCCGTCTTGTAGATTGTCCAAAATTAAGCGATACGTATTTTTTCTTTTTTAAATTGGATCAGAACTTGTTAAGATATAGCGTGTTAAAGTTGAGTGTGACGTCACAAGTTGCTACAATTTTCAGGACACTGTGACGTAAAAGGCCCCCACTCCTAATTTTTGAAGTGTATTATCTTTGTCATTTTATGTTTAATTAAAAAAAGAAAAAATACGTATCCAATATTTTTTGATTATCTAAAAAGCGGACTAAATATTATTTCATTATTTCGACCCTGGACACTACCCTATTGTACACTCCATTGATGTGATTATTTTATTTTAGACCCATTCTAAAAGGATATCCTAGCTAGCGTACTACTTTATAACTAAAGTTTTATTTAAAATTTATCATTTGAAAATGTTGAGGTAAAGAAAGTTAATTAGGTACGTTCGCTACAGTGACAGCCGCCGTCCGAATGGACTACTTCCTAAAATCCGTTGAACTGCGGAATAATTGATGATGCAGATTTCTTCCTTCTGTTTGTCTTTATTTATCGCTTTCTGTTTGCCATTATATTAGGGTTTGTATTAATATTATCTTTAACATACAGTAGAACGCCGATATTATCAGAATTAACTGGGACCAGGGTCGCTTCGAATAATCGGACACAGATTGGTAATGAAGAAAAATGAACTGTTTCACACATAAGTAGAACAACCTTCATAAAGTTCAACTAACACAGTTCTACGATAGTTTACTTGACCATGTCAATCAGATTAAGTACAGCCCAGTCAGACAGGCCTTAACAAAAATACAAAGTATAGAAATTCACCGTAATAATAGAGGTGCATAGTAACTTAGGACCGATTCGGATAATCGGCGTTCTACTGTATTGTAGGTAAATAAAAATAAAATTTTAATCAATTTTCTGATGTAAAATGAATAATATAGCTCACTTGAGTAAAGTAACATTACCGAACGGTGAGTTGATTTGGAATATCATCTTGTTTATAAGCGGTATATGTAAATGAAAACAGTTTTTCGAGGTCGGGGGTGCGACGTCGACGTGGCTCGCGTGCTGCAAGACATTAGGTCGCTGACTACGAGTTCACGGGGGGCTGGCTTATTGTCTCGCGTCTATTAATACCAGTGTTTATGGCAAATTAATTTCTGCGGCATACACTTTCTGCTTATTAGATTTTCTGCTGCCTGGATGTTATTATGAAGCTGTTTAGGCAGCCGCATAGTCTATTTAGACATCCTAAAATTTTGGTACTGTTTTCCAAATAAAAGACATTGTGTCTTTACGTATGACACTTCTGAACGGCATAGAATTGATAGAATAGAAATTTTCCAAGTTTTATTATTGTTTCGAAATGCCTCCAGGGAACAGTGTTATAAATTGGATTCAACTTTGAATCACGCACTTTGATGACATTTTCTTTGGTTGGGTTTTATTTCGGGAAAAGTTATTTGAGTGTTTGTAAATCCTAATTATCTCTAAGATTGTTCCTGCGAGTTCATAGCAAGTTGCCTATGAGCCGTTAATTATTGAGAGTTCGTTAATTGTTCGGAAGTTGGTGTTGTTTAGATACGGAACGTTTGAATTATTGAAAGAAGGAGGGGCTGTAGAATATTGGTCACGTGGCATATAGAAAGACGCCTCGTGCATCGCAAACTCAAATAAATTTCAGAGCATTTTCAGGATATTGTTCAATTGTTCCCTATTATGTGCCGTTAATTGATTACGATACCATTTTCTCGACAACTTTGCCAGCTGCTATTAGTGAAATTTGAGTAAAAGCGTATTAGGTTTTCCTCTCTATTATTATTAAGAATTAATAAGTAAGAGCGATAGTGTATTCAGTGCTGTATTTAAATACATATCACGTTAAATATGTTATTGATGTTGGTGGTATGTCGTGTTTTGAATTTGAAATCCGAAAAGTGGGACGAAAGTAGTCTGCAAAGCTTTGTGGATGCAGGGCAACCGCTGCAGCAACGGTGTTTGTTGACGAGTCTGTAGGCGGCACGAGAGGGGCGCGGGTGGCGCGGACCGCGGCAGGTGCGCGCCGCGCCAGTTCCGCGACTCTCGCCGCTCGAATGCCACGTACTTTATGAGAGACATGTAGCTCCGAGCCGAGATTGCCGGCTGTGAAGTGACTTCGGTGTTGTGTTTTGAAACTTGACGTGTCGATACTAATAGTACTATGGTAGTGTTAGAGGGCGGTGGGGCCCTGTTAGAGCCGGCGCTCGCTCTGGACGGTGCGGCCGCCGCATGCCTCGAACGCGCGTATGCACAGGCTGATGTTTCCCTAAAACTTTTACCCAAACGTTATATCAATTTACACCAGTGGTTGTCGCCGGTGACAACGTCTGTCACAGCCGCCGCTGCTGCCGGAAAAGACCTAAAGCTGCAAATAGTAAGAATTTCATCTAAGTTATTAGTTATTCAACGCAATAAAGTAGACAGCTTCAATATTATTTACTACTATTACCTACCGCTAATACGGCTGTTTTCATATCAGTCTAAACTAAAAACTTAATCGAAATCAGGTTTAAAATATTTCAACATTGCTATCTATTGCAGTCTCTAATGGGACTTCCTTCCTTCCTAGCAGGGTTTAATTCTAATTGTTTTCGTTCTCTTAAGTGACCCAAAAGTGACATTTATTGATTGATGATAATTAGAAAAAGCAATGTCGAACTTTGCCACAAAATCTTTTGAAAAATTATCTTAAAACCTATGCAGAAACTCAAAGCTATACTTCGTATTTAGTGTCGAAAGCACTCATCATCTCCCGAGCCTATTCCCTTGTTGTCTTGCACTGAAATAATTTATTTAAAAATATTATCAGAAAACACCGACTTGCGGTTCTTTAGTTCACAGTTTGTTTACAAACAAAGCCAGAAACCTACAATATTATTGTCCGTTAGAGATTCGTTAATGTGTCCTGTTATTATAACTTGATCGTTATTACATCTGTCTGCTAATTAAAAGTAACAGTGCAAGACAAAAAATACTTCATTATTGTCAAACAACTTTTTTTTCTGTATTATGCTCATTTTGTTGAGGGTATTGATGCGTCTTATATTTTGCGCAATAAAAATCATTTTATTTCTTTGTTTCTTTCGAACTGTAAAGCCAAATTTTCGACACCTAACGAAAAAAAAAATGGTTTATATAAGGTGTAATAGTTATTCAAAATTATGACGTTAAAAGTTAACGTACTGGAGGCATCTATTATCGTCTACTTGATCATTCATTTATTCCGTATTTCCACATTGTATGACTACTTATTCCAATCCGAGGAAGATTTTCTGCGGAAATAATCCACACACCTTGAAGTTGAAGTATATATTTTACAAGATGTCTTGAGTATCAATAACTAAGACAATTCCGTTCTAAAAACCCTTTCTTCCTTACTCAAATTGTGATAGCAATATCACACCAATAAGCATCACCTGTTCCTAGTAAAAAAAAAATGCAGACAAAGTTATTTTATGGCTAACTATTGCCTGCTCAGCAAGTAAAACTGAAATCTAGGAACGGTACTTCCTGCGCATAGATAACAAGCTTATAATGTTAATTTCATAAGCTATATTACTGCAAGGTGGAATCAAAATCCATCCTGTAGTTCAGTGTTTCCCAAAGTGGGCGATAACGCCCCCTTGTGGGCGCTGCAGGTCTCAAGAGGGGCGGTAAGAGACCCAGAATGAAAATGGGTGCGTTGTGTAGAGGCCTGGGGGGTGATTTGTAATTTTATTTAGCTAAGAGGCCTCTTAGACAACGAATTGTGAACATCAACTAATATGAATTACAAGATTGCGCTCGCTGCACTCGCGGCTTTCACTTAATAGTGACTATTTTCTAATTTCTTTAGGTATCATTGCGTCCCAACAATCAAAAATTTTGCGCTCGCTGCGCTCGCGGATTCTTCTCTTTGCATTGTTTTTTTTCCACACTTGTTAAGGTACTTTTGTGCCCCAAAACAAATACTGTTTTGGTAGTTTGGTTTCTTTATGTTAAACCAGGCAAAAAGCACCATGAATGATTTCTACACGATTTTTAAGTACCTACTTTAATTAACAATTTAAGTCCGTGATTATATTTTGTCGTTTTTTTGGGGTTTGCTCAATAGGTAGTCCGCTCCGGGTGCCACCCGATGCTACGCCGCCACTGTAAGAGTTACCTTGCGACCTAAGCGCCGCGGTATGTTACCTACCTGCGCTCAGGTTTCAAGTTGCGGGTTATAGTAAAAGTTTCGTTTAGAATTCCCCGTTAATAAACATATATAGGTCACAATAATTAATTAATTTAATTTGAAGTTATAGTGGTTTTTAAATAGGTGAAAAAATGGGGGCGCTCAAAAAATATTTATTCTCAAAGTGGGCAGTAGACAAAATAAGTTTGGGAACCACTGCTGTAGTTGCATGAAAAACGAACAAACATACAGACACATATACATTCTTCCTTACGGATAATAACCATAAAAATACAGCTGATCACCAATTAATTTTGATGTACCCGTACAGCAGATCAGCCTAAGTCTAATAGTTTTGCATTCTATTGACAGTCTGGTGCAATCTATCAATTTTTGAAAAACTTCGATGACACAGATTTTTACATTTTAATTGATCGATGACTGAAACTGATATGCATCGTTCCGTCTTTCCTAGAGAACAGACGGTACCTATTTCATCAAATCTAACGAACTATTACATTATTATATTATATTATATTATTATATATTCATCCCGTGCTTAGAACAGAATATGGACTTTGTCAGTCGGGGATAGTGCTTCCAAACAATGAAATATGTTATTAATAAATCAATTCAGTATTTTCGGAGCCTTTATACAAAACAACCAAAATATGTTGTTGTCAGGAAATGTGTATGTTTTGGCATCTTCACCACCTTATCGAATCCCTTTTTGTTCTTTGAAATATTTATCCTCTGACGGTGTCAAGAAAATAATTTTATGTTCCTGTGGTAAATGTACTCAAAAGAAAGTATTTTGCGTTACTAAAATAGTTACTTTATATATTAGCGATTTTGGAAAATATTTGATGGGTGTCATCTGATTTAGTTAGTTATGTAGTAGGTGGTTTCGCTTTCCGTCTAAGCAAATTGAACTAAAATTCTTGAAGCTTAGAGAAAAAGTTTTCTAAAAAGCTTTGCGCCCAGCCCATATAATCATTATCTTTATTTGAACCTACAACCTAGACTTAGATCCAGGTGTTATAGGAATGGAAACGAAATTATTAAAGAAAGTAAGTATACTAGCTAGTCGTGGTTGATGTAGTCGCGATTTGTGCGCGCGTCCAACGCAGACGCGGTGTGGGCCGCCCGCCGCCGCCGCCGGCCATATCGCAACGCCCGATCTCTGGGTATTCATCGCTGCGCCCGGAAATCGCTAAATGTAGAGATACTCCAACAAACCAACCGCCTTACCTCTCCTGGCTTTTTGAGAGTTCACATTTCCCGTCGAAAACTTACATTACACAAATTGGATAGTCTTTGTATTTCAATGGTATTCATACCGGCTCTCTTGTAAGAACACCGCTGAAGTAAAATTCGACCATCTGATAACTCGAGAGATATTAGAAATTAAATCCTGAAGTGCATTTAGCTCGATGTTGCGTTTTATTTTTTACAATCCTATAGCATAGGCAGGGTGTGCGTACAAGTTAGTTCTCCCCGCAGCGCTCGTTTATTTGCGACTTCCTAGCTCTTTTGTTATGCTCTGTCGCCTGTGTCTGCTTTGAAAAATTGTAATGCAGCGGCATTGTAGACTCGAGCTACTGCGATTGTGCACGTAAACGACCAACCTAACTACCTATACCACACCCTCAAATTTATATGTTTCAGGATAATACAACGATATAAAATTCTCAATAGGTTCGCGTCACAAAAAATCAGTTTTCTAAACCCCAGGTGATATCAAGCAGATATCATTTATTTATATAAAGTTTGAAATTTTTGGTAATAAACTAAGGGATTTGAAAAAAAGAAAAACAATACCAAGGATTTCCTTAGTATGATGTATGTTTCGCATTCATACAAAAAAATCTAGTCACTTCGCTGTAACTAAAAACTACTGAAAAGAAATTCATGCAGTTTTTACCAATAAATACCATACCATGGATACATTAGTAAGGTTCTTGTAATATTTTACAATTTACGAGCTTCCGGACTCGGTTTTTCATCCGCGTTCCGAGGGAAGTACTTTTCGCACATGGATAAAAGGTAGCCTATGTGTTATTCTAATATTTACTTCCAAGTCTTTAAAAACTCCATCTTGTAGATTTAGCAAGAATGATTAACTTCAGCCTTTATAATATTAATGTGATATTTATCAATTAAATAATTTATTCGCCCACCCGCGCGGAGCAGGGCGGATCTCTAGAATACGTATAAAAAGTTTTATTTGTTAGTAACAGTAAATTTTACCGGCTTTAATGTGTAGCGTGTACGTAGCACAGCGTAGTTATATGTGCAGGCGCTACGAAGTACACAAAGACGGCGTAGCGAAGGCTAGGGCGGGCGGAGCACGAGCTGCGGAATACATTAGTCGCCACCAGCGGTGTCGGCGTCCGTACGCCACAATATATTTCACTGGCGGTCATTTTCGACAATTAACCACATAAAATAAGTGAAATTATGCATGCGGCCGACGACGGCGTATATCACGTCCAGTTACGGGCCACGATACCTAACTACATTCATTATTCAAAGAAATGTTTCGCTCGACCAGGTCGCGTCCGGAAGCTCCGGCTCTGTTCGTGTGATTGATGGAGACCTTATTTTTATTGTTCTTTTTATGTTTAATGCAACGTTTGTTCATCAACAATAAGTTCCTTGTTTTAAAGTTTCCACGGCAAGGCATTGTTCTTTCATATTTCGGAGACCAATAATGGAATTATATATACATTCCTGTGACGCTTAGTTTTCCAAAATTCATCGTTTGTAAATATGGTATTTGGATCCATACCATAATATGTGAAAGATCTAAATACCCTTTCGTAAGCCTTCAGCCGGACCTCTCAAACCGTCGGATTCATTTTCTCTTGCAATTTCCTACAATTTCCGGACACCGTTTGGTACGTTGATGTGCTGGAAAATTATTTTCATGTAAATCTTGTTCGTGCCTGTGCTTAATATGAGGTATTCACAGTATTCAGGGTCAGCTTTTGCTTTCATATTTTTCTAAAAGTGTTTGGCATTACATTTAGAGAAATAATATGTGCGAAATATGGATGGGGATTCAAGTTCAAACACGAGATCAACGTCCTTTTATAAATCGGCTTCGCGGCTCGGTTGCGTAACGCAAGTAGGCCGCGATCGACGCGCATGCATGCTTCGTGCGTGAGCCTCCGTCGCTTCTCAATGTGAGTCTTGCTATCGAACAAACTTGTTCACTCATTTACATCAGATTGATCGGTTTTACATACTAGATTCACCACATGTTGCCGGGTTCGTAAATATTTATATTCCATTAAAATAATATACTAAATAGATGTTTATTTAACGACTCGTTGAAGTTCCTAAGCTTTAAATTAAATAGAAGTGACAAAGATCTGTTGTAGTATTTATATTATCATTGACACATGATTCCTTTGAGCTAGAATGGCCTGCACAATTCCTCCTGTCTGATTGGTGCTCCCACAGGCATCACCTTGAGGTGTGCGTGAGTCAGCAGACGGCACGCTCGCACCGGTGTGACGGCAGCAGGTCGAGAATAGCGTGCGGTCTATTTAGGACTCCTCTCTGTTTGTTTGCCAGCGAAATGTGTCATTGTTAACTAATTTAAGTAACAACCACTGCCAGCTGTTACGACACCGATGTGTA
Organism: Helicoverpa armigera; assembly: GCF_030705265.1. Lineage (NCBI taxonomy): Eukaryota > Metazoa > Arthropoda > Insecta > Lepidoptera > Noctuidae > Helicoverpa > Helicoverpa armigera. The sequence continues at coordinate 4,158,935 of NC_087124.1, read as the reverse complement.
GATACAGTTCACAGGCGAACTTCGACATCTTATCGATCACCTTGTGGATACCGAATGAAAGACGACCAAAATTCCAAACTAAGTATCTAAACTTTTATGGCTAATACGTGACAATAATGCTTTAATCACTTAAGAATCTCGTGATACACGAGCCATAGAAACGGTATATTTTTCGACTTGTTTTATTGCTTCCTCATACTCAAAAATGTACCTGCATTATGTAGCTATTCCGTCACTTACAATACGTTTACTTTTAGTGCTCTATATAAACGCCAGTGAAATAAATGTGACAGTTCACTTCTTTGATTAACGTTTTCTTACTTTTACTCGTTTAAACAAGCAATCTATATGCACAGAGCGTTAGTGCCCATAACGAGCTCAATAATGAAACTCTTTAATTTTTTAGTGAGGTAGGCCAAGCTAATAATTTATTAATTAATATGAGTACCGACGGCGCTGTCATTTCGATAACCAGCGACATTATCGCTGGAGAGTTACGTAAACATCAGAATGTAAAACACGATACCGTTTAGCCAGTTAATTAATTGCCGTGACCGGGACTCTGGAGCAGAGAACGAGCGGCGGTCGTCGCGAGCTTGTTATGGAAATAATGAGTGCGACCGCTGCGCAGCCACCCTCGCCTCTGCACAAGTTGCTCCGCGCTTCCGAGCCTACCTCGACTTTTATTGTTACTATCGGATTCTAGATGTTTTGTGACTTTAGCCAACTACGCTGAAAATATATAGGTATCCTGGTATCTGCAGACATCATAGTGTTATTTTGTTTAGATACTGGAAACTTCCAGACATTTTTTAAAGAAACAAATTGTAGTGTACTGTGCGTACGTGACATTGAAAACCTAAAAACATTATCAAAAAGATCATTAGATCGGAAACGATGGTTTTGGAGTATTTAAAATACCTATTTTTTGAATATACACAAAATGCGATTCAAACCATAATGTAAGAATTTGACCATAAAAATCATGTGGCCGTTTGACTCGCGCATGAAGGGTTCCGTACTATCATCTGCCCAACCCTTTCTTAACTAGCTTAGACTCGGCTTCTAGTCTAACCGGATAAAACTCAGTCCTATAAGGGTTTTTTAAGGAGCGACTCCCTATTTGACTTTCTCAACCCAATAGGCCGAGCAACCCAATACCTTTTGGTAAGACTTGTGGGTCAGACTTTCTGATTTCTGAATACCCGTAACGACTGCCAAAGATGTTCAAACGACAGCCAGGATCCACCAGTTTATCATGAGAGTTATATGTATAACCCCTAAAATAGTTTTTTTTTTAAATATATATGTATATTTGTTGTTATGCAACAATAATAAAGGGAACAAATATAATGACCACCATAAAATGCTTTGATACCCTTAGTTTTGCAACCAGAAAAATCTACTGAACACCAGAAAAATTAAGTCTAAAAATGTAATAGTACCAGCTATTTTAGTCACGACTTCACTTTAAATTGTATTCGACCACCAAATTTAGTAAATGATCACCAACTCTTGACGACCAAATTAATGTATTATTTTTGCCTAAATAAGTCACTGTGATTGCCATAAAATGTAGGCTTATTATCAAATAAAGTATTATGATGCCATATTAAGTTATGTGTCCGGCTTGCAATGCATGCGTGAGTGTCAGTATGACGAGTGACAGGGGAAAATGGAAGAAAATGACATATTGCGCCGACCCCAAGTAAAATTGGGAACAGGGCAGGAGAAAGAAGAAGAAGAATGTGTTTCTCAATACACTCCCTCGAAAACACGCTCTTATCGCACTGTTTAGAGGCATGCAATAGACAATTTTCCACCCTAGTGCAGGAAAAGGGTCCCCATAATGTTATTACATTTATTGTATCAGGCCGAACTTATTTTTTTGGAGTCAGTTTACTTAAACAGGATAGCAAGATGTAAAAACTTTGATTATCATTTTATATTAAAACGCTGGTTTAATTTTGATGATCATTCACTACTTTTGGTGATCATTTACTATTTTTGGGATTACAATGATTTATTTGGACTCATTTTGCTTAAATAGGATAGCAGAATGTAAAAACTTTGGTTATCATTTTACTTTAAAATGGTGGTTTAATTTTGGTGATCATTTACTATTTTTGGCTTGCGCATGATTTATTTTGGAGTAATTTCACTTAAATAGGATAGCAAAGTGTTAAAACTTTGGTTATCATTTTACATTAAAATGCGAGTTTCATTTTGGTGATCATTTACTATTTTTGTCTGCTATTTGTTACTATTTCTGGTGATCAGTTAAACATAAGCCAATAATAAATAGATCTGTGAAAATTTCAACTGTCTGTCTATTCCCGCTCTTGAGGTACAGCCTGATCACTGTTGGACGGCGTTGTATTAGCTTTTAGGTGCGGAACTATAAAAATGGAGTTTGAACAATCTTTAAAATTGAAGGACGTTTCAGTATTCGGCCGATGGTAATTGTTCTGTTAGGCAGAAGAAAAGACCCAAGACACAAAATTTCTCAAGCAAGTTAAGAACCTATTTCTTGCGTGGGTAATATGACATGATATAAAACATTTCCGTTTGGCACATGGGTTTATTGGGGTCGTGTGATTGAGGTAACCTGCGACGAGACGTGTCACTTGATTTAATTAAGAGCCGCTTTACCGCCCGTTCCTCCAAGCTAAAGCTTTATACGGCGCCCCGGGTTAATTTCGAACAGAGTCATTCTGCTAGAGATTTATTTCAATATTGAACACGTCTTACGTTGCAGGTATTCCAGTTATGCCACTTAACGTTCCACTCCTGCCTTTGTATCATAATATTTATACTTGGTAACAGTTAATTCATTATAAAGATTCAGATTCATTTAGTTGATGAAAAAACATAATCCTAAATAGTTTGTGTAGTTATTGGGAATGCAATTTACCGTTCCCATGTAACAGGGAGCGAGAAAAATAGTGAAACTACTAACGAAAGGAAAAATATCTTAAATCCGCTGGTGATTGCATCGTTTAGTCCAAATAGTCCTCGTATTTCAACGCAGAATCTCTGACTTACAATTTAATAAATTGAGTCGATTTGTTTTCTCTTGACCCCGTGTTTGCACCTCCCTACCTCTCGTGCTACCATAGCATCTTAATATTTGAATCAAATTTCACCCATAGTGGTTAAATGGTGATGTTTATCCATTATAAAGTTTCATTATTGGTTTTCTTTTTTTATTAATAAGCTACCGCAATCGCAAACTACGACAGTTTACAATGGCTCTCGCAGTAAAGTAAAACAATTTTTTCCAAGTTTAAATCACGCCGGTGCCTATACGCTGTCTACTTATTTAAAACATTAAGTGCCAAGTTAAGTGAAATTTTCAAAATACAAAAAAAATACTTTTTGGGGTCCCTTTGTATTTCACTGCCAGAACTTAACTTATTTATATCGAATGATCAGATTTAGTATGGTCCACAGTCAAATAATGAGTTTTTCAGTGTGGTTAGCTATTGATATGTAGTGAATATTAATTAGCTATTGATATGTAGTATGTAGTGAATATTAATTTTAGGAATCAAAATAAAACAGACTCAGTATGAGAGCGTAAAATGTTTTTTGGAATCAAGATGATATTATAAGTCTTAGAAACTGTCCTGTTATGATGTTAACCCCCAATAAATAACATTTATTCAAAAAATGTTCGCAGTGTTATTCGAAAGCACCTGGTGGGTGGGTTCCGTTTGTAAAAAACCGCACCGAACTTGACCACTTTTTCATTTCTTTGAACGGAAAAGTATGTAGCAGTATGTAATTAAGCTTCAATTTTGCAAATTTTTCTGTTGCCATCTAATGCGCTACTCTTGTTGGCCGTCATCACGCGTCGCGGGAGAAGTTCGTTATTAATTCACCGCCTTTCAGCTCGGACACTTTTGTTCGCTTAGAGATTTACTTTTCGTGAATCAAATATAATTTTAGATTAGATGATGGGCTATTATAACAGCACTCCAGAGTATGTCTTGTCATGTTGCATGGCAATTTACGTGATGCTTTCTTAGGTACTTACTGGTGCATACTTAACGTTTCCTGAGATATCAAAGCTGCTGAGCTAAGTTTTCCGTAACACATTTATCGTAAAGGTCTTGACATCAGTGATTAGAAGAATAGGTGACGTTGTAGAACACTCGTGGGGTGTCTCTTGATTATTGCATAGGGTTCTAAACGAAGATCTAATTAAAATGCATGCGTTCTTGGTGATTATGATGCTCCACAATCGGCAATCACATGGTGACCAAAAAGCGGCCACGCGGTGTTGATTGTGACATTGTCTGGTGGCGGGTGGGGCGCTGTTACCGCCCGCGCCCCGTACGGAACGAGCCAGCGGTGCAGGGCGCGCGGCGTGGCGCATCGCGACTGCCACCCGCATTTGTGATGCAAATTGTTGCGCCCGCCGCAGCGCCTCTGTGCTTCGCACCTTACCTGCTGCAACCACCATAATTATTGTGAAAAATATTCATTTGTCCGCTTTAAACCCACATTAACATAATGGCGCGTTCTGTTAACATGACTAAACAGTTTTCCAGCTTTCCTATTTATCTGTTTCATATTATTGTGTTAACCGATATCTGCGTCTACAGTGGAGCCCGTTAGCTATAATCGCGGGAATTCAATAGCTAACTGAACAGGCTGCAAGAACTTCGTGTGAAGTTTCGTGAGAACCTAGAACAGCTCGGCAATCGAATGAACGTTATCATATTTCAAACGGTTTCGCAAAACGAATAAATAAGAACGGAGGCAAGAAGCGTGCGGTGAAACCGAGTCAAAGCGTGGGTATTAGAAACGCTCCGATTACCACGCTGAGTGAGACAAGACGCTGCCGAAGCCGGCGCGTCCCCCCATGCGGCCGGGGTTTTATAACTTCTTTTATTTAAAATGAACTAGGTACTCGCATAGTGTGCTTGTCCAAGTTTCCCCCTTAATTGAAGAATATTGTTATTGTTTAGATTTAGACTAATTCCCGGCTACTCGGTCTCATAATGAAACCTCCAAACAGCGCCAGACATCATAATTCCCTTACTATTAACCTAGGGCTACAATTCACCATATCAGAAGAGTAACTTTTCACACTGTCTGAAGCGGATAAACAGTGTTCATATCAGGAAGTGAACCATCAGTAAATTGCTTAGTATTTGAAACATTAAATCCAGTATGCAACTGGAAAGACACCCTTTGAGGAAGAAAACTCATGAAAATATCGGAATTCGTTAGGATGTTGCAGGATCAACGCTGGTGTGTATGGGACGTAACTGTCAATCGTTACAAAAGGTTGTTACCAGTTACTATCTAACTCAAAAGTTATTACCAATGATGATATGAATTGAATGGCAATGTGAGTCATGTTTTTTTTTTTGTTAATTATAAAATTATTTTTGTCCTATTACCAAAGAGTGTCAACAGATGCAACAGATGACTGGATATATTTCTATTATTTTCAAACTCAAAATAGTTTATTGAAACAGCACTTTTTGAACGACAGCATTCAAAAGAAAGCCCCCCCCCCATGTCCACCCTTCATAACCTCCTATGTGCTAGGAAGATGTGACGGATGGCGCAACATAACAGAGTATATCTGTGTCCCAAAACAAAACATTTAAAAAGATGTTTCGGCGTCTAACGATTTGTTATTTTTAAGTTGATGTAAAGCGTTCTAAGAATAGCAAGTGCATTGTTCTTACAAACTTTATAATTGATTGATATAAGATTGTTATACATAAGGCAATGAGTGCAGGTCTGTATTAGTTGAATGAAAGGTGACGAAGTGGCGGTGTCGGACACTGGTACCGCTGCTGGCTTGACCGCGTTCCACTAACGGTATTCACTCCGGAGTATTTCTCCGGCGCGTGGCACACTTCATGCGTACATTCACCTCGCCCATCTCGCTGTCTTCGCATCGGCTGCGTAACGGCACACTGTCCTTAATAATTGGCAAATATTGTTTGTTTGCAATGTATACTGTAATACGAAGATGCAATTATTAAATTTTATTCGGAATATTTTCTTAATTTCCGTTGAGCTATGAAGTTCAATAGTGGAAAATGCGTGCCAATTTGTTGCTGCGGCAGTTACTCCTCAAGGTGCGCGGAATATTGCATTTTTTTTGCAACAAAATAATTTGGACATTCAATATAGGCACTCCATTCACGAAATGGAGGTACCTAAACAATATTGATAGGTCTTATTACGCTGATATATGTTTAAAAATCTGTTCAATTAGGTAAATTTTGCCGCATTGTTAAACTTTTTTTTTTTTTTTTAAATTAATGTCAAGACTGTTTACCTTTAGTGAACTGTGTACTCGAATGGAACAATCATCATTAATTCTTCATCTCAATCTCAATCATTTGATTATCGTATCGATATACGTTACGTACACATTTTATATCACCGTCTCATCTTTTTAATGTGTCTTCTATGTATGCTACAACTCTTCATTCAACAGATTTTGGATTGGACGCACATACCATTCCTGCAAAGTTCCACTGTCAAAATATGGGCCTTTTTATTATTTTCCGCAACAAGATACTTTTATCGTAAGGCATGTTAACTTACAAATTCGGAATCTAAATACCGTTAGAGGTGGTTAACCTATAAACTACTCCGAAACTACGGGCTACATTTTTTTTTCTAGTGAGTTTTATTGTATTATGATGAAATAAATATTATTTTCAATCAATCAATCAATCAATCTTTATTTGTGAACACAGGTACAAATAGGTCTTATATAAAAATAAAATACATATAGTCGAGCTCTGAGTTCTACCAAAGAAATTGGTGTACAAATAATTATGGTTATTCAAAAAATGCCGTAATCAATTTATATTTTGATTTCCCTATTTTGATATTTCGTACTACTACAAATTAAAAATGGAGTTGGTCTGTTGGTTGGTCTTCAATACCTTCACATAAATAGTTTCTTGACATTAAATAATTATTTACAAATAAAAATCTACATTAAATTATGCGTGCTTTGCTGGATGGTTCTTAGTACAAAATATTTCTTTTATCGAATATATTAAATAATCTAAAGAAAGGCTTTGACATTTTCTCAAATAAAACTGTTTTAACTGTGATAACGGGAGAATTAGGAAGCTATTTCGCTGTGGCTCTACCACGTCAAGCGGCTTAATTAGATTGACTTTGCTCATTCTCCTTTCGTTTATTTCTAAAAATGAGCTTGCTATTTAAATACTTTTTTGTTTTCTGAGATCGAAACTCATAAATCTGATAATATACAAAGTAGACATACTCTCACAGTAATGTATATGCTATGTAAACAATATATCTTCATTGTATACCTACAAATAAATATTTACACTATTATACATAATGAATTTCTTGCCTAAATTAGTTAAGAGCTACTTACGTCAATGGTTTGCTAAGCTAAGCAAGTGGGTAGCAGTAAAAGCCCGGAGGTCGTTGCGTTAAGGGTTCAGTTAGCGCGAAATTGGAGCGGAGGTGAGACCCATGTCCTAACGTGCCACTTCATTATGTGGCCTCGTTGCACGCCTATGTCCATACCGTTACTCTATGTGATATACCATCGTTAAAGCATTTGCCATAAACCCTTCCTCTTATATTAACCAGTCAAGTTTTACATGGTGTTATACAATACTATATAAAAAATACTAATGTAACCAAAATCTTGTTTTCCGCAAAATATTCAATATAACTACTGGGTTTTATTATTGCTTTTACGAGGTTTTTTTTTTCTTTTACGAATGGTTCAAAATTAAAGTGTATAAAGGTGAATTATTGGTTTTAGGAGAATAATTCCTGCACAGTTATAAAACGCCGCCCGTTTCTTGCGTGCGTGTGATTACATTGCCGTGTAATATATTCACATTTTCACCACCTTCGCATCCTTAATGTTTCGTTTCCTTCTTTGTTTACTGTGTACCAATGCGCTGATGCTATTTAATTTCTTTGTGTGACGTGTAGTGCGGTTATAATTTTATTTTTGAAATATGGACGTTAAGTTTAAAGGATTCTGAGAACAGCTTCAACTGACGATATTTTCGGTGTGAGATAACTCCAAAGTTTCCGGAACTTCGAGTATGGTAAACACAGCCTACGAGCTGGCGAAACGACTAAGCTACTTTACTCGTCTGCCAAATCGTCCCCTATCGTGTGTCATTTACCAACGGATGTCTCTGGGTCTCTGCCAGCGAATTGCAAACATAAATTACCTGTAGCAACCTAATTATTATGTGATTATTTACATTTCAATATACTTACAAAACGTTCGTCATGTTGACCCATATTATTAACTGGCTGATCCCCCCAATTCCCGCACACGTAAAAAAATAACTGATGTCCATTCTCAAGCTGCAGAAATCTTAAGTCAGCTAGACTATCCACTAATTTCAATGAAACATGGTATATGTATAACTATCATTGAAATTGGTTCCGTGGTTTTGACGTAAAAGCCCCACAGACAGACATAATTTCGTATTTATAATAATACTATCGACCCCTTCCCAGGTTCGCGCGGGATAACATTATTACCCCACTATTTAATGGATATTATTATACATATAAACCTTTCTCTTCAATCACTCTATCTATTTAAAAAACGCATGAAACGGTTGCGCAGTTTTTAAGATTTAAGCGTACAAAGGGACATAGAGATATAGGGACAGAAAAAGCGATTTTGTTTTATACTATGTAATGATTAATAGGATTACAAGGAATTTCATTAGGTTACTTATTTAATTAAGATAAAAACTAGATTAAAATATCTAATACCCTTAGTGGTAGTTGTAATTTTTTTACGGGAAGGTGAGTATTAAATTTAAAGTGTGCTGCATAAGCAAAGTAAGAGTTGATGTGAGGCGCTGTGCATACAGATACGCCGTAATCGCTGCTTGTAGTGTTGGCCTCTTGTAGGTAGGTACCTCGGCCGCATGACCAACTTACTGTATCACACGTGCATTTTGGTCATTGATTTAGAATCATTAACATTCAGATCATCTAGTGGCCATTGTTAACCTGAAATAAGGATCATGCCTTAATGTGTTATAAAACTCAGGTTACGGAACGAGGTGAAAGTTGCAAAACGTCTAAACGGTTTTTTTTTTCGCGTTATATCTTTCCCTAATTAAAACAAAAAATACCGTAAATATTCAAGAAAGTTCCGATTTCTTCTGGAATAGCCAAGAATGCGTATTGAAGTGAAAGTCACCGCAAAGCGGTCACACATGTCACTCGAGACTCGGAGCCCTTTTCGCCCGCTTACTTTTAAACTGATCTCAATTTCTTTATTAGTATCGTGTAGCGTCTTTATTGTGCGTTCTGTCAAGCTTTTATTTACCCACGCTCGTAGTCTTGTGACTTATCCGAGCTCAACTAGCGAGAACGTGACTGACTGCAGTCAAGACGGTTGTATACTTCTATCGGCCACAAGATCCGTTTAAGTCCTCATGCTGTTTTGCGCCCTGAAATCTGCCTTATGACAAAAACTTTTGTCATTTTCTGAAGGCCGGTTTGTGTCCCTCTTATCCTTTTAATGGCGGGTCTGGCTTTAAACGGATAGGGATGTTTTTTTTTTTACATACCTAAACAGAAATGTGGTACAGATATAATAACTGGTGGGGTGGTTTATAAGGGAACGACTACTAGGTGTGGCTCTGAAACCGTCGTCGATGCGATGCCGGTGATGGTGTTTTTACGATTGGGGTGCGCCATGGCACGGGCGCGCCTGCTAATTTTGATAAAAGCACCGTCCGACCGCACCCGTACCGTCGTCACCACTGCGACCAATAAATAAATACCCGTCCGTAGCCGCAAACGTAGTAAGTGCGCTTATGGCTTATGCTGTTTTGATACCAATATGATTTTTTTTTAATATACGTTTTTCTGTCTTCGGTGTATCCAAATGTAGCGTTTCTCTATTAGAAGTATGCTGTTCATCAAATTAAAATACTATCAATGTTAATATAACTCACTATCTATAACCCAAAGGTTCACTGTCGTCCTGATCTTCACCATCACTCTATTAAATATTTCATAAAAACAGAATAGCAATAATGCCCGAGAAACACGAGGCCAGTTTTTCCAGTAGGCTAGTTCTCTACTAAACTGCCCTGGCTTGCCGACCTGGCTTGGAACAATCTGGTTCTGGTTACATGATGCTAGATTATTTTAAGCTGGTATGTATTGATATTGCACGTACATGAGCTCGTCGCTATGTTACTGCCGCACGTATCGATCGATCATAAGGTTAAGCAATGCTTGGTGCGGTCCGTCCGTGGATGGTGGTTGACCATATTTTCATGACCAGTTTCAGCATAATTCTTACTAACTTAACGTTTATAAAAAAATATTTTGCTTAAAATCCTTTTTATTAAGCTTGAATGATTAGATACCAATAGTCTAGCGTACCTCCATAACAATGTTGCTAAATCAATCACTGTTTTTCGTTACAATAATCCTTGTTTTACCCGCCTACCAAGAAAAGCCATGTTGTCAGCAGAGTTATTTTATTAAAGAAGCAGCAAGTTATAGCTAGAAATATATTTGAGAAAATAGTTTTATCTATTAGGGTCCATTATAGTTTTGACACAGTTAAAATACTGTACAATCCAAACATTTTTTTATTCTTCGAGTGAATTTAAAAGGTCTGAAGCTATAATTGGACATCCTGCAATTGAGCTATTTTCCTCTCTATATTGGAACTATATTGTTATCCTACATATTAAGTCTTCAGCCAGAGAAGGGTTGGGGAAGAGTTTTTAATCGTATGATAATGAATGATCGTGTACAGGTCATCATTATGTTACAATAAATTTCTACCTGTATATGTTGACGAAAGCTCCTGTTTGTGAGATGTGGTTTGCTTATGAATGTTCTTATTACTTCTCGTAGTCGCACCCTTGCCAGCGTTTGCTTCAATTGTTTTTACTGAAAAGAACATAATTGTTTAATTATATTTCTTAAGAAAATATTTACAATAGGTAAGTCTATAAAAATATCAAGGAGAAATTTGGGTAGGGCGTCGACGATATGGGCGTGTCTACGCTCCGCCCAGTTGAGCCACGCCCTCGCCCTTTGGCACCTTTTCGCTGAAAATCTGAAAGCGCTGTTTCGTGTAGGTATTCAATCAACTAAGTAATCAGGATTAAAATGGAACCTTTGTTTTTTGGCAAACACTCGTACAAACACAAATGACAGATGTACTGACTTGTGCCTATTCGAAAAAACCCCACGAGTAAATTGATGATCAGGTAACACCAGTATTGTTGTGGTATATTCGTTGCATTTTTCATATTTCTGAAATTTGATTGGATTGCAATGTTCAACCAATGCCGTTTAAGTATTTCTATGAGGTTTTGCTAGATTTTAAAAGTGTAAATTTCCATGACTTAATAATTTTGCCATCGTTTTCATCATTATTGTTTCCAAAATGAAGCGATGAAAATTGATTAAATTCGGGGCTGATAAGAAAAGAAATGAACATTGTCGGGGTCGCAGCCCGCGGGGCAGATAAACTCGTTACAAGATACGCTACCGACGGCATTACAGCTCGGAGGCGCGGTGGCAGCCGCACGCCACGGCCCACGATATCCCTGTAATCTCGTTGTAGACTCCCGACCCCGTCGCTTCCGATTCCACCCTAAATTACCTTTTCTTCTTACTAGATCGACAATCTAATTCCTTACAACATAAAACGATTTTCCCTCAGTTAAGATACTCTTGCTATTTGGAGAACAACTGTAGACATAACTAGGTGTTGGGTTTGCATGGAGCACGTAGCACCACGTCGACGCCGCTAAAAGCTTCTTGTTGACGTAGCGTTCGATTCAAGAGGCATGAACTACGTCTTGTCCTTGTAATTGATTGCTTTGTCGCGTAATTTGTTTGTCGACGCTGCCGGGCGGAGCGTGCGATTCTCGCGGGAGCACTGAGGCGCTCGTCCTCTCGTCATCTTCTTCGTAAATAATAAATAGCTCTCTACGTTAGCGACCGCTCGCACGCTTACCTATCGCCTGAGAGCCTTGGTGCAACCGCTCCCTTGCTCATTCCGTGACTCAGCACCCACAGTCTTTTTACCTTGATGAATCGTTCCTGCGAGTGCTGTTCTGTGCGTTATAACATTGTTAATGTCATCAATTTAGATTGTTTTCTATAATTTGTGGTTAATTAAGAACGCAAGAACCGCAGCTGACATCGCACCGAAATACTACATCGCTCCATTGTGTCCCAAAAGTTCCACGATCATGCATTGAACGCGACAAAGCAAAAAGATACCATAGGTCGTGCCGTGCTGCACCATGCCGCAGGCTTCTACAATTTTTTAGCTAAAGAAATCACATTAAGTTTTTTACTTAATGATGTCTGTCACACGTTTCATCGATCAGAAATTCTAAAGTCTCTATAGTATGATTGCCGGTAAAGACTGCATAAAAACATTTTGCAATGTTACCTAGTTTTGTAAAAATCAAAAAGCGTATCGCAACGTGGCTGCGGGCTGAGCCACAGAGGCGTCCGGGTTGAGCTGAGCACGATCGCGCGTTCCCTCACTAATAACCCCGTAATTGGTATCGAAGCTCGCCGCAGCCGGATTACTGAACGTCTAATTGAATGCGAGGCGCTTACTCGCCGCCGCCTCCTCCACCTTGCAGTGACACAGTAGTTGGAACGACTTCATTTTGTTGCGGTCAAGTTAGTCTGTTTTGCGCACGTGTACAGGCCGCGCTTATCGTTTCGCCCACCGTTCAATTACACCGTCTCAATGAATTAAATTGCCATGGAATCGGGACGAAGCCGCATCAGAAGATCAAACGCTACTCCCTCTGCCCGACGAATAATACACGGATCGGCAACGCAAACTTTACGACGCGACGTTAGATAACGATTGTCAATTAGCTAATGAAAAATTAAATAGGCTTGGTTAATGTACTAGCACCGTAATTAAAATTATGATGATGACTGGCTGGCATCTGTTTTAAGTCTTTAGTAAGTAGATCTGTACCTACCTATAAATACAGTTCAAACATTTATTTCTTCATCGTTTAAAGATAGCACAGAAAGATAAAAGAAGTGATGAAATGAAATTTTCAGATGTTTATTTAGAAACAGTACCTAAATCACTGCATTGGCGAAAACCGCTTCTGAGCGGTTTTCTAAACCTTTGGCGCTTGCAAGGGCACGATTTTATGATGTGGGAATTTTTCGCCCTCTATGAAAGTTTTTAATCTCGAATTAACTTATTCGAGATTAAAAACTCGAATTAACTTATTCGAGATTAAAAACTTTGTGGTATGGCAAATACGTTGGCTCACACAATAAAAAGCACGACGGCAGCAGTTCTGACACGCTGGCGAAACTGTCATGCCGGGTGTGCCCAAACGTAATACGTGCAAATCAGTGTTTACACTCATCACACTAAGTCAGTAAGTCTTGGAAGTATGCCAGCTGATCTCGTCTCAACAGGTAGATACTGTAGATAGAGTCCGCGTGTTCCTAATGACATCACACTCTATACCCATTTCATGATGATTCATTTCATTCAGAATAGTTTACCGAGTATTATTTTAAAACTGTTGCTTTTGTACGTAAATAAGTATGGGCTGTTATCATAATGTCCTCCTAGCCGATTATCGGCTACGGCGGCTGTTCTCATGTAAGGAGATTAGCCAACTACGCAGGACATATTATAGTGCACGAGCATTTGCGCAGACACAGGTGCACTCACTATTCCTTCACTCTCATAACCCGATGGGACGGCAATCCGACACGACCGGTAAGAGATCAAGCGCAGGACCGACATTTACGTGCTCTCCGATGCACGGGTGTATCAACCACCAGCTTCCAGGCTCCGGGCTGCTTTGTGAAAGTCTTCTAAAACCCACAAAGCGATTTCGGCCCGACTCGGGAATCGAACCCGAGACCTCGTGCTCAGGAGCCGCACTTGCGACAGTTAGACCAACGAGGCAGTTATCATAATTATCTTCTTTTATCTAAATCAATACTATAGAAGACTAATCTAATAATTTCTGATCTCTCGATGCTTTCATATTCTTCAAATATTCGTCATCTTTAATAATAACTAGCTTTTGCCCGCAACTTCGTTCGCGTGGAATAGTGACTACCAGCAGATTTTTGATTTGACCAATAGATGGCGCTATATGTCCGGAATAATTTTATTTTTTTTGTAATAAAAACTATCCTATGTCCTTTCTCAAGTTTCAAACTATGTCTGTACCAAATTTCACACAAATCGGTTCAGTAGTTTAGGCGTGAAGAAAAGACAGACAGACAGACAGAAAGACAGACAGACAGACAGACAGAGTTACTTTCGCATTTATAATATTAGTTTGGATTAAGAATAAATAACAAGGCAATTTGAGATTGTCGATGATTAGACTCTTGAGTCTAGCCTTAAAATTGCTAGATATTCTTACTTCAAGAAGCATTAACCTAAGTAACCATAACGCGATTACATTAAAATTCGAAATAGCTGTACATTATAACCGCGTTAATATCTGCGTTAGTAAATATGTAAAAGAACTTAACTTAAAATAAGCATGAAAAATTCATTCTAGTTATTTTTAGATTTATTATAAATGGATTAGATTAGGAATGCCATCGGAGCCATAGAAAGCAGCATGTGCATCGGACAGCTCTCTGCCTGTTATTAACTTTTTAAACGATTGTGTTAATTAGCGCACTTCACGAGGAGTCGCCCTCGAGCGCCGCACCGCATTGTGTCGAGTAAAAAACAATAAACGATACGTTCCGCTATTAATTAAACCGCTATACGATGCACGTTTATTTCAGCAATAAGAGTACGGGATGGCAAATACAATTAAAATATCTGTTTTGAGTCCCGGCATTAATTTAACTTTTACAAGCAACTATGTGCCTACATTTTAAGCTTTAAATATTTGAACTCATGCAGATTTGTTCAGCAGGAAAAGAAATCATACTTCATGAAATAAATAAAATTAATATTTCTTTATATAACGTAGTTGTATTTTGTTACAGCAATTGTTCCGGTCGCAACAAGCAGCGGCAGCAGGCGGTCAGGCGGCGGCGGCACAGCTGCAGCTCCTACAGCAACAACAACAGCAACAATTTCAACTGCAGCAACAGTTGGCCGCTCAGCAGGCTTTTACCCAAGCGCCGTACGTTATCAATGCGGGACAGGAGGGTGCGCCGTACGTGAGCGCGTTAATAGCAGGCGTACCGCCTTACTATGGCGTCGCCGCACCGTGGGGTGTATACCCGGGGCTCGTTGCACAGCCCGCACAGCAACAGGCACAACAGCCTCGTCGGCCGCTGACTCCCCAGCAGGGAGAGCAGCAAGTAAACGGCCAGGGACAGTATGTGATCCCCTACTACGACCCCGGCTCACTAGTAATGGGCGGACGCAATGGCACTCCACTGCGGCTCGTCTCGCCCGGCGGCGTGCTCGCGCCTCGTCAGTACCAGCCCGCGCCGGCGCACCCTGCCGCCTCCGCCGCGCCGCCGCAAGCCGCTCAGCCACAACAGCCGCAGCCTGGTAAGAACTGCTTTGTGAACACTTCTCACTGTCATCCACGCACAATGCATACTCACTGTTGCAGCTTCTTACAAACTACGATCAGAAAGAACCTAAACCCTCTAAATATTTCTAGCAACCGTAAAAGATGATCCTCTGTGTTTCATAAATGACCAACAAGGATCAGACCAATGCCGTAGGCTAAATCTGCCTTTATGTCGCAGTCATCTGGTTGAAGCCGCTATTTGATTGAAGAACTTACCCTGCCTAAACGTTATTTAGTCAAATCGTTGAATGTATAACCGACTTTGCCAGTTTCGGCTCAAATATTTTAAAGTAGCCAGACCTTTTTACTGTCATACTATTTTATTACAAATAACGCGCTTTAAATCAACACAGGCGCACAACGCTAAAACTATAGGTTAGACAGAGCCTTCTATGCGAACTGTTTGACGCCATCTTCGTTTTGGTGATAGCACTGCAGTGGGAAAACAAATTAATCACAAAAAAAAAAATACGCTACCAAGATGGATATTGAGTTACGCTTGTTCAATCAACTTTTATCGCAGTGATTAGATTAAATGTACTCATTTAATAAACACAACTTATTCAATCAAATTGCACCTTCAACCAGATGACTGCAACATATACATGTTTTGTTCGGTGTAAAGGCAGAGTTGGTGTGAAGGGTTGACTGACTTTGAAATTAGGAGATCCGATAAAATTAAACAATCTGCATATAGTAATAAATATGATTGATTCATTTAAACTACCGCTATTGTGGAAAGACTATTTAAACTTTATTTACATCGATTAAAATGAATACATGACAATATTTTGCTGCGAATCTTGCGAAGCTGTGATCTTCCGCTGTGAAACATATGAAGATGTGAAGAAATACAGTATCATGGCATAACTTGTGCCACAAATTGCAGTAGCACACTCACTTTGATATTTCTGCATTTTAATTAACACAATTTCACGATTTAAATTCGTGTCAAGAATTATATTATGTCACCATACAAAGATTAATAAATACTTGTCATGATTTATTCAACTAAATACCCGTAGTGACGTATCAGTATTATTAGGGTAAGGGCCTTTTTATTGTCATGCCTGTTTGCGGCCGCATGCAGGCCAAGCATGCGCGGGTGGCTCCCACAGCCTGTTATGACTTTTTATAGTCAGTGTCATACTACTCCGTGGCAGAAATCTATCGTGCGTGCGGGGTGCAAACACCCGTGTCGGCAAAAAGGCCCTAACATCTTGTATTTTGGGTTCTTTCCTTAATAATTCAAAGATAAGAAACTGTTACAGTAAATATGCGAAAGATTTTTGTCTAACAATGTATATAAAACTTAATATTTACCATATTTCAATAATATACTAATGTTACGCATGTCGTGAAAAGATAAATTATATGTAGAGCTAAAATTAATAATTTACAATCAGTATTTTCTTGACACTATGTAGAACTCAGGGAACGTTTATTAATACAAATAATGATTTCATTTTCAGTAATAATAGTTGTAGGGATCTAGATCATGCTACTAAGTAAGAGAGTATCAGAGTAGATCAACACTGATGTCTTCAAAGCACTCACACAACAGTACAAATATCAGTTGCTTGGAATTTTGCCTGCCGAACTAGTGAAGTTTTAGCGTTTTTGGCCATTACATTTTAAACTCGCATTGTGTATTACTTGTATATATGTAATTCTTTTTTTTTTCTGTTTAAGAAGTACTTTTGTGTATAGCGTTAATATTTGTCAAATGTATTTAAATTTTGCTTAAATATGCTTTAAGGTAGAGGTCTATGTTAACAGGTTTAAAATTCATTTTATTGAAATTCCATATTTGGTGTTTTAAACTAACATAACATATGCAATTTGAACTAAAATCCTACGACAGTTACTAACATAACTGTGTTATATATGTTTTTTTTTTAGTATTTTATCTTCTTTCTCTTTATTCACCAAATTAATCTGCTGAAATAACTAGGATATTTCCTAAAGTTATTACTATTTATGGTTGAAATAAATCAATTGGTGCATTTGTGACGTTTGACAAGCCGTCTCCCTATATACTTCTATATATATATAATAACCTTTTACTATGTGCTCCCTTATAAAAATGTCACTGAGACACTCTTGTCTGCCATTTTTCAATATCAGATCAGACAGAATCAGACGACGAAGACAAAAATCTTTAAACGAAAAGTCAAAATACTAAACTAAAAACCCAGTTCTAGCCGCTATGATGAAGGTTACACCTAGTTCTAACCAAAGATACTACTTAGTTTAGCATGTGGCCGGCTACGCCTGGATTTTGCCAGCTAGAAATATGTGTAACCGCACTTAAAACTTTAGCCTTTACATATATAACAATTAAGCTTAAATTAGAAGTATTTTATGTTTCGTTATAACCGTGAAAAGTAAATTGCGTTATACTCAGTTGCTGAAATTGTCTGTCAAAATGCATATTTTTAAATATTTCTCCAATAAATATACAACCTTAAAGTTGCACTTTTCAATGGCTCGTATCACATTTTTTTTTTTCAGTATTCAATTGTGCAGTTTTTTAGTTAGGGGTAGTTATGTAGTCATATAATACGGTACTTATCAGTAAAGCAAACACCTCTGAGATTATCTCGATTTTGTATATTCTTGTCTGATCACAAATACTAATAAATCATATGTCAAAGGTCACTCCAGAATCCTTGCATAGTTAAATGTACTGCAATACTGCAAAAAAAAGATGCACTCTGTTGTGAGGACTGTGTGCTGCTACCTGTGTGGGAACTTTGTCCAAATTGTTCAGCCATTGTGTGCTATAATTTCTTTTTATTACAATTATTATAAGTAACATAAACCGATACTTACTCAAATAATAATTATGCTTATTTTGACATATTTTATCTTCGGTATACACCTCAGTTGAAAACAAAACAGTACGATGCTCGGCCAAACGTTTAATTAAAAACAATTGTGTATATTTAATTTACACAATATAAATCCTCCGGTTAATGTAGCAAATTACATGGGTTTCATAGTTTCTCATAACTTCATATATTTTTTGTTTTAGTAGTCATTAAAAGCCCTTATTCTTATGTATCACGAAGTAAAAATTTTAGAATTTTATTTTGAAAATCTGTCAAAAATGTCAGGTCATCAGCGCCTGTTCAAACTCATCATCTTTGTCTTTTAAAAGGTTTGATTTCTGATACCTGTCGTTAGTTTCGGTCATAATTTTATGAAAAGATAATAGATGCGCTTTTGTTAAAAGAAATCAAGATAAAATTGCAAATAGTGTAGCAGAAACATGCATGTAAAGCGCGCCGGGACCGTCAGGGCCTTGCGTGCTACACGGTCGCCAGCACACACACGGTAGGCCTGGACCGCGGAGGTATGTCCTGTTGCAGGTGGCGCCACACAGGCCCGACGCGACTCGCTAGAGTTCGGCGGCGGCGGGCCGGCCGCGGCTCTGCAGGAGTACGCGGCGCGCAAGTGGGGCCCGTCACCACTGTCGCCGCCGCTGGGCGCCGCCCTGGGCCCCGTGGGGCTGCGGCCCGTGTCGGCCGCGCCCGGCGCCGAGACCGCCAAGTACAGGTGCATTGCCGCACTACCGCGCACCGCGTCGCTGCACCCGCCCGAGCGCTTTTACTCTTGTCAATCATCACGGTCTACACTAGGTTATTAATCGGTCTAGATTCATCAACGTACTGCCTGCACAATCTGTTATAAAAATAAGGTTGTGAATCGATCTTCTCCTGCGATTATATATCTACTACAATTTCAAAATTCTATCTTTTTCCAAGGTGAGAGGTAAAGAACACCTACAGAAATAAAATCCAAAATTCTAGAACGTTACGCACTGGCTTCTGGCGTAGTGTGCATATTTATGAAATCAACAAAGATTAGTCAATCCGCGTGCACTACGATGAAGCCGAAACAAGAATAGAAGCTGCGCGTTCGGGTGCAATTGATGTTTCGAGCGCGCCTCTTGTATATTGTAAATAGTTGTATGCCATCTTTGTTAATATGACACCTCAGTCGCTAATTTTGTACAGATCTGCCCGTGGTGGCATTTGAGCATGTTCATTAAATTAATTTATTCGATTTTAATTTATAGAATCATTAAGAATAGGTACATGTTTCCTTGAATACCTTTATATTTTTCTTTCAGAGCCGTGAGCAGCTTAGCACAAGGTCTCACATCAAATGGAATGTTCGGATCATCTTCATCACTCCTTAGCAAACTCGGCGGAGTAGGAGCTATATCAGGTCTGTACGATACATCTCAACCATCCATCGACAACTGTACATTTTGTAAATAGCTTGTATTTTATGTAAATAATAATAAACTGTATATTAAACACACACGATTAGTGTTACTTACTTATTCTAAAATAAATAGCATACATCTGATCAATTACAATAAATTATGAGATGTTTCAGCGAGAGTTATAGTAGGATACGAAAAAACACTACCACTGCGATATTTTTCAGTGTTCCTAATTATATACAACGGGTGCTATTTGAATTATTTAAAGACAACCTCGATTAGCAATTATTACAGCTATGCTGCTCCCCGCGAATATTTTCAATTCGGTCAACATTTACCAGGCAAAAATTATCGGTCAGTGATAGGGGACGTGTATTTCGGTGCTTATGGTAATGTATCGTGTATGGTATGGTTGCAGAGCTGGTGGGCGGCGGCGTGGGCGGCGTGAGCGTGGGCGTGGGCGGCGTGGGCGCGCTGGTGGGCGACAAGCCGCCCGCCGGCCGCTCGCGCCTGCTCGAGGACTTCCGCAACAACCGCTTCCCCAACCTGCAGCTGCGGGAGCTCGCCAACCACATCGTCGAGTTCTCGCAGGACCAGCACGGCTCTAGGTAACATGCCAAGTCTACTCAACATACCTAGTTCATTAATAAACATTCTCATTTCAATTTTATCCTGAAATTACCACTTTGCTTTATGCTTACTAAAGGTTACTGATTGCTTTAATGCCTTCTTCAAAAAATCCTTTCTCACATTTTAACAGTTGCAACCTTCAAACATGATTGTATTGATTAAACAGCTACTTTTTTACCATTTCAGGTTCATCCAACAGAAATTAGAAAGAGCTACTGTTCAAGAAAAACAAATGGTGTTTAATGAAATAATTGGCGCTGCGTACAGTCTAATGACTGACGTATTCGGAAATTATGTGATACAAAAATTCTTTGAATTTGGAACTACAGAACAGAAAACTACATTGGCACAAAAGGTAAGTCCAGATTTATACATTTTGTTCATTGTACCCTAAAGTGAAAACCATACTTGTAAAGGCGCATTCAACAGTCGCCGCTGTCATTCAGGCAGTGCGGCGACTGCTGCGCGGAGAGGTTGTGAGGTCTTTAAGTAAATTTATTGTTAAGGATATCAGAACGGCCGCCTTTTCAGTTCGTTATTTAAGATTTTTATACTGGCGGGTACTTTATTTTTTTTTGCTTCTAACAACATGCTTAAAAATGTTTAGGTGCGCGGCCATGTGTTGAACCTGGCATTACAAATGTACGGGTGTCGGGTCATTCAGAAGGCGCTGGAGTCTATCCCGGCTGAGCAGCAGCAGGAGGTGGTACGCGAGCTCGATGGACACGTGCTCAAATGTGTCAAGGATCAGAACGGCAACCACGTTGTAAGTATCCCTCCATTTCATTCACAGATACAGTTTACATAGTAAACAATATAAAGCGGTTAATGTTACACAAGGATGTTAATACGTAATACGATTTTTCCAGGTCCAAAAATGTATTGAATGCGTAGAGCCGACGGCTCTGCAGTTCATAATCAACGCTTTCGCTGGGCAAGTGTACGCGCTGTCGACGCACCCGTACGGCTGCCGCGTCATCCAGCGCATCCTGGAGCACTGCACGGCCGAGCAGACGGCGCCCGTGCTCAGCGAGCTACACGCGCACACCGACCAGCTCATACAGGTACAGCCGGCCCTCTGCCGAGTCCGCCACGAGTATTAGCTAGCCGCCTAAATTGTACACTTTATATCATTTCAATAATCTATTTGTAAATATAAGATTTCATTGTCAACCGTTTTCCACTTATAAAAAGTGCAGGCATACTTGCTTCTGCAGCATTTAACAATAAAATGAGCGAACACGTGAGTGGTCTAGTTCCTCGAGGCAATCCCGCCTTATAACTGCACAGTTGCAGTGATGTTCCCCAAGTAGGGTCGCAGAGAGTGTAGGAGGCGGTAGTAAAACGTTGCGTGTCGACAGGACCAGTACGGCAACTACGTGGTGCAGCACGTGCTGGAGCACGGCGCGGCGGAGGACCGCTCGCGGCTGGTGGCGGCCGTGCGCGGCAAGGTGCTGCAGCTGTCGCAGCACAAGTTCGCGTCCAACGTGGTCGAGAAGTGCGTCTCCCACGCCACGCGCAACGAGCGGGCGCTGCTCATCGACGAGCTCTGCGGCTTCAACGACAAGTACGCATTCTCATACTCCACCCGACCGCAACATGTCTACCTTGTGTGTATGCATGTGTACGACTATTTTTATGCAGTCGGGTCTTTAATTTATTCAGCTCAATACAGTTTTATTATGGGCTTTAGTCCAGTAGAAAACGATTTCGCATGTAGACGCAGACGAATCGTTATTTAATATGGGTGCAAGCTAAATAGAGCTGTATGAACACGTGTCCCTCCTGCTAGTGAAATAAACCTGTCGTATTTGCGTTTACAGTGCTCTCCACGTGATGATGAAGGATCAGTATGCGAACTACGTAGTGCAGAAGATGATTGACGTAGCGGAGCCGACGCAACGCAAGGTGCTGATGCACAAGATCAGACCGCACATCGGCTCGCTACGCAAGTACACTTACGGCAAGCACATAATCGCGAAACTCGAGAAATTCTTCATGAAGGCACCGGAGCTGGGGCCCATCGGGCCGCCGCCTCCCAACCCTGTGCTGTAGTCTGTGTAAAGTATTAAACGTCCGCGGGTGTAGGCTGATGCGACGGCGCGGGTATCGCCCGCCTATTATAAATTTTGTGAATATTTGCGATTGTACATTTGTAACTATAGAGCTCGCCGCTTGGTCGCCCGCCGGGCCCGCGCCGCCGCCGCTGCATGCTCCGCGGCGGCGGCGCGGGCTGCGGCCCCTGTACATACGTAGCGGCAGACTGATGTACAGAACGATACGATATACTGTATACTGTAACAATAGTTGTACAGCGTCGACGCCGACTCCGGTGCTCGGCCGTCGCGTCACCGCGGCGTAGCGTTTATTGCGTTTCTAGCTCTTAAGTGTTCTAGTATTATTCGTTGTTCGTATGAATCTATGTATAAATATTTGAACGTCTCTCATTCTCGTGTAATTTATGAATCGAAGGAAAGCGGTGGTTTAATGGACCCCGGCGTTTCCATAATTTTAGCTCGTTGTAGATTTACTATTAGCTGGGCTAGGGGACCTTGAATCTTCTAAAGCGATAATGAGATGCCGCAGGCAGTTCTGGACAATCGGCACTATAGTCGTGATTATTATATTATTATTTTGTACTATTCTTCAAGTCAAGCTCTCGTTTAAGTTATAAACCGGCTTTAAAATCGTACATAGCTTATCTTGTTTAGTGCCGGAGTGTATAGTTCGTCGATTATAATTTTGTGAAAATGATATTTTTGTATATTTTTTATGTAATTAATTTAAGTTATTTAGTTAATGAGTCTCCGAAAATGGTCGGAGCGAGCGCTTACGAGTGGGTGATGCTTATGTTAGTGTAGGCGCAGCATGTCCCGCGCTGCGCGTAGGTTATAGTGATGATTGTAAAGTCCTGTACTGATAGTTGTAGTCCCGAGGTCTACCTTGCCGGTTGCACGTCACAAGCGTAGCTACTCCTCATTCCCCCTGTGTAATTAATTTTTATAGGAAGCGTAGTTTCCTACGACACCTCAAGATTTTTTACGTTTAGATGTAATTGAAAATAAAATTATTGTATATGGCTGTACAAAAATGTTAACAAAATGATTTGTAAAACCCGTATGTGATGGAATAAGGCGAGACGTGGAGAGCGGCGAGGTGTGACTGATCGCGGCTCTATACGTCGCGTCTTGTAGGTTGTACTAGATAACATTTATATGATGATCCATCTATTTAGACATTAATTATAATAAAGCATTTCTGTAATAATATTACAAAGTATTTATCGTTTTATTGATGCATCACTCTTCCATACCCCTTTCACACTACAGACTTCCAATTTAAAGAACGAAGGGTAAAATAATTAAAATCCCTCGTCTTCACCATCACTATCATCAGCAGACCCACTGCTGAGCACAGGCCTGCACAAGCTTCCTCAGACACAGAGAAGGACTGAGCCTTGATCACCAAGATTGCTCAAAGCAAATTGGTGATTTCAGACCATAGGTTGGAACCTATGGTCTGAAATCACCAATTTGCTTTGAGGTTTTCCAGGTTTCCTTGACATGTTATCATACGGCCCAGCGCACGCCGCTGGATGCCCGGTGGAGCGCCGTTTGAAGACAACAGTCCCAACTTTCTTCACGCCTAAACTACTAAACCGATTTGTGTGAAATTTGGTACAGACATAGTTTGGAACTGCATCATTTCGAGCGGAGTTGCGAGGAGACGTGTGGGGATTGACCAATCACATTACATGAAATCCACATCTCGTCATTTTCATGTAATGTGATTGGTCGATCCCCACACGTCTCCCCCAGCTCCGCTCGTCTCCGCCTCGGTGGAACAGCAGCCTAAGGGTCAATTCCCACTGAAAGAGCAGCGGCCGGCAGCGGCCGTAATTGCAAGGGATTGAGCGCGAGCGCGGCGGGCCGCGCGGCGCCGCACCGCGCCGCGCTCTTACATTTTCCGTGCTCTTACGGCCGCTGCCGGCCGCTGCTCTTTCAGTGGGAATTGACCCTAAGGCAGTTGTCCCACCAACGACGAGAAAACGACTAACTATCGGCTATTTCCTCGCTCAAGAAACGTACAATAGATATACTTTCCAAGTGAACAAAAGAGATGCATATACAAATAGTTGATCGCTGACTGTTCACACTGCCGGCGAGCACTCGCTTCACTAGTTTGTCGCTGAGCGACATGAGCTATGAAAGATAACAGTGTGCGTTCGCGCAGCGGAATGTTGTTGAATTTAAAGATTTTAATTATGCAGATAATTAGTGTAAGACGTCCTATAATTGTGTAAGGTAAATAAAAATTTGTGTATGCAGCCATTGTGGAGAAATTCACCAAAAACAGATTCCGCTGGGCGAACGTTGGCGAACGTTGTCCTGGCGGAACTTTTTTTAATCCATAGACTTTAGAAGAAAAGAGATGTGTCCGAAAATTAGTGTGTATTTGTGTATAATTGATTATGTATGAATGAAATCAGTGCATGCATAAACTTCGGAGAAATTCAAGTTTCCGCTACGCGAACGTTTGGCCATTAGCTAGTTTTCATATAAAGCGCTTACATAGAGAGCTGTAGATTTTCACATACGTTGTTTTGAATTTGTTTATATTTGTTTAAAAAACAGATTTAGAAAAAGTCGTAGGGTTTAAAAGATAAAAATATAAACGTAGAATACACTTATTAGGTCTTAGTTCTTAAAGTATGCAGTTTGGGGTCTAGATTTTCACGTTTACACAAACCTTGTAAGTGTCTCCAACATGTTGCCAAGTATCAATGATGTTCCGTTAGTAATTAAAAAGTTATAGGATATTTTACCATGAACAGATCACTGTTTACAAAGCAGTCGAATATCACGACGTTCTAAAGGAATTGCATGGTAAAATGTATGCCAATAATTAGTTTAATCGTTCAACTATTCACTTGCAAAATTTCATGTCATTAAATTCAGTAATTAAAGAAAGACAATTATAATACTGACGGAGCATCGAAACCCTACATAATCCGACCAAGTTCGGATAGCTACAAAAAAGCGGCCGTGCCATATGTCTAAGCAACGTTCTTAACTTGGAAGGTTAGTATATTTATTAATATGGTATAGTTGCGTACACAAGCGTTAGGAAAAAATAAAACAATTGCATATCTTGAATGAAAAATATTTTTTTAATAATAATGCCACTATCTACGACATTTTAGTTAAAATACGTAACGTTTATTAACGTTATTTTTAATCACGTAGTCAAGTAATTTATGTAAGTAATAATAATAAAACTATTTTTGTACACGGATATTTAAATAAAGAAGTACTTGTTAATTGAAGATTTATTTTTATCGTAGATAGTGGCATTATTATTAAAAAAATATTTTTCAATCAAGAAATACAATTGTTTCATTTTTTCCTAACGCTTGTGTACGCAACTGTACCATATTAATAAATACTAACCTACCAAGTTAAGAACGTTGCTTAGACAATGGCACGGCCGCTTTTTTGTAGCTATCCGAACTTGGTCGGATTATGTAGGGTTTCGATGCTCCGTCAGTATTTTAATTGTATTTCTTTAATTACTGAATTTAATGACATGAAATTTTGCAAGTGAATAGTTGAACGATTAAACTAATTATTGGCATACATTTTACCATGCAATTCCTTTAGAACGTCGTGATATTCGACTGCTTTGTAAACAGTGATCTGTTCATGGTAAAATAAAATATACTATAACAATTACTTGGCAACATGTTGACACTTACAAGGTTTGTGAAACGTGAAAATTGACCCCAAAATCTAAGAACTAAGAATAAGTATTTTACGTTTAATTTTTATCTTTTACGACTTTTCTAAATCTGTTTTTAAACAAATATAAACAAATTCAAAACAACGTATGTAAAAATCTACAGCTCTCTATGTAAGCGCTTTATATGAAAACTAGCTAATGGCCAAATAGCGGAAACTTGAATTTCTCCGAAGTTTATGCATAATCATTCATACATAAAATACACAAATACACACTAATTTTCGGACATCTCTTTCTTCTAAAGTCTATGGATTAAAATCCGCCAGGACAACGTTCGCCAACGTTTCTGAACCACAATGGCGCATACACTTACCATACACAATTATAGGACGTCACACATTATCTGATAACACTCGCTAGGCGACACTCGCCAAGCGTTTAGAACTCACGCCGAGAGAGCAACCATTGGTCATTTCTCTACAGTGCGTATCTAGCGAGCGAGTGGTGCGAGCAATCGGCCGCCTCACTCGCACACTCGCTTATAGCCGAGCTACACAAATATCGGAACTACGCACTCGCTCCCCGCGTCTCGCTAACTCGTTTCTAGTTCTAGCTCTACTGGTTACTCGTTAATCGTTGCCGGTGGGACAAGTGCCTAATGCTCGGCGAGACGCGCGGCGCACGACCAGTGTTGCCAAATCTACCTATGTATTTTTACGTAGGTCTACGTCTACCATCAATCCCAGAATCTACGTAATTTCTTCAGAAGTAATTAATGATATACGCAATCAATAGTTCATTTTGTTATACCAAGAAGATAGCAGTTCACAGCACACCATTCTATGAATGCTCCCAGGAACTCTATGAACTATATAATTTTTATGACGATCCATAAGTCCCCCGAGCCTTTTTCCCAGCTATGTTGGGGTCGGCTTCCAGTCTAACCGGATTATGCTTATCTGAACTCCTCAACTCAGTTACCCAGGTAACCCGATACCCCTAGGATAGATTGGCGTCAGACCTACTGGCTTGAACGGGGGCCCGATTCTCCTAAGCCAATAACGTCAAAATTGAAAAGAAGTCGAATATCAATATGATCGCAATAGCAGTTTTAACCATATCGGGCATTCTGCTACTAATATTAAGACCAATCGTATTCTAAAGGCTGGACTGCCCAATTGCCCAATACAACGGCAGTTTTAAAAAACGGCCCACAACTCTTTTTGCCGTGTGCGTTACCCAGGCCAGATGTTGTCGAAAATGGTCATTTTAACCTTATAGATAATTAGTTATGCGGCTTCTGTAATTGTTGCGCACATTTTTAAATTTGTCGCGCTTATAGTTTTTAAATTATTTCACAAAAACATTCCTGCTGGCGTAATGGCGCATCCACACATGCCGGCCGTGCCGCCGGCATTTGCCGCATCTCAGCCGCGGCACGCGCGGCTTTTAGTTGCCGGCGGCAGTTTGCTTGCGGCTTCGATACGGAGTGGTAGTGTTGTCGTATAATTTCATAGAAGTAAATAACGAAATGACAGAATTTAACTGGGATGATAGTGCAGTACTTTCATTAATAGAAAAGTATCAAGAAAATGAACTATTGTGGAAGCCAAGTGAAAAATAAGAGTCTCCTGTAGCCAGGTATCTCAAAGTAATTGCTAGTCGATCGGAAGCTGACACAGCATTTCTCCAGCGGGTATCAGTTTTTGATAACATGGGGCCAGTTAAATTCAGTAATATTTCAAATTCTTCACTAGAGATCCTTAGAAAAGTGTTAAATTTCGAACGAATATTTCTTCGGTTTATATCATCCTTTCTAAAATCTTCAAGTATCAGGGACACATTAGGCCTATTTCGTAGACTTGGTCTGACCCAATATCTTCGTTTGATTTTACGTACACGACTAACTTCGACGAAAGTCACAACACTACTGCGAAAATTGCAACCGCTGCAGGCCGCCGGCAACCGCCGATAAAGCCGGCGGCCTGCATTCAGCGGCAAGGCGGTCTGAAACCCGGCGGCATGTGTGGATGCGCCATAACGTTACCCCAGCCAAACCTTTTTCTTTCTAATGGGAATATTTAAATAAATATTACCTATAAAATTAGTTGTCTAGATAAAGTAAATGTTGTGCCATATTTTCCTAAGCTCGATGCATATTTTGTATTTGTTCTTTCTTCGGTTGCGAAGTTATTCAAGATTTTGCTGGGGTAACGTTTTTGGTTTTGCTAGATCTTTGAAATGGTTAAGCGGATTCTTATCAAATTTTGTACATGACTTCCTAGGAATTAGTTTAAATTTGTTCGGCAATAATAAAACCAAAATAATGCATATCTTAAAGGTTATTTCATTAAATAAAAAAACATTTCAATTGGTCCCAGCACTCTCAATAAGAAGTCTAAAGATTTACTTCAAACGTTATTTTAAAGCTTGTAACTGCCTTCAAATGTATCTGAAGTTTCATTAGTATCCTGTAAGTATTTAACAAGTTATAATGATATTCAGTTCTTCACGAGCACGGTCTTGATGCGCGCGGTATTATTTGGCCACTGGATCACACTGGATTGGATATATGAACTGAATGTTATGTCAATAATTAGTTATTTAGATCAGTTGTATATCAGTAAAACTTCAGCTCAGTACATTGGATATTAATGAGATAATACGATTAAAGTCATTAGGAAGTGAATGACCGTGGTAACCCCACCATGTTTAAGTGGTTACGAAAAAGCGAAAACGCAGAACATTATACTATCTTTTGAAATGTTTAGTATAATACACCTTACAATTCCGGTACAGACGCGTACACTGTTAAATAAGACATACGTAAGTTTAGTGTTAACTGAAAAAAACATTGACATAGTTGTAGTGGCCAGGGGCCCGATTGACTCCTAATTTTACTCAAGCGACATACGATTCACATTCGACTGCGATCCAATCACGATTGAAACGTATGTGGCATTCCGCTATTTTTTCTTTGAAATAAAAGTTTTTATCCTTTTCTGTCATTCAATAATGAATCATTTTGTCTGCAAATGGTTAACTATTGCAATATGATTGTAGAGCAAACTACCGTATATCTAGACCAAAATCACCAAAATAGCAGACCAATCGCAAACCAATCAAATGTCAATCGAATACGATTGGTCTTTTATTAGTAGCAGAATGCCCGATATGGTTAAAACTGCTATTACGATCATATTGCGATTCGATTTCTATTCGATTTTGACATTATTAACCCTTAACAGCCCACAAGATACGGGAAAACGAAATAATTAATTTTATTGAAAAAAGACAAATGTTTGAATTGTAAAAAGACATTGACGCTTCACCAATACCAAAAAGTGTATTTATAATTCAAACCACAAGTAAGTGTGCTTATCATTTATTTATGTTCGTTACAGCTCCGTGCTTGATGGCCGTAAGCGCTTGTTCAAATCTATTTGTCGTCATCTTTTTCCTTATCCTTTGTCTTGGGTTTGACACTACGTTCTCGGTCGCGCGACCGCTCGCGGTCCCTGGAGCGGTCCCGCTCTCGCTCACGCGAGCGCTCCCGGTCGCGCGAACGTTCGCGCTGCCGCGGCGAGCGCGACCGCGACTTGTGACGGCGTGACCGCGAACGCGACCTCTCGCGTCTGTATGATCTGAAACATTCATTTATATTTAAAGAACTTTTCATCCACACAGCTAACCAAGAACTCCTTGATCATTGATCCTCGGGTTCATTAACCTTTTTTATAACAAAACATCATGATACAAGTTACATAAGGGTGCGTCTACATCTGGCGAATGTGCAGTTTGCAGCTGTGCGCGTACAGTCACGGTAATGATTTGGTGATCCTCTTTAGTGCAAATCATGCAAGGCGCGAACAAAAATGCACGCGCACAGTTCGCGGGTAGCTCGCAGGCAGCTCGCAAACGGCCCGCGAGCTGTGCATTCGCCTGATGTGGACGCACCCTTACATATCACCTTTTATACCGCCAGTTGCACAAAGCTCCATTAAAGTCAAAGCTTCATTTAAGCTAAGCGTCCACTTGTCGGTATCGTACGCAACGGACGTATCGCACGCAACGGATCGTAGTATTATTTATATAGAAACTCATGCGATGCGTACGATGCGGACAGGTGGACGCACTTGTTTGAGTTTCTATATAAATAATACTACGATCCGTTGCGTGCGATACGTCCGTTGCGTACGATACCGACAAGTGGACGCTTAGCTTAAATCTATTGCTAACACTTTTATCTTGTTAACAAAGAAAGATTCAGATTTAAAGAAGCTAACTTAAGTGGAGCTTTGTGCAACTGACAGTTAATCTTTAATTTGACTTCACCTTCTCTCCAAATTATTGTAAAATTAAATGTACTGTATAATTAAATTGTAGGTCTAGGGGCTTTATAAAAAACCATCAAGATTTTACTCACTTGCGACTTCTAAAAAAATATAAAAATGACATTATTGTTTTGATTTAACATTTTTAAACTTATAATTTATAATAATAGGTCTATTGTACTTACTTTTCCCTTATCCTATCAGGCTTGATCGAACGAGAGCGATCTCGTTCCCTGTCTCTATCTCTCTCCTCCTGTTAAACATGTGAGATAGATTTAATTTAGTCCGAACTTTGCTTAATTTAAGGTCTCTGCACACAGCGGGCGCGGCGCGGCGGGACGGGACGGCGACGCGACACTGAGCAGTTGTAATGTACTAGATATTACGGACGTCGTCACACAGAGCCGTCCCGCTCGACGCGACGCGACGCGTAATATTTAGTACATTACAACAGCTCAGTGTCACGTCCCGTCCCGTCCCGCCGCGCCGCGCCCGCTGTTTGCAGAGACCTTTATGTTTACTCATGCTGTGTTCACCTGTAAGTGACTGTAACACACATGCCAAATTCGTCTCTAACCTCATGTACAGTGTTGACATTGTTAATGAACAAAATAAATAAAAATAAAACAGTGAAGATATCTGACCTCATCCCTGCGGTCGCGGTCTCGGCGGTCGCGGTCGTCTCGCTCCCGCATGCGGTCGCGGTCGCGGTCGCGGTCGCGGTCTCGGTCTCGGTCGTGCATGTGCGGCGGCGGGTGCGGGCGGTAGGGCGACACGTAGGGCGGCGCGGGCATCATGTGCGGCGGCGCCGACATGTGCGGCGGGCCGAGCGGCTGCCCCATGCCCATGGGCGGCCCCACCGGCGGACCCATCGGGCCCGGCGTCAACTCTTTTATTTCACTTGGAGCCCAGCCACTCTGTTCAGGATGACCTGTTAAGGCGTAAAGGCCAAGATTATGTTACTGATTTTGAATGACTATATAGTATAAAACAAAGCTTTTTTTATTCCCCGTGTGCCTTTGTACTCTTTAATCTTCAAAACTACGCAACGGATTTTAATGCGGTTTTTTTTAATAGGAGGAGTGATTGAAGAGTGGTTTATATGTATATTATGTATAATAACGCTGGTGTATGCTTTGTTGGTTGTCCTTAAATAAATAACATCCATTAAATAGTGGGGAAATACTGTTATCCCGTGCGAAGCTGGGGCGGGTCGCTAGTAAAAAATACATGATATTAGTCCATCTTTAAAATTAGAAAATCCTGTATCCTGTAAAAACGTCAAACATACCTATATGTTACAAAGGCACAAGGTAAGAGCCAGTTTGTTATGCGATCTTACCCCAAGGTTCCTCGTAGGGCGCGTGAGGAGGCGGCGGGTAGTAGTGGTCGCTGGGCGGAGGCCCGAAGTAGTCCGGCGCCCCCATGTCGCGCTGGTGCCCGCTGCGCCCGTACTCGCGACGCTCTGCTGTCATCACCTGACCAGATCACAATTATTACAATCACGAGTTTACACAACTTCTTAATTTGTAAATACTTAACATATAATGGATACCAGTATCATTACTATCTTGATGAAACGTTTAAAAACTAACCTGTATAGTATTTTCTCTAGATTGGTAATTGTTTGCCATGGCAGGTGGCATGCCTTCATCATTTCTGCTAGGGCCTAAAATAAAACAAAATACATAGTTAAATTATTTATATCTTATTGAATTACTAGCTTCAAATTGAACATTAGAGTTGTTGGAGTGTTATTTACCCGGCGGTCTCCTGAGGTCAGGCGGCGGCGGGCGGGGCGGCGCCCCCACGTGCAGGCCGACGCCCGCCTCGTTGACGCGCATGCGTCGTTGCCGCTCGCAGTACGCGCTCCACGTTACCTCGTTGAAACCATAGTTGAAATAATCTGAAAATAT
Organism: Helicoverpa armigera; assembly: GCF_030705265.1. Lineage (NCBI taxonomy): Eukaryota > Metazoa > Arthropoda > Insecta > Lepidoptera > Noctuidae > Helicoverpa > Helicoverpa armigera. The sequence continues at coordinate 4,126,519 of NC_087124.1, read as the reverse complement.
CATCATTGTTTACAACTTTTACAAATAACACCACTAAAACATGACATGACAATACAAGTACTGATAGGTACTCAACAGAGTTCATTTCAAATGAACTATGGCACTTTTGCATTATGATGAGTTCCCTGGCAGAACATAACTGATTGTCGCATTGATGTAAACTGACGAAATTTAATTGATGTTATATATTATCAAAAGGAAGGCAAAGTAAATAGAATTGCAATTGCTGATTTAAAGGTTACTGCTGCTCTTCATTGACTTTTTGTCACGTCATGAACTTGCATCAATCTCTATTGAGTGAAGTCTCACATTCTATTTTATGCTTCTGACATTCTTGAACTCATTGTTCACATTAATGTTTATGAAGTTCTTTAAAAGATCTACTGAGTAATTAAAAAAAAGACCATATTTTTGGGAAGCTTAAGATTAATTACTAGCTAACATACGTTTTTGTAGTAAATATCACAAAAAACCACAGAGGAAGGAAAGATGAGCAGTAATGCCATAAGGTAGGTAAGTCAGGCACCTTTTTGTAGGTCAAGTAACGCATGGAAGGCATGATCAAAACAATCCGTTACTAGAAGTAATAAGGCATTCTTTTTCCTTATCAAAACAAAACCAATCGGTCAAAGATTAGTCTTAATTGCTTAATGATTTTATTTTTAAAAGTTAGTGGTCCCAAGGAAGGTGTATGAAGGCAGAACTAGTAACATTTCTCATCCCCTCGAAGGGCTTCTTTCTTAAGAGGTAGAGATAAAGACATCTCCACTAGTATTTAGTTCTCTATGTAAAAAATGCACTTCAGATAAATAAAGAAATTAATACTTTACATGAAAAACCTACCAGATATATCAGCTCCAGGTTTGTTCCATGGCTTGTCTTCAATGGTGTCAATGTTAAACTCTAGAGCAGGCACACCATTGATGCTGCCCGGCCCGTCTAAATCTTCCAATGTTACTTTACCACCCGTGGTGGTACCACCACGAGGCTTGTCCCCAGCACCAGTTGCTACAAGACCGACACCACGCTGGAAAGTTCATTATCATCAAAATTATATCTAGTTAAGGAAAATCAATAGTTACATTATTGGGAACAGGGCAGGAGAAAGAAGATTATTAATAATGTTGATACAAAACATGAGTAGCACCTTCATGTCAGATGTAGTAAAATGTGAATTGTCTAATAAAGATATCCCGTACTTACAGATTTCTTCCCTCATTTCAATTCAAAGTAAAAAGCATCACCCTAATTAATTCAAAATTATTAATTAAGTAAGTAAAAAGCATTACCCTAATTAATTCAAAATATTCTTCTATTTGGTTGGTTAAGGATAGTCACATAGTTGGATCCTGTTTTGATGTCTTTTTTTATAATGAAAAACAATCCATCTTGTTAGTAGTAAGTACCCTTTACGTTTCATAAGAGAACTGATAGACTTACTTTGATATTGAGGCTAGCATAAGCCTGTGGTCCCGACTTGATCTCCCCGATGGTGACTTTGATGTCATCGCTATCATCCGAGTCCGAGTCTCCGTTGTTCTGGCTGTCGGCGTCTCCGTTCCGCTCCTCGCCATCGCGCGCCACCTCCGCGAAATGCTCGTCGTTGAAGTGAGAGTCATCATTAGCCGCCTCGTTCTCCTCCTGGTCTTTGTCCTCACCCTCCTGAGAATGAAATTGCAAACTTAGGACGACTTCTTAACTTCACTTTCTTATCAAGCTAAATCACAATTTGGAATGGAATAGTAAACATACAAATATTACCAACACTTAATTTAATTTAGGATTAGATTTATATTGAGCTATTAGAGTGAACAGAGAAAGTTTACGAAATTCGGACAGAACAATACAAAAATAGGTTATGTCTTGTTAATGTCAACTTACAGTTGCGGCGTCAGCTACATCTTTTTGCTGGTCTTTTTCGTTACCCTCTTGAGGTTTATCCGATACCTGATCAGGATTTGATTCACCGTATAACCAACTATCATCATTTTCATCTCCTGGTGCCGTTTCAACGGCAGCATCAGCCATTTCTTGCAGTATTTAAATTTTTATTTGTATGTATCCTGCTATTTTGTTTGACATTTGAATGCTCCACAGAGTACTGAATGCTCATTGATCTATTCATTCATTCATTTATTTATGTCAGTTGTCTATGATTTTTGCGTAACTCTACTATATTGCCGTATGACCACTTTCGTTAAAAATGCTAGTAAATGTTGAAAAAAAAAACCCTATGTATTTTGATTATATGAGATATTTGTACCCTAAAGGCTCAAACTGTTGGAAAATTACTCTATACGTGAGTGACGTACCTGGCTTATATTTTGCCCGGGTAAGGGTAGAACTTCCCCAGGGACGGAAACATCTATGATAAATAACGGCGTATCAAGATCGCGTATCATTGAGGTCATGGCACATTATACCGGCACCGCAATAGCACAGCTGCAGCACGGCGTCGCCTCGAATTTAGACTACGGTTAGCTGCCAGCGCGCTAACTACGCGTTGTCCGCAAGGTACGTAGGTCCGATATGGTGATCGAATCGGGCAAATAATACATTTCTGGACCCGGCTTAAGAGTACATAAGGCGATTCTCACACTACCCCGCATGATGCAGTGTAGCGCAGCGCGTGGATGCGTGTTCTTCCGTTGCTTGTAAGTATCTCCGTTTGTATGGAAAACACGCACAGTCTAACACATAGAAAATGCATCCACGCGCGTTCATGCGGATCACGCGGAGAAACATGCACCCCGTGCGGGGCGAGAAGCAAGATATGGCACACCGAATCTCGCAGTGCCGCGCGTGATTTTGACTGAATGGGCGTGACGTGGTGCACGACCCACTGACCTCTATATTTACACACTAATTTGTAAATCATCGTTGGCCACAGAGCATCTTGGACAGATGATTGTGGCTGTGCTTGTCCATGCGGTTATTAGTGCCGCAAGCACTTTCTTTTATGACTAAATAAGCCAATAGCTGCACGACACTTCTTGCCGCATTTGTCGCAGGTGAAGCGCGGGTCGACCACGGGTGCAGCGTTCTTAATTTGTAAATATAGAGGTCAGTGGCACGACCACCACAGAGAACGGTGAATAAATAAGACCTTGTCCAGAAGAAGTGAATTCGTCGCGAAACGTTTCGCGCGCTATTGAGATACTAGGCACGAATACATCGCGTCCAAAAGCATCGCGCGAATTCAAAATACGCGCGTAAATCGCGTGCATAACGCCAGACACTCGACTCGCGCGTATTGCGTCCTTTCTGGATAAGCCCTAAGAGCCGCCGTGCGTGAATCTACAAAACACAACTACGCGCGTGAGTGCGCAAAAAACCCGCACGTCAACACGCAACAAACGAATATGCAGCATGATGCGGGGCAGTGTGAAAATCGCCTAATAAAGTTCGAGCAGTCACACGAGATCCAAATTGAAATTGCGTTTTCAATGGCCCCAAACATTTGCTGATTTAGATTTAGTTATGACATATGTTTTCAGCAACTGATTTTAAACACGAAACTTACGTTTTTACACCAATATAATAAAGTACTCCGTGGTTTTTACGCAGACTGCTTGTAGTTTACCTTCGCCCGCATTCTGTTGATCTCTAAGCATTGAGCGTTTGCTTGCAGTCAATATGGCGGGCCTTACAAAAATGGGTGAATAATATAAGTACGTTGTTAAAGCAATACTTTTAATTTTAGCGAATTTGAATAAATAAATCATTTACATTAGATAACAATAAGCAACTGCCTTGAGTAATTAGTCAAGGCCATTCCTTCTGCGAGGGAAGAGCTTTTGCTCAGCTTGTTCTACTTTCTGAGCAACATTGGCTAGTTGTTCAGATGCATCGGAGGCGGCCGCGCCGCATGTTTCTGCGAGTTCTTGTACACCTTGAGATACCTGTAATGTAATATTCAATTATGTTACACACATTATCATTAATTTTATTTATGTCATAGGTTCCATCAGCGATTTCACCTATATCCTGCAATATGCCTAAGCAGCCTATAAGCTCTGCTTGAGATAATAATAGTAGAGATGTCAAGATTTGGTCAACGGCACTTTGCCTGTCTGTTACTCTGAATTTATCAATATTGTACTGTGTCCATATCATTACAGGGAATAATCGAAGATGTAATTGGTTCTATTGATACTCACTGCATCAGCTTCCACCTTCACTTCAGCTGCGGCTGCCTGCATGTTGTTGACTACCTCTTGCATTTGGGCAGCATGCTGGATGGGTTCAGACTCCAGCACTGATGCTGCCTAAACAATACAAATACATTTTTTTTTTATGTTTGAATCTGTTTATACATGAAGTAATAACATATAAAAAAAACTTAACAGGCTCTATCTTTTCTTTCCCGTATAAAAACTTTATTTAAAATAGGCTTATGAAAGCCTATAAAACAGCTAGCTAACTGCATGATTCCAAAGAGAGGGTCTCATGGAGAAGAACTATCAAGAAACTTCATAGACACTTTTCAAAAAAGTATGTGTTCATAATAGTTTTCTTACATTACTTATTATCCGTTAGAAAGTTTTACAATGTAAGTGAAGCTAACACAATAAACGCAAGAAAGTTAAGATCAGAGTCAGAAGTAGTCAGTAAGATCAGAGATATTAAACTCCTATAATGTTACCTGCTTGCAGCGGTGCATGCAATGACAGTGGTGCTTGAGGACAGGCTCCGCAGCAGCAACTTGATGCATATGCATTTCATTCTGCTGCATCTGAAATAAACATAATTCTATTACATACTTGTTTTAAGAAAATGCTACTTTAATGTATAGCTATAACAATGGCTGAGAAAATATTGACTTATAATGGACAGTATTTACCCTATTAATCTAAAGGCACAGAAAAGAAAGAAAGGTCAGTGGGTTGTCTTCTGGCAAAGTTTGTTGTGTTCAGTGACACTATCAGCAATATTCAATCGGTGAGTCATTTCACATTAGCATAACAAGAAAGTAAGGTCTAAATTTTAAGTTGTCTTACATTTTCAACGAAATTTGGGTCAGTGTAGTTGTTCAGTTCGGAGGCCATATGCATGGCTTCAGAGAGCTTCTCGTGTCCTGCGGTGGCATTGTTGATGGCTTGAGCAGTATTTAGGAGGTTTGCGGTAGCTGTGTCGCCTTGCTGCCCATCAAGAGGAGCATTTGCTGCCAATCCAAGTTTGGCTTCCAATTGCTCAATTCTGCTTTGTAAAATTGATATGGGGTCCATTTTACAATATAGACGAGGAATGTAATATAAAAACTAAATAAAATTAAACTATTTCTACAAAACTAATCAAAGTCGGTGACCAAAATAAATGAATATCGCAACATTCGAATTATTTGTTTGACTTTGACAGCAGCAAACAGTGCACAGACAAAAAGTAATAATTTTCACTTATCCAGCCAGTGACGTGAGAGGACAAAAAGGAGTTTCTGTGACTGCGAGTTATATTTTAGTACCCAGTTTTAGTATGATCGTCTAGCTAGAGACGAATCTTCACACAAGCAGTCAATAGGATGGAGACTTCTTTCCAAAATACTGTCGATAACTACAGAGACCGATATCGAGCATCGACTCCCTCTTATTTATTGATTCTGTGCCATCTGGGGCCACCTCTGTCTTTGGTATCTTCTGTCATATGTGTCATAATAAACGTCAAGAAGCGCATGTCAAGTCAGTTTGATAAATAAATATTTTTCAATCAGTGATGATTCAATGAAAATTGCATTAACTTGAGATAACAATTTATTTTTATCAACTCTAAAACCACCATATATTCGAAAAATGGATGAAGAACTAGGAGGATTGACCGAGGATGATTTCCTGGTTCCTCCCGTTAAATACGAGTGTAAGTCTTGTATTCATGCCGTCGTAAACTTTATTAAAAATACGTTTTTATAATATCTTTTTCGTTTTAAAATTAATGAATTCAATCTACTATTTCAGATTTGGACCATACGGCTGACGTACAGTAAGTACATTGCAATTTTCTTAACTGTTAACGAGTAATTGCTTTAGCATGATGCAACTCTATCATAAAATCCCAAAAGTAGGCTTTATTATTTATTTTTTTTACTAATAAATTAACTGTTCGATAAAATTTGTACATCTTCTCATTTTGATGCATCCAGATTTCGTCAAATTGTGTTCTAGTTATTGCATCAGCATAGTAAATAAATAATGGAGTCATTCCTTTATATTCAATCTTCCTGTTATATTAGTTGTATACTTTAGAGCTATAAGTAATATTTTTCATTAATGCTTAATCTAATGTTCAGAGATTATTTTTTTTAAGCTGGCTTATAAATCTTGCAGTGATTTTTTGGACTTGTGCAATTTCAAAACACTTGTGAGTCATACTTTAACAAGTACATGTTGTGATTACATCATGTATGTTTTATAAGGATCTGTACTGAATGCATAGATCTAAGAAGCAAAAAATATATGTACGATTTAGATATTTCTGAAACAGATTGGGAAATATTTATTCAATGTTTAAAGAAATGTTCTTATTTTGACTTGTATGTTTGTGTGCTATGATCTCACATTTGGCTGTAACGATTTTGATGCAGTTTTCAGGCTGTATTTGTGACACTTAGGAAAGTTGGTTAATTTTTTAAATTAAAAGTATTTTTAATAATTTCAGACTACATGCATGGGGCAACACACTGAAGGAAGCATTTGAACAATGTGGCATGGCAATGTTTGCATACATGACAGAAATGCCATATGTCCAGATCAAAGAAGTGCACACGATAGAAGCAAACGCTGATGACCTGATGGGACTACTATACCACTTCCTTGATGAACTACTCTTTCTCTTCTCTGTTGAACCATTCCTCATATGCAAGAAGTTAGTGATAACAGAATTTAATACAGAAGAGTTCCGGATAGTATGTAAGTGTTATGGTGAAGAGTTTCAACTAGGCAAACATCCACAGGGGACAGAAGTAAAGGCTATCACATACTCGGCCATGCAGATTATTGACGAACCTAAGGATAATAAGTATGAAGTTTATGTTATTATTGATATTTGATTATGATATATTTTTATGAATATATTTATGGTTTTGTTGCACATACTGGTATTTATCTTCATAAGCATAGTGTGGTGCTGTTTCCTCTGGTTTTACTCATAAATAAGACGGACCACTTAGTATCAGGAAACTGTGCCCTATACTGATAACATAGGACCTATAATTAGTAAAAAAACCTGTACCAAAAACATTAAACTACAAAGAAATTATAGATGATTATACATAGTTGTGAAAGTTAATAACCACTATTAAATTACTGAATGGGTTTTGATGAAACTTGCAAGGAATATTATATGTATAACTTATGTACCAGAATAACATATAGGCTACTTTTATCCATGTGCGGAAAGTAGTTCCCTTGGTATGCATGGGAAACCTCTGGTGAAATCTGGTATCACTATATGGTAACACACATCTTATATTAAAAATGAATTCCTGTTCATTAGTCTGACTAAAACTCGAGAATGGCTGGACCGATTTGGCTTTTTTTGGTTTTTAAATGTTTGTAGATGTCCAGGGAAGGTTCAAACGATACGAAGTTCAAGGGATCAGCTAATGACATAAATAATGTTTCAATCCAATGTAATATAAATATCCGAAACAGTATGGATTACGTTTCCTCTTGTCTGAAGCCTGGAAACTATGGTTATGGTACATTGGAAACAGGAAAATATGGTTCAGCACAAGACTTTCTTGTTTAGTACGAAAATCTGAAATAGTACGAATACTCATAGTGAGTTACGTTTTCGAAAGCGATTTGAAAAAATATTTCATCATCATCTCAGCCATAGGACGTCCACTGCTGAACATAGGCCTCCCCCTTAGATCTCCACAGATACCTGTTGGAGGTGACCTGCATCCAGCGTCTTCCGGCGACATTTATAAGGTCGTCTGCCCACCTTGTTGGTGGACGTCCTACGCTGCGCTTAGTAGTCTGTGGTCTCCACTCCAGCACTCCAGCACAGCCATCTGCTCTGCGAGCAATATGGCCTGCCCATTGCCACTTCAACTTGCTAATCCGGTGGGTTATATCGGTGACTTTAGTTCGTCTACGGATCTCCTCATTTCGGCTTCGATCACGTAGAGAAACCCCGAGCATAGCCCTCTCCATCGCTCTTTGAGCGACTTTGAGCTTTGAGATATTGCCGATAGTGAGTTTCATATTTAGGTTGTCCATTTATCGAGGAAGGCCAAAGGCTCTTTATTCGGGTGCGCTGAGTGGTTCCCCCGGGATACAGTGACACCGCTGACCGCTGGCGGAAGTTAGTACGTTACTAAAGGACGTAGCAGAGACATAATGCCTCTGGGCAAACGTGCCACTAACTGACTAGCTATTTATTTAATATTTACCTTCATGATATAACATGCTACGTGGATTCGCTGTACACGATCCTAAAGCCGGTGGCGGCCACTCACTACCAGAATCTGGTCACTACGGTCTACACAAGAAAAGCCGAAAGTCGCCTATAAGCCCGGTCTTATCATGTGTTACCGAGAGGATCGTGACTATTTAGATGTGCTTTTATTGATATCCAAGAAATGTAATCCCTTTCTTCAAAATTGAAACTGGCGCATAATGTAAGTTAATAAGCGGAGTACCGAATATGGGCATTAGCTTGCACCATGGTAAGATTATTCAGTTTAAACCTTGTTATATAAAAATATGAAAGCTTGTAAACACTGGTTGTTAGTCCCTTCTGATACTGGCGGTATTACTACCAGCTACGGTCGTCAAACGAGCCACCCTTTACAAGTCAATTTTGTGAAATGCAAATTCATTTTATAATCAATTTAGCTTATTGACGTCCACTGTGTGACTTCTCTTAAGTTGCGCCACATCAATAGTGCCCAAAACGACTGGTAGGTCTACGTCCAGTCAGGTCTTGATGACTCAGAAAGTGGGCAGGTAAATATTTATCAGGTGAAATAGGTTGTCGTAAAGTAAGTATGCAGCTGTTAAAATTAGTAGACCGACTTTTTGGCCTCTTGCTACTGCTAAAGATGTTGAAAGACAGCCGGAACCCTCAAAAATCGTGCCTTCCGAACCCCGGAAGAACTCGTCATGATACGACGGTCTGAAGGTCCACGGGCCAACCACGCCTAGCCAAGCTTAATTTTATGATCGACGCGTGCGCCTGTTTTCTGTTAACTGAATGACTGTTCAACAGAATAGTGGTCAAAGCTACGAGCTACGCCAAAACCTACGAAATATTGGCGTAGCGCGTTCTCGTAGCATTTTCAAGAGTAAGACAATTATTTTGTAACTTATGGTTTCTCGTGGTAATAAACGGATCTCAAGTAAAACTCCTTCAATAAAATTCAGGTAACTGTCTCCGAGGATCCTACCTGTCCCCGTAACGCATTTTATCTCAATCGGTTCAGCCGTTTAACCGTTGTAATTATGGATACTATGTACTGGATATCATAATAATTCATACCTATTTAAGTATCTAGGCAGTAAGTAGTTAACTTATTTATAGCTTTACAAAGTCTATCAACTGATGAAGAATTGCCTAGATCTAGAGAAAATATACACCCAAAACCTTCCTCCCTGCACCACTTCACGTCGAAAGGCATGAAAATCAACTCAGCAGTTCTTGAGCTGACCGCTGGCAGTCAGACATAGCAGAAGACTACGTTAGTAATGAAATTATACTCCTCATCATATAGGATTCTGACTACATAACAACGGAGTAATAGATGCGATGCCTGGCTCCTGTTTCATTCATCTACCTCCCTTCCTGCCGTGCAGACAATGTGACATGCAGTCAGGACTAGGCTGATTCTTAGCAAAAAAATTTTGCCATAAAAAACAGGTAGATTACACACAGTAAGTATTTCGTGCCTGAGCATAAGTACCTGTTTATACAGTTATAATATGCATTGTTTTTATGGAATTCCTAAAATAACTCCTAAGCATGGTATTTTCCTAGAAGAAGCATGGCGCGACTATCTACAGTTTTGCCCTGTCATAGTTAAGGCTCTAATTTTGTGTTTACTTTTAAATCTTCTTTACTGAATTAAATTATTAGTCAGTTAAAATAGTAGAGACCGTTTGTAATGTGTACAGGAATTTTCGATTATTCTTCTAAATATAGGTAATTTTATGAGGAAACGCATAAAAAAAACTATTACCTAAGAGAAGTTGATAACAGGGCAGGGGTACCCTCATGCCATTAAATAAAATACACCTATTAGGTAGCCCAATTTATAAGACATTTGTGAAAATAATTGGACTCTTTCCCCCTATAGAGGGCTTTGTCCAGCAGTGAAAAACCACAAAGGCCGATTTCAAAAATCGTTTATTCAAACTTGGTTGCAACACAGCTTTTTACGTCAGAAATTTAGAAAAGGCAGGCCCCTAAAAGCCCACTCTTCACCACTTCCTGTGTACTTATAAATAATATGTATATTTTTATATTCAACAAATTCAATTTTTTGGTAAACAAAATGATCATTCAATCTAATTTCTGAACGTTTCTTGTCTATGATAGAGATATACGTATAGTCATTTCCGTTTTGTTCGCGGTTTCAATGTCTTCCGTATCCTGTAAAAAGGATGCAATATATGTAGTACATACCTATAATTATTTCCAAATTGTGCGTTTTTCGATGATAAAGCAAAAAAATATGCGTAAATTAATTATCATTTCCAGAATAAGTTTCATAAAATTACATATCTGTCCAAAGTTACAAAGTTATTTATACTATTACATGCAGATTTTAGACCTCACATAATTTCTTCTGTAAAGAACTTGGATCTACATAAAGCAACAATATAAAACTCTTAAATTCGTTGTTTCAATTCAGTTAATGATTAGTTGTGTCAGTTAAAGGACTCGCCTGGCTTCAGAAAAGTTGAGTATTTATTGACATGATGCGACTTAAAGTTATGATTATTTTTTGTGAAACCGATTCAAGTTAATTAGCTTTTAATACGAAAATAAACTTCTTTAAACCGAAGTTAAGGAAAATACGCTAGTAAGCATCTAGCTTTATTAGAAACGAATATATTAGAAAACAATATCTTAATAAATACTATACCTTTTTTATCACGTAGGTACCTATTGTGAAGTAAAATAATCTTCAAGCACGACGCATTTTAATTTAGGTAAGCGACGAAGGTTTATATTATTCAGGCCCTTAAAATTGGTGTCTACAACGAATTTAAAGATTCCTTTACAAAAAAAAAATTAAAACTGCCTTCTCATCACATTATTTCTTACATTTTTAACGTTACTTTAGTAAGTAGGTAGTACATCTAAATGTGAATTTAAATTAACACATTTGTTAACTCGTAATTAAGTAAGTGTTAGCGGTATCATATTCGCGCATTTTTACAGTAACTGTTCATAACATGTAGCTTAATAAAACTGTATTAAAATTCATACAAATAATTAGTTAAAACAATTTGAAAACTTATCTAAATCCGGACATAACTTGCGTTTTGTAAAAAATGCTAACAAACGGCTATGAAGACGCTTCGCTTCTCTGAACCGGTCGAACAATGGAAATTCAAAAATTCGTTATATTTTTTATGGCTTCTTCAACGAGGGGAGGAATTTGGATCGTGAAGCGGCGTCCGCTAGGGGTTGCTCGCTCGGCCGCTTCGCGCCTGCGCACGTAGTTCGCGCCACTGCTACGTCGCTTGCAAGCCAGATGTTCTGAAAAGCTTCCTGTCGCCGTTCTAATGCTCCGCATTTTTATCTATTAAGTTATTGTAAAATGTGGACTAGGACCTTTTTATTATTTTATTTAATGAGTGAAGTAATCAGTGAATAAATATCATGTGTATTGGATAAACTGTGTGTAGTAACTTAAAATTATCGAGCGTCTCGATGTCCACGAGTTCACTCGGGACCAACAAAGCGGCGGACATTTTATTTTGAGTACTCGATAATGTAGCGTTCGCGTCGAAAACATTAATGTCGTTTTATGGTTATAAATTCGGATATCGTTCGCTTACACCTTTTGTAAGTATTGTTATATCACATTCAGTATTTTGTGCGTAATCCATGATTGTATACACTTAGGTTTAGAAGCGGTTATGCCCAGGTATCATCGCTAGGTTGTCGATATTTTGGGGAAAATGTCGTTGAAAAAAGTGACGTAAGCAAAACTGGACAGCTGGAAGTATCGCCTTGGACCTTCGGTATTACATACAGTTTGTTAAACTTGCTATCGACCCACTCCGCTTCGGAGGCTTCTTACTCGTGATTTCCGCGCGCGCGGCGCCCCTAACCTCTTCACTAATTGAATTGTGATGATTATGATGCATTACTGTAAAACAATGAAATGTTCAATAGCTCTGTTATATGGTATTTGTGTTAATTAACAGCGATGCCGAGAGGGGTGAAGCGAGGGCCGGCGGAGGGCGAGGCCGAGGTGGTGGTTCGCGCTACATCCTCTCCTTCGCATACCACGCTACTGGACGACAGCCCTAGCCAGCCCATCAGCTATCATCTGCTCGACCATGGCTACGGCGCCACGCCACAGCATCAGATCAGGCGCGAGGCGCCTACGGCACCGCCGAAGACGTCTGAAGTAAGTCCTAAAGTTTTCCTCCCTTATTTTAACATCAAGCTATTCAAAGCAAACTTCTTCATGAGATTGTGGGATATTGTAAAGACTCATATTAAGGAGTTTATTCATATTTACACTTTGATTCCTAAAGTTCCCATTTCAAAGCAGCGGGACGTGAGCCATGGTCCACGGTAACTTAATTTATAAAGTTGAGCCTCAATTTCAAGACTACTGAAAGGACATAAACTTATTTTAATATGCACATGTCTCTAGAATTATTATTTGCTAATGACCCTGGTATATGATGTGGCAATTGGGAAGGATGTGGTAATAATTATGACTTATATGTCAACGCTGACACACTTTTGCTCATAAGTATTATATAGATTTTTTATCATCATTATTTTGTCCCCCATTGTCCTAGATGCTAGGGACCAAAACAGAGAATAAACAGTGGTCAGATTCAGGTGAGAGGTGTCTCTTGACTCTCTGAAAAAAATAATATTGTTCTGAATATAAGTACTGCTTACTTAACTGACGAGCAATATAAGGTACTGTCTGAGTGTATTTCAAAGTTATGCTTGTGTGTATCTGGTTACTTCTGAAGAATGTTCTTAAAAATTATAATCTAGTATTATGTAACCGTGTTATGAATTCTTTGGTAATTGAGTCAAGAAAATTACTTTCTAAACCAAAAATTCTGATTCGTCACTTCATATACCATTCACACAGGGATTATTTTTTGAAGTTTTTGAGTTTTCCAAAACAATTTTCCATACTTGAATATTCATTTTGAGGAATGTATTCTTATTCTTCAAAAATGAAATCAAAGTCAAATGATTTTATTTCAAGTAGGCCTTTGCAGGCTCCTATGAAACGTCATACTAGTTGCACAGTTCCAAAAAGTTGGTCTCATGGAGAAGAACCAGCTTTTTTTAACCGAAATCAAACATCATGTACAACCCTAGGGCCTAGGGCATAAATGATGATTTTGGTGTCAAACAGTCCCATCATGAAATCTGTTGACATGCTGACATGGTATACTGAAAAGTTCATTATCTTGATAAGAGCCTACAATCATTTATATGTACTCAATTGCCTGGTTAGATTATGAATGAGATACTGAATCACAATAAACATTTTTAGGTTACTTCTGTCTGTTCAACAAAATTTAATTGTTTCTTTTGGAATATTGAGGATCAAGTTATGATGAACAAGACAATAACTACAATAGTTTCATAACTAAAAAGGATCAATAACAGGAAGTATTAATTAATTTCTAGAGATAACAGGATTTTTAATAACTTTATATATTTTACAGTAACGTTAATAAGTTCATGGCACATTTTCCTTGAATGTTTATACAATCATAAAGCTTATGCAAGAGGTGCATTATTTTCATTAACAATCCTGCAAAGCTTGTTAAATAATAATAAGCCTTAGACTTGAAAACAGGATTGAAATTAGATGAGCTAAAAAGTAATAATAATGAGGTCAATGGTCCCTGTGGGGTCATTGAACTGTGTAAATAGTATTCTGGAAGTTTGAAGAGGATAATATGGACCATTTTAGTAGTGTTTTTTACCATTTTATAAAAACTTTTTTATGTGGAATATACTAAGTATAATATTATGTTATTACAATAAACTTTTTCCTATGATAAAAAAAAAATCCTAATGAATTCCTATGTATCAGGAACTTTACATAAATTGAATTTATACTGCATATATCATGCTTCCAGTAGATAATACGTTTCATGTTTCTATGCTGTGAAGTGTCATGAAATCTATGAAAAACTGATTGATTGCTTGTCATCATTGCACTTCCTGGTACTATTGACTATTTTGAATTGCATTTCTAAGATAATACATGCTTTTAGGTTCATTCTGTTGAATAAAAGACCTGTTTCTATTCAGTGAGAATTATGCTCAATAATGTTAATGATCCATATTTCGTTTTCATATTTTTAAATGTTATTCATAATAGGTCATTATTTCTAAACACGAAAAGTGAGATAAAAATTAAACATAAAGTTCCGCAACTCGTAATCATTATGACGAATCAAAATGGCGGATCCTAGGCGACGTAATTTTGAGTGTGTAACGGTAGCGAGTACGCTGAAAAGTGTTTAGTCGGTGGGACCCTACGCGGGACCGGGTGCCGACCAATCACGGGACAGACGCTCTCCACTACATTCTGCTTAACTTTTATTCCGACAAACTCATTCTAACAATTTTAACGCCTATGAAAGTTGGCTAATCTAATCTTTACAACTGATTATTAGAAAAATAATTATTCGTCTATGTTTTGAGAAGCTATGAATATAAGTATTGCAATTTACTTTGTAATGGCGTAATGATTTTAGAATTCTATTTAATCCACTCTAGATTCAGAGTGGTAACACCGATCAGTTGATTGAAGATTAGGCCTAGTTCACATGAGATAATAGTTCCGAGATCTTCGATTTAATTGTTTTATAGGCGTTCGGTTCGCACATTGGATTCGGGAAAAAATGTTATTGCACCGTGCCTCGTATAAATGATTGTTGATAAAAGTTAAATTTGATTTCTAACTAAACACATCCGACTAAGTAATATATTTTTTTTCCATACAATTATTTTTAACGAATACGCTCTTGATATCGCGTATTTATGGTAGGTAAATGTCCAAATCCAGTGATTGCAGAGAAATCATTTTAAATACGGGAGTTTTCAATACTACCCAATAAGTCGCTTTTGGTAGCGTTTCGAACAAAAAAACAAAATGGCGGTCGCTTCACGCCAAATTTGAGCGGCTGCCTCTAATAGCATAGCAAAATTTTGCATTCTTATTCATAAATTCAATATGATTGTGATTGAAATATTATGCATAAAATAATTGCTGAATAAAGGCTGAATGGTTTGTTTTAAGGGTTAGAAGATGGTTCTAGGATAGTCATATTGCATCAAATTGAACCAGGATATAACAATATACTCAAATTTTAGATGTCCCAGTTTTGAATGCTGCTTTAGATCGCCCATGTTTTCCCTTCTGGAACCCTTCTCTATTGGTTATGTGATTTATTAATTCAAAGGAAGATAGCATTACTAGACGTTCCCGTTGCGTTATGCCCCGGATGAACGTTATTGTTTTATTCTTAACGGCAAATTTATGAGGCGTGCATGATGTTCCAGGCATTATATTGCAAGCAAATCGGTTCTTTTTATGTGTATGTTTTTTGTGAATGTCAGCTGGAGGTATAACCTTAAACTTGTGGTTACGTGTGGCGCGAATACAAGAATAGCAGTCGCCAAGTGTAGGAGGATTCACATATGTTAGCAGTATATCATGGGTAGTGGCGTTCACCCGGCGCCATGTGGCTCCAGCACTAGGAGGTCACGTGGCCAGGTACTTACTTCCTGTCATCACACTTGCATTGCACATTTTCGGTCATTGTCCTTAACGACTTGGGTGAACTTTGAGCTCTCCTAAGAATAGGGATAGCCCTTTCATTTTATATTCTTTGGGTTGATCTAATATATCAAACGCAACAATCGATTTTTTCATTGGTATCAAGTTAATGTAGTTTATCGACCCTACCGGTTGCGTAATTATTATTACGCGGTGCACGTTTAGGGATCTATTGATGATGCGAGCAGTTTTGCGCTGACAGGAGGGATGTTTTGTCTGCTTAGATAGCGAGCCTGCGAGTCCCGTGTCACATCTGCTCCGGTTTACTTGCGCCGTGCGGCACAAAGACGCCCGGGACCCACAAATCCGGCAAATTAACAATAGCGCCTAGTTCGTTGTTAATAATAACACAAATATTTCCAGATAAGAAATTGCCATTCTTTCGTCTGGCTGCTTTTGTGTTGATTCTAATTTATGTCATGTATTGTTGTTACCGGGTACCCTCCCCACACACTTCCTTTTAGGGGCTTTAGCCCCGTTGCTTGTCCAAATTGAATTTGTTGCACGAGCTTATTGAAAATGCCTCGTGCATCTTCGTCGCCACTTTACTCCGTGGCCATTTCGGTGTGCTCTATTCTTTTATTTATCTAATTATATTAGGACAGTTTGACACAATTAGTTGGTAGTAATCATTGTTGCTATTAATTAACATGAGGTCAATGTACAGTTTAGAAATGAGAACAGCTGCCTTAAGATCTGTTAAAGTGTTAAAAGTGATGAAGTTGAAGTGTTGAGTAGGCGTTAGTGCTTGCAGTGTAGTTTGTGGTGCTCAATTGAAGACATTAACAATGACTTACTCCGTGTTGAGAGTGAGTTTACTCCTTTATCATAACTTGTGTTGACTGCGACCGGTTCTGCGTCGTGTCAAGCACTACAGCTGTTTGTAATTTTCGCTGGGAACATAGAGCACATTAGCAAACTAATGTGTGTGCGTTTCGATAGTCTGACCTTTGCTTAAAAGCGAGTAGGGAACTCTTCGCTATTTTAGTGTCACTTACGGCGAACCAGTGACATTGTGTGAAGCTTTTAGTGATTTTAATGTGCTAAGTGAAATCATGGGGGTGAGTTAATGGAAAAATGCTCGATGTTAATTTAATCACAACCTCAACGCTATGATAGAGTGATGAGACTCAGGCTGAACACAGTCAATGTGAATTCATCGATAAAGGTTGTACTTCCTTGAGCACATATTATTATGTGTGCAATTAGCAGGTGCAGACGTGAAGGCGTAGGTAAATAAAGTGCCTATCGACAATAGTGGAAAGAGATATCAAATCTCGTCGGTTTACGTGTTCGTGTGCGTCATCAAAGCTAGATCATTATAAATTGTGAATTTAAATACGTAGAAAAACGTAAACATTCATCATTAAATGTTTTTCTACGTATTTTTAATCGATGACTGTATTGCGATATTCCATGAATTCCGTGCTCTGTTTTAAAGGTTATCGATAATTTGTTCCTTTGAACTTTTTCATGCCAAGGGTTTTTGTGATTAGGTCTTTGTACCCGCTTAGCGCTTTTAATGTGAATACGTTTTGGGTAGTTCATTATTATTGTATCTGAGATCGTTTACATCTTTGTATGTTGTAATACTTGTCATAGACACTGTCCGTCCATTTCGTTTACCTAACGCTGGCTCACTCGCATGGCCAGAACAAATAGAGAAACATCACCGTGAAAGACTTAGCTTTGTAGGTGGGTAAGGCCAATGCATTCTAAAGTACAAAGCAATGCATTAGCGTATTTCAAGTTAACAAGCCCCCTCTTAAATCAACCAATCTCCAAAATTTTGCGTTTACTTTTGAAATGCCACGAAATCCAAAGTGTCAACAAATGAAATACTAACAAAAGGGCTTTAAGCCCGCGACGGATAAGACTTGAATAAAATTCACAATGCATTAAGCAGTTGACGTGAATATTTGATGCTTTACGTAAACGACCGCGTGCATGTCAGACCTGTGGCAATAACTAAATGAATATGTTTAATACAAACCGTGTAAATACTACATTGAAAGATTGTCACGACGCGCAACGGTTTGAACACATGTAACCGAAGCGTCGGACAAGCCAACGACGTGAATATACAACCACACACAAAATCTGGCTACGCTTTCGATACTGTTTAATGTTCCGTAATATTCCGTATGATATGAATATATCGACGGAATTCGTGTTGTCTTATGCAGCGCACGGTTATTAGACATCTGCCTTGAACATTTCTCACCTATAATTTACTTCCATGTTCAACAATGGAACGTTACGAGTATATTTTTGACATACATTCCTCGTTGCATAGCATAGTGCCGCTATTGCCACGGCAACGCCCACTTCCCGACTCTTCTACGTTGTACTTTTGCTGACAACTGGACAAGTTGTTATGAGAGGAATGGTTTGCCATATTGTTTTGAAAGTCGTCAGTTCCCAGACTGTGCAGAAATTTCCTTTAAAATGTTGCGTGTCTATCAGACTTGACAGGTGACTTGTTAGTTGCTTAGAAATATTTCACCCTAACTTCAAGTTTAAAAGCTTATATTTTTGAGTTTCAAAGGATACAGCGTATAACATTAGCGTGATTTCGTGTTGTTCTCAGGCGGTGAAAAGAAGACTGAACCTGAGTGAGAGCAGTTCCGGCAGTCAGGGTCACGTAGTGCCCATGAAAGCCGACTTCAAGACGCCCAAACAGAAACGCGTCAAAGTTCTCACGCCGTACAGTCGACCGTCCAGTTCTATGAAAAAGTACACCGAACGTTCCAGGTACTTGTCTCAGTGAGAGGTAAATTTCCATTTTAGAGAGTAGTTCCTTCTGTAGTTACGTAGCAGCTCGACTCCAGTAGACAATCCAAGGGGGAGGTCTCCACAGTGTTGAGGAAACCATGTTGGAGTCTTGAGAAGAAACCAATCTAATGCTTGACTTGTTTTTGGCGCCACAACAAATAGGCGTGGCTCGCACTTATGAAAACTTGTGCTGAAGATATACATATGAGGCTCGAAAGTTGTTCAATATCAAAACCAGTTAAAATGGTCTCAAAAAATGAGCTATACCCAATGGTCGGTCGGCAAACATAGTCCCGCACTGACGGCGTAAATGGGACCTGCTTATTGATCCATGTCCTCAGCAAATTTCACTACCATAAGGAAGAGGCTTATGCAATCAATTGAAAGAATTTGAATACCAGGCTTTGCGTTACTGCACGAAGGCCTGCTTGAGTTACAATTTGCAAGATAGCAGAAAAAGACACAAAACTCAACTATTTAGTGAGAGAAATACTCAGATATACTTATAGTAACTGGTTGCGTCATACATTTTTGTTTATAATATCAAATTGTTTGTTTCAGGTTTGACACATCATTAGGTTTACTCACAAAAAAGTTCGTTGCGTTGCTGAAGTCTTCGCCCAATGGCGTCCTAGACTTGAACATAGCAGCTGAACACTTATCGGTCCAAAAACGTCGTATCTACGACATCACAAACGTTCTAGAGGGTATAGGAATATTAGAGAAGAGATCCAAAAATAATATACAATGGAAATATGGTGAGTAACATAACAAAACAGAGCTTGTACTGCCCTAGGCAAGGGATAAGCATGCTTAGGTATATGGTTAAATACATTAAACAAACACCAACAAATGTTTGACTTGTGCGGGAATCGGAACTACGCCCTGAACCGTGGAAGGCAGCAGATACACTACTATGCGTTCTGGTGGCCACTTTGTGCCCTGCGGCACTTTTAAATTATTAAGAACAGTCACTTATGGCGAATTACAATTTGAGAATATAATATTTCCAAATTTTCATTATAAAATCGGTTTTTAAAGTTGTGTACGGAAGGTTGACATACAATTTCATAGTGGTGCTTGGAGTGTTCTGTAATTAAGGGTTAAAATAAACCATGGTTTGGGTAGCCAAGTATCCTCAGCTGGCAGTTTAAAGCCAACTAGATTTTGTCATTAGGAATATTATTCGAGAGATTTTACCTGTTTATAAAAAAACTTATGTTGGAGATTTGTTTGCCTGTTTGTTGTCGAAAAGGAGGAAAAATTAAGTTGTGTCTAAGGAAGCTACAATCTCAAAAGTTTTAATTGATTTGAGACTTCATCATAAATCGATATAATATTATCTATCAGCATAAGAATTTTCATCTTCATAAAGTTGGTTCTGGCTATTTATTGACGCTGCTTTTTACAGGAACTGGGTCTGATTTTGGGCATTCCACTGGCTATTGGATTGGTACTTACTGGTAATAATTCCGTCTACCGAGTTCGATTCTTGGTTCATTTCCAAAGTATGTTAGGGTTGGGTCCCAGTTTAACCGGATAGACTGCATTACCAGTATCCTGAGTGATTGACTGCCTATCTGACCTACCACCAACCACCAAGTTATCAAGGCAAAACAATACATTAAGCTAAAACTGGTTGTCAGACTTTCTGGCTGTTGACTTCCCTCAGTGTGTTGAATTCTTTCATGCATACTTATTTTGACTCACGAAAGTAAATACAACCGTGTACCGTGTACCGTGTGAATGGTTTTGTAGTCCCAAATATTGTTTAACTTATAAGAATAGATGGTTACCCATTTACGTATCGATCATGTCATCAAAAGTTGGCTAACTCTTGATCGGTGGATGTTTGCGGCTATCGCTTAGACATGAGGTAAGTAAGAACAATGAGTTACAGTAGCGTTTCGTAGGCGCGGAGGCGGCGGGCGGCGGGTCTCGCGCGCGGCGGCTGCGGCGCGAGGTGCGGGCGCTGGGCGCGCGGCAGGCGCGGGTGAGCCGCGCCGTGGGCGTGGCGGAGCAGGCGCTGTCGGCGCTGTCGGCCGACCACGGCGCCCGCGCCTACATCACCTACGCCGACCTGCGCTCCATCCGCGACTTCCGCAACCAGACCGTCATACCCATCAAGGCGCCGCCCGACACACGGCTCAGCGTTAGTTACACATTCTGCACTTTCACTTTATCTTTACAGCTTTACTTTATATTTTATGGACTAATACAGAATCTCCTGCGGGATTGTGCGTAAGAGTTACCACGGCCTTGGTACATAAAGGACTTAAGAAGGAACCTGATGGATTTTAGTATGTAAGTCTTACACTCCCGCTGTGGCTGCAGCGTGAGCGATCATTCGCTAATTTACAGCAAAAAAATTATAATACAGAACCTCTAAGTTGCCCTTTTCCAGCAAGAACGTCAAAAATACGTCGCATTTCATACAGAACCTCTGAGTTGCCGCACTATTTTGTAGTTTATTTACCACTCTGAACATTACACAACAATGAACATAATTTGCTATGTATGATCTTTGCAGGTACCCCACCCTGACGAGAAAGGCTACATGATACATTTGAAGTCTATGTCAGGTGAAATCGAAGTCTACCTCTGTCCAAAAGAACGTCCTCCTTCGCCCGCATCAAGTAAGTTTCCGGGTTAATAACCTTCTTGTAATTAAAGCTTAACCGATATCCAATAATTACACAAAATTAGCATAAAACTTAAGAACAACATTTTTCAGGTTCAGACAGATTTGATAAAAAATTATGCTAGGATAATACCTAAATAGGATGCGTACTCCAATCGTATCCAAAAAATCCATAAAAATCCAAAGTCTCTCCTTTTTAAAAGTATTCAAAAATATAATTTTAACTTGTAGCGTCGGGCGCGTTGCCGTCGGACCCGCTGCTAGAAGACAACAAGGCGTTGCTAGCGCCGCTCATAGCGTTGCTGCAGTCCAAACCTTCTAGTTCTATCGCCGCTGACTTCACGTGAGTAATATGTCCAGTTAAAAAAAAAAAACTATTACGTTGAAAACTTACAATTATTAGGTGTAGACGAGGCATTGATTTTTAAGTTATTTGTTGTGTATTTTAATTTCCACCGTGTTTAAATGAAAATTTATGTGCAATTAGTTGTTTCCTGCGTTATCTTAATACTCTCGTTTTGGGGAAACTTTTTTCTATATCCAGATTATATTTTGACCGCCCTATGTTGTTCAGGAATAGTCTTAAGCTGAAGAAAACTGAAATAATTTTCAAATGGGTTTGGTAGTATTGGAGTCTTTAGGGAAGGGACAAGGAAATAAAGAAAGAAGGTTCATCTTTATTATTATACAGCTACACTTATATTAACTTCACTTGTAACCAGCTATGTATGTAAGGAAATTTTGGAATCTTAATCTGACCCACTTCCCGGTCATGAAATTTTGCGTTATGATGACAATACATGATTAGCTAAGAAAGGTCATTACAAATCCAATATGGCGCCATCCCCAAGATGGTGGACTGGCTGTTTGATATTCACCCCCCATGAGCTTTATATTAGTAAAGATTATTGGTCAAATATTTCTTAGCTTTAAACATTTGTGTGTAATGTGTGCAGGACGCCAATAAAGCGCGAGCCGGTGAGCTCTCGGCCGTCGTCGCCGCTGGTGCAGGCGCCCTGCGTCACCGACCCCACCATGCCGCTGGCCGCCGCCGCCCGCGCCGCGCGGGCTGCACTGGCCGAGCACTCGCACGCGCCGCACGTGACGCACACGCCGGCCACGCCGCACGACGCGCACACCACGCACCACGACGTGCTACACACGCCTGACAGTCAGTATATTATTATCCACGTTACCTTACAGCCTTTTTATCGTCCCACTGCTGGGCACAAACCCTCTCTCACATGAAGAAGGATTGAGCATACCCACAAGTTTTACAATTCTTATATTACTTCTTCAAAGCAGTAATACAGCATGAAATCATTTTCGGACGAGCAGTAATTCTCAATGAAAATTGTACTGTTTAAAAATGTGACGGATCAGGTTTTCAACTTTCTATGATTTGGTAAGTTGTATGTCGCAAAACTTTAAACTTTAGTTAAAAAGGTTGTTTCCTTCTTCCTTATAAGAATTTGTAATTTTCCGAATTTCCTTTCCAAATCCTAATCTACATGAAGTCATCAAAGGTAGCCGAGCTTCGTAAGTTGTATACTAATACATAAATGTTTGTCTGTCCAGGCGGTAGCGCGCGAGGTCGACTGCGGAACGCTCTCATAGCAGACAGCGACGACTTCGCCCCCATCATGGGCGGCGGCCGCTTCCAACTGCAGACGGAGGACCAGGAGTCAGGTACACACTCACTAATGCACTCACACTTACACTCTGTTTCAACATTGTCACATCACTGTCAACAAGCACCCCAAATTGATATGCTGTCTATTGGTAGTTTTTTTTAACTTGATGCATATATTTATGAAATTTTGGCAACATTAATTCGATCACAAAAAAAAATCTATCGGTAGGCAGTATATTAGTTTAGGCTGATAAATAACTGGTACATTTTACTCTTGATCTGATTACAACAGTCAAATTTGTGAGTAAATTAAATCTATATTTAAAAAGGGTTTACAGGAAAAGCTAACAATTAAATAAATCTACAAATGCTTCACCAGCACAAGATCATTACGTTTTTACACAGAAATGGGGCATTCGTTTATAAACCTTTATTTAGCATACTTGTGAGATTGATATCTTAATTTGGATGGCAGCAGCATCAGACTATATTGCAGTTATTTTATCAATTGGTGTCATTTGCATTTACTATCTTAATATGATAAATTATCAATTACAACAGCCTATATTTGATAAAAGCGACATTTAAGTCTTAAATCATGAAATCTTATCAGCTTTCTTACATTGTTGTAGTTTTCAATGACGAAATTAGCCGCAACCGACATTACATACTGTAGACAATTTTGTTAGGTTTAATGGCTATCCATGTTAAGTTATCAATCTAACAAATATATGGGAGTACGAACAGTTCGGTACGTGCGGGCGGCGGCGGCGCGGCGCCTCGCGGCTAGCACTGTGGCTGTGACTGTGTGACGCTCACATCACAGTCAGAGTTCTAGCTGCGCGGCGCCGCCGGCGACTCACTACATTACATTACTCATGGCGGCGGGACTCACTGCGTTGGTTGGTAATATTAATGATACACAAAGAGAGGCACTATTCACTCATGTCGTAAAGTCAATCATGTATTAATGATCTTACAAAAAAACTACAATTCGCAAAAAAACTCAAGTCTATCAATCAATTAGATAAAAAGATAAAAAGGGGCAGAATACCGCATCCAAACAGGATAGAGGGTTGTGAATGCATTGGAGTTAGCAACCTTACTGTATTCTATATTCCCTTGACCCTGCAATAAGCAGCTGTATTAAGGCATTAATTTTGCACCTTCAAAGATGTTACTTTATAAAATGTCATCAGTAAATAGTGTCTCGTAATATAGTCATATTCATATAGCAATAAGTACACGGACATTGCATGCTTGTCGCGTCGCGGTGCTCACTTCATCATCATGATTGCTTCACTAACTATAACAAGTCACGGGAGGAACGAATTGTCTTCACTGTTCCTCCCAAAACATTGTGTCTCAGGTTTTGGACTGTTTTATAACGGGCTATG
This sequence comes from Helicoverpa armigera, assembly GCF_030705265.1. Taxonomy (NCBI): domain Eukaryota; kingdom Metazoa; phylum Arthropoda; class Insecta; order Lepidoptera; family Noctuidae; genus Helicoverpa; species Helicoverpa armigera. Next base: position 4,102,061 of record NC_087124.1, on the reverse strand, counting down.
GCTCAGATTCTGTTGCGCACGGTACAACTAGGTATTGTGTTCTTAGATGAAACTATTTTCTGACAAACAGTGGTCTTACCAGACCATTTGCTACTTATTCTAAAGTTGTAAATTATTGAGTTATCCGTTGCGCAATGCAGTCACACTAACAGAAATATTCATATTTAATAATGAATTAATAAGTCAGACTAAAATTACCTGCGTATTTGTCACCTCAACTAATTTGTTTATCATGTAAATAATTTCGCGTTCCGAATGTGCATCGAATTGGTTTTTGTATTGTGTAAATAATTTTGTTGCGATATCTATTAACAAACATGAAGTTTTCTGAAACAGAAATCAAATGTAAAGCACAAAATATATTTTTGAATATTTTTTGTAAATATGTGAACTTCGTGCAATGCTCACACTGCGTCACGGTTTATCTGCTAGATACTAAAAACCTCATTCAAGTTTCATGTTCACCGACACCATAAACATCAGTTTTCTTAAAACAACTGTTTACTATGAATTTTAACGGTCAATTTTCAAAGTAAACAGTTGTTTTAAGAAAAACGGTTGTTTATAGTGTTGGTGAATATCAGTTCTCCAGTTAACCTATAGTAAAGCCCCGTGGGCTAGTAGATACCGTGGCGCGGTCGGGCAGACAGCTTGGTGTCGTGTCGGCGGCGGCGGCGGGCGGCGGCCGCGAGCTGTATCCCGTGCGGCTCCAGTGCGCATGTAGCACCATGGGATTCAGCTCACGGACGCCGCCACTAACACCCTCATCTACTAACTCCACGTACAACCATCGCCAATGTAACAACGCTCTCATGTCTAACTATGTCTGCACTGTGTTACTTCGGAAAACGTCGTTTCACTCGCTCACTTCACACCGACTCACTTGGGATAATGCTTTCATTTAACTGCAACTAAACGACATTTTTCGAAGACTTTCAGCGTACTCATTTTGATTTAAGCATATCTTCAAACGATTGCAAAATATTCAAAATGGGTCCGTCAATTTTGAAATGCCAAACAAAAATAAACTGTCTATTTTTGTTTGAAGATTTTTACTTACATAAATGCAATGTTCTTGCAATGCACTGCTTTCCTAAGGGTTCACTAATACGTCATCACTTGATCAGCTTTCACTATTTTAGGAACACATTCGTGTTGCAAGAACTTTGTGTACATTTTTCCTTTGCCTCTGCTTCGCCTGTCAAAATCCAATAATGCTTGCTCTCTATGTCCGTCTGACTGTTTGTACAGATTTTGCAGGTGTTGTGGGGGTGGGGATGTGTTACAAACTAATTTTGTAAATAATATGCAATGTTATTTATTTGACAAATGTACAAATACGATGTTGAGGTGGGCACACGTGAGATTTATATAATGTTTTATCTTTTTGTTCATGAAGCCAGTAATCGGCTGGATTTTAACTTACGCGTTTATAGTTTATCGTAAAGATAAACAATTTTCTAGCAATATAATGGTTTAATCAATTTGCATAAGGTGTATTCTGTGTGTAATCATGTTATCATTGCGACTGTTTACAAGTTGTGCCACATAACGAGTGTATAGTGACATGTGTGTTGTTGGGTGGCGTTTCAGAACCGCTGGAGTTGGAGCCGTTCCTGGCGCTGGAGCCGCCGATGTCTGCAACGGACTACGGGTTCTGCCTCGACCACGACGAGGGGCTCTCCGAGCTGTTCGACTTCGAGTTCTAGTGCCGCGCGGCTCCAGCCTGCCGCGACATCTCCATCTCACTGCTAACCCGTCACCACAGTGCTACACTTGTGACAAACACTCCAGGTGTTGTTACTATGCCGGTCCATTCTCAACAACCTCGACAGTTTGAAGTGACATTGAGATGATCGTGGTTTTATTTACAGAACACTCTCATAGTTTACTTATTAGGTGTACAAGCAGGCAACTGTTGTGTGAGCATTTAAGCCTAATATTTGTGCAGTAGCAACCCCCAAGACCAACGGAAAGCAAGCTAGCGTCAAATAAGCAATACGTAAGGCCATTTTCTAGTGTTTTTGATAAATGTTTTTAAAGTTTATTTTCGTTATGTCGCGAGTATGATATTGATGCCATTTTATTTACGGGTATAACACTCATCATGTTGAATTTGTTGTTATGTATCCGAACTTGCTTGCGATTAGTTTAGGAAATCACATTTTACTTTTAATCGCTTCATACTAATAAAAGGATGCGCCAGCGTTGGCATTCGAGCGACTAAGTGAGAACGTGAACGTATTAGGGCTAAATAATAGTTGCAGAGCTACTCTGCCAATACTTGGCCCAGCTTCTTAAATATTTAGTGAGCCAGATTCCCTGTAAATAGCTAGTAAAATATGAGAGTGTTCTATAAATGCAATAAGTGTGGCAATGAACATTAACATCGCGCTCTTAGTTGTTAAAATTGATTTCGACGTAAATTATTTAGTTGGATTGTTTTGTGACGTAGGTATTTAACTAATGCTCTGTTCTGTGGGACTGTAGGCGGCGCGGACTGGTATGATACGATAGTTTACAGCAGATCTCTGAGGTTCCAGCTCACACCGAGAATGTTGTTCTATTTCACTCGCTACGAGATCACGAAGGGGACAATTTATTCGTAACACGGCCGCGCAAAATAACTAGATGTACGTAAGTTCTTTATTATTAAGGTAGAGTCTGTAGGTAGTGTTATGGAACATTCTCAGTAGTAGCCGGGGTTATAGACTACAGTTTACTTCTTACAGTCGACAAACTACAACCTCGAACACTCCCAATCTGAAAAACATGGTGCTAATTTCATTTCTTCATCTAATATCGTCAACTACAGTCCTACATTATTGGAATAACTGAACGCTTATAATGAAAATGTTCCTTGAAGGTGATCTAATTGATTTATTGTGGTATTACTGAGTTGAGTACCGACGACCACTGGCGGGTCCTCGTCTGAGACGACACGTGGTCGACATCCGAGGCGGGCGCATACTGCGGACACCAAGCCGTCACACTTTATACAACTTTGTAAATATAACACATGCCAAGATTTTTATGCGATCTCCATAGTTTGTTTTTGACCCGCGAGTAGACAGAAGACAGTACACCTGCAGTATGCCCCGCCGGGCGCCGCGCCGTGTACATAGCGCTCAAGAGGCGCGGCGCCTGTACTGTCTGTACTGTTACTGTACATATACACTAATGAACGGTGATATCTTAGCGGCCTTCGATTTTACTTGTAAAGCTAGCTCTTAGTGTTCCATACGTCATACGTTCACGTTAGGCCTGTCGTTTGCGTACTGCACATTGTTCCGTTATCGATATTACTGATTTGCCAAATATTTAGTTAATACCTGAGTTTGTCATTTAAGTTTCATAATGGGTTCGTTTAGTTGTCATTGTAAATAGTGTCGGGCAGGGCGGGAGCGCGGCGAACGTCAACATTATCATTTCGATAAATATAATTTTGAATGTTTAAGTACAAAGTGCGATGCCGCGATACCCGTCTTACCGTGTATGTAAGTACATTACTCGAACGCGTTGGCCCGCCTCCGCTCTGCCGTTTTTGAATAGTGTACAGCACAAATGTCATTGTAAAAAAACCTATTAATAAGTGCATATCAAAATAATTTTAATGTTAGAGTTAATTTGGAGATGTTTGTGAGCGGCTTGAGTGAGGGAGGCGCGGAGTGTCGGACACAGGCAGGCGGAACCTGGTTGCAATACTAGTGCACGTAGTTAGGACGGAAGAGGGCGAAATTATTATTTTAAACGTTTAGTTCTCCACTTTACATTAGTTACATTCCGTGCCCTTGTAACAACAAGCAAGAGATCCCGCGTCTTCCAGGCAATTGTACATATTAAGATTTCGATTCATTCTCGAGATTAGACTGAGAACGTGGGTTTATGATTATCACGTTACTATCAACAATAATAACTGCACGTCGATACGCATAACATGTTCAAACTACGAGGAGTTCGGACACAAGGGCGCGGAACTATCTCGCTGTAGCAAGTGTAAACACATGCGACTACGTCCCGCCAGACTACCCGCTAATAGTATTCAATCACTATGTTTATTTATACCATTATTTGCGTTATCAGGACGGTTCGTGATTACACCTGTCGACAAAACAACAAAAGGGATGGCTGCTAGCTTTTATATTGGACTGTTTCAATCGTGACCATCACGAAGAAATTCTTTAAGAATTTATTTGATCGTGTTAACGCACATAAATTATAACAAATAATCTTTCTTAATTTTTCTAGAATTGCGCACCATCTCCTTTTGTTGATGGATATGTACGAATTCGATGTAATTTCAGTAAACCTGTACAGTACGTCAGCTCTGTTGTGCTATAACGTTTTCAATGAAATGAAATCTTACTACAAATGAATTTAGAACATTTTTCGTTTCAACATCGTTATCATTAAGTTTTATTTCGGTTTGATAGGATTTTATCTTTTTCGTTTGAATATTGTATGAAGAAAATTTTGTTACAAATATCTTTTTGAAATCATAAAAAATAAGTAAGCATTTGTTTTTGCGGCGCTCGTGAAGTACCTTATTCTAAAATGACAAGTTTTTGATATCTGCAAGATACTTTAGTTACCTCATGTCATGTTCCTTAAATATCGTCGTGAAATCGGTAGATATACTATCGAGTTCGTTGATATGCCTAGCATTTTAATGCAGCGGACAAACTGCCTAGTTGAGGAATATCGGTACCTGAATGTCGATCTTTAAGGAACACAATCATGTAATCAACGCGTAGGTTGCTGTAGCCTATGCAATCGTTTTGTTCGGCTTGATGCCGCCCTTCCGTAGGGGTGGCGGTTTAATTTTAAATTGTTTACGACACAAATTCTGGGGCCAAACGTACGAGAAAAAGAAGTACAAATTATTAACAAAAATTTTCTCGTAATTTAGTTAAGGTTTTTACGCTACTTCCATAGTAGGCGTCATTCGATGTTTCGTTCTTTACGAATGAGTTTGTTAACACTGAGCAATGGTTATGTTAACGCATTACACTGTATAATGTTAGTGCAGGTTTGACTTCACTCGCTTTTTAATATATGGAAATTATTTATTGCAATCGCGCATGTCTTGTATATCAAAAATCAATAAATTGGAAATGATTTGTATTTATATAAAATCAGCTTTCTGCCAGTACTTTATTAACAGTCTGTCTTACGAAACAGTTTATCTGACAAATTTTACCATGAGGTAGGTCAAATAGAAATTAAATCATAGAGTATCTGTCGAGACCCTGTAAACCAGACTGTTTATATTTACTGTTAGCAGACTGCCTTCCTAATCAATCCTGTAATTTGTTAAGATAGCCTCATAATTTTACGCTTACATAATAGCTGTCAGTATTTTTATATTTCAGTTGAATACATTGGAATATACTCATAACTTGTTTCCACTCTGCTTCGATAGTTTGATGAGGATCTCAAATTAAAATGTTCGTATTGTTTGTCTAAGTTAATATGTGAAACTATCGACGTGGGGCACAACTGTTACAACGATTTTAGTCCGTACATAATAACGTCAGTTCGACGGTCCACAGGGTCCTAATGTAGTATTTCAATACAGACAATATTAAACTTAAATTGGAACTTCAGATTGAGTGGCGACGTAGACCCACTGTTTACAATTTGTGGTGCGGGATACACACAGATATCACTGGTAGTATTCTATCTTATTTCTTGTCTGTAGATGTACTTATTTTGTTTATAAACTGCGAGGTAGCCTAGTGTGAACATTGTCAATGAAAGGGTTGTAACCAGACAAGTTAAGTTTTGCTCGTAGATGCAGACTGTCTGCTGTATAATATGAAATGGAGACTTCATCGGCAAGTTTTGTGTAATACTTTATCTGGTTTTAATATAACAAATTGAAGGTGCAATGTTATAAATATGTATTTATAGTGTGTGTGAGCGCGGAGGGACGGAGAGCGGAACTCGCTCGGAGGTAACGATACGCTTGTTTGCGCCATTTGTTGTTGGTGTGAGGCCTGTTTGATTTGTATTCATTTGTGTTGAAAGACTGAGGTTGATTATTCCAGTTTCGACGAACGTGCGAGTTATTTGTTGATTGAATTTAAATATAAAGTCATATATATAGTTAGGTTATATTTTTTAATAAATATAATATTGAGATATGTAATATATTCATGTCTTTTTTTTGCACCCTTGCCCTGGCTAGTCACAACCTACGAGGTATGTTTGTATTAGTTCCCTTGTAGTTTTCAAAGTAATTCTTTATCCATAACGAAAACAGTCTTTATGATAGTTTGGTACGTTTTATAAAATCACGTAACGTAAAGTTCTAAAAGTAGAAAAGGGAATGAAAGCAAATTCCTTCAATGAAAATATATGACTAGTTTATTGTCTGTCTTAAACAAATTAACGATGAACCCAATTGTTTTTTTATGACTATAATATTATTAACCCTTAATATAAGGTGATGATGATGATGATATTTTGTTCCTAAAAATAAGTTCATATATACAAACTGGCACTTAAAAATTTCAACACTTAAAGCTAAGAACTTCATCTTATGAAGTTATCGATGGGGAAGTCCTTGAAGGACGTGCTCCAGATGTCAGTGAAGGCTGTGCTGACCAGGTCGTTGATCAGCGGCCTGATGACCGCGAAGCCTGGCTTCCACGTCGCATTGATCAAGCGGTCCAGCATGCGCTCTGAAAATATACACCAATGTTCAATGCTGGCCATACTAGAGAAATGAAGGTAAAGCCCCTAAAACACTACCGTTAACCGTTCAGGCCACGTTTGGAAATCCTCATAAAAAGTAGTTCGTGCATGAAACTTACAGACACACGTGAAAAAGAAGGTGATTATCATCTAGTTCTTAAGTACATAATTACCATCACATCAATACTCTACGGTGCAAACTACAAAACAAGGTGCAGTCTACTCACTACCCCAAAAGCGGTAGTTTTGAAAGTATCTTACGCATATAACTACCAAGAATTCCGTTCCCCCTGACGAGGTTGCCGACATGTATCTCCATGTCTCCGATGTGGTCCACTTCGACGTGCACATCGACGCCAGCGCCGTTACGTTTGATGCGCGTCGTCTGCGAGTAGTCCCGGAGCGTCATGTTCCAGTGACCCGACCGGAGGACGCCTAGACCGAAGGCGTCACCCTGGAAAGTGGAGTCTTATTGAAGGTTTCTGATAATTTGTAACTATCTGGATGCCTTTTGTGGAGTAACTTGCAAAAAATAATGACAAGTAAGTGCTCTATCAATATTATTTGCTACTGTTACTTATGGGTTAGTGCTTATGGAGCTTATGGGAATGTGGCTAGTGGCTAGCTTTTAAAGGGGTTGTCACTTGACTTACCTTGAATTCGTAGTTACCTTCCAGCCATTTTTCTGGGAAGTACTGTGAGTAAACTATGCGCTGGTTCTCCCAGTCAGTTCTGGAAAAAATTTAAGGCACTCGTAAGAAAATTCTGCTTGTAGAATGAGGTTTTTTTTAAGTTCAAGGATAAAATTTGCAAATTATAAACTGCTGCTCACTTGTATTTAGTGACTGTAGACTGCGACCATCCTCTTTCGTACACATTGTTCAGCGTGAGAGTGTATCCGATTCCATTGATAGCACGAGTCTGTTTGATCTCACGCGCGAAGTGGGGGTCAAAGGGCGCCACGCCCATCTCTGGTATGCCTGAAACATGACGATTACATTTATTGATTTAATTATACACATACGTAGAGGTCTGTATCTATATGATTATCGGAGGTACTCACCAATTTTAAAATAAGGTCGAACCTTATTGAAAGCTCTCTTTATGCACCCATCAAAGTCTGGGGAAGATTTCTTGCATGCTGCAAATATTCTTTCTGAAAAAAATAATATATGTTAGTAGGCTTACATATTGAATTTAAAATTACATATTGAAGAGATAGGTACCTATTTAACTTGTTGATCAGACTAAAAATAAACTTTATCTATGAATACGTCATAGTCTTAGATTATTAGGGTAAGATCTGACTCTTAAAATAGGTTGTGGGACTATCCAATCAGCATTGACTAGTTACAGATTAAGACTCCTCGGAGGCCTACTTAGGACGACTCAGGCAGCTAGGTACTGGATAAACAGATTCTTTTGTGTCATCGTCATTAGAAGTCATATAATTGGAATGGAATCGTTTACAAAATAGAAATGGTGAACTAACAATAACGTGTCCGGTCCCAAACATTTATTGTGTAAAATGGTTTTGGTTAGCTGAACGGTTTTGTCCTCGTAATAGTATTTCGACCACTAATGGTCTGCGTAACCTCTGGGTGTTGAGTGACCCTGACAGCTTGTGTGAACTATTGTCATTCAATTGCTAGGTCTTTTAGGCGATGAAATTAGTATGTTTTTTATGTTATTAGGTCTCATTGTTTTGGTCTTCTCAGCATGAGCTACGTAAGTACCTAAGCTGGTATCTGAATTAAGGACAACATTTAAATAAAATGGACAACTTTAAAAATGGGTATTGCAATGTACTGCATTAATTAACGAACTTAAAGATTATTAAGTACCTTACCTTGGCGTTCATTAATTAATGCAGTGCATTAGTTAATTCAAAAAGCAGTCGTTGGTAAGTACCTACCTATTCGATTTGGTTTCCTTCCTCATTGTTTCCTCATTTAAGCTAGCGTGGGATTCCAATTTTAAAATAATAAGCAAAAGCTCTTAAAGTCTAGGTACATATTATTTTTTACCTACTTCGTACCTACCTATAAGTAATTAAGTATACCTACCTATATGTTTCGAATTAACACTTGTGAGATCATCTCTATTCCAGTTGGTATTTTCCTAGCAATTCATCAATGGTGGGGTATAGATAGTTCAACTCAGATTTGCGCGCGGCCCTATGTGTGCGTCGGCTTGTAAATATACAACTTTCATTCGTGTGACAGTGACGTCGTCCGAGCATGACGTGTTCTTATCGCTTTTTGTTATGGGTACAGTCGTTTACAAAAATAATAGTTATTCACGGATAAATTATTAAGGAGTCAGGTAAAGCGTTTCAAACAATGAAACAACAATCAAAGCCCTTTATTATTAAATAAGTTATAGTACAGTTCATACGTCTTTTCAAATTTACATTGAGAGTGTCTAAGGCCGCTGCCTCGAATTTTGCGGGCAGCGGGGCGGCAGCGGCGGCGGCGCGGGAGCGGCAGGATCTTACGCGTATAATCAAATGGACCGGCCCTCGAATACAGCGGCGCGGGAGCGGGCAACGAGCGGTGAGCTCCATTCAAAACGGTAACCGAACGCGCCGCCGCCGCTGCCGCCCCGCTGCCCGCAAAATTCGAGGCAGCGGCCTAAGAAATAAATGAGGTGAAATATCTAAGATGAATTAAATACTCCTTACATATTTTCTAGCTCGGGGTACGCGGACAATAAATAAAAGTGTGGACTAAGAATGTAAAAAAAAAACGTAATCGTGTATAATAATGTAAACAAAATGTGTGGGGAATTAAAAAAAAATATATTGCCTCTATAATGTCGGCCAAAATAAGACGGAAATAATGAAACTCATAAATGAACGTTTAAGTCAAATTGATGAAGGGATGTGGGGTAATACTTGTCGACATGTACAAAAGAAAAAAGAAGAATACTATAGACATTTTGACATGGAGTCAGAATTTATAATTCACCTTGGAGAGTAGCGAATCCGAAAATTCATCATTTGATTTTTCAAGTAGCGCGATTCAGAATCATAAAAAAATTAACACTAAATTACGTAATAACTATTTTTCTGTAAACACCTGTATACAACCCCTAAATAACTGTATTTGTACCTGACTGTACCTCTTGTCACGCACACAAAGTCACTGTATATGTACAAGGATTACCCACACAAAAGGCCGCGCGCACGACTGAGTTGAACTTACTATACACTGTTGCACAACGTGAAATACAATAAACAAACAAGCGACATTCATTATCGAAAAATTCCACACCAAATCGTTGCAAAACTCTATAACTAGGACAGATTGCAGTTTGCCATCACATTCACAAAACAACCTCCAGATACAAGTATGTATACATTTTACCAATATCGTGGATGTATTTATTTAATTATCATACTACAGTTTCAATTCTTATGTAATTTGAATATCAGCTTACAGTAGAAGTTACAGTTTGGCAACGAAACGAGGACACCAGTGGACTGGCCAATTACAAAAATGGCCCGTTTTGAAATTGTCTCGATCGATCGGAGACTTGTTTGCTCTTGAAGAAAGTTGATTGTAAATAATTATCGCATTGAATTCATTTTGTAATAAAATCAGCAGGGATGCATAAATATCATAATTGGTAAATAACAGTAGTACGTAAGTAATCTCTTCACTTAGAGACATTTTGGTAAGTTTTATTTACCTCGACCGAACAATGTTTCTGTTCCGTGGTGATGGTGAATAACTTCTTCAAGTAATTATGAGGAACATTCTAATCGGTACATAAAAATCAAGTAGATATCATCATCTGCCTAGCCTTTTCCCAACTATGTTGGGGTCGGCTTCCAGTCTAACCGGATGCAGCTGAGTACCAGGGTTTTACAAGAAGCGACTGCCTATCTGACCTCCTCAACCCAGTTACCTGGGCAACCCGATACCCCTTGGTAAGACTGGATGTCAGACTTTCTGGCTTCTGACTACCCGTAACGACTACCAAAGATGTTTAAATGGCAGCCGGGACCTACAGTTTATCGTGCCATCCGAAACACGGAAGAACTCATTATGACAAGATGGTCACCCATCCACGGACCGACCGCGCCAAGCGTTGCTTAACCTTATGATCGATCGATCCGCGCGGCTTTGATTTAGCCACGAGCTCTTCCCAAAAATCAAGTAGATATGTAGGACTAAAAAAATATAGGAACACGACATATTTATGGTACCTAGACGTGCGTGTAAAGCAGTTTCTCATAAAGAAACTGTGGTTTAAGTTGTCATAAAATATATTTTGCAAAGTTCGATACGTGCATGGAGATAAATGCATTGTTCGTTATTATTTTATGGTTGCGAAACTGTTATTTTGCATGAATAATAGATAGGTACAATGTGTTACAAAATAAACGAATAGTTGAATAAAAAATATGATAAATCTGCTAGAATCCTTTGCATTTTCGACTTTGGACTTGATAAGCAGAAGTTTGGTTACCTATTAAATATTTAATTTTATTCACTTTGTAGTTAATCATTCTAGCATGCTTTTTCTCATGGAATAATAACAAATTTTTCCAAATATAGATACCTACATATGGGTCGAACCTTGGCTGTTCTTTGCGTCACTATTTGTTGATGCTCAGATGAGCAAAGCAAGTCGCCATCTTGCTCAATGCATTCGTTACGAAAACCTCAACATTTCATATATCTGTCGACATGATACTTATGGATTCAATGCTGTGATCTTTGAACCTTCAAGAGCAGTATCGATACAAAGTACAAATCGATTACTTAGATGTAGGTACTTGATTAAAAAAATATATTGCCAGTCACGTAGGTACGCAATAGGAAGCTTTAAGTTTCTTTTGTGCATTCCTCCCATCTACTTACCTACAAAAAAAAGTTTTTATAATGCAAAATGACTATCAATTTAGCACTGGTAATCCGTAATTTGAAGGACTGAGTGCTAATTCAGCTGTTAAATTGATGGTACCTATGCATTTATGTTATGATTAGTCTTGTGCTTTTGCTAAGCCTGTTATCCGAGCCAAGATTAAAATCCTTTTGTAGCCAGAACGGAGTATGAACTTTAAACTTTTCAAAATACCAAGTTTAATGTAATTGCAGAACCAATAGATCTGTTATTATGGTACCTAAAGGTCCGTCATTAAGTTTTATAGCCGGGGGCGATTCTGCAACGTTGGGCAATGGTCGCACATGATGTAACCGGTAATGTATCCGCAGTAATAGCAGTTATGGTCACTATACCATTAGGTGACCCGTAATGGAGTGCCTGCTTCTATGTCAAGGAGCCAGCACTGGGGAATAGCCAAGGATAAGGCCTAAGTAGGTACCTATGTGGTTAAAAATCTTCTGTGAAAATATATAGCTACATACAAAGTACCTAATTGATTGATTATATTATGTACGCATAATCAAATTGCTTCTTCAAAATCAGAAACGCGAAGTTGTTACGTTACAAGAAATTATTTTTACTTACCTACTCATGTAAAAATGCAAAAGCTCAAGGAACTGTGGAAGGGTTAAAGCGATCTGAGTATGAGTTCGAGACAGTTTTTTGTCTATCGAAACTATCTGCTAGGAAATGGTTTATAAATGCAAAACAATAAACATGTAACATTTCGAGAATGTCAATGTTAACTTTGAGCAGGAAAATTAGCAAAATACTTTTTGCTTTTGAATAAGATTAAGTGCATATATATTCAAATATTCTGGTGATAGTTCATTTTGAAAATGTCAAGTTCAAGTATAAGTTCACAAATAGGTACCTACTAATGGCAATTTTCGAATATCTAAAAAGTGTTTTGCTGGAAACTTCTTTTGAGTCACAAACGTTTGAAATATTGAATTTGTCGCTTGTTTTATTTGTAAATTAAAATTAGACAGATTAATAATATAATGCAGTTGCACTTTTGAAAGACTTGCATAATGCATAAGCTTAGCTAAAACTAATTCGGTTATCTAATTCTATAGTAGCTATCTATAAATAATCTGAACGTCGAAGTTGTCTGTACCTACGTATAGTAAACATATTAGCACGTCTATGTTTATGAACGCCAATTCTTTGAAATACCTAAATACTGTAAAAACTTTTGAAATGTTACCTACATAACAAATTGTAGACATTTGAAGCATCTGAAACTTTTAGGACAAAAGAATACATAAGTACTGCCCCAGGGGTTCAGTCCCTGTACGGCAACTTTTGCCAATACGTAAAATGTCAAGAAGTACCTTTTCTGTATTGGCCCCTGAGGCCCTTAGTGGAACTGTCTTTTGGGAACTCTTGGCCGAGTTTAGTAACCAACTCGTCTATTGTCTACGCATGACATATTTTATGGGCATTATATTATAGTCGTGTTTGAGTATAACGGTTGAGAATTGCTCAAGACAATAAGATGCGGTAACCGCTATAGATATTTCTAGCAAGAGGGGACTTCCTACTTCATCTTCAAGTGTGTAGTAAGGCAATTGACATAAAAGTAGAACACGGTTTCAATTCAAGATGAGCACTTCATAGTATAGAAAAATATTGGTTCACCGAGTATATTCTTGTTGGTAAACAGAATTATGTTGTAATTTCAGGGCTTGAAGTGTGCTTAATTTTTGAAGGGAAGGGACGTTTAAAAAGAATTGCAACAGCACTGCAGTTTGATTTGCTTAGATTCAGTTAAACAGAATGTCTACAATTTGTACTCTTATGAGTCTAGCTTAAAGTTTTAATAAACTGTATAATAATTAATCTTCTTATTTTCTTAATATTTCTTCGGATAGTCAGATAATATTATAGATACCTATCTTTTGCCTCAACATACCCTCAATCAATTCATCTCTATTCTAATAAACTGATAAGGTGATATACTGGTAAGGTTGTGCAAGCCCTGAAGGTTAATCCACTAAATTATTATGGAAAATTCGAGAGAATCAACTTTTAAGTAGGTAAACAGTTTAGCTCTGAAGGTTATTCAAACAGCTCATGCAAATATAAAACAGTGAACAAGTCTGATAGTTTACATTAATTTAACACTACGATGTTGATAACATTTCTTATTTGTTTAGATTGAGGTACTACTTATTTCCCAGATTTCGCGCAAGTAGGTATCTCAGGCTCTTACGGCCAGTTTCTTCATCAAAAGTTAAAGTTAAAGTTATGGCTAAAGTAATGTCTAAAGTAAAAGTAACGGTCAAATTCAATTTTTCTATTAGTTTTGCTGTCACTTTAGCCTTGAAAAAACGAATTTGACCGCTACTTTTACTTTAGCCATAACTTTATCTTTAACTTTTGATGAAGAAACTGGCCGTTAATCAACGAGAACTTTATTTATGTTATGGTAATAACAACGTTTTCTTATTGACAATAAAACAATTGCCATCTGCAACAACCATCGTTCTTCCTATAGCAATGGACAACTCGATAGCAACTCGAGAGTATCTCGACAACAAGTCGACACCAAGTGCGACAACCTGTTCAAGTCTCGATAGCTCACTTGCATAATATGTTGTTGATGCTGGCTTATTGGGTCAACTATGCGGATTTTGTATGTTCAATGTATGTCGAGGTGTATGTCTGTATGTATACATTGCAATATGTCGACTTCCTAGTAATAATTTTGATTTTAGGGTCAAGTTTCAGGAAAACATTTAGTATTTTTGCTGTATATATTACCGTTAACATTGCATTATACTGTTTATATCCTGTATCTAATATCTTGTACTTCAAGTTCTTGATGTTACGATTATTCATCGTTAGTGACTGTTAGAAGAGGATACGGAAATGGAGAAGCGTTAGAAAGAAGAAGAAAATGAAGTGAGTGGCGTTCAAGTTAAGTTGATCTGACATAGGTAGGTACTCGTGAGTCAAAAGCTGTTCTTTAGCTCCCTTCTAACTACAAAATCTTGCACTATTGCCATTACAAACGTTCGCCAAATTATCGCTTATTCTAGCAATGCAATTTGCTTAATAAACTAAGATATAGATCTGAATGTAAAACCTCATGTCGAATGGTTAACCTTGACAGAAATTACCATTGCTCCACTTGGGAAACAGCCGGCTTTAGATGCGTTTACTTGAAGCTCGCTTATGCAAGTATGGTATGCACAGTCATGTGGTTACCGACATTACGATTCCAATGATATTAACTAATTATACTGATGGATATAAAATTAGTTCTAATGACGTAGATATAGCAGAATATAGAGCGGGCAAACGTGCGGATTGTTTATAAGGATTTGGGTTTTTTGAGGGTTTCTCCTAAGAATTACCGCGGCCGTAAAAAGCAATGGAAAATTTTGAAATACTGACAAGTCAGTGTTAGATAAAAGTCACTAATAAGATCTTATGCTTCTTGCATTATTGATAAGCATGCCATTTAAGAGCGAAGACATTTAGTAAGATGCATTTTTAAGTAAAAAAACACGTTAGGTAGTATATGTACATTCAATATTTAGTGCCAGAAGAGACGCTGAAGACAGAGCCAAGTGGAGACGAAAGATCAGATAATCTGCTCCCAACGTGGGACATATAACAGGAAGATCGAGAGACATATTAACTACCGAAAGCTCTACTACTTCGTTAGCAAAGGTTAATGTAACCAAAAATATTATTAAACATGTCGCTGGTTTTCCTCAAAAACTTACGCAAATCTGGAAGTATTATAAGTAAACGGCCAGTACACTAGTAATGCTGAAATCCCATAACAGAGCGACTAAAATCACGATTCACAAATCATCATCAGCCTTTATCACTACTCCACTACAGCAGGACATAAGCCTCAGGGATATAAAGGGCTTAACAAGGAACAACACTGGCTAAAACCCACCGAGCGAGGCCCATAGCGAGGCCCATTTGATGATTTCCTCCAATACAATCCAATAATAATAATAAAAAAAAACAAGCACACAATATATGATAGGTTTGCTACAATGTATACTCTTCTAATTAGACCGCTTCAGCAGTACACCGTGAAGATATTCGACCGTGATCGTTACGGCTTGCGAACTATTGGTGACGAAACTCTACACGTGTGGGTATGACCTAAGTTTAGAAGAAGTGCCTTCCGTCCCTTAAGGTCCTTTGATTAAGCAGTTTGAAGATGTCAATATAAGTAACTTCTTTTGAAATAAACAGTATGTTTCTACTCAAATGTGTTATGCCATTGCAAATTATTGTCCACAGTGTCTACTTAAATTGTTAAAAAAATACGATTTGTGGCTTTGCGGTTATAAATATCGTATGAGCACTAGATTTAGGAAAATCCAATACCAATAGAAAATATAAGAATCCTATAAATCAAATGCAGGTATATATATATAGTTACCTACTCCTCTTCTATTCCAAACCCTCGGGTGTAACAATCGTGGTGTTACCTGTGTATGTTATGATAAGAATGTAAATAATAATTTTATCTACGTACCAATTTCTACAACTTCCCTGTCGCCCTTCGTGAAATGCAGGCAGCACACCACTAACGCACTTATGCTGATGAAAAAACTTAATGAACGCATTTTTCCAGGATATTCTTAATTTATTAACCAGAACTATATTATTATTTATGTTTCTAACGCGCCACTAATTTGAAAATAAGAACATGCAACAATTTTTAAAAATAAGAATGGTTTATGATATTCTGTTTTTTTTATGTTATTTTCGATAAATATTGAGCAAATAGTTCTTATTGTAGGCTCACGGAGCTATGGTCAAGCGCAATCTGAGTGCGTCTCGAAAGTGCACGCCCCTACCAAGGCAGCTCGTTGCGACACCCGGTTGTCACTGAAGTGCTCTAGCGGTTGCAGACCGATACACTATGACTTTCTTTATGTAAACAAACTGTTAGGACACCTAGTTTGAGCTGAAATTTTGGACACAGCTGTCAGTCAACGTAACACTGCTAAGAATGAGCTGAAATTTTGATGACTTAATAGTATTTATATAGTCTGACAGCTGAAATGGTATCCGCTACGGGCTAGTTTCTCACTTGCTCACATTAATGAGTGGTAATTTTAGATTTATAGAAAACATACACTTTTGTTACAAAAATATGTATGTGAAATAAGTAACATGCTTAAATCCAAGATTTATTGTGTAAATATTTGGAAGACGAGTCTCACTTCTTGTCTGGGAAGAGATTGGAAGAGTCTTTCGCTAGATTTACACAGTAGATTATTAGTAACTTGATAATCAAATAAAACCACTTTTGCTACATCATAAATTTAAGGACCCGCATACTTAAGATTAATTGTAATTTCTTCGTAATTCGCAAAGCACATCTGCCTAATTCCTCGAACATATGCAACATGTATGCTAGTGTTTCCTTTGACGCCTCAGGCTACATGACGTAAGATATGGCACAATACTATCTTCTATAGAGTATAATAAACAGCTGCTCATACATATAGCACAATGTAGTAACTATATATGTTACTGTTACGGAGGTTCTTGTGTAACTAATGCTCAATGCAGGCAAATGAGCTATACCTATATGTGATGCATTGCCTTTATGACAGGAAGAAAATCTGTTGCAACCGGTATCTTAATTGATTGATATTTCATAGTTTTTATGGAATCTCACAAAATTAGAATTGTAGTTTCACTTTTGCCGGACCCTGGGCTCATATAAAATCAATAGCTAGGGTGCAACACCAATTAAATCTTTCATTCATAATGTACAGATTGTGACCACAACACGCAAATACAGTTATACAGTTACATACGTAGTCTTCGTATAGGTAATAATTATGTACTTATTTCCGGATTAAGGTAACTTGATGCCCGGGCCTCCTAATCCTGAACTACGAAGTGCGTGAGCGCAACCTTTTGTAAGAAAGCAAATACAAAAACAGAGGCAAATACAGTTTCACAAAACAAAAAATAAGTAAAAGCGCGACTTTTCCCATGTTTTGTAAACTCAAGACGAAAACACAGAAAGGTAAGCTGTAGTCGTTTGTAGGTATAATTTTTAGTTTGAAAAAGAAATGCGATTTTAAAATTGTAAAATGGACGTTTGAAAGCAGTTTTTTGGTCCCCTGGTGCCCTAAGCAGCTAGTTTTCTTATGGGCCAATCCAGGTCTGCTCAGGTTACTCTAAGTATTTGCCTTCAAATAAAAAGTTATGTCTGGTTGTGTTGTATTTATCCAAAAGTGGGTGGGTTTTCTGCAATCGGCGCATGTAGATACATATTTTTTTCTGTTGGACAAGTAAGATGAATATGGATGGTCCAGGACGCGGGTTCCCCTGCCTTCCCACCTATGTATATACGTATGTGCTGTTTCTTTATGAGAGCGCCATCTGTATTCTTTCTTGAAACTTGTTCTAGCATTTGTTATGCTGCGTTAAGTTGAGTCGCTAACTTGGGGAATCAGTTACTGAGCGTTTTCGGTAGATGGAGTAGTGATGTAATACCTAAATTAGAAAATCAAGTCTAGCAATCCTTTGAACGAGCAGAGTTTTCGCGTTTCCCAGCTATCATATAATTATTTTAGCATTGCCTGTCTACATATCATTCTTTTACGGTTTTACCGGGTATATCCCCCTTTTTGGTATTCACCCAGCAAAGTATAGATCTCACCGAACTTAATGGCTCGCAACGAATTTCTGAGCAGAAATTCAAGAATGCGTCCCATAGCCCTCTCGCACTTCTGCCACCCGCTGATACCTTATAGAGTCATAAGTTTAGTCAGTTTTTCTTTTTCAGAATTTAAATATTTTTTTCTGTTTTTATGGAGGCCATATGGGATTTTCGTAAGGGTTAAGAAAAACGAACATTTTAAATTAAATTCTTTATTACAGTTGTACAAATTAATGTAAATTAATAATACAGTAGTCACCCAAAGGTCGAATTAAGTCTTATCCTACCAGGAGCTCTAAATAAATAGCTTAATATCTACATTTTAAGATTATTATTATAGAAAATATGTTTTGCAATAAGAGTCGTATTTTCTATCATAATAAAAGTATCAAACACCGGTGTGTGAAATTCTTTATGAACTAAATTATTATTCTAGTTTCTTCTTAGAAACAGAAGGACTGGTGTAGTTTGTCATTTTAGCACCTGCACATGGGCTGTCATCGACATAAATATAATTTGAGTAGATTCTACACAGTGCGGTGTAAAATGAGATTTTACTTCCAAAATCTTAGATAATTTTTCTTTGTCATTTTGCAAAACGGCTCCCAAAAATCTATCCACGAATAAAACACAGACCACGCATTTTTCGATTTTTTTTTTCAAAATGATGACAGCCGACCCTATCTTTTTCCCTTACTTAAAAATTAACCTATTCTGATCCTAGTCTACGATCCAGTCGTCATAGGGTATCTTCTGCAGTATGTTGTCGAGGAAGCGCGACATCTTCTCCGCCAGGTCTCGCTTGAGCTCCGGCTTCATCTCCTTCAGCAACTCCTGGGCGTTGGTGTTGATGAACAGGTTCAGGGCTGCCTCTGTTGGTACCAAAGAAATTGTGGTTAGCTAGAAGTTTCAAAACACTATAATATCACGATGGGTTGTAACTATAACCAAACCAGTTATGGCTTTCTTATCGTTGTACCCTCAAAAAAATTGTTGATAACATTCTTTTGAGTCGATAAGATATTCATAAATTATATTGATGGAAGCTTCATATGAGAATTTGCACTTGTTCTTCATACATAGCTTGCAATGCAATACCTTTTAATACTTCAAAAGGTTCTACATATTTAGTCTGTTTCAAATGGTGTCATTGAAAATCGTAATGATAATTTTTATCTTTCCTTACCTAATACAGCGTTGCTATTCTGCAAGTTCTCGACGCCCATCTGTATGTCTTTGACGGAGAAGTCGAGCTTCAGCTGCTGCAGCTTCAGGTAGGTGCGGCCGTCGCGGGTGAACGGCTCGCCGCGGAAATATACCTTAGCCTTTACACCCTCTGTGGAGAAATGACAAATCGTGAATTAACTTTATGAAATTTTAATTGGAGGATGTCTCGGTGCCAGGTAGTAAAGCCTGTTCAATATCGTTCGCAACAAAATATTGTAGGCAGTTTTTTAGTCGGTTGGCAAATGTCGTCTAAATTCGCGATTGCTATTAAAAATCTGCAAGGGGATCATGTTTTACTGGCTCTTGAAAGTATGAAAGTAAGTCATAAACCTGACATTCTGTGATAATAGGTGATAAAAAAATTGATGTTGGTAATGAAAATGATACACACCCATAACTTCTAAATCTGTTCAATAGTTTCGCAGAATTAGGAAAAGATTTGGGGTTTTTTGAACACCTAAAATCATATCTAACGCAAAATTTCAAAAAGGAGATAGAAGCTTACAGTGCCCAAAAAGAGATAGTAGCCTCCATTAGACAACTCATACCTTACGAGTAAGAGAACGTTCTGAAGCCAAAGAAGAAACTCACCGTATTCCCCCCAGTACTCGCCGCCTCCTGAAGCCCGCACGAGTAGCAGCACGCCGGAGGAGCGGTAGCGCGCGCGGGCGCTGATGTGCGGCCCCCACAGCGTCAGCTGGAACTGGTGCGTCTCCAGGTCCGACCTGGGGTTCAATGACTTGTTAGAGTCACTTTCAATAGAGGATCCCGGATCTATACAGGACCTGCTTAGTTTACTCTTATAGGTGACCTACGAGGCAACTATGGGAGTTATGCCTAGTGCCACCAGTACTCTGGATTATCCGCAATGAGGTGGGTAATCCAAATCAATA
The DNA here is from genome assembly GCF_030705265.1 of Helicoverpa armigera. NCBI lineage: Eukaryota > Metazoa > Arthropoda > Insecta > Lepidoptera > Noctuidae > Helicoverpa > Helicoverpa armigera. The sequence continues at coordinate 4,081,679 of NC_087124.1, read as the reverse complement.
GCATCTTAAGGAGGGTCAGTGTCAGGCAGAAGGCAGGCACTATATTTTATGCTGCATGAAAATAAGCGATTACATGAGCGTAAAAACTTGGTATAAGGGCAGGAAAATGATGATGAGTGATTTATTTGTTTGAATTCAAAAGGTAGGTCTTTTGTACTAGATACATCTTTACTCTTTAGGTCCTGATTGATTTCTCAGCGCACTACTGACTTGTCAGCAATATTTAACTTATGCTGCGTATCATGAGTGCATTTACTTTCAAAGTCAAAAACGTTTGGCTACTAGTATCATTAATGAAACATTGCAAACTATCAAAGCGATGGATTTCTGAATACGTGTGGTGAAACGTGCATTAAAAGCTGCATGAAGGTGAATCAAAACACAAGAAAAACGACATCGATGGGAAAAACACATTAGCAGCCGGAGAGTAAATAGCAGTACATTATTGTAAGTAAACGAAGAGGTAGAAAAACAGCGCCAATAATGATCCTCCTTCCTAAATATTTGCTTTAGGAACATCGTTCCGTGTTTATATGTAAACGGTATTTCAAATAATGTCTTTGAATCATCCATTGAATCATTGGAATGCAACGGATAATTGATAAATTAGACTTGAATACCAAAGCAAAGTGTTTTCCATTGCCTTTATTTTTACGAGATTATTTAAATAGCATAACATATTCATCGGCATAGTTATCTCAAAACCTTGAGTACTAACAAGGCATTTAACCTCATTGTTGAAGATCTTTTTCAAATCTGAATGCGTTAACCCTGTCCGCTTTATTTGCTTTATGAGTCGCTATGTCTTTGTCCCCTTCGACCCCGGTTTTAAAACTTGTATGGACATGTAGACGTACGTGGTCAGAATATATTAAATTAATATTTTCATTTCCTAACATTCCAATATTGTCACTCACAATGTTTGCTAGCGCTACAAAACAACGGTGACTCAAAGTTTACTTGGAATTTATTTTGGCAACCTACATAGCTTTCAAGGAAGTTAGAATGGTAGATGTAAATATGAATGTCGACTGATCTATTTCATTAAAAATAAGGAGGCTTTGAGAGTTTGAAGTGTAAGAGTTGGCTGTATTTAAGAAAGGCAAGTGAAAAAGATAAGAAATTACCCAATGATAATGATGCTAAGGAAAAGATGGTCAGTCATAATTCACGTTGTAACAATAGTGTTGCAAAAACACAAATAATTATATAATTGGTTGCGCTCTTTGTTAAGTTTTTCATGTGGGAACGGTTCTTATGTAAGGAATTGCATGACAATGCGACATGAGGCGTGGATGGCGCAACTTTTTATCGGCACATTATTTTTACGGTAAACAGTTTACTTAGGAGAACCAATGTGTCGAACGTGATAATATATACAAACAACTATAAGAACAACGTATCTGGTGATAAATATTAGCCGGCTAAACTAATAGACATCGCTTTAGAGCTAGTGTTGAGATAGCGGGAATATTGTATTATAATTGCACAGATGCCTAAATATTATGCTGTACAATTACAAACAATAAAAATCCAGATTCAAGAGTAAGGGCAGAAGATAGTTCTCTTGCCATAATTATTATTAACAAATTTTAAGGAGAGATTCTCTTGGTAGACGACTGTTTAACCATAGCCTAGTCCAGTTAACAAAACTTGATAGAACTTTTTTTTATAAGGCACATAGAGAAGAAACTTTACCTGACGTTAGTGATGGTCATGTTGGAGGCTCCTGTCGCGTGGATGTCTTTGAAGCTGGCGCGGTAGCCGTCAGGTCCACCTCCCAGTGCGATTGACAGCTCATCGATCACGATAGGTTCTGACTGGAATTTTATAAAACAATGGATTTAGCGTAGGCTTTTGATACAGTAAGTATTATGGTTGCAATATTAATTACATAGATTTTCATCAGTATGTATACATTTTTAGCTAAAATTTTTGATCACTTACAAGTTGCTTAAGCTATTTCATATTCTCCAAAATAACTTAGAATAGTCGTGAAATGAAGAACATTATATTACCTCTTCAATTCCTAGTTCGGGTGCTCCGCCCTTCATATACTCGATGAGCGAGTTGAAACTGCGTAGCAAGCAAGCGTCCACGTTGGGATCCCGTCGGGAACACCGACCGCCGAATATATCTGGGTAAAGGAAAAACAACCTTTAGAATAGCTATGTAAATAAATAATAATAAAACAATTATTTTAAAATCCTGATCATTCATTAAAAGTATCGTTTTCTGAAATTGTAAAACGCCAAAAGAAAATCAAAAGAAGTTCCCTCCCCGTTGCTATCCTATATATGGCTATTTCTTTGTTTATAAAACCAGCTTTTAATGAATTAGTCAGCCACTGATTCAGCAACGGTAATCAAAGAACATTCCATAAATAATGTTTCACGTTATTTTATTAGTCAGCTGTTATGTTAATCAGGCTTTCGTTAGTTATAAGGCGAAGATATTAGTATGCTATTGGCACCGTCTAACGGTTCTGGCATTCACTTGGTGAAAACAATAGGATAGGAACTGATAGATACACAATGCAGACTTCTATGAAGCCTTGGGAGCGATCGTGTGATTAACAATGTTTTAGCCAAGTTCGTATTCCAAGAAGGTCTTTGTTCGTGTTTTTCTGAAGAGGTTAATGATGAGTGACCGTTTGATAACTGCGGATATGTTAGATAGTGGACAGAATAAGCCATTTCTTTCTTTTGAGTCTGTCTGACAGATGTAGCTATTCATCAGCTTTCTATTAATGAGATGAATGAGAGATAAATGACAATGCAATCAGTTATCATTGTTGGATGCGGTATAACTGTTGTACTAAGAATTGTATGAGGAGTAATTATGTGGGCAGTTATGTATTAAACATACGAGATAAATCATCATATATACTTTAGTTATGCGTGGTTTTTGCATAATTAATACGACGCAATGATATATTTTTGTGTAGCAGTCAAAGCTTATTTTCCTTAAGCAAAATAAGCTTTTTTACTTCGCTAATTCGGGTTATCGTTAAGTGTTAATAAACCAAAGTCCAATGTAACTGTGAATAGTTGAAGTGAGTCAAACAAACAAATGAAAGTCTAATATTGTTGCTACTTTCACTTCATCATTATTTGTAGCAACGGCGGATCCAGGGGGTAGGTCACAAGGTCATGACCCCCCCCTGGGCCAGGTTCAGGACCTAAGAGGACCAATAATTGAAATGGTTAAACACGATGTTTTATGTTTTTGTTATAAGTATAAGATAATTTTTATTCCGACTGAATAGATAGATACCTACATAGTTACAGGTAGAGTATTTTGCTGAAGAATTCGTGCTCGTAACGCTCGCTCTCTATTCTTTATTTACTCTTTATCCGTATCCAAAAGGGGAAACGGGACCGTGTTACTAAGAATCCGCTGTCCGGGTTGTCTACATTGCATGCTGTATCTTATGCAGGGCCGTCTTAACCTATGGTGCAGGGTGTGCGAATAACCCGGGCGCCTCGATATCAGGGGCGCCGCGGGACGCTCCACCACTAGGAAATTTCGAAGAAATTACTCCCGTTCGATAAGGAAGTTCCACATTGTATCATGATACTGACAAAAAAGTCGCCTTCGCTTTGTTGGATTGATCATTTTGATTATTTTTAACTTTTAACATCCTCCAACTTAGTGAAAAAATTCTAGCTCGCTACGCTCGCGAGTAAATGACTGTACTGTACTGTATTTTTTATTGTTTTTATTGACGCACCGACTCAACGAACACAAATGGCACTCGCTCTAATCACGGTTTCTTTTTATTTGTACGTAATTCCCAGTCTGATTTGTGATTCTTCAAACAAATAATTTAAAAAAGTTCGCGTATGTACTTAATCAGGTGCTTTTGTGTCGTAGGCTCAAAAAATTTCGTATTAATAATATTTTTAAAATTACGTTATCCTGTCTTGACTTTCATAACTAAAATCTGGCTAACAGTTTGAGCCTACAATGATTTGGAAACATTTTTTAAGTCCTTTACCTACAAAAAAAGTGACTTTCGTTCGAACGTTCTTATTTATATTCCTTGTAAAGTACTTCGATCAATATGTACTACTCAACATCTTTCAATAGATACATAGGTGGCGCTTGGGTGATGATTGCACCCAGGCGCTACGTGAGCTAGAGACGGCCCTGATCTCATGAACCCTTACCAATAGTAAGACAGTTGAAGTTTTCACAGAAAATGTTTTACTGTTGCTACAATAAAAAACGTCAAACTTTTCAAACGTTTAGTCTTCAACCTGAAAAAAATCTCGCGCTTGCTATGATCGCGCTTTCTTGTATTTGTGCTGTATATTTGTTATACAGCAAGAAAGCGTTTTCATCTACTTTTAGTCCTCAAACTGAATAAAAATTTTCGCGCTCGCTTCGCTCGCGCTTTTTGCAATTTTGCGTCTGTGATTATGTCCAAGAAATCGCGTTAACTCAGCTCGGACCATTTTCTACATAAACACTTTTTTAACCTTAGTCGACCTGAACAAAAATTTTCGCGCTCGCTTCGCTCGCGCTTTTTTGTTTGGCACGTGTGTGTAGTATAAATACGTGAAATTGCGTTCACTCTGCTCGGGCCATTTTCTACATGAAAACAATTTTCGTAAAAATTTCGAGCTCGCTACGATCGCGCTTATTGTATTTATACTACTACTTTTAATATTAAAAGAAGTATACGCTACATTATAATATTTTTTGTGACTTGACCACGACTGTGTGACCCCCCCCTGACGCCGAAGCTGGATCCGCCCTTGATTTGTAGTGTCTATAAATAAGTCTACTTAGATATCCTCCATCCTTGGTAGTACGAATATTAAAATGCATCTTACTATTCTGTGAATCAATAGTCAAAAATATACAATTTATCTACTAGATCTTTTTTTTACCAAAAGGTATTACTGTTCCCTAAACCACTTATTTTCAAAGAGAAAAAAAATTCAAGTAATACTAATATTTATTTTCAAACATTATATAGGTAATTGACGTTTGATTGCCACTGTTAAACGTGGACCTAACCTAATTAATATTGCACCCTCCCCTAATTATGAGTGTTGATCTACGATTCTAGCCATCGTTGTCTTTGAACATTCACTCATATTAAAGATTAGTATCAGTAGGTACGTACGAGTAAGTTTCATCATCAGCTTGCAACTACTATACGAAATGCAACCTCTTCAAGATGATTATCAACAAAAAGAAACTATTGCAACAATATTTTGTAAGTGCGTCTAAACTATAATAATCCGAAGAAGGGCCTATAGCCTGAGGCAGAACGTGTCAGACATAATGAAGTTTTTTAACTGGTTGGAAGTAACGGACGGTGTTGCACCTGCCGGGTCAATGACCCGCCGCGAGACCTTGTCCGCGAAACTCGATCTCGCAAAAACCATTTACGGTTAGCTCTGATGGTACATTTTATTTGTTTTTATTGGGAGGCTGCTGCTAATGTATTATGCGTATGGTCGTAAGAGTTTTGAAGTTCAATTTAGTAAAAATATGTTAAGTGTAAACGAATGTTTAATTTGTAAATGTCTTGTCAAGAAAAATATCTGTCAGTTAATAAAAATTGATTTTGATTACAGCATGCATTTTATGATAAGACTACTTCGCTCAATATAGCAAAAAGGATAAATTCTCTACTAATAAGTACCTCGAACTATGTAGTTTAACTTGGCAACCAATTAAAGGTCAAGGTGCAAACTTCTCAAGAACTAGGACAAATACTACTAATACCCGTTTAGGAGACTGAACGGACGGAGTAGGTACACTGACCCCAATTGTAGCCTAAGATTATTTCTTTGCGTGTTCAGAGCCTAATGTATGTTAGCACTAATACTAGGGCATTAAATCTCAATGCTACATACATTTGATTATATAACTGGCAAGGACAAAAATGTGTACTTATTCATTTAGGACGAATATAAACGTTGCAAGTAAATGACATTTGTTAATTACCCAGTGTTGAGTGCCATGTTTTATGCTAAAAGTATTCTCCTTATTAATGGCAAGTTAAAAGATATTTATGCACAATTGCTGGTATAAATTCAACCGTTTATGGTTATTTTATTCCAGACGTCGCTTGAATAAAATTTTTGCGATAAATCTAACAGACATGGAAATTAATTCTTGAGATAAATGTTGAAAATAAAACCATGGGTTTTTACATTACGTTTTTCGCAGTATGTAAAAGAATAATGATCAATTTAATATGTGGTAATGATTAATTTATTGGAAAGCTTCTTCATGTTATCAAATTAAACGTAGGTATATAATAATAACGTAGGTAATACATATTCATATACATATAAGAATACGAGCAAACTAACCTAGTACGGTTGCTGCCCGCAGATTTAATGGGAACGAATTTGTGTATCTCCAATCTTGTTCAATTCAATTACTGTAGTGGTTATTTCCTTTCGCAAGAAAGATGAGACATCCAAGATTAACGCACACCAATATCAGATTAGCCACTCAAGCACAGTTTTTGTCGAAATTCAAGCAACGGCTGTAGCAATTTGCGTTTCGACAGTTAAGCAATGAATTTAGCGAGTGTCATAATTTTAGGAATATGTCGACAAGCATTCAAGTGCGTTAACGAGATACATACGAAATTACTTCTAAGTGTTTGTTGAGCAATTTATCATAATAATCGCAGTAATGTTAAAAGACATATCATTAGAAATATTATGATCACATACCTACTTAGTAGCTTTGGAACTTTTTTTTCAATTGAAGGCTAAAGCTATGCATATTTTGTTATAATGATAGGCAACTTTAATGTTACGACGATTAAAACAATAATTAAATAAACCGGCCAAGTGCGAGTCGGACTCGCGCACCGAGGGTTCCGTACAAATCCTGTATAGATAAAAAGTGAGTCTCGCGCCAACCGTTCACTTTAGAACAATCATAGTTATGATTATTTTGTGAGACCAAAATAGTTAATATTTTTTATTTTATAATATAACTAAAATAGTAGGCCAGTACCTTGTAAAAGTTATTTTATTAAAGTTATTTATATACAACATTTTGTAGTCATCATTCAGAAATCTGATTGAAAATAGCTAATTAAGGTCATTGGGCATATCTGACCCATTTTGTAAAAACTGGCGGACATGAATCAAAGTAGTTTTAAATCGTGGAGAATGGTATGACGTTTCTTTGAATATAAATATTTTATTAAAAAAATTATTAATTAAATTCCATGGAGACGAATGTCCAGGATCGTTTGAAAAATATAAAAGACAAGCAGTTTCAAAGGATTGTACAGGTTGCAATGCTAGTTTTTATTGTTAAAGACTTTTCATAAAGGAGGAGGATGTCAATTCGGATGACTAGGATCTGATGAGGATCTGGAAACCCTGAGAAATCGAGGGCAACTCTTGAATATTGTAGGCACGCATCGAGTCAAAACCAGACATGTGAGTGTATTTTTGAGGGTACTTGTAAACAGTGAAGGTTTTTAGCTGATTTGATAATGGAGACTACAGAGAGTCGAGGGAACTCCTGAACGGTATGTTGCAACTACCACGTGTTTGGGCACTATATCTGATATTTGCTATCGATCCCACAATGGCAGTCAAACTTATCTATGTGGAAAGTCTTCACCAATACGAATAAAATAAGCCCAAACACGACGTTACTAAAACATACCGTTGAGGAGTTCTCTCGACTTTCTCACGTCTCCATCATCAGGTAAGCTCTAAACCTTCACTGTTTGTTAGTATCACCTGACATACATCTGAGAATCAAGTTTTAATCCTATGCATGCCTACAATTTCTGATAGTTGCCCTCGATTTCTCAGGATTTCCATCATCAGATCCTGACCTGATGACAATGGAAATAAACGGCGAGTATACTCTTTTACTACAAAGAAATGATTTCTCAAATCCGTCAAACTTGGTCGTTTAAATTCCCCATTGAAATGAGGGAAATATTTGATTTGATTTGATAATATTTTAATATTTTATGTAACTTCAAATTTATCATTTTCGCAATTTTTCCTTTATCTGTACTATGTAACGTTGCTTCTTGCCGAATTTCAAGATTCTGAGTTCACGGGAAGTACCTTGTAGGTTTTGATTCCCTGGCGTGTGACGGAAATTCGTCTAAGGTGTCGGTATAACTGCTGTATATTTTGATCGCGTTAACTTAGATGTTTGATTTTTTCACTGCCTAAAGGGACAATAGACCTAGGTATTTGGTATAAATTTCAATTTGATACCTTTATTCGTTTGTGAGAAATAAGGTAGTAAGTTTCATTTTATTAAAATATTTTTTTTACATTATATAACTAAAAAAATGAGATTTTCGTAATTTTTCCTATATTTGCATTATATGACAATGCTTCATGCCAAATTTCAAGACTCTGAGTTTACGGGAAGTATCCTGTAGGTTTTGATTCCTTTGCGAGTGTCGAAAATTTGTTGAAAATATCGACATAATCGGATGTATCTTTTGATTGGCTTGGCGTAGAAGTTTGATATTTTCACAGCTTAAAGGGACAATAGACCTGAGTATTTCATGTGAATTTCAGCTTGATACGTCCACGCGTTCTTGAGATAAAGGGTCTTGACAGACAGACAGATAGACAGACAGACAGACAGACGGACAACAAAGTGATCCTATAAGGGTTCCGTTTTTTCCTTTTGAGGTACGGAACCCTAAAAACGATTAAAATTAATATTAAGATCGTAACTTTGGTAAAACGGTGATCTAGTTTACGAGTTTGATCTTGATTTAGGTCTCTTTTGGTGTGATAGTGCAAGGCAAAACAATGAATCTAAGGCATATTGTTTTTTCATCATTTTAAATCTCATTGCAGGGCAGGCTTTCTGTGATCTCGACCTTTTGACTGTAGAGGAGACTTCTTAGATAATAATAAAATATTTATAACTTTATGAACGATTTTTATATACGTAAGGTATCAAAACATGTGTTGGAACCATTTGATCTTTTGTATGTACTTCTAACAATTGTTCTGATGAAGTAGAATCAACAAAAGACAAAGGAAGCGACAATGTTGATCAAAGGACTACTATATAATCATTACAATTGTAATTGTATAATACTCATTATATGATAATTTATAGATACTCAGATAGACAATAAATAGCTTTGTGTGTTAATTTTAATAATAAATAAAAATATTGACTAATCAATCGGCCTCTTTGTAGCCGACAGAAATTCGAATTTCAACCGAAAATCAGAATTTTATTTTATACTTAGATAGATAGCAACCGTTTTTTAGTGGAACATTAACTTGTAGTCATGGAAACCACCAATTAAGTTTTTTTTTAATATTTTTAGGTGGCGTGGTATTGAAGGAGTTATCGTGGCATTGTTACACGAAGGACTTAAGGATGAAAAAAGTTGTCTGATCGGGAGAGGTCATATGATGATTTTTCACATACCTATATAATTTTTATATTCAGACATAAATATCTAGTTTATGATAAAAGTGTAGTTTGCCATCCTAACCTACCAGGCTGTCGTCGTGGAAATTAGTATGAGCATTGCGTCTTAGTGTCATGGCGTCCCGATTACTCAACCAGCATTAAACATTTCTCCTACTTTCCTAGGCTTCCGTGCTTAACGACGGCTTTACGTAATGAATCATTTGTGCTCTTATTATAGTCATTATTGTTGTTGGAATATTATGTCATGGTGCTTTATGGAGATTATTCTTTGAGACTTATTAGGTACAACATTTAAGCCTGAAGTTAGTTACACAAATCTGACTTACAATTCACCCTTCAAAATCTTTTGACCGAAGATACCACGATCAAAAAACCCTGGTCATTGTTATTTAAAACCTGACCTTTACGTAAAATACATATGTTTCATAATAGGATGAATAAATCATTGACCTTGCATCATGTAGTCCAAGATTTTCAGTTTTTGTGTTTGTTACGGTAATTTGTAATTTAACCGTGAATTGAAGATTTAAGCATTAGTAGAATATTCATGCATTTTAAATATGATATGCATTACAAATTAATTTGAAACTTACATTGTATGATATTCATGAGCAGAAACTCTTTTATTGCCTATTTCAAAAACAGTGACTGCTTGAAAACCTACTTTTCAGGGAAAATCCCAGTGGCCTAGTTATAATCAACACTCACTGTTTCTAAGCTGAATTTCAAGCATACAACAGGTTTTAAAAGGACAAAGTCAACATTTCTTTGTGTGGCGATGTTAGCAGGATTCGCACGAATATGGTGCAAGTGAAAGTGTTTCGACTTTCTCGTTATGTACACTGTTAATTTTGTAACTAAATGTAAACATTAATAGCCACTTGGTGATCATACTTGATATTTTTTTTATGTTCTCTACGAGGACCTTAACGCTTGTACCGTAATGTGAGAAAGTCAAGGTGCAGTTGCCTGAATTGCTTTAACTGCTTTTCTTAAACGTAAGTTTATCATGGGGGTTTTTATAGTAAATGATTGTTCCTGCATCAGCCCGTAGCCTGGATTAACCAATTTTAATACTTTTTTTTTTAGTTTTATCTGTCTGTAAATGGCTAATGGTGAAAATATAAAAAAGCTGGATAATTTGGTATCTGAATGTTTTTTTGGTTTCGCCAAAAATATCCCGTTTATAAATTATATTTATAGCAATAACTGCCATTTGGGTTATGCATGGATTATATTTAGGCTCAATTACAATGTGTGTGTGTCAATCGCAGGAAGTACCATAATTAATTAGACTAAAAATATTAACCTAACTTTGGAAAACTAAGTGTAACAAAGTCTACATCAAAATTGCATGATCGTTTGCGTCTAAAATCAAATAGGAATTTTATTGAACTAGTGTGGTACGTAATAGCTTGTTAGGAACGTGATTTTCCATGTTAAAGTCAAAGGTTTTTATTTTATGGATAAAAGACCTATTCACGGGTTATTGCGAAAGTTGTTTTCCTCAATTTCATAAACTATGTATTTACATTGTTTATGTTTACCGTTATTAACTATTTAATATATTACACGTGCTATGTCATGACTGTAACTCCAATTTCCCCGATCAAATTGGCATTTGCATATTATGTTTTTGACCTCTAAGGAGGTTGAAAATGTATATTAACGCATTTATGAAACCGGTATGAGATGGATTTTATTTTGTGCGTTTTTATTTTTAAAAGCTCTCTTTTTTTACTAAGATAATTTTGAATAATTAGAAGCTACGCAAAAATTGGATACGTTGTATTTTCGTCATCTACACATAACAATAAATAATAATCTAATGTGTGAAAAATCTCAAAATAGCAAAAGCTTGAACGGCAACGACTTTTGACGAAAATAATAAAAAAAAAAGTAAAAGTTCAAAAAGCTTTTAGTGCACCATTAAGGATATTTTGAGAGTTGGCAAAAATTAAGCAAAGTTCATATTGTGCATTCGGTAATTTTCCTGTCAAAACAATATAGCACCAACCAAGTGAGTAAAATGAAATGACACAAAAAGTAACACTCGTCCGTCTACTTTCTTTTAGTACTTACGTGTATTTGAAGCTCCCGATGCGATCACAACAGCGAACAATAATAATAACACTTGATAATTCGCCATCTTTAAAAATTAAAACTAAATTTTCCCACGATTCGCTTTTCAATTCCTAATTTGAATTTTTGGAATCGACAAATTCGCTTTTTTTTTCTGAAAGCCGGCAAGCGTCCGGCGCGTGCTGCCTCGGCGGGAGCAATGGTGTCGTGTCGAACCTCTTCAAGACACAAGATGCGTTGACCGCAGGTTTTCTACACATTTTTGCGGATGCGGTTTTTTTTTATTTTTCTTTTGTCTCGTACAAATGTTTGTGACTAAACATTTCATTGTATTTCTCACATTTCACTTTCTTTTGTTTTTGTATAGTGATCTAATATTAATTGTTTGCATTGCTTCAATTTATTAAAAACTTACACTTGAATACTCTGAAAATACAATAATCAGTTTTCTGTAACAGTCTGAATATACGCTTATTAATGTGTGTGAAATTTAGGAATCTTTTTTTTACTGCATTATAGTAATATGTGTATCATTTGGCTTACTATAATATTCATTATAAAAATAGGCGATTCTTCAGTCTCATCAAAGTCGTCATTTAAGGTCCAATCTACATATAAAGTTTCATTATAATTCAAATAGCTACACTAGGTTAATAAAGTTTTAGACGCCTGGCATGAATTATACGCATTTTGCATGAGATTGTCACCAAAGAGATGGCCTTCTTACTGTCACTGAACTCTTACATTATGGCTACATTTAGCTCCTTATTTTATGTGGCAGGAATTTCAATCGACAACCAACTTATTTTATGCCCAAACTTTATATTACGAATAATTAAAGCCATGGGAAGGTTGAAAAAAAGACATCCACGGCATAAAGAAAGATTAAGATTCGTTTTTAGGGTTCCGTAGCCAAAATGGCAAAAACGGAACCCTTATAGTTTCGTCATGTCCGTCTGTCCGTCTGTCCGTCTGTCCGTCTGTCACAGCCGATTTACTCGGAAACTATAAGTACTACAGTGATGAAATTTGATGGGAATATGTGTTGTATGAACCGCTACAAAAATATGACACTAAATAGTAAAAAAAAGAATTGGGGGTGGGGCCCCCCATACATGTAACTGAGGGATGAAATTTTTTTTTTCGATGTACATACCCGTGTGGGGTATCAATGGAAAGGTCTTTTAAAATGATATAAAGTTTTCTAAAAAACATTTTTCTTAAAGTGAACGGTTTTTGAGATATCAGCTCTCAAAGTCGTAAAAAGTATGTCCCCCCCCCTCTATTTTTATAACTACGGGGTATAAAATTCTAAAAAAAATAGAGGTGATGCATGCTAATTAACTCTTTCAACGATTTTTGGTTTGATCAAAGTATCTCTTATAGTTTTTGAGATAGGTTGATTTAACTGTAATTTACGGAACCCTTCGTGCACGAGTCCGACTCGCACTTGGCCGGTTTTTATTACTTCTTAATACGTAAGCGATGTAAGTACGTATGGAGTCCTGAATATTAATGAGACCCTGTGGGAATAATGACCTCTTCGGTGTCGATGAGTAGTTTATTGTTATTCGATTAAGGTTGATATCTGACGTCATTCGAATTCGAATTCTGAGAAATTATTTGACAAAAACATCAAAAAAGTAGTAAGTAGGTACGTCAAATAAATAGTAGATATTGAGAAAGCTCAACAGTCTAATTTTAGTACCATCATTTCTATTATGCAAAACAATCAGTCCTTGATACAATTCGGTAAAAACCTAATCCAGTACCTATTGACATTTTATATCCTTCCATCTTTCGATAAAAAATGTCCAATTAAAATAAAACATACCAGTAGGCAGGGAAACGGTACACAAAAAACACATTACATACAGATTGCATGCCGTTTTAAACTAATCGATATTTCGCTTTAATGATTTTCCGAAACGATTCTCGATACAGCCAAATCGAATTTCGATACCGTTACTACCGGTCCGAGTGCATTCGTGACGAGGTAATATAATGTCGGTCATCTTTTTATGTGAGTTTTTAAGTCTAAATAAAGCCTTTTTGTTATTATTCTTTGTGCAATTTTCGTTTCATGTGCTATTAATAAATGCAGTGGGATGTTTTTGTAGCTATAAATACAAATGTGTGATCGATCTAAGCATTGGGATTAAGAAGAAGGCAAACTAAACTAATTGTTTAAATAAAATTCTATTTAAAAATCCTTCACAACGAATTGATGATTCAATAATAAAACAAAGGAATATAATATTAAGTAGGCACCCGGTAGGCTACGTAGGTAAAACAAAATTCATTTTTGATGTGTCACTGAATACTTAATTAAGTACACAGAAAATACATAGTAATACAATCATTGCAATTAACATCTATTTAAATACACTATACATAATGTTACATAATCTAAACAAACAATGATTAAAAATTAAAGAAATCATCTTCGTCATACGTAGTATTTACCACAACTGGGCCCCTGAGAGCTGATAGTTTGAAGCCAGAAGCCTGAACTTCATCTATTTTAGGTAATTCTTCCTTTATCAGCTCATCTACATTCAATTTGTTTAATTCTTGCTGTATTCTCTCTTTAAGAGGTCCTTCCAAGGCATCCATGATCTGATACCTCAATAAATTGGGAATTACATTGACTAAAAATTCAACGACGTAGTCTATGGTGCCAGCTCCATCCATTCGAACTTGGATGTTACCTATATCAAAATCTATGTCCCTGAACACAGGAGTTTTTCTCGTATCAAGCGGTTGTGCAAGGATTATTCTAGCACTTATGTATTCTACTGAGAATGCTGCAGCACCTGCCTTAGACACCATACCACCTATGGCTGAGATGTCCCATTGAGTTCTTCCTTCGAGCTTTTGTGTGCCAATTTCAAAGTCCGCCACAGCTGTATTGTTTTCCAACCTCAAAGTTATGTTACCCTCTCTCTGGAAGGACGAGACTCCTAAAATCCAGGTATTTAACAAAGAGATCGTGAATACGCTCATGGTCGTGTTGTAATCCTTAACCCTGTACGGATCTAGCTTCATATCACTCACTCTGTGTCTGACGTCAATAAGGACCATGTCTAAAGGAGAAATAGAGTTAGGAAACTGCAAATCACCGGCTACTTCTTCCAGTTTGGTGTTGATTTCAGCTCTGATTTTAGGGTAGACTTCTTTGAGGATCGTAGGTAAACTGGAGTCAAAGAGGGCAGCTCCTCCAGTGTTTATGAAGCTCTGTAGCATTCCTCCAAGGAAGCCCAAGTTCTCAAAGTTCATGGAGATAGTATTGAAACTGGGAGCTAAAGCGATGTTCTGTGCTCGAAGTTTCCCGTCGCGTTCCACGCCGACATTGGCCTGAGCGATTACATGCAAGCCGTGGATGTCGACGGTGAACGGTCCCTTAGACGATCCGAACCATGAAGATATCGAGTAGTTGCCTCGGCCCTGTAGCACGTCTATGCTGAATGATGCTTCCACCTGGAATTGTAAATTGAATAAGTAAGTCTTTTTTTTAAACAGTTTTAGTAGAAGAGAGATGAGAGAGATAGTAAAGTAATTAAATAAATTACAAAGGTAAATATAAATGCTAATTTCTGTAGACGTCTCTTCAGTTTATATAGAGTCTTCAGTGTATAATAAACCCATATTTACCGCTAGATCTTCAATTTCAGCGTTCACATGCAAGATGCGAAGCTTGCTGATTCCATAAACTGACGTATTCGTCAGGTACAGCGTGCCTACTGACAGGGACTGCTTCATATCAGCCACGGGGCACGGATCCGGGATCACATCGCCCGGCAACCCGACCGGGTCAGCTTGCTTAAAGTGATCCAATATAAGCAGTATGTTCTCACTCATCTTCTTCTCTCCATTGGCAAGCGCGAAATCTGTTGCTACTTCATCTGATTCCTCTGAAATCATTGTTTTAGATGGTAAATGTGTATTCAGAGCATTTGTATCATCGAAAGATAAGCCGGAGTATACGGCAGACACAGATGAATGGATAGAAACGTGTTACGCATATGATATTGTACCTACTTGACAAGGTGATTGTGATGTTATGACTAATAGTCACTTAGATTAATTGCACATAGCTTAGCATAGTCTTGTATATTTTTCTAGCACTGCGTAAAAATTAAAACTTTATGGTGACGGTTTGATTAATTTATGTTATAAAGCTTATTTTTAAGGACTGATACATCAAAAGTTTCAAAAAACCTAAACTAACATTTTAAGTCTTCAATTAGCACTTCAAAAGGTTTTAGTACAACATTGCAAATAATGTTTATCCCGATCTTTTACATATCCATCTTGACGTCACGAACAACGTGAAATAAATACGCATCAAAATCTAATATTGACTCATCACCCTGTTCACACACGACAAAACTTCGACAAGGGCGTTATAACCAAATATTATGGAAACTGCGAAGAGTGCGAAGACTTTAATTAGTCACAAAACACAAAACTAAACATAACAAATAAATATTTGGATGCACTGTACACACCTTGTGTCAGAACACAGACGAACATAGAAAACAGTAATATTTTATGGACCCACATCCTCACAGCTAATGGCACAAATTATGACTAAAAGGAACCAAATAATGTTCAGTTAGAACTCTCAGTTTGGAGTCAGGGGTCACGATTTATCAGTGAATTGACATTATCAACGAGTAAGTAATGCCAAGGATTTCCTGCTGTGTCAAACGGGAGATCCAAGTGTGTGCCATGAGAGAATTCGTTAGATTAAAACTTGCTTAGTTATGTTACTGAAGACAATGTTCTTAGTCAGCAGAATTGTCCTGAGAAGACGGATTAACTTGCAAATATTCGATCAAGTTACAAATGGATTGAGTTTTATATGCATTGACTCTAGTAGCTGTAAAACCCTGTTGTTCGAATCAATTCTAGGGAATATTAAGTATATTCGTGTAAATTCTAGTTTTAACGCGATAAAGTGTTTTCGAAATAGTGAAATTTTTGTTCCGACATTTTGAATGATCGACCCATATCTATAAATTGCATCTGGGAACCTTGATAACTAGCGACTACTGGTTCGATGAAGTTCAAATATGAGGGTGTACGCGCGATAGATCACCAAACCGAGTGTATACTCATGGCAAAATTTACTACCTAGTGTGAAGGGGCTCTTATGGTTGCTTTCGGTTTTCAAGTTTGCTGACATCAACGCCATCTGTTAATGTGGACAAAAACTGGTTCCCAATCATGTTTCTTATGTCGCTGTGGGTTATGACGATGTAATCTTTTGCGAATTTCATAGATGGCGTTATTTGAAAATCAATACTTCTGCAAATTGAAACAGGACTATTGAAATCTTTCTATGCTGTGATTTCTGTTAAATCTGGGCTAGTGATGATAAATTATGTAATATTCTGTACAGTATGCATTAGATCCTCAGTGACATAATACAAGAACCCAGTCGCGGAAGCATGATGACGACATAATCCCAGTGGGCCGAAAAATAATACAAGTTGAAGGTGAAGTAATAAAATAAAGGTGAGACGTATTATCTAATTTATTCAATAAATAAGTAGAATAGCAAATTCAAATAGGAAGTCTTTGGGATCACAAAGTAAACATTGGCGTATTAGAAGTTGAAGAATTCATCTTCATCATACGGCTTCTTATTTGACACTGACTCCTTGAGATCTGATAACTTGAACCCAGTTCCCTGCATTTCGTCTAGTTTGGGCAGTTCTTGCTTAATTATCTCCTCGACGTTCAGCTTATCTAGCTCTTGTTGCACCCTCTCTCTTAGAGGACCTTCTAAAGCATCCATAATCTGGTACCTCAGCAGATTTGGTAAAACATTAACTGTGAATTCAAGGACATAATCAATAGTACCGGCGCCATTGCACCGAACTTGAATGTTACCGATCTCGAGATCTATGTCCCTAAATATTGGCTTTTTTCTGGTGTCCAGTGGTTGTGCTAAAATTACCCTAGCACTGATATATTCCACTGAAAATGATGCAGTTCCAGCTCTTGAAACCAATCCTCCTACTGCCGATATATCCCACTGAGTTGCCCCTTCAAGCTTTTGTGTTCCAATTTCGAAGTCTGCCACAGCCGTATTGTTTTCCATTTTCAAAGTTATGTTGCCAACTCTTTGGAAAGATGATATTCCTGTAAGCCAAGTATTTGCTAAGGAGACAGTGAATACGCTTACAGTGGCATTGTAGTCCTTGATTCGGTAAGGATCCAGTTGCATGTCACGGACTTTCTTTCGGACATCAATGATCACCATGTCAAGTGGGGAGATGGAGTTAGGGAATTGCATGTCACCAGCGACCTCATCGAGTTTGGAGTTAATTTCAGCTCTGACCTTAGTGTAGGCTTCTTTTAGTACGTAAGGTTTGATTGAGTCAAAGAGGAAATTGCCGATTGTATTGATTATTCCTTGAAACATTCCACCAAAGAATCCCAAGTTTTCAAAGTTAACGGAGATTGTGTTAAAGCCTAGATCTATGACAATGTCTTGGGCACGAAGTTTTCCATCTCGTTCTACGCCAAGGTTGGCTTTTGCTGTGACCTTCAGGCCAGTGACATTAACTGTGAAAGGTCCTTGTGCTCTGTTCAACCAGGTTGACAAGGTATAGTTTCCGCGAGCTTGTAAAACGTCTATAGTCATTCCTGCGTGGACCTGAAACATATAAGAATTTTGGGTAATTAATACCGAAGTAAACATTTTACTCTTTAATTTTCTGCTAAGTTTCATAAGTAAGATCTTGTTCTTAAAATATTAAGTTCCATGTTACCACGCTTTCTATTAAAATAGCATTCTCAACTGTCATTATTACGTGTACGCATCCTGCAATCGGCAGACGCAACAATTCTCCTCACTGACAAATATTTTAAACAAGTTTGTTTACTACGATAAGAAGGTCCAAGAATAAGTTATCAACTAATTTATTTACCTCCATTGCTCCAATTTCAGCGTCTACATACAAGATGCGGAACTTGCTGATGCCGTATACAGCCGTGTTCTTAAAGTTGAGGGTTCCGAACGAGAGGGATTGTTTCATGTCGGGCACGGGGTAGGGGTCCGGGATCTCGGCGCCCGGGAGACCGACCGGGTCTGGTTGCTTGAAGTGCTCGATCATTGCTAGAATGTTCTCACTGAGCTTCTGCTCTCCTTCGGCTAGCTTCACGGTATCACTCGTGTCCTCTTCTGTGTCATCTGGAATTTTATGGTTAAAACATAAGTTAACCCCAATATTTGGACTATATAATTTTGTTTCACTAAGAGCACTGTAGAATGAGAAGTACACTTTTGGTACCATTTGAGTGATATCTGGATCAGTTGAAATGATGAAGTTCAGCAACATGACATTCAGTAATTAGACTAGTCTAGAAACCTTTCTACAAATTATACATTATCATAATTGATACTATGCAACGAAGTAAGTGAATCTAATAAAGGCTTAGTAAACGACTTGCGTATTACTGCAGCTCGTATTACAAATACACGTGTCGCTTGTTTTAACTTATTCAACACCATAATTTAGATTTTAACCAAATAATAGTAGAGTCAAAAATAATATAACCGATAAAGAACATCATACGATATTACGATTACAAAAACAATGACGAAAACAATAAAAAAACAAGAACAAGAAAAAATGACACAATATACCACACTGGAAGATAAAGATTCTTCATATAATTGTTCAGAATGAGGAACTGTATCACAATACAGACAAAATTCACAATAAACACACCTTGAGCAGAAACCGCAAGGAATATGGAGAGGAACACAAGTTTATGTAACCACATATCGGTGACGAAGCTACACTGACTGCGCGATGAATGGCCGCATCCCGTGTTCCCGACCAGGGGTCACAAATTATCGCCGAAGTATTCGTTATCTTTTGTTTGTTTGGCGTGCCAATGAATGCGGTTATTAGTTCGCCTGTTAATGCAGTTATTGTTGTTGGTAATTAGGGCTGTTTTAGTGTATTTTTGGAAGTTATTAAATTCATTAGTTAAGTAGTTTTTTAGTAAGTAGTTTATGAGCTGTGTTTTGTTTTTTCTGTCGCTTGTTTGTGAGTGCACGCTCTAGATTTCCGTTGTGCGCGCTACATACAAATAAAATGTTTACTATGGCTTACTGAGCGACGACAGAACAGTTTTTTTTTGATACTTGTTATGTACATAGGTACACTAGCAGTGTATTTGTCTGTATTTTGTCATGCCCAAAGTTTGTATTGCACATTCAATGAGCTTAATTTTTGCTTTACTGACCCTTTCTTATATTTTGTTATTTTTCTTTATCGAGAATTGTAGTTAATTTTTAATCCACGAAAGACAACAATTTTAAAAGAACATTAATTAAAAATAAATAAATGTTCAATAACTTTTTAAGCCTACCGGTACCGGTATCAGCAAAATTAGCTTTTAAATTAAAAAATATTACTTTTTAGGTTAATGCCATCTATGAGTAGCTTTAGAGATTTATCTGTGGTTATGTGTGTCAGCTTAGTTTAGATATCGTTGTATTGCTGTATGTAAAATGTGCATACTGTAAAAGTATACCTACTTGCATAGTGTACGAATGGGGTTATATGGTTTGTATCTTCGGATAAGGACAAAAGTATTTCTCATTTAGTAAGAGCTAATATATACCTAATATATAAGGTAACAAATAGAAAAATTAACGCAAGTTCCACTCTCCCCCGGTTTTTGTATTATGTGTATCTAAAATTACATAGATCGAAAGTTTTATGAAAATTTGCTCCTTTTTATATCAAGATTGCGTGCATACTCGGTGGAAATTCTGGTTTTTCTTCCACTTCAGTTTTACGAGGTAATTCTAATAACATACAATTTGCGTTCGAGCTTATTCAAGAATCAGGTTACTACTACGTAATTAATTGTTCAGTAATAATACAAATAAATATGTCTATTATAGCAAAGGTTACTGGTTCTCTAGTAATTATTTAGTAACAATTAAATACTGGATATTAAAAGTCCTTGTTACATTATGAGCACACTTTGTTCTGATCTCATAAATGAGTATGAAGATGAATGGCACTTTATCAGACCGCATGAAAACTTTGATTGTAATCATTCTGATTTGACATCGGACGGTGTGCTACGATTATCAACACTTTTAGCGTAATTAAATGTAGAATATTATACGTATATCCTTATCCATACAATTTATCTATTGACAGTTGGACTAATAAATGCTATTTAATGACTTAACATCAGACATGAGACATTTATAATAATATAATTTACCTACACATAAGTTTATCTTGACCTATCTAACCCGAGAAATAATTTTCTTGTCAATCATAGTGACGCGCGAAGGATCTCTATTCATATTGATTCAAATTGTAATCAATAAAACTCCTTTTAAGATCCTTATCGTAAGAGATATTAGACATTGTTTGATGTAGGTCAAGTTAAAGTATAGGTGTATATCAAGGCAAACACATAGTTTTAAAATATTGTATTCATTCTGGATAAACAAATAGAGATCATAAACTAGACCCAACCAATCCCACCGAAATGAGAAAAGCATTACCCCGAAGTAGAATACTGCATTTTCCCAACTATGTTGAGGTCGGCTTCCAGTCTAACTGAATGCAGCTGAGTGCCAGTGTTTTACATGGAGCGACTGCCTATCTGACCTCCTCAACCCAGTTACCCGGGCAACCCAATACCCCTTGGTAAGACTGATGGTACCCCGAAGTAGAATACGTTGTAATTTTATCGTTTACCTACAGGTAAACGAGAGGAACAAGTTCAGGCGTCTATTATCTACATGAATTAATTTAGGTTTGTTTAGGCACACTAGATTTTTCATTTCACACTAAATATATGAGAATTCTTCGATTTGGTATCAATAAAATAAATGCGTCAACAAACTAAAGGCAGTTGCATTCTACGAATTTTTTTGTTCATGTCCATCAGATTTTGAGGAAAACTGCATACCTAGATTGATTTCTTAATTTAGATGCGATTATTGAGAAAAAACTAAATAGGTATCAACGCAACAGTTTTAATAGATACGTAGTTTTAAGCTTCTGACATCTGGAAAATATTCCGCAGAATACAAGTTAATGATAATATCAATGCAAATATACGCGTCAGAATATAGAATTGATTGCACTTAAATGTGGATGAGAAATAAAATGATAATTGTTATTGTTTGTTTATGTACCTACTGTGATGGCTAAAATGCAGTTCTATATGGCCTAAAAGACAATTCTTTAATTTAAAAAAATGCAAACTATATTATTTCCATAGAAGTGGATAACTACCTAGAAACACATGTTTCAGAGTACAAACACTATATCCAGTAAAAAAGTTATCTACGTAGCAACATAGAATTCAATTGCTGGAAAAACCAAAGTTTAAAATCCACTTTTTTACTAAAAATATGAGAGCTAACTAAACACTATACCTACGAGTTTTTTACAATTTGTGCTTGCTTTGTTGACTAGTTCACTAGTATAGGATACATAAAGATTTAAATGATTTAAATTGTACTCGTATGTAAAGAAAAAAAAGATTTCACAATACTTTTCATGTGTCTTTCTGTAGAAGTCGATGTCTGCAGGTCTGTTGACTGTATTTATTACCATAAATTACCATTACCTAAGCACATTTTTTTCCAGTAAAAATGTAATGTGCATGTGATTACTGATTACCTACAAATTACAAAATAAGAAACTACTTCTCGAACTTTTATTTTACAAACTGAAAACAATAACTGAAACATTTGATAAATGAATACCTTCATGCGTATTAATATTTATCACTTTTTCGTAGTCTTTGTAATGAGACGATTACCATGACACATGACGAGCTGGCTGTTTAGTCAATGTCTTGACCAAGGCAACTAGGAAGAGAATTGTGCATTACATATTCACTTGTAATTAATAATAGAGGTAGGTTCCAAAGGCCTACTTGGTATTTGTAGAAGCATTAAAACTGGCAGTCACACTTGCGTTCTGAGGGAACTAATTATTGCACCCGGATAAAACTTAACTTGTGTTTTTTCTTAGGCTTTAGCAAGACCCAGTACACCCAGTACCTTTATTTAAATCAGTTCAGTAGTTTTGGCCTTTTGGACAGACAGACAGAGTAATATGGAGCAAGCAAATTATAAAGGTGCTTTCTAATTTATTGAGTATCTAATTCACGCAAAATGATTCCGGTGTAATTTTCCTTGTCCTTATTTTTATCAAATGCTTTTTTCTGACGTCAATCATTTATACGAGGTACTTATCATATGTAGGATTGGTATCATTTGATAGCTGATGATGCAGAGAAAACCTAATGAAAACTAGTTCATCATACATATTACTGGAAACTGATATAACAGGAAATGTTAAATTAAATTCCATGAAAAATACATTTTAGTGAGATATGAAAATGTGAACTCTTCACCCTTATTTACCTTTCAGCACTCGTATGTGTGTTGTACTAAAGTTCACGGATCTAGCTAGGTTAACATTGTTCTCGAAGAAAATCAGCCATCTGCGCAGGATATCATCAAATGAAACATATACTTTCTAAAGAGAAGTTTACATGCACTGTTTACATTTGACCACAACTAGGCATCCCTGTATCTGGGAAATAATCGCTTAGTAGACACAGTACAAGTACTCTCTATTCTCTCACTCTCATAGCCCGTTGAGACGGCAATCCGACACGACCGGAGAGAGATCAGCCGCTGGACTGACAGCTTGATTTTCCCCCTAAGGTACGTTCTGATTCTAGAAGCGTAAGAATTTTTGATACTTTTGATGAAACATACTTTGAATGCATCGAACCCATAAAGTAAATAACCACTAGAGAGCGCACTCGCCAATTTCTTCTAAGAACACGACTCACCACTGCGGGCGGGGGGACGCGGCATAATCCGCGGCTACTATTGGTCAGTTCACGGTCGCTACTAAAGGATCGTACTGATCGTAGCCTTATAGTACGCGCAAAATCACTAACTTTTGGCGAGCGTCGGGGCACTGTATGCGCAGTCAAGTGGTTTTATAGTCTTTGATCGAACCATATAAGAGTTACAGTTGTCATGTTAGTGATAAAATGCACATATAAGTAAATGATTAATTTGACGATGAAGTTATGTAAAGTAATCATTAACACAACTATGAAATGATTAAGATAGTTTAATATAGTAATAAAAAGCAATGACGACGGCGAGATTTTTTATAGATCGTCGTACAAAAACATAGAACAAGTTATTTTTGTAGTACAATAATTCATTTGAGAGATATACATTCTAACTTAATACATATGTATGTGTTGGTAAACAGCCAACGGTCTTTTGTGGTTACCTTGATAATGAAAATATGCAAATAGCCATAAAGTACTGCAAGTCTAGGTCAAATCGATCACTTCCTAACTAATATTAAAATTTACATTGAGAGTAATCAAAGTTGAAAATTACCTGTTTTGATCCGGATTTCATAATTAAAGCCTAATTTTAGATTTGTATTTGAGAAGTATAATTTTAAATACATACTTGACAAGATATTAATAATCCGTTTATTTATTGCATAACCTTTAAATACATTTTAAAAATAAATCCAAACAAGGTTCAAAGGTGGATTAAATATAAACATCACTGGGTCTTATGGAAAAGAAAATAACAAACGTGATTTCATAATAATTATTTTGTACTATAAACAACAGATACTTGATCATAACCACAAAAAGCAATCTACATATTTATATGGATATCTATGACGTCAAGAAATTGGGGAAATCCCATCGATCAAATTATGCCTACTGCCGTGACTGATCCTGCAGCAACAACTTTTTTGATAGGTTTGTCGAGCAAGTAACGATGTAATAAACAAATGTCGTCTTGGACATGAAACAGCTTTTCGTTTCATATAAAATCAGAATAAAAGTTGTGAAAGTTCCGTATATAATAGGTATGTATATTTGCGGATAATTTTCCCGAATACGTTAAGTAGACTAGTTTCATCTCTTCGATAAAGATTGAACTAAGTAGATATTAATCTAGTTTTGCTAAATTAACGGAATAAATCAATGTATTGATTTTTATTTAACCTGTTTATGCCAACTTTTAACTGGGTATTTAATTTTGTAGTTATTTTAATTCAAAGTTTGATACATATGCAGACAAACAACCTTAACTTGGTTCTGTACACAAAATATAGAATTTTAAGGAAAACTACACAAGATAATAGACGAATGCATTTAATTCTTTTTGTATTAAATGGCATGACGTCAATAACTCACACAATGATAGTAACATTGCACTTTGTTGCAACGTTTTTTTTCGCAAAATTTTCGTAAGGTCAAGGTTTTGGGAAACTGCTGCGTCCGTAGTAAATTATTAATCTATGTCTAGATAAAATGAAAAGCTCTGGAGTTTTTTTTATCTCAAATTAAGTAGTTCTCTTTGGTTCTTAAGAATCGAGGTGTATAAATAAAATATGCATTGTGACGAATAGCCAAGATGTTTAAAAATAAGTACGCATTGACGAATAGCCAATTCTGTTTCAAATGTCATCACTCAGTATCTCAAAAAAGTGAGTTATGAGAATTCACTTGAGATTCTACTTGTTTATGACGCTTTAGATTAAATTATCTACACGGATCTTCAAGAGTGGACATGTTCTATCTTAGTGAAACAGTGTATTCTACGATGTTATTTTTGATCATGCCATGAAAATTAATGTTTTATTATATTAAGGTGAATTTTATTAGATCAAGAAAATTTTACCATTATGCGATGATTATATTAGTAATTATTTTGAACCGAATTCCCAAAACGGAGGTAAGGACCTCTTCCTTTCCTCCTTTTCTCCTCCATTGTATTTTTCAAAAATAACTTTATCATCAATAGATTATTGTCTACTTTGAGCATTATTTACTATTTCTTTTCTTTTGTGAAATGTTTTATTTACCTCAAAATCTGTACATTATATTTTAAAATAAACTAAATCTATATTTACATAAAAAAAACTTAAAACTAATTATTTACTAAAATTATTTTTTGGAATACAACTTATTTACAAAAAAAAAAACTTATTTACACCTATTTATAATATACCTAATGTCACCTGGATGCTGGAACTTGAAAAGTTAATCCTACTTAACATTATATTTAATGTCAAGTGCGATATTTATTTAATGGAAAATTAAGATTTGCATAAAGATATATATATATAATTGAATTAGGTTTATCTAATGTAGAATTATTAATTCATATGTTTACATTTGCGGAAGACCTATAAAGTAGTAAAATTACCGGTGCACTTAACTTCTAATGTTTTTGTTAAGATAAGTCTAATAAAATATAACATCATAGGAATTAATTTACAAACACTCATGTTACTTAGTAAGTATAATAAATAATGAATATGCCTCTATAGGCAAGAAAATCACTATTGATTTTCTTGCATGTTGTACGTTCGTATTGTTAATTTTTCAGTAAATCATACGGCAACACTATATTTACCTACAAATAGTTGCATTTGCCACAAGATAACAATGGAATAACACGCTTCTTAAAAAACGATTTAATTACACATTAAAAGGTACCTCCATAATTAATTTCAAAAAAATATTCACACGCTTTAGTAAAAACAATGAGTTAAAAATAATCAAGTTTGGTATGATCTTGTACCATGGTTTATAGTAAAGTAGCCGTTTTCCCGCGATTTCGACCGTGTCCCGTGGTAACTACTGCCCGTAGCAGGATAGAATATAGCCTATGTTACTCGGGAACAGTGCAGCTTTCCAACAATGAAAGATTTTTTTAAATCGGTTCTGTAGTTTACGAGAATGGATACATATTTAACAAAACAAGAAGAACGTAGTTAATCTATTGAAAAGGTGACTACATTGACAATACACAGTTTATACATATATTGACAGTACACAGTTTCAAGAAAGTTTAACTATTTCAATGAAAAATTAATCATAAACGGAATAATAATATAAATACTGCTTTTATATATTCGTTTTATAAACTTGTAAATATCTTCGTGGTAAATAAATACAGATTCCCTGCTGGCAGAAAAATTATAAATATGTCCTGGTCTGAATTCGTAGAAACGTATGTTTTTCCATAGCCTACTACACTATTTGTCCTATCCTAAATATAACGACTGTTTATAAAGTCAAATTCGACATTAGTTAAAAATAGCTAACCGAAACAAGTTTATTATTACACATAAACAATTTTGCCGTGGTTTTTGTTACTATGTTTTTGCTAGAAATAGTTAATTGTAACTTGCTGTGATGAAGTGTTTTCTCATGTGTGATGGGATTTCTAGAATATCTGATGGGTATGGGGCGTAGAATTCTAAATAGGAGGTCCTATGTGAGGCCGGCAAAGGATTACATGAGCGAAAATAGGTAACAGAAAAAACAGATCAAGTTTTTAAAACTGAGTCACTCGCACTGAGTGACTAATCAGTTTATATGGTAATTATTTTTAATTTTATTGAAGGTTTTTGGCGAAGTCAACTTTTATAAATGCTTTCTAGATATTTACATTTCTATATAACGTGTCGAATCTTTGGTATCAAAACTGCCTAGCCATTACCCAACTAGGTATGTACTCAGTTATCCGGGCAAACCTCAGCCTTCATATCTGACAACCAGCCTTTTCGTAAGGCTGGCCTCTTCGTACACGTAGCAACCGCTAAAGATGTTCATCATCATCTTCTAAACAATCAATCTATGCTAATATTATATAGCTGAAGAGTTTGTTTCTTTGTTTGCTTAAACGCGCTAATCTCAGGAACTACTGGTCCGATTTGAAAAATTCTTTCAGTGTTAGATAGCCCAGTTATCGAGGACGGCTATAGGCTTTTATCCGGCTTCGTGCAGAGGTTCCCACGAGATGTGGGTGAAACCGCTGGCAGAAGCCAGTCATAGATTAAGGAATAGGTGTGATATGTTGTTTATATTTACGAGTACATCAATTTCAGGAAACATCGAGTACCTACATGGTCCGAGGTGTTTACAGCTAATTCAGTAATTATTTCAACTTTACGCTGTGCCTACCTATATAATCATTATAATTGTTGTTTTTCGTGGTTTTTTCATGAGGGCCTGAAAATTTTCACAAAAATAAAATAAACAAAGTTTTTGTTGCCTGTTTTGATTGCCCCTTCAAAATGATTTCAGAGATAAGACCAAGATTTAATAATTTCTATTTTCACAAAAAAAGTGGGATTATGACGAGAGGAGATTGAGGACCTGTAGGCAATAGAAACCGAAGGACATCTAGTATTGAGAGCTATTATGCTATAGTTGCTATGTCTATTAAAAGCAATGAATTATCAATTCACATCCAGTTTGATCTATCACACGTTACTATAGTGATTCGTGCAAGGACTTACAAAAGGAAACCGCGAATAAAATTATTATTATGATCGATTATACGCCATTTAATATTCAAATAAAACAACTAAACATGTTTTTTTGTAATCGCGTAAAAAGTTGCATCTTAATTCGTTGTCTAGTAATCAAATCTAGACAAGGAATAGGTTTTATTATATGACCTTAAAGTGTAATAAATAAAAATAATCGTTTATAATCTTCGGCCATAAAATATAAAAATAGATTTGTGAATTTTGTACGGATACGAAAACTACGTTTCAAATGATTTTATTTGAAAACCGGTGACTCGCTCTGGCTTCCTAATAAACCATCTTTACCTATAGGTGAAATGTGTTTTGAAACTAGTTTTGACTTAATGAGTACTTCTGTTCTTATTTTAGGGATCATTTCTTTTCATTTTGAAATTCATTATGGAGCCCGGTGTCCGACTTTAATTTTGACTGTATCTTGGTCACTTATTTTCCCATTTATTTTTATTTTCGTGATACTATAGGTACTATACCTCAACATTTGCCTAGTCTGTTTCCAAATATGTTGGGGTCGGCTTCCAATCTCACCTGATGCATCGGAGTACCAGTGTTTTACATGGAGTGTAACTCAATTGGTTTGAAGAGCTACCCGGGCAATCCCATACCCTTTGGTAAGATTGGTTGTGCGGTTGGCGTGTCCAGAAAAAAATTACTTTGATATCATGTAAATTGTTTAGATATACCTAGCATAATATTTTTATATACAGACCTGTAATGTGCTACGAATTTATATCATTAAATCATGGCTATGAATTTTATAATTAGCACCAGCTAATTAAGTTGCTTATGAACAAGAGCAGTTACTATGTGATATTCATGAGGACCACGGAAGTAGATATTAATATCTGTAAAGTATTGAAAACCGGCGACGCAAATGGCGATGACACGAACATAGGTTTCTTTCAAGAAAAGGTTTTGAAGTTAAGAGGAATCTAGCTGAAGACCGGGTTATATGATAAATGTTTTAGTAGGTCCACATCTGTCAATAATTAATTGGTTTATATTTTAGCGCTACGAAGGTTGGATGATTATAGCCTTATAATCAGGCGTCAGGCAGGAGTTAATGAAACAATTTTCATAATCTCAAAATGGCCCCGTCAATACGCCAAAATTCAGTTACGTTTGAATGATTTGAATGGTTAGATTGAAATGATTCGATTAATAGACATGTTCGATGTTCGTTATATAATTAAAAATAATAATTAATCGTTGGGTGAGGTGGAAATCCCTCCTGTATAATTCTTTATAGATAAGCAAGTACGACAATGGACCTTATTCATGAAAGCACAAGGTTTATATTAGTTCAAGCTCAAACTTTTGGCACAATTTTGTACTTTACACTTTATTTATTATGAATTAAAGTTCCAAACTGATTAATTAAACGTGATTTTAAAGTCGGTGCAAAGTTTAGTCACGTGGCCATCAATTACTGAATTAGATTTTAAAAAAGTTGTTTATAGATATTATTACATAAGCTTTGAAGGCTAGATAGACAGAGTGCTTATTGAGAAAATACGCTTTGTGTTCGTAGGTAGGAAATTAAGTGATCAATAAGACTTAAAATATAATAGTCGGAGAGAAATATTTTGATGTAAAACAGATCGTTTTTGTAAAAATATGAGTTAGTAGGTAACGTGTAGAACAATTGATTCTGAAAAATGAAATATGAACGGACAGTTTGTGTGATGTGGAAATAAATTGCACTTAATAAGGGATCAGTTCTTTTATTCTGACCTATGGTTATTTGTGTTCGTCAGGAACCCTGAAATTCAGCCGGACGTTACGGAACTGAGCAATACAAAGAAAATGATAAATGTGACTTCTTAATTTTAATAAACGAAAAAAAAAATTACGTTGTCAATACTGGTATGACTCAATTGCATATAATTCGAGATATAACATGCAAAAATGAAAAAGTTTCTAATATGAATGTCATTTTATCAAAAAGCTATTACATAATTGAATTTTAAAATATTTATGCATTCGGAAATCAAAACCTTGTTGGTGAGCATTGACATCTTTGCTTATCATTTGGTTGCACGTGTGTTAACTTAATTATACTTTATTTCGAAAAACAATGGAGAAGATTTGTACCTAATGTAATTAAACCCAAAGTTGGTCCTATTACACAACGTTAAAGGACCAGTTCCCAAGGCAGTAAACACGTCAATATTTTTTCCAAGTTTTTACGTGTAGGATTTTTTCGGCCATTTTTTATGTCGCTAGGTATTTTATAGTTACGTTTCTAAGTCTCGTCTGGTCACCTTGATTTTCGCAGCCGGTGGCGCTTGAATCTTCGTTCGTAACCGAGGTATATAATATCTTTGGTCTTCGTGCAAGGGTTAGTGAGGTCCGAGACTTCAGACGCGCTAAATAGAACTTTGTGTTAATAGAATAAATCCTCCTTAGTGAAACATGGCGTCTTCACATACATTTTTGACGTCTTCTTTTGTTTTCTTCTGTGTGATCAATGGCGGGTTATTTAAAGAAATACGTGAGTATTTGATGTTTTAATTATCAGTCATTAAATAATAGTTAAAATCTATGCATTATTTTGTTACAAAAATTGTATAGAAGGAGATTAAACAAAAAGGATTTATTTACGATTAATTTGGTAAAATAAGTCATTAATAAAATTATAAAACCAACAATAACTAGATACTTATTACATGTAAACAATGTATTCACTATCATGATCTTGTCCTACATATAATTTACCTAGTTCGGAATATGATCCTGACTGATTAAGCATTATTTTTGATTGCGTGTTATAAGTATTATGGCTATACTGAGTAGGTACTGTGATAGTTTAGATATTCATTATTATTTTTAGTTTATTTGTGGTTTTCATTAACAAACAAAGTTAGAAAAAAAAACAAAGTGAAAAATGTCTGTATTATTTTTGAGTTTGGTTTCCGATATAAGTGTCGCCATATTTTCAAAATATTAATATATTTAACATTATTTTTATTTATTTATTCTACAGTTTTAATATGGCACCGGGAAAACTTCATAATTTAAAGGTCCTATGTTCAAAGAATTGCTTATATAACCAAATACTACCTATAATAATTAAAAAAAATATGTCAAGTTATAGATACATCAATAAAGGACACTTAGAAACTGCTGGGTTAACAAACCCACTGCAATGATATAATAACTTCAATCTATAAAACCAACACCATTATAACATCAATATAAATGTTCATAATGTTTATTACTATTTATCACGACCTATTCCAAGAAAATTCATCATAAGCTCATTGTATCATATTGATATTACGATTCTATGTAAATTTTATATCATAGTGATGAAATATGCGTTGATAAATGCTTCCTTATCTGCAAGAATTTATTGAATGTGGTGCAAATTGTAGTTATACGTAGTTATATGTAGGTATATTATGTATATTAGGATACTGCCAGCGATTTCACCGGCGTCCAAAGGATACTTCTACGGGCATTCAGACAAAATACTTAGTAGCCTACGGCCTTCCCCGATAAATTACTATTTTTCAGCGACAGAGGGGCAGATCTTGAGATTAGCACGTTTAAGAAAACATGCAAACAAACTCTTAGTAACTCTTCACTTTCATAATTAATTATTATTTAGCCTTTCCCCTAACTAGTTCCCCATAACTCCTACCGGTTTCGCAAAAAAATCGAAATCTGATACAAAAATAACCTATTACATTAACATCAAGTAACTTCCGTCTATTGACCCTAAACATAAATAAATAAATTTTCCATTCGGTAAAAAACCGCTTATATTTTTTTAAGTTCAAGTTCACAGATGGATTAGAACAATTATTTTATTCAAATCGATAAGGTTCCGGGCGATAATATATTCATATAGGTAGATAAAAAATATAAATGCTTCTAGCATAATCCTTACTGACATTGAAAGGATTTAACTTGTTGTGTGCTTGTGCTAAACAGGTTATCTCTGAAACTGCTGAAAATAGTACAGGACTGTTTTCAAGAATATTTCACTGTAATTAAGATTCTGATTTTTTTATTGAGATAGCTAAGTATACTTGGAAACTTACTGGAAAACATTAGTTCATTGAACAAGGATATTATGTAGATTCTTCTAATGATTAAGCAGAATGATTTCTTATCAACGTTGTATCATAACAATATTAAGATAAGCCAATATAATACCACACTTTAGGAAACACAACTACGAATAGTGACCATATCCGTACAATACATATAATAATAAGCCATTGTCGTATATAATGTGCGGCTTGACGCGAGTAGTAAGGCATTAGACGTTGTGAAGTGCAATTACCTACAACTCATTTCATTGTATGTGTCATAGTACATGGACGTTGCAATGTTGTCAAGTTTAAGGTCTGCATGTCACTATGGTATCTATATCTTATACTAGCTTCTGCCACCGGTTTCACCCGCATCCCGTGGAAACCTCTGCACGAACCCGGATAAAAAGCCTATAGCCTTCCTCGATAAATGGGCTATCTAACACTGAAAGAATTTTTCAAATCGGACCAATGGTTCCTGAGATTAGCGCTAACAAACAAACAAACAAACTCTTCAGCTTTATAATATTAGTATAGAATGGCATCTATATTTAGAGCCTGCCTTTATATACTATGGTATATTAATATCCTACTTTTAATATTAATATCCTTATATAGTATACCTATATTAATATCCGTTTGCATGGCCGTAAAATTTGCGTCTCGTTTGGCGTTTTTACGCTCGCGTTTGGCGTATTATTTACGCCCGTGTTTTGATGCGAGGTTTAGTATGTTCTATTTTCAATGCTTCTTTTTACCGTCCAATGCCCGATGCTTGAACAAAATAGAGCGCTGGTAATAAAACAAACCGTGTTATTTTAAGGCTTTTCTGTGAATAAGCACTTTGGTTTATTACAGCGTATTTTACGGGCGAAAAAATCGCACACTGTAAGCAACTTTTAGTCAGCCGACAGTTAGTATGGGTTCATAAATATGTGCGCACATAACGATCATTTAGGTAAATACCTAGTATCAGTCCGACTAAAATTTTTCGACTATCAGGCCAGCTATCGCCCTACTGTTTAGACTCCAGTGGGTGGGTTCTCTTAGTGACATAATCACGCATGTGTTAATTGATGAGTAGCCTTTTAATGAGTTTAGTCACTTGCTATACAGGTTAATAATACGCTAGAGTTACTTAGGTTTCTGTTGTCGTATCGCATTTCGTAATCGTGTTTTT
Source organism: Helicoverpa armigera (assembly GCF_030705265.1). Taxonomy (NCBI): domain Eukaryota; kingdom Metazoa; phylum Arthropoda; class Insecta; order Lepidoptera; family Noctuidae; genus Helicoverpa; species Helicoverpa armigera. The sequence continues at coordinate 4,048,524 of NC_087124.1, read as the reverse complement.
TTTTTGTTATTTCACTAAGATTCACTAAGATTGTTCTGATGTACGTAGCTACGTAGATATTAAATAGAGATTAACCTTCCCCAAGATTTGAGATGTTACTGTCCATGATAGGTCAAACAATTTATTTTTATCGAGATCTCTACCTACACAAAGATGCTTGCAAAGGATCGTGAGATATTTTGGCCATATTGCTCGCAGAGGTGCCAATAATTTAGAGCGCCTGATAGTGACCGGGAAAGTAGAAGGAAGGAGACCGAGAGGCCGAAGTCCCATACGGTGGTCTGACCAAATTACCAAAGAGCTGGAGATGCCTATGAATGTTGCAATGCATCAAGCAACAGAACGCAATAAATGGCGACATCTAGTGGACAAGATCAGAAGGAGTCACGATCCTCAGCAGTGAGGGATACGACTAAGAAGAAGAAGAAGACCTACACAACCTTAAACTTAACCTTTGTTTATTTTTCTCTTTTCAAACACAAAAGAATTATACAACGTCGAGAGTTTGGCATAACATTTTTAGGGATGAATGCAAAAGAACTTCTGTTTTTTATCAAATTAATACGCATATTAAGTGACAGTATATACATCTACATATTTATATGTAATGTTACCGTTTTCCAGCGAGTTACATCCAAGTGTGCAAGCGAGATCCTGCCACAATCAACGATTGCGTGAAGAAGTCCATCGAAGCCCTGAGACCACAGATATCAACAGGCATCCCTGAGCTGGATGTGCCAAGCCTGGATCCCTTCTTTATTCCTGAGGTTAGTAGTTCATATTAAAATTCTTCACAAATCACGGGAAACTGCTAAATCTGAGGTGACATGATTTCAACTTATTTGATAAGCTTTTAGTAATAAGAAAAACCCAATTTTTGGTAAGTGTTATGATGTTAGAAAACGTAAGTTGATTACCATTTAGAACCGAGTCGGTAGGCGTGTGAGTATTCTTGGAGGGGTTTAGGAAGTGTATGAGAGTTGGAGTATAAGCAAATAAATCCTGAAGAAATCTGTTACAATAGATTGGTTTTATACATAAGTGATGGAGGAATAGCATCGTCGTGTACTTATAGTAACCTAGTGTAGTCTTGATTTTCTTTGATACTCAAAAACTCTACTCTCAGTCCTTCAGTCAGCACCATCGTCGCAATTCTGATTCCTTCATCACCACCTCGAAGTTCCAGTTAGTCATTATCCATATGTTGACGTTTCAGATTAAAGCCCTGACAGCTGACAACACGCCTCTTCGCGCTACAGGCCACAACATCAAGGTCACTGGTGCCGGCAGCTTCGTCATCAAGAGTTTGACGTAAGTACTCTTTGTGAAACTCCAAGAAAAAGAAATGTGAATAGGGACCTCGGCGACCTGTATCTATAAAGGTTGTGCTGTTGCAAAATCCCTGTCAGAAACCTTTTTTTTTTCTTTTTGTTGTCGCTGGGCTAAAAATGCTATTACGCATCCCCTTCACATCGGGGGACGGGAGAGGGGTATGTGGGACTCCCCGGTAACGACGTTCCCGGTATACCCACTAAAAAGGCCGAATCTCAAAAAGTAAAAAATACCAAATTATTATGTACTTGGCATACATTAAAATTTGTATGTTAAATTGTAACTTTTGTGGAGATAAATCAATAAACCTGATAGTAAGGGTTTCTCCCTACGCTGGATTTCAATAACCTATTTATGTGAGGACTTGCTTACTAGAGATACGACATGGATATTGCTCAAACGGGGCTAATGTCAAATTTCCATCGCCAGTCAGAAAATCCACAGATAGACAAATTGTTGAAAACGGCAATAAGACAAACATTTGATAGATGTAGTAGATATCGTTGTGATTACGAGATTTCGATGTTTCTAGTATAGACACAATGACGGAATACTGCAATTATTTTAAATTATTAGGCAAGGTTGTGCAGTCATGATTGTCATATCCGACTCCCACAACCAAGATTTGCATACCATGAAAAAATAATGACATAAAGAAACCAACACATATGAGATTTGTTATTTTGGGGCGAATTTTTCCTTGTTGAGAATGTTTCTGATTCAATGAAAGATATTATCCTCGGAGCCTTTTTCCTAATCATGTTGAGGTCGGTTGACTAAAAACCGTCGTGTTCCGTCATAGGCCTTTTATGTACCAGGGCCGCGGTATCTCTTTAGAAAATCCAATAACCCTTGGTTAGACATTCAATGAAAGATATAAAGAAATTGATTATCTAAATTAAGCCTTTGATGATCATCATATTTCCAACATAGCCAGCGCCATCTAGTACAAGTAGCGTTAAACAAGAGCATTCATGTTACCTTGCGCACGCGCTTGTATACGACTTGATCAAGACCAGGTTGATTTAATTTACAAGTTTTAATTATTTAAGACAGATGGCATTTAAGTTAATAATAAAAATAACTGCATAATATTGTTTGAAAGTCATTGATAGAGCCTGATAAAATAGTTTTAGTAAAAACGCTCAGAAGAGTATTGCTAGAGCATCAGTAAGTTCTAATAGCAATACATATTTTGCTATACGTGTAACACACATAAATGACTACCTTGCAAAGAGAAAACTTCACAAAATTCTTGCATGCTATCAATAACCATCTCAAACCTGGTTTCATTTTTTACAAGGCCAATTAGTTCAGCGTTTTCTTATTTAAGATTCTCTTGAGTACCTAATTATATATTTTCATGTAACCCATTCCAGGGTGGACCTTGATACGTTGAAGATCAAGGCTCGCGTCCGCTTCCCCAAGCTGCACTTCGAAGGCCAGTACAAGCTGGATGGTCAGGTCCTCATCGTGCCCCTGAAGGGAGAAGGAAACCTTAATGCTGATGCTGGTGAGGACTTTTTTATTGATCTCAGGAATTTTGTGATAGGCAAAGTTACACGTACGTACAAGTACAACAACATTACATGTACGTACAAGTACAACAACGTTTTTTTGGAACTTTTTACTATGAATCCTTCTAAGAATTTACCTTAAAGAGGCAAAAGTATATAGACTTTAATCTCCACATCACTAACGTCATACTATGGTCGTCATCGCTGACGATACCATAATAAACGAAAAATATTTGCTTTACGATGTACGCCACTAAATGACGATACCAAAGATGATTTGGGCACATATTCTAAGTAAAAAATAATTATTGAAACTTTAAACAATCTAAAAGAAAATCGCAAGCAGATATTAAACCAATATAAAGTCCGATACGCCTATATTCTCTACTAGCTTCTATCAGCGGTTTCACCAGCATCGCGAGAGAACCGCTGCATGAACCCGGATAAAAAGTAGCCTATCGCCTTCCTCAATAAATGAGCTAAGCAACCCTGCAATGACTTTTCAAATTGAACTCATCGCGTTTAAGCAAATAAACAGATAAACTCTTCAGCTTTATAATATTATAATACTTATATAACATGTTCCTTCTCCATGTTCCAGTGAAATGCGACGCTGAGCTGGTGCTCCACACGCAGATCGTCAACAAGGACGGCGTGGACTACGTGAAGTTCAAGAAGATTGACACCGACATCAACATCAAGGATTACAGGGTCAAGCTTGATGGACTTTTCAACGGAGACAAGAATTTGGGTAAGTTTGTGGGAGGTTTTATTTTTATTGTATGCCTATTTACCTATTGAAATAGGAATGTTTAATTAAAGGAATGCTCTTCTTTTCAAGATAAGTATGAACACTTCAGGACATATTTTTCTTTCTATAAATACTTAAATATATTTTTCTATAAGATTCCCTTCTTGATAGTCGCTTAAAAAGGCTTCCTTAGTTAGGTCATGTATACAGGTTGATGTGTAATAAAACGACACATTCCTTAAAAGAGGGTATTTTTGAGAGTTTAACACAAACGATGTTTATAGATGAAGTTGTAGTATTAACATTCCACAAACGTCAATTGCGCTATTGGTAATGATTCAAAATATCACTATCATTCGAGTTTGGATTACATAACCTCGCTCGTGCTTGGCCCAATGTGCCACACAAAAATGTTGATTAAATACGTGCCATGTCCAAAAACTTGTCATTTTGAAATTACTATGGCAAAATAACGAACTACTCATTGCAAAAGTTTTGTTTTTGCAAATCTTCATCCTACTTTATACACATTAACTATAACGAACGGCCTTTCTTATCAACCAGTATCTGCAAATCCATTCACCGATTTTTGAGTTTGTCGCGAAAAAATCAGACAGACTTGAAGGAGATCCTTTTTATAATATTATGTAGTAATAAAACTTATTTATTATTTACTTTACCAGGTGAAGCCGCCAACCAAGCGATTAACCAGAACCGTGGCGAAATCCTGAGAGCCACCAAACCTCATTTAGAGAAGACTGTGTCCACGAACCTTCTGGAAGCTGCCAACAACGTGGTCGAAGGTCTGACGTTAGACCAGCTGCTGCCCAAACCTTAGAATAGTTCCTAATATACGTCTAACTTAGATTTATGAGCTCACTGTGATTTTTACTCGTTGATAAAAGTGTTTATATTACTCTTTTTCTACTTTTGTGACCATGTACTTAAAGTCCTACTACAAAGAAAAACTTCTGGAGTCATTTCGCCTATTATTGCGTTTAGCCGAAATGAGTAAAGACGTTTTTGAAAAGTGGTTTTGACATGTTCGGCGCAGTTTTGTAGAGAAAGGGTAATGTACTAAAAATACTATTTCATTGAATTTGTAGCGCAATTTGTATTTCGTTATTTTTTTATGACAAATAAATTATATTTGAAGTAAAATTGATTTGGTAATTTTCTTTTTATAATACTCCCATGGTACAATTTGCACAAATATCTTTATTCCGTATACATCCTGTATTGTTTTATATAAGGAGGCTTTATACATTATATAGTTAGACCTATGTGTAGTTAAGTTCTAGTGGTTTGGCCTCAGTTAAACCTTACAATATATCATTATATTTTTAAATTATGACAGGTTATATGATCTTAACCTAGAAATTAACGTCCATAATGTATAATATTAGCCTTTGATTATATATATGTCTAGATGGAGTGTCACCATACAATTCCAACATAGAAGCAGAGACAAAATTGTCATGCATGTGTGCGTGTAGGTGTCATTTCACACTGCGCGTTGACGTAAATAATGATACCAGCTTCTACGATTCTCCCATAAATAATGAAAAAAAAATAGACTAATTAAATAAGTTTGTATACATAGTGTTATTCGGTTTAACTATAATTTTATAGAAAATTGAACCTTGCTTGGCACTGCTCCTTTTGTAAGTCTTCGGCGACCTATCTTGTCGACAGTACTCATGTCCTTGCTGCGTAAGTGATCGGAACACACTACGGTATTTTTTGTTGGTGTCCACATCGCATCTCCGCGGCTTTTTTTAATGCGGTCTATCCGCTGACTCCTAACAATAGGATTACTTGGAATTCTAAAAAAATGATGTAACGTTGATTACCATAATTTACTAATCAAATAATAGTAGATAATATTTTGGAGAATCAGAAAATGTATATCCGAGCAATAAAAATAGAAATTATGCCTATTATTTTTTTCACAATGCTTAAAAAAATATCCTTTATACATAACATAAACACGTGAAGTTGGGAAAATGAAAAACAGAAACTGGCAACACTGATACAATATGGCGTGATTTAGTAAACATAATTACAAAAAACAAATATTAATTTTCTGGGTCACTTAGCCGATGATAGGTGATGTTATTGGCACTTTTTAGCCTTTCTTTATAATTCCGGCAGACTTTAATTGCACATGTCGTCATTTTACCTCTGTAATTTGTATTTTAGTTAGCGCGCGTAATACGTTTTGACAGTTAAGCGGCACGATCTGTTCTGATTGACGGGAAAGCTCATGTCGATGAACAGTACATTGACATTTTTTTCCACGCTTGCGCGCACTCGACGCTACATCTAGACATATATATAATCAAAGAATATTAGCCATAGTTCAATGTAATGGCCTTTTCTTATACTTAAAGTAATATTAGATTTTCAAGCTTTGTCAAGAAACTCTTGGTAAATATTCCAGTTGATAATTCGGTTACGGGTAGTCAGACGCTTGAAAGTCTGACCAGTCTCCAGTTTTACCAAAGGATACGGTACCAAACGGTACTTACGGTACTAACCCTTTGGTAAGGGTTGCCCAGATAACTGGGTTGAGGAAGTCAGAAAGGCAGTCGCTCCATGTCAATGCTTGTACCTTGTAGCTGCTTCTAGAAAGACTGGAAGCCGAAACCAAAATAATTGGTAATAAAGGCTACTTATTTCCTTCTCAACAGATTACTCACGTTATAAAAAAACCATCAAAACATGGTTTTATTATTACTTGAACCCACAGAACAGAATATACTTACGTATGGTTTCAGTACTAAACATGTCTAACAGTGCCTTTAATAATAACCGACTTCTAAGAGTGAGTTGCACCAACTTACTTTAACGATAACAAAACTCGAACCAACGGTCAAATCTCTGGTTAAGTCAATAATGGATTGCACCATTTTAACAATGGTTAAAATGACGTCATATTTAACGATAACCGTAACCAGTCAATTTTGGCCGGTTATCGTTATTGCTAAGTTAACAAATGTCAAAATCTTGTCAAAATAATAACCTAGTCCGTTGTTTTCTGTTGTTTTATCATATTTAAGTATAAAAAAATTAAAAATGTCTTTAGTACGTGATATTTTATGGGAATCTAGTTCTTCTGACGACGAAAATTATAATGATTTACCTAATTCTCGAAAGAAAAAAGTGTATCAACCACGTGTTAATCGATTCCTAAAATGGAATGAGCAGGAGTTCTTGGATAGATTTCGGATTTCCAAAGGTTTAGCACGAGCCCTGGCTTCTCATTTAGCACCATTGCTCCAAACCAGAACCATGAAGTAAGTGCCTGTTTAATAAAGGCTTTAAAACTATAGTGGGAATATTTGAGTCGTCCTATGTATGACTAAGGTATAACTACATAAACAATATTGTTTTTCTTTTCAGAAACTTTGCAGTTACTCCAGAGCAGCAAATAATAATGGCATTGGAATTTTACGCATGTGGTTCTTTTCAACGCTGCATTGGGGATGCTGCAGGTGTTCACAAATCTACTGTTTGTCGAATAATTCATCGAGTGAGCAGAGCTATAGCCGGACTAAGAACAGACTGGATTGCAATGCCTAAAAATATTGAGGAAATGGAAACTGAGGCCAAAAAATTTTATGAAATATGTGCATTTCCTAAAGTAATAGGAACTATAGACTGCACACATATACCAATCAAATCGCCAGGTGGTGCAGATGCAGAAACATATAGAAATAGAAAACAGGTATTTTCTCTTAATGTGCAAGTAATCACAAATGCTGAGATGTACATTACAAATATAGTTGCTAGATGGCCTGGAAGCTGTCACGACAGCCATATTTTCAACAGCAGTGTCATTAAGGGACGCCTAGAAGATGGAGAATTTGATGGTTTTTGGTTACTAGGAGACAAAGGTTATGCCAATAAACCATATTTGCTAACACCTCTACGTAATCCTGTTACAGAAGCTGAAAAACTGTACAATGAAAGTCATATTCGTACTAGAAATATTGTAGAACGCAGTTTTGGTTGTTGGAAAAAAGGTTCCTGCAGTGTCATGGAAACTCAGAACAAATACAGCAAGAGCCCAATGTGCTATAGTGGCAATGGCTGTCCTATATAATATTTGCAAGAAATTGAGAGACCCGATGCCAACATGTTACGACTCTGATAATGAATCATCAGATTCTGATGACAATGACCTGACCTCTGCATATGTTAGCCAGCATGACGAGCATAATAGGAATATGCTAATAAATACTTATTTTGATAGATTACATTAAGATAGACTATGTTTTAAATGAATAAATAAAAAAACTTCAAAAATAAAAATGCATTTTTATTTTTTTTCTCAGTAGAAAACAAAAAGTGCATGGCATTTTCAGATTCCCATAATTCAGAAAGATAAGGATTTTGATGAAATTTCTCCTATACAAAAAGTAAAATGTATCTTAAAATTTTTTTTTCTCCTTAAAATATCTATTTCAAGTTTAAGTTTATCCACTTCAAGCTTATGTTTTTCTTCATTGTGCCTCAGTAACTGGCTGTGTAATTCATTTTGGTGACTAATAGATAACTTTATCTTTTCCATCTCCAACTCATGAAGGCCATCTAAAACTGTCAGTTTCTTTTCCCTTAGTGCTTGTTTTATGATATTTTCACTCTTCCCTTGTTTTTTCTTTATGATACCTAAAATTGAAATAAAATATTAGGCTACACACTCAATAATTAAATGGCCTATTAGCGCAGTCGGTGGTAACCCTGCTGATGTACTAGATGGTGTGGGTTCGATCACCACCAAGGAAAAACACTTGTGGTGAACTCTGGTGTTTTTGTTATATATTTATCTATGTATGTAAGTACAAAGTTTGGCTATAGATTGTCATTTAAAAATACTTACGACTTAGTTGTGGTGCTACTGGTCTCTTTAGTGATGAATGTGGGGCACTAGCATCAAAAACTTCATCTGGGACAATATTTTCAACATTATCAAAACTTTTGTCTTGATCTGTAATAATTGTGTTGACTACAACATCCTGCAAACAAGTTAATATAATTAATTAATGCATCTAATCCAAATACATATTAAATAATTTGGAATACATAAATACCTTGAGTATATTGGGCATGTCATGTTGAATTTCACTATCAGTATTTGTGTCTAGTTTCACTTTCTGTAAAACATTGCTTTTATTATTAATCTTTTCAATTTATTACTAAATCTAAACAGCAGATTGGTGGCAAATAGTTTTGAATAAATAGTGCAATTTATTTATTTTAAAATTTTTAAACCTACAAGCTTAGTACTTATAAGTTTTATCACAATCACTAAATATTTGTGATGATATGTAGATAACAGGGTCTAAAAATAATCAAATTATCTTTAACAATTCAAACCCTCATTACTTTTTGTATAGGAGGAATTTCATCAAAATCCTTATCTTTGTGAATTATGGGAATCTGAAAAAAAAGAATATATTTTATAGTATCTCCTTTACACCTTATTTATAATCTGCAATAATTTACTCACTGTAACAATGGAATTTGGGAAATAATGTCATCATCATATATAGCCTCATTTCCATCAATAGATCCAGACATAATGGATCTTAACCAATCAGTAGCATCTTCTGAATCTGGAGGAAGTGAGGGAGGATTTCCTCCACCTGTGCGTCTCATTTCCTGACGTTCTCTACTTGCTACCTGCAAAATATAATTTCTTTGTTATAACATTAGACATAAATTGATTCATGTTTTAGAAGGTGAGATTAGTTCACTTCCAAGCAGCGGAAAGTAGGTAGAATTACCTTCTTTGCAGATCTTTTCATATTTTCAAATTTATATTTTAGCTGCTTCATGTTTCTAGGTACTTGACCAACAGCATTAAATTCCTTTGCGATGCAGTGCCATGCATGGTCTTTTTGTTTTGTACTACTCCCATCAGTTTTTTTACACATAAGTACATTTTATATTTGTCTACAAGTATCTGCAATCGACTAATCTCTTCCTTAGTAAAATTGACACTTCTTTCCCTGTAAAATAACAAATACTTTATTCAATGTGGTAAATAACAATAGGCAGTAAGGAATATACCATGAATTTTTCATATGGATGTTTAATTATGTTATTTCACATAGTTTTTTTTTATTTATTGTATGAACAATTAAATAAAACATTTTCTAAACAATGTTGTATGAATAAAAAGTGTGGACTGAGATATTATTTTATATAGGACCTAAGTAAAACACGCTTGATTTAACTTGCATAGGCTAAAAGTTATAATGTACTAATGTAGTGGCGCACTTTTTATCAGGTATAATAAATTTAACATAAAATTAAACTCACTTTGTCTTGAAGTCATCCATTATTACTATTACAATATCCGTGCTTGATTCGGCAAACAGACGGACACAACAAAAACACAACAATCTAGACACACGGCAGTGTGTCCGCCAAGTTCGAGCAAAAAAGGCGACACACCGGCCGTGGGTTATATTACACGAACCATTTCGGGCCAAATTCGACCCCCCTGTAACTCAAAATCTATTTTATTTACGCATATCAAATTTCTAGTATCTGTTGAGACCCCCTCACTTATCTAAAATACAAAATTTCATTAATATACCTATTGTAGGTCTTGAGATATTGACGTCAGAAAATCGCTATTTTTACTATACACTCACTGACTGATTCACTGATTCACTGATTCACTGACTCACTCATCAAAAACCTAGACCACTTCCAATGGTCGTATTGACTTGAAATTTGGCATGGAGGTAGGTCTTTATGTCAAGGTAAAGGGAAAAATCTGAAAATGGCCAAGTGTGAGTCGGTTTCAAAATAATGAAGGTGTTTTATACCCGGTGTAAATTTATACCCCTAAGGAACTAATGGTCGTATTGACTTGAAATTTGGCATGGAGGTAGGTCTTTATGTCAAGGTAAAGGGAAAAATCTAAAAATGGCCAAGTGTGAGTCGGTTTCAAAATAACGAAGGTGTTTTATACCCGGTGTAAATTTATACCCCTAAGGACCTAAAACGAACTAAATTTATTTATATTTATATAATATATCTTCGAATGGTACAAAGGTTTGTATTTAGTCAAAGTAAAGTAAAAATCTGAAAACGGCCAAGTATGAATCACTTTCGAAAATAACGAATGTGTAACTTTGATCCACGAACATAATATATGATAACATGTCATGTCAGTCAGTTGGTAAATCTAGTCCATTTAGTAAATCTAGATCATTTCTTTGTAAGAAACATAGTGCATATTAAAAAATCTAAAAAATAGTATAAATGAGACATTTCTTTAACTAACTTCATCATAAGAAAAAAATAAAATAAACAACCTTACAAAAATAAATGAAATCCCACCCAAAACAAAAATGTGAAAGACTGCCAAGTTCGATAATATGGGAATGCTTCGCCTATAAAAGAAGTGAGATCTGAATAAGTACCAAGTTCCATACACATACCTCAGTTAAAAATAGTTACTTTTTAATGATGATTACTTGGCAAGTTTTAATAGAAAATTAAATACTTGATTCATTGCGTTTAGTAGGTTTATAACAAGGTGTATGAAAACTTGCCAAGTAACATCATTAAAAAGTAACTATTTTTAACTGAGGTATGTGTATGGAACTTGGTACTTATTCAGATCTCACTTCTTTTATAGGCGAAGCATTCCCATATTATCGAACTTGGCAGTCTTTCACATTTTTGTTTTGGGTTATAATAACACAAACCTAACCTCACGAAACGAGATTCGTGAAAATAAATTTGACATAAGGCTCACAGTGTTGTCATAACAAATAATTTTCCCCGTCAGTTTTTAGGGATAATTTATCTTTTTATACTGTCAACCCCATTAGCGTTAACTGTTAACAAAAAAATCATGGTGCAACAAACATTTGTAAAGTTCTGTGGTCATCGTTATAGTTACTGCTAAAATTAATCTTAACTATAGCATTAACTACGCCTGTGGTGCAACTCACTCAGTGTGCGTGACATAGTCCATTAGTGTTACATGCTTTATATAATTTTAATATAATGGAGGTTATATGAACCTACAGACGACACAATACATGTTATACAATGGCTTTTGCATGTTTATTTCAGGTGCTATTGAAATTTTGTTACTGCTTGGGATGAATGAAAATTGTATTCTGTAAACGGATTTTCAACTTTCCAAACATGTTGCCTAGGTGTGTATTTCAATTTAGTTTTTCACATGAAATTGCTCGAAGTCTGGAAGTTGGTGATTGGTATACCAATGCATCGGAGAGCACGTAAATGTCGGTATTCCTGATGTCTCCCCGGTCGTATAGGATGTCCGACCCATTGTGCTGTCTTGGTATGGTATGTTTGCGGCGGTGAGAGTGAAGGAATAGAGAGCGCACCTGGTTGGTCTCTTTAGTCAGAAAAGTCACCGTGACCGCTGATATCCCTTCACGCCATTTTATCGCCAGTAACGTGGTTTATTCAGTCTTTAACCGAACCCAAATATTACTCACCAGCAATTACAAAAAAACACTTGTTTTAATTTGATTATCGGTTGCAAATAGCGGAAGATAGAAACTGGTATAATCGTAGGTTGCGCACACGCAGTTCCTAGATATTGGCATCCTCTGTCCGGCTGAGGCGGCGGGGGAACAACCTGAGGAACCTTGGTTTGGTTTAGCTAATGATAAATATGATAGACTCAAGACTGTATGTTCTAGAAATCTAGATGTCTGACTAAAAATGGGCAATTCAAAGAAGGCCAAAAGCTAATAAAAATAATTACTACGAAAAAAATAATAATCGCTAATAAAATTAAATAATCACTTTTCCGCTTACCGATTTAATGTACTAAATATGCTGATTTCATAGTCTTATCTCATAGATGATTCGTCTTTGCAAATTGTTCACCTTACACTTTCAATATCTGGAGTTGCTTGAGTACGTAATTTGGTCTCTCTTTGAAGAATTAAGTTTGTATGAATTTGTGGATTCCATTTACAAATCCATAATCGCACCACTCAATGTCAATGTGGACGTTACCTGCATGTCGTCTGTCAACAATTAAACAATTGCTAAGATCATCAAGAGTACGCTTTTAATTAATACAATATTCGATGGAAACATCCAGAAAAGTAGCATTTACTTTAGTATTTCATAAAGTATTGCCATTCTATAACATAGGAGCCGGTAGATTGACGACCCAGTGAAGGTCACTCGTATTTATTGTCAATTAACAAGCTCTGCTTCTTATGGGGTCGGCAGTTCCAAGGTGTTCGCTTAAAGAGAGGTTATTAGAGATCATGCAATCAGGAATAGGTACCTATAAATACTCAAAATGTACCTTACAATATTCACAGGTAGGTATTTTGTAGTGGATGGTCGGTGTAGTCAGCGATTAAGTTAGGGGATAATGTGTCTAGTAATTCACGCAGATAAACCAAATGGGTTGTACTTATTGTCTAACTTTTTTTGTCTCTTTTACCTATTTGCTTCCAAAGTTTCCAGGTCGGTTTCAGCAAGGTATAGGGTTGTCAGTCTTTTGAGCACTTGCGCAGGACTGCAAAGGGTTTCTTTTTAACATCCTTGAAAGAGAGAAAAAGCCTTATATCATGCTGTACACTGTCTTTGAGCCCAAGAGCCCAAGTTAGGAAGTAATCTATTCGCCGGGCTTGAACCATTATATGACGAAACATGGATCAACATTCAACATACTAAAGAAGCGCTACTGAACCCTTTGTGGAAATAAGTAGTGATGCTACATTATATCTCATTTCGCAAATGGATCCTTCATAGATATTTGTGTGTTGGCAATTCGTGCGATATGTCAAGAGGTGCAGATCGCCTTGACCAATGATGGTTGCTCAACTCTCGCGCAGCGCCCCTATACCTCTCTCACCTTTAATGTTTGTCTTGCTGTTACCCGACTGCGGGAGAGTTGAGAGATATTTTAGGTTATAGAGAGATGGGATAAGTCGACTTGCATGGAAGTAAGAATGTTCCATTTTTATCTACAAAAGCTACTGTGGGATTAATTTTGATGAATTAGCTAGCAAAAGCTTAAATCTGAATTTAACAAAAGAATAATCTTTAATTGTACTTATCTATCGAAATATCCCTTTTTGGATCATAATCGAAACAACGCGTTTTCGAAAAGTATAAGATGTGTAGAACTGTATAGATAAGAATGTCTAACATCTTATTAACAAGGCATTTACCAGCAAGTAGGTTTGTTAAAAAACATTAATCGCCATGTATAGCAATTACAGAATAATTAAAAATAACGATGTCTTGATTGATTTGCAATTAGTCTCACACGTTTGTATTTCAAAGTAAAACGCTTTAATTAAAATTTTTAATCACAAATCAATCTTGTTGTAATCTTATGTGATTAAAAATTATAAAGTTGTTATTTTGACTGTTCTAGTGTTTTCTTAAATTGCCTGCACGATTTATATAATTAACAAATCTCTACTAATGCATACAGGTGAAATATGTTTTTTCTTGTTTGAAGTAATCTTAGAGGCTGCTGGACTAATTTGAAAAAAACATTTTCATCCCACCATCTCGGAAAGAGTAGTTTTACCCTTTGATATCTGAGCGCAAAAGCCGTTTTTATCCTCTAGAGCGGCAAAGTGATTTGAATTTAGAACATCGTGTGCAACAATCCATTTGTGACAATCTTTATAAGACTTTTCAAACAAATACATATTAAACAAATAAAATACTGCTTAAAATAATAATTATTCAATTAATTAAGTAATTTTTATGATTGTTTTTACATAGATTTTTAACCTCGTTTAATTTTTAAACTGAGTTTTCAAATAAATGAACTTTAAAAGGTAGGTACTTCTTTTTGGCTTATTATTTTCCGGGTGACTAATAACTTAAAAGTCGACAAATTAATGTTTGCAACAAATAAAATAACTTGCCAGCGATTTAATATTTTCGCGACTATTATATTTAAGGTTCAAAATTAAGGGTGTTATAAAAACTAAAAACTAGCAGCTGCGTTTGGGTAGCAAATAAACTATACCAGTCAATTGAAATATTAGGTGAGGAGCTATTTATAATGACTTGGCGACTAATAATGTTAGTTGGGTGGCAAAGATAACATATTACCAACTATTTCGTGCCGACTAAAAACCCAGTTTCAGGCTTCGCTTTGTGGATAGCTCTAAATATTAATAGGAGTACCATAAAAAGGAATATGAGTTAATTATTAATATTTTGTTATCATAATTTCATGAAAACGGCGAAGGTGCGGTGGTATTATCTCACTTGGCGCACTATGAAGATGGTAGAATTTAATTTGGATTCATTTTATTTAGCATAATTGCCATTTATAACCTTCAATTAAAAAAAAACTTTGTATTAAAAATTGAAGTTAGTGACGAAAACGAATTACTGCAAAACCGACTCCACGTAGTCTTGTCTGCCCTACCCCTAGAGTGCAATTCAAAACCGCGTAGGCGCGGAGGGGCGAGGCGACCTGCGAGCTGAGGCGCAGGTAGTCTTAACGCTCGCCGCCGCGGCTGAGGCTGGCCGGCACCGCCGGCCAGCAAGCTGAAGCTGCGGTGGTGACAGAAGTCATGCTTGCTGCATGTTGCATGCTTACTTCCATGCTATTCACCTATAATTTTGAAAATAACAGCCGCAAAATATTTTTTCTTCATGCCATTTTAGAGTTTATTTAAAGCTATTAAAAAGTCGCACAATATATTGATAATATGAGCTAGTTTATATTTATTCTTCACCCAAACAATTTTAAATAGAACCTGATTAGTATTATTTATGAATGCCCATTTTCTATTTTATTGTCATCATTAAGTTTTCGCTTAGATATTAATTCAGTTGCCAAAAGAAAAACTTGATGCTAGTTTAAATTAAAACGGACCTCATAACTGATTTTTTAATATGCTACCTTTTACTTATTATGATACTCCCTATTAGCTGCCAACCCATTAATAAATGAATGGTACAACACATAAATGGTACCCACTCTATTATTTTTTTAAACCTATATTCGTTTTACTTAGTCGCCGCGTTAAATACATGCCCTTCTTTTTAATTTGATACTCATATGTGCGCGCCATTTTGTTTTTTTGCAAGTAGTAATTTCCTCGATGAGGTGGGATGAAAAGTTACGTGTTGCACTCGAGTGCAAAGATTTTTCACCTTGTGCTCTTTTGATTTCCTCGCTAGGTATCGCTCAGGATTCTAATTATTGAAACACTCGCTACGCTCGTGTTTCAATTTTAGAATCCTTCGCTTGCTCGGTCATCAAAATTGAGCACGCGGTTAAAAAGCAAATTTGCACTCTTGTATAACAAATAACTATTGTGTTCCTAACGCATTTATCGAGAATGGTTTTTAACCGGGTAATCAGAGTAGTTCCCATGAGAAAGGAAGTACAAAACACACAACTGTAGCGAACGAAGCGTCAAATAACTTACTTCAGACCTGCAAATTAATTTGACAAGAACTTTATCAGCGCTTTGTTTTGAATTTGACTACCGTGAAGTTACTGTACCTAGTAGTCCACTTCAGAGGTGCAAAGTACGTAAGATTTTGTAAAAGAGAGCACCATACAATGTGCAAACTGCATTTCATCGAATAACCTTGCCGTACAAATTGTTTGTCTGTGTTTCGTGCAAACGTATTACTTAACATTTAGGTTAACGACTTCATTATCTCTGCCATCAAATGTTTTGTAGTTTCTAAGCCAAGCTATGAACCGACATTGTAAGAAAGAAGACAGGACATTAAGAATTTTTGGAGTTTTGTACTCATTTGGTATTTGGACGCAAATTGTTGGCGAGATAGGCTTTACCTACAACTAAGAGAAAGATGGTATCCAACAGACAAACTGTTGTGTTACAGTTTTGTTGGACATTTTG
The DNA here is from genome assembly GCF_030705265.1 of Helicoverpa armigera. Lineage (NCBI taxonomy): Eukaryota > Metazoa > Arthropoda > Insecta > Lepidoptera > Noctuidae > Helicoverpa > Helicoverpa armigera. The sequence goes on along the minus strand of NC_087124.1, from coordinate 4,032,037 downwards.
TACTTTTAAGAACATAAAATGTACCTTCTAATAAGCAAATAAATAAATATTGCTGAAAGACATACATCGGAATAAATCTCACTGTATGGTTTTTGCGAGCGGATTGACGACTTCAGTCTTTAGGGCCCGTTTTCTCAAGATGGTTTTTCTTCACTTTTGCTCAGTTACTTGTGTCCAAGGTCCACTTAGATAGAAAAACTAACTTAGAAAACATACATTGATACTTGCCTCACCTGAAATCGAACTCTAGGATCTTTAACCACTACGCCACCACAATATGGAACATGATAAGTATTTTTTATTACAACTAGCTTAGGACGTGGGTGAAACCTGGAAACAGCTAAGTATAGAGAAAACAAATCAAATCGAACCAATTTTTTCAACATAAATGTTACTTAACTGTGGTTTTGTTGTACATAATGATCTAAGAATAAGTTTGTTGTGTCATACGCTGTATTTGAGTCTAATTATATTTTAATGCAGTGTTATGCAAGAAGTGTATGTGAGAATGTGTATAATCATTATAAGTAGTAATTTCACAGTTCCGGTCAAGGACAGATTTGTTCTCATTTTGATAATGTTATGGGTTTTTCTTTGCCAAAGCATTAGTGTCTTTTTATAAAAAAAAAAACGTCTAAATAAATGTCGGAAAATAATAAGGTTGTAAACTCTTCTGACATTTCTTTAGATAGATCACTCTGTATATGATGATATTTAAAGAAAGAAGTAGGTATTATAAATAGTTACTATAATAATTATACCTTAAATCTGTTCAAGTGCCAATGAATAAAACACAATACTATTAATATAAAAGATCAACAACCTATTTGGAAACATTTCGGGACGTCTGGCAACGAATTTCATCTTACGCATTGAGAAATCATCGACAGTGTTGCAATATCAAAATTATGTATAAATAATGCACAAGTAACCTTCTACAGCCAAAGCACTTTAATAATAATAATAGATAATGTATTTATACAGTGTTTACGTTGCAACACTCGCTGTTCATTCAATGTTTTCGTTTTCACGCTTCGAAAGTACGATAATTATATTTTAAATGTTAAATTACTGAGCAACTGTTATGTTACAAAATATGTGTTATTTTATTCACTTTCCTACGATATGGCTGGAAATAATGTCACTTGTCAGGAAAAATTAGAATAGAGGCAGGTGAATGATGCCCATATGATGCGTCGAAAATGCTTCCTCCGTGTAATATGTTAAAGACAACTTAACATTGCAAATTTATTGCGCCCATCTATTGCTATATAGATCTCGGCTAGAGCGGAAAAATGATTAGACCTGAATCAGCATATCGAAGGAAAAAAGACAGGTATTTTAAGACGTTTTGACCCCAGAAAGGCATTATTTTGCAAACATTACACTTCCTAGATTTTCACGATTTTGACGAGAGCCTAGGAACTTACTTCAACACAATCCAATTAATAAAACTGGAGCACAACACTTAGATGTTCACAGAGGAAGGTGAACTAATGTAATCACGTGAGGCAGCGGAACGCCGCGCATCCAGGAAGACCAGCTCGCTCGAACATCCCCGCAGTGGTGCAACCGCGGAACTGTGTTATCATGTGTTGTGATAGACTAGCTTCCACCCGCGGATTCTACCGTGTCCTAAGGAAACAGGCAGGCGTTAATAGAGTTGACCTGTATGCTATTCTGGATACTGAAAAGTTCCATCAAAATAGGTTGTTTTGTTTTAGCATATTAGAGTAACAGCAGACGTCCAAACATTCATCTAAAGCTACCATAGATTATAGATAACTTAATACTTACTACTATACAATCAAGCTTACTCGTTTTTAGTGTGATTGATGTAGAATGTAGAGTATTGTTCTGATCAATCTACCTAGCTTAATATTAGGATCGTTTCCCAGTCTTACCAGACGCAGCTGAGTACCAGTGTATCTAAGCTCCTCAGCAATCCTGTCAACTTTCAAAAAGAACGATATTTCCGCAATTTCCATTCTGGACAGTTAAGAGGTCATTAACCTGAACATTCGGGAAAATTGGAATCTTGGGTAGTTTCTTTTCATATGGCCCTCTCGTAGCACCTATTAGCAATCAAATTAGTAAATACAATTATTTATTGCTTGTCACCAAAATAGGAAGAAGAATAGCCACTACTTTGGCTTATCATAGTCAAATCGATATCGCCTTTGAACTTTTCATTTACGTAAACTCCTAAAAAGGATATCTTTTTTCTGAAGTCAAATCAATTACAAATTAACAGGGTACTAAGATTATAAAATATTTCATTTCCCTTCCTGACTCTAAGAAAAACATCAAAATACAAAGGTTTCAGAAACAACCCTCAAAAAATATTTTAACAAGGAACCTTTATGAATTGTTAATTTCAGATGGTCAAAGGACAAACAAATAGTACAGAATAGGGCTGATGCATTCACACGTCCTTAGTAGCCGAGTGGTGGTGGAGCAGCGAGGCTCGCCAGTGCCGGCCGACACCGCGACCCGGCTGGCCGATACCACGGCTCTTCCACCGTTTCCACACCAGTGCGATTTGCGAAACATTCCTACGTACATTGTGCAAGCGAAATATCGAAATGTTGCCTACTGCGGTGCTCCTGTTTGTGCTGCATTTTGTCGCCGCTGATATTCGTAAGTTCGATTTTTGAAATTGGCGCCTTTTTCACTTTTGTTGATGGCCTTTTTGGATAGCGTTTGTCTATGTTTACTTTTAAATAACGGTCATTAGGAGTTCCAAACTCATTTTAGTATTACACGAAATGGAATAAGAATACTTTTGAATTTATTGTGATTATTTAACCCACAGTTAACAGTACACTGTAATTTCGAGACCTGTTCAATTTTGAATTGAATTTAATACCTCATTAACCCAGATACACCTAGTATTATTGGCACAGACACGTTATAAGTTATCCAACCTGCATGCTTGCAAAACGAATTCCATCTTAAATAAACCATTTTCAACGTACTGATTCTGCAATACTGCAGAGTGGTCATTTTCAATAAATGTTGACGCAAAAGTAATTTTATCGTAGTATAAAAAGTGCGTGTACTTAACGTAGATCGTGGTTGGTCGAGTTGGGACATTATTGCAGAACACAGTTGCGATAAACGACGGCTATACTGACATAGATGCTGCTTGAGTAAAACTACACGTTACCATTGCTCAGATTTACTTGTATTCCTATAAAAGTTCTTATTTATCCTGTTTTTAATTATGTTTCTGCGTGAGTCGGTAACGAGGTTTCTTCCTACTTTGGGTTAATAGATTTTTGCTAACTACAACTACTGATATGTGATGTTCAATTGTTTTCTTCCCAAAATTGCTAACATGGCTCAGGGATAGAAGAATTAAGCTGCCAGGGGCTTTACCCGGGTCTTGTAAGAACTACTCCACGCATCCGAGTAAAAGTTATCAGTTTAATACAGCCTGAGATAAGCATATTCAAAAATGTAAACAAATTTCATCTATATAAAGTTAGTACAGATGGCTTTTTATTGGTGACTTCAAGAAAGTAAATATTATGTGGATATTTCTTATGGCTAGGGTCATTATTGTCATCTATGAAAGTAGAAAATCATTTTCTCGAAATCGCATTTTCTTAATGTTTTTGATGATAAGCTTCATCCGTGATTAGCACATTATTATCTACCAACAATTTTGTTTGCATAATGATTATAGTTCATATCATTTAATATATACATAGATATTCATCATCTGCTTAGTCTTGTCTTAATAATGTTGGTAGCTTCCAGTCTTACCTAATGTCCTCTGGTCTCCTCAACTCGGTAACCTAGACAACGCCATACAGGATCCACAATATAACAGAAACAGGGAGGAACGACGAAAAAAGTAAATAAATATAACATGACTTTTTATAATTCCAACGGGAACAGCGTGACCTGGTCACAGTACATAGTCAAACAGATATAGAGCACATAGACATCACATAATAACTCATTGCCGTGATGCATACTAAATAAATGTAAGTTTATTGATCCACAGTTACATTAATAAATCTCAATTTAGGGTAAATTTGTACAAATGTTTGCTTTAATACTCTATGGGAGACATTTATATAGGTTCTGTGGTCCCCAAACTAGGCGCTGCCTGTATCTTGGGGACGTTGGTTGTAATGATATAAAGGTTCTTAAGTTTATCGTTAGGTCCGATATTTATATAATATTAACGAATATAAAATAAGATCAGAAACTCCACATCATAGTAATTAGGTTCCATGTTTTTCGAAGGTGGGTGTTTAAAAGTAACCTAGTGCAGTACTCGAATGTGCGTGCGCCTTTTTCCGAGCGGCGCAGAGTCTATGACGAGCGATGTAACTCGATGACATAACTGAGCCTATACCTGTTCTCAATTCACGAAAGCGGGATATCTAGACTTTAACTTCTACTTGAAATCATCAATTAACAAAAAAAAATGCAATAAAATATTTTTATACAAAGTAGGTAAGAAAATGTGATCACACGTCTTTAAAAAAAAAGCCAATTTAGAAAATTATTCTATCCAGCCACATGACTTGTGAGTGACCAAGGCTATATTTTCCTGGCATGGGAAGTAGATCCCTACGGATTTGGGTAAAATCGCGGCAAGCAGCAAAGCTGAGACCTATGAGAATAAACCCTTAAAACTGGGAACTTATTTTACTTGCATAAACGTCTAAAGTAGAGTAACAAGAAGGCTACATATTGTCAATGCGTAAATACACAATATGTTTTTGAAGATATTGATCAACATGTTTGTTTTATTACAGCGTCATATATAAAAGTATGTCAGCGGAACGACCCCCAAGTTGACAAGTGCATCATGAATTCCGTGGATTTGTTGAGGCCAAAGATGATTGAGGTAAGTGTACTCCGCACCCTTAACTGCTTGTTTTTTGCTTATTAAAAAATAATCGAATATCGATTGTGTCTCGCGGATTCAACGATATACAACGGTTTAATCTTAAATATTAGATACGATTTGACTGGTTCCTACTACACCATAATTTTCCTAGACTTTTCCTAAACACATTAATGTCATGATCGGATGCTAGACTAGCCGACTGTACCTATATTTTACATGTAGTGACTGCGATCTGATCTCCACGACCCAGTTACCAAGTAACATGATATCCCTTGATGACAGCCTAGACTTTTGGATTCTGGCTGCTCATGATATACAAATGATTGTTATGACTGGCCTGAAACGTTAAAGTTTCGCCTGTCCGTCCGTCCGTCCGCGCTTTATCTCAGTAACAGTACCTAAACACTATAAAGCTGTTTATAACCAACATGTAGGTATATCAATCACGTCGACATTAAGTTACTGTGATTTTTTTTCATTCCAATCCCAATCCTTGAATAGGTATTTAAAAACTTTGGGCTACTTCGCGCTGATAAGATTGTTTCCGAGTTGATTATTTCGGGATAGGTGCAATCGGTAAACCACGGCCGGTCTTTGCCGTTTTTCCTTCTATTAATCGAATCATGTAACGCTCCTCCTTATTTGAAAATGTGCGTTTCCATATATAATTTGCACACTATAGGTCTGTATAGGTGTACATGCCAAGTTTTCTCCCATTAATATCGAAGCCAAAATTATGCTATTCGATTTGATAAAACAGCCAGAATGTAAACAAAGAATGACGCTTTATCAAGATGGCGGGTATAACCCCCCGACCGATGACAAAACGTCACATTTTTATGTAAAATGTTCGCAGTATCTGTGGTCTACAATTTAGTAGGGTTCTATGTTTGTTGACAGTCAAGTCTTTTATGTTCTTTTACATGTAAACGATTTAATACATATTTAATTAAAAATAAGAAAATAATTTACGGCATTTATTGTATTTGACTTCAAATAACTCTGAAAGGATTACATAAGTTCTACAGACATAGTTCTAAAATACCATTATAATGTTGTCAGTGTATTACTTCCGTAGTTATTTTATAAAATACTAGCTTCTGCCAGCGGTTTCACCCGCATCCCGTGGGAACTACTTCCCGTACTTCTAAAAGTAGCCCATAGCCTTCCTCGATAAATAGGCTATCTAACACTGTAAGAAATTTTCAAATCGGACCAGTAGTTCCTGAGATTAGCGCGTTCAAACAAACAAACAAACAAACTCTTCAGCTTTATAATATTAGTATAGATGTTCACTACTTCAATCGTGACTTATAAAGAACCCTTTTTATGGCTTTTGGCTCATGGCTCCGTGAATAGGGTATAGGTTCATACCCAATAGACCAAATGAATAAACTTCGGGAACACGCAATTCCACGGGAAAAATGCTGGAATTATAAAAATCTTAATTTATTGTCCAGAAAAGGTTATGCTTTGTGCTTATAATACTAGCCTAGTTAGGTTCTTTCAAATGTGAACAATTTTATGGTTTAACAACTTCATGTTTAATAGGTTACATTATATTTTTCATATCCTTAATATTCTACACATACAATAAGTTATGATCACAGGCAGGGAATGTGTTATATCTTACTCATCTCCAGGTTTTTTCGCAGGGTTATCAATCATCATTTGGCCGGTTAGCTTGGCCGCGGTTACCATTTCTGGCACCGCCTTCTTTAGCTTGGTCGTTGGCACCGCCTTCTTCAGCTTGGTCGTTGGCACCGCCTTCTTCAGCTTGGTCGTTGGCACCGCCTTCTTCAGCTTGGTCGTTGGCACCGCCTTCTTCAGCTTGGTCGTTGGCACCGCCTTCTTCAGCTTGGTCGTTGGCACCGCCTTCTTCAGCTTGGTCGTTGGCACCGCCTTCTTCAGCTTGGTCGTTGGCACCGCCTTCTTCAGCTTGGTCGTTGGCACCGCCTTCTTCAGCTTGGTCGTTGGCACCGCCTTCTTCAGCTTGGTCGTTGGCACCGCCTTCTTCAGCTTGGTCGTTGGCACCGCCTTCTTCAGCTTGGTCGTTGGCACCGCCTTCTTCAGCTTGGTCGTTGGCACCGCCTTCTTCAGCTTGGTCGTTGGCACCGCCTTCTTCAGCTTGGTCGTTGGCACCGCCTTCTTCAGCTTGGTCGTTGGCACCGCCTTCTTCAGCTTGGTCGTTGGCACCGCCTTCTTCAGCTTGGTCGTTGGCACCGCCTTCTTCAGCTTGGTCGTTGGCATCGCCTTCTTCAGCTTGGTCGTTGGCACCGCCTTCTTCAGCTTGGTCGTTGGCACCGCCTTCTTCAGCTTGGTCGTTGGCACCGCCTTCTTCAGCTTGGTCGTTGGCACCGCCTTCTTCAGCTTGGTCGTTGGCACCGCCTTCTTCAGCTTGGTCGTTGGCACCGCCTTCTTCAGCTTGGTCGTTGGCACCGCCTTCTTCAGCTTGGTCGTTGGCACCGCCTTCTTCAGCTTGGTCGTTGGCACCGCCTTCTTCAGCTTGGTCGTTGGCACCGCCTTCTTCAGCTTGGTCGTTGGCACCGCCTTCTTCAGCTTGGTCGTTGGCACCGCCTTCTTCAGCTTGGTCGTTGGCACCGCCTTCTTCAGCTTGGTCGTTGGCACCGCCTTCTTTAGCTTGGTCGTTGGCACCGTCTTCTTCATTTGCAGCATAGTCTTCTTTAGCTGGATAGTTGGTATCTTCAACTTCAGCATCGGCCACAGCTCTTGCTTCACCGTCCTCATCTGTGGCATAACCGACACCAGTCACTTCTGGTTTATTTCCGTCATTATTTTCATTATAATAAGGTTCTCTAACGTGAACGTTAACTTTGAGCTTGCTCTGTGAATATTTTGCTATGACTATGGACTTCATTTCTTTACCATTTTTACTCTTAGTTGCAGATGCTTCGCTTTCAGCTTCAGGTTCATTTTTATTGTTCTTATTTGTCTTACCGAGTTGTACATAAACATCTATATTAGTGTTTGTTGGATTGACCGGTTTATTGCATTGAGAACCATATCTATTGGGATTTTTGGTATCGAGTGTTATGTGGGTATATCCAGATTTTGTGGCAGTTGGAACCGAAATCTTAACTTCGCTTGGTTGAACTCTATTATTTGTATTACACCCTGGAGTGTTACAGGCTCGTTTATTTCCATTATTAGCATATGGGTACGGTAACGGGAAATAAAAAGGATAATTTTGATAATTGTCCAAATTCGGTATTCTAAATTGCACAGTAGTCGGTATGTTGCAGTTGCATCTTTGAGCTTCATATAAAGCGCACTGTAACAATCAAATAAATTGTCGTTAAAATATAATGTAATTGCCTAAGTAACGTCAACCTTACAATAACAAATCCAAAATATTGAGTTTTTATGTCCAAGTAAAAACTTTAATTCAAAATTATGAGAAACAAATATTACAAATAATAGTAGTAGGATATATTGTTCATATTATAGGTATGTATGCATATTTAAGAGTTATATACTCATTCATAGCTTTTCATTTTTTTATGGAATGAGCAAAGTTATTGTTACCAAAATCCTATTCCCAATCCGAATTAAAATTTGAGTTTTTATGTTATTCATTTTCACGGTAAAATGGCAATGAGAAGTTCTCTGGTATACAATCACTAGTGCTAAAATAGTACTATAATAGTTTATTCAAACTTTGAGACTTACTTGTAGTAGTCCTATAAAGGTCACCAACACTATTGTTCGACACAAACCCATATTGGTTAAATGAAATGCTGACTTCTTACTAACAAGCTTATATACCTTCGCTGTGAAACTGATAACTTTAAATTGACTTATTTGTCACAAACTTCGGCCATTGTTGCTATCAAATCGGAAGCTAGAAGCACGTAGGGCTCGTTTGGTTTTCACTAAAACAGATAAAGTGTCAGGTGTTTAATAAATGCTCCACCATTCTTCTTTTATCTTCAACGGGCATTATAAGGTGGAATTCCATGTTCCGCTTTGTTGGAGTAAATAGGTTAGTGTGCTTTGCATTCGATTCAAAAAGGCGAACAAACACGTATTATGTGCTATAGTAACGATTTCCAGCTGACTGGAATGTTGTTCTAATGTGTGTTATTTATTTTGTGTCTCTGCTTCATTTTATTCAGGGTATAATTTTGAACCATAAAATATCACGTACTGACCCGGAAAACTTCGTAAGGCCCTGTTTAAACATTCTTTAGATATTTTAAAACCAACATAAGCCAAATCGGTTAAGCCATTCTTGAATGTAAGTGAGACAAACGAAAAGCAAGTTCAGCATTTTTACATATATGAAGAAGACTTACCAAAATGAGCTGATTTAAAAAACTAACTCCTAAAACCTGTGCAGTACACAAAACCGCTTGATTTTATGAAAGTAAACATGTTGCAACAGCGAAGGGACAACACACAGCATCAAGTGCTGCGGAGTTTCGCAAAATCAAGTAGTACGCACATATCCTTGGGCATTGAATTAGGGTGAACGGCTAGACCGGTCTCTTGGGAAACATATCACACAAACGTATTGGGAATTTGATAATTTACTCTTTGGGGGATTGATTTCAGTAGCTTAAATAACCTTAATTAATTGGTCTCTAATATCAAGTGCACACATTGCAAAATTTTAGTCCACCCGTAGTTTGTTTAGGCCCTTAAATCCGTACGGAGATCATGGAGTTGAATGAAAGTGCGCAAACTACAACAATCACGTATTTGGCCAGTATTATGAGGACGATAAACTTTGATTGGATTATCCTTTTTTTTTAAATAACATACTAAAACAGAAAAAACTGTCAGTCGACTGCTTAGACTGCAGTGTTCGGGAGCAAGTCTTGTTTAAGTTTCTAATAACATATTATTTTTAAACAATAAATTATTCTTATTCTTATTATTCTAATGTCACACTGTGCAAACCTTTCCCATAAGCCAATGTGTAAAATATGCACATTTTCCCATCCGAACTTCTAAGACTCTTCTTCTTATCTAGGATTTCGATTGATTGCATTGTCAATTATTTTGTTTGATTTATTTCCTTTGCAATGCTATACAAACGTTTCACTGTTGCAGTCTACTGTACCCATATATATACATATATTGTTTTTATTTCATTCACAGCGATTCTTAGAGACCTTTAGTTTTTTAACTAAAAATATAGAAGCTTTCAAAATTAAGGATCTAACTTGAAGTGACCTTGTTAACCACATTCAGAAGAATTTAATGGAAATAATATTAGCTTAGTATTGAATCTGAAAGTATGTCATTGTCAGTAGTTTCTAAACAAACAAACAAGTGTGTCAAGTGGATGGTGGACACAAAATGTAAACTAAGCACCTTGTTTGTCATACCAGTGGATTTTGTGAATCATCAATTTAAATGCTGAATCAAGGGCTGTTATATGTGCTGTAGAGTTAGCCGTGGATGTTGTTATAAAAAATATTTGAAGCTGTGTCCAGTTATTTTGATTTTCTAAGTATTTAAAATTGGGCAATATTATTTGTCTTTACTCCACGTTACTAAGGTAGCTTCAAGTGTATTTTTTGCAAAATTGGCACTTATTATTGTCCTCTCCTTTGTTTATTATCACATCACATATTGAGTGAATAATTTATCGTGTTACCACATAAACTAGTGTTTACTATTAGTAAGAATAAGAATCAAAGTTCTCAGCTCCATCAGTATCAACTTCGATTGCATTTTTACAAGGTCTCCGAATTTCGTAACTCACGCTGCAAAATTCATCAAGCAAATTGTTGTGGACGTGTAATTAATAGAATGTGCTGATCAATTACATGTTATTTACTATTCATAGCAGAACTGTTTGTGTACGCACTGAATAAAAATAGCCTTATATGCATTAAGCCAGGGTAATGTGTACTTTGTATGCTGGAACTGCTCATGCAGATTAGGTGGTCTGTCATGGTCTTTTTGCTATAGTTAGAATTGTCTTCAGTATGATGAATTAAATTGTGATTCATCCAACCAGCCACCTTATAGCATATTGGATACAGCTTTGGGTGACCATAGACAAGCTCTGCGTTCTTCATGTTTTGATATATGTAGTTTTTTTCTAAACCGACTATAAAATATAGCTGAGCAGTCTCGCAGATAGGTACGAATAGGGCCTACTTCAAAGCTTTTTGGAAGTCACTGGTGTGTCATAAAATGTAGGTACCTATTACCGTGCCTATTAAGAAGTGAAGCTGATAAAATTGACGTTAATTTCCAGGGTATCCCAGAACTGAATGTACCAGGAATCGAACCTCTAAGCTTGGGGCAGATTGCTCTAGCTCGCGGCCCTCAGGGTGCCAAGCTGACTGCAGTTGTGAACGATGTCAAGGTCCGTGGGCCCAGCAACTTCATCATTGAAGAACTTAAGTGAGTAGACTTTATTTTGAAGAGAGGTATATTTTTTTTAGAACATAAAGGAGAGATATTTACATATTTACAATAAAAAAAATATTCTAGTAAAACTAAAACTCATCAAAAACGCCATATAGTATATGTACATATATCTGATCTATCTCAATGTGGTCTTCCTTCAATGACGGCGATGACTTACGAAATTAAAATATCATGTTTTATGATTTTTGCATATTTGAAATCCATAATTGTTAGGCAATTTGATACAGAAGCCTTTCAACATTTTAGGTATGTCTGTGTGATATTTTTGTTAGCCTTGCCTTACTTACTTAATTTTTTGTCGCAGGGATTCTTATAATTTATAACTTACTAGTTGTTTCCTGTGGTTTCACATGCATGTCGTGGGAATCTCGACCTCGTACCCGGATAAAAAATAATTTATGTTACTCGGGGATAGTGTAGCTGTTCAGTAGTTTCTGAGCCTTCAGGGTACAAATAGACCAACAAAAAATCCTTTCATTATTTTAGGATAGATATAGAAGTATTGATAAAGAAGACAATGTGTACACAGAAATAATGAGTACAGTTAGCTTCCGCGTGTAAATGATTATCCTTCGTAAACAAGCAGCAAGTATTTTCCCTTATGAAATGTGTATGTATTACACATATATTACAGGAAATTATTGTAGGTTTCAGCACCTTATATAAACGCTTCCTGACTTCGGTCGGCAAAGGATCTGTTCACATTTCCGATCGTAAACCTATTAAAGTGAATTATTCTTCATTATCGAAGGTCGGTGCAGGAGGAGAAAGCTTAGCGATTAAGTCCTCTTACGAAATTAGAGTTAGAATCCTCGTAGTCTGTGACAGACGTACCTGTGTTTGAAAAAGGTTACAATAAAATCCAGTTCTTGATAGGCTAAGCTTTTTCGCGAATATTTTTTTTCACTCATGCCCCATTGTAACTAATCCGTGAGTCCCGATAAAAAGTAACTGATAGCCTTCCTCGATATTGAGGGCTGTCTTATACTTATAGAATTTTTCAAATTGAGTCAGTAGTTCCTGAGATTTTAAGCAAACAAACAAGCTTTATAATATGTACAGATTGAAAAAGTCGTCTCCATATAAGATTTTCCTAATCTTTGCGGTGTGTGTCTATGGTTAGTTCCAAGGGCTAAAAAGGATTATAAAATTTTAGATCTGAGCAACCTTTGTCCCAGATAGAGTAACCTTCTACGAGTTTTGAATAACTTATGAATTTACTGGGTAGGTATCTATTTTGTGGTTTCGCGTAAATATCACGTTGCCAATGACCGATATTTTGGAAACTGGTGGATATATACCCATATTTATAAATTCTAACATATACGTCACACATTTGACTACTAACCTTGAAGTTAAGACAATGTAAGGTCAGAATCCTATGCCAAAAGTTTTTTTTATATCGCTGAACTTGTGTGGGGTTAAGCCTATTCTAAGTAAACGAGGCCCGTTTACATATATTTTTTTTATATCTATACTAAATACTATAAACCGAAATATATGAAAAGTTTGCCTGTTTGCTTGAACTTGCTAATCTCAGGGACTACTGGTCCAATTTGAAACATTTTTACGAGTTCGGCTACTTTTTATTCACGTGGCCAGAGACGTTTCTGCGAGAGGCGGGTAAAACCACAAATAAACCGTTAAATATTCTACAGTTAGGCAATGCCCAATAATATCATCTATCTTTAATATATCTTACTTAATAGTGACCAAATCTATTTGTAAAATTCCAGGTCAGATCTGGACAAGAACAGGTTTGACTTCAAGCTGCTGCTGCCGAAGCTGGACTTCGCTGGCAAGTACAAGATGGACATCCAGGTGCTGCTGCTGCGTCTGCAAGGCAGAGGAAACATCACTGGCACCTTCAGTAAGTAGTATATTTTTAGCACCTACCTATTTATCTTTTTCTAGCGTAGTGCACTCCAGATAGGTATAGGTATGTCGTATATCGACGTAGGTAGATAATTATTTACACTGCATGGACATAGGTTGTGGTTGAGTTTGATAGGTTTACTTTACCTGTTCAAGATATATTCGATAATGTACTACCAAACGTATAGTTGACGACAAATGTGGTCTTTAGGAGTGGGTCCTTTTGTAGAGTAAGGTGATATCAATTTTGTTGGTTACTGACATTTAATTAAAGCTGGGTGAGTTTTATTTCCTCTCTCTTTACTCCTGTAGAAAAGTGAACCTCAGCGATTTTAAGTTTCATAAAAACTTTTAACAAATCTAGTGGCCCCTTTTACACCTAACGGCCGGTTCACACATGTCTCCGTTTTACTGTTCCGTTTTATCGTGTACGTTTTTTTTTCGTCGATGGCGTTTTTACTGTATACAGAATACTGTGCCATGTGTGAAGTCACTCATACAACTACATACGCCATCGACGAAAAAAAACGTACACGATAAAACGGAACAGTAAAACGGAGACATGTGTGAACCGGCCGTAAATGAAAATCTTTTTATAGATAAACTTGATGTCATCAAAACAGCAATACAAGTTTACCACATTGTTGCATTGGCGTAACCAGAAATAAACTCGATCATGAAAGAAAGTTATTTAACAGGCTGATCGCATGAATCGATTGCGAACCACATTATGTAATACCATTTCTATGTCAAGATCATTCTTCAAAATAATGTATCTATGACCAAATCAACATAATGATGTAAAACGAAGTATTCCGTGTCTGTCTATTTGTTTAACAAGAACTACAAACAATACTGAACGGATTTTCATACAGTTTTACTAGTATGCATAATGGTAAATAAGGATTTATGTTCCTAGTTATTAAATTAGACCTGTGGAAATCTTGAGCGTCTCATTAACAGATATCTCTCTCTGAGTAATTGTAATTTTTCGTATTTATTGGCATCAGTCATTCTAAACAAGTTGAATAAGGAGTGAAGGTATTCCAAGTTGCCTCTGATCGTCATATGTTTGGCTAACTGAACGTGGTCATGCCTCGTTTGCGTGTTAATTGCTCTGCCAAATGGACGCTAGCGGTCACGCACGTGTGACTCTATATTATTCAGGAACTTCAAGAATGTATCTGGAACTCCATTAATTAGGTTTGACAATATGCTTTTTTTTTCATCGCTTTGTGCGATTTAGACTGCCATTTGGCCTTAGTGATGGCTGAGACGCAGAGGAAAGGTTTGAGCGAAGGTCATACTGTCTACTACTGGAGAGTGTCCTAGCTAGTTTAAATGAACCTAATCACAAAAATAATGTCTGTAGGTGTATCTATAGATAAGAAATATGAGTTTTAGGATACGGAGATAAAATCCAATATAAAAACAAATAAGATAAAAAAATATGAACCTAGATTAAATAGTAATTTAAGAACTCAAACAGTTCTCATATTACAATTGATCTTTCATCACAAACATTCTAGTACAAGGAATTGAGATTTCATAAGTGCATTAGTAAATAGTGTAATGGCAGAGTTTGTTGAACTGTGTTGCATCGGATGACGTATGACGTTCGCTGGGTTGCACCTGTCTGCGGCACCGTTTGCACGCATTGCGGTCACCAGGTGCAAGGGACGGGAGACCCGAGAAATTGCTACAGGACAGTAGATTGTAGACTCATAAAGAAAAAGAAGAAAACAATTGACGTCAGAATAAATTTTGAAGAACGAAATTGCTTGAGCCAAGTTTTTTATAGGATTGAGCTGGATTTAATGTCTTTTAAAGTAACATCCACACGAATCAATAGATGGACAAGGTTAAGCTGATAGCGACGGTTATTCAGGTAATAGATGACTATCTTGACAAGGCGAGATTGCTGCATAGTAACACTTATGCGTAACTTATTAACTAACTTATAAATTAACTTATTAATTAACTTATTACTTATGTATGTAAAGCACGTTGGTGTTTTTTTGTTGAACGACAGTTTCTTTGAAATGAGTTTAAAGTCCAGTGTAAATTTTATATGTGTTACTTTATACAAGGCTTAAGTTCCATTAATGTTGTAATTATTCAAAAGTTTAGCACCTATAAGCCTTGATCTTTAATGTCAAGTACATTTGCAAGAAAATGTTATGTTAGTTCAGTAAATATTGTTGTAACCATAGTTATTCATTAAATAATTACTACGTAATGTAAATGAGTTGGCTCAGACAATACAAAAATATTTATTTAAGTAATATCCTTGTTAACCGTCAGTTTTTCCTTGGCCTTAGTTTTTCCCGCTAGTAATAAAATTAAAATTATTTACACACTTATTTCAATAATAGATATATGTACTATTATATTTGCCAACTCTGCTGCCCTCTTGAATTAACATCTTTTCCTCGTACAAAGTTTGTCGGCGCATTATGTTTTCCGTTCCACTCTGTGACTCATTGTACGTCATATTCATGTCAATACCATCCATCCAACTTCTCTTCAATCTTTATTTCCCTCTGCAACGCCAATGATATGTTTATAATTTGGTTCATTTCAAAAAGTTCCTTGGCTTTGAGGCAGTCGAAGTTTACCTTAAAAATAGACGTCAAGTGAAGTCCATATCACGAAAGAAGTCCCGCAGACGCAGCGCTAGTGTCTATGCGATAGCTCAGTAAATACGTACAAAAATATATAGTTCCACAATTTTCCGCGGGACTTCTTTAAATGGACCTTTGCAATACAATTCGTTCTTCACTTGTACCGTACACCTCCGCTTACTAATGCGCCATGCAATGCTTAGCATAGGTGTAAACGTTACATTCTGCACGTGCGTGCTTACTGGGTTACCATGCCACTTTATGTAATCTTTATCATTGCTTATCAAGAATTCGATGTTGTGGACCTGATTGACAATTTTAAGGTAGCTAGTTTCAGTAGCTGTTTCTTTATTATCTACTTTTGTCAATCTTGCTTCTTTTATGTCATTTTTACGTCAAGGTTTTACATCTACCTTTTATCATCTCATTCATTAATATTTTTTTTTGTATTGCAGATTTTTGTTATTTGCATTTTAAAGTCAATTCTCTTTGAAACCTCTGATAGAAATCTTCAATTTTAGGACACTTCGCATAGATGATTGGTATTGTTATCAACCACGCAATCTACAGTCGTTGGGAGATATACTTCCGTTTTGCGTCTTTCACCAAGTGCAGTATACGGAACTAGACTACTACTATTGATTTACTTACCATATTCCCTGATATATCATCTTATAGCTATCATGTTACCTTCAGGAAGAGGAGATAGAACATCAGGAACTATTGCGTAGGCGAAACAAGACTTCACACTTATCTAACTGCCACTTCCTACATTATGTGCGGACTAGATACCACTCAAATTACTCACACGGGTATAATATACGACGTAATTATTAGTTGGCGTGGAGATCGCTGGAAGAAATATTTTAACTTGCTTGTGTAATGTAATCAGTGAAGATATTAGATACTATGATTTTTGTTAGAGCCCAAGTTTTTTTAACCTCCTAAGTTACTCCAAAGTCCTCATGCTTCAAAATATCTTGCTAGAGACGTATGACTCAATAGCGAGAAAAGTGCATTAAGACATTGATTGTTATACAAATTAATCATAAACTCTCATTTCAGGGGACTACGCTTGCAACGTCACAATGAGGGGACACAAAGAAAAGATCGGAGAAGACGAATACCTTCAGTTCGATCCCTTCAAAGTGAAGCTCCGTGTTGGCCAGTCCTCCATCTACCTGACTAACTTGTTCGATGGCGACCCAGTCCTCGGGCCCGCCACCAACAGGGTCATCAACGAGAACTCACAAGTCTTCCTTCAAGAAATCAGCCCGGTCCTAGAGAAGTCCCTTGCGGACCTCTTCACAGAAATGGCGAACAAAATAACGTCAAAGTTTACTTATAAAGAACTTTTCCCGTGATTCGTGGTCATATTGGGTTACCCTGTAATTTTAAGTTGTTTGTGATTTTGTATGTACGTCTGTCTATGTTTATGTGGGTCGTTAACAATGTCGAAGGCCTGTGGTAATTCGAAAAATATTTTAGGGTTGGTTCATTAAATATCACATTCATTTTTATCATCAAATGTAACTAACAACAATTTCATGATTAATTAAATATTTCATAGTTTTCATATTACTTATTCATCTACCATGCCAGCCCTTTACGGTTATATTGTACAGTGATTAGTTTCAAAGTGTTAACACAGATACTAGTTGTAAGGTATTGGTTATTTAAGTGGTAAAGTAAGGTTGTAAATAAATAGCATAGTATTATTTAACAGAACACGTACCGGCTGACGCAACTTCAGATTGTGTAAATAAATTCTTCTTGGAAACGGATGAAGTGTTCAAACATATATTTTCATCATGATATAAACACATGAATAGTGTTATTATGATCATTCGCAAAATTTCATCATTGTATGCCTTCTTATATCATGGTCATCATCATCATCAGCTTCATCAGTCACGGTGTTCATCCAAAGCTAAGCTTGGTTAAAAGTATGTATAAAGTTATTATTTTTGCATCAATATCATTATTAAATTACATTCCTATGACACACATATTTTCCTATATCAATGGGTACCTACATGGCATATCCATGCTAACTGGTAACTTTGCAAAGGAGGATATTACATGGATTGTACTCTTTTCTACTACATCCGAATCAAATATTAATACCTATTCATCAACTTGGCTTCTCATTAATTAAATCATTGCATCTGGAAGGCGTTACAAATATTTTAAGTCTAATATCATTTGTTTCATATTCATCTGTTTTATTCAGAATTAATTCTGTATCTACGCTTGCAATTGTCATTACTATATCATTGACATGTGATATCAGGAGATAATGTAAAAATAAATATAATTCGTCAGTTCATTTGAGTTTTTGTTTCCTTGTGGTTGACCAAAATATACATACTTAGGTATTTGAATTAGCTGTAGTGGTAATCCTTTTGCTTAGTGGGAGTGTGAATTACTTTTAAGGTAAAAGTATGAGTTTATGACCAGAACTATGGCAGTTATGAGGTACTCAGAGGTCCGGGAAAGAAAATCCAAACACGTAAGAATAGATTTTAGTTGAGAGACTGGATCAAGGACAACATCAGGTTCTCTCTATTAAGAGAATGGATATAAATAAAATTAATTTAATAGACATATTACCTGCTTGAGACTATATGATAAAAAATGTGTTTTAGAGCTAATAAAGTGGCCATTCAGAATCTACATTAAATCAATAAAATTATAAATTCTTTGACATTTTAATTGCGATTCAAGCGCCACCTACGCATTGGTTTAACGGTACAACGAAATGGAGACACATACTTGATTTACTAAGCTTAACAATTACTTTGGTCAATGTTACTTAATGAGGCGTAAGTAATCTAAGTAATAATGAAGTCTGGCCTGACACCGATAGATGGCAGCAGTTGGCGACAAAGAAAGAAAACTGAAAAAAATAGAAGTAAATATTTTAATGCAAACATTATTTATTTTCCTTCAACAGAATAGCAGATGGTTTTAATTTCAGTTAAAAGTACACGGAAACACAGCAGTCAAACTTGTATCAACACGTTTTTTGTGCATGTGGTTAAAATAAAAACCTTCACTCGTATCATAACGTCGTACTTACGTCGTACGTCATTTACCGTGTCCGTTTTATTTTTCTCTTACATAATAATTTTAAAAATTCATCTCTACCTAATGTTCTATTTAACTCAACAGACAAATAAAAAAGATATCTATATTTATAAAAGTTTCCTTATTTCATAAATACAATTCGAAATGCTGTACTTAATGAATGGCCATCATAATCATCATTAGATATGTGTTAGTAATCATGAAACTGTTAGTTTAGTTCTTAACTTTATTGTAGCAATAAATTGTGGGGTACCAAACCTATGTACATAAGTCAACTAAATATAAACCTTTCGCGTTTGTAATAGGATTCAGTTTTAAATGAAGAGTGCAAAATTAACACTGGTATACGACTATAGGTATTGTCAATAATTTCGTCTAGACATTTAATTACTTAACCTTACTTAATGAAGGCTTAGGTTGCTCAATTTATTCCGAACTGCTAATCAAAACACTCTGATTGTAAATAAATATTTTGAAATATAAGTAAATGACTATTAAGCAAAGATTCAATTACCTACGTGCTTTCAGAAAATAAAATTGGCGAAAGAACGGCTACACAATTAACTGCCGAATTAAGTAAAATATGTAATAACCTATTTCACACTACCTTTTTTCGCGGTTTCATCCGCGTTCCATGGGAACTGCTGTCCGTACAAGGAATTTGGTCAGTGGTTCTTTCAGTAGTTCCGGTTAATATTAATTAATTGAAAGATAATTGTCTTATGTGTCACGAATTCTGCAATCTAAATATATTTTATACTCATACAAATAAAAACAAAATCTGAGTAGGTACGTGGAATCACCGGCGAAATACATAAATTTCATAACGCGTGTCCAAACATTGCGCAGGTCAACTCTGTTCAATGAACATGTCCGTTTTGTAAGAGGAAAATATTATATTATGACTTTTGTTTACATTATGGTTACGTTTACTCTAGTTTCAAAAAGTAACGGCTACCGAAATGGCGGACGGATCTGTGAGAACTTTGAGTTTAAATAATATTAATCTTTATGACGTGTTTGTAAAGCATAGTTAATTTTTAACATTTTTTCCTCTAATCGGTTGGTGTCTTTATGATGATTCAAAGACCAAAAATGAAAAAAAAAATAACGCTCATAGGTAATAGGTATGTAGATCTAAAAACAAAAAAGGTACGTACTAACTTAACATTTAATGTTTTTCCTTTTGCAGAAACGAAAACTTTCCTCGAACATACAACGTGTAGAGAATTCCAAAAAACATTAAAATTCAATCTTCCTTACTTACTAATTTTCATTGGAAACCTGTAATTTTCCTGCAAACATTTGACATAGACAACAACTGGTTTCACCATACCATAATTTGAAGAATACAGAGGTCGCTAGTTCCTGATAACGAAACGGTCAAGTCTTTTAATATCTTTCGTAATTGATGCACAGAAAGGAGGATGCATGCGCTTGCGACAACCGGATTTGTTTTGGTGTTAAGAATATCATTGTGAACTACGTGACCTTTGAAATGGCAACACTACGTAAAGACTTGATTAGGTATTTAGTTGATGGGTTCTAAGATGTTATAGGGAAAATATTGTCTACCTAATTTTGAGGACTTCTAAGTAGGCTGTGTTATAGAAAAAATTTGTAACCTAAATTGGAGGAAAAGTCGAAGAGTGTGTCATGGGCAAGTATAGTATACAGGTATTAGGATTTGGATACCTATTATTATAAATATGTAGAATAAGCAGGATAAGATTTCTTATTCTGTCTGAGCGTATTCGCCTGAAATAAATGACGAAGAGGAAAATTACACCGAAATTAATAGGCATCTTTTTGCTCTTCGACTATAAAATGTCGTACCTATTCTTATTCTTTATTGCACACTTAACAATACATACAAAGCAAAAACAAACCGTTCTGTAGGACACAAGCGCGCTGTTAAGAACTCGGTGAGCTCAGGTTCTTACCACCCTGCCTCTGGGTAATCTGTGCTCTGGGCTACCGGATTCTTCGAAAGAGTAACTGCGGCTCTCCCTGAGCTGCACCTACAACGGGAGAGGTGATTTGATGATTAAAAAAGCGCAACGAACTTACGCATTTTCTTGTAAAAATAACTAAGTAAAACTTGTAAGAACCCGTGTCGGATATTGCAGCACTTGAGCACGTTTTACCAGTACTTGCTTCCCAATCTGTTTACGGTGAGATAACTGTTAACCGTTGTGTAAGAGTAATTGACCACAGCGGTCACAATTTATGCAATAGATCGCGGAACTGACTACCGATAGTGTTACGATTGATCGTAGTGTTACAGGATTTACTATGAATGAGACTGATGATGTTTTTTTGAATGTTGTCAATCCGTGAGACTGAATTGAAGCTAAAGTTCAAAGCAGTTTCGCGGTTGAACAACTTGTTTATCAAAAAATAACTTCTTCTCGCGTTTGTCTGGGTTTATAAGTTCTGTGGAAAGAGAGGAAGAACAATGCAATAAGCACCAACCTACCAAATAATACCTACATAATTCAAACGTAAATGCCTACCTATAAGTATCACTATTTCATTTCACAATAGAAAATAATACGAAATCTCTTCGCCACAAAACCCTGAACTTAAAGCGTCAACTATAGATACATTGCTGGTACTTAATATCACACTAATATTATAAGTAGGTAAGCTATTTTCCCATTTATGATGAGTTAAAGCAAGTTAGGATTGGAATGACTAAATTGATGAGTTGACGTCAATCTGTCAATCAAGTTTTCGGAAAAACACAAATAAAATCGTTTCTGTGTAGATTCAAAACAGTCATTTAGTCATAGTTCATTTGTATTCAGGCAGCAGCTAATTCTAATAATATGATGTTAGTAAGTTTAAAAAAAGCGGTAAGTTTTACCTATAGGTGTCTGTTTATCGTGAATTCATAAAACTATCCTTACTTCCTCAAAAATGCGAAATAACTGTGTGCCGCTTTCGTGTCAGAACCACTAGACCGAATTAAATGTTTGGTACATAGATAGTCTAGAGCCTGGAAAAGAACAAAGGCTATTTTCCCCAGGTGTGGGAAGAAGTTACATAGAGAAACAACAAATAAATAGAACAAATCGCTTCAATGTGCATGTTCCCGTAAGTTGTTCTCGATTATCCATACGATTCACGCCACGATCGGATGCGGGCTCATAATAATACAAAGCCTACCTCGATTAAGTATTCCTCATAATTACTATGCGTATAAGGCTTCTAACCATGCGACAGTAAATTAAAACATACATGTAAACATAACCATTTGCGTTCACATCATATCCGCAGCTAAACTAATTAGTAGTTAGGTGATGCTTGCATAAGGGAAGCCTCTTCTTCCTAGTTTTAATAGGCTGAATACCTTAGCTCAGCCATTGTTAATGGTAGCTTACGTTATAGTCCAGTAATGTCACGATGCTCCTTGGAACCTCTATGGTGAGATAAAAAAAATGTGATGTTCGAAATTTGAAAATTTTGGAGCAGCCATTTTTGCTGGCAGTTTACATTATGGTCCAGTAATGTCACGATGGTTTTGGAACTTCTATGGTGAGATAAAAAAAATATTTTCAAATTCATTTATATTGGGTTTGCTTACGTATGTTAGGTATTTCTAAAGTTTCTGAATCTTCGGAAGAGTCTTCGGAATTTTCTTTAATGAATTAATTCCCACGTTAAAAATGGTGAGTTGTTGTCAATTCGTTGTTATTCTTAAAAAGTCAACGTTTTACGAACTAATGTTCTGTTGCCTACTTTTAAGAAAATATAACATCTGTTGTATCTGGCGCAGTTTCTTATATAATTTTTACAATGGCATGTCTTTAACTGCCAAGATATAACAGATTCGGTATGTTACATATGTCTATAGCGTGATTATCCGCTACAAAATAATTATGAGCAAAGTCACGGTTAAATCTAGTAATTATGTTGGAAAGCAGATCTTTATATTTCCGCTAGTTATGTATGTTAGGATATCATGTCAGATTTTATCACATGTTTAATTGATGTTATGTGGTACATAATAATATATACCTAGATGACTGTCTTATTACGTAGGTACATTATGTCTTAACTTCTAGCTTCTGCCAATGCAACAGTGAGAATTATTACATACGCACATAAACAGCCTGGATAAAAAGGCTTTTTCAAAAATAGCCTGACACTGAAATAATTTTTCAAATCGCCCCAGTACTTTCTGAGATCAGAGCATTTAAGCAAACCTACAAACTCTTAGCCTTTTATATGAGTATAGACAAACCCTCTTGTTTATTTTGTTTATAAAATGTATCAAAACCACTGCAACAAGTAATAAGTACAGCAAAAGGAACATAAAGTTTTCATGTTCGATAATTACTTTGTTTACACTATGTCTACGTTCACACTGCAGACTAAACAGTCGAGTCGGCCAACTTTTGGCCCGGTGGTGGAAAAAATGATTTTGTAGAAAATCGTGAATCCATCTTTTTAGAAAATCAAGAATTCAATCAAAGCTTTTAGTTGGTTTGATATCAGACAAATAATTTAACTAATCGTTGCAACGTGTGTAGGTACTTCCATACATCTTCGTACTGATTTACGAAGCCATATCAAATCGGCCGACTAAAAGTTTGTAGTGTACCCGTACTTAAGATAGACTTGTAGCGATTATCTCGTTCAACAGCTCTGATAACTGACCTAACCTAACCAGACCTGAATCCAGGCCAACGACTAACATTAAAAACCTTAGTTTTCCTCAAATGAGATTTAACTGCATGATATAACATAAACGTGTTAACTAACTGACTAATAGAAAAGTGGTTAAGTTGGTAGCCATGACAGTATGGTAATATGAGACGATTAGGTACAAATTAAAGACTGAGTAAATAAATATACCAGACCAGTGAGCAAAAAGCTGGCCTATACTTCGGCCAAAGAATATGCATTGCCATCCAGCGTGGCAATGCAGCCAGCCTTTTGGGCACGATCCCAGCTGACAGCGATGCGGATGAATATTTTGATATATAGTTTTAATTTTTCCCCCCTTTTTATTTTTGTAAATATAAGTGTAAATTAGGTTTAAATATTAAATTACCAGCCTTAATTGTTATGCAGATCATGTGGCGGTTATATTTGTAAAAAGTATCCGTGAATCTTCACCAAACTTGCAAAGAAACCCAGTTAACAAAAATACCCGGTTCCTATACTTAATCATGAAACGATTTGTTTTGCTAAGTTACAAAGCGTCAACAAAGGAATTGGTTTTTTGTCCATGGAGACCAGTCTTAGTTTAAAAACTTTTTGGGTAGATAGATAGATAGATAGATAGATATACTCTTTATTATGTACACCAATTTTTAAAAAAACAAAAACAACAACAAAACACACAGATTTAAAAGTCGGTGACACAATGGGCGGTCTTATCGCTAAAAGCGATCTCTTACAGACAACCTTTGGATGGATTGAGAATAAAAAAGAAATAACTGTATTGCAGGTAGTTTTTGGTGTACTATGTATAATATTAATACCTAAAAATAGACAAATAAAAAATAAATAAATACATATACATATAATAAATATATATTTATAAAATAGCACAAATATGTATATATATAATATATATTGAAAGTTGCCAATAAACTTAGTGATACCTACTCCGCAACAATATGGTATTTTACTGGATTATAAATTGGAAAGGTAGTGCTTTTTCACCAGGTTCTTGAAGATTGCTAGAGATTGAGCCTGCCTTATTGTCACGGGCAATGCATTCCACAACCGCACAGCTTGAACGGTAAAAGATTTATCAAAGAAGTTAGTGGAATGCAATGGCATCTCTAGCCTCAAATTCTCAGATGACCTTAGACATTTTGCATGTGTGTCATTAAGGAACTTAAAACGTTCTTTTAGATAGGACGGGTAGTTCCTATTATAAGAATTTTCAGGCCGTTAAATGCTTAGATAAGTACAAATATTTTATGAACATCGAACGTTAAAAATTTCGCAGCTCAGTTGCATCTTTTGTTGATATTACGCATGAAGGTTACGCATGAAGGTTACCTGTTTATGAGATTTAATTTAATCTTTTCAAGCAACAATTCTTTTTTCATGCAGTCAAGGTCAATAAACCGGGTGTACCAGGTTTTCCTCGCATGTGGAAAGTTACGATTACGAATATTTACACTTTATCGAGATGACCATTAAAAAATGCATTAATTAATACCATTAATGTAGGAATGATGACTTTAATAATTACTTAGCCCGCATTTTAGTCTACGTGAATTTTCGGCAAAAAAAATTAAAGGTTTGTGTAAATTGATGGAAATCTCTTTAATGGTATGGAAATTTTGAAACCCACGAAGATAAACTTAACCTTCATTCTAAACATAGACTTTGTTTGATGAAGTTAATTTAAATAATAAAGTGACTTTAGTGAAATATCCATTCAGATAACGTATTCCAAATTGCAATATTTATAAGAAAATATGAATAAAGTTACGAAATTGATTAATTTACGATCCTATTCGTTAATCCAAGTTGAAACTATAATTTATAGGGATACGTGTAAATATAGGTACACTGCTAACCTGCAAGGAGAAATCTCATCATCTATTACATAGGAAATTGAAAAAGATTATGACAGCGAAAATAGCGTTATTTAAAAATCTGGGATGATAGCTTCAACCATAATTTAGGTACCAAAGAACCACGAAATTGCTTGAACTGTCTCCTCCGGCATGGACAATTTGCCTAATTCTATAAATCATTTCTAGGCAGTAGCTACCATGGTAATAATTCAGTAGGTATTGAAGCAATTTTCAGTCGTCAAAACAAAGCGTTTTTCTTTCGAGACGTCATAGATTTTATCTCCTTTCGCGGGCAAAATATCTTATTTTTTTAACTTTAATTTTAATTTGGCTTTTGTCTTTATAAACAAGTAAGTTTTAATTAGATTTTTGAATAAAATCTCAATAACAAAACTGAGCACGTATTTTCGTAAATGAATGACAGGAAAATTTCAATTCATTCTGACGTCTTATCATTTGTTTTTGAATGATTCCTCAATAAAAAAGTTCAGCCCGTATTTTCCCATTAGGCAAGCTTCAGACTTCGGGGCGGCGTTCGCGCCACTACAAATATGAGTTATTTCGGCGCTGGCGCACATTCGCGAGCCACTTGCCGTTGCAACCTCACCAATAACTGCACCCTGTACTGTCAGTTACCGGACAAAGACAAAATGAAAGTGCTGTACATTTTTTTGTTCTGTGTTGTCTGTGCTCAAGCTAAAGTGACGCGTAAGTGTTCTATTTTTAAATTTGGCGGGAATTGGACTAAGTTATTTAATTAATATAAGTTATTACTTAGATTTAATTTTAAGTGATAGTGTAGTCAAGAACTAAGTGATTTTTTAACTGAAGATTTATATGGATGCCCGAAAAAAATTGATATTAATTTTGACAAATTCGTGAATAGTTTATTGAGTAACATAGATCTTTCAATGAAGTATAAGTTATAATCGTTAACCTAATGAGTGCGTTAGTTTCGTGATTGTAACTGTTGTTATCTTAGTAAGCCTTTCACATGTGATACTGTAACATTGCCGGTTTCATTAATAATTGGAGCAGCATTTGTATTTATACGGCTTATTATGTAAGAAGAATAATGAGTAGATGTATCATAACATTTATGAATGGTTAGTTGTATCTTAAAATTTAAGAATAGAAAACAAAAAGTAAGTTTAAGTAAAATGTTGAATGAAGTTGTTTCATAATTCGTACTTAAAGTATTATAGATTAGCTAGAGTAATCACAAACGATCACTAGTCCTTTCCCGCGTTACCAAAGGCTTTCTCAAGCACGTCCAGACGTGACCGTAAACATTTCTCATCGTACTGCTGAAAAATCGTGAAAAAAAAAACAAAGTCAAATTCATTTATTGAAATAAGACTGGACAGCATCCTCTCCAGCATCCAGTATTATTTCTGGGAGGAAGAAATGGTGATGAATAAACTTCCGAGCAACACAGCTGTCAACTAATACATTAAAATGAAAAAAAAAAACAAAATAACCTTTACATAAAAGGAAGTGGAGATTATCTTAAAATAGTCAACAAAAATAAAAGTTAGTCCTTGCAAAACAAGTAAAATGATTGTTTGTATAAAGATTCGATTAGATACTCTTTCGAGTTTTAAGCATTCAATCACTATTTCGAGTCTTATATCCGTACAAGATTGTTTTGCTCTATTTATCAGCTTCGAGCCAAAGATTGCATTGTCGTTGTTACAACACTGTTTGTGAAAACTAGATTATATCAACAATAATCTATAGTACAATAGTTTGGTTTACAAGACTTGCAATCAATTGCTAGATGAAGACCGCGGTTTCACTTGCAGTTGCATTCTTAGCTAAAAATTTCACATATTTTGCATAAAATCACCTTGTAAAGATAGAACTATCCTCCTTTTTATCCTTCTGTATTGGTTTAGTCCAAAGACCATACTTTATGGTTCAGTCGATTAATAAGGTTGTGTTACTAAATAATCGTACAGTTCTTTAATTTCATAACAGTGACAAGGATATTTATTTGGTAAACTTTTAGTGACAGCTACGTTATTTATTTACTTACCGGTATTTAAATGTCAAGCGGCCTAAAAACGTTGCGTATCTTTGTGTTAAGATATAGGCCCATGCGTATGCTAATTAATTTCGAAATGCATAATAATCTTATAGATTGCTTCAATGTCACTCATTGGTAGGACATAAATTCTAGGTTCTATGGAAATTCTGAAAATAGGTTCTATGGAAATTAGAAAAAAACCTATCGATATGTTCTTTGGGAAAGACTGCTGGAATTTCTAGATAATAAAAGTTTATGACTAGTTGCTTGAATTACTTAAATATATTGAAAGATAGCACAAATATGTACAAACATAAAAATTGTAGTTAGCCTTGCATTTCGCACGAATCTTTAACAGTTACGTCAATCCGTAAAAAGAAAAAGAAGATTGACAATAACAAAACACTCGAGTCAACTTCAATAATCTTTTATTAAGTTTATTTTCAGTAGGTTGAAAATATTACATTTAGTCAATTATGTTGAAATCCCGAGGGAGCGAATCTGTGATTACATAATCACTATTGGGAGCAAAAATCTGAAATAGAGCAGCTTAAGCTACATATTACATTTAAAAAATAAAAATTGTATTTAACGGGATAATAGATTTTTCTTTTCATGTAATAATTGAGGAGGTCAGAAAGGTTCCTAGATTGGAAGTTGAACCCAACATAGGGAAAAGGCCGGGCAATTAATAAGCCAGATTTAGATAGTTGGATCCTATTTTTTACAGATTTCGCCATTGTGTAGACAGATATAGGAATTAAATAGTTCAGGAATTCGATGCAAGAATAGTCGTCAAAACATGCAGGGAAAACCGCGGAAAATAACTAGTTAAAGACTATAAATATATGATACGTTTCGATATCAAGGATAACGTACAAGTGGGCCAGTAACGTATATCAATAGTTACGTGCTAAGACATGTAAAGTATGTATTTAAGGCGTTGTACATAATGTGTTGTAAACCAGACGTTATTGTCAGTGGTAATGCTTATATGGTAATATATTTATTGCTTATATTGTTAATAGAATTTAAAGTACCTACCTATGTTTTGGTAGACCACACGTGGCTAGTTGTACTTTGACTGAAAGTCATTTTGGTTTTTTCCTTCACCAAGTATGTGGGACTAGGTACATACATAGTATTGCTATTCTATTTTTAGCTCATTTTATTCTTTTTGATATAAGAAATAAAATAATGCCTTTGGTTCTGGTTGGTCTCGTAACCTGTTTGGTTGGTCTTGTCTATTAAGCCGAGCCTATCTTCATCAAATTTTACCGTAAGAGTTATTTCAGTGTCATATAGATTGTCTATCAGCTGTTTAGGTGTGTGGCTTGACTTTGAGGAGTTCGTAGTAACAGATACAAGGATCGATCATAAAATTAACCAATGCTTGTAATTTTCAACATGCAAGTACCATTTGGCTTATCGATATGAATTCATGCGTATAATCGCATGTATGAAACGGGCTTTACGCAAAGGAAATGCATCTAGCCCAAGGCTGAATCCGTTCACTTTGGCCCTTATTAAGTTTTGGGCAAACCTTACGATTAAATATTTGTCGCGAAGTCCGATGACAGGATATCACGGTCGGATGCGTTTGGAAATTACGTGGTTCTACAATTGCTAATGTTACGTTGCTACTTGCTATTTTCTTAATTCTGTTTTTCCGTTGCTAAGCCGGTATTATCTTATTTTGAAACGATTTTCCTCTTGAAGGACTGTTGAGTCATGCAGCTATTTCGGCTATTTAAAAATCAACTCGCATTGGCTTAGTAGCTCCTTAAACTATTTTTGGAATAGTGTAAACAATGATTTGCTATAAAACTATGCAACTCCATACAGGAGCTCGACCGCTAAGTAAATACACACATTAATTGCAATAACCTTTTAAATTAAATCTCACTTTTCTTACTCCACAGCGGACTACTTCCCATCATGCAAAAGGAGCGACCCTCAGATAGAGAAGTGCGTCCTGAACGGGCTAGAAGCCATGAGGCCGCACCTCAAGGAAGGGATACCTGAGGTGAACATCCCCGCACTGGATCCCTTCACCGTGCCCACGCTGAAGCTCGACAGAACAGCCCCCAATCTGAGGATAAAGGCTACTGTGAAGCAGGCGAAGGCTTACGGTGGAAGCGACTTCAAGATTGAAAAGCTGAAGTAAGTATGATTTTTATGGTACGGTACCTAAATCGTAAAACGGAGCCTCACTTTGTTATCAGGATGTGTCTCATGAACCGTAATAGCTAGACAGTTGGAATTTTCTCCTATCAGTTAGGCGGTTGTCTGAGATAACATAGCAATAAATACAAAAAAGTGTCGCAAAAAACGCAAGTCCAACTCGCACTTGGCCGAGTTTTGTGCTTTTTCATCCAGTCTTTCTGTAAAGGGGAAACGTACTGCAACTTATACCGGTTGCAAAATAATATCATTACGCATGGCTGCTAAATGCTGTAATACTACTTTTACGTATGAGATAACATGTCTAGTTGGCTTAAGTACGGAAGCGATTTGAGTTTAAATTATTGGTTAAGTGGATAATGTTACAGGATTGTAAACATGGTCTTTGAAATTCCGTACATTATTATCGTCAAGCTTTTAATAACCCACTGTAGGGCAGATGCCACTTCTCCTATCATACTGTGAAAGAATCTTTTCATACTTTCGAAGCATCAACTTCTTCCCTTCTTAAAATGAGAGCTTCAAGGATGTACTCGTAGTGAGTGAGTCTACTGGCCTACTGCCCCTAAAGAATTTCAAAGTTCTATCATCAAAGGCCATGTATCTACCTATTTTATGCTGCATCATAACCAATTTGCAAATTCTACCAAACTAATGACCTCCTTCTTCACCTTCCAGACTGAACCTGAACAACAAATATGCTGGCGAGATGAAGATCACGCTACCCAAGCTGATGGTGGTGGCCAACTATGACGTGCGCGGCTCCCGCCTCCTCGCTCTCGACATCAACGGCAAGGGACGCATCCGAGGAAACTTCAGTAAGTGGCCCTTGGTTACAAGTAACCCGAGTTTACGCTCTACGGTGTAGGATTTTAGAAACTTAAGCGTACATATATGAGAGTTCAAAATCTTTGTAGAACTAAGATGTTTTGACGAGTTATAAGTGTCGACTTTGGTAAGACCAATAGTACTGTTAATTTGGCTAAAACATGGTGTTTCCATTAAATTGAGGGATTGGTCTTTTAAACAATGACGACTATGTAATTAATTGTAGTGACACAGCAAGTGTTTAAGAAGTCAAGTGAGAGAGGTCTGACGAAAATCAGAGATGCAACAAATAGCTAATGCAATTACGAATATGATGACTGTGCAGAAAATCTTATAAGTTATTGAATATTATCACATCTCTATCTACCTTTTAGAAACGAATTAACATTTTAAATCTTACTGTTATGTACTGAAGATATATTTTTTTGCATTTCTATCCTCTTTATTGGATTTCAGTTATGATTAATATTATTTGAGCTGTAATTTGCGTAAATAGGCTACAACATTGCCTATTTACGCAAATAAATAAATAACGCAGTGTTGTAACTAGGCTTTGTATTAGTCACTAGCAGACCTAGGCATCAACATTGCCAACTGCCTCGATACATTATTTAAGTGTTGCACAAACACTGACGAAACAATTGGTAGTAGAAATGTTCCAATGGAATTCAAATGAGAGATTAGGATCCATGGAAGATATATAAGATATATCCATGGAGATACATTATGTGACAGAAACTACTGAAACGCTACGGTATAAATTTTGTAGCTACTGCTAAACCAATTTATTTAAGCTGTGCCTTATAGGCTTATATATTGTTTCTTGACTATAAAATGTACCACCACCTGTACGACATATAGAATATTGAGTATTGAAATGATTTAAATCCGAATTGTGCGGATAAATCGTATTCTTATCTCCTAAAAGCACATATCCTCATACTGACATAGCAATATTTTTCCATTACAGCTGGCATCACAGTGGTTGCGAAGGGCTTCGCTAAACCCATCAACAAGGAGAACGTGGAGTACCTGCAGGTGGACAAGCTGGTCTCCAAGGTCAGGATCAACCACGCACAGATCGCCATCGATGAGACTGAGAGACCTGTTGCCGGTAAATATTAATTGTTCATATGCTATAAAATATTATAACTTCATCGTCGCTTTGATGATTTAATCTAAGGGATCTATATTGTCTTTTATTTTACAACGCTAAAGAGTAGGTTTCTTAGCTTGAACGAGCTAATTTAATCTTAGGAACTAATAGACCGATTGGGGACAGTGGACCTGCTGTCCTTATTGGACAAATTATTTCAAATATTACAATGATAGGTTAGTCTATTTATTTATATAATTTATTGATTATGGCCTACTTTTTATCCGTGATGTATGGATTAGTTTTTATATGACGGGGTTAGTTTATTTACACATCATGAAACATTTGACCTAGTCATACAAACGTCCACTACTGGAGAAAGACCTCCCGCAAGCTGGCAAGATTTGCCCAAAATCACCGCACTGCCCTGTATCCAATTATAAACACTAAATATTTCTGTACTGTGCAACATCAAAATAATCTTCATTCTTCTCCACAGCTGCATCAGCAGCCTCATTCTTCAACGCCAGCCCCAACGTGGTCCTGGACATCTTGAACCCCCTCATCGAGGAGACGACAGCCGCCGTCATCAAGGCGTTCGTCAACAAGGTGCTGGGCAGCATACCTATATCGGAGGTGTTGACTGATGATGCACCGGCGGCTTAGGAGATAAGTCTGTAGTGTAGGATTATGTATGTAGCGAGATCTAGGATGTAGTGATTGAATTGTGAAGGGTTGTGTTAAAAGTATTATGAATTTGTTAATGTATTTTTTTTATACGGACTCACTAGACTAGAGGTGTACCCAACTTGGTACTATTCACTAGACTAAGTGTATATTCTATCTTATTTTTTATTATTTCATGTACCTTTCTTTATGCTTTAGCAAGTTGTAACTCAAACAAGCAAGTTATGCAACCCTTCTCACATAATATTAAGTTAGTTAAGTAACTGTAGGTAGAATATTTATTGATTACAAATATATATTGTCAACTTGTCAAGGACCAGTTGGTAAATAGTTGTGAGACCATGACGTTAATAATTAATGTTAAAATAGATCTAGTTTGAACATTTTTGTGCAATATTTTTTGCTGTTGTTGAGCGGTAGCCATCTTGGATTTGGCAATTAAAGGACTGGAGATGAATTGACAATGAAATTTTGATCACAATTAATATAATTTTGGTATGAAAACCAGTAAATTATGATGTGGCAAAGTGGTAAATGAAACTAGTACCTAGTTGATAAATTGGTTAACCAGTCTCGTACCTGCTTGATTTGATCAAGGCTGTCAATTAAGTTAAGTTTGTAAATAAAACAAAAGAAAAACGTGGAAATAATGCCTTTTATTTTGTCTTGAACATACCTAACATGTCAACATTGAATTTATGTTAAGGCCTTTCGAATTAAGCTATGTTACAAAGATAATAATAGATAGTTTATACCCAGTTGACCCAATCATAGTGTGGAAAAATCTTGTCAAATAAAGATTAGATAAAAAAAGCTACACAAAAAACAGAGATCATGCATCTACGGTGAACTCGTTTTCCAAAGATCTTAACTAGTAAGTATAAGAAATGAATAGAGGATGAAACAAACACGTAAATATATAAAAAATAAAAGAAAATGTGAATGCAAGCAACGTCACAGAACCTACCTAGTCTATATCTATATGTTACCGGCCGAACCCGATTTTAGGACAAACCAGTTTTGCCTAGGCTCAACTAGTTCTTCCTATACGCGTTAGGATTAACTAGTATAGCCTAGTCTAAACTAATTTGTCCTAAGCCCGATAGGACGGACCAGTTTAGGCTAGGCAAAACTAGTTGATCCTGATATAAGTACGCACACTCTAGGATAAACTGGTATGGCATAGTCTAAACAATAAACAAATGTAGCGAGGTCGGAAAGTAACTGAACAAACATGTCAGGACATGTTCATGCGGGAATGCTCCGAACGTCCCACGCCGCTCGCTCCCCGTTCGTCATTTGTCGCATGGTTTTAAACGCATTTAGCGTCTAGTTGCTAGCCGTGCATAACGTACACGCCCCGAGCGCCTCGCGCCTAATAACGTATTTAGTTAATTACTGTAGTTTTAAATTTAAAGTTTAAGTATTACGCTACATTATAAAGTTTTCTTCTTTTTCAATATGAATGAACCTACGACAAGTCGACAAGCGGATCAAAAACAACGGAGTAGTTTATTTAGTTCATCTATTTATTTAGACTTTTAGATATGTATATGTTTTGACTAGGCTATACCAGTTTATCCTAGAGTGTGCGTATAGGAGGTATTGGATTAAAAGAAATAATATACTAATTTGATATTGAAATATTTATTCTATACTTTAAATGGTACTTGGAAGCAATACGTCCGTCTAACAAGATCCCGTGACGCAGTGTGTGTAGAGTTAAATAAACAGTAGATTGTTCAGATAGAACAAAGAACAATGTTATCGAAAGTTAGGGGTATTAGTTTTTGCTTTATATAATCCAACACGCCCCCTCAAAAATTAATCCCTAACTTTTAGTCATTCGTTAGTTTACTATACAGTATCTAGTCTACAATTCAACATTACAAAGTGAATACCAACTTATAAATACGACGTAACATATTATACTTCCAAGTAAGGTCTGGGACAACTGTACAATAATGGTCCAACATTTGCTGCACAGGATCAGGGAAAACCCAGAAAAACCTGATCAGACCATTTCATAATGAAATTGTACTTAAATTAAAACTTATTCTATACCCAATCCTTTTCTCAGTCTTATAAAAGACACGACTGGTAAAGGTTTTGTCAACAAGTCTGCCAACTGGTTACCTGTGGAAATATAATTTAATTTTATTACATTTTTCTCAACTTGTTCTCTAGAGAAATGATATTTTATATCTATGTGTTTGGACCTTTTATGACTTGTTGGATTATTAGCTATGCTAATACATCCGTTATTATCTTCATATAAAATAATGGGCTTATTAATTTTTAAGTTTATGCTTTCTGCCAGAGACTTAAGCCATAATGCTTCTTTAACAGCTTCATATAAAGCCATATATTCGGATTCAGTAGACGAGACCGCTACTGATGTTTGTCTCTTTGTACACCATGTAATTGTATTTTGATCAAATAATTTAAACACATATCCAGTAGTGCTTTTCCTATCATTACAATCGTGGCCACCCCAATCTGAGTCGACATATCCACTTAGGATGTTATTGTAATTATTTCTTGTATATGTTAACTTCAAATCAATTGTGCCTTTGATATCAAATCAAATCAAATCAAATCAAATCACCTTTATTTTCAGGCATCAAAGGCCCATAGATAAATACCTTAAAACTAGCATACATATGTTATACAAAATTGTTAGTAAATAGAAACTTAAAACTATGTTAGTAGCACTTCCTTATGCACTATGACACTGTGCGGTCCTGTGGCACTCGTCCGCGGAAACGACGGAACACCACGTCCTGTGGCCAGAAGTTTTCGTCCAACACGAGGTGCAGGAAACACGTTGGTATTCGCACCACGAACGCTTTGAAGTTGGCGTTATGGCGCGACTCCAGCAGCTGCACTCTCGGGGCGTACTTCAGCTTCTGACGCACGTACTCCACGATGTCCTCCGCCTTAGTGGTGTAGTGTAGGCGGGAGATGTACACCGGGGTGTTCGGCTTGGCGGCACGAATTTTGATGTTTGGCTCAACAGGAGCCGTGCCGCAACGATTCTTGTTGGTTCGCTGACGGCGCCTCCTCCTTTGCACCGTAACGAACCCCTCATCGTCAGCCCGATTCTGTCCCTTTACGGGCACGGGCTTCTTCGTAGCATCAATTTTGCTACCGGTGACGCTAGCGTAGTCTCGACGTACATTTTGATGTTTCGCCGAGGCTGCAGAAACGAGCAGCTGATCGAGCGGTCGAGCGGCGGCGAGCGGAGGAGCCGCAGGGACGGGAGCGGGGCAGCGGGGCGCACGAGGCGCGCACTGTGCCGACTCAGCATTCGGCGGTGACAGCGGTGACGGCGACAAAACTGCTGACGCGAAACTTGCACCCGATACATCGAGGCACGCTCCGCGCCGCATGTTTACGTTCGATGCACCCACAGGTGACCCAGTTACAGTCACCGATTTACGCAACTCGTTAAGTTCGCTGCGCAAATCGGCGACTGTAATTTGGGATGCATCTAACTTCTTCTGTACATCCGCAAGACTTGCCTTTAGAAAGACGATGTCTTTCAGCAGGCTCGTAACGTCGACGTGGTCGAAGGTGACGGGCGGAAGCTTATTCAGATCCTTGGCCACAAACGTCGGCACGTCGTCTGGATCGGTCTCCTTTAGCAGCGTGATGATGTCCTGAATGCTCTTCTTTGTCCCGTCACGCCGGCGGGACACCATCTGGTCGCTCTTGTTGAGCAACCTGTACAGCAGCTGCTTTGCAGCAGCGACGTCATCCTCGCTGAAGTTCGACGCGCAGATTTGGACAGCGGACACCTCGTCCATCACGTCCAGCTTCTGCTGCAGGAACGCCAGCAGCTCATTCGCCACGAGTTGTTCACTCATGGCGATTAAAAAAACGACTATTATGGACTACGATATATCTTAAAACTCGCTTTAAGCATAACCACAATTCTTTATTGTTCTTATTTGTGTACCGACTTAAAATATTTACGCATGTACTTAAGTCCGGACGCGTACAAAGCATAATGTACATTAAACAACCGATCAGGTGACGGCATGGTGCGTCACACTTCTTATCAGCGTTAAGAGCTTCATAGTTTAATTTAAGCTCCATCGGTGTGTTTATAGGATTGCAATCACTCATATTAAATTTATTCAAAACGGTTTTAATGTAAGCACTTTGGTCTAAAGTAATTTTATCATGGTGTCTCTCTATTTTAATGCCCAAAAATAATTTGATATCGTGTAAGTCGGTCATTTCGAATTTAGTCATTAAATATGCTTTGAAATTATTCATTGTTTGCAAATCTGCACATGCTATAACTAAATCATCGACGTACAAGATTACGTAAATATTTTTAGAAATGTCTCCTTTACCTTTCATATATATACACCTATCTACTGGGGAGTTCTGAAAACCTATTTCTTTGAGACATTGTTCAAATGTTTCGTACCAACATCTAGCTGATTGTTTTAAGCCATAAAGAGCTTTGTTTAATTTGCATACGTAATTATCTTTACATTTTACACCTTCAGGAACTTTCATGTAGATTTCTTCCTTTAGTGTACCATTTAGAAATGCTGTTTTACATCCATATGATGAATCAGTAAATTATATTGATTTGCGTAGCTAATTAAGAATCTAAAGCTTGCTATTCTAGCAACTGGTGCAAATGTTTCATTATAATCACTAAGATATTCTTGACTGAAACCTCTAGCGACAAGACGTGCCTTATATCTTGAAGGTTGACCTGAAACGTCATTTTTAATAGTGAATATCCATTTACAGTCTACAATATTTTTATTTAATGGTTTCGGTACTAATGTCCATGTATTATTTTTCTTAAGAGAATTGAGTTCTTCTCTGACTGCTTTTTCCCACTGATTCCTATCGTTCAGAGATTTAATTTCATTTAATGATTTTGGTATATTACTTGTGATGGATAACGCACTATAGACATCATAGTCATTTTCATTATATGATTTACGCGAACATGTTTTCAGTCTTTCACTTCTTCGTAAATTTAAAATTCATCAGGTTTATCCTGATTTTTGTGTTTCAAACTACTCTCAGATTCATTTTCAGGTTCATTCGGTATTTCATGACTACCGATTTTTCGAATTTTACTTGTACTGCATTCATCAGATTGAGAGCTATCTGATTTAGGGCCAGAACTATGAGACTTATAAGACACTGATTTTGTTACGGAGTCATTATCAGTTTCGTCTTGGGAATATGTATTATTACTCCGTTCAGGTCGTAATGAAGGCCTAGATTCGATAAAATTAGTCTCATCAATTACAACGTCCCTTACAGTTTCATATTTTTCGAATTCTGTATTCCAAACTTTATAACCATTGGGTTCATAACCTACCAGTATTCCTTTCCACGACCTATTGTCAAATTTGTTTTACTGGTTTTATTATGAACATATACAGTTGAACCGAAAACTCTGAGATTTTTAACGCTTGGTTTCCTATCATGCCACATCTCGTATGGTGTCTTTGATTGACTTAAAGCTTTCGTAGGCGTAATATTTATTAAATAAACTGCAGTTAAAACTGCATTTCCCCAAAACGTTTTGATGCTTTAGTGCCATTTAACATAGCACGAGCTTTTTCTGTTATTGTGCGAACCATACGTTCTGCAACACCATTTAACTGTGGGGTCCTAGGAACTGTTAAATGATAGCTTATGCCTCTTTCTCTACAGTAGTTTTCATTTCGGTGGATAAGTATTCACCACCGTTATCACTAAAAGATTTACTACTTTGAAATTGAATTTAGCCTCACTTTTAGCGACATAGTCTTTAAAAGCTGTAAACACTTCTGATTTGTAAGTTAACATATACACCACACAATAATGTGTGTATTCATCAACAAATAAAACAAAATAATTTCTGTTATCTATTGTTGGAGGTGTTATAGGACCACAAACATCTGAATGCACAATAAACAGAGGGCGTTTAATGTAACTTTTGTCTTTAACTTTATTAAAAGGCAGGCGAGTCTGCTTCCCATTTATGCATGCTTCACACAACTTATCATTTGGAGTTACGGTATTTATTTCATCTAAGTCATCAATCATATTATGACATTTTAACTGCAGGAATTTAGTTTTACTTATATGTCCTAGGCGTTGATGCCATAATTCATATTTATTTTCATTAACATAACATGCTTGGGAAGCGGATTCCCTTTTATTACTGGTATTTTAAACTCTAGAACTATAAGATTATTCAATGTCTTACCTTTCATGATGATTTTACCTTCCTTTGTAATTTGTGTGCCTTTGTCATCAAATATTATGGTGAATCCTGCTTGCTGCATCTTTGATACCGATATTAAATTATATGGTACTTCGGCACAGAACAATACATTTGTAAGTATTCCTTGCACTCCTGTTTGACTGATAAGATTTATGTTTCCCTTTTAGTTGCTGAAATAAATGTATTGTTTTTAGCTACTGAAATTTTAAAGGAGGATTTAAACATTCAAACGATGTGAAGAGATCATCTCTATTTGTGATGTGATCAGACGCTCCTGAATCTAATAGGAATTTAATTGTCGAGTGGTCTTTTCATAATGGTATGCGCTTGTCATGAACGCAAATCCTGAAAAAGAAGAATTCGAGGTCGTTCCCTCTTGCAGGGCAATAGTTTGGACTTGTCTTGTCCTTTCTGGGGCATTGTTTTGTATATTTGTCTGTCTTTTGAAATAGAAACAATCCTGTTTCTTGTGTCCTTTGCGTCCACAGTAATGACATTTCACAAATTTTTGTTTGTTTGTTTTCTTGAATGTTGTATTCTTCAAATAGTTTTGTTTTGTGCGATTGTATCTGTTTTATTATATTTTTCTTCAACATGGAGTATCTTTAAACTGGTATCACGACTCTCGTTTTTAATTTTACTTCGTGATCTAATAGTCTAGTTTTACAAAACCGAGAGTGATATTTTCTTCAGATAGTGTCTCAATTGCAGTGATAACGCCATCATATGTATTCGGGAGAGTAAGTAATAAATGAGCTACTTTGTCCGTTTCCTCTAATTTAGCTCCAGCAGCTGATAATTCTGTCAGCAGATCGTCAAATGTTGAGAAGTGTTTGATCAAGGGTATATCGGCTTTTAATTTTAATCCCAATAATTGTTTTCTCAGCGCTAATTGAGTTGCTACACTTTTCCTTTCATAGATCGCGTCAAAATGTTTAAAACTGCTTGAGCAGTCCCATTTTCATTAATATAATTAAGATATGAGTCCGCCAAATATTCGACTATAATACTTTTGGCTGCCTTATTATTCTTTTCCCACTCAGCGGATCGCGTTCCAGGAATTTCTTCGTCAATAACACTGAGCAAGTTTAACTCTGAAAGCAGTGTACGAATTCTAAATTTCCATACACTGTACTTTTCTCCATTAAAAGGCTTAATGTTTCTTTTCACTTTTTCCATTGTCACAACTTTATTTTTATTTACAACTATGCACTTTACTGTCACTACGCACTACTGAATGTTCTCACTACTAAATGTCCTTTTTCGCACTGGGCCCATAACCTATAGGAGGTATGGGATTAAAAGAAATAATATACTAATTTGATATTGAAATATTTATTCTATACTTTAAATGGTACTTGGAAGCAATACGTCCGTCTAACAAGATCCCGTGACGCAGTGTGTGTAGAGTTAAATAAACAGTAGATTGTTCAGATAGAACAAAGAACAATGTTATCGAAAGTTAGGGGTATTAGTTTTTGCTTTATATAATCCAACAGTGCGTACTTATATCAGGATCAACTAGTTTTGCCTAGCCTAAACTGGTCCGTCCTATCGGGCTTAGGACAAATTAGTTTGGACTAGGCTATACTAGTTAATCCTAACGCGTATAGGAAGAACTAGTTGAGCCTAGGCAAAACTGGTTTGTCCTAAAATCGGGTTCGGCCGGTAACATATACATATAATAAATCTGTAAAAAAAGTGTGTCTGTACATTGAATATATTAAAAAAATAATAATTGGGTGGGGTTTAGAAACAGTAATGGAGCACAAATCCAAAAAAAAAATTTTGTCTGTATGTCTGTATGTCTGTATGTCTGTTTGTTTGTACACGCTAATCTTCGGAACTACTGAACGGATTTCAATGATTTTTTCTTTGTTGTATCAGTATTAAGCCTGGTCAACATATAGGGTATAATTTATCTTCGAAACTTGAAGACCTGATGCAGAACACCAACAGACCAACAAAACTATAAGAGATACAAAAATGGTGCCATGGCAAAAATTGTTTCATGTGATGAGCATTTTCAGCTGAGATAATAAATTTGAAGATCTGGAACACCTTATATAGAACCCCAAGAGCCCAGCTTCTCTGTACCATATACAGGTATGACGTTTTAGCAAAAGTTGTTCAATTCGATAAGCACTTTCTATTGCCTTATACAAATTGAAGATCTAAAACACCTGATGTGGAACTCCAGGGTCCCAGCTAGACTATAGCATATAGAGGTATGACGTTTCAGCAAAAGTTGTTCAATCTGATAAGCACTCTCTGTTGACTTATAAAAATTGAAGATGTAAAACACCTGATGTGGAACTTCAAGAGCAATACTACACTGTCTTAAAATGTATAGAAATGAATGTTATGAAATAGGAATGGTGAATTAAAAAAAGTAATTAGTCCGTCTTTTAGATAACCCTAAAATAATGGACACGTATTTTTTCTTTTCTTCTTCTCACAAACAAATAATAACGAAGATATAACACGCTTGAATTTTGTGTTAAGTCACTGCTTAGTACAAATTTTACATACCCAGACGTGGCGTCACGAGCCCCACTCTCGAATTTGTTGCGTTATATGTTATTATCATTTTGTATGTCTCTTCCAGACCTCGGGACTACAGAGTTCCGAATTTTCGGCAGGAAAACGTGGGGCCGAAGCCAACACGCTGAAGCCCTTTTGAGACAACTTTAATGAAATGGTGACACAAAACCGACGATTATCCCTTTATACACTATAGAAATGTACTCAAGGACTATCCCCGTTTCAGTGCTAAACTGTTGCTACCTATGGATGAAAACTACTTGGGCTATTGTGATTGAGATGCTAATGGACTAGGAATGGGGAAACTACGCGAACTATGGATACCTGCCGATGACAATGTATTAGATACATGTAAAAAATGGCAGGTGGAGACTTAGACTCAGACCCCCGGGAATCAGTAACTGAATAGCAACAAGAGGGCAACAGGGACATCATGAACGACTGAAGTGTGAGGATACCTCGGCGGATTTTAAACGCAGATTACGCGCTCCCTGTGGGTCACTTACCACGAGGCACCTATCCTCCGAGCAGGGCTACTAACCCTGCTCCAGCGACTCCACTCTGGACGGCCAAGACAAGCCAGAGGCGTGAGACCTACTACCGTCATGGTTCACTCCGACCGGCCGGAGATTGGGGACAGTATACTCTCCTTGGAGGACTCAGTATATATAGCCCCGCGGGGTCGCTACTCTCCGTCAGATGACGTCAGATGTCCTGCGGTGCTTATATCTCATTATTATTGTCGTTATTATCTCAAGAGCCTTTATCCCAATTATGTTAGGGTCGACTTCCAGTCACGATGCAACTGAGTACCAGTGTTTTACAAGGAGCGACTGCCCATCTGACCTCCACAACCCGATTACCCGCTCAACCCAACACCCCTTGGTAAAACTGGTCAGACTTACTGGCTTCTGACTACCCATAACGACTGCCAAGACTGTTCAATGACAGCCGGAACCTACAGTTTAACATCCCCTCTAAATAACGGTCATTGGTATCCAAAATATACGTAGAAAGAAAATACGAACTTAGAAAAGTTGCATTAGCAGGTATTTGCCAGATCTGGAATCAAAGACGCACGCTCATACTTGAGAGATTGGTTCTCTACCCACTAAACCACCAGGACTTCCACTAAGTCATCACGACTTTGTCATCTCAGTAACATTTAATGTTTTTTACATAATAATACGTGTAATATTTTTGCCACACACATCTTAAATGCGGACTAATTAGAATCACTACTCTTATCCCTATGGTCACGTCTATTGCTGTTCAGTTCTCAGCGTTTCGTTTAGGTAGTCTGCTGTGCTTTTGCCGTTGAAGTACAAAAATTAAATTTATGGTACGTTTCTGTTGTAATGGCTATGCGTACCTATTCCGTTGTTTTCAAGTCAACGGGCCCTTAAAATTCAATATCAGACGATATAGATCTTTGATTTTGCTGACCCCGTAGTCGCTGGCATAAGGGACAGGATCCGCGTACGAAGTCGCGGGCAGAAGCTATCATAAATAAGCTGGAAGTACCTCCAAGCGGTGAAGGCGGTAATAGTTTAGGATAGACTTTCAATGGTGATGGTATATCATCGTCAATTTTACCCTTTTACTACAAAACTTTATAGAATGAATGTTCGAGTTTTAATGCTATTTGAGTGTTGTATTATTTTCCATTTATCTTCGTGACAGGGTAGCTTACTCAGTAACGCGGGGGCGAGGGGGCAGTCAGCTAGATTTTAATTGATCAGGTATCTTCTTCACAATGAAACTATTACCATGGCTAGAAAGAGGTCGAACTAAGAAAATGCGGACTAATTAGAATCACTACTTTTATCCCTATGGTCACGCCTATTGCGCTTAAGTTCTTATCGTTGACGTACAAAAGTTAAATATGTGGAACGTTTCGAATGATTTTGCGTATTCCGTTTTCCCATCAACGGGCCCTTAAAATTCAACATCAGACGATTCAAATATCTTTGATTTTGCTGACCCCGTAGTCGCTGGCATAAGGGACAGGATCCGCGTACGAAGTCGCGGGCAGAAGCTAGTCAATAATAAGGATGTAAACACATCAAGTGCACGACAATCTCGAGTAAGGTTGAGGTCACACCACAACTCTTTCCTCGTTTTATTTGTAGTAATGTACTGGCACTTCCTTATGTGATCTACATATGTGAATCAGGACTATAAATATAATTGTTGTTTTATTTGTTTTTATAATAAGCCTTATTTGTTTTATTAAATCGAGTAAGTATGTTTTTATCACAGTAACTCTAAAAATACCAATTGGTACGTATTTAACAGAAAAAAAACGAGATGAAATTTGATGTAAACAACTTGGTAAAATATACCTATACTTAGATTTAGATTTTAAATAGTGAGTGACCGAAGGGTAAAATTAGGGTTAGGTACCCTAATATGTGCAAGTCCCACAGTTTCCCCGAGCGCTGCTTGTATGCGTTTTCTTCGTTTGACAAAAAGGGGTACCTGCTACACCAAGGCATCTTTGGATTTATTAAATAATGAGGACGACAACAAAACTGATCTGAATCATCGCGACACATCCAGGCATTGATGATATAGATAGAAGATTTAAGGCTCTCTTCTCAATCTACGACAAACTGCAGAACCCAAGTTATTACTAGAATACCAGAGTTAAGTTAACTCATAACTTAACCGTTATTAAAATATCTAATGCATGCACACAAGCATTTAAAATGTTTCTATAACTAGAAGATATTTGCAATGTAGCCCAAACGACCTTATTCGAGGTTTTACCCACATAAGGCAACTTGATACACCATCGGAACTAAGTATTATAAGGGAGCTTTTTATACTGATTTTCTTAGATATAGTGAATATCTAGACTAAAGAGGTTGCAACATGAATTACATTAAGTTAATATTGTTAGTGATTTATTTTAACTGTGTGCTTGGTAGGCGAATAAGTAGAAATGGAACTGTTTATGAAGATAGTAATAGTACTGAGATATGTGAGTTTCTTTTATTATTTTATTTGATATTGATAATTTAATAAAACATCTACCAATGAACTTTTTTATCTCTCGCATTGACTTGAACCACGCGCTTTATTCGTCAAATTGCAAACTTACCCTTTGGAATCTCTTATGAAAGAGAAATAAAAGGTATTGCCATTTTCCTACCAAATATAACAAACGTGAAAATTTGTTTGTACGGTAGACCGCACATCAGTGGTAACTGTCATGCACCTTAACACAATAGTAATAGGTACGATTTTCCTATAAAACTGTTACCACTGACCTGAAGTTGACTGTACCTATGGATAATAATAATGGTGGCGTACATGGCCGATTTCGGCTACTGCGGCTGTTCTCATTTAAGGAGATCAGAAGATCAGAGGGTGCAGAAGCATTTGCGCAGACACAGGTGCACTCCCTATTCCTTCACTCTCATAACCCGATGGGACGGCAATCCGACACGACCGGAAAGAGATCAGGCGCAAGACCGCAGCCCGCGCTTGCGACCACTAGACCAACGAGGCAACGAGGCAGGCAGTATGGAAAATAATATAAGGGCTGGATATAATATCTAAGTATGTCTCCAGTCTAATTTGAATGGACGTTTTTGAGTTAGAGTTATGTAAAGCAGTTCCCTCGGAATGCATGTGAAGTCGCAGGCGAAAGCTGCTGTATGTAATATAAAAAAATGTCTCAAAAATATCA
Organism: Helicoverpa armigera; assembly: GCF_030705265.1. Classification (NCBI taxonomy): domain Eukaryota; kingdom Metazoa; phylum Arthropoda; class Insecta; order Lepidoptera; family Noctuidae; genus Helicoverpa; species Helicoverpa armigera. Next base: position 3,987,292 of record NC_087124.1, on the reverse strand, counting down.
GTAATCAAAGTCCCTGAAAAATATACTCACATGTTGCAGCAAAATCAATATGCCACTACTCGGACCCCGACATCGCAAATTGCATCCAACGCGTGGCCGAACAAGCTCGGCACCTCCTCGCGCAAGGAGTGCCCTCGCTGAACATCCAGCCGCTGGAGCCGCTGAAGGTGCCCAGCATCAGGCTGCGACAGCACAACATGCCTAAGAACAGCTTCAAGTATGATGCTTGGCTGTCTGACGTGGCGCTTGAAGGTCTTACCAATTATAGCTTTAATAAGTTGGAGTAAGTACAATATTTTTATATTACCTATCTTAGTACCATAAAGCTCACGGGTTTAAGAGCCTCAAAGATGTGGAAAATAATGGAAAGAATATGCGTTTGAAACATGAATCATAATAAATAAATCATCAACATAAATCCATTTATTGATATGATCTTTACTATACAATATACATATATTGATATATGTACATGATATTATCTATCTATACTAATATAATAATCAGTAAAACTTTGTTTGTTTGTTTGGTTGTAATGAATAGGCTCAAAAACTACTGGACAGTTTTTAAAAATTACAAATATTTCGAACGCTACATTATCCACGATAGGCTATATTTTATCCCGGTACGGGCAGTAGTTAGCACGGGACGCGAGTGAAACCGCGGGAAAACGGCTAGTTATTATATATTCTTTTAATTAAGATATTCTTATTTTTAATAATTTTCCTTAATTGCAGCGTATATCCTGAGGAGTTGAAAGTGACAGCCAACATCAGCTTGCCGCACCTAATGATGTCAGGCGACTACGTGGTGCTCGGAGACTTCCAGATGTTACCCGTCGAGTCCACCGGCAAGATGTCTGCCAACTTCAGTAAGTATACGAGTGTGGGTTAAAATACAGATGGTCTATGAACTCCTAACAAATTGTTTCATTGCAAATTATAAGTAACTCCGTGCATTGCCAGATTGCACTGAAACTTTTAGTCTTCCGATTTTATCAGGCTCATAATGGAGTGTGCCAACTATCGGCCAACTATAGGCTTTCAAGATAACTTGGTCCCCAGGGCAAGGGATCATAAAAGTAAGAGGAATGGAGCCAAATATTTAGTTTTTACCTAAGACGTTTACAAAGACATATAATTTAAAATTTTTCTATATTTCTACAGCTCAATGTACAGCAGCTTTAGAAGCATTCGGAGCGAGAGTACACAAGAGGATGCTGATCAAAGATGCAAATGTGCACCTGAGGTGTACCGGGCCTCTAGATGCAAACCTAATGGAAGCACACTCTACTACTGGCGAAATGGGTAAGAAATACTTAGGTACTTCTAGTGTCACTTAGTTTATGAAACCATCTATGAAGTTACTCTAAAGTTAATTGCTCCATCTTTCTTTGTTAACTTAACCTAAATGTATTTTAGTGTCAAATATGGCCTTTTGTTTTCACAATGTATCGTTAAAGTAAGCTTACGATTTCAGACCACCTTAGTTTAAGTGTGTAGTAAATGCTACATTACTGTTATAATTGTCAGTTGCGTTAGTTTAAGATAAATAGCCATTTAGCCTAATGCTAGCAAATACAGATTAACGGCGCTTTCACAATAGCATATTTTCAGGACGATTTTTCCTATGTGGTGTGAATTTTTAAACGATTGACAACCATCGTTTCAAATTACGACAGCTACAGGATTTTTGCCCCTTGGAATGCATGAAAAAACTGAGCGAAAAATTGCTTTCATGAAAGCGCTGTAAGCTAAGTAAGTTGAGATCTTGATAATAAATTATTTTGCTTTCCAGAAATGATAACGGACCACATAGCCCAAATGCACTCGATGGAAATAGCTAAAGAGGTACAGCCAGCCGTGGAGACAGCTCTAGCGATGGTGCTGGAAGACATCGCCAACAAGTTCCTCAGGCATATTCCACCAGACATGGTCTTCGCTAACTAGAAACTGAAGTTTATATTACACCATCTAATGTGTCCACAAGGAATCGAAATTTAGTAGGTTATCGGCTTTCGGCTAGAGACTTAAGTGCTACTCCTAGTTTTAGCCTGTTATTAGTTTATACACTATTTATTATTTATTTTAATTTATTGGACCTCTAAATATGACAACTAGTCTAGTAGAGTTTGTAATAGTTAGTGTGAGTTTGAATGTGTATTTATTATTACAGTACTGTAAGTAAACCGAGTAAGTACATAGTTTGCAAAAACTACATAAGCTCTTTGCTGTACTTAGTTAATTTACTTAAAGTCTATTGTTGTGATAATTATTTACTAAAGTATACACTTTATTTTTTTTAATACTTAGGTACTTATTTATTTCTTATGAAAGCATAATGTGCGCCGCTCTATTTATTATTATTTACTTCTGCGTATCAAATAAATGATGTTCATAGCTATTTGGTATTTTCGGAATAGTGTAATGATGATTGTGATGAAATTGATGAAGAATAAAGATACCTATAATTTACACATGTTACGTTTTTATTACAAAGTTGGTTAATTACAAAAGTATGGTTGTAACAGTTAATGTTAAGAATGGGTTCTACCTACATGTCTTCACGTTCTAATAAACATTTAGTTGAAACTTGAAAATTCGGTGTTTTACCTTTTTTCCATCTGTTAAGAAAGAACGGATGTAGTTTCGTGATTGTGTACTACATTGGATCATAATCGATAGTTTTTGAATTATGATTATGGCTCTTGGAAAAACAAGGAAATTAAGTAACAAAATGTCTAAATAACTAAGTATAACTAAATCCTTACCTACTAATATTAGCTATAAATATCTATATATATATCTGAAATCTGTCTTGAAATCTTTGATACCAGATACTGTAAAGCCTGAGATACTATTTTTCCCTTCAGACACGGGTGGAACTGAATACCGTAAAGAAATCAAGATTTTTTTATACTTTTTCTTGCCAATATAGAAAAATATTTATGACATCTATAAAGTAAAAAGACTGGCATTCACTTTGACAACGATGACTAGATTTGACGCAATGCTAGCTATTGTTAATATGTAGAGAATGCATGTCATACTATACTCTATCCACGGAAGCAAGAGCTAAAAGGTAAACAAAGAATGACAGTTTTTCAAGATGGCGGTATAACCCGACCGATGACAAAACGTCACATTTTTGTGTAAAATGTTCGCAGTATCTGTGATTTTGTCATCGGTCGGGTTATACCGCCATCTTGAAAAAGTGTCATTCTTTGTTTACCTTTTAGCTCTTGCTTCCGTGGATAGGGTATAGTCATTGCAAATTCATAGTCCAACTACAATCAAAAGTTAATTAAGTGTGTACAATTACACACTTAATTAATAATCTAAATAGATTCCGGCAGCCGTTTCACCGTGCGGGTGCACCGCACCGTGCACCATGCACCATGGGAACTTTGGCCATTCAAATTAAAGTAACCTATGTATGTATATCTTTACCCGACAAATGGGCTATCTAATAATGAATGAATTTTCCAATTCAGACCAGTAGTTAATGAGATAAGTACGTTCATACAAAACAAACACTTCAGCTTAGGATTAGCAGCTATACCTATTTAGATTCCGAAGAAAGTCTACTTAAAAATCGTGCCATTTTATCTGCACTTAACTAATCCGATTTCAATTACGTCTGACATTTATCTATGAATGCTGTTGAGGTTTCTTCAACAAAAAGGCTGTTGTGCAACGAGCCTAAAGTATGCCAATATGACTGGGCCACGCGGTCAGGCCTGCCACTAATTACGTCACAATCACTTACAACATTATCACGACAACCTGCTAATTTAATATTAACTTTATTTCTAGTGGAATAGGGTTGAAAGTAAAGCGGCTGAGTTAAACGTTTTTGGGTCAAAGGCCTGTCGTGATGACGCTAAAATGCAAGTTGCATTGTCACATAGTTTTGCTTTTGTTTTGTCACTGGTGATGTGAATTATTTAATGTTTAATTAGCTATGAAAATTTTAGAAAAAATATCTTCTTAATCAGCCATGTTTTTCATCCTACTGCTGAGCATAGCACCTCTCACCCTGAGAATGTTTGAGAATCATCACGCTTACTCAATTAGGGTTGGTGGTCTCAGACTTTATAGCCCAGCTTTCCTCGAAATATTTCACCAATACACTATTATTATATGTATATGCGAAAACAATGTTTGACACGTATAATTCGCCTATAAAACTAACTCATAACATCGCGGTCCCATTTAGGCACAGGATACAACATGACCAATGAACCCATTAACATTTTCATACAAAGCAAAGTCAGGACTGTCCTGTGTATTAAGGTAGTTCGCCGCAATGTGACATTGTCTTTACGATCTATTGATGGTTTTAGATCACTATCAGGTCTCCTACCATACCTTGTCTTAGTATAACTATCTCTGTCGTCATAAAGGCAAGATAACGTCACTCAGTCTATGTGTCTGAACAGTGGACGCAAAAGTACACGACATTGCAGAATCTTAGAGCAATTTTATGATGATTCTAACTTCCCCACGTGGTTTTGCCTGCATCATGGGGGTACTGCTTCCCGCACCCTGATGAAATGTAGCTTTAAGTATGTTACTCTGGTAACTATATTTAATTATATTAATTATATTACTAAGTATATCTTAGACACCAATGACTGTGTTTCGGATGGCACGTTAAACTGTAGGTCCCGGCTGTCATTGAACATCCTTGGCAGTCGTTACGGGTAGTCAGAAGCCAGTAAGTCTGACACCAGTCTAACCAAGGGGTATCGGGTTGCCCGGGTAACTGGGTTGAGGAGGTCAGATAGGCAGTCGCTTCTTGTAAAGCACTGGTACTCAGCTGAATCCGGTTAGACTAGAAGCCGACCCCAACATGATTGGGAAAAGGCTCGGAGGATGATGATATTACTAAAGTTTCATAAGATATTTTCAGTAGTTTTGCGACAAAGTAACAAACAACCACACATTCTAACTTTCATGGTTGCAATTATTATTGTCATGATACTTATATCTTCATTTATACATCCATGTATTGGAATAGAAAAGAGAGTAAGTACAAACTGATTAAAAAGTATTGCTTAATGTTTCTCCTTAGTACAATCAATCTCATCTGTAATGATGTTGTAAATGATCATACGTTATCTTCCAAAGAGATGTCGATAAAATAATAGTAATGTGCTATCATCACGTCCTTATTAATATTTAAATAAGAGCTAAAAGATTGTTCTTGCACTATTTAGTTTAGAAAATGAAGATGTGGTCGGGGATACTCTGTTTGGTCGTGGTGCCGTTAGTTGCTGGGTTTGACAAGTTCTTTATCAATTGTAAGTAACCTTTATTCTTTACTAGCTGATCCCGCGAAATTCGTATCGTTTAAACCTTCCCTGGACTACGACAAACATTTTAAAACCAAAATCAGCTCAATCGGCCCAGCCGTTCTCGAGTTTTTAGCGAGACTAACGAACAGCAATTCATTTTTATTATATAGATTTATTTTCTGCTGTGTACCGGAACTATTGAATGAGAATCAGAATAAAAAAAAATCCATCTTGACACACAAATTATACATTGTCAGCGTAAACTATAAATGCTTACGCTAAAGGTTTAAAGAAAATATAAATCGGTAGCACTATTATTCGATAGCTGTTAACTAGTAGGTACCTACTCGTGGAATAACAATAGCTTTAATAGTTAAAGTCACAATTTGGTTGTAAATAAAAAGGAAAACTACCATCGCGTCGTCCTGCGAAAAATTGTGGAATTATTATTTTTGCATGTAGGTACTTCATTACGAAGTAATGTCAACGGCACTATTGCCGCATCTATCGGACTTGAGTCGTGGATTCTTGATTGATACTTTCGTAGGCCTTTTTTCGCAATATACTAGTCATGAGTCTATCAAAATGCTTTGCTAATGAAATCCTATGACATTTATTGTAGTTGGTGGCTTCGTGTGTCCTAGAGAAGAGAAAGCGTTGGGCAAGTGTCTGCGAGATGCCTTGAACGCCTACATACCACAGTTAGCAACAGGTAAGACTGTGATTTGTTCACCTTTTTGTACTCGCATTATTTAAACTCATGTCAACAATTTTTGTAGCAAATAAAATTTTATTTTTCTACATAATATGAAAAAATACAAACATCCGAATTGGGAAGTCGGTTAACACAAAAAAATCTAAATAGTATATAATTCTACGAAAAATAACTGTCAGAAGTGCCATTTGAGAATGCATTTAGCGTGCGCTTTGGTAATAAAGTAGTGAAGATACATTTTTAACAGCACATAGGTACTTTAATTATGTATTGAGTTTATCTCTTCTAGGCGTGCCCGAATACGGCGTGCCACCATGCGAGCCTATGGTGGTGCCTGCTCTATCTATCCAGCAGTCTACAGGACCCATCTCCGTCAAGTCCAGTTATTCTGACGTCTCCGTCAGGGGCCCGTCTTCTATGCGAGTTAAGGATGTAGAGTAAGTAATACTTCAAGCTTAAGTTGTTTCAAATGAATACGTGAAGCTATTAGGTATTAGTAATCTACAACCTGTCGAAGAATACCGCAGAAGACATAATTAATTCTTTCGCTCTTTGCAAATAAATTTTAGCATTCTTTTATATCAAAATTTACAAGTTTTTGTAATGTTCGCTCAAAAAGGTGTTTAGATTTATTTATTTATTTATTTATTTATTTGAGGTTAACCAACAACTGTTTACACCTTAACATTAACAGCACAAGATGTATGTTATCCTACACTTGTGTAACAATTAATTATAGGTTAACACCGCTTGTACAAATATTGTGGTAAATATAATATGTACAATATTAACAACTGATTACATGATAATTACAATGGATTAAAAAAAATACAATAATAATAATTAGAATTACAAGTTACAAAAGATTACAAAAGATACATTAATAAATTAACTGGTATATTAAATTAATTAGAAATTACATACTTATAATTTAAAATCACTTATCATTAAATAACAAACAAACCAGGTTAATAACATTAAAAACAAAACAATCATTATTTAAGACCAAGTACAACTTTACAAATTGTATGAATACTGTCATGGTGTATGTCTATCAGATCACTAAAGCTGTTGAGAACCCTACACATCCTGGGGACTGGGGAGTTTGATCCAAGCACGGACCTTCGAAATGGTGGACAGAGTGGCGTTATGACATTCCTAGGGTATCTAGAAGGAGCCCGAAATCTAATAAGATTTAATAAATTGGGACAATCAATTTGGTTTCGCAACAGTTTAAGTAAAAATAAGGCATCTGCGATATCTCTGCGTGTGGATAAAGGTTGCATTCTAAAATGATCCAAGCGAGAACTGTACGAGGGCAGAGACTTGTGTTTCCCTTCGCGATAAGCCAGATGCCAAACGAAACGCTTTTGTACACGTTCTAAACGCAGAATATGTGTGGCAAAGTGGGGCCTCCATACAACACTACAATATTCCAAGATACTCCGTACGAGACTGTTGTACAATGTTATCTTGGTGCTACTTTTACGAAAACACTTTGTAATTCGAATTATAAAACCTACCATTTTGGACGCTTTCTTAATAATATGTTCCATGTGGGGTATAAAGCTTACTTTCCTATCGAAGAGTACACCTAAGTCTCTTATGATTTCAGCTTGCTGTACTTTTTCTTGGTTAATGGAGTACTCCGATTCGATCTGCTTAATACTCCTAGTGTATTTAGCATGGTAACATTTCGTCGAATTTAATTGCATCTTATTAATGCGGCACCATTCAACTACTTGATTGATGTCACGTTGCAACAGCTCGCTATCTTCGGCTGTTTCAACGACTCGTGCTATTTTTAAATCATCAGCATACATAAAAGGCTTTGAATATTGGAGACATGATGGAAGGTCATTAATAAAAATTATGAATAGAATTGGGGCCAAATGTGAACCCTGAGGAGCGCCAGAGGCGATTATACGTGATGAGGATTGATACCCATTCACAACGACATAAAATTCGCGTTCCGTCAGATAAGACCTGAACCACTTTAATATTGGTCCACCTACACCGTATGCTGCTAGCTTTTTTATTAATATGGAATGCGGCATTTTGTCAAAAGCTTTACTGAAGTCGGTATATATCACATCCAGTTGCTTGCCCTCGTCAACAGTCTGGATAAGGGTCTCAGTAAAAACTACCAAATTTGAAGCTGTAGATCTAGAGGCCACGAATCCATGCTGGAAATTGCTAAGATGCATTTTAAAATGCTGCTGGATTTGAGGACAAATAATTGATTCAAATATCTTCGCGAATGAGATACTTGGAATGTGTACCCTATTTACTTTGTTTAAGGATCAGTTGAAAATGTAAGATTATTTATTATTTTAGCGTGGATTCCCATCAGCACCGAGTGGTAGCGAGGCTGTACATTCCTGAATTGAGGATGAAGGGGCACTACAGGCTCGAGGGTAACCTGCTCATGCTGCCCATTGACGGAGAGGGCCAGTTCTCTGCTAAATATGGTAACTTCATTATACTTTTTTTTTATTTCTATTTACGACAACACCAGTAATAGCGACAACGTGTCATAAGACTTTTGACACTCAATATGCCTTCAAGAATATCATTATCAATTATATTGAGGTTCTGAATAATAGAATGGATCTTTGAAGATAACGTATTTCCTTATCCACAGGCGAAATAGACGCAACAGTGACCATAGTGCTGGGTCGTCAGCCGCGTCATAATGACGTGGACTCCCTCAAGTGCAAGGAGTTGGATGTTTCCTTCCACGTCGGGTACGCCTCCATGAAGCTAGAGAACCTGTTCGGTGATGATGGCGATTTGAGTACGTACAAACTGCTTTGTTTTTGCTTCTGGGTTACTAACTATTTGAACTGGTACTCTGAAAGCTAGAATAGAGTCACAAAAAATGTACCTTCGTCTATTAAGACCCTTGAAAAGTTCAGATCCCACAAGCATGTTATTGATAAACTAGCTTTTGCCCGCAACTTCGTTCGCGTGGAATAGTGACTACCAGCAGATTTTTGATTTGACCAATAGATGGCGCTATATGTCCGGAATAATTTTATTTTTATTTTTTTGTAATAAAAACTATCCTATGTCCTTTCTCAAGTTTCAAACTATGTCTGTACCAAATTTCACACAAATCGGTTCAGTAGTTTAGGCGTGAAGAAAAGACAGACAGACAGACAGACAGAGTTACTTTCGCATTTATAATATTAGTTTGGATTCTCCACATCAAAATTTTAGGTTTTAATTGTTACCAAGAATTAAGTTAAGTTCTGGTCGAAGCCCATAGACGTTTGTATCCCATAATTAACAGACTTACGAGTATTGAAAAACTACAATGAATACGACCGTTCAGTCATTCATGAGATCTTAATTACGTTAACAACCTTGCATAAAACAGACCAACTCATACGTGTGAAATTGATGTAACGTTATATAAGAGGTTAAGAAATAATACTCTTAAAGGAATTAACAATGTAGCAACGAGACGAATTAACATTTCTTCATAAATGTTATATTCTGCTGCATTAGTGTGTGTTAGCTAATTCTTGGAAAATAAACTGTCGAGTCAATCAGATAAGTAGATCAGTAACATCCTCTTTTAATTTTCGAAAAGGATGTGTCGAAAACCTTTTTGTATGAGGTCAACTGTTCAAAATTTCTCAATAGCGATATTACATACCTACCTTTGGAAATAATAGCAACTTGTATAAGAGGCTTTACTTAAACTTTTTGTTAATGTGTGCAAAATGTACAAGAGTTGAGATACAAAATCTTCCCATGCCATGAGTCCAGAAGTTGATCAAAATGATTTGGTATTGTCTATCTCTGAAAGAGTTCTCTCCGCATATTGGTTTCCTTTAATCTATGTCTCAAAATAATTAAAACCGATCTGATCTTTCATATATGATCCTTAATTCGTTTTCCAGGTAACACAATGAACCAGTTCCTGAATGACAACTGGCAGAAGTTGCTGGAAGAGCTACAGACGCCTATGGAAGACGCTCTCAGAGACTTCTTGAAGCCGCTTGCTGACCACGCATTCTCTACACTCAACGCTGACGATATTCTTTCTCAATAGTTGCTAGATAAGTAGAATTTTTAAGCCCGAGGTAGTTTGCTAGTCAAATATACAAAAAAATGGTTTGGGATAGTCAATATGATGGGAAAAGGAATTTTACAAATTTTTAACGTTATTCTGAAGATTATTTAGGGTTTTCAAAACAGATAAGATCGAGTGTTGGTATTAATTTAATTTTTAGTTAATAATAATAATTTATTTTTTGTTTTACTTATTTTGTTTCATTACCTCTACTCTTCATGGTCCTTCTTTCTTTTAGAAATATGTTAAATAAAATAAAAAAACAAAGTAGAGTTGTAAATAATAATATATTTTTACAACTATAAGTACAATTTAGTCATCACAATCGTTATTACAAATATATAACCTACTTAAGTACAGAGTTAAGTTCGTCTACAAAGTATCGGGTGATCACTTAGTAACTTAAATAAATAAAGCTTACTTATGCCTTATAACTGGCTAATTACTTAAGCACATAATGACCCAAGTTTAGCATTCACTACATTGCTTGTATCGAAGAAATATTACAGGAAGTAGCTGATGTTTCAATGTAGGATAATTTGCTAAATTTTGGCCATTATGAACGTAAGCTCGAAAACTAAAACTGGTATTAGGATTGATTTAATACCGTCCAGAAATGAATTTGGACACAAAATCGTTATATGATATTCACACACAAAAGTACAAAATACACACAAATTATTAACGAGCAAAATAGATCAAGTACGGGTCGTGACAATTTAAGTCCTATTTAAAAATTGAAAATTGTATACAAAACTGTAATAATCTGAGATCTTTTATCGAAAACACAAGAATCACACGGTGGATGAATCAGAAAAAAAAATACAAGTAAACACAGTCTTGAAGAGTATCTATCAAACAAAATCATACAGAACACAAAATCTTTCACTTCAACTTAATATTTGTACTATTATCCATTCAAACGAACTACGATTGGTACTAGACAAAGTCTATAGAGAAGTAACAATACTTACTGAAACATTCACAACTGTAGCAAAGTCTGTATTACTAGATAAATGTCTTTGAGTTACAACCGTTTCAAATATTCTACGCACCTGTGGTTTTTCAAACTAGAGACAGAATTTTGATATTAGCCCCACAAAACTAATGTCAGTGGACGTCCTATGGCTGAGATGACGATGATGATGAGCTAATGTCAAATGCCTATCTCTAGTAAGCAAAAACCATAGATAGATAGAATATTGGAAAGGAAGTTAATGAGTCACGCACTGGTTTAAGACTTGAGCCACACATCAATGGGGATCTTGGAGAAGGCGGCGTTGACAAACGCCTGGAAATGCTTCGCGATTGACACTGACGCTGCAGGTCTCATCTCCTCAATGATTTCAGCTGCATTGTTGTTTAAGAACTGGTTCATCGCTTCACCTGGAATTTGGAAAAGGTGTTTGAAATATTGAGTACTTTCGTGAACAGCACAGGGACATATACTATTGGAACCATCTGCAGCTATTAGAGGATCTCCTCTTGATAGCTTCTGGATCAGTATACTTCTAGAATAAACGATGACCAAAGTTTATCATTACCAATTCAATCCCAATTTACATTTGATGTATGTACCCAAACATAGAAGGAGGCTCGTTGAGGCATAAAGGTTCATAATAGTTGGCATGTGCAATTCTAGAATATAATGCACATAATAAGTCGAAAACATTTTTTGAGTCTTCAAAAGTGTTATAGAGCAGAGAATACAAAAATCGAAAGGACATACCAATGACACTTCCATGGTTGACAGTGTCCTTGACCTTGAAGCGAGAGGTCCTCAGCTTGAAGTCCACCAGCAGTCTGTCAGCCAACATATACTTCACGTTGTCGCGAGTCGTCTCCTTGCCGAAGATCTTTGCGATAGCAACCACGTCACCTTTAGAAGGAGAAACGATTTATGAATTGCAAGATTCAACATTGGAATCATTCAAAGAAAAGATTGCATTTTCATTTGCCTTTACAAGGAAAAGAGTTTTTTTGTAAGTCCCCAACTGGCTAAATGCTACACATATCTACTACTAGCTTCTGCCAGCCGTGTCACCCGCATCCCGTGGAAACCTCTGCACGAACCCGGATAAAAAGCCTATAGCCTTCCTCGATAAATGGGCTATCTAACACTGAAATAATTTTTCAAATCGGACCAGTAGTTCCTGAGATTAGCGCGTTCAAACAAACAAACTCTTCAGCTTTATAATATTAGTATAGATGTCAATTTGTTTTTTTAAGATTTCTGGTTCAACAAGTTCAAACAAAGCTCAAAGGTGAATCGATTCCTTCTTGAGGATCCTTGAAAACTATTTTAATAGAATGTTTGGACAAAAATATGCTTGCTATTAAACAAAAAATGACCTCTACATTGAACTTAAGATCATCTTCCATTCCATTATTCGCGCAAATATACTTATTTAGTTCAAATATTTGATCCCACACGGAAATAGAAAACCTGACATTGAGTTTATTGATCAATTTATTATTGACATTGTTTTTTCGCGTGCAAAGGTCTTTGGTGCGTTTAATTTACACCTTGCACCTATTCTTTTATGTCGTGATTTAACCTCATACGAGCCAAATGGCCTAAACCACTGCGTCATTTACACACATGCTAACTATAAAAAGAATCTTATGCCTTCTTACCAAATGAAGCCCAGAAGTCTCCCTGAGACCTGACAGGGAACAGCAGCACTTGTCCTGAGACCTCGTATCTTCCTGTGATCTCGATGCGTGGGAGCACCAGCCCCATGTCAATTCGGAGCTTCTTCAAGTCTGACCTGCAGTTCAATTCGTTAGGATGAGCAAATTAAATACAATGGTGTGAGATTCTTGTAAAAGTTTTGAGGGCTCATTGTTTTAAATCTGTTCTACTTTAATAACTACCTACTTATGCTTGCCCACAGTTATCAAGTTGTAGTTAAGGTTTACTTAGAAAGGCATTTGTGGTTTCCAGCTACAATAATTTAAATGAAGTACCCATTATAGCTTTACCGCAAAATTAGCACGAACACTACAATTCCCTTTGCAAACCTTCAAGTTTTATGTTACAAAATTCGGCCTCAACGCTTGAATTGTCCCACAGTACCTACGGCTTGTGAAATGTTTTGTGCTCCTAATTCTGTCATTATGCCAAACTTCCCAACGTTTTTAGACATCAAATGATCTAATGCAATACTACGGAATGGTAATGAGACCAAAATTACTATTATTATTGTACTTACTTGTAGAATCTGTGTCTGTAACGTAATTGGAAAATTCTTGTGAGAAACAATTAGTGAGAATACAAACAGAGTTAAGTAATATTATGGGACCTTTGTCGTATCTTCAAAATGCAGTTTTTACATTTTTGGAGAGAAAACGAACTTAAGAATTATATCACCATGAAGTAGTTTATTTCCTACATCAAATATTTCCATTAAGTTTTCATATACATCTTTCTAGAAACTAAATATTTTAACGTAAAATGATGTTCCTAAATGTCAGCAATAGTTGAGCAACATGTCTTCTCAGCGCGTATTGCTATTTTATTGCCTTTCGACTTGTCGAACAATGTTGTTTGTGTGTTCTTGCCCAATAAGTTAATTATCATAGAACTATTATTAGTCTACTGTAACTTGCTTTAGACATAGTATTTTTATACCTGTACCAAGTTGTGGGACTTTAAACTGGACTACATTTGGGTATAGAGGGATATAGTGTGGTGCTATTAAATGATTGTTATTGCCTAACCAAAGCTTCCAAAGGAGTATAAGGTTTACCTACTAGCTATACTTACACGAGTACTAAATGCCGATGACTTTTTAAGCTATTTCATATTCTTGATCAACATACTATACAATTCCTTATTCAGAATTTTGGTACGAGTAACAAGTGAAATGATTATGTGTTGCGAAAAGTTATTGCGACGTCTGGTCACATAGCTATGAAGTTGTCTCTTACAACATTTTGGCAATTTTTATACTTATCTGTTCGCAATAGCGACAACACAGACTTGACCTCGTTTCCTAGTTCTTAAATTTTTCAGCTTAAGATAATGTTTCTAATTAGACGTTTTGAAATAACGCCTTGTAAGTGACCCACAGATCTAGATTAGCGAATAATTAATTTCCAATTACAGATAAGTAGTTTTAATAAAAAAATTAAGATAACTGATGTTACATAATTTGTTAGGTGCAATAGCTTGCATGAATGGCTCAAAATTCAAAGCTGGTGCAAGGGCCTTCACCTTCATATGTGTGTGCAATGAAGCCAGATGAACTCCTAACCCAAACGACAGTCTTACCTGATCTTGGTAATGGTATAATTACTAGGTCCGACAACGGTGATGTTGTTGAATGCCGCTGTTACTCTCACTGGCCCAGCATCGTTGGCCATCACCAGTCGGTCGATGAAAAGGGGTTCAACTGGAGGCACTCCTAGTTCAGGAATACCTCTTGACAGGTATGGCCGTAGGTGATTGAAGGAGTTCTTGATACAAGTGTCCAGTTGAGGATCGTTTTGATTGCATGGTAGGATGTATTCCGCTGGAAAGACAATACAATTTACAAATTAATAAAAATTAAAACTGAGAACAATAAACTACTTGATAATGGTAAGACTTTTGATATCGTTTATAGAAAGATGGACTTATAATTCATAAAGCATATATATAGCTTAAAATCTCAACAGTACGTAGATACAAGGCATCAATTCGAAATTCATACCGCAGGGCATGTTTAATGAGCACACGTTCTCGACAGCATACCACCCAAATGGTTGGTACGTTTCAAAACATATTTGCATACAAACATAAACAATGCGCACATAAGACAAGTAATGTTACGTAAAGCATACAAGGCTGACCTATCACCGAACTTTCCAATATTTGGGAGTTTGGAAACAGTATGCGAAATCGGGATAGTAGAAATGCAAGAGAAACCTGAACAGGTACTTTATTACCAATAGGCTACTGTCAATAGGTTTAGGAAAAGTAATAATTGTAGCTTTATTTGTAAACATTAGTCTATTACTTCTACAGATCAGAAATTAACAGTAAACATTACAGACAAATATTATACACTTAACACAATCTGCTAATCCAAACACAAAACACGTGTATCAATTAGAAAACAGCACAAATGAGCGTAATTTAAATAACAAAATGATGTTTGATGCAGAAACAGATTGTAATAATATTTATTTATGCTAAGCTTGTGAGCTATTCTCATCACGATTATAATACCTAGCTAGTAAACGATTCCTAATCAAGTCATTATAGAGAATTCTTGGCAGGACACCGCAATTGCATACCAACATGATAGTAGAATGTGGATTATACAAAGACCAGGAAATCATGTTTTCTGAATCCATAAGCTGATGTCCGTCACGAAGATTAAATAGCCTATTCACGTGTATACAAATATTGTGACAGAGGTGGTGTCAATGAACCTACACAAATTATTTTAGATGATAAACAATAATCTCATACAAAAGAAACAAGGCCCTTGAAGAACAATGAACTTAATGAAAAAGAGAGATTGAGGGAGCGACAAAGTGATGTTGGAATTGGTAACGGTAACTCAGATATACGAGTAACAGCGTGTATTACAGAGAACGTAATCCACAAAAATTACTCAACAAATAACATAATCAAGAAACCAGAATATTGCAATACAAACAGAGACTACTTAGACGGCAATATACACAAACTCGAATACAAATATAATAAAATATAAGCTGAACTTGAACGCTTGGCGGTTGTATTTCACAAGGTCATTTCTTACATAAGACGTTATACAACTGATTGCCGACCCGGTAACCTACTTGGTACAACTACAACAGTGTATTTTGAGAAACACCCATAAAAATTGTGGAATTCGAAATATGTACATAATCAAATTGGGTGATTTTTGTGTGTATTTTGTGGTTGCATCAGATAGTCTGGAATGTAAAGATGGAGTTTTTATTTCATCAAGAGTGTTTAGCTTATCTTTTGGTAGGTCTAGCTAAAGGATATCAAAATTGTGTGGATAGGTGATTATTTAAAATCTTTTTTGTCAACTTTCTTTGGACGACTCACATTAAAATGTAGGTCACTGTTGCTTCCGATAGAATGATTATTGCCTGTAATATTGAAGATAGTAGTAGTAAAGGCATCGCGGTATATAACACCATACCTATTTAGTTTTTCACTTGAGATGGATGTCCAGTAGTCCACCTTGGTTTTCAGCCTTTTAGGCCACAGCGGTAATTAAGTTTAAGTACTCATCGTTCTTCCAATATTTATTATCTGTTTACCGATGCCCTTGTCTTGGGAAGACGGAAGTTCGCAATGTCAAAACCCTTAATTTATTTATAATCAATTTCAACTTTTGACCGGTCAAGTCAACGTAATCATCACTTTGGAAAAATATTTTTCATGTAGGTAGGTAATGTTGTTATAGGTATTGTCATCACATCATTAGATTTCTATAAATTTTATTTTATTTTATCGATTTTAAAGGACGTTCATTAATCATGGTAACCAGAAGACGGCGCAATGGGTGCGTATGTATATTTATAATTTCCTATTCTGGGATTACTAGTCTGCAATATTACCTACGACTTTTCGAATAACTAATGATTAATCTTTATTCTTGTTTTTGCTTGCTGTTGAGTTTTAATTAGAATTCACTTCTCAACACACGTTATTTGCTCTACATTTGTTTATATTTACTTTTAGTTCGACTTTCGATATGTAACAAACAGCTGATCTCCGATCTGCCGGTCAAAGCGCATGTCGCAACGTTACCGTATCGTTCACGTAACAGCGTAACGTGGTATCAAATGTAATCGTACCTAATGTAACAGTAGACGGTTCCTCTCTCACCTTGTGAAACTGCACTGCAGGGTAAGAGAATTAGATAATAATGTCTGGCCATTTACATGTGTGAAATGTTTTAGATTAGATTGATAATGCAGTGTCTGAAACATTGGACAGACTGTGATGAAGTCAGAATTTATGTACCTATGTGTAGCTAGTTTGAACAGCGTGTGAGAAAAGAAGGACCACATCACAGAAAGCGTAGAGATGGCAAGAGCTAAAGCGTCACCCAAGTCTTAAATATTATAGAAAAATAGTAATAAACATCATTCTACATATTAAACTAAAACTAAAATATTTTTTTCACAGGAAAGATATACTATTAAAGATAAACTAAAAGTTAGATAAGCCTTAACTTGATGGAAACTACTACTAACTACGACTAGCAAAGTATCAAGAATAATAAAAACAAAACTTTACATAAGGACATAAAACGCATCACTGGCTCCAAGATTGTGTTTCTTGATTAAAATGTATGCAAGCACATGCTGACGATCTATGCAAACGTGAGTCACCGAAGTTAGACTGCACATATATTGCAATTCTATGTAGTTATCTAATAGTTATACACAGTTCCTTTAGTATAATCAGATTATAAAGTGATACAATACTGTGCACTCAAGTATAATTGACACTTTTAATAAGTACAAGCGGTTCCCCGCAATTCCACCTGCGTCTCGAGCTAAACTTTCTTCATCAGTTTAAAAATAGTACTAATATTATAGGCTTTTGAACTGAAAGCAAGCGTCTGTTTGTAAAGGGTCCTTATTTACCTCTACCTTTGCAACAGCATCCCAACCACTTTTATCACTACCAAAACCTACAAAAGTTTTGTGCAATAAATGCTTGCATTCCTCTCCTCAACATTAAAACCGCGTGCTACTTTCTACCGGCTGTCGAAACTCTTGAGAAGAGAACGAAATTTCCAGAATATTTCGCAAAAGCCTGTATACCAGTAATGTCATTATGTGTAATGAAGGAGACCTCATCAAAATGATTGGGCTCGTAAGTCCTGCTGCAATAGATACAAAACCATTGATTGATGATTTTGTGGTCGTGTGCAAGAGAGTGGTGCAAAAGCAGTTAAATTGATCTTAGCTTTACACTGTGCTTATGAAATTAGTATGTAAATAAGGTAAATTAAACTTACACGCAGCATAAAACTTAAGAGTCTTCCAACATTTAGGGACTTTTGAGTATTTTGAAGAAGTAGATAAAATACTTAAGACCCAGGTGTCTACAAATGCCGCACAAAGATCTGAAGTATTTAAGACACGCTAAAGTAAATCTAATCTTAATATAAAAAAAGAAATAACAACACAGGAATTCATAACGATCGTAATAAACTTGATATTTATGACCAAACCAAAGCCACAATTTAATAGTAATCGGTTAAAAATGACAAATAGAGACTACAAAACCGATTGACCCACTTTATCTCGGTGCGGTATATGTTCAGAATTGTATTTGGCGTGTCATTCCTCACCCACTCCATTATATCATATCAGGAGTCCAAGGTTGAGCATAAATAAGGGAGATCGTGAGGTGACTTGTGACAGGATGTCGCAAGAGGTGATGCAACGCCGGTCAAGGCTGAACTCCGGCCACGAACTGACCGGTTGCCTACGTGAATTTTGGATTTCGAAAATGCGTCATTGTAATGTGTAGCTGAGAAATGTTGTTGTTTGGGTTGAAGATGACAATAGGTTTGACAATAGCGTTACTCTATCCATGTATAATTTATGTAAGTCCAGTTTGTGATTAAGTTCTTTGAAATGCTTTCTGTCACTACATTGAGACATGCGGTCCTCATATAACCCCAACTATTCCTTGATTATAGAAGAGTGTTAATGGGCATAGTTCTTGGCTTACCCAATTTTGAGCTTAATAAGTCGATTCAGCAGATTGAAACATATGCAAAAACCTAGCATAGAATAGTATATTGAAATTGTATAAGGCCATTTTACTGCTTTTCCGAACTATAAAACACTATCGCGTGCGCCAATTGGTGATTCCAATGGAGCCGTTAGAAATAATAGAACTCGTATTTTATTAGTTACAAGTCAATTTAAATTGTTATAAGGTCTTACTTGTATATAATTTAAAACAACTGTCTTAAATGTTGCATGACAAGTAGACGTAACCTATGAATTGTTGTTTTATATTGCTAAACATGATGTAATTACCTATTTTGGTCCTCTAAATCGCACATAATAAATATTTTGTCAAAATAACCGTCTTTTAATTCGTATTTATCATTGATGACTTCATTATGATACAGTCACCTCCAAAAATAAATGGCATGCGTTGAATCACTTCTAATTCCCTGAACCTTCGCTCTTCAATCCCCATGCGTCAGACTAATCAACCAGCTACCATTGCCCAATCTACGTCCATTCTGACCACGTAAGGTGCAACCATTAAAATGTTATATGTATCACAAAAGGCCAGCCAAGGCTGTACCTGACTATCTTCGAGGGAATATATCGATATGTTATGCGAGTCATGTGTTCGTGGACAGTCGCAGCAATCTTTCATTGTCAGTCAATTTTTCAAGGATCGTACGTTTGTTTCACGGATTATTTGCTATTGTTTTATTTTTAGATCTACGATGATAATGATGATTACAATATTTTATTACACGAGTAAGTATATACCTGCATGTATCGAGTCGCAAAACAGCTATCCGAGAAATACACTAAAATCAAATATCTATACTTTAAGTTTAGTTTCTAGTAAGTTTTATAATATTTTCCCATACGCCACACCTACAAGAATATTTTACTATAGTTAAGACGATAAAGCAAGTATGATAAATAGCTACAGAACAATAGTTACCAAAAATATAAACAGCGGCAAAAATTTAGACAAATTTATTGATGTTTTGATTTATAGATACCTACTACTCGAATAGTTATTTACCAATTCCCTCCTCAACGCTTATATCACCAATTTTATAATAATGGCAGTGTCGTCATTGCTATTTTAAAATTAAAAACCGCAGAAATTATGATCATCATCATGGCCACTGCTGAACATAGGCCTCCCTAAATGAGCCAACTATCCCGGTCTTGGCAGTCGAATCCATTATAACAAAATTGCCCTACACTGATTAAATTCTCGAGTCAGTTACAAAAATTCCACGACGACGGTTATTGAAAATGATATCTACATTATTCGTAGTGTTAATTAATTATTATCATAAGTTGTATCTAACTGGTTATTGACCTCTAATTACTCACGCATTGACAATGTGTCCAAACAAAAATTGCCAATTTGATGTTCTATGAACGTTAATTGGTTGCCATGGTAACTGATGATGTCTTATTAAATAGCAGGATACCATCTACTGTTTTAAATGCACTGGACAACTAGAGCCTTATAGATTAATGCAAGGTATATACATAAGCATTGTCTGCATAATAAGTAACTAAATTCATTCTTGTCCGTCATTGAAATGTGTAATTGTGGACTAACTAACTACGATTTATCATTGAATCCAATGATATTCCGAGGTTTTTTTCATCTGGAACTACATATATTTTCATAAAGATCTTAGGATCAAAGGACCATTTTGTATTGTAAAACCATAACTTAAATTCCCTAAGTAAAAAGTCCATGTAGGTGTAGGTATTTATTTATCAAAACATGTACTTACAGTCCAAAAATGTGAATTATGAGGGAAATTAATTGGAGATCAGAAAACATAATGATACGCAGTAAATATCTGTTAGGTCATATTGATAAAAAAAAAAACTCGTAGGTTCTTTGAATGAACTGTGACGACCTCGCATGTACGCACATTTGTACATTCTTTTGCGCAGTGATTGATAACAACATTACGAACAACTTAATTTTAAAACATTTATAGAGACTGGATAAAGGGCAGTTTTTAACTAAGAAGATACTAGAAGAAATGGAGAAAAATTGATAGGGATCTTAAAAAGCTGATAAAGATTCAAAAGAAACTGTACAGTGTACACTGCACACTGAGATTAGCTAAACAATTTATTCTTGAAAATTTTGATCAAATCACTTCTCGATACAAATTGTTCATACCTATGCAGATTCAAGAACACCACACGATACGAACAAATTGTTAATTCAAAATCAAAAAAAATAATTCTGTTCCTTTTGAAAAGCTCAAAATATAATTTACGAGAACTATTTGGTATGCCGACTAGGTAGTACGGAAAACCTCGTATGTAATATTAACAAGGAATCGCATAAGCACATACATGTTTCACAAGTAAGGATATGCAGAAAGATTAAAATCTCATATCTTCATATAAATGCAAAGTTGGTCTCATCTCGGAATCGGGAACTTGAATATTTTGATAGGCTGTTTTGAATTATTTATAAATAGCTCCTTTGCATCATTTAGTCTTAATTGGTTCGCGGTGTGTTATACGGTGGATGGTCACCAAAATTTTAACACTACAACAAGATTTAGTAATAGCTAAGTGTTATACCATTGAATCTAATCTCTAAATCAAAGCTGAGGTTAACAAGCAAACGCAAATTAATAAAGCGTAAGATAAGAAGTAAGAAGTTACAAAAGAGGCCTTGGGCAACACCACTGCAATAAGTTCACGCCGTCACGCCGGCTACCATTGTATAACTAGGAAGACGATGACTTACAAAGAAATGTCACGCGACATCGGGTTATATCAGACTAAAATATTCAAACTATATTTTATATCATTCATAGGATATATAGGTTTACTGTTTCCTAGTTGGAAATAATTGGGAGCGGCTGTTATCGTAATAGCGTAACGTTGTCGTTGAGTTTCAATTTATTAACAGCCATCGGGGCTCGAATATTTACGTCTTTTACGTATGTTTCATTGAGATAGGATTTTTACGTTGATTGAATCACGTTTCGAATAAAAGACCCTACATTTTGAAGACAGATTTTTGTGTTTTACCTTCAACAAAAGCAATTAGCTTTATCTTCAACAAGAGCCCTTAAATCAACTTCCCACAACCGCCTTAAAACAAACAGGGTTGTATCTGCAAACATGAAATTAACAGAACCAACGGACGTATTAACATGTTTGCTAATTGTCCATCTTTGTCGGTGTCGACACCGGACAGTGGACACACATGGACAGCCTTGACACACTTCACACAAACCACACTTTTGACAATACCTGAACGAGTGTCATTAGTTCGAAAGCAATTTTTGACTTCATAACCCTAATATTTAGTGTAATTTGGACAATTTAAAGCAATTTCACGAAATTGTCTTCGTTATGAGCTGGCTCAATAGGTTCGGCCTTGACTAAGTCATGAAGGGTGCCTGAAGCTGGTAAGAAGGTGATGACGGCTCGGAGTGAAATATTAAGTTGCCTGGTCTATTTTCTATCTACATTGGTA
The DNA here is from genome assembly GCF_030705265.1 of Helicoverpa armigera. Lineage (NCBI taxonomy): Eukaryota > Metazoa > Arthropoda > Insecta > Lepidoptera > Noctuidae > Helicoverpa > Helicoverpa armigera. The sequence continues at coordinate 3,964,980 of NC_087124.1, read as the reverse complement.
TCTACGTGCACTACATATTATCTGGATACTAAGTGAAGCGAACTACCTGACTGAAAAGTTCACATTCCTATTCAGTATTCTTCGGCCCAATTATCTACTGTACGGTCAACAGCTACCAGGAGCATGCTCATGATTTTTGATATAACTAATGGGAAAGAGATAATCCACAGCAATCTTTTGTAGGTTCCTGTCTATCATCACACGTGGTCTATGTAAACGTCATAATGTTTTCAGCCCCTTGCCATTAGCAACACTAAAGCTACCGATATTTGTGCGAGTCAAAGCTATATTCAAAACCGTAAAAAAATATATCAAATTAACCCTGTTAATTGACACAGTTACAGATAAGAACAAATAATGATCAAAAAGAACTTAACGACACGACTTTTGACATTGAAATGTTTTATGTCCATCAACGATTAATAGGCTGTCGAGAACGATAAACCATGAATTTTTCGATAAAAAAAGATATATTTTGTCTACACTTAGTTGCATAATCTGTGGTTGTCCTTAACCCTGGCGCCGATGTCGATAAATCGAATTAACTTATTTGTATGTTTACTTAACATTGATAAAATGCAATTTGTTTTTATTAAATTGATAAGAATATCCGACATCGCTGATCAGTTTATATATTTTTTTGACAATGCTTTTTTTGATTAATTTTAACTAAAAAAAACTTCACACTTAGTAACATGAAAATTGGTGAAAACTTTTTATTTGAAGTTAAGAGCTGAGAGTCTGAAACTAGTTGTTCAGTTATGACAACTATTTACAAACGAGAACAATTTATGAATAGTTGATGTTCCGAAAATCACAAAAGGGTTTAATATGTTACTATGAAACTATCAAACTATATTTTACAGATGATTTTTGATAATTTATCAAAGGCCACCTTTTTTGCAATACTTACAAAAGTCAAATATTTCCAACATACTCACAATTTGAATTTAAGTTATTATTAGTCTATTCAAACAGTGCGTGAACATAAATTCGCAGCCCAAATACTCGTGCAACATCTAAAGGTCAATATTTTCGAAAAGAAAAGTTGCAACATTTATGTTTCACCATACTTGAACGCGCAGTCAAATCTGATCCATAGAGTTTCATAATTCTTTGACTACAGCTCTCGGCTGAATAGAGTTGTGGCCGTTGCCTAAAGAAAAGAATGCAAGCGAGTTTATGGATGCTGTTTGATTTTGTTCTCCATTTCGATAGCAAGACTTTAAAAGTACGTACCTACATTCTACAAAATTTTAGTCGGTCGATAATTGGTTTCTGCTCATAAAACAGTATGTAGATGAATAGAAGTGCCATCCACGGTACACACGTATCAATAGATAATAAGGAATTGTCCCGGTATCAGACTGACTAAAACTTTCATTAAATTCACAATTTTCAAAAAACAACCACCGGGCTAACAGGTACTATACTACTTATTATGAAAGGAGACAATAGCTAGAGCTCGAATTATTGTGCTATTGATTATAATGGATATTTTTCCACGATTAATATATCATACAACACAATAAATAAGAGTTTCACAAGCTCACGGAATGTATTTGATTGACACAAAATAAACCTAAACAAAATGTTTCGCCACTGCCGCGCAAACTTTTTCTTTCATCTTACTTTACCATTTACAACATAGGTACATACAAGAAACTTTTATTAGTAAATCTGCAATAAAATATGAGAGCATTACATTTTGATTGCATCACAAACTATTATTACGCATTCCGTAGTTGCTTGTAATTTATGTTAATAACATCTTGGACAACGCCGGAGTACGAACTAGGCTAGTTTTGACACTCATATTATGTCACGTAGTGGCTTGTCAACAAATACTAATGGCTGCTAAATGGTACGCTTTTAGCTGGTATAATAATATGCATGAATGTGTAGGCATAGTTTACGCAAATATTTTTGATATTTCAATGTCATCTTGATTGGATTAATATCTGCATATCATAATCTAGTCTAGCTTGATTATAATTTAGGGCGTTAAAATGTATAAATATTATTTATTTATTTAAAGTTTATTTTATAAATTATGTTTTTTTAATATTTGTGTATTTTTGTCACATAAAGCCAAAAATAAATAAATATACATAGAATGAATTAATAAATGCAAGTGTTGTAGAAATACGATAAGCTATTTAATTGAAAACCTAGTTAACCTATGTTAAGATTCTCCTAACTAAAAGAAAATGAAAAGTAAGAAAACTTACGTATGGCGTCTGGATTGACGCTTTCCGCAGCTTCTCCGGTGTGGCATATAACAGTCAAACATAACATCAACAGGGACAAAACACAACGGTCGGCCATTTTCATTTTTGTTAAAAATTAATTTCAATTTTATTAACTAACAAAATGATTTTTGAATTGAAATATTTTTTACAACTTTTTTTATTGTTTCAAACAATCCATTTTTCACTGAACGTTCGATTTTCGAGAACTCACTTTTCAAATTGAATTATTATTTTTTAAATAATATTTTTTGGTGTTCGAATTTTAAATTTGCCCGCGTCCGTTGTTCGGCGGTTTTAGTTAGCAATAGGCTCGCGCTTGGATGGTAGGCGGACGGGCGCTCGACTCATTTTGTTTGAGGTGAAAGCAAGGAGCTATGTGTTTTATTCGCTCAAGATTTTCGACATCCCTGAGTAGACTCCCCACCGCCTTCGAACTATTTACTGAGTGTATTCGCCAGGACTAAGAAAATATAGGATTAGTTAGGTTCTGTATGGTATGTGAGTGAGTTGATGAGTAATTACGATTATGTCATGTGAGCAAGTGCTTGAACAAAGAGGACACGTCTTGGCTAATAGTGTTCGCTTCCTACAGTTTGTCATGCCCTAAAAGTACAGACAAACATCGTCAATTTGCTCGCTATTTTAATGGGCGATTGTTTCATTAATATTCGAGGAATTTATGAGTGTATGCGATTACCAAGGCATATTTGTATGTGCAGGTTGTAAAGAGGTTAAGGAAAATGGTGAATTGATTTGGACGATTTTCCGCTGGGATAATTTTCCGCAACACGCCAGGCATCCCAGGCTGGCCAACTCACAAATATTTTTATGTACTGTTGTCTCCTTTTTGTTCAATTTTAGAACATTATCGGAATAATTCGTCCATAAAGAGACTTATATCGGGAGGGTCACTCGACCTCTCCAGATTTGCGTGTAGAAACACGCGGCGCGCTAATAACTGTGACTTTTTATCAGAAAATGCCTTAAGACGTGTTTTATTGTATGAATTTATAGTTAGTTCGCTGAACAGCCTGCAATGCTATTGCGATTCAGTATTTAATCGAGCAGTATTTATTTAAAGGTTTTTTCAGGTCCTGTCTTTTGTTTTTCAGGTTTTTCCTAAAAAAACAACATTGATTTAATTAAGGTTATAAATAAACAAACACCATTATCTTCCAGTCTTCACATTCCCTCCGTCCACAAATCAATTAATCAATCCCAATTAAAAAAATATGTTTTTTTTTTGTATAATGAGGAGTAATGTTACGCGCATGTTATGAGACTCTTAAAAATAAAGAAATGCGTAAATAGATTCTACCACATATATAACTTTGTATTATAAACCACCATTTTTTATAGTTTCATTTTGAAATCGCCTTTACAAGCAATAACTTAAACAATAAAAATACATGCGGTAACATATGTATGTTTTCAGATACGCTTACACGTGATTCCGATAGTAATCGCCAAAACAATGTTGTACTGACCAATGTCAAGAGTCATGTAATGAGGACTTCAAAATACTCAGATTTTTTACAAGAAATCTTTTAATATCGAAAATCATTAAATTAATTCGCACGATGCAGAGAGGAGCGTCAGTTTTTTACTTTAAATAAAACTTTTCGAAGCCTTCCGTTTTTTAATATAGAGGACGAAAAACCAACTTATCAAGTGTGCAGCAGCGTCCTGAAGGAACAGCTTTAGCTTTCTAGATATAAAGCTTGAATGACGTTTGCTAAGGGTCCGACTACACTACATCACTACAAGTTAAAATCTATAAGGTAAATCGCTTAATAAGACCCATAGGTCTTTATATCGTGAAAAAGGAAAATCGATCACATTCATCATGTCCTTTCAGTTTAACAGTTCCCAGAAAAGCTTCTTTATGTAAGTAGTTCAGTAAAACAACATGAAGATCAATAATTATCAGAGAACCTTATTAACCTGTATCTAAAGTTATCGTCACACATTTACGTCTTAATTTTACGAATCAAATCGATTGTTTACAAGAAGTCTAATTAACATAAAAGTATTAATGACAATAATATTATCTGTCGCTGATATTTTAGTCTCGTTTATCGTAAGTGCGGTCATTACTTCTTCACTTATTACCTCTACACGCTAACTGACCTTGGTCAGGGCGGAATCTTCTAGAATTTACGATACATTGCTGGCTTTCTTCCCTAGGTGATAAGACAACTGGATAGTTAGCAAGCAATGTAAGCTTACTTAAATAAAATAGTTTAACGTTAATTTTGTAGTAATTAGCTCATAATAGTGATAATGTTATAGTAATAATTTACTTGTTATCCAGAAATTGATACGTCTTGAGTTAGTGTCGGTCCCGCCTTCCAAATAATAGCTCCGTACGGGTGATTTTATTGTGCTGTGATTTTGTTTGAACTTTTCACATTTTCTTATTAAAATTTAAAATAATGGAGTTGACAATAATTTCTATCTTAAAGCGGTGATAAATATTTTTCAGTAGTGCTTAATAAATAAAACTTTTTTTAAATTTAATTTAAATAGTTTTGAAAATAATAAATTAAAATGGGTCTCGCCGACTTTTCGCGGAGACAGTGGTTGACGATAGTTGTAATATCGATAGCTGATTTTTGTAATGCAATATGTGTTGCACTTCAAGCACCTTTTTATCCTCAGGAGGTAAGTATTTTTTTATAATTAAGTAGTGTAAACTATATGAACCTTTGAAGCTGATCTTTGATGGTTTACTTAAATAATGGACGTTAAGCTGGCTAAGTTATCTTTGGGGTTTAAAATAAATTCATGAGTGACTACGTAAAAAGTATTTTTATAGTATATTATGAAAATACTTTTTTATTCATCGTAGAACGTATTCGTGATTACAGGGTAGAATAATGATTACAAAAACCATCCCATGTATTTAGCAATGTAATGTATGTAGCTTTGCCTTACAAAAAAAACTATGACATACATAAGTTATATTAACCAAGTGTACCAAGTTCTTAATTGGTGGCTCTTGAGAACCTAAAAACTGCTCTTAATAATAAAGATTCAGATATTCATTCACAGAAAGACATTTTCCTATTTTTTCAGGCAATCCATACATCTTTTCTTAGGTCTTCCTCTTCCCCTCTCTCCTTGTGATCAGACAGTATCAGTATTAAATGATGCTATCTCTACACCACTCGAAAAGTTATTTGCCGAAGTTGGTACATATAGGAAAGTTAATGAAAAGATCTAACTTTTTGCATCTGCTTTTTGAACATATTGTTAGATGTGACTCGGAACACATAATTTTATGTACTCCTACTAATATTTTGCACATATTATTTTAATAAACCATCGTTAGATGTTGAAATATTAGAGAGTGTGTCGACCGTACTCTCAAGGATAATTGTTGTGAATACGCACCTTTAAATGATTTTGATAAGTATTAATATAAGGATGCGCAAATACATAAGAATATTCACAAACGTATTTAGTTCTTCTTCTATTAAGTAGTTAATTTTATTCTAGTTCGCATAAATTACCTAGAGAATAAGACCATATAGTCCATTAGATGTCATAAGACTATTTGCCAAATAAATTAAATGTCCTGAAAAAACAATAATTATGGCATAAAATGGAAATATTGTCCTCGCACCTACCGCACACACAACTTAACGTTGGCCACAAGCTCATGAAAAATACCTCAAGTTGTACCTGTAATAAGAATCCATCCACTGATGTATGACCGGAGGTTAATAAGTCAGAATACATGTTGAAAACTGTATCTTGGTCCATAATAAATTATCACCATAGTAACCAATTTCTCTCAACCAATCTCTAGCTACAAAAATACACATTACAAAGTTATTATGACCCTAAACTGCTTGTATGTCGCTGATTATGAAACAATAGAAAATCAATTGGTTCTCATGTGTAATTGTGTTGTAATTTAAGAACTTATTATTTTTACAAATTGGGTATATTCTGTACATCTAACTCGTGCAAATCACAGCTACCTCGCTAGTGTCCGTTCGACTGGTGTCCGTGCGATAACCTTCGAGCAAAAAGTCGGCCCTTATCGACACGACGCCATCACTAGGCGCGAGCGCATGCGTCTAGCTATGCGTCGGGTAGGCCTTATAATATGTAGCTAAGTAACTTGCGTATGTGTTGCTGAAACTTTTCAAAAATATGTCTCACATTTATATCGTATATCTACTATTATTTTTAAGTAAAAAAAATTGGGTTCAGTGAGGTGAGGAAACAACGCAAACGCTTAGATTATGAATGCTTTTAGCTAATTGAACTTCAAAAGTGACAATTTCTTATTAATTGTATGTAAGTATATTAACTTCATGATATTGACTAAATATGATCACGCACATGAATGAATCTTATCCGGTTACGAATAAACAGAACATAACAAATAGCATCTACAGCTATTTTTCTTCTCAAATATCGTTATTTTTGTGGACGGAATAGGCTTTAAACAAAATCTAGGCGGGATTGTGACCGTGATAGTCATTTCTTAACGGTTTCAAGGTTAAGCTGTTATATAAACGGTTACAGCCTATTTGATTATAATTTACGACTTACGACCAATTTCACTCTTTTGATTTTCATTACCACACTGATTAACAATATTTTCGAGTCATAATTTTGACTATTTGTGTTGATTTATTCCTATTGGTAACTATATCCAATCTAAACTGTAAGTATGTCAATACTCTACACTACACTCGCTACACTCTCATATTGTGTATTAATATTAAGGAATGAGGGGCCCACTTTCTTCAAATTCATCTTATTGTTACAGCCTTTTTATCGTCCCACTGCTGGGCACAGGCCTCTTCTCACAAGGAGAAGGATTGAGCATTGATCACCACGCTTGCTCAATGCGGGTTGGTGATTTCAGACTAAATAGTCCAGGTTTCCTCAAGATGTTTTCCTTCACCTTTTTATCAGCCATTGGTGTCTAAGATATACTTAGAAAGTACATACAAACTTTGAAAAGTTGCATTGGTACTTGCCTGACCTGGAATCGAACCCACACCCACATACTCGAGAGGTTGGTTCTTTACCCACTAGGCCACCACGAAATTCATCGAAATTCAAATTCATCTACGATCGTAATCCTTGTTTTTTTGTACGTTGAGAATCCTCATGCGGATTCTTAATCTAGGAGGAAAAACCGGGGAGAGGTAGGGTAGGCTGAACTCCAACTAGCTAAAACCATTCTGCATCTCCTCCCACGCACGGGTGGGGGGCAATATAAATAAAGGTTCTAACCAGTTTTTTGTCAATTGTTCTAAACTGAACGGTTTGCGCGAAACTCACTTTTTATCTATACAGCATTTGTACGGAACCCTCGGTGCGAGAGTCCGACTCGCACTTGGCCGGTTTTTTTTCTGTATTTTCTTGGACATTGGGACTCGCATTTTATCAGCGGCGAATGTTCGAGCCCCTTCTATTATGTAATGAGTAAATAAAACCAGAAAACCCACAATAGCTTATCATTCATAACTTCTGGAATGAGACAATTAGGACGCGTTCTTGAGTGATAACGAGGGATCTTCATTGATCAATTAACCCATCAATATTTACAAATATTATAATAATGAGATCACATCTGTTTCTTCGTAAATGCTTCAATGTTCTGTCGGGGCTACGGGATTGTTCGAGAAGAAAATTGGATTGGATACCTCTTTCTGTATCACAAACATTGTCGTAATAACCCCAGCATATACTCAACCATTTCCTTGTACTTTCTCATTTTTTCATATTCTCGTCAATAGGAATAAAGTCAAGTCTAAACACAAGATTATATGTAAGAAGTTTCTTCCAGTTGATATCAACTCCGAAGACAGTTTGTAAATAATCATAACCTTAAAAAGGTATGCTAAGACTAGATATCTGTCTTACTTAGGTAGTATATACTTACCAGACTACTTAGGTAGAACACGAGTCATATAGGTACCTATACCACTCGTGGTAAGTATACCATTACGTAATTATAGATAAGCTACAAAAGATAATCCTAATAAAAACAATTTCTTTAACCTATAACATTGACATAACAAATTAATTGATTTAAATGCAATTATTATTGATTAGTAAGTCTTGTGACTAGAATTTATACTTATCAACAAGTATTACATGGATGCTGTTACTGTCTGGCTTATGATCTTTGAGCTGGATAGAGCAAGTCGTGATTTTCAAAACTTATTCAGGTACTAGATAATGACATACGTAATACATAAATCAATAAAAATAATTCATGTTGTCGTAACATCGCTGTTTTGGCCAAAAACGCAGACGTAAACCGAATATTGTTCTTCACAAATATACAAACATAAATAATTCGGTTGTTTATACTAACAAATGAATTCATGTCTATCTCCAATGCCTATGTACGTATCCATTTTACTTATATTCCTAATCTAATATTTTTTTATCTGTTTTTATTTCAGGCAGAGAAAAAAGGTTGCACAGCCACGGAGTTCGGGTTGGTTTTCGGAGTATTCGAGCTAGTAGTGTTTCTAGTCAGTCCTATTTATGGTGCTCATCTAAATAGGCTAGGTCCTAAGCTTCTGTTCAATGGAGGAATCCTCACTACGGGAACTTGCGCCATTTTCTTCGGGTAAGTTGATCTATTATTGAAAAAGTCTATAAATGTTTAATAATAGAATAAAAAAATTACGTGCTAAAAATATGTTCAAACATTCTACAAAACAAAAATATTTTTATCACAAAAAAAAACTTCTTCTGCAAAAAGTTTTAAATTCAATTAATATTTTGGAAACTGGCCAAAATGAACGAAAAAAATAATGCAAGCCATTTAAACACAGAAAAATAAAGCATTAAAAAATAAACTCTAATGGCATCCCATATTTTTTTCGTGCGAAAGTGGCCAGCTATCTCTCAAATATTTGAGTGGTCTGCACCAAAAAGTTTTCATATCACAATTTATTTTTATTTTTCACTGTGTTTACGTTATTCTAAGAATGTTTGCTGTTTTAAAATGTAGTTTTTGTTTATTTTAAAGGATGTTGGATAAGGTGGAAGGCCATGTGCCGTTCATCACCTTGAGCTTCATCATCCGAATAGTGGAGGCGATGGGAAATGCCGCCTTCCTCACCGCATCCTTCGCCATCATAGCCAAAGAGTTTCCTAACAACGTGGCTACTATGTTTGTAAGTTATTTTTATTTTGTAAAAACTTTAATCGAAAGTATAAAATAAATTAACAAGTATTTTTAAAGCTGTGTCAAAAAATCTTGTTTTTTTTTATTGCAATAAACCCTCTTTAATTTGAATTAGGCAGAATAGTATAGACCTACCGGAGCGTCATTTTTTTTTATCTGTTTAGTGAATTAAAAAACCATTCTTATTTTTCGTGAACAAAACATAATATATTACAAAATTGCTGGTGTTTAATAAATATAAGCGTTCAATATTAGTGTCTATCGAAGTATTTAACATGTAAGTTATAACTTTTGATCAGTAACTAAGTAGGTATATGTTAAAAGTTCTTTAGAAAAAATTGGACTATTTGAACAAAATAACTTCGACTGCCCTACGTGTCCTAGATACTGCTTTCATCACCCAAAATGACAGTCAAAAGTACAGAATTACATCAGATGTAATACGTAACTGCTAAGATTAACGTTCGACTACGGGTCGTGATAATCGCTCTTAACATTGATCCCACTAGTTCTTATTGATAGAGTGTTATTGACCTGACCTGTGTGTTAATAGTTTAAACATAGAAATACTAATACTACATAGAAAGATTTGTACTTTGTATCCAAACTATAAAAGACCCTAAGACATGCTTTTTTTAAACATTGCTAGATAAATCATCACGAGTATGAATGCACTGAGCTACATTGCAAAGATTGTTGACATATTATTTTAATCATTCTGTATTATTTGCGATTTTAGTATCATACGCATTTTTTTTTGTATAAGAACTAAAACGTTATGATTACATCGAAGTGAAGCTACAATGAATATTGCATTTTAATTAGCGAAATGAAAACGCCTGACAAAATTAAATAGCAAAGTTGTAAATCCACACTATAAAACACCTTCTCGGATGAAATGCACAAAGTCAACAATACTTATTCATACTGCTTTAGAACAAAGATTCAACTAGATAGATCTTTAAATAGGTTGTGGGCATATAGTTCTTTGCATAATATAGCCAATAAATAACTAATTCGTTTTTTCTTATTCCAGGCATCATTAGAAACCTTCTTCGGTCTAGGCTTGATAGTGGGCCCGACGTTGGGTGGGGCTCTATATGACTATGGAGGTTACTCCTTGCCTTTCGCGGTGTTGGGTTCAGCTCTGTTCTGTGCAGCTGTCATGAGTTGCCTCGTGCTGCCGAGGAACCATGATGATGAAGATCTAAAGCCTGGTGGACGTAAGTTAAAAGAAATACACATTATTTTATTTTGGCCCATTTTCGCCGGCAGCATATCATATTTTCCTTAAATAACGGTTCTTCGAAATTTGTTTAATAATCAGCGATTTGAATGAAGGTAAATACTTCTTTTTCAGTACTTCAAAAATAAAGTATTAGTACTTTGAGTTGATATAGGTGTCGACACCTTCATGTTGCTTCGTTGATTGCATACCTCTTGCCTTGCTGTTTACAAGGAAATCACAAAATACATACTTTAAATGAATATGGAATCTATTTGTCGATCATAAAGTTAGGAGCTTTAATAATTAATCCAGGAACTATTTTTATTATATCCAGGAAATTATCAAGAAATCAATACTGTAAATGTACGTACAAATATAATTCTGTTATTTACGTACCTTATATTTCCTCCGCAGCCTCAATGATTTCCCTGCTGAAGGTGCCTGGCGTGTCGCTGTCGGCACTCAGTATCATGGTCACCAGCATGAGCATAGGATTTCTGCAGGCGACGCTCGAACCGCATCTGCGTCAAGTAAGTCATTAAGGATTATTATATCTAGTTATTCAACTAAGTATACACTTTAGGTAGCTTATTCTCCTTTTGCTATGCTATTCACTTTACTTACATCTTCGGTATTTAGGTTATTTTTAGGTAATAAAAAATATTTTTCACCTCTCCCTTTATATACTTGTAATACCATACTTATGAATAAATCTTTTTTCATGCGTTTTAGAGTGAAAAGAATAATTCATTAATTTGTTTCGCTGTTAAGACAATACGGGCTACCAATTAAGGTGGTTTCGTATAAGAATAAATTGAACCTAAAAGAAGGTGCCGAGTGTGCTTTAGTAAATAAGGATGCGTGTATTTGTGCATAGCTCTCTTTTCTTCTCATACATTCATAACATCATTATCTAGGTAATCATTTTCTTCTTCTTCAACTATGTCTAATTTGTTACCTCTACCCCCAGTTCCAATTCTCCTCCATGGTCCTGGGTCTAATGTTCGTGATCAACGGCGGTCTATACGCGATATCAGCCCCCGGTTGGGGCTGGTTGTGTGACCACCCCGCCATAAGGCCTAAGTACGTCATCGCTGTAGGCTGCGCTTTTGTGGCTGGTGGCTTCTTGCTCATAGGACCCGCGCCTTTCTTTGATATGAACACGTGAGTATGGGTTTTTTTTCTGATATTCTACCGTAGAGTAATGCCCATCCAATAATGTTGTGTGTTAACGCCTGATAAAATTAGCACTGCAATCTGACAACTGATTGTGGTGTGATAGAATCTTTAAAGGCTACACCTGACTGTTTTATTTTAGTATCTAATACATTTTCTTGTCCTTCAAAATGCAGTTACCTAACTTGAAAATAATTTCTGAAAAATGTTTTCAAAATTTTATTTTCATCATTTTAAAAAGGCTTATTATATTCCTGGTGACTAATAACTTAAAAGTCGACAAATGTTGGCAACAAATAAAATAACTTGCAAGCGATGAAATATTTTCGCGACTATTATAATATGTAAGGTTCAAAATTAAGGGTGTTATAAAAACTAAAAACCAGCAGCTGCGTTTGGGTAGCAAATAAACTATACCAGTCAATTGAAATATTAGGTGAGGAGCTGTTTATAATGACTTGGCGACTAATAATGTTAGTTGGGTGGCAAAGATAATATGTTACCAACTATTTCGTGCCGACTAAAAACCCAGTTTCAGGCTTCGCTTTATGGATAGCTCAAAATATTAAAAGGAGTACAATAAAAAGGAATAAGAGTTAATTATTAATATTGTGTATCCTAATTTCATGAAAACGGCGGAAGGTGCTGTGGTATTATCTCACTTGGAGCACTATGAAGATGGTAGAATTTAATTTGGATTCATTTTATTTAGCATATTGCCATTTATAACCTTCAATTAAAAAAACATTGTATTAAAATTGAAGTTAGTGACGAAAACGAATCGCAGCAAAACCGACTCCACGTAGTCTTGTCTGCCCTACCCCTAGAGTGCAATTCAAAACCGCGTAGGCGCGGAGGGGCGAGGCGGCCTGCTCGCATGGGACCGCCGGAGCCCCGCAGCGCCGGAGCCGTGACAGAAGTCATGCTTGCTGCATGTTGCATGCTTACTTCCATGCTATTCACCTATAACTTTGAAAATAACAGCCGAAAAATATTTTTTCTTCATGCCATTTTAGACTTTATTTAAGCTATTAAAAAGTCGCACAATATATTTATAATATGAGCTAGTTTATATTTATTCTTCATCCAAACAATTTTAAATAGAACCTGATTTGTATTATTTATGAATGCCCATTTTCTATTTTATTGTCATCATTAAGTTTTCGCTTAGATATTAATTCAGTTGCCAAAAGAAAAACTTGATGCTAGTTTAAATTAAAACGGACCTCATAACTGATATATTAATATGCTACCTTTGACTTATTATGATACTCCTTTTTAGCTGCCAACCCATTATAAATGGTACCCACTTTATTATTTTTTTAAACCTATATTCGTTTTACTTAGTCGCCGCGTTAAATACATGCCTTTTAAAAATAAGTATTCAGGTAGAAAACCATAACTCCATAACCATAACCATAAATAGCTTCCGACTAGAATCTCCTAAAAACTCCACAAACATTCCTTATACAATGAAGGCAATATACCTAATATTTGTTTGCACGATGTATTTCAGGCAGATGTGGGCAGTAGTACTAGGTCTGATCCTCCACGGGCTGGGTATGGGCAGTCAGCTCGTCGCCTCCTTCTCCGATGCACTATCTACTGCTATGTAAGTTACCTTACCTATTAATTTGAAAAAAAATATAGACCTTGGGCCTCGTCATTTTTATTAAAATTAGACATCAGTGGTGTTGGAAGGAATAGTTATTATAAGAACATATTCCATTACACTACATTCCAAAAAGTATCTTAACGAATGTAGCCGAAATTATACCAAGGCGTTTCAAAATATCGATGTCCATAGTGACGACGCTCCTCCGAACCACGTTCCTGATGACGTCATTCAAATTATGAAATTCCAGTATAAGCATGCTGTCCTTTTTTTAATGACTGCAGTTTTAAAATTATAATCTGTGACAATACAAAAGAAGCCAAAAAAACAAATGAGTAAGGAAAAAAAGCCACAGGAGCAAATTACTCACATTTTTTGTCTAATATTCACCCAAACTCCCAATAACAATCATTTGTTTCTTTCCTTGTCAACTTAAAAACTGCCGACTTTTGCTAACTTTTTGCAAGAGGAAAAAGCTACCTAAATAATGAAGGTTTCATTGCGGTGTCATTTAAAAACTCAAAGTGTGTATGCCTAATCGTTTAGGGTCAATAACTGAGATGTTTAATTTGGATGTATTTAAAAAAAACTCGATGTATTTAAATATGCAGAAATACATCCACCGTGAGTAATGTGTTTGTCCGTTAAACAAGCTAATATAGTTTGTCGTGTCAAACAAAACACCCAAAAATTGTTGAATACCACACCACGCCTCACACATCTGATACGAACGTGCAAAAATATCTTTTTTATCTCAACACTTTTTGTAATCAATAATTCTAGATTCTTCTATGAACATCATCTGCCTAGCCTTTTCCCATCTATGTTGGAGTCGGCCCTTCTAGGTTTCTATGTATAACCAACACCATATCTCCCACAGTGCAAGCGGTCTTCCAAACTCCATAGAAACTTACGGGCTGGTCTCAGGCATGTGGACGTCTACATTTGCTCTGGGCGCCTTCATCGGGCCCACTGTGTCTGGTCTGCTCTTCGACTCTATTGGCTTCCGAAACTCTACACTCTTCGTTTTTATTCTCCATGTGGTTACGGTGAGTATTAAATAAATACAGTGTTACGATTTGTGAATTTGAAAAGAAGTAAATCATACCAATAAACAAAATCAGAAAACTTGTGTCCTACTCAAGTTTACAAATTAATAACTCTATGCTATTCTAAACTATTCGGAACATCTCTTTTTCTCTATTCTCAAAACGTGTACATTTTTTTCAAAACTCGTGGATGATATAAGCTAATATTGTAGTAACTTTAAGAATACTAGCCCTTATTGCTTCATGTCTCAAATAAAAAAAGTTAAATCAAAATTCAACAATCACAAATAAAGTGTTTCAGGTCCGATTCTTAAATGTTTCTACTAAAGCTAAGATAACTTCCATTTACACTAACTACCTACCATTTAAGACACTTACCATTTACATATTCGTGAACAGATGGTGATGATGCTAATGTTCACGTGGACCTGCGACCGCTCCTCCAAGATGGATGTCTCAGTGTCAGCCGGAGACTTGCTCCAGATTGACGGAACCCTCGACGAGAGTGTGCTCATTGGAGACAAGTTCTTACCACCCCCTAGGACTAAGAGGTAATTATATCAAGTTCATACATTTTAAGGATGCTGGTTGGAGTATCTGGGTCATCCATGTCATCATCATCATCATGTCTTCAACATTGACAGGTAACGTTTCAACATAACCGTCACGTCTCGTTCAGGCACTCAACTCCATGAACTTTATTTCCTTTTTGGGAACTTTTTCACACGACATTATCACAAGCCCTGAGGAATTCAAATGACCAAAACTCACACCCATTTTCGTCATCCAAGATGCCATTAAAGGTTGCATTGTATCTTTCAAACGTATAACAGTCCCAGTGCCATTATGATCAGAGACTTATCATTTTACTTTCAGAATCTCTTTCACTGCAATAATATAAGACCACATCATCCATCTATCATTCTGGTGGTGGTTAAATTATCACAATTACACGTGTTGTGTTTTGTTATTTCTTGTTTTTGATCTTCTATCTTATGAATCCTCTACTGATGGCTTTCCACAACTTGGACCAGTAGCAAGTTTAGCCAATTAACTCCTATCTTATGCCAAAAGTTACTTCTTTTCTACGGTCTTGAACGATCTACCAGTTGTTTTATTTAGCACGTTGCAAACCCCTTATTGACTCTTATTTCTTAAATTGATGATTTTAAAAGATTAACGACGTGACGGTTAAGTATTTATTAATGTACTTAATGTCTAAGATGGTCCAGCCGATGCACGGTGGCAGACCCACTGGTTGAAAACATGATCGTCGGTGACGCTCTACAGCAGGATAGGACTAGGAGGTAAGTTCCATGTTAGACTTGGTAACATTTGAAGTGTGATAAGTCTTAGGCGTCGTCCTAATTGGGAGCGATCGTGCTATGGCGCGATGCGTTTTTCATCTAACACGTCGTCCTAATTGAAAGCGATTGTGCTATGACACGATGCGTTCTCGTCGTTTGATGAGTTCAAACATACAGATTTCATCAGAGTGTCCTGTTTGAACCTCGCAAGTGAGATAGTGAGATCGTAAGATGAAAAACGCATCGCGCCATCGTGCGATCGCTCCCAATTAGGACGACGCCTTAGAGGAAACTGAATAAATATACCAGTAAATCTCAATCGGTATTGTTACATTCCAATAACACAGATTTCGTCGTATACTTGTATCTAGTTCCTGAACAAAATATACCGTCCAGTTTCTATTCAGCTAATTGCTAGGCCACACATTTAAGGCGTAATTCCTGCCCTTCAATAACAGTAACTTCCACATTATACACAACTACTACACCATCTTTATCCACACTCACAACCATCTCACAAACTCTAGAAACTTCCACCCACTCACTCACTCCACTTCTTCCAGCCGTCGTTGCGGCATCAGCGTGGAACAATCCCGTCCCCCCGCTATGAACAGCCTCATAGCTTGCTCCAGCTACAAGAACAGGCGCAGTCCTTGGAGCCAGCGAACTCCTCGATACCGACCTACTTACGGCAGCCTCGACCACAGGTACAGAGGAGCTTATAATACGTAGACTGGAAATGTGTAGTAGGTTTACGTTAGTTGTAATGTCTTTTTTAGACTGTCTCGTATATTTTTTGTGACAGCCTCGACTACAGTCTTGGTTAGGTTAGAAAACTTCAAGTAAGTAAAGAAAAAGGTAGGGTCTTATTCCTCAGTTCTTCGCCCAGAGTTCCTAACAATGTAATAATCATGTTTCGTAGGCAGGCTCTTACGATAGAAGGACGATAACTTCAGTAACCTAACGTTTGAGATAGGACCTTTTAAAGACATTATAGGTACTCGAGCTTTAATATAGCTCGATTGTTGTAAAGGTTTTTTGCATTTAATGGATATTTATTTTTTCTTCATTTAGTGAGCTGTCACTGAAATATATTTTGCATAATGTTTTTGAATTAGTATGCAATCGATGCAATGCGCGGTTTTATTACTACATCGATAACTAAACTATGTTTTATTTGTATGTATATTAGTATCTATCTATGTTAAGTTTAAATAAAATAAGTAACTTCGTAGGTAGCTGACAATTTCCTATTACTTATGTTAACTAATAGTTTTATGTGTTGTAAATAAATTATGATTATTTTAATAAAAATATTATTTTTAATTCCTTGTTTCCTTTCTTTAAATTCAGCTTTCCTATTTGTTTAGTAATTGAATTAATTTTTTCTCTGCCTCCAGTAACACATACATTTTAACGAACTTCTACGAGAGGTACACACATTATTAAGTTCATCCTGGCTCAATATTAATAAGCTAATCATAAAATACATTCTATAAATAAACTCAAGAACTCGTCCCTACTGCATCAGCATTTCCAAAGACATCTATAAATACCAAGTGATCTGGTTTTCAACAGTTATGCAACTTTTGTTGTCGCTCTCTGATGCAATTTTATCGAATCTGCATACCGGTACGAAACAGTTCTTAAGCTGAAGTACCCACACCAACAACAACTGTTAAGTACGAATATTCACGTTGAAGTTTGAAAATAAACTGTTGTTTTAAGAAAAACGGACGTTTATATAGGCGGTGAACTTGGCTTGGCTATTATTGTACAATATAAATAAAAGAAAAGTTTTATCTTGTTTTTATCCTTAGTGAATGTTAATAAATGAGTGTTAATATTACATTTATGAGTTGAATTAATATTAACTTAATTCGATGTAGATTTTAATTGCTAAATAATTTCGAAATGGTCTTAAACCTCCAGTAATAAAATTGAACTAGGTATGATGATTATTTTTGTTGAAGAGTGCGATTCTTAAGAGCGCCAAAATAGAAATTGCATTTTTTTAAAGCCTTGATTATTTGGTGTAAATCTAGTAGGCAATCCATCCCTATTAGGTACTTATTAAAACCCCACTCTTTAGTAAAGATCTTGATTAAAATGCATTCGTTTTTAATTACCTATTTAATATTGATATTCTTTTACTACGAGAAGGTCAATATGACAAGGCTGCATTCGTTTTGGTTGTATACCGAAATCGAAATACTTAAATGCAAATCTGATATATTCGCAGACGTAAACAGCAGTCGATACATTTGTCTTTTGTTGTATATACCTGTTGAAACTTGTTTAAAGATATGTTCATGAACTAAGTATCCTGAGAATACTTTTTTCTATAGATCATCATCATCATCATCATCATCATCATCTCAGCCATAGGACGTCCACTGCTGAATATAGGCCTCCCCCTTAGATCTTAGATCATTTCTATAGATACTATGATGTTAAAGTTTGTCCAAATTGGTACCACCGTTTTTAATATAAGAAGCATGTTATGATTAAGCGTTAAAAAAATACTTTCTCTATGAATGATTAAATTCAAAAAAGCTTTCAGAAACAAAATGCATCATTCGAAATTAAAATACAGACAAAACTGCAAACGTTTACTACAAAAACATAACACAATCAATCATGTACAACCAGGAACAATTACTTAACGACAAAGCCAAGTGATTGATATCCAATACTGCTCAAAATCAGTCTCATATTACATGGTATCAGTAAAACAATCAATGTATTATAAACAGGGAGTTTAGCACTTTAAGAAAAATATTTTAAGTCCAGTCCAAGTCTTGCATTTTTTGAAAGCAAGGCCGCTGTCTCTATTGGTAAACTGAGTTATTTACAATCTAGGTATGTATCTCCTAAACAGGTTGATAAACTGTAGCATTGTTTATGGTAGGTATCTACAGTTTTATGAAATTGTTTATGTCGGAAAATAGTTATAGGAATATGTTTAGGAAAAATGATTTACTGTGAAGTACAGTAAATTTTTATGATTGCTCCTTAGATACGATACATATTTTTAATGCCGGCTTCTATACTGTGTCTTCTACTATTCTGTGTGTACCTACGTATGAATGAAACGTGTGCCCTGGGGAGTAAAAAAAATGCAAATAGAAAGCCAAAATATAAAATTCGTCGCTAACAATTTCATAATAATTTTGGTTATTTAACGTTGGCATTAGATATCAAAATTTATAAAAAATCTTGCGGATACTTATGGATTCCTAATGAATATCAATAACACAGGTCAACAGCATTTTTGGTGCAAAGGTGAAATATACAATTTCTTGTAGGATATTAGATACGTAATCGAAGTCCAGAACATAGAGTTGCACTAGCACGTAGGGATTTAGAGATATACCCCTCCTAAAGTACCAAAAACGCGATTTTAACGATATTTGACGATTTTTTTGAAGTACAGCAAAATAGTTTTTTTTGTTTCTATCTATAGCATTATATAGTACCACTCTTCCCGATTGAAATTCATTTTTATTTCCAACGTTAAGAGTTTAAATTTTCATGAAATATGTATACAGCTACGATAGTTCGATCTTCCCTATATTTCATTTGGCCTGTTAGTATGAAAAAACTCCACTTTAGTTATAAAATGGTATATATCGGGAAATAAAACTCGCAAAAATATAAATTAAAATGGGGTTAATGCGGGGAAAGTAGTACTATATGATGCTTTAGTTAGAAATTCCTATAAAATTCTGCTGTCCCCAAAAAATGACATCAAATTTCATAAAAAAACGCGTTTTTGGTACTTTAGGAGGGGTATATCTCTAAATCCCTGCGTGCTAGTGCAACTTTATGTTCTGGACTTCGATTACGTATCTAATATCCTACAAGAAATTGTATATTTCACCTTTGCACCAAAAAAAAAATTATAATTTGTTGACCAGTGTAATTATAAGCATTAACAGATAACTAATGTTATGCTAGAAACGTAAGAGACTTTGTAATGAGCTGTTAGACAGGTTTGCAGAATATATCTATTGGAGCAACACTTCATTATGCTACTTAGTTAATATTCCTTTTTGAACACCACACTGACCAGTTATACATACTTAGTTATAAAGCATGTTTACTGATTTAAATAAATCTATACATTTATGAGACAAAGTCTTGTCGCGTCTTTCTGTCTTTTCGCGATAAACTCAAAAACTTTGTGAAAAGCAAAAGTACGCAAATCTTTAGATGAATGTTAAGAAGGCACTAACAGAAATGGAACGAATTAATTTTCTGAAAATCAATGGCAAACCCATAAAAAATATATGGCATATTCACTTTACATTGACATAAAATTCTATCTCTATACATTGCTGCCTATCCCCACTGCATATCCAAATTCTTCATTCAAACCCAGAAGTGTATATCCAACACTAGTTTGGCTTCAGAAGAAGCCACGGAGTTCCCATGCACAAAGGTCAGATACCACCGCGAAGCGAAAAGGTCGGACCACTTGACACGATGCTCGATGCTTAGCCTCTGAACTTTTAATGTACGTAATAATAGGAGAAGTCTGCCGCGAAAGTTATTTTCGTAGCTTGTATACGTCGACAATGTGTATATGCATTAACTTCACTTATAAAATGCCTATTCTAAACTTTTTTTGGAAATATCCCTTCGAATTGAGAACAGCCATTGCAACTCAGGAAAGGTGAGAAATCATATTGTAAATTCACAACTTGAACATAGCGCAATTTGAGCACATCGACTACGTATAATAAGCTTAATAAATAATATCGATATATAATTTATTAAGCTTATAATATAAGATTATTTTGTTAATTTTAGTGACCATCTCAAGAGTAAACGCTACCTTGTACTACTTCAAGCAATCGAATAAAATGTTATTTTAGAAATTAAATTATCTTTTGAAATCTAATCGTCAAATTAACATGATTTTGATAACTTTTATGCGACAGATTTTAATAGAAAAAGTTTGATGGTTCGTAAAGTTTCAATTATTTGCACTACTTTAAAAAATACAAATATTTATTTTTTCAATGATTTAGTAAAAGTTGATGAATAATAATTTACTGATAATAATATTCTTTCTTTCTAAACCCGTTTGTTTATCACGTCATACTAAAGCAACTGAGTCATGTAAAGATACTTATCCGTCTTCAACTTTGTTTGGCAGTCATTGTACGAAGATTATTTGTTCTGTGAAATCGGTCGTTGAATCAGTGCTGCCAGAATTTAGGATGAACCTGATTCAACTTGTACCGTGTAGACATTTGTAAGTGTATGAGATCAGCCGTATAAAATACAGAGGTAAGCAGCCAGTGTCTATAGGAAAGTGCATGAATATTGTAGAGGTAAATAGCTTTTTCGTATAATTGACTTCAATATGTTGCCAAAACTGCAATAAAGTTGACCGGTTATTACCTATATGGTTTTAAGGTTTCTTATGAGCGTCGATACAAATTATACATATCAAGCTATATCAAGAGTAAACATATAATAAGGTAATATAGATAAACAAAAATAGAGTCTTTATGATGTGACAGAATATATTCCAAACGTTAATTCATGAAATTAGTTTTTCAAAATCTAGGTAGGTCATATATTTATAAAACTGTTGTGTATTATGTAGCATGGTAAAATCAGGGTCTCCTAT
This sequence comes from Helicoverpa armigera, assembly GCF_030705265.1. Taxonomy (NCBI): domain Eukaryota; kingdom Metazoa; phylum Arthropoda; class Insecta; order Lepidoptera; family Noctuidae; genus Helicoverpa; species Helicoverpa armigera. The sequence goes on along the minus strand of NC_087124.1, from coordinate 3,943,532 downwards.
ATAGTCGCGAGTACCAGGGCAATAGGAAGAGCGAAGATATCATCAGTGAAGACCCGCTATGTGGGGTGAAGACACCAATGTGCATCCAAAACTTTTCACAATTAATTATAGAACTGAAATAAAAGAAGTGAACTTTGTTATAAAATTGTCTGTTACTATACGGATTCTTAATTTGAATAAAAAATTATATCTTTTGGGCCAATTCCATAATTACAATAAAGGACAAAAATATTAACACGCACGTCATAAGTTATACCCAGTACCCCAAAATAAATCTTAAAAAATCAAACAATTAACTCGGAAGCACCAAAAACCCGAATTACAGAAAAACGTTGCAATTTAGTCAATATCATTAAAAACGCAAGGTCCGATTGATCGCCATTAAAGTTGTGCACCAATCAATTATAGTGCCGACATTATTGCAGTTCACCTTACAACTGTGTCGGCCATATTGGAACCCGTTTGACGAGACCTGAGTCACGAGTTGGGGTTCAAATTTCGAGCCGTTTGGATCCTAAGACTAAATAAACCAAGGAACGTGCGAAGGAGTAAAACAGTAGGCTGTTTAAACCTCCTTAAGATTAAATACAGTAGTAAATGTACCACTTTATATAGGTTAAGATGGTAATAAAAGTTCTGAATTGTGATTTGATTATTGACGACTTTCTTTTGTACTTACAGTAAATATGTAAATCGAATGGTTGTTCGGTTATCAATGCCTGTTGAGTTGTTGAAAGTGGCTTGAAATATTGCTTTAAAAACATGTTTTTGAGTAGGCAGCTGGAATTCACGTAGTGAGCAAAATGAATTTTGATTTTAACTCAAGCTGAGTTTAAATCTGCAGGATATTTACTGTGGCACCGATTTTAAAAAATATTGGTAGGAGCTGCTTCTGGAGATCCATAATAGGCTTTATATCCCAAAATTATGCTTGTTGCGCCTGGCATGAGCATACAGGCAATAGAAACTGCGGGGAAATTACGTATAAATATTTTATATTGAAATAGCAACTTAGTCTATGCCAACTTTAAAGTGTCCAAGAAAGTATCAGAGAGAGCATCCTTTCTCTAATTAACAAGTCATTACTATTCCATCACTTCGCAAGCCTCACACAAAAGTGAATTCTTGAACTTGCGCCAAAAAAAAACTAACTGAAGGGACTTTGAGAACGGTCAGTGTAACTCGAAAGTTCAAGGTGGCATTCCTTGCTAAACTAAACTTGAACCATATGTCTTGGGTAATACAGTTCCATTTAGCTCTTTAAGTTCTAAGTTCCAAGTTGTAAAACATTGTAAGGAGGTCAGGCTGAATGAAGTATTTATTGGGTATCAGTCAAGCCGTGATCGAGAGTCAAGTGTGAGTAATAAGTCTGGAACACCTGACAAGCGACGGATCTGTAACTTTCCTCTTACAGGGATATGGCCTATACCTTTGGTTTTTTTATATATTTTGGCTGATAAAATAAAATAATTTGTATTTTTTTCATAGTTTTAAAGATCCGACTTTCAACAAATAAAATTAATTTCATATGAACAACCTACCTTACCCACCTTAATTGTAAAAAACGTATGTGTATATCAGACTTGTTATGTAAATCTTAACACACTGCACATAAAAATAATACATGCTTGTTCAAACATTGATTTATTACTGTATTGCAAAGTACAAGTTACAAAGAAAAAACGGGTACTACTTTTCATATTATTTAATTAGTTTATGCGGGATCTATGACTAAGAAACTATTGGAAGAACGGGTATTTTATTGCACCTACGTACGTGTGTGGTTTTGCATATTAATTTATAAACAACTTAAAATTGATTGAAGATAAAAAGATATAAAGTCATAGTTGTGATGTTTTTCAAATTGTCAATTTGTCACTCACATAAAAAAATGCTAATTCCATAATTTTAATTAAATCAACTTCAATAAAACCTGCGCACGTCATATAGCTCAGAGGTCCTCTCGACCGGTTTAACGGACCCAAAGATGTTTGAATTTTGACCTTGACACTTCTCGCAAATGTCAGCCGAACTATTGTAACAAAACTGTTTGGTATTTTATGTGGAAACAATGTGGGATGAGCACAGTTATTTTGGTTTGTATTTGAATGCCAGTTATAATATGGCTTTTGGAAATGATGATTCCGACGTGGAAAGAAAATTGTAGAAATAGGAGAATGATCCTGAAAACAAAAGAATTTTATTAATTAATAATAGGCAAACGTCGGACCACTATCACGTTCAGTGTGATCAAAAATGGACCTTACATCTTGCCTAAAATACCTATTCACTCTTGACTTTAGCAAGGTTTTACTTGAAGGTTACATAATAAAGATACAGGAAAGAACTAGCCAATAAATTGTGAAAAAATAAACAAACAATATTAACGTATTATGTAAGACTTTTATTAATAATCCTTTAACCTAGCGCATCTCAAATGCACACTTTTCCTACATAAGTAAAACACACCAGTGTTTAATACTCCAATTGTATGAGATTTTTTCATGCGCTCTTTCATAGGTAAGTTGCATATAAAACATGAATCTAATATTTACATACAAAACGCTAGCACATGGCTTTGAGCGTTTAGTTCTAATATTACAATTAATTTATTCATACACGTGTAAATATGTATATTGTTTTTGTGAAGTTAACTGATCAAAAACGTTGTATACATATAGTAACAGACAGCCAATGTTTTTTGTCAATAACGTCTTCGATTGTTGTTACGTTATATGCTACATCGAACATCAAAAAAATATGATCATTGTATCTATATAAAACATCATATAGTAATAGGCAAGTTACATAAATATATTCATTTTTTCTTGTACCCTAAAAGACCTATTGATCTCATGAAAAAATATTTCACTGTAGGAAAGCTACACTGAGTAACTTAGGCTATATTTTATCACGGTACTGGCAGTGGTTATCACGGGACGCGGGTAAAACCGCGGGAAAATTACTAGTTCTATCTATCTAAAGCATCATAATATTAATAACAAACAGACAAGTACATATTCAACCTCTTTAAAAAACTGTTTACGTCAATCCTTTATCCAAAGGTTGAGCATCTCTGACAAACAACTTGGCAACTTTTTCTTTTCATTTTTTTCGGTGTCTTGGAAAGGGCATAACGTAATCGCCGATTCAAGGACTCGAAAGATCCAGAATGTGTTCAAAAGTGCGAGTTTGAGTTTGAACACAATTACTTGAAGACTGATAGCCAATTGTTTTATTACTTCCTTCAAAACATTAAACGGAGTACAAGGCATGAATAAAACGAAAAAAAAAAACTATTAAGCTTTAAATGGAAGCTTTAAAGGAGTGAAACTTCTTCATGATTTATTTGAATGGATATACAGTCATGGACAAATAATTAAAGACACTGTTGGAATCTTAAATTCCTGCCGCATTTCATCTGTATTTCTTTTTTCTGATTGCTACTGGAACTTTATTTTCTATTTTGAAATATTTAAGAGGGCATTGTGAAATATTAAAACTAAAGACTATCTTCAGTGATCCTTCGCGACAAGTTTTTTTTCGCTTTATCCGAATCTCGAGCGGTATGAACCATAACGTGGCCTGGCCATATAATTAAAGACACTCCATTTGCTCAGAGGAAGAAATGCAAATTATTAATATTATTGATGGTACTTTTCTATAACAACATTCCCTACACTGTAACTAAGCATACTAATGAGTACTAATATTTGGTTTATTTCCTTTTACCTCAATGACAGCACGACATCCCTAAGCGTGAAAGCGGTCAGTTTTGTTTTAAGTCGCTACGGGAATTTTTTTCCATGCTTCATAAAAATCTGTGTAAAATTGATCAATGTTTCATGTATAACTTATCGCCATTGTGTTTTCTGACCGATCACCAGTTTTTTTTCTATTAAATTTGCGATGGGCCAAACCAAAACCGTCATAACTTGCTCGATCAAAGAGTCCTTTTTACTACTCTTACAGTGTTTTTCAGAACTTTTCTAATTTGGAAAGCGCTAAGGACCGGTAAATTATGCTTAGCATATAACAAAATGCTATTTCTAAAATATTATAGTACTTGAATTCGCCTATTTTTAATAATATCTTTCTAAAAGATCACCACACCAAGCAGTGGAGAGAAGCCCCACACTATTACTTTTTCGCCTCCTATGTTTGAGAACTTTCTTAGTGTATTTTGGTTCCATCTCATGTTTTGGAGGCGACTAATTTCGATACATTATTTTAGAATTATTCGTATCCCTTTGTTTAATGAGAAAAAAAATACATTTTTGAACACTTGTTAACTGCACCGTTCACATTTGATAGAAATAGCCAACTACAGTATGGACACGCGGTGCTTTTCCAAAAGTAACATCTTCCGATACCCATGCCTTACAGCTTTTCCCGACCCGGTTGTAGTCTAAAAGTTCTGCAGACACAATTGTCGTCCTTTTAGCATCAGATGACTCCCAAAAAGAACCAGTACCGAATCATGTAAATGGTTCACTATTTGCTTATAGCACCGCCTTAAAGTCTGTTTGCGGACAAGTTTTCCTTGGGGTCGGTTTTGAGTTGTTTTCAAACCATGCCTTTTTTAGTGCCATCGATAAGAAATCTTTAATAATAAATTTATTACCATGTCCTTCTATAGATCAAGTGGTATGAATAAATCCGTATGTCAAAATATAATATTAAAAAGCCTAAAGCCTTAAACTTACCAGAATTTTTGTTCTAGTCTTATTGATAGGACTAAAATGAAATTTTTTAATGAAATAAACCTAAATTATTACCTAATTCGAGTTTTCAAAAGTATTTTACTCACTTCTAAAAAAAAGTATGGCAACTATTTGTATCTTTCGTTTTTTTTCTTAACTGGGCTTTAACTGTCTTTAATTAGCTGACCAGCCAAGTATCAGCTACAAAAGTTAGTGTTCATTTCCCATAGAGCTTTATATCTAAAGTATTAAAGAAAGAAAATATTTTTTGTCCTTAATTTAAAGAACACAATGTAATGTTTGTTTTAATAATTATTACACTACAGTTAATACCGTGCTTAAGCTCATGTCAGTACCATAACTATTTATTTCACTTCGAGTCGGGGGATGTCTTTAATTATGTGTCCATGACTGTATATGCTATTACTGGAGTCAGACTTTTGGTGAACTGTGTTTACAGCACCGTTACCATCGTTTAGAGTTCCGGCACACTGCAAACTTTAATCGGCTTTAGTTTGATGCAGTGTAAGAATACACTTAACAAAGATCAGGTATTTAGCCGGTATCAGATCGACTGAAAACTTTGGATAGCGGACTGATTGGAATTAAGACGTTCTTATAAAAAAATGACAGCAATCGGCCAACGGCTTAGTCTGTAGTTTGCTAAAGTACTTTGTCTCAATTATGACGAATAACCATTAAAAGTTATACAGGGAAGTACATGAACCAAATGAGTGCACAATAAACCCAGTACAGGATACGTCAGCTGTGTCCATCCTACGCAGTCACAAGCTAACAGATTGACTGCTTATTGCGGTGTGGGTTGATCGATGCTCATTTGTTTCGCAAAACCAAGTACAAACGGTCTTAGGCTAAGAACTCACGGAGCGATTTTTAACCGTGCCCGCCGCGGCTGCGGGCCCGTAGCTTCTGTAGAATGCAGATATACATGTAAAAAATTAAAGCACATTTCACGACGCGATTTACGCCCGCAGTCTGCGCGTTTGTTTGCGGGTCCCGCTGCACCGGCGGGCAACTAGTAGAATCGCGCGGGCCGCGGTCACCCGCAGCCTCGGCGGGTTGCGCCCGCGCGCTCTGCGGTCGATTGGCCGGCGATCGCAGTGGCGCAGTGGCGTAGAGGCTGCCCGTCTTGCGTCTTGCGATCATCGCCCGCCACGTTCGCGGGTGATAATCTCAACTGCGACGGCTGTGTAACCGCGCAAATAACCGGTCTCGTGAGTTTGGAAATAAAACCGCAGTTCCGCCACCGCTGCGGGCACGGTTCAAAATCGCTCCGTGAGTTCTTAGCCTTACAGATTGGAACAAGTCTAGATAATGTGAGCTTGAGATACGTTAGCAGTGTGAGTCGAGCAAGTTCTGATCAAATAAGTTTACCGCTCCGAAGTTGGTTACAAGTGACTTCACGTCAAATGACTAACTTCAGAAGCGAGAATTATTTGGCGAAAATTCTACGCGGTGGCAAAAGATCAATTTTCGTAAAAGAAAACAAAATGCCCTGATTATGTGATCGGTTGGTAAAGACCAAGAATTAAATAATAAAAACTGACTATAGTAGGTAATAAAATTAATTAAATAATGGGTTTTCCATAACTTATTCAAATGCAAAAGGATAATCTTAAGGAAACTCCAATAGATTACACATTCCATGCATGTTTGATGTCTAGGTCGGCCATAGGTTACATATCTGTTGACATGATCAAGTACATTAACTTACTGCATAGGTATTCTAAATGCCAAGCAAACCTAGTAGGTACTAACTTGATTTAGTAATGGTGAATCCGTGCTTATGGGTAGTAAATCTTCCTTGGAATAGTATAGAACAGTCAGGTCTATTTTCCGATTTTCTTAAAACCACTCCTTACTTTGGCAATCGTTACGGGTAGTCAGAAGCCAGTACGTCTGACAAGCAGTCTGACATTTGGTATGACGCTTAAGTCGATATATCAAGTTTAATCTAGTGCGAAGTAAGCGTAACATTGGATCAAACAAATAATTGTACCAATGAATTGTTAAATAAATCAATACTTGTTCGCAAGGATACAAACTTTCTTTTGTATCGATTTATTCACACGTACACTTCAGGCCACAAAAACCGAACTCTCTCTTAAGATAAAGCTCATACAATAAAGAGTATCATACCACTCATAACTTCTTTTCAGCCGCGATAAAGTTGCCAACAATAAATACGTGAGACTTATGATGGCAACACCCTTTCACCTTTAAAAGCTCTCCAGTGACGTCAGAAGATACAAGCTGTCATTTTTACATTACAGTGGATTTTATAGCTGAAGTGTGTTGAGTCCCGGCGACCTCTTTGGGAAGATATGACAAGCTTGTGAATTGTGTATTGATACGTGGTTTAGAACAGAGATACTTAGACTTATAGCGATATTAGCGACGACCGATTGATAATGGGGTGAAAACACGAGGAAATCTCTCATTCTCCTTTGAAACAAATTGGCAATTATAGTAATAGTTCATAGATGGAAGGTTTTGTGAGCAAACCTCACAGTCAAGCTTGACTTCTAAGAGTGTGCTGAGCGCTCAATGTGATCCGGTAAAATTAAATGGAACTGAGTTTCTATCAATACAAATAACCTTAGCGTTGGTTTTCAAGGATACAATACAAGTTGTACTTACTCCACTTATTAATTAATTATTTCCATTGAACCCTATAACCGGAAGATTAAACTGCAAGGCAAATCAAGAATTTTTAAATTATTATTTTTCGTTTCTGACCTTGGTTGAGGACAAATTACTTTTAAAACCCAATCAAGTACTAATGTGTCATAAAAGGAAGTTAAGGGTCGTTGACTGTTGAAACAAATGCTGCCTTCAAACGTCACTCTACGTATTTATACTATCTGGTCACAGCGGTTTCACCCGCGTTCCGAAGAAACTACTTTGTGTACTCCGATGAAAAGTAGCCTATGTCCTTTGTCAGGATCCAAACTGTCTGTGTACCTAATTCCATTTAAAGCAGTTCATTGATTTTGGTTTTTTGTCGTACCACAGATAAAAAGGGGTACTTTCGCATTCATAAGTACAAACTATAACTAAAACAGATAAATGATATTGCAGAAATCTTGGGTCAGTCAAACACTTGAAGATCATTGTTTTGAATATGTGCACAAGGAAAAAGATGTTTACCCTTGCTAGGTAAAAGGGTATTACCCTTATATTATTATGTTTTTACCTTGTTTAAGGTTCGTCGATTAACATGACCAAAAATCAAAATTATTGAACGTTTGAACTATAGTTGCAATTTTAGAAAAATTAAGTTAAAATAAAAAAGTAATACAAAGTTTGTTTTACTATGAGTGGTAAAACTTAAATTGGCGATAAATAGAACCTCGCTTAAAGTAATTAATAATAATAATTGATGCAAATCTTTGTGATTCAAACAAAACCATGTAAAACCCCATTCTCAGGGGAATACATGGTGATGACATCACAAGCGCCGGAGATGAGTCATTTCAAGGAAACCTGTATAAATTGTAATAAGCACTGGCAATCAAATATACAGCCTCTGCCTTGAGCCTCTTTAGTGAATCATTAGGACATAATAGAAGGCGTGTATCGTGAGAATAGTGGTCTTATAAAAAAAATGCTATAAAACTAAGTGCGTATGATATGTACCTACATTATTGTACATATAGGAATTGTGCTCGAATTGCGATCCTCCTTTTTGTGGAATCGTCGGTTAAAAATGAGTCTGGATTCTCTTTCTAATTACAACAAGCAAAAATATTGTTTTGGTAGCTTAAAAGCTACCGGAATAATTGTTGAATTTCTTCCTTTTAGTAACAGAATCAGCTAAAAATATGTACCACGCTACTCTACACATAAGTACAAAGATGCCAACTTTATTCAATGAACAAACCTAAACACACAACATTTATCATTATTTCTATAACTAAATACCTACCAAATTCCACAAAAAAAATACAAACAATCTTCCGGTAACAACACAAAGAGATTTGTCGTTTCCAAATAAAAAAGGTAGCCGCGTTGATCCTGCGCGATGGGCGATGAGTCACCGTCGGTCGCCCGTGAGGCTCAACCGTCGGGACCAGACGGAGCAACGGCCCGTTTTTTGTGCCACCGAGTGTAACCGCTTCACTTGTCTTTTGAAAGTGTTGAAAAGGTATTGTAGGTGAGATAATTTATCGTATAGACCGTTTATTTATTAGTATTATAGTGGTCTCTTCTATAAGCAAATACTAAAATCAATAATTAAAAACATTAGCCGGTTAGAAGATTGAAATCTCACGTATTCAGTGTTCAAAACGACAGAAATCGGGTCCGATTAGAGTATCGGTTTATTGATCCAAAAAATAAACAATCCAGCAGTTTAATACTATAAGAAGCGATTAAGCTTGTTCCCATAGCCTTTTTTTCACTTTCAAAACGGGAGCTTTAAAGATTCTCACGGATTTTTTTCAATATCTTTAAGTTATTATTTTGTACCTTCCATTTCATACAAGGAAGGAAAAATAAACCTACCAAAGGGAAAAACTTAAGGCTTTGAAAAGCTCCAATGATCTTCTTGTATTGATTAAAAACCCAGTTTTATCCTTAATATGATAATTACATTTTTGAAACACGATTTTCTTGTTTAATAATAATCATTAAAAACAACTAAGAGAGTATACCTAAACCATTACCATTAGAAGTGTTTTGTGGACTAAAACTTCACTGTTAGGTACCTAAGTCGGTGGTAAAACATACACACCTATCAAGCATAAGTAGATAAACACCTAGTAGACCGATTTATTTCGCTAGTTTTTTAATCGATAGTATTTTTTCGTATTAACTACAGATTTTTTTCAACTTGCCTTGCAATCTTATAAACAAAGCAGCAGAACGGTTGACTGGTGATATCATTGAGGCTGTACATACGTAAGATTCGCTCTCCTGCGCACATCCTCTCATTCAAGCCAGGTAGATAGATGCGTCGGATATGCGCCGCGGGTTTATTGTTCCTCTACAGGTAGCCTTAAGGCCTGAACACACGTTCGACCATGGAGAACAAAATTACTAACAGAGATCCCATATTGTTACTGTTTTCACCCTTACACGCTTTCTTTGGAACCGACCATTTTTCTAATACCAACAATCGTTGACAGATGTCTCAAATCACCCGTACGCCTCGTTATTTTACTCATAACTGATAGTTTTGGTCATACCCACCGTATGAATTTGACTTAAAAGAAGGCGCCTGACCTACCTACATTATGGCATCTCCGCTCATTTTTTCTTACTCCGTACCTTCGACTAATTGGGCTTTTGTTGCGAATATCCATGTGAATTTGCACCACTTTTAAAATTGACTGATCAATTGTGTCTGCCTTGTAAAGATTGCGTGAGAATTTTTGTGTTGTAAAAAATTGTTTGCAACTTGCACTTATCCTTTCGAGGAATTTGGTGTACTCGGAACTGCATTGATAGTTATGTGATTATTGTTCCGATCCTTTTTCCACGTATGACTTGAATTTGGACAACGATAAGTGGATTATCTAGTATTAGGTAATTTTCAGAAATGTTACGTGTTAAAGGATTATGTTAGTAACTCTTTTACTTAAGCGATGAAGAATGGGTAGCTCGCCTGACCTTTATTTAAAATCGCTTGTAAATACCATCATAATAAAAAGGAAAGTAAAACCAAGCCATACACATTATCGTCGTTTCAACGCCACTTTATAATTTAAGATCAAAATTACTTGAAAATTACTAGGTCTGTACAATGTAGGCAAACGTTTCTACTCTTCAACGTGGTAAGTATTGAATTAAAAATTCGCGTAGCATATTAAAATGTTTCGTGAAACACATCTTGCGAGCGTCCCGCCCGAGGCAAGAGTCTGCCTCGCTGCCTCGCCTCGCGTGTCGAGACTGTGTGCTCTCAGCTTTATGTGAGGTCAAACGGTGTGACTTAGTGAGACTGTTTAATATTTTGCTCTTGACATGTTTCAAAGGAGCCATTTTTCAATGATAAGTAACTGATGATAGATACATAATAGTGTATTATTCATGTACTTTAGCACGTTTTTATTAGGTGTTAATAAAGCTAATTTTCTAACATCCAGAACAATTATTGCTTTAGGTACTGAATACATAATATATCCGATTGATAATTAAGTAATCAACAATTGGACAGTGTTTAAAACATGATATCCTGCATAAAGAACAACCGTTTACTGTGAAATCTGATAACCAATAAGATTAACTCTATTAACTAGCTAATTAACATGTAATTATATTAAAATCACCGATTAATTGACGGAGGCCTTCAGTCAACTTTACAAGTTCCTCTGTGAGGAGAAATCGCAATTTAATTACAACACAATAATTAGGATACATCCTTATTACAGTTAGCTTTTCTCTTATATTTGGACACGCTAGCTTATTTACATAGTTGCAAACGGAAAAAGTAATTATTGAAATTCCTATTTGGCTTAGAGTAGGTACACTAACTAAACAGTCGGCCGACAGTGACCCGATAAAAAAAAATCCCCGGCAAAAAAGTTATTTCTGTCGTTCTGATACAAGTTAAATATCTGATCTTTAGTTGTTATGTGTACCTACTGCCATTCATCTTCATACTAAATGATGAGCCCAAACAAACTATAGGCCGAATAAAAGTTTGCAGTGTGATTAGTGCTTAGTGCGATATTATGATACCTAGGTACATATCGTGATTTCGCACGATGACACCAACGAGTATGTACGCACTGATATATGTACTTCATAAAATGTCTATACTTTTTGCCGTAATTCGAAGACATAAAAGTACAATTAAAAACTATCTACTTACATACCCAACACACACAATCTCAAGGTTAAGTAGAAGTGGGGTAGCAGGTTGAGTGGTCGTCCCGCGCCGGTGCGCAGACGCATCGTCGCGGCACACTTGAGCGTCTCCACTTCCTGCGACATCGGAGGGCCGAGGACTGATTGTCATGTGTTACAGTTAACCTGATATTGACGATGTAAGTGATACTATTCACAGTAGTTCCATGATCAAGGGAAATGTAGCTTAAGTTAATGAGACCAAGAGGCATGTTTTGTTTTGACAGATTTGCGTTGCGTCATGGTAAGCGCCAAATAACTCTGTGATTCTGAAGATAGCCTGTATCGATTATATTATCTAGAAGATTAGCTTTTCTGGAGTTGTATACTTTTGACTTACTTTCGTCGAATAGCAGGATAACTTCAGAAAAGCTATATTGAAGATTAAAAGGATTAAGGCACAGTTAGGTGTATCCCGTGCATCAAGTTACAGACACAACAATACTATTGGTCGACCTTGTGTAAAACAATAATTGGTTTACAGAACATGTATTATAATCAAGTTAGTAAATTGAATCTCTTAACAGCAGATACGTTTTAAGGTTTAATATAAAAGTGTGGTCCCTATTATAATAACAGCTACAAATCATCAAAACAATCATTAAAACCAGAATAACGAATGCAATGCAAAGCCCATTACTGTTACTGTTACTTGACCAGTTAAACGATCAAATCAAAATTTAATTTACATGAAAATTTCAATGAAATTTCTTCGTCAGTCAATCATGATAATGCCGTATTACGCGTGATAGGATATTTGAAAGCTTTCCATCATTTGAGCCATGACTGGCGGTCTACCAATTACTGTAATTGAAAACAGCGACCATATGTTGTTAAAGCTGTTTACCTTGTTATATATCAGGGTCTAGGTAAGTTTGTTCTTTAGGGATATTTAGTTTGGTTTTAGTATCCTGTGGTATTTTGTATCACTTCTAAAAATAACTCATAAAAATATGATAGGTATATGATGTCTTACTTTTAAATTTGAAATATTTCTATAGGTAGAATGTGTATACGAATTTAATTTTCAAAATCAATACACAAGAAGATACGGACCGATTTATGTAATTAGTCATCGTAATCGTCAGTTTTACTTAAAACAACTATGTACTTTGAAAATTGAACATGAAAATTCTTAGTAAACAGTGGTTTTAAGAAGGTTGACATTTATAGTATCGGTAAACTTGAGTCTTCGAGATCTGTTCAGTTGCTTGATATGATGAATACCTAAGCTAGTTCAGCATATAACTTGTAAATATTGTTATTAAAACTCTCCAATTCATCAATCATAGCCAAAATATGTATTTCGCTCTCTACGAAAACAAAACAAATTTTTGGAAAAACAAAGTTTTTCATTGTCATACGAATAATGCCGAAAACAAAGGAAATATTACAATAGCCATACATATAGAAATTAGTAGTTCTTTGTAATGGTTTGGGGAAGTAAAACAGTGTGATTGTGTAGGCTTGTCGGTTTGTTCGTCATCGAAGAATGCGAACAATTCCTTTTGTGCTAACTGCCGAATGTACGGAAATAGTTCAGTAACATTGAACTATTTTGATTTAGTGAACGTTTTTGTTGAGTGCTGTGAGATAATTATAGATTAGGATATAAAATTAAAGTGCTAATTTGAGATATATGGGTTCTTTACTATGTATCAACAAACTTTTTTTGGAAATGGGTAGAAGTGAAGCAGAGAGATATGTAACTGCAGGGTAAAAATGACGTAGGTAGGTAAGGATTTTCATCTTTTGTTTGTTTAAAATGTTTTCTTCTCATTGGGTTCAGTAAAATACTCATTAAATGATACAAAAACTTCGAATCGGTCAATAAACAAGAGTAACACTATTCAATATTTTCCAAACAACGCAGACAAGAAAACAGCCGAAAACCTACAAAATCGACAAAAAAATATTCGAATCAGAAATCAAAAATTTCCATTGAGCACCTCATCTTCAGATCTCCCCGATAGCATCACCCGACGTGCGCCTGCGACGTGCCAAAGCGCAGGAGTTCCGAGCATTTCCGAGTATTACCGAACGATAAGCTCGCGACGTATGTACCTGAGCGAGCTTTTGCAACCCGGACGAATTCGAAAGCTCTGAGCTTTGATTTGCTATTTCAGAGGTTAGGTTTTGTTTTGTGTTTGGGTCTTCACTAATATCGTAAATGTGCACGTGAGTTTGTTTTGCTGCTGTGATAGAATTACTCGTTGAGAAGAAATGGAGTATGGTGACAAACGTCGCCTTGGAGACCATAATAAGGTGTTTTTTTATCAGCGTTCAAGTCGTACATAAGTGATTTAGGTAGGTACACAAATTTTAAAATTATTTCTACTCTTATATTCATATCTAGAATATAGTGTACTTCCTCTATGGGAAGTGCAAAATCTCATTGCAAATTTGATCCAGATGGTTCACCAGAACAGGTGGTTACAACCTCATTTTTAACACCTATAAAATATTCTACTTATACGAAAAAACAATACAATAATAGACTTAGATAAAACTACTGAAAACTAGGAAACATGTTCAGTTCAGGAATAATTACAATCACGATCTTCTAAAACAAGTATCAATTACAACTAAATATTTAATTAAACAAATGTATTAAGAAACGGATATCGTTTTTCCGTAATAAAAACTTATTGAAAGTTCGATTTGCAGTGACCTTGAAGTTTTTTGTAGCGCCTTCATTTTAACTAATTAGAAAGGATTTTTTCAGAGGTACACAAATAAATTGTGTGGTCTTAGAATAATCTTTCTGTTTGTTTAACCGTGACACCATCGATAATTATGGACACTTGTAAGACTTAGATTTGTCTTAAAATAGTGCTTAAGTTTTAAATAACCATATTTTTCCATGCTAAAGATGTATATTAAATATTAAAAGTGCATAGCAAGACAGCACAAATAAAATTGCAATAACAATCTCTACAGAATTTCCTCACCCGTGTCATCAATTTTTGCTCTACAAAAAGAACCTCAACTCTTACCCCTCAACCGTCGCCCTACACAACAAAACAATAGAACCTGTCCCTTAAGCAGTCACTATCGAAGTCGCCATCAAAAAGGAAGCGGAAAAGGGAAAAAACCACTCGTTTGGGGTGCTGTCTCCACAACTCGGCAGGTTAACAGGTGCGGCTCACTGTCTGCACGTGACTGGCCGCCATTCGCGCGCGCGCCGCCCTCGCCGCCGCTTCGAAAATCGAACGCGGACGTCCGACCGTTAATTCAAATATTTAAATTTCGAAGTGCTGTGCAACGAACTTTTTTTGAGGATTTTGTGCCTGTGTTTTGTTTTTTTAGTGTGGTACTTTTCTGTACAGGTTTGTTATATTTTTTTATTTTATTTTTTTAACTGTCAAAATATTAATTACCAAATTATTTTCTTCAGTCAAAAAGAAAAAGTAAAAACTAAAAAAATAAAATTCAAGTCAAAGCTAAAAGTTCAGAACGTCTTAAGAAAAGATATCAACGAGCATCGAAGCTATAATGAGCTTTGCCGCTCCAACGGAAACGAGAAAATGTTCTAATAACAATACTTATGTGGCTAATGGCTGAATTATACGTAAGATAGCCACAGATTTATATACTAATTACATATTATTATCATCATTACACCATTATGTAACGTTCAGGTTGAACAGATGAATTGAATGCGACGAGATTTATTCGACCTTTTACTTTTACTTTAAGTTTTGAAAGCACATGTTCAGTCTGTTCATTTTTTAGTTTTTATTTTTGCTAATTTTATTTTAATTTTTGAACATTAATTTGACTATCACTATGTCACAAAAAAATACATCTAAGTTTCACTTAAGATGGAATTGACAACTAATTAGTATTTTTTTACATTTCAAAGTTTTTCTTAAACACAAACTCTTATTAATTAACCTAGCCTCAGCTTACACGCGGAAGGGGTTCTCAGCAATAGTTCAACGGGACAAGGCTTGAACCCGTGACCATTTGATCGCTGGTCAATGCCTTCGGCGCCGGACCTTAGTCGCCCGTAATATATTCCTATAGACGTCTCGGTTCTTTGTAAGACTTTAACTTCATAATAGAAGGAGAAACTACAGTTATATATTGATATTTATGATTGAAACTATCAGGATTTAAAGACTCTTAATTAAATTCAATTATTGAATAATTTATAGGGATTGACAAATCTTTGTAACGTCAAAGAGACCCGGAACTTTAACAACCTCTTTCAAGCCTATAAAAAAATATATAAAAAAGGAGTTTTTTAAGCAAATGTATACATATGTATTATATACTCTTTTCATACATTTAAGTAAGAAGATGATGTTTTTTAGGATGCTAAACGTTGGTCCGTGACCAAACATCACGCTTGCATACAACACAAGTTATTTACTATTTATATAAGTAAGTAATAATTACGATATTTATGTACATTTATATACTTATGTAATAAAAGGTAGCACGAGTTGGCAATGTATGAAGAAATTATATTTATGAATATGATAAGTTTTTGTTGCAACAGTAATTAGATAACGTTATCTAGAATTGTGATCGGAGTTGCCCTTACATAGTAATTTTTCATATTTTAAAAAGTTTCATAATTTAAAGAAGTTAATATTTCTTTGAGAAAATGTTTATTTAAGCCCCTCTCTTTCAAATATAGCATATAGCCCATAGGATTAAACATCGCACAAAAACACAGAAATATTTATGTTAACGAATATCTCAAAAAGTAAGAATGTAGGTTACAATTTACATTTCAAAATCGAGAAAAAACCTCAGAGTATTTGCTTTAAGTTGTAATATATCATCATTACGTCATTAAGTTACCGGCTTCGGAATCTATCGAGGTTCAACTTAAGTTATTTGGTCATGTCGTTTGCGCAAGCGCAGCGCTAGTCAAATGTCAAGCCATATGTATGGAGACGAAGCATCTCATTATTCTCATTAAATTGTGATAAAAACGAAGGAACAGTAACTAGAATTTATTGTAGAAACGTTAGTTTTGTAGTCATTAGTTTTAATATTGTCAAGTCGAATCCCTTCAATAGTTTACATAAAAATAACTTATCAAATCAGTTCAGGCGTCTTTAAGTAATCGGTGATCATAGAAAAAAATACAAAGATCCCGATGAATTGAGAACCTCCTCCTTTTTGGGTAAAATCATTTTAGATTACTTCAATCTTGAAAATAAGAAACAGAAAAATAAATCTGAAGACACTTGAGAACTGCAAAAACAAAAAGGAACTTGTAACGTAATCACTACAAATAAAATGATTAATAATATCAATAACTAACAAGCTGCTACAACATATCGTGGGTTAAGAACTAGAGTAGCTTAAGGGCAAAAATACAAAAAAAAAATTTTTTCACCATTCGTTTATTTAATCCCCATATTTTTATGTGCCAAAACACTGGAACGATGTAGTGTGTTGATTGCTTAGTACAACAATAACGTATATAAAAAAAAGATATTTGTTTATTGCCAAAATGAAGTGTTTCTACATACAATGATCTTGACATTATTTTCTCAAAAAAATTACGAGCACAACGATCGTAACTCGATTTACAGAGCGAATAAGACACCAAAATATGCCTTGAATGTAATCGCTTAAATAACGTATCTTGCCATACGTTAATAGCGCAGAAAGTTTGATTATGTAGGCTTAGTTTGTTTCGTGCCAAATAAACGTAAAGTACCGTTACTGTCCTTGTTTCGTAAGCTTCCGTAATTTTTCTTCCTGCCAAAAAAACGAAAGGGTGGGATACGCTACTATGGCACTAATTTATGGAACAGCTAAAATGACGTATGTCAACCAGTTTTTGAAAAATAAATTTTATTAAAATGAAACCGTATTTTGATTGACCAAAAAGTTACATTATTCTGTAGCCGATAAATAAAGTTTTATTATTAGTAAAAATCAGATATCTAACTACTATAGATTTACCCCACAAAAAGGGCTATAAGATAACAGTAGGTAAATTTGAGTTGTTTTCGGGCTCTCCTGAGAAGTTGTCATTTTGGCCTTACGCTACTCTAGTTCTTAACCCTCGATATAAAGAGAGAAAGGCAAATCAATTTGCTGTTCGATCATATAATTGACAAGTTCAGGTGAGAGCCATTACGTCACAGTTAATAAGTCTAAAAGTAAACTTCTTACGTCTGTCAATCATATGAGTAACGATGATCTGACGATAATACACATGATAAGTATAAAAACCAATAAAACTGAGACAGCAAAAATAGTCGCAAAACAACCTTAATTCACAGATTTCGTGTAAATCCGGGTTTTCGCGCTTGAAAAAAGGTGACCAAGTTATCAGCCAATGGGTTGATTTATAATCTCACTTAAAAATAAGAAGAGCTAAAAAGGATACGGATGTTCAAAATTTTCCTGTTTTCGGTCAATATGTTGACAGTAAGAATCCGAGATAACAAGTTTTTGATGCACATAAACATAATAAATTAAAGACAAATAAGGCAACAGTTGAATCCAGACATAATTTAAATGCATTGACGAATAAAAACCCAAAAGATAATAATATAACGTCTAAACAGAACCACCATAAAATGAAGGTCAAAACTTCAAAACCAGTTCCATGTTTTGATGCAAAAGTTTCCATTATACGCAAAATGAGATCTGGAAGAGTTCTCGTGACAAAATAAAGATCAAATAAGAATGCTATTAATAAGAATTTATTAAGTGATCGAAATTAATTGAATATCATTTAATGGAAGAGACAACGACACCCACGGATATGAGCAAAAACTTCCATCTGAAAACTATAATGGCTGATTCAAAATGAGTTAAAACCTTCTTTGTAAGAAATGAAGACACACTGTTGAGGATGACCGTAACCAAAGACAAGATAAAACATCGTGAAGAAACCTGTGAAAAATTTACCACGAAATCGGAATATACTTCGATGTACCGCAACTATTTCGCAAAGGATCTCCTTTAATCTGTAACTTTTTGGTATCCAAATCCAATTATGTCTGAAAAAAAAAGATAGAATCAATGACCTCACCTCATTAGTGCTTGAATCATCTTAAAGTGCACAAACCAAGGCTAGGAAAACAATTAGTTAAGCTGACGAATGAAATGGCGAAATTTTTGATTGTGTTAAAAGATATAATCTAAAAATGTTTTGATATTAAGCCAAAACTGGTCTGTGTGCTGTATTTTGTATTTCTGATCAATTCAACACAATAGATTATGATAATTTGTGACATTTGATAGAATTGTTTCATCGCTTCCTTCAATATGAAATGTCGTTTGCTTTTTTAATGTTTTGTAAGTTGACTCATTGAATCTTTATCTTATCAGATTGCTTTATCAATGTAACTTGCTGTAGGAATTTCTTAATATGATTCATTCTTTCTTTTGTCGTTAATATCTTTGTGTTTAGACACAATGGCGTTTAATATCAACCCCATGGTTACGAGTACACCCCTAAATGTCTCATTTCCTGTATTGATGTAACAACTGCTCAAATTCATCACCTTGTTTCTACACATGCAACTATTTTATTATCTTTTCTAGTCTCCCCAATTATGCAACCCTGTTAAAAACTCTATTATTTTTATTAAGTTGTTGGTTAAATATGCTGTTTTTATTTGAATATTTACTAACTACATCTACCATATTTTTTTACTGTCCTTAACTGTCATATTTTCGTGCAGTATATTATTTTCAAAATCTGCATCAGGAATACCGCAATATTCTTTGGTTTGTTATTAAATAGTCATTTGTTTTATAGTAAATACATTTCAATAATATTTTTGCTTCATCAGCATTATACCTCTTTCTTAGTTTTCCAAAATCACACAAACGGCCAGCGCACTAAACTATGGTTCCCCTTAAACAAAACCTCATTTCTTCCTTTTTGTATATCCAGGCTTATCCCCAATACAGTATTTACAAACAGCTCTCGTCACGGGGAGCGACAGGGACAGGCATAGTGTGCGAGTGAGACGCAGCACGTTTCGGCTGCAGTGCGACTTGCAAGCGTGCACTATACGTTTTTGCGGCTGCATTTCTGCAATTTTGCGTTTGGTGTAAGGGATAAGCGATTATTAAGGCTGATAACTTTGTAACTTTAAAGAAACATGAATCATATTTTTAGGCACAGTCCTCATCATAATTAAATTCTATAAAACTCACTAGCAATTGAAACGAGGATACTTTTTTATTATTGTTACAAACAATTCAAAAACTTGTTCCACTTAATATTTAGACGGCTTAACTCACCTTAAGCCATTTTAGAACAAAAACCATCTCATAAGCTTACCAGAACAATGAGAACACTTCTCAAAACATGGCAAATAGGTATTCATTTTTTCTAAAAAGTAAACAATACCATAACCCCCACCATTCATAAAAGCCTCTTTTAACATAAAAAAAACAACTCTAATTGTCTAATTATTGGAATCGGCACCAGGAAGGCCAGTCGCTCCCGCTACCTCTTATGCCCTGCACACTTGCATTAGACAAAAGCGTGCGGTCGGCCTTCGAGCGACCGGTTGCCGGCCGCTTACTTTCGTATTGCAGCCAGCTCGCAACTATTCAATTATTGCTCCAAATCGCACGCGGATAACTGCTCACGTATACACTGATTTTTAGGTATGTCTTTTATTTGATGGTAGTACAGTTGCAAAGAAAACTTGGTCAAACTTGATCTGGAAATAAACACGTTCATACTTACAAATGTTATAAATGAAAAAGAGAGTTTGTTTATTTAGCTTCCACCAAGCAATGGCTGCTGAACAGATGAAGGCAGGCCAAGTCGCAGACGAAACCTAGGTAGATATACCTACATCAGACCAATTTACGATTTACAAAATACGCAATTCAAAAAATGCTGAAGCGGCAACAATAGACCTCAGCAAGAAGGGCAATACCGAGAACGCATTTTTATAATAGAGCAAAAAATATGGACGCCTCATAGTCAATGGCGAATGACGTCACCATCGATTTCGGAAGAATGATATGGACCTTAAAAGAATTTGAACAAGCTTCGTATGAATCATGGCGAATCCCAAAATATTTTAAGTAATAACAATTATTTTTTTCAAACGGTTCTCATGTTAGATGAATCACAAAATTAACATCTAAGAATTTTAAGATTTAAAAGTTACCTACACATGTAAAGAGCAATCAACTTTGCGGCAATACAATGAACTCTGTGTAGTTAAGAATATTTAAATAACGTCATTACGGTAAATACTTAAATAGTAAGATTTATCTGTCTTTTGTTTAGAATTTTCTACTATTCTTCGTCTCCTTATAAGATGGCTTGTGACTCTTCACCTTTTGCTGTTTTACATAGATGTGAAAATGTGCGTAGCAGTAATTCATGAAAATGTGACTACTTGCCTACTCTCACAAGAACAGATCCGTAATTTGAAAGAAAATATTAAACGTCACATTTTTTTCAACAAATTACGGATCTGTTATATAAATATTTACTTACTAAAACACAACACTACTCAAGTTATTCATAACCAGGAATTACTTCTCGCATATGGATAGAGTTGCCGTGTTTTGTCAAAACCCATTTAGTAGTTCTAACGCGAAAGAGTACCAAGCTTACCCATATACATTCTTAGAAACTTTCTTATTTATCTAAGTACTTAGGAGTAGGATTAACCTCGTCTTGTAAGAAATTTAATTACGAAAGCCCTGAGCTTGACCGCGACCAACAATATTACGAACCTAATACTGATTGATGACCGTTCCGAAGAGATTCTCAGAGCTCATCCTTTCTAGAGCAATGATGAATAGCTCCGAGTCAATGCAGAATATAAACTAATTACAAACTGTGATAGATGCGGTGAGTGATGAGCCTGGTCTATGTATTGAAGATTTCTTATTTTTAATTGCAAGTAAACATGTTCTGTATAGAAATTCTGCAGTTCTTAAAAAGCACATAGATGCCAATGTAGCTAAATGTGAAATGTATAATTTTGAGTACATTTAACTTTACGAAGCCTATTTATATTTTCTAATTCAGGAATGTATGAGGTACGTGCTGTGGAAACTTCTTTTTTATAAGAATAACTTAAAGCCTTCCACAATAAATGAGCTATTTAGCACTGAAAGCATTTAAAAAATAACTGAAAGTGTTTCAAATTGGACCACAAACAAACAAACTGCGGCTTTTAATATAGAAACATACACTGCGAAGGCTTGGTCTCTTGCATAACAGTTCCAGTTTTTAGCATCTCGTGGCCCTGTGCTAGTATCGATGTAAATTCGTAAAAACAGACCTCATTGTCCCTTTTGTGAAGCAAAAAAGATTCTAAGTAAGCCTATCAATATGCCTGAGGTTTTTTTTTTCAAACTTTAATATAAGTAATTTACGATAGATTCTCTGTACGCAGTGCCGAAGTTTTAAACAACAATTTATGAAGCCAAGTATTGTTAAAATGGAGACGGAAAAGTTAGCTAAAAGACTTATAAATAAACTCAAAATTGTCACTCTTAAGACATCGATAAAATTTGCGGTAAGCGTAAAGAAACTTTTCTTTTTAACTTCAAAGAGACGTCGTCTGCGCGTGCGCTTACAAGAAGTATTAAACTTTTATATTTATTACGTAGTTTTAAGACAATGTTTTATCCAATAATTTAATTCTTAAGATTCATTATTACATGTCATGTTTTCCTATTGATATTTCCTCGTAATAAAATTGTTAGTCTATGGGTGTTGCGCAGACTTGACACTTGCTAACAATTAAAATTATATATCGTTTCTTGCTGCGGAGATAAGTATATGAATTATTTACAATTTACAATAACTTCCATGAAAATATTTTTTCTTGTTATTTTCACTTTTTTTGTGTAAACATTGCAACGGAAATATGTTTTGTTTTTTAAGTAATAACATGTACTATTACAATTTAATTGAAAAGAGAAGAATAATCATAATAATGAGACTAGTTTTACGACTAGGATAGCTTTGAAATGCGAAAATCAACTGGTTGTTTTGGTCATTATAAAAACAATAACTGTTCAATTTTGTCACAAACAAAAGATAAAACCATATTACGAAACTCAGAGATACGGCACGCGAGTTATAAACCGAAGTTTATCGGTTTTCTTATTTCTTAAGCCGTGTCCACACTTACGTGTCTCTAAATTACGTAAACTCGGTAAATAGCAGCAGGTGGTAGTTGTGGGTCAGCCTTTACCGTGACGAGGACGGCCAGTACCTATTTGACATTTTAAATTTGGAATCCTACATGGGCTTGTAGCCTAGTCGTCTATGACATTAGTGATGTGAGGTTAGTGGGATAGACAACCTTGCCATAGTTGGAAATTGCCATTTTCACGTGTTTTTTTCTATAGAGATATAGGTCTTTGTTTGTTCTTAGTTCCTATTCATGTTCTTTTGCCACATTTTGCTATATAGTTATATGGGAGATTAAACAACAACAAAGATCATTCATAGACATCAATTCATATCAATCATAAGCTTTGAATTCCACTGAAGCCACTTTTCATTGCGCACTCATGGATCGAACAACGCACCAATTAGCCGTCCCCATTAATTGAATTATCATGTAAAAATCATATATTCTCGCAATTTGCCAATCAATTACAATGGACCTTCGCAACAGCCGCAATTTCGACGCATCAGCGAATTTAAGCTCATGCATCTAGTACGAATGCAACCGATTGGTTCACATCATGTTTGCGACATGGAATTCGTGGTTAGTCGTGCGTTTCTGACTGTTGAGTGTTGGTGTGCCTTAATAATCGATCATAATGAATTATCGATTTGTTGATTTCGTGTGAATGAGAGTTTACGTAGTTGGGTTTTGGTGGTGTGTTCGTTTCTGTAAATGGTATGTTATGAGGAATGTTCTTTGGTCTTTTCTGGTGAGAATGTTTGAGTAATAAGATTTCGTAATAAACCAAACAATTAACCAAAAGTAATTGTAACAAATAATCGACATTATCGATGTCGTTCAAATCACGATTCGATTATCGTTATCAAACAATCGGTTGACTCGAATGAACAGTCGGCTCGTGCGCCTAGTTGACCCGAATTATTTGTGCCCAGCAATTATCCATAATTACTAGTTAAGCCAACCCTAATTACTTCTTATGTATCGGAATGCGCATTAACACCGATTCTAACTATTTCATGTAATAACTACGATAATAACCGGGTCTATTTGGAAAATTTCCATGTGTACATAGTACATGTATGATTATAAAGTTACATACTCAATTATCTTGCATATTAATATATTCTGAAGCATCTTCACTAACTTGGTAAACAACTTTGCTATAGATCGTGTTCAACATGACAAATATCAAGTAGTAGGTACATAAAAACCTCCTTTATATAATATCAGACTGGCCAGTCAGGTTTTTAGATGTAAAGCAAGCGTTAGGTTTACTTAGCTAACCTGCGGCACGTGTTTGACCACTTACCGGAGTTTATAATATAAATATTTGGGTCTAGACACGTTCTAAATGTCTTTCATGGCTACCTAATGTTAATAGACTACTATTTTCTGACTTATATAACACACGAATAAAATGAATACGTGGAATATTCATCAAAATCAACAACTAACCCATATTTAAGAAGATGATCAAAATAAATAAACAGAACACACTCATACATCACAGAGTAAATAATAAATCCAAAGGTACTCATAATGATCTCAGTAAGTACGATCCTAAAATAATATTTTCTCTGCCAATTACAGCCTTTCAAATAAACTGCAGGCCACTGAACAAAAACGTTAAGTGCTCCAGTACATTGACCACAACATATCAAAACTTTAAATCAAACGCTAAAAAAGAGGTCGCGTTTCCGCTGCACAATACGAATATTATATTCGCGTTTTGCGCGGCATTAGCCGCTGCCCGTCTCAGTCGCGATGAGTTCTAAACCGCTCATCGCCAACGAAGTTTTGGCATTCATTAATCATGCCATTGATTATATGGATGAGGTCAGCATCGTGCAGATCTGCAGATCAGCCTACAAAGAGGAGGAGGTTTGCAGTGCAAAGCTGCTGCTCTTCACGTCGCTCGGACAACTCGAGCAGATGCCATCCCGCCGAAGGGACGGTGGCGACAAGAGCCTGCAGGACATCATCTCCCTGCTGAAGAGGACTGATCCTGATGACGTGCCTGAATTCGTGGCGAAGGACTTACATAAGTTGCCTCCCGTCACGTTCGATCACGTCGATGTCACCAGGCTGTTGAAAGATATCACGTGTCTCAAGGCTAGCCTGGAGGATATGAAGTCCAAGATGGAAGCATCACAAGTTACCATCAATGACCTGCGTGGTGAAGTGGCGTTGTTGCGCAACGCTGTTTCTGTAAGTGGGGCATTGGATGTAATTAATGTGAATACTCGTCGCGGGCGCAAAATGCGTCGGTCATCAGTTTCGAGTCGGCGAATTCGAGTGCGTCACCGATCGCCGATGTCGCTGACGATGCACCCCGCCCCGCCGCCGCCGTTGTTGCCGTGTCAACACCTACGGCC
Organism: Helicoverpa armigera; assembly: GCF_030705265.1. Classification (NCBI taxonomy): domain Eukaryota; kingdom Metazoa; phylum Arthropoda; class Insecta; order Lepidoptera; family Noctuidae; genus Helicoverpa; species Helicoverpa armigera. The sequence goes on along the minus strand of NC_087124.1, from coordinate 3,918,464 downwards.
GAACCTTGCGTAGGAACATCGACCCCCAAACGCGCCTACGCAGCAGTAGCAGCCACCAACAAGCCCGCTGTGACGCAAACAAAGCGGGCTAAAGGAAAAGGGGGTAAACAAACCCGTGGCACATCACAGCCACAGACTGGTCCTAAGAAGGACACGTGCGACAAGGATGGCTTCATAAAGGTAGAAAGGAGAAAAAAGAGGCCACCTTGTAGGAATCAGTGCGGTACCGCACAAACAGGACCCAACATCCTGCTGCGTCCTGCAGTACCAACGACGCAGTTATACGTGTCCCGTCTACATCACACCACGACGGTGGAGCAGATCGTGGAGTATGTCCGGTCCAAGACCAACTGGACCTTGAGGGTGGCGAAGTTGGAGTCGCGCCACAATACGAACTTCAATTCGTTCATGGTGCGAGTTCCAACTCATCACGTCGAGACATTCCTCAAGGAAGAGTTTTGGCCGAAGGGTGTCGCATTTCGGAGGTTCCGAGGATGGCTACGCGACACCTCGCAGCGTAACACGACGCCGACGCTTCGTGTACATTAGTTTTTAAGTTGTTTATATATTATGTATTAGTGTATTATAATTTAATGTTATTATATTTAAGTATGGTATTGTATTTTCTATGGGCCTTAGATGCCTGATGCAAATAAATAAATAAAAAAAATAAAAATAAAAGGAAACCTCACGGACAAAGCTTCCAGTTTGTTGCCACAAGTATAATGCGCTTATGTTTAGATTTGCACGAAATATTTAGACAAGAGTTTCTGCAATAAGGCTACTCAAAATCAAGCTATTGGGGGTCGGAACGTATGTGTATATAAAAAGGCAACTTACGGATAAAATAACTACACAAACGATTTTTTTTGTACAATTAAGTTTAATTTTGGCTATGAGCATTAAGTGTTATTGCCTATTTATTTCAAGCGACTTATAAAAAAATTGTTCAGTTCAAAAAAGCCTCAAACTTTGGGCAAGATTTAAACCGTAAAAACATACGGCCTTCAAAATTTACGGAGGCGTGATCGGCTTAATAGATCAAACTGACGACGAAATAATTGTTACAAATCGGCGCCTATCGCCCACATTCGTGTAACGTGTTTAAAAGGCAAAGATATACGTAAAACATTAAATATATTCAAGTCATGGAGTACCTAAGTGTCGTATTTTTAGCCTGTCTCAAACCAGAAAGCATAAAACGAGTTAGCAAGATGACACTATAATCCGAGGATTTGTGATTTATGACACGATGACGAGAGTGTCGAACGCTGTTGTTGCAAACAATTATCGTTGTGACGGTTTTTCCACGAGTTGAATATCAAATCAAACATTATATGAACATAAAGTGGAATATGTTTAAACTAAAATAGGGATTTACACAGTGTTTGTGTTAATCGGAGGATAAGATGACAAGGTTGTAAGTTATTTAGGATTATTATAGTAAAGTTCCAAGCATTTTACCCTGAGGAACGCCTACCCAAATATTTGACAATCATGAAATTTTCAGTATAATATTGTAATACATTTTAATGTGTTGGCAGCTGTTAGTATGCAATTGTGCAGGTGGGAGACCGTCCACTGGTTAAAAATATAAATGGCCTATTTTTTACAATAACAATACTATAATAAAACTAAATTAAATGGGTTTTATCATGAGTATTATATCAACTGATATTGTGCGCAGTCGCTTTATTTTGCATACTTGTAACTCGATACAGTAAGGTCACTAAAGAGAACTACGAACAATTTCTTGTCATGTGTTGACCTTCCTTGTGAGTCATTTTGCATTTTCTCACCGCATCCGGGTCACTTTGGGATTCCTAAACCTTCAATGGCTTCTCAGTTGGTGAAGATTAGGTTAAGGTGAACTCATGTGTAGTACCTAGTAGATTCATCATGGACTAAAAAAAATTATACGTCATAGTATGCAGAAGGAAAATATTTCCGTGTTTTCTAACAAATTAGTAATTTACAGAAAGGTAAAGATTATCTCTGACCATACTAATAAATATGGTTACCAATAAAGAAAAATATTGAAGGATTATCACTTCATTGTATTCTATATTTCTCGTTTACAAGTCGTAGTAGTAATAAATATATTACAAATTAAATATTCTCAAGTTTTCTTTTCTACTGTCTTATCCAACTATGATATCGATGAATTTTGCTATTTTGTTCAATTTATTTTTATTTTTAGATTTTCATTATTTTAAGTTTTGTTTTTGTATTGTTACAGATTGCAAAAGGATTGTCGCTGTCTGTGAAATGTTATAGAGTGTGTCTGATAGTACTAGCGTGATATTACCGACTGTAGTGAAGTGCTCTGTGTCCCGGATACATTGGACGACGTTTTTCAACTAGGCTGTATTGCCTTGGTAAGTTTGCATGTTAATAGTCTGTTAGTAAGTGCAGTTAATATCGATAGTGAAGCAATTTGTGTTCTCTGACTCCATATTTTTATGCTAAAACAAATGTTAAATGCTCATTATGTGTCTATTTGTTACTGGAAAAATAATATGTAATTTTCACAAATTGATTGTATCGATAGAGAAAATTATAAGAAATTAACTAAAGTTAATACATGACGGTTTGAAACTCGTTATCCCACATTACGTAGGATCAAACTTTACGCAATAGCGTCAGATTGATTGCTTCAAACTGCCGCCGCTTGGACACTAAACTTGTCGGATATCTTGAATCTGATTCAAAAACAGCGTTGAACATATTTCCATATTCTTGGCAATTTATTTCGTCATGATTGACAGTTTATTCAGTTCCAATAAAGTTCTGGTAACCGTTAAAATATTCATCGATAGCGATGAGTATGACTAAATTACATAATGTCGTTATGCATAACAGTTGGTCTGAAGGCCTCTTCTGTACCGGTTCACACATCCGGCTCCGCTTGAACTTGTACAACTTTTTATTCCTCAGCTTTTTTAATTAAGACTTTGATCTCTTCTCTTTTTACTATAAATCAGCAGAAACTTTTGTTGCAATATGATAAAAAAGCCTTTATGAACGTAAACAACTCGATACCTACATCACCATAAAATTACTTCGTTTACTTAACCTACAATACCAAACATAATTAACGAATGTCGAAATAAAATTGCAAGTAATCCTAACCTTTCATCACTTCATGGTTAATATTCACACCAATCATACAACAACACATTTTATTGTAACTACGATAAATTACAAAACAACAATTAACGAGTTACAGTAATAACGAATCGATTATGAAACTCCGGTTCGTTGACAGCACTAGTTTTCCCGCGTTTTTGCAATTATGGCGGGCAATATGGCGGCGAGCTGTCAGTTGATGGGGCTGTTCCGGCGATGTTTCCGTTGCGATGTGATTACTGTCCTTGACAACAATGGCCAAGGTCGCGGACGTGTGACAGTTTATTTTCTGCCATGAGAAATTGTTGCGTGATTTGGTAGCTAGGCTGTATGTTCGATCATTTTAATGTCACTACTTACATGTGTCATCTGCCGAAGATTTCGGTTGCTCTTAATCGCCTGAGCTCTATATGATTTTTATTCATGTTGAATAAGTGAAACCTTCATACAATATTCAAATCGTTATTTAATCCCAATCAATTTCTACTTAGGTAAGCAATCCAATAATTTTTACATTAACCTTAAAATTGTGACATAATCCCAAGTGAAACATGGCCCTGTTATTACGTAAATCTTAAAGAAATGTTGTCATACCAAAAATAAAACTTCGAGGGCACAATTAACCCTAAAATGCTAATGTGTTCCTAGGAGGGCACCCATGCGTGTGGTCCCATGTATCGTCCCGCGGGCGGAACGCATTCTATCACTGACCACTTATGCCATGGTACCGTGGGACCGCAGGGAAAGTACAGGGTGTGCCGACTCACGGCTATGGAATATCACCTGACCTGTCTGGCTATGGGGAAATATGATCAAAACCAGGTAATTAGCAACAACATTTACATAATATTATGCTGATGACTAACTTCCGTGACTTACATGGATTTTAGATAATTGTAGGCGTAGCTATGTGAATTTAGTTCTACCATTGCGTTTAAGATGATCGCTCGTAGGTACCTTGTAATTATAGCCCTAATATTGTTCAGGAAATATTTTTTTCAGTTTGTGTGTAAGTAATTACTGTGATATATTCTTCTAATAAAATCCATACACAAATAGATTTTTATGGCGAAAATATGAAACTTGTCAAGTGTCATTAAAATGTTATCGTAGCGTAGTTCATTGGACCAGTAATGCACCCAGGCAGGCTTTCCTGGGACTAATTAAAACAAAGTTGATCAAGCAGGTAATATTAACAGCTTCAAATAAGAGCACGAAGTTAACACCTAGGCCTGCTACAGAAAGGCATGCACAGGATCGTAAACTATTCAGCCGGCAGTTCGGAGCGAGGGCAGGGACCTGCGCGCGCGCAGAAAGCTCGCCGACCCACTTACAACCAGAACCGAACCCGTTCCAACGCTTTTACATAATTCCAACTCTCGCTACTGCCTTTATCACGTACAAATATTTCCGAATTACTGTTAAAGATGGTTTCCGAACCGGTCGGCAAGGCACAGGGTGCGTGTCGCACTTACGGGTTAACTGATCTTATGTAATTCAAAAGGCGATCGAAAGCTGAATTTTAAAAATAAATACTCGTTGAATTACCTTGTGTACTTACGCAAATAATGTGCAAATATCGTATTTACTTCGCGATTATCGCATCGTCAGCATTAGTGATGACCTAACCCACTTACAGTTACGTTTGTTTAACTATTTCCTTAATACAGTGAATATTTCTCATTAAAATCAATTGAAGCACGTGTGGAATGCCTTAAGAACTTGCTAATAGGTTTTTGAATGTAGGTAATTACAACGAGTAATAGATTGTACTATTTTCTAATCACAATTCGCTATTTGCAAGATTCAATCGGACTACTTTTGCTATAATGCAATCTGCACAATTCTCGGCGCGAACTATACATTTCAACGCACAGTTTCTATTAACACTAACATGAGCTGACTTTTCAAGTACGTACATTCAAGTATTCAAATGACTACTGCATGAAATCTAATTCTGACAAAAAAAAATTAAGAATGCGACCTCGAACTACTTTAAATTTAATTTATTACGCGGTCTCAAAACTGCAATCTCGACGAATTTGGCGACCGTCACAACACGAAACGGAATAAATATTTTTGTGACCACTAAATAAGTTTCGTCATTTACCATTTTTTGTGAACGACACAAAAGGTAACTGAACTAAGAAATATCTAATAACGACTAACAGTATTCTGTAATGGACTGAAATAAAACAAGCTAAGCGAAAGTGAATTGGTATAACAAAGTCGAGTACAGTTGGACGAGTCCTCATTCCCACAAAAAATGTTTAATGCCTTATTGCTTGGCTAGTACTTACTTAGTAGCTCTAGACGATTTATTCACCACCTAACGTAGAACAAGGAAACAATTATCTACATTGTTATACTTGTGTTGAATAACTTTCTGTTTGTCTGCAGCTACTCTGATATTTGGTCGTTCAACTTGCTTATTGCAGTTTTCCTAGTAGTCGCTATGAGAGCAATTATACTTCACGATAGACCATTAAATATTTTTAATTGAAATTCCAGTTATAACAAGCTTGTCTAAAGATCTGAATAAACAACTTTCCATGGAACGTCTACTCTTATAGATTTTGAACGGTCATCCAATCTCAATTGAAGAGAAAAGTGAAAAAATGCTGCCTGCCCCACCCGAGGTACCAGGACAACAGAAAGTTTATGTAGTAAGCTGTTTTCCCAATATGGTGGAACTGCTTTCCAAGCGTCCGTACAACGGCACTAATAAAAAGTTTATTGCAACACTATGTTCGGTATTTAACGTCTTTACATAAAGCCATCTTCACTTTCTAGGCTTAATTTTAATTACAACTTCTTTTTCTCATTTAACGACCTCGTGATGTGCTTACGTTTTGATTTTACTAACGTTTTGTTTGCGGCTTTTTAATTATTGCAAATTAGAGGTAAAATTATTTTTAAAATTGCTGCTACAGGTATGGAAATCATAAAATCCACAATTCACGTGCGTGACAAATCGGTTTGCCAACGTGATGAAATAATAATGATGATTTTTAATTCTTCATCATTTTTAAATATAAAACAAGTGAAATTGAATTAGTATGTCACGGTTATGAGGACATTGTTTTATACAAATAGGTATATACATCGATTAAAAATCATAATAGAATACTTAATCGCCGTAGTTTATTATTTGAAGTAAAGTTATAAATACAATGTAATTCAAACAATGGATAGTTTTAGCGTTTTTATCTTTGCTTGTGTAAGAAATATAATAAACATGTTACTGAAAACTAAACGTTTAATTAATCAGTGATAACTTTTCATAACAGAAGGTTTTACTTTACTTTCTTATTTACCTTTTATTTTCAGTAACATTCTAAGGGGCTCGGAAACACCTACGCTTATCGTAATTCAGGAAAAAAATACTATATGCTCTTGAGCTCTTAATAATAACACAGTGACACAAAAAGCACCATCCTGTACGCGTAGACCGGTGAACGGGCCTCATAATGATCACGACAATGCACGGCCATTAAATCATATGATAGGGACACATAGAACCACACTATATTTAGAACGTAGGCATAGAAGTTATTTGCAAAACCCGCCCAATGCTAAGAAAATCACGATCTTTATCTCACGCACTATTGCTACACGGCACCCCTTACTGTTCGCGGTAAAGCGCAGCTACTTGCAAAGATAAGTTGTTAAAGAGAACCCTAAATGGCGGATATTTAGTGCCAGTTTAGATTCTTCCTCAAATTGATTTCCTATTTATTCCTTGCGATTCTCCCGAAGTGAGTTTAATTCTCATTGATCAAAGTTTTATTATATTTTGCCAGTATTAAACGTGTTAGAAACTACAAAGTGTTAGAAACTTCACCTTCATATTCTGAATTCATACATGAACTTTGCCAGCATTTTCACCTAGAGAGCAAGAGCATTTTCTCAATCGGCTCTTCGCACTTCAAACATCTAATGTGCTGCTTTATTTGACCAAGAGCGGCTGACCACACATGTGACAGCATTATATAAACGTAAATGTCATATCATTTTCGTCACAACCACAATCGTGAATACATCTTTAGCATCGTAAACAAACAAAGCGTTGCAAATATTGGGAAGATAGTGAAATCGCAAACACGGTTCGTGCAGCGGCGCCTCGTGATCTGTTCATCTGTTTCGAAACGTTCACGTGTCAATAACTAGCGGTTACGAAGGAATGTGATGTGCTCATTAGGTTATTGTATGTGGACCTTTACTGTTTAGCAGCTAGAATTTATGTTGGGGACAATTCCGTGATCACCTTTTGAACGGTGATCACATCTACTCGTATATCAAAAACTGAAGAGCTTGTTAGGTTGTTTGCTTGACGCGCTAATCTCAGGATCTATTGGTCCGATTTGAAGTGTTCTTTTATCGTTAGTTACATCTTCCTTCAATAAATGGGCTAGGTACGACCATTTATTGAAGGAAGATGTAAGCTTTTTATACCAGGTGTGCCAATTAATACTAATACTATATAAGCCTTCAATGTATCTGTGATTTTCAAGTACCTACCTCAAAACTTTTCTTAACACAACACTACAGTTTTTCGTATTGCCCATTTAGAGAGAAAATATTCTTGCAGCACCTTCACTTGCACTCAGCTATGAAGATGCCCTACCCATTTAAGTCAACAAGCCATTGAAAGCCTTGACATGTGGTATTTCAAGTAGCCGGTGATGGGGCAACGCCATACTCGGTGCGAAAGTGATCTCCTATTAGCAGACTCGCTTTTACTCAAACGTCTAATTGCTAACCAAGGTATTACATACGAGTTTGTTGAACTCAGTACTGGTTAATGAGGAATTTGTCTTTTTATATGGTACCTGCTGTGGCTTATGTTTTAAAACCCGATATAGCAATTCTGAAGAGAAAATTGAGAATATATTTAAATATAGATTTTGCCAGTGGTTTCAACCACATCCTGAGATAACTTCTTCCCGCACCCGGGTGAAAAGTAGCCTATATTTTATTCTGATGTACAAGATAATGTTACTGCCAATTATTATTCCTATCAAGATCCGTTCAGCGGATTTTGGGTGAAAAATTAACAGACATAGAAACTTTCGTGTTTTCAATATAAGTAGGAAGTAGATTAATATAAACCTTTCCCAGAAGTCCTAGCTACGCTATATTTCACACTAACTAACCTAACAAATCAAGCAAAAAACCAGACAGATCTATCAATAACAGTGCACCAAAGAAACGTAATGAAACAACAAAATAATTTGCAACTATAGTAACTATAGTTACGGCGGTATATATCACAGCGGTTACCGTAACTAGTTCTAGCAAAAACTAGATTTAGATCCGTTCACTGATACCGGCTTTCTATGAAGCATTGTTTTGTTTTGATTGTAACTAGTAGGCTGGTTTGTTGTACTTAGTTTCTGGTCTCGAGAAAGGACTGTTCAGCCTTCCATTTATTTTTAAACGAAATTAAACGTTAACAGTGTAAAGAACCAACCTCTCGAGTATGAGGGTGCGGGTTCGATTCCAGGTCAGGCAAGTACCAATGCAACTTTTCTAAGTTTGTATGTACTTTCTAAGTATATCTTGGACACCAATGGCTGATAAAAAAGTGACGGAAAACATATTGAGGAAACCTGGACTATAAAGTCTGAAATCACCAACCCGCATTGAGCAAGCGTGGTGATTAATGCTCAATCCTTCTCCGTGTGAGATGAGGCCTGTGCCCAGCAGTGGAACGATCAAAAAGGCTGTAACAGGTTATGAATTCTGATAAGAGACTTGTCAAGGTATCTCTAAACCCTGATTTTGCTTTTGGAATAAGCTATCCTACACTGAAAGAATTCTACAAATAGGACTAGTTGTTCTTGAGTTTAGCTCGTTGAATGTCAAATTGTTTAACGGAAGACACGAGTATTTTAGTAAAGTAAGTTCTACATAAATACTGTAACATGAATTCTGATAGTAATCTCCAATTACTTCGTTTATCGTCTTCTTTTATAGTTGTTTTATCGTCACGTGGAATTTAAAGCTATTAAGTAACAAGCTCATATACTTTCTTATTTATAACTTACACGCGAATATGATGGTCTTCAGTGCACATCTTATGTCATTTGTATCATGCAACATCACAACGGGTACAGCAATTTCAAATTCAATTAATATTACATCGATCTAGATGACGTTCTTTATATTGGTACGTTAACTTTGTTTTTTTTTTTTGGTCCTTATTGTTATTATTTTCCTGTTATTGTTAAGTAAATGCTTTGCTTATGAAAGACTAGTTTCAGCAGCTATTTTGCATCAGCATAAAAAGATGAAACATGTACTATCTAACATTTGAAAAAAATCTTTGTCCAGTATTTCCAGATAAGTGCATTTCTGCTTTAGCTGTACGGAAATCATTTTCAAAAAGTCTGTTGTACAATTTTCATTATTATATTACATTTTGTTTTATTTACTTTTCGTCTTCAAAATTAAGTTGTAGAAAAGGCTCGGGAGATGATGATGTCTTCAAAATGACTTGTTTCTAATTTCCCGTTGAACACAAAATGAAAAGGATCGTAAATTTCACACAGGTGTACTAACACGTCGTGTTCAATACTTTCCATCATTACCTCTCGTTCCCAATCCGAGGTGTCTTCTCGTAGAAAGTCTCGCGTGACGTAATGACGGACAAACATTACAGTTTACAGTGCATTATACAATCAATTTAGCGTTTCAATGCTCGTTGGCGATGAGCCGTGCTTTATAATGCTTTACTACGCTTGTTTGGTGCTTTAGACGGTGCTAGACGCCATCTTTGTTCTTCGTTTGTGATTATATTGCTTAGGAGCGGTTCCCCGCGGTTTCACTAACATCCCGGGGAGCACTTTCCACGACCGGGTAAAAAGTTGCCTATTCTTTCTCTGACTTTATACGATTTATAGACAGACAGTTACTTTCACATTTATAATTAAGTAGCAAGGATTTATTAGACTATTTTTTACTTTCAATTAATATTACAAGTGCACATTTTCATAACAGTTTTTCAGTGTCATCCAATTAAAGATATTCAAGCAGTAACCTTTTTAACGTCTTCCAAGGTCCGTTAACTTTCAAACGTACCCATTAAATAAACATAAGAATTAACCTTCGGACACACGAGGAATTGAATCATCATACACATACATAATAATACATATGTATATGTATATAAAAACCGTTTCCTTCCTCCGGATAACTTGTATGATATAACTTATTCTTGTGGTTTAAACACGGGATATAATTTGTCATTGTAAATAGCATTGAAGATTTATAATTTAGGTGTAGTCTTGGTAAATGACGGATAAGTCAAGGTTGTTTATGTACTGATTTTATTAAAAGATATGACTAAAAGATAGACTAATAGCACGTATTGAACGTAAAATTCAGAAATCCAAAGTCAACAAAAAACAATTAGGAAAGAAACCATCTAACTGAAACTCGGCAGAAAATATAATTCGATCTACTGAAATCGCTTCAGCCAGCAACAAGCCCCCGAAATCGATCCAAACTTTCACTTATCACAAGCAGACTCGACAAACTATTGATGTCAATCAAATAAACGCAACACAAACATTGTCGAGTACATAACATTCATAATCCGAGCGTAATTGCAGACCTACAGAGAAACCGACGCGGCTGCGACAACTCGAAAGTTGGGTAAGGCCAATTAAGTTTTGTAAGAAAATTCTTAGACTGAGTGTTGTGATTTGTAATGTACAGTTTCTTATATTTTAGTAAGGATTTGCGTGATGATTTAAATATAATTATATTTACTTGACTTCCCGTTACACTATTCCACAATTAATGATTGGCGCGTGTTAATACTCGTGCTCATTTATAGCTACTTTCCTCCAATGTACTATGTATTGCAAAAGTCTAATAATAAAACATTGTTGTAACATAATATGCATTTACAATAGCTCGTAATATTTGAATTATTATCTACACAAATGGATGAATCCCTAAATGTAAATACTGAGTAAGTAATATGTTTATTTTCGTTCAGTATTCAAAAGTATATTTTCGACTGGCTTACGCGACGTTAAAATAAACTTATTTTAGGAAGTAAAGAAGAACTTTGGCCTAATTTTTGCTGCGATTTCTCTGTCAACTTGTAGTAAAAACTATACTATGTTATACAATTTACGGAAGATAATAAATTATAATGTTTCGTCACATGTCCAATATAACATGTATTTGGCTTACTCACTTGGCTCATTAAATTAGTCACACCTTCTACATAGGCTAAATAATTTGGCCAACATTCAGGTGAAATTATTTTATGTTGGCCAATCTATTTCTCTGATTCACATTATTGGAACTTATTCTTCATTGATTAGAAAATGTGAAAATTATTGTTATCAATGCCAAAGCTATTTAAGTTGGCTTCATCCGCACATGAAAGGGTGCTGGAATCCTACTTATAAACGCGAAAGCTTATAAGAATAAGGACGAATGTTAATCTTTCACTCAAAAACTTCTGATTATCCTATTTATATGTTTAAAAAATCTGTAGTCAAGTCAAATAGTATATAGGGACTTTTCATGAAGAAATTCTCACTAGCTGACAGACTTAATTTACGTAATATGGATTCTAGTTAGACCAGCTGAGACCTGGTTACATGGAACTGTGATTGGCAATGTGGTATTACAAGTTTCTTTTCAAGCCGAGCCCTTTAGAACAGCCGCACACTGCAGAATAAACAGTCACCCGACAGTTACTCCGATGGTTGTATTTTTTTTAGGAAGGCTTGATTAATATCAAACTTTTCAGTCATTTTGATGCCGGCTAAACACCTACCATCTTTGCACCATGCTTGCACCCATTCATCTTCATACTGATTAATGAGCCCAAACAAACTATCGGCCGACTATATGTAAGTTTGTAGTGTGTGGGTACTCTTAGGGTAAATAGGTGTGTGTTCTTGTATAAACTGTGAGACATTATATAGTTGTCTAACATAAGTGGTATTATGTCCCTAGGGCATGAAACGAGAAAGTTTGTGTGTTTAGCTAAATTAGCATAGAGTTGACTGAAGGCAAATGGAAAATGGGAAGTTCACTTTTACTTATTTTTACAGTTTAATGACTGTGTAAGAAAATATGTTTATGTTTCACTTAACTTCCCAGTTCCCACCAACAAGGTCGTAGTGGTTAGAGGTTAAACTACCAGACTCTTTTTAATATAAGTGCCTATGCCGTTCAATTTCAAGTGAGGCAAGTATCTAGATACGAATATATGTGTTTGCTAAGTATATCTTTAACACCAGTGCCAATAACAGACTATACCTTGAAGTAGCCAATCCGCCTTCGCCTTCCGATCTACTTTCATCCAAATATGCGATTTAATGTCAGAGCAACCAAAGCCTGGTTTGATTTAATGTCAAACCAGGCTCCAGAATAGTATTTAAGAAAATTTAACCTCCGAAAAAACTTTACATACCTAGCTTTATGCAAGGATGACAAGTACCATCATATGACGCATCAACGCATCCTATGCACACTCCTCCCACATTCTAAGCTATCAATACAAATATTTCGCCCATGATTTGTACCAAAACAATGCACATTCCCTCCCTCACGGTGAACGTTACTCACTCTGCGCCCACGCATCACTCTCGTTTTCAACATGCGTAAGATAATCCACTAATGTTTAGTGATAGTAAAAGTATGTGATGCTTTTTGTAGGCTTTTGATATCGTATGTGGGGAGATTGTATCAGGATAAATTTTGAAGATGACTTTAGGTATAGAAAACTGTTACACGGAATGTCTTTTATGGTGTGCTCACAATTTGCCAAATAAGCCATCAGTGTGGTCATTTGGAAATCATTTATAGCATTGTTAATATGTTGATATACAACCTTGATTACGATTGTAATAAACATTTGCCTACATACAACTATCATCATAATTATCATCAACCTTTTCAATTATCTGCTAATTATCTCAAAGCCCAAACTTCCGAACCTATTATGAAATCACTATAATATTATTTATTTAAATCATGTCTTGTTATTAACATAAGGTTCAATAAAGTTATGAATAGAAGGTATATATCGATGGAGGCTATCGATCGGTTACAAAAGCCGTTCACATTCGTTGTGTCCGGCTGCAGCGGAAGTAACGGTGCGAGCGACGCGTGCGCATGCCTATATAGGGCTGGATAGTTCCTTAATATATTAGTTTGTACACTTATTATATTATTGGTGAATAAAAAATATATCAGTTTTTTCAGTCTTTTCAATTTAAAATCTATCAAGGTTAGAAGCTGGATGAGATTGATTCTTGATAGTCCATCCGCTGTTATTTATTTTGTACAATAATGATCAGGTTACTCTATTCAATAAATATATTTTTTTTTTTATTGTTCTACTAGGATAGTTTTTTTTTGTGTTGTCAAAGTCAATGTCAATTAAAGATTTCTATTAAAAAAAATAAATAAAAACATATCGTGCCAAATAATGTAATCATCCTTAACAGAATTATTTATACATCAAGGCGCGAACCCTATAACAAACTGACCTCAAATGAACAAGCTTACGATCAACGATTATAAATGATCTGCAAAGCCCTATGGCTACTGAATATAGATCAATAAGATCAGCCCTCGAGGTCACTAAGCACATTACACCAGTTCATTGTCAAGTAAAAGTAGCCAAGCTACTTGTGTAATAACTTGATATCTTGACTCTCAAGTTTATCAAGTAAATATTAAGTCAACTACAATGTGTTGTAAGTATAACAGTTTCTGTGTAATTGGCGAAATGTGTGTTAATTAATTAACTTTGAGTTGTTAACACAAATTGTTGTAATTGTTATTGGTGCAATGTTACGTTTTTCCAGCTGTTTCACTGATACATAAAAGGAACTATCTTAGCTATCTTTTTAATTCCCAGCATTGCAAAAGTGACCTCTCATTTCCCGGGAACATGCTGATAAATTCAACCAGTATATTATTCTCCTTCGATCCCTGTATAATTTGCCATTTACACTTGCTAATTAGTCTTCCTACTACTAACTATAACTATTTTAATCCTTCCCTAGCTGGTATTATGCTTTTATTCTGAATTCAGAATTAAAAACATCCCCACTTCAAATTCAGAATTACAACACCCCATCAGTTAGCAACAGCTCAATTCGCTCATTCCTCACGTTCATTAGATGCTAATCAGCTCGCGAGCTCATTCAGTTCAACCGTTCAGCTGCATTGTGCGAGGTGAGGGGGCGTGGCCTGCCTGCGCCCGAATTCTTGCGCACTGACAGCTTACGGGCAAGTGTCATAATCGAGGCTCTATCGTGAGTCGCTGACATAACGTTGTGTGGGTTAAATAAAGTTGAGAGTTTGTGTGTGTCTGTGTGTGTGTGGGTGGGTTTAGAGACGGAGTTTGTTTTGTTTATTAGCAAAGGCTGTCGTTAAAAAGCAGCTGTTGAAACTCTTTGGTAGATAGATTCGATTAGATTCCTTCGGAGAAGATATGGTCAACTTGTTCAAGAACTGTGATGCTAATGAATGAAAAACGATTGGATTTACTAAAGTATTTCGCAATAAGCATTTCAACAATTATGTCACTATCTCATTACCGGAAAGTAATTAAGTATTATAAAATAGCCAACAAAAGGTTTCGTGATGATTATTATCAAATCGATCGATAAGTCTGTCACATTTCCGCGTAACGCGCCGACCGCAAGAAACAAAACGCAGGCAAACTACAGAAGACCCACAGAACAATAAATAGATGAATCGAAATGGATTCCATGGTGGGTCCAAGTATACTGGAAATCATTGGCATCTTAGAGGCATGTCTAATTTGCGTTGTTCCACTTGGGTTTAAGATGGATAAATACTTCTGTAACGAGGTAGATTTAGGTAGGTATCTACTAAAAACTGTAGTAGCCTTAGATATATTCCTAGTTATATTCAAAGTTTTTTTTAAAGTCTATGTCTTCCATAAACATTTTACTTTTCTAAGATAATTCAAACTTATCTAATAAATGCCTCCAAATTCTGACCCAACTTTTGAAGTACCTTTTGACGTTCTACTTAAAGTAAACATTCTTACCTTACCTGTACAACTACTAAGAAACAAGTTGCGTTGCACTCGACAATTGTCACGATCGATATCGACGGATTTATTGCATCGCTCAGGAACGCGGGTAGCCTTGTCTAGAATAGGCCACCGGTCACTTGTGTTATGACGAGGAAATATTTTTCCGGTGTCTAACAAAGGATTTATCTGTCTCTTTGTTGATATGTATCTTGCTAACTAGGTGGCTAATAAAGGAGAATAGGAAGTGTTAAAAAATCTTGGCAATTATCAGACGTATTAGGAGAGAAACTCAGGTAGACGCGTATTGCTGGGGAGTTTGTTATGCAACTTCTTTCGAGCAAAGAGTTTTGGGGACTGTCTTTTGTTGTAGCCCTCAATAACTACTTATTTGTGAGTCTAATCTGAATAAGCAATTGAAAAGATATAGATATTTTGTAATTGTTTTTATAATATTTCATAAATCAAATAATGTATTGATCTGTTAATCTCTGGTTTCACTGGAGTAATAACAAGAATTTACTGTTAAAATTCTCAATCTGCGTTAAATAATTGCAAGATTCCAGTTTCCATACAACCTGACCTCTGCAACCCTTTCGATTTTGCATTATCTATCCACGTTATATTCCTACCACAGATTACCTAACGTCTGCTACGTAATAACGTCTCATCTTGTCTATATTATTATTACCTACATTAGAAGACCCACAGAGGTCCTTAGGTCAATTGTAAGCAGTCCACACTATATCAGAGTTCCTACTTTCTTTAAGTTTCTTAAGAGTTTAGTATACTTCCTTTAAAAACGTATGTACATAATTCACTTTTATTTTGTCTGTACATAATGTAACTTAATTAAACACCTGTTTTACCGTGTAAATAAAGATTCTTAATTGTATTGTATTAGAAAAATAATTCAATGAGGTCAAAGACTATAAAAAATATGGTATTACCTAGTAAGCTTTAAGTTTAATCTAGTACCTAGTAAGTACTATGTACACATGCATTCAAGGAATGCCATATATTATCTTCATAATGACATAATTACTCATTGACTGGTCAATAGGTACAAAAGCTTACCTAGCCATATTTATATCCTGCTTCCTCATTTAATTATAAATTACGACCTACCTTAACTATGTGTAATTACAATTATCATCATCAATGCAGATTACCATAACTTGCAATACCTATTAATAAAATAAAGTTACGTCAATACGTCTATCTATATTGTTCATTTTAATGAGCTAAAGAATCTCGATAACAATTGAAAAAACACAATTTCGAAAAGAAAATTCTAAATTCCTCACTTTTCGATGCAAATGTTATTTTCAGTACTTTATTACCATCCAAAGCCATTCTGGATTAACAATAAAACCTAAATACGACTCCATGTTTATTTACCCCATCAATTCAAATTTCTATCCCGTCCGATGTATTCCAGCACCATTTCGTACCATTTTCGAGTTGTCAAGTCATAAAATCTATCGAGTTCCGTCGTAAAACTCGATGGGAAACATTTTAAGTTGCCAGTAAAACATGATTGCGTCTAAACTGAGTCGATTTCGAAGCACTCCTACGCAATGAGGTTCGATTACCTCTGGGCTGCTCATTACTGCCCATAGACTAAGGTTGCCAATTGCCACTGAAATAACGGACTGGCAAAGACTGTAACGGGAAAAAATCGAAAGGACTTACTGTTCGGAAACACTTTTATTAAGTGTTTGCTTTTCAGAAGGACAATTCGAATCGAAATAGCTTAATCTTGCCTGGTTGCTAAAGGAAAAGTTGAATATTGCTTTTGTATGCACCACTTTTGTCTTCTATGAGTCCACTCTGAAAAGCTAAAACAAAACGGCTTTGTTCAACCTCTAAATCCCAAACCGGTGTTCAAGCTTTTTGCTCAAAAAGGACAATGGGCAGATTGGTATACCCCACCAATAGCAATGTCATATATATCATTGGATAGGCCTTTTTATGTAGAACAATATTTACTATGACAGCTTTGCTGAAATGTTTGTCCGTTCTGAGATATAGATCAAAAACTGTGCAAAAGTTAGAACTAAGTAATCTATTGATAACTCAAGTTTTTAAAGGAAAATCTAAGAACTACTAAGTGTAAGTCTTGTATGAAAGAAAATCAGATTACAGTATTGATTAGCATCAGTTTTAAGATTGTTTGTTATCTATATCTCAGAACGGACAAACAATAGAACAAAACTGTCATAGTAAATGTTGTTCCAGTTAAAAAGACCTATCCAATGATATGTATGACTTTCCTATTGGTGCGGTTTCTCACTACGCCCAACATCCAGTTTTGGTACAATAAAAGGTTGAAATGCTACATAATAGTAACAATTATGGATCCTAACGGGCACAGTAGTACTTACAAGACTTAAAGTTATTAGTACTTAGATTTTCCTTTAAAAACTTGAGGTATCAATAGATTACTTAGTTCTAACTTTTGCACAGTTTTTGATCTATATCTCAGAACGGACAAACATTTCAGCAAAGCTGTCATAATAAATATTGTTTTACATAAAAAGGCCTATCCAATGATATATATGACATTCCTATTGGTGGGGTATACCAGGTCCCATATATTTGTGCCCATTGTCCTTTGCATCACTCTCTACAACCTAATGAACGTACATACAGTTAATCTATTCCCATAGCGCCCTGGCAACCCTGTGGTCAGTGACCACACACTACAGTTACGCCCGAAACGAGCCAAGACACGGAATCGTTTCCGACTACGTGACCACTCCGTAATGGCGGTGATCAATCACACAGCCGTCCGAATAAATACCGAGTAATTCGATTCACAACTAAACACCGGATATTTCTCGATAACTGTAGTTTTTGGCGAGTATCGATAAGTAAAAGTACTGTAAGACAACTATTGTGCAGATCTAATGTTTTCACATTTGGTGTACCGCTAATTTTCTTGATTTTAAAAAGGAATGTCTATGGAATGAGTTGAATTTGGAATGAGGTTGGAATAAGAAATTGTTTTAATGTTCAACTGTTTTAAAAGTAACAAAACTAAAAGTTAACTAAATATAAGTTGTAAAGAACGGTTAGAGTGGACTACATCCATTACTCAACCGTTAACTAGAACTTACAGCAATAATTGAAAGCACCACACTAAAGACAGTTAATTATAATTATGACGACGATACCTGTGTAATTTTCTTCTCGTAAACAAACTTCAGATCTTTTAAACGAAGCTCAAGAAGCATTTAATTGTTTGCAATACTTTATCATGAATGAAACTTATCCTTATTTGCGTAGTCAATTAAGTAGCCACTAGCAATTACACAGAGTAATTACGAATAGACTTCACTAACTGCTCTTAAGTATGGCAATACTGAGTCGTTAGCTATGTGTAATGTTGCCAGCTTTGCGCAAATATTTGTTATTTGCCAGCAATATAATCATTTGTAACTCTATCCTTATTAAGTTTATATCTATAATTTGGTTTCTAGGGTTTGTTTGTTTGAAAGCCTATTTATTTTTGTTTGCGTTAAATAGGTTAAGCTAAATAATTGTCATTTATGATTTACTACGGATTAATTCACATACATTATGTCAAATTTCAACCTCTAATCTAAAACCAACGAATGTATTGGTTACTGTAATTCGCTGTTAAAGAATCATTTGGAGTTACTCAGACGATTTATTTTTTCCAAATCCGCTCGAAGAAGTATGATTCAGAGTAAGTAATTCAGTTGATTTCCTGCACATTCACATACCTCACACTATTTGATACATTCGTCTACTCAGCAAGGTCGCTGGCTGCACGACATGATATATGACATGTTCACGCTTACCAAATACACACATTACACACACTACATGCATTGATCACGGTTTTCTTTCACGTGATATTCAGACTCCTTGTATCCATATAAGAATACAACTTTTCAAAAAGAAAGTCTCTTAGGCATCATTTGCCAAAGCCTTCCGAAAAGGTGGAAGTTCTCAATTAATCCTGATCTGTAAATTATGTGAATCAAAATATAGGAGAAAGGCGAGTAATCTTATAATTGAAACAGTTTTGTATTCTGTGATGATATTACATTATATTAAAGCACTTCAGTTCATGCCAAATGGCACTATGATTAGAAGACTCAAATTACCTTTCAAAAGAAAGATTAATGGATTGATGGACAAGCTTATAATAATCGTTACATCAACTTCGGTACTCCTTAAAAGTATTTATTTACATGTAAAATGATGTAACATAATGACAGTCTTACAATAAAACAACCGACAAGAAATCTTACACCCCACACAGCGTAAGATTTAGTAAACCTGATTTCATTTCAGGTTCTATAATTTCGACTGCTATTGGTCGCCAAAGTCGCGGCGAGGTCGACTGGTGTCACGACACTTGATGCTATTGCGAAACACCAGTCCAAATATACGCCTTGGAATGAACTGAACTGAATATACTGTCATACATTATGCTGTATAATTACTGCAGACAAAAATTCAACAAATGCAGTAAACTAGCACGTAGAATCAATCACTAGATCACCTTTGGCCGACCACGTACAAGATGGCTTGCTTCGAATATTCAACAGTTTTTGGGTCGACTTCGTTTTTTGAACGTGATTCTTTTTTTCGTACCAGGTCTAGAATGGATTCCAATGACAAACTTTTTGCTGTAGACTATGATCCTATAATATGACTAGTTATAGTGTTGTAGGTATTAAAAGCACAAAATACTGATAGCTTATCGTTTTTGATAATCATTTGTAAATTGTAACCCACAAGCAAAGCAAAATATAAATTAGTAAAGTATAGAAAGGACATTGTTCAATTTTGGCCTAAGAACCGATGTGAATATAAATTATACTATAATTTTCATTTTTTTTTATATTGTTTGAAACATATTTTAGTATTCCACGGACACTTCAAATAAATAAATTCCAAATAAAAAGTTGGGTCACAATTATTGATGCTTATAAAATGTTTCCGTCAGCCAATGCTGCCAGTTTCGGAAGTTTTCGCGATTTCGGTAAATACGGATCGAATTGAGAAGCTCCTTTCCGAAGTCGGTTATTAAAATTATTTGGTAACACTTTATTCATTTAAATACCTAAACTTACTAGCTAGAAAAAAACTAGTATTCTATATGTTTAAGCGAAATCGCGAATTTTTAGCTTGGCATTCGAGTAGGATTATAGTTTTCGTAATTGGCAACACTGGTGTACTGCAGTCAGTTTGCTAGAAGTCAGTTTGATTGCTTTGCGACTATCATTTCTTTTGTGATTTTCTATGCGTTTCATGGTTTTATTCTAACAACTTTGGCTTGATTATGGACTCCGATTAGATTGCGTACTTGGTAGACTCGGCTGTGTGTAAAGGACTGGATTTTCCTGGCATTTTCGGATATTGCTCTGTCTGTGATCGAATTTAGTTGTATTATAATTACCTACAACAATGGATGCAGAATATAGTATACTGTATAAATTGTGGATCTGCTGGAGGTTCTTTGGTATTATAAAACGAAGATATACTTCGTTGCATACAACAATGGACTGTTCCCCGTATGGTAAGTGGTCTACGAAAGTGTTTTTCTAATTTTGATAAGAATGTTACTACCTACATAAGTTTTCATAAGCACACAATTTCTCGGTTTTCAAATCAATTGCCAAATTGCAAGTTACTTGACATTTACTAATATTTTATTGTATTTATTTATTACAGGTTGAAGCTCATGACCTTATATGTACGACGTGTTGGTCTGAAGCAGTCGAGCATAATAAGATGCAATGCACTGTTGGACGCAATTGTGTCCTTTGTAAGAAGTTCCTACCATCAGGCATTACTGTTGCAATTGTATCGTTGGGCGTAGAACAGTGACCACATAATACACCCACATAATGACTATTATCTGGTATTTAAGCTGGGCGAGATACCAAAATTCAATTGAACCCCCTGCTCAGTTCTTAGATAATATATTATTGAGAAATATTGATGATTAAAAACCTTTAATTGAATATAAATATTGTTTTTATTGCACATCCTCGAAAACCTCTTTCATTGTTATTGGTAAACCTTACTTTAACTGTTAAATTGTTTTGTGTGGTAATGACATTTTTAGTATGGTCTGTGCCTTCTTGGTAATAGACCGCGGGTTCGATTCCCGCCTTATGGCATGTAGATAGCTAGGTAACTGTCTAATATAAAAGTAGTAACAATCATTTAAATAAATAATTCTCCATCGTAATATTATCGATATTTTATGAATTGTGGTGAATGGAACTCTTCCATTTTAGATACTTATGCGTTTTATCACAAAACCAAAGGGGATTCACTATATATTAAGAAACGTAACGTTGAAAGCAAAAGCGTTTAGGAAGTTGTTTTTCATAAAAATTCTAAGCATTTATGAAAACTAATCACACGCCCCGTCTTCCCACGGTGGCAATGTAAAACCTTGGTGTAAACCTTCCTCTTGACCTACTCTATCTATTAAAAAAAATCGCACCCAAATCCATTGCGTAGTTTTAAAGATCTAAAGCATTCATAGGGACAGACAGAAAATGCAACTTTATAAAATGATCATTGTCAAAGAATTATCTTAAACTTGACTAGGTACTATCTCTTTTCCTAGTATCTAGTAGAGTAGTCTTTTCCTAGATCTAGAAGAGAACATATAGAGCTGTACATAGTGTTGTTGATATTTTGTATAGTGTATTTTGATAATACTACTCTGATATTTCACGCAAGCTTGGTTATTTTTTATTTATAACCTCAAAATATTAACTTTTTTCGTAATTATTTTAGTTTCCTGAAGTGTCCGTTCATGAAAACTTATTTCATAGGATTCCATATAATTTTGAGAGTTTATAGAAGTCACTTTCCATTCGAACGGTTCTTAGGCAGAACATGTATGGAGCCGGAACAATGTCCTTTCCATGCAAACATGATAAAATCATAAAATACTAAGCTGGGATTGAAACTGCATTATAATGTTACCAACCTGCTTTTCCAGGAGCCAGGTGTTCACATACCATTAAAAGCTTATTAAAGAACCTAGTATCATTAACACGAGCATAATCTCGCCACAACTAGAAATACAGAAATGAAAAGTCACCATAAAAACAGGAAATGATATCAAATGAATATGGTCAGGAATTAATTAATATGATCTCGATTTCTATAAGGCAAATTGCGTTGAATATTGTGATATCGTGTTGGATAACATAAAGGAAATCGTTGGAACTCAGACGAACTGCCTTGAGAAGGCAAACGAGAGTGCATAGCTTCTGACTACGCTGACCTTTTAGATAAAGTTCTAAGTTATTTGTGTGATTGATTCACTTGGTATCCGTTAAAGGAACATTAGCTATTGTTGTTCTGTTGTAAGCTTTTGTGGGTACATTTCATTTTTGTATGAGACTGTACGTAACAGTAAGGTGTGTCTAGTGGTGACATCTTTGGTTTGAATCAGCAAAATCATTGTAAGATTCAAAGAAATCGTATTTAGGCAATGGAATGATCTGATGTTATGTACTGCATCAAACTCAAAAGTAACCTTTTCTTACCTCTGTCTCCAAAATGTTTAGATCAGCTTAAACACATTGAAAGCTTTGTCTATCCTGAAATCAGCTTTCTTAGATTTGTACCTATAAAACAAATGCCTACACTGGTATGCGACGTTACTGAATAAACTTACGTAGGCATGACTCACACGTCCTCACGCGAAGCTTCCATTGTTTGCAGGCTTTAGATAAGCGGCTTTCTTAGCTGCGCCTGCGTCGTGTAGGCAACTGTTAAGCTAATAATTATCTACAGCACTTTGTTTAGGTAGGTTTCTATAATTAAGTCGTGTGTCATCTATTTGACTTTGTAAGAATAAAAACGTTTAGTAAAATAATTGTCTATTTCACATACCTTTTTGAACAGAACAAGCTTTTTGCTTTATCTTTGATGGTGTTAATTTTAACGCCAGAAAAAAATCGACAATACTCATCGTACTTAATTGGTTTAGGTTAGGAAAAAGTCGTGGTGGCCTAGTGGGCAAAGAACCAACCTCTCGAGTATGAGGGCGCGGGTTCGATTCCAGGTCAGGCAAGTACCAATGCAACTTTTCTAAGTTTGTATGTACTTTCTAAGTATATCTTAGACGCCAATGACTGTGTTTCGGATGGCACTTTAAACTGTAGGTCCCGGCTGTCATTGAACATCCTTGGCAGTCGTTACGGGTAGTCAGAAGCCAGTAAGTCTGACACCAGTCTAACCAAGGGGTATTGGGTTGCCCGGGTAACTGGGTTGAGGGGGTCAGATAGGGCAGTCGCTCCTTGTAAAGCACTGGTACTCAGCTACATCCGGTTAGACTGGAAGCCGACCCCAACGTAGTTTGGGAAAAAGGCTCGGAGGATGAGGATGACTTAATTGGTTTAGGTTCAATAAAAATATCATCAATGAAAATAAAAGCCTCAATACACAAGTACCTAAACATGCTAATTAAGCACATCAAAATGCATTTAATCAAATCAGTTTTCAATTACCTCTGAGCCGGAAAACCCGAGAAAAATAAGATCTAAACCATAACATGTAAGTTTAGCTCATCTAATCTTTAATTCAATTAGTTGCGCAAGCGTTTGATACGTCATCGTCATGTGTTGCCGCTAGAGGGCGCGTGGGTAACCGCGAACAATTGGCGACTCCCACGCACTCCTGAGAAACGAACCCGCCACCGTTAGCTTAGAACAATTATCATCATTGAGATTACTGAGGTCGGTGAAACAATACATTTGCCAAAATAATTTGATAAGCTCTTAAGATAAGAGTGAATTAAATTGGAGCAGTTGAGTGAGACTTTTTAGACAAATTAATTTAGCCTGGGTTTTAAATATTGTTGCAATGTCGAGCAGTCGAATCCTTCAACTTTTATCTATTCCCGCTTATTTAAATTGAACTACCAACCGATTCGACTTATCTGTGTAGAAAACATCGACGCAAATCTTAAGCATAACTTAACTTTGTGACGACAGTTATCAATAGCTTTTCAAACTAGAAAGATAATGTCTTCATTTCTACCTTCCAAATACCACAGCTGTCAATTTAGCAACCATAATCCTATGATCTGCTCTACATAATCCGCGCAATAACCCGCCCTACAAGGGAAAACTAAGCTCCGACCACGAGCTTGCAAATCGCACCGAACATAATGGCGGCTGCCTCGATTCACAATTGTATGTAGATGTTATGTCGCAAGACATGATCGGAATTGCCTAATATTGCCGACTGACTGCAGCACCGCTGTGAATCTCTGATAGGGCCAATTTGTAAACAAGACATGGTAATATAGACCTTACGGCCTTGGGGAAGCATGCGAAGAATTTCGATTGTTGTTCGAAGGCTGTATTTAAGGGCGATTGAGCAAATTGCTGAGCGTATCCTTAATATTGGTGTTTTGTTCCGAACTCGACAATGTCAATGTAGTCGTCTGCGTCTGAATATTAAATTAACGCTTGACTGGCAATTAATAAAACTATTTATGGAACGTAATATATGCGTCTTTAAGCTTTGTATTATTATTTATATGCAAAGTTTATTTATGCTTAATTTAATAAAGCATGCAATTTATCAGAAGCCATCACTAATTTACAAGCTAAACTAAACGAACCATGCTTAGACTTTACATAAACCTATAAATACTAGCATTAGCATATAAACTATCATCATTTACTGAATGTATAATTATTACAAGTGCGTTAATTAAAGTATGATGTCTTACACGTTTATTTTTTATCAACTTATTATTTCTACTTCATGCGATTGCTGTTATCTCATCTTCAATTATTGTTATGTAATTACTTATTGTGTTTTAGATATAAAGTGTCATTTAATATTACACATTACAAAGCAATATGCAATAAATACTCTATACATAATTCATTGTTTACAAAGATAAACTTATAAAAAAACACAAGAATTGTACAGGGCTGTTACAATGGGAGATAGTATCAAAAATGTTTCAGACAGCTTTAACATACATAATCCATTTGGTTAAGAAATAAAATATTCACCCAAAATTACCCAATCTCCTCGAAACATTTAATAATAACTAAATAATAACTAACACTATTATCTGATCTGAAAACTGCTCTACTTTAGTAGTTGTCACATAATAACTTTTCCTTATTAACTGGTCGTACTTGGCTACTTGTTTAACAGCCTTACCCTCAAAGAATTCTAGGACAATATCAAGATCAGGAAAAATATCTTGACACATGATTTTCTCAATGCCTTCCGCTTGAGTCGCCTTTGACTCATAAAACTGGTTTTCCTGCCTTTGTTACATTTCCCACTTTGATGGTATTCCCAGATCTTTTAGATGACGATAGTAAAACCTCAGCCTTTTTGTTGGATATCAATGAGGTTGTGAGTGGAATTTCAATGGAGCATCAGTTGTAATGCATTCAGAACGCAGCCTGATGGGTGATTGAAACATTTTTTTCCTATTAAGCTCGAGGTTGCAATGAGCATTATATTTACGAAGGCATTGTTCTGACAGCCTTGTTAACGAGTCTGCTTCAATTTATCGATCTATCCTGTCAATCCATTTTTATCCTTCTTCCTATCTTATGGCCATCATCTACAATTTACGTCTACATCTTTGTGAAAAATTACACTTTCTCAAAATAATTCTTTATACGTTTGTGTACTGATGTCACCTCTAAAGATTCCGGTCACACCCGGATGCGCCGACGCAACCGTTGAGCTTTTTTATTTACAAACCAATAGATAGGTGAGCATTCGTTTGAGCGCTTTATTACCTGTTAAGTGGTGGGTTTTATTGCTCAAATTTTATTTGAGGTTCTATTCAAGAGAAGCTCCGAAAGTCTAGTTAGTGTTTTGTTATTTTTGCTTGGTCTATTGTCAATTACATGGTTCTTCTTTATTATTTAAGCTTATTTTTGGACTCATGCTGTCTCAAGCTACGGGGAATTACTTGGTATCACTTATAATATACACATTTTTATTCTCTTAAAACACCCAAGTGTTTATTTATTACTTACTTTTTCTCAGTCAATCCTTTTTATGACCGCTTGAAGGCAATCGTGTCGAAAATCACGTAGGTACACGATTACGACAAGAATTCTCAACTTGAACTGGAAAATCCACAATATTCGTGTATTTTTTGCCAAATATCTTTATAGCAATTTTGCCAAAAACCCACTTTTCTAGTAGGCAAACAATAGAAGTGAACCAAAAGTGCAGTAAAATTCGATACCTGAACAAAATATTGAACGCTAACTAGGTACAGTCGTGACCTCATACCTTTCACTGGCGGCTATAATGGAGTGCGGTTCACTTCACAGACACAAAGGAACTGCATAGAGAAAACACTGATACTTATGCACTAGACTTTGTATTAACTAATGTTGAAAATAGTTGCAGACTTAGTTAATTTTAGGATTTAAATAATTGCATTAACTGCCTCCAAAATTGTTGGTCCAAAATTGTTGTAGTACCTTTGCCATCTTTCCAGGCATTACTTATCAGGATTCTGTCAATTCAAGATGAAGAGACACAGAAATATAATTGTCTACTTCAAGCGATCAAGGCCTCCGATGTAGTAGACATTTATAGCATCTTAAACTAGAATCTCCTGGCTTTGAGCTTCATTTAAAAGATATCGAAGCGGTCGTGTGATTCTAACATAAGAATCCAAGGCATTTAGATGCAAACGACCAACAAATTAAACGGGTAGACATAATGTAATATTCTAGATGTGATTACGGCTTACCATCAAGTTTATATCTAATGCCTTTTGCATACAATTATAATTATTCCTCGATTTTCTAATCGCATATGCAAAAATCCGCTATTTAATTAGCATTAAATAAAATCCCTTCACATTCTTGTCTATGCAACATTAAAGAACGATTTAAGTATAAAAATAAACCAGATTGCAAGACACAAACATTGCTTTACTGTTGCTTAATATCTTAAAGCTGCATGTAAAGTCAATTAAAACAATGTATCTAAGCTAGACATTTATAAAAATACCGATGATGAGAATGCTGGCAAGAACGATTTAGTTTTTACAGCCCGTTCAATGACCTAAGATTATGTAAACCGAGGACATGCACCTTAATGTAATTTGAACTGTGATTAGTCATGATCATTAGATCTCTGTACCTACGTTTTGCTTATCAAGATTCTGCGAGCCTGTGGCTAACATGGCGGCGATCAGTAGATGCAACCTTTTTTTGCTGGTCTACTTGAGCAGATTAGCGCGGGTTTATTTAAAATTGGAATTATAATTCTTTCGCTTTTTTATCGGCAATACACGTCGTATATTACCACCTTAGACAATTGTCATAAGATCCGGTAAAAATCACTTTCCATGATTATGTATAAAAGTTGCTTATCACCATATTTATGCTCTGTCGTAAACACAATAAAAACAAAGAGTCATTAACCAAACTAATTACTGTTGATAAGAGGAAAATAACTGTATCATAATTTGATTTTAACTCAGTATTTCGTAAAGACACAAATGTGCGTATACCTTTGTTAAACAGGGTGTAAATTTCATGCTTTATAATTAGGTGGTGTTGCCACACGCTTGCCATTTCTGCGATGAACGGTGAACGATTGATAAATCGTAAATTAATCGATATTTAAAATTTCGGTTGTCTATGGCTTCTAGTTTATTAGTTTCTAATTTGGCGGGTTTCGCCATCTTAGATTTATCACCTGGCTGGTATTCATTTTACATAATTTAAGGTGTGATTAATGTTATGCGTCGAAAAACAATTATGAGATAGAAGGAGGACTTAGAAATCGAATGTTATATAATTAATTTTGGATTCCATTGATAACTGAAATAAGAAATGCAGCACATATTTTTGTTTTTAATGAATGGATAGAGTTCTGTCAATTAATTTTTTTGCCCACATAAACTCCGCAGCTCTTAAGGAAGTAGTCAGGAACTGACCTCACTGTGTGAAACAATTTTCGTGTCCCTGCAAATAAATAGGTTAATGATAATGGCTATTTACCGAAACATCACTTAATATTCAAACATTTGACTAAAAGATTCGGCGAGACTAGAACCTTGATTTAAATTCGTCTAGCTAGGTGATTACAAAACTCAAATTGTAACACCTAGGCTATGAGGAAACAACTAAAACAAATTGGAAATATACTTTATTATTTAGCGTATCGATTCCAAGGCCTTTTTGAGCAATTTTAAAGAATATCCCTTGTTTTGTATCGTTGCTGTCTGGTGTTGTAGGTATACAATCTTATTGAAGCTCCACTGAATTGTATTATGACTCATCTGAAATAAGATGAATGAAAAAATATAGTCTACTTAATTCATCTTAAATTCATTTTCTTTTACCACTCCCGTGGAAATCTCAGGCTTCTATACTAACTCACCATGTTCCTTCTGGAGCCGCGGTAACTCTTCCGAACAACACCACAAAGTTCCCAATAGCAAACTTTTAAATACCTGATTTTCTCCTCAGCATAATTTTAAAATTTTTATTCCGTATGCAGATCCTTTCACCTGGAGTGATATGATGTTAATGCAGCAATCGTAATAAAGAAAGGTTTATGTCAATGAAAACAAAAACACATTTACAATAGGCAAGCGAAGAATAAAGTACATAACTTCTGATATATTTATAAACTATTAATAATGTCTAATGAATGGCATCTGCTCAACAACGGCGCATAATGATTAGCATAACTTGTAATAAACAATTATGCATTAGCTAGACATTTTTATGAATGATGTTTACCTAGAGAAAACGCTGGATACATAAATACACATACACATTCTTATAAGAATAAATATTTACTATAGTTTCTACTGAGAGCAGAAACTACTTAAGTATACCTATTTTATTGCAAGACAGATTTTTAAAAGAAAATAAAACCGTGCTTTAGATAATTTGGACGTTATTGCAACAATTCTAGTAGCACATAAGCATTTAAAGCGAATATGACAAAAGAAATTAGTAAGACGTTGCGCCTTTGTTTATATTTCACTAGACATAATAAAACATCATGAATGCCACCTTACCTCATAATTAGGTAACAAAAACGAAAGCTTATTACCTCACTTTCATAACATTATACATTTTAAAAACAATAGGGTGCCACTCTCCCTTTCCGAGTTGCAAACGACACAAAATCTCACAACACAGACAGCAAACAATGAAGGTTACCAAAACCGCTACATTACAGGTTTGGTTATTAAAAATTCAGCACGGAGTTTAGCATTGAAACGGCTTGAAATAGCGGAGCTAATCTGCAGTTGCATGGCGACGCGTGAAAGTGCAAGTTGCAGTGACTCTCGTGTCCCTGACGTAGGTAATACCCAACGTGATGAGAGTACACACGAGCCAATTAAGTATTTACTCAAAAATGAACAACTAGGACATATGAATAAAACATGAGATTACGAAATCTGCCCTGATTGTTCGAAAGTAGAATATGGCCATCGTATTGGATTCCTGCACGTTGAACATCTTCATAGTCCACGCCAGAATGTAAACGTTAATGAAGATCGTGCCAAAAGTTTCACAATAGCTGTATAGCACGTATCGATTGATGCAGATGAATCCAATATGGTCATAGCAACTGTTAGGAAAATTATCACTAGAAGAAACATAAAGACAGCCGTTAGACATGACAATGTAAGGTCTTATAAAAACATACCTGAAGCTCCGTCCCTTCTGGAAAAACAAACCAATGTTGAAAA
This sequence comes from Helicoverpa armigera, assembly GCF_030705265.1. Taxonomy (NCBI): domain Eukaryota; kingdom Metazoa; phylum Arthropoda; class Insecta; order Lepidoptera; family Noctuidae; genus Helicoverpa; species Helicoverpa armigera. The sequence continues at coordinate 3,888,540 of NC_087124.1, read as the reverse complement.
GCATTGAAACGAAACATGAAAACTCTTGGTAAATCAACACCAAAGACACAAATTACACAGCTCCAACAGTAATTAGCTCGCGCCAACAGGTGCCATCGTACGTCATAGATTGAAATGCAGTTAGTCTAGTATTTGCTAAGGCTGTTGGGCCTTTCACAACGGCGTGCTTAGCATTCTTGCAGTGCAGCAAAACAGCCGCGCCTTGCAAGCAACTGTATACCACCGGGCTTTACTTGCTGAACTGTTCCATGCATTACCGTTTGTTCATCGTATGCTACTCACTTTTTAGATGACGCAACGGGTATGGCGTAATCCATTTCGCAGCTGTTTTCATTTCACTGAAAATGTTATTCAATTGTTTTGGAGATAACCTGAAAAAGTTGTATTATATATTATTTATAAACAGCTTTATGTCATTGTTTTTTGTTAACTTCGCCTATCTGCTTTATTTATCTATCTCTTAAACTTAGCTATGAGTACCTACTTGCACGCGCTCACAAAATCAATGTCACTCTCGATTCAATCAAATTCTTAAAATATCTAATATTCGGAGTCTTCGCAATAATAAAGAATTATGTGTCTTATAGTAAACAAACGATTGTGCGTCAATTTTGTTGAGTGATCAGGCTATTCTTTGAATGGTAACGCATTGAACGCGCATTGCTGTATACTTTTAGCATGAAGTCATTAATGTTGAAAATATCTCGATACAGGATGTTAGGATTTACAATCCTTTTATCTTCTAGTGAAATGTTCACGACGCGAATCAGTTCTGCGAAGATATTTCTCAATCGAAATGTTGTTACAGGAGTCTGGTGAGCATGCTTGAAGTTTCAGTTCCAATCCGGATCTTACCTGTAGTGTGACAGCAGACTGCAACGTTGTGAGTCAGCGGTACATTTTATGCCGTTTTGCCTTGACATTGATTTAGTAAACGTTCTAAAATACTATGCGCTTCTTTGTTGACTCATACCTAGGATATTTTATGTAAGTTATTTTAAAATCAAAGTATCTATGTATTTAGATGTGATTCTTAATTTGACTTTTGGCACAGACTGCACTTAACGAATATTAACACTCACTTGACCTCATATTCACTATTCCATATGCAAATGATACTGCTTAACGGTTGAGCAATGAACAAACATCTTTTAGAACATCCCGTATGCCGCGAAACAGAACAATATTATTGTTTACATGATTGTTTTCTTCGTCACCTGAATACGGAGGCACCGCGAGCCGCGCGCACGTCAGTGCTATTGCAGAATCGATCAAATCACCACATTTTTTGCGTAAAAGCACAAAATGTGCAGTATATTGTGCGGGAGGTAGGATGTGAGTGCACCATGCCTGGAGGAGGGAACTTGGTGCGGACCGAGAGGTTCCGCAAGGCGCCGCGGACGCCGAGATCTTCTCATGCGCGATATTACTACACTAGGTCTCTGGTGTTAGACTCTCCGATTCGGAAGAGGCCTAACACCCCAAGGATAAGGTGAGAAATGTAATGCAGATGTTCCAGAAAAAACAAACAAATTAGACATTGATAACGAAATACCTAACCCAAGTGAATTCTGTGAGATTTGTTAAAGAACCACACAAATTACAGCTTTGTTTCCCAAAGCACCGCATAAGTAACAAAATTACAGCACTTAATATATTGAGCATTCTCCTGACTGCAGTCACGCGTTTAACAGTTGCAACATAGCTGAAGATGCCAGCATTGCGACCTGTAGAAAGGTTACTTTGTACTCTTGAATCTTTGCTTATGGTATCTATGAATTTAGCAACGACTGTGTTACTTCTCTGAACTAAGTTAAGTGTTCAATATTTGGGGTATCATAATCATATTTGTTGTATTTCATTTCATTTTAGTTCGGGACTAATTAAACAATTTTATTCTTATGCGAATGTGTCAGGAAAATTGTATGTTAGATAAAGTAAGGCCGTATCAGGAATTGTGACTGAAATTCACGTATCAAGGATGAATCACACAAAGTTTGATCAACCTTATGAAAAATGCAAATTCATCCTCCGAGCCTTTTTCCCAACCATGTTGGGGTCGGCTAAAAGTCCATCTATGAAAAATGCAAGTTCTTGTGTCAAAATACGCAAAAGCTACATGCAAGTCATCTCTGTTTCAATCTCTTCTTCATTGTCAGCATCTTTTTAATAATTCTATACCGAAGCATGTGTTGTTTATTTTGAGAAAGATCAACATCAATAGATAGTCAGTAAACAACTATTGTTTTGATTCGCACACTAGGTACGTGTTTGTCTAGCGACATATCGCAATATGTGTTTCTTCATCAGCTGTCAGCCACTATCGATCATTCGCTGAAGAATCGTCGTCATCAGCTTCCATTTTTATTTTATCCCCAAAATCTGCCTCTACTGTACTCCATTTTTAATGAAAGTTATTATAAAATATATAAAATGAAGAGATTTCATTGATTTTGGTCCAACCTTCTTTTTGGGCTACTGCACCTAAAAAGGTTTATATAAGTTAGCATTTATCTTTGAACCCCGACCTCTAACGAGCACAATTATCGCAGAGCATAGAGAAGCTCGCGAGGTTCAGTAAAAGGTGGCTAACCTCGACGACTCGCGTATTGGGACTAAGGACAAACGCCTTGTTCTCGGCTCACCATTGATCGTGTGCTCATTATTTCGATACCCACGTTGTCACATTCATGTATCTTCATAAAGCTTAACAATTAGCCCAGTAAAACTGCCATCTATCGTCAAATTTTAAGAGGTGTGACATAATCGCTTAAATAATATTAACTTTCAAAGCTATTGACATAATTAATGTTAAGATCATTTACATCATACTCTGCAAGATGCATTCATACCGTTTCTGTTTTCACAAGTTTCTCATCGTCATGTACATCTCACTTTGATGTCAGAATACACGGCACATTAACTAGCTACTCAACTATCACTTACCACTGATATTATTATTGAACATTCCTAAAAGTACTGTCGAGGAATCTGAAGTTTCAAGTGGCAATACCGTCAAAAATGTCTGTAATCGTTAAACAAATATACGTAATAATACATCCGACGATGAAGCGACTGACCAGACCGATAAAAAGTAACCTAATGAAAGTATAATACATTATGGAATTGTCAAATTAAGGGGTTATTGTAGTCGAAATTGCATATAAGTTTGCATTTGAAGCAAAAGATAGCACACTGCATGTTGATTATGTTGAAGCCGCAGCAATCAGCAATAGCGGTGTAATGGCTGGTCAATTTTCTCTGAAACTGAAATTAGAATTGAGTTTGATACTTATCACGGAGATTACTTTCATTGTAGTTAGAGATAGACATTATGTACGACACAATCACATAAAGCTTAGTGTAAAGTAACATGATGCCACTACTTTTAGCCAAAAATTCGCTTACGACTACGTACCTGCATACCTACCGTGTGTTGGCCCTGTTTAAATATTCGCTTAGCATCTACAATATATTCATTTCCAACTGTTACTATAAAGGAGTTAATTTAGTATTTCATCGATACGAGTAGGTATCTAAAGTTGCTCAAACTGAACTATATTTTGGCGGCGTGGTGTATGTTTCACTGCAGTTACCAACCAGAGCCAGGGTTATTATTGTCCAGCACAGTGGACCGTGACCGAATGTTTCCACGTTATTCGTAACATTCTAATTTAGCACGCCAAAGGTTTTATTAGAGCCCCACTTCCGCACTCATTTGAATAACTTGAGCTACGACCAAAATGTCACGTCATGTTACATTTGTTAGAGGCATAATGTGCCAATAAACATGTACTTAATAGGTTTCGGCATCTATGATCTTGAACTTTGATGCCCTTTTCATCTTTGAATGGCCATTCAGAACAGCAATGACAGAATAATTTGGTATTAGAATACAAGTTTAACCTTTCACACGCCTCATTCGAAACAAACAGAATGGATCATCAGATCATTACAAAAGTGACAAGCAATTTGAAATCACCTATATTAAATGAAGTTCAAAGAAGCACTAACTGCACAATAAGTACAGATTGTGTTAAAATAATAGCCGATACTTAACGTAATTCCGAAGTCATTAAGTAACGCAATAGACACATAATGTCCGCATTAATGACCCACATATGCAAATCACCACTTAAGGTGCATAAATTAGATAATGACAAGGAGTGAGGTATCGAGATAGGTTCGCTTGAGTAACCGAGTTCATTTGTTTGCAGATGTCAGTCCGCTCCGAAAGTAATGGATAGCCACAGTAGATCGGCTTCGCCGCGCGAGCCCATGCGGCCGCAGCACCGACCCCCCTCGCCGCCGTCACCTCCCGGTGCCTTCGACAACCGAGCCTACCAACACGACGAATCCGACACCAACCATAACCACAACGACTCCTTCTCTTCAAACGGACCACAGCAGAATGGCCACACTAAAGAACCCAATGGAGACACCAAAACTCTGGAAGCAGTGAACTTAGAACTGATCAACCTCACTCCGAAGAATGGCAATGCGAAGAAGAAAGACGTGGAGGTAGACATGAACGCCACCAACCCTTACGACGAGTACTTCGTGCCAGTAAACGAACATAGGAAATATATGAGGTAAGTGATGCTCTAATGTACAGTATTGTCGTCGAGACAATGTCTATTCGTCGATAAGATTATAAATATGAATTGTCAACTGTTACGTAAGATCGATTTGTGATACCACATTTTGCGGTGACGATTCAAATCGTCTATGTAACGAATGCTAAAAACATTGATCTGTTACCGCTATCATTGATCAAAATACATGACCTGATACGATTTGTTTCATTAAAAAAAATAAACAACGAAGCATTTGATAATGGAACGTAGAATTTTCATTTCGATTAGTTACTTTGATTACGTGATTGGTGTACATCTGTGCGTTCGGTTCAGGCCTACTATTTCAGTCACCGTTACTTCAGTAAGAGCAGGCGTACAATGCAGTTTTTTATCTGATGTTGGTTTATTCATTATCAGACGAGCCTCCGCTTGATACAGTTATCTATCAATACGCAAGTCATGTGAACTAGTTTTATTTTTAGCTCTTTTAAGATGTTCCTTATAATGCCATTAATCAATAGAATAAATAACAATAACATATCATTATTTCCACTATAATTAAAGTAAAATCAAGTAAATTAAAGACCTAATTGAAGATGTATTTATTGCCTGTTATAAATGACAGCAAACAATGTCAGCTATTTATAGCTGACATATTTCAAAGAAAAACAGGGATTGGAAACAATTAAACGAAACATTATAATATGTGCTGGCTGCTAAAGGCCTACTAACACTAATAAAAATAAATAAACAACGGCAATAGTGAATCGAGAGGTTATAACGCCGAGGTAGTCAACATTTGTTTTCTTGTGAATTAATCAATAGCTGGTCCTATTGCGTCTATTAAAGAAACACAATGAGAGCTAAAACTGGACCGCCCAGACAGGAAGCTAAGATTATATCACCATATTTCAAAAACATTAGTAAAGAGACCACCACTGTCCAAGGCAATCCGGTTGCTAATGAACCTAATGATAATAATACACTGCTAACAAGTCGCAGCCGAATGTTGAGAGCAACTGTTTTATTGGATCATTGCAACGAAAAAGATCGGTATCAACAAGTACCGTTTGACCGCGGCTCCGTACAAATCGTATAAACTGGAGTGCCGCATGCCGTGCAAATTTGTGACCTCCACGGATCGAATCGTAGACTAGATTTTACATGGCTTAGAGAGAAGTTAGTCAAAGACGGTAACATTAGGTATACTTAGATATTCAATACCGACCGATGTCAGATAGACTATTCACGGATTAATCCCAGACCAAAAATATGGTTTAGTTTTCTTCTAGTGTAAATAGTTCTAGCCAAACACATTTTATTTATTTATGACTTTATTTTCAGGCATCAATGGCCCATAGATAAAAACTGGCATATTATATAACATGCACTACATTTATATCAATGACGACTAGAAACTAATTTCCATGCTTAAGTACGCTCATGTGGCCCATACCCTGTGCTTCTTACCTCGCGCTCCTCAGCTACCTAGTTTTAGGTGTCAGCAGACCCAAAAATTACTTCTGCGTAAAAACTCGCACGATTTTCCAACTAGCCATAAAGTTTAGCGAGAGCTTTACATGGTGTTATATTTTTAAAGTGTGAAATTACCTATAAGTATAGGGACTATATACTTATAACGACTTCGTCTAAATACAATTACAGCTGTAAAACTACTCATTGAAATGATGATTGGAAATGTTTTGCGCTACGTTTAATGTCATGGCTAATGGCTACGTTCTTCAATTGTATCGTATAAATAATAATTGAAATCCTGTCTAGAGTCTAGACGTACCTTGGAAGTTTAAAGGTAGAATTCCGTGGGTAGCGGCTGACGCAGCCGCGCGCGGCCTACGACAGTCGTCGGCCGCGCGCGACAATAGTCAACATATGAAAATGTATGGCGCCGCTGCCGAGGCCAGCGACAGTCGCGCGCGGCCGACGAATTTCGTAAGCCGCGCGCGGCATTGTCTTGAAATTAGTCGATTTTGTTCGTCCGATCCCTCTAGTCGAAGTGCTAATTGATATCCTTGAAGAAGAAGAGGATGACGTGTTGCTGTGGCTGTATTATGAAAATAGATTACCAATCTACCCTATCTTTAAAAAGTAGAAATGATGAAGGATACTACCAAATACTGATTCAAAAGCATTTGTATTGTAATGAAAACAAAAGGTAGTTTTGCCGACTAAATAAAAAACAATTCAATTCTGGTTTTACTAAAATTCTATAGATGTTATTAAGCGCTAGACCATGTTGAGATGCATACGGCCGCGCGCGGCTCACGAAATTCGTCGGCCGCGCGCGACTGTCGCTGGCCTCGGCAGCGGCGCCATACATTTTCATATGTTGACTATTGTCGCGCGCGGCCGACGACTGTCGTAAGCCGCGCGCGGCTGTCGTAGCCGCTATCCACGGAATTCTACCTTAACACTCACTTTAGTACACTAGTGATTTGAGCACAAATAGCAAATAAATGAAGATCGTACGCAATGCCAATGGAAAAAAGCAAACGACGAATTGTTTCGTCTAAAAAACAATTGCTTTTTAATCTAAAGAGGTCTTCAAACAAAAAGTTCCAATAGATATGTCACAAGCTTGTCAGTTTTGTCACAAAACAGAGGACGTAGAACTTATCTTCAGTGAGCGTGTCTCCAATTGGTCACAGGCCCGCTTTCCGCATCAGTGACACCTCGGTCCACTCCTGAAGACCATAGTCCTAGGGTTCACGACCGAACTGTGAAATTGTAATTAGCATTTGCTTGTTTTAAAGGCATCGAAGTTTCTAGAGGTGAAATACCTTTTGGAAAAGTCTTGTTTTTGTCGTGACATAGGTAGCTATTTCTTTGACATTTTAAGAAAAGAAAAAAGTAAAATCATAACAGAACTTTTGTGCGTGCCAAGGTCAATAAAGAACAAATATGGTAAAAAAATTCTAAACCAACTACATGAAGTAATTCATCATTACTACACCCGATGAACCGTTCCATTGCAGCTCCGTACCGATGCGCTGCGCTTGCGCAAGCCAGCAAAAAGGTTTACACACCGCGACCTCTGCGGAATGTAAACACAAGCATTATACGTCAAATACAATTAAATAGTCAAAGTGCAATTTAGAATAGATCGTCAGCAATTTAAATAAATTTAATAATAATAGACGTATATGTATTGTGGCTGGTGTTATTAAAATGCAAATAGTGCTTTTATGTTCAAATATTTGTCGCGTCTAATCTAGGCAGTAAGAGATAACTTTGTGGACTAAAGCTTATTTCCTGCATCAACAAGGAAGATATCTAAATCGCATTTATACTAAAGTAGTTTATGCAAAGTGACGCATCTTTTTGTCAAGTCTGGAAGAAAACAAAACACACCTTTATTTTTTACCGGGCTCTCTGAAACTGTTGTGCCTAAAAACAGCAGTCAGTCTTTCAGTGACCTCACAATTTAGATGTACGGTGATAAAAAATGTACTAAGATAACATTTCTTTACCCGCTCATCTCTTCTCATCTCCACTAAGGTATCACCCTAAACATTTAAGCGTCCAGTGGACAGTCTATCACAAATAACCCGGCGGTAATTGTTACGCAACGATGATCAGTGATCCGTAAACTCACTCAATAAAGCACCATATTAATTTACTTCGACAGTTTCGTGTTTTCTATAGTTCAAAGTAACTTTTCATTATAATTTTGGAGAATTACGTAGCTAATTATGTCGGTTATTATGTTGAAAAGTCATATTTTTTGTGATAGCGATTGTCGGGATTTGGATTCAGGCTACAGAGCCTTCTTAAACTGTTTACGAAACCCCTAAATAATTATTCTGCCCTCTCGTGGTATTTTTGATAAAGATCAAGTTCCAATATAATAAAAGCCGTTGACTATAGAAACAATTTGATTTGTTAATACGTAATGACCTTGAAAGTATCCCACCGCGAATGATCGTCACGTATTTAAACGCTCCTCTGAATTGCAAATTAGTAACGTATCTTGTTCAAAATTAGCCTCACTCGTGAAAATATGTCAAATCAGAATGTTAAAAAACATCGATGAGTGTTGTTTATTCATGACTAACTTCTGATCGTGGTTTTACTCGCATAGAAAACTACTTCCCGAACGTAAATAAAATAGCCGTAGAACGTAAATAATATTATGTTTGCGTGAAAGTGGTAAAAAAGTCATACATCCATGCATTAATACATATTCGTGTCTACACACAAACTTTCGCGTTTGATAATAAATGTAGAATTTAGTTGGATGAAATACCAGAGATCCTGTAAATATTTATTTGTAGTCGTGAATATAATTTTCACCTTAGCCTCCGCTTTCTACATTTTACTTAACCTATTTAGCATGTGCTTAAAGTAATTTTAATCTAAACTTATCTTCTCAAGAGAAACAAACTCTATCTACGGACAATGATGACTTAGCTTCCCAGTTTAACTAGAAAACTTATCTCAAGTTGAGTGACTTACAAACAAACAAGCATTGTGAAACTTCCGCAAACGCTCAATACTTTCATACAATTAACATATAAAACTAGATATCTTTGTTGTTAAATTATAGCTTCCGATTACAAAGGTTTTGTAGGAAACTGCGTAACTAACTATATCCTTTTCCTGAAGTGAACTCGTAAAGAAATCTATAAATTTGTTTATTTAGACTTTTATTAACTGCTGAAGGACTTGTTCATTTGATTTTTAGCTATTGATATATCATTACTAATATCATTATAATGTGAAAGTAAATGTCTCGCTTTAATGCCGAATCTATTGAGCTGATTCAAATAATACTTTTGGTAGGTACGCAAATAACCCTAGGCTACTTTTTATCCGGCTGCGGGGAAAAGGACTGCTAGCATTTTTATAAACCAGTGTTACAGATCGTTGATAATAATCTAAATAGGCCTTAATTTCATTTGAAAACTATTTATACCAACTGAATATTCGCTGATTGGTGCTTACATTTTTACGACACATTCCGAACTTGATTTCATTTCAAGGACAATTTTATACAGATTTAAATCCTATAATCTGGCCAATTTTTACGATCTCAGTTTGACTTGTTTCACATAAAACGATTGAAGGTCGTCCACTTCGCAATTAACATTCTAAAAAGTTCCAACTAGTTTACTTGAATGGATTGTTTTACTGACGGCTGATCCCAATATTTTATCAATCTGTTAATTTGCTTAGTAGAGATATAACTTTGACATTAGCCCCATACAAGTAACGGCAAACTATTAGGTATTTCTAGTAAGCAAAACTAGAACATTTACTTAACAGGTAGAAAAAATATTGGGGACGGACTATGTAGCAGCAGAAATTCTTGTCTACGGACGTCTTGTAAAAAATCTAACAAAAATAGATTTAATAATTGAACCTTTAAGTATTTAATGACGTTAACGGAAATGTAAGTTTAACTTGGAATACATGTAATAATAGCTAACTATGAGCAGTTTCCTCGATTAGTTAAATTGGTTGCAAGCGCAGTCGGCCTTACTTTGTAAGATTCCTGTCTTAGAACTTTGTTGCGATGCGCTTCTATCCAGAAAATTCTAGAAAATGTCGCATATCTGTCAATTGCGTCTGACATATGCGTCAATTAATTGCATTTCCTTTAGCGACGCCTTTTCTCTTGCCCCTTATCATGTCGTATCATTTCAAATCATTTGGAACTGTACATTCGACGTAAAGAAAAAACATTCTTAAGTAATTTTAATAACAAGCATTCTCATAAAAACTTAGGTTTATAAACAAATGCGCAAGCGCAGACAGGTCGTTCTTGCAATAAGACTGCGGCAATAATAATCTAGTTTTAAATACCGATTGCGATTATGCAAAGTGGTTAGTGGTAACAGTTTTTTAGAAAATGGCGCGCGATAAGAAAATGTTCTAGTTTTGATGTTTTTTTTAATAAAATATCATTTGTTAATTTTCAATGAATCCTTCAGTTTATCGTAGTGAGATTTTTGTATTGACCAATAACCATAACCATTAACTTTGTCGCATAGAAAAAGATTTGAGGATATTTTTTTTCTATGAGTGTTATGTATAGGGCTAAATCGAAGAAAAGGCTACGTCAATCTTCAATAGTGTTAATATTAAGACACTGGGCAAGTATGTGGTATACCGATAGCACACGTAGACGGTAATCTAAAGATTTGAGATGCGTAATTTGTCATGACACATGTGTTCAGAATTTATTTATTTCAATAATAAAAGCAGATTAGACATGACTAATTCGTTGACGTAGTTCCTGTATGGATGACATTCAAAATATAAATAAAAATAAACATCACTAAAATGTCAAATTAATAATAAACTGGTTGTTTAGTTCTTTTGTTTAATTTTATAGTTATGATTTTGCTGAATATCTACCAAATTAATTAGCTTTATTTTTCATCCTCGTACAATATGTGAAATTAGAATCAACTACCTATCTACTTAGGAACCAACTTCCCACAACACATCTCAAAACTAACGTAATTTCTAAACAATGTGCTTCAAACTTAAAGTTGACTTTCACCGTCAAAATAATGGCTTAATATTAAACAGAACATGTTAATCCCACGACAGGTGAGTATTGTTGTGGCCCGGAAGCCAGGAAGTGCACATCACGACCTGTTGCATTATGCAACATGGTCTCTGACATCGCCTGCCGGTCACTCACGGCGACCAATGAGGATGTGCAGTAAATATGTTCAAAGTATTCTAACCTTCTTTGTTCTTCCGACGCGGCGACGGTGAACCGTGGCTGCATAGCTGCGCGCCTTTGCCTACTTGGAAAAGTCATAGTGTCAAATATTTTCGCGCTTCTCAATTTGAATATTTTTATTTCATTAACATTATTGTTTTAAAATACCAAGGTCTTTTAAAATATGAATTTACTATTTAGCATCGTCAATTCGTATTTCATTATTAATTAACTATAAAATATTTAATACTCGACAAATTAAGATAGTTTTGATTAGATTGACTTCAATCTTCGACTGCACCCAAAGCTTTTTCATTAATCACAGCGCGATAGGTAAACGTATACAGAGAGTGCAGCTCTTCAGAAATTTTATAGTTAATTAGAAAGTTGACTCATACATTGCATTAATTCGCTGCTTTCCAATCAGTTTAGTTTACACTTTCTTCAATGTATGACAGATAGTCGATCATTATCATAAACAGTTAATAGCAGAGCTAGCTTAGCTAACGTTAGTAGATCAGGCTATAGTAATCACTGTTATAATTATTATTCTTGTAAATTAAAATGAGTAATTTATAGCTTTTAATGAGGGCAATAGATCTAGTGCTTGTTAAAAGTGGCACCTTTGTCACGAGTCCAAGGTGATTTAGTAAATATAGGCACTTACTAATAGTGTATCTTAAAGTCAACGTGTACATTACTAAGTTACTTGTTTATTCCTTTGTACATTTCAGCGACAAAAGCCTGTCGACTCGATTAGTTTCCTTGACTTTCAAACAACGTGCTTGTTGTTGCACAACCATTGCTTTTGTTACAAACTAAAATCCGGCAGAAAGTTTTTAAAACAACCAAACAACCTGGACTAGTTGTAAACAAAAAAATAACACGTTAACTGTAACTATTTGGTATTGTTTCTAGAAAGCCGTTGCATATTCAAATGTTACATTTATACACAAAAGAGCGTGTGTCAGGCTTAAAGAAATTCATAACAATAGGAAATGGAGCTCGGCCCGAAGTGAGGCCATGACGAAAACATTGGCATTGCATTTCAAAGCCTTTGCCTCACTAGTGAATAGTGTAACAAACTTAGTAATTAAATTTAGATCCGCTATGGATCGATTGTTTAGTCGATTAGTTGATGTAGGTACACAAAAAAGTGTAACGATTAAACTTTTTAATGGTATTTCCAATCTTTGCTATAAAAGCAATATGACAACATAAACATCTACTAATGCTTGATGATAGCCAAAAAATCCATTGGTGAATTTATCTATTTTTACAAGTTTTTACAGAAGCACAAGTGACCGTAAAAGTACACTTTCGTGACACTTCTAACTGGGTCTTATACTATTTCTCAAGTTTCAAGTAATGTTAATCAATGAAGATCCAAAGACCTTGCATTAAACCCCGTCAGCTCAAAAACCAACTTATTCACAAATTAACCGTAAAAACATGGTGGTACGCGTTAAATATTTAATTAGCTTCACCTCCAGAAACTCATTATAGTGTTTATCAAAGATTCAGTTGGCGTCCATGAGCATGGGAGCAGAGAAGCCGAAACTGCGCCAACGTCGCCTTAGGGAATATAAAGTGGACCCCACAAGGCGGCCCGTGGCTTATTTTCAAGTATAATGTACATTTTGTATGTCGGAAATTTGATACAAACCTGTTTGAACATACATTGTCATAATTTACTTGTTGACGACCATAGTGAGAAATAAAGAAATACTTAGAAAATAATAAACATTTAATCAGTAATGCTGAAAAAGATATTCAACGCCTTACTAAAGAGTCCATGTATGCAGTACTTATACAAAAAATCTTTAGATGCCATTGAGCACAGAAGTCACATGTAGAATAGGTTGTCTATTGTCATGAAAAACAAAAGAGGATCGTTGACCACTCTGGCCTATATGAGAAGACAAGCTTGCGCCCATGATTGTAGTGTTAACACATACTTAGTTATATTTAGTTCCTGAGGAATAATGTCTTAAATAAATTGCATAAATAAAAACTTCTAGCGTGATCAATTATAATTAATATTTATAATTAATATTGTATAGGTTTTTAATTTAATTCGTTTATCTACTTATAAACCTTTTAATTATCAATTCGACAACAAGTTATGTGGCCACACACATTTTTAAGGAAGTGGGTACTTATGAATTTCTTTTCCATAATCTAGTGATGGAAGTAAGTACCAAGAATAGCGGGAAACCTTCTCATATGGAAATAGATTAATTTACAATTTCGCACGCCCTTTCCCATTGCAGTGCAAAACGGTACTCAAATGAGATGCATTGGATGCAAAACGGAGAATAGTCATTGCTGTCTTTTGAGACGTGCATCAATTAAAGATAGTTATAACACACGTTGTACCAAAGTCTGATCGATATTTCTGGGTCTATCTACATACAAGGAAACCAATGACAAAATAGTTTAGTTGGTCGTATTAAAAAACATCATGTAACGTACAATACTGCACACAGTTTTCTCCAAAAGTTGTGCAATTCCGCGCGACACACTGATATTTGAGCCCATTCATGATCTGAATAGACAGAGGCTTGCGCAATGGCTCGTGCTCTGATTGATCACCGATCAACACACGTGCCGAAAGTAGGTCACATATGTTGACGGCTTTTTGAGACAAAACTGGTTTAACACGAACTAATTACACCTCCACATTTGAATAAGGAGTATCTAAAGCTTGAAATTACGAAGCCGACATGCTTGTGCAGATTTTAAATTGGCCCCATTAGACTTTTTAAGTAATAAAGCCAAGTATGGCCGTTTTAGTTGCTCTTTTCAAAGTTGAGCTATAAAACGATAATTATACTATCATTAATATTCTAAGTAACTTTTACGGCTGACATAATTTTCTGCATATCCCAAAAAGTGTTTCGTTATAGGACCGTAATTTGTCGTTTAAAATTGTTAGATGTTTTTATGCCAGGTTATATGAAGTCTTGCATCAAAACTAAGACCTTAGGGACATAAGGTGCAACACAGGACTTAATGTTCCGGCAGGGGCTCGCGGTCGCGGGTCGCGGGAGGGGAACAAAGCGCAGGGCGACGACCCGGCGACCGCGCTCACCTCGCGACCACCGGCGGATTTTATAATAACCGACATGTCTCACTGTTCTATAACATGTCTATGGTCTAACTGTTGGAGTGAGGGAGAAGTGCATACTCATAAGTTACGAGAAATGCATTCATTTTTCTTATGGACAGCAAAGGTTACGCTCTGACTTGGTTTTGCAAATTCGTGCACACCTATTATGGTCCTATTTGGCTGGTTTAAGACGAAGGGATATAGAGGTAGGATATTACGATCCAAAATAATTATTAATAGCTGTAAATCATTCGGAAGATCTAAACAACACTACGAGCTTTTCTGTTGACAGTCAATTTAACATCTAAATGCTAAACTATAAAGCAAACACGGTATAGTAAGATCCGGCTATGTAGATAAGTTAGTAATCAAAATATGAAAGTAAAAACTTAAGTGCATTATATCACAGTAAATTAGTATCTAATTAAGTATCAATTACGTTGAAAACAGCCAAGTCAAACTTGTGTAGCAATCAATTAGATCAAAAATTACGTCAAACAAGCGTCTCACATAATCTTTTACATTAACTGCTAAGTTTAAAGTTATGAGCACGTAAGTTATTCGTTTTCTTATAAGGCAACCTCTCGTACCAGGAATGCGACACGCCCTAACTCTTGGCTTCCGACCTTCAAATACCTTAAGCCATGTATTTGCATAGGTGCATCCCAAATCAGTCTTATGAACCATGACTTATAAATGACACTGCATTTTGGACACTAAGCTGCCTACTTACGAGCTATTTTCGGTGTAATTACTTTTCAAAGCCATTCAATGTTCATTCATCATCAAACGTTCACATGAATCCTCAGGTACAGATAAAAATACGATAAATTCATTTCAAAGATTCTCAAGAATGATTGAACGGTAATTATGTTCCTACCTCTACTTTCGTAGCCACTAGCAATATTATAGTATCTTCGTAGACACCAATTTATTTCAACTTAAACGCTATCTCTAGAAAGCTTACTCGAATTATAATGAAACCGTTTAACAAAATGTCGTCATCGCATCGTTATACAAAATCACTTTCTACAACAGAAATAAGAGTTATCCATTTATCTTAAAATATGTAAAATACATTCTACATTATTTACTCAGTAAATTAATGAATCGATTAATTCTATATTCGTGTAAGGGAAGAATTATCTCAACCTAAATTGGCAACATTATGATTGCTAAAAAATAAGTTAAATGTAGGTGGCACAAAAATATTCCTTAGTCATTATAGGTAGTCGTTAGAGAAAATTTTTGAACGAGTCCGTAGTCGGTGTCCATTCCTCGGTTGGGTGAAGGTGAATCCTTCTCATTAAAGTTTTTGTGGCAATGGATATCATGGAAAATCCTACGGAGAGACTTCTAACTGCTCGAGAAATAGAAGAAGGCGTCGAAGAGTGCGTATACTTAAATTTAACAATCTTTTATGCAAATCAAACCATGCTTTTGACCTAGGCCACGGTGGGTGATTTTGCCCACCGTGTAATTATGCAATCTATTTCGTAATTGGTTAATTATTGATAGTTTTGGTGTAGACACGATGATAGATAATTATTTTTACGGTAAAATCATCAGTTAGGCAAGTTTATAAATACTTTTTGATGGAAACGGCCATTATGGATTTTAGTTAACTACCGACAGTTATTTTTTACACGAATTTTTAATTATGAGCTAAGAGCAATTTTGCTATCTTGCAACGTTACATTTTTTTAATCTTTTTAACATTACTCTCTTTACAAATATTTTACGCATTGAAATACACGTCCCCCCATTATATGTACTTACCCACCTACAATTTTACCTACCTATATCTTATCGGATTAACTATTTCTTTTAAAATCCTTTTTAATGGTGTTATTTAATATTTACAGAGGTGAGAAGCTGTACGTGACGGCAGACAAACGCGGTGAGAAGGGAGGTTGCAAGCGACCTCTCTGTTGGACCCTCCTCGGTCTCGTCGTAGCAGCCATAGTTGCCATCATCGTGCTAGCAGCCAGTAAGTTTTTCACTTTATTCATTTTTATTGTGTCCTAAATCTCTGTTGAAAAGTAAATCTTAGTGGTTTATCCTAAAAAGTTACAGTAATATGTGTTAACCTGTTCAAATTAACTACGACTTACCCACATACCTGCAAAAAAATATGCATTCCTGAAATGTTATCGGGACTAAATGTATCTCGTAAGATTAACTATCCACCCTAACCTTATGAAGTTTATACTCTCATGTTTAAAATCTGTTTACAAATTGACCTTTGGTAATATTCTTCTGCAAACATAGTGTTAGAAGTAGCACAACATAATTTAAAGTCACTTAATTTGTAAGAATAAGCCTTTCTAACAAAATACCATCTACAATTCCAGCGGGCATCCTCTTCACAAACACGCCAACACCCTTGGAGCAATACAACGCATCAGAACACAGCGTGAGTTCAGCGCGGGCGCTGGGCGGCATCAGTCACGTCCAACATGACCACGACCATGACCTCGACCATCAGCATGGACAAGCACATCCAGAGCCTGAGCCTGAGCCTGAGCCTGAGCATAGTGCTGAACATGGAGACCACGACCACAGTATGGAGACGACGGAGCATCAACACGGACCTGAACCTCAGAGCGATGAGGGGCACGAACATTCTGTTATGTCGGAGGAGACCGGTGATTCTACTATGTATGGTGAGTAATGTCGAAATGTTAGTTTTTGGGAAAGATACGTTTTGAAAGCCAGCTGCCGACTGCACTGCACTGCGACCGCTCGTGCTGCAACTGCACTACTGCTTCTGTTTTGTATTATTTACATAACACCGTTTTGGATCGGAGCCGCAGCAGCATATGCCGTCAGATATTAACCAATTGCATGTAGACGCTGCATGCATCGGCAGATGCAATCGGCAGCTCGCTTTGAAAACGCACCCTTAAAATCGAATGTTAATTTATAAATCTAGACAGAATACCTGCTAGTACTTATCATTATCATAGATTCTAGATAAGATAAACTAAGCAATGCCGTAAATAGCAGTCTAAAGGACAATGCCAGGGTGTGGGCTCAAAGTTTGCCCAGCAGTGGGAGTAGTTCCAGGGGGTTCCATAGTGCACTTTGAACACGTAATGCAAATATTTTTGAAATCGCTCCCTGGAGTCCCGAGGAAAACCGGTTCAAATATTCCACATGAACAGTCGCTTTACAAAGCTTGAGCCATTTGTCCAGTAGTGGGAGTGGTCAAAACAGGTTCTTGACTTCCCTCTTAACACGAAATTAAAATATTTTTGAAATCGGTCCCAGGGGTCCCGAGGAAAACCGGTTCAAATGTTCTCCATAGTTAGTCACTTAACAAAGCCTGAGCCATTTGCCCAGTAGTGAAAGTGGTCGAAATAGGTTCTTTACTGCACTGTTAACACGAAATTAAAATATTTTGGAAATCGGTCCCAGAGGTCCCGAGAAAACCGGTTCTAATGTCAAACTCGAACAGTCACTTTATAAAGCTCAAGCCATTTGCCCAGTTGTGGGAATGGTTAGAATAGGTTCTTTTCTTCACTGTTAATACGAAATCCAAATATTTTAGAAATCGGTCCCAGAGGTCCCGAGAAAAACCGGTTCTAATGTTCAACTTGAACAGTCACTTTATAAAGCCCAAGCCATTTTCCCAGTAGTGGGAATGGTTAGAATAGGTTCTTTACTTCACTGTTAATACGAAATCCAAATATTTTAGAAATCGGTTACAGAGGTCCCGAGAAAAACCGGTTCAAATGTTTTCCATAGCTAATCACTTTACAAAGTCTTAGGCATTTGCCCAGTAGTGGGATTGGTCAAAATATGTCATTTACTTCACTCTTGATACGAAACCCAAATGTTTTTGAAATCGCTCCCAGGGGTCCCGAGGAAAACCGGTTCAAATGTTTTCCATAGATAGTCACTTTACAAAGTCTTAGGCATTTACCCAGTAGTGGGAGTTGTCAAAATAGGTTATTTACTTCACTCTTAATACGAAACCCAAATATTTATGAAATCGGTCCCAGGGCTCCCGCGAAATTAACCTGACAAGACTTTTCTTCCAATTAGGTCTCACATACATTGTCAATCTCAACGCTCAGTATGTGGCGGTCTATCCAGTAGTGGAAAATGTTGGAATGGCTTATTTTTTTTACTTAATGTGATTTTAAAATACATTCTAAAAGCATTGGATTCTAATAAGAACTGACCCTGATTTCCGAAAAAAGGCAATTACCGCAGTACAAAATCTAGAAGTTCAAGACTCCTGCGCTATGAGCTATCTACTAGAAAAATCTTTTCAAGACGAATAAAATAAGCTCAAACACGAGGTAGTTAGTAGATACCGTTGAGGAGTTCCCTAGTCTCTCTGTCGTTTTCATCGTCAGGTCAGATCTTAACCTCCACTGTTTTATGGTGTCGGAGACATTTACCCAAATGACAAGGTTTTACTTGATATGTGCCTACAATTTTTGAGAGTTGCACCCGATTTTTTAGGGTTTCCATCATCAGACCCTGGACCGGATGATAAAGGAACCATTTGGGAAGTAAGCCCTTTGGAAAATGAAATAATTGTTTAAATCGTTTAGTAATCGGCGGAGTTATGCTCGTACAAACGTAAAAAGAATATAAACGAACTGAGAACCTCCTCCAGTTTTGGAAGTTGGTTAAAAAAAAGTTGTCGTATACAACCCCTCGTGTTTGCCAATTAATATAATTAATTTCAATTAAGGTAATAAAAGTGGAATATTAAGAGTTCGTAAGCATATTTTTCGTAATATTGAATAAGAGTCAAACCAGTTTTTCTCAGGACTCCTGGGATAGATTTCGAAATATTTCGGTCTGGGACCTATTACAAGCCTAAGGAACATAATACACTATGCAGTTACTGTGGGCAACTCTTGAGCCCAACTTCCATACAAAGAATAGCATTGTCCTTTATCTTTTAACAAATGAAGAACAATTTTTTTATAAACTTTCTTGTAATTTATTCCAGTACCCAGGACTGTGGAAGGCGAGCTGAAAATAGATAACGAGGAATTTACTGAAGCACTCCAAGATAATGAGAGCAACGAGTACAGGGAGTTCGTGGCCAGCTTCTCGGACGGCATCAAGCGAGCATTGTTCGACAGGAACAGCCTCGATAACGGAGACAACGAAATTACTGTAGAAATCATACAGCTCAAGTAAGACACACTTTATAAACTAACGACTGCCCCGGCTTCGCACGGGTGCAATACTTGTATGCAATAAGCCTTCCTCTTCAATTCTCATTCTTCTTCAATCACTCTATTAAAAAAAAGCATTAAAAACCTTTGCATAGGTAGTTTTAAAGATTTGGGCTTACATAGGGATATAGGGACAGAGGAAACGACTTTATTTTATACTATCTAGTGACTAGTGATACTGATGATGATTATTAGTCTATGGTGATACTTAATCACCTGCACCCTCGGGGAAATATTTCGCGGACCTGGAGAGATCTCCGAACCATTTTTAGTAAATTAAATAAGAATTGCTTTGGAAGAAGTTTTATAAACAGTAATTATAATTATATTACATTTTATAAGTCATTTAATAAGTTTAATGATTTAAATAATATAGGTAACTACCTAATTTTAATAAATTGCAATACGTTAACAGGCAACTAAGTTCTAAGAACGTAGGTATAGATAGTTCAACTCAGATTTGCGCGCGGCCTTATGTGTGCGTCGGCTTGTAAATATACAACTTTCATTCGTGTGACAGTGACGTCGTCCGAGCATGACGTGTTCTTATCGCTTTTTGTTATGGGTACAGTCGTTTACGAAAATACTAGTTATTCACGGAGAAATTATTAAGGAGTCAGGTAAAGCGTTTCAAAAAATGAAACAACATTCAAAGCTTCTTATTAAATTAAATATAATTTTCTCATACGTCTTTTCAAATTGACTTTGACATTATCTAAGAAATAAATAAGGTGAAATATCTAAAAGATGAATTAAATACTTCTTACATATTTTCTAGCTCGGGGTACGCGCACAATAAATAAAAGTGTGGACTAAGAATATAAAAAGAGGTATAATCTAGTATAATAATGTAAACAAAATGTGTGGGGAATTTAAAAAAATTATATTGCTTTGCATAATGTCGACCAAAATAAGACGAAAATAATGAAACTCATAAATGAACGTTTAAGTCAAATTGATGAAGGGATGTGGGGTAATACTTGTCGACATATATAAAAGAAAAAAGAAGATTACTATAGACATTTTGACATGGAGTCAGAATTTATAATTCACCTTGGAGAGTAGCGAATCCGAAAATTCATCATTTGATTTTTCAAGTAGCGATTTATAATCATTATAAATAAATAAACATTAAATTACGTAATAACTGTTTTTCTTTAAACACCCGTATACAACCCCTAAATAACTGTATTGTACCCGACTGTACCTCTTGTCACGCACACAAAGTCACTGTACATGTACAAGGTTTACCCACACATAGGGCCGCGCGCACGACTGAGTTGAACTTACTATACCTAGTTATAAGATCCTTTTGTACCTACTTAATTCGCAATAAAGATTTGAATTTGAAATGGAATTTGGTTATCAAGACAATACAAACTATTTTCTTAATATCTTTTTTACAAAAAATATAAAACCGACTCCTACAAACACTGTTGCATATAGTATCAGACATACTCTGCGCATGCCTACAACTTTCGAAAGTTTCCCTCGATTTCTCAGGGTTTTCATCATCAGATGACCTGATGATTATAGAACCACCTGGGAGGTATACAGTCCAGGGGTCTTCGACTAATCGGTGAACATACCTACATAAAAAAAATATCAAGACGAATTGAGAACATCCTCCTTTTTGGGAAGTCTGTTAAAAATACTTGTTTATCTGATGCAAATGTTTATAAACATTTTATTCTTTATTTACAGAAAAGGATCCGTTATCGTCACCTACAGAGTCCACTGGAAACCCAAACTGAACAACGAACCTACAGAGGACTTGTTGAACGCCAACAAACTGCAGGCCAAGCTCGACGACTACCTCGCCAAGAATAACAGAATGATCAATATCTATCACATCGCTGAAGACAGGCTGAACACGAGACCTGTTCTCGATATCTGCCAGATAAACAAAAATGGATGCGAATACGGCTGCGAGTTTGATGAGATGACTCTGGAATTCACCTGCACCTGCCCACATGGCCAAATCTTGGACCTCGGCAATCCTAAGAAATGCATAACTTTACTGGACGCAGAAACCGAAAGGAGCGAGGAAGACACAAAAGCCAGAGATTTTACAGTTCTGGCGGCAGACCCCAAACCAGTCACTACTACCGTTGCCAGTATAGAAGAAAAACCCACAACTGAATCGAACCACAACTCCGAGCAAACTTTCGACTGGAAAGAGACGCACCACATGATGCCGGAAACGACTACTGAACCTGAGGCAGACGTTAACTTCTCGCACATTTTTGGCCACACGAACAGAAACCAAGACCAACCTGAACAGGTTAAACCTGATTCCAGTGAAGAAACCCCTACTCCTGAGCCAGAACCGAAATCTGAGCCTGAACCAAAGCCGGAACCAGAACCAACAGCGGAACCGGAGCCAGCATCAGAGCCCCACCCGACTGCTGAGCCAGTACCAGAACCAACTGCAGAACCGGAGCCAAAAGCTGAACACGAGCCAGAACACAAACCTGAACATGAACCTGAACCAACTCCGGAACCAGAACCAAAACCAGAAGGTGAGCTAGAGACAAAACCTGAACCTGAATCAATACCAGAACCCAAACCAGAACCGGAACCGGAGCCAGAACCGGAACCAGAGTCATCAACATCAACACCTGAGCCCGTTGCGTTGAATCCTGCCTTCATCTTACGTGAAGAAGAACAAGCAAGACAACGCGCTATGGAAACTGAATCGTCTTCTGAAACACAACCTGAACCCGAACCAACTAGAACCACCACCCAGGCAATTGAATCTTCTTCCGAAGTTACTCAGACTACGGAAAAAGATACATCTCAAATGCCCGAACACGAAATTGAGCCAGAACCAGAGCCCGCAGCAGTCACTGAGGAATCAAGTATAACTAGAGTGGTAGAAGGCAACCATCAATCAGAACATCGCAATGACCATTTAGATACCTCAGAAGAAAAGTCGATCTTGTACACCAATGAAGGTAAATTTGAATATAAGCCCATTGAGGAAGTGGAAATTGAAATGACAACTAAGAGAATATCTATATCCGAACCAAACCTCATAAATGAACCCTCATATGAACCAAAACCTGAAATAATTTCAATTTTAAGTGCTAAAGAGAACGATCCGACAGACGAACGACAGGAAGAAACGACTACTGAAATATCCGACTGGCTTGAAAATCAACGTAATTCAGAAAAATCGGATGACCACAACCAAACCGACTTTGAAGAACTATTCAATAATACCGTTAACAGAATCATCCACGAATCCGAACAAAGATCCTTCAAAACCTTTGATGAAGATTTTTTATTTGAAACCACGACGACCTCAAATACTAAATCTATAAACGATAACGATTCCTTCGATTTGACTAGTAAAGATATGGATAACCCAAGGACAGAAAAAACACGTAGACTCGAGGAAGAAATTAAAGTTCCAGTTCAAATTCCTGCAAGTGAAGAAATGTTTGATTTAGATAATATTACATTAGAAACAACTACGAAAATGGAAAGCGTAGCGGTTACAGAAGACTCGGCCATGATTTCTAAGAGTGAAACTGAAACAGAATCGACACTAGCAGAAAATGAAGGTGAAAGAACTGATACTTCAAAAGTATCCATGATAACTTCAATCCTTGAGGAAGCCAAGTCACTAGATACTAATAAATCAGTACCAATTGAAGTAACAACATCGGAGCCAGAAATAATCAAACAATTTTCTATTAATAAGCATTATCAAAACTCTGAAGAAGATAAATTATTAGACGTTTTGGAGAATAAACCTAATACTGGAACTAACAACGAAACGTCAACCGAACGCGAACCAGAAGAAGGCATGGATATAACATTTGATGCTATAAATATGCTTTACAATAGGTCCTCCAAATCTATAGAAAAACCACCACAAGCACCCAAAGATACAACAGAAGGAAACAGCGTACAACAGACAACAGAAGAGGGAGAGCTATTGACCGACAGAACACGAGGTACTACTGACTCAGATTGGCTATCAGAACCCGTTACCGAAATAAACTACAATGAAGCTATGAATAAAATGGCAAAGCACGAAAGTACAGAATCCTCTGTAACGAAAATTGAAGAAATCATGAACCATGGACAGGTTAAAGATGATTTTGAACCAGATTACTTAAACAACATGGGTTCTACTGGTAATAAGCAAGAACAAGACGAACCGCTGTATGGAATGGTGCATGATTATGATAATGAAGATACTCGTTTTAAAAGAGTGAACAAAGAAGTAACCACTGAAGCGCCAAAACCAGTTACTACTACTGAAGCGGGAGAGGATGCAACTGTTATGAAAGAAATCAGCCTCACCACACATGTGCCTATTGAAACAACTACTATAAGTGAGTACATTTACAAAATAGCTGAAAAGACCATGCAGGCGCCAAGCGAAACACTAGTCGAACATAAAGAAGCTGAAGCCAATAACTCTTCATCACAGAATACCGAATCAACAACAGTTAGCAGTGATGAACCATCCCCGACCACGAGTGCTCAACCTGAACCCGCTACGAATGCTGAACCGGAACTCACTGCGAATGCTGAATCTGAACCCGCTACAAACGCTCAACCTGAATCCGCTACGAATGCTCAACCTGAACCCGCTATGAATGCTGAAGATGTACCCGCTACGAATGCTCAACCTGAACCCGCTCCAAATGCTGAACCAGCGCCCGTCTGGGAAGAAACAGAAAAGTACCTAACAGTGAAAGAATTGAACAAAAATACCGAAGAAAGTACCGAGCCACACCAAGGGATGGGTGACGAAACACAAACACCTTCTATAAACGAACTACCCACGGAGGCCACGATGATCGAAAGTTCGGATAACGCTACAGTATCTGAAACCGAAGAACCTAACTTCCCTGAAAACCCTCCGAATACAACACAGGCGAGTAACTTGAACGTTACTATTTATGAGATATCTAGTCATAAAAGTAACAGCACGGTTCCATTAGCGAAACCTACAAATGCACAATCTGCCGAGTACGATGACCACGAAACAGAAATGAATCCTTTCTTACCAGAGGTGGAAAACAATAAGAGTTTAGTCAAAAAACTTCAAGAAGGTCATGATCTCGAACCTAATAACTTAACTGAGACCCAAAACGAAAATACGGAGGAGCATGTTATCAACCAATCGGAAGGTCTAAACTCAACAACTAAAGATACTTTGTCGGTCCTAGCTAAAGGGACTAATAGAGACAGTAAAGATCAAGAAGAGAGGGTACCAGGAACTTCGGACGATGACACTTCATTTAATGAATTGCTCATGAACGTGGACACTCATGAAAATGTCACTAGGGTTACCTCTAACGCGACAACAGACGCCACGACTTTAGCAACTCTTGCTAAAGTGAATGATAAGGTAGTTATCTCGAAGAAAGAAACATTGCCTATATCCAGGTTCTTAATGGACACCGACGACCTAGTTTATAGTAAGGAGCCAACAACAACGTCAACTAGCGTAAAGTTGGAGACGGAGCCTGCGAGCGCCACGACCTCGGCGCCAACGCTCAGCACTGACGGGGAGTTCCTGAGCGTTGTGCCCATCAAGGAAGAAAAAGGTCTGCTGAAAGAGCAGAAAAGTGAAAACATTGAAGAGCTCAATGATATAAGTGATTTGCCAAAAAGTGATAAAAGGACATTAGATGCTACCAAATTTGATTCAGTAATTAATAATGAAGCGTAGTATGCCGCTCAATGTTAACTCAACACAATTAGTTTTAACGTTGCTATTTCTTTTCCTGTGATCCGTTGACCCTGTCGATCAAATTATCCCGAACAAATTATTTTATACCAATGTAAATGCAATATTTTATTTTATGAATTAATTCAATTTTACTGGGTTTCGGTCCACAGAAACTTTACAGTACCTTTAATTGTATTGTCCTTGTATTCATATTGTGAACATTTTATTCGTTAGACTAGTCAAACTAGGAAGAGTCATCGTCTTGAAAGAAAGATTTAGATTTATTTATTTGCTTGTCTTTATATAAAAATAGGTGGGTTGCGTAAAAATGTATAAATAACTGATAAAACGTACCTATGCAGGTACTATAAGTATTTTACGCGATTCATACTTTACGAAGGTACACAAAAAAACCTTGGATCTTGTAATATTACGGCCTCATACTTAGAGGATTACCTGACAGTCCTATCTTGTAATTGTTACCATAGCTAAATGTATATTATTATTATTTTAAATAAAATTACTTTTGAATCGGGCGCTGTTAGTGTAACGAGTTTGGGAATAAACTGGCGTAACCGTTAGACTGCGTTTGTTTTATATATTTCTTGTGAT
Organism: Helicoverpa armigera; assembly: GCF_030705265.1. Taxonomy (NCBI): domain Eukaryota; kingdom Metazoa; phylum Arthropoda; class Insecta; order Lepidoptera; family Noctuidae; genus Helicoverpa; species Helicoverpa armigera. Next base: position 3,862,640 of record NC_087124.1, on the reverse strand, counting down.
TGTCTGCCATGGCGAATGTGATAACTCGCAGATAAACATTCCGTTCGTACTTATTAACTTAGTGATATTACACAGAAGTGAGGTCTGATTGTAAAATAATAATTAATTTAGTACTTGTTAACTAAGATAAATATTTTGTATAAATGGTTGATTTGTAAAATAATTGAATTATGTTGTAAATAAATATAAAGTTAATAATAATTAGATCACAGTGTTTACTTTCCTACAATTCCACTATGATTTTTAAGGGTAAGTTGCAATAAAATAAACCTTTAAGAAACTACCAACATTTATATTAGACTTCAATAAGTACCAACAAATATATAACTCTATTTAAGTCAACAACCTTAGGATTTGTATTTATGTCAATCACAGACACATTTCTTGTTTTGGTCTCGGCGTGATATCATCAATCTCTTGCGTAGTTATTTGGTCATCCATTGCCATCCTGGCGCACAGACAGCCATCGCCCATAGTGCCATTCCCACTCACGATGCAGTTACCCAATACAGCTTTACAACTATTATAGGGAAACAGTTTCACTTCCTTATATGTATTTTTTTCTTCTATTGGAGAATTGATTGCAGGAATATCAATTTCGAAAAATTCTTTTAATTTTAACGTGCCATCAGTCTTGTACTCTATTAATGGCGCGTTCTCCCGCCAATCTCCACAGGGCCTAATTGGTGCAGTTTTAACTTTAAAACGTTCAGAACATTCACAACCTTCACAGAAGTTATCAGTGTTCTTATCTGGCTTAGTCATATTTAAAGGTTCATCAATAGGTACAAAATCATATTCTTCTTCTTCAACAGTCTTAGATATTTGTGCACAAACGCATTTTTCGCCTTTATCACTCATTATACAACGGCCTAATACTAACTTACAGTTGACGACTTCTTCGTCATTATTTTTACTTTGTGTTCTTAATTCCTCAATTCCACTATTTTCAAAAATCGTTCCAGGTATATTTTCGGTAGAATATTCCTCTTTTAGATTCTGTATACAGCTAAATGCATGTTTTTCGTATTGAGACTTGAGTATTATTTGTGCACACGACGGGCAGTTTATGGTATCTGAAAATAGCAGTAAACATTTGATCGATCAATTATCATGTTTAATTTACACTTCGTGATTTTTTGTTTTGTGGCAAAAATATAATTTGCAGACCGCTCAGTGCTCAAATAAGTTTATTCACCTAGCGTTGATTTTAATAATTTTTTTGCCTTTAAACCAAATAAAGGCTAACTTACCATCTTCGGTTTCCATTTTTGTCATAAAGGACAAATCACATGCAGAACTTGAGTCAGATGATATTCCGCTATCTGGCTTAAGATCTGCAACAAAAAAAAAGTATATATATTTTCTTGAAACCCATCTCTGCTTAAAATCCTCACTAGTCCTTTCTTCAGCTACATTTGTAGGTCTTCAAAATAATATTGGTTTTAGTGACCAAAAAGTTTTCTATCGACGCATAAAACATCTTTTACTGAATGTAACACTTACGATGTTTCACCACATGTCGTTTCTTAGCGTACACAGTGGCGAATTTCTTCCCGCAATCATCAAGCAAACAGATAAGAGACGAGTCAGAAGTGTGCGTCTTCATGTGAGTCTTCAAATGATGTGATTGTATGAAACCTGAAATAAAAGTCATATTTAGTTAACGTTCAGTGGCATTTTTTTACGGTGTTGCCTGTTGCTAATAAAAACTCTTAAATTATTACAAGTTTGCTTGGAATATTGGGTGTTGTTTTCCAAAGAATATTGTACTGGAAATTATGGTTTTCTTCAAAATTGATGACCACTTATGGATATGGATTCAAAAGGAAAAAGAAATGGTTTTATTTACTACTGAGATAACTTTGCAAATTGAGAACTATATATACATCCCTATTAGGTACCAAATAATAACAAAATTTGCAAAACATCAGTAGACCAAAACTCACCTTTATTACATATCTTACAATAATGTTGCTTTGTATTTGTGTGTGTGAGCTCATGGTGTTTCAAATGGTGTGCAAAGTTAAACTTCTTGGTGCAGCCCTCAAAGCTACACTCATAGCGCCTCTCCGACAGGGACTTGTGTGTTTTCATGTGTGTCTTCAGTGCCGGCTCACTGTTGAACACTGTGCTACATTTTGTGCATGTGAATTTTCCTGAAACAACATTAAAATTACTGTATTTCAAACGACAATATACTTTTTCTATATTTGTAAAAAGAAGTCATTTTAGTTACAGTATATATCTCTGCTGAACTGATTTGGCTGGGGTAGTTCGGAACCAGGAGATACCAACCACCACCATAGCCATGCCATGGAGAACCAGACAGCATTTAATCCCCGTTTGAGTACTATTTCAAAGATAGTATTTAATAGAAACTACAAGAAATAGACATTCAGATGCAAAAAAGATAAACATAATAATATAACCTTACCTCCATGTGCATATTTAGTGTGTCTTTTAAGAAGTATATTATCTCTGAACTCTCTTCCACATTCGGAACATTGAACTGTCCCTGTTCTCTCATGCTGCTTTTCATGGCGGCGTAGAGCTGATCTGAAGTAAAAGATATAGGTATTTTTATATTTTTCTAGCTATTTCTACCAGTTTCAGATACTTCCTGAAACAATGTCCTAAGGGTCCTTTTTGTGGACCCAGGAAAATAGGTCTAAGAATAATCTTCCTATTGGTACTTGACAAGTAATTCAATTAATCTTATTCAAAGTCAACATTTAACATTTCAATAAATAATCATCTCAAAATTTTATACATAAGTATGTGTAGGTGTAGCTGTCAAAATAAAATTTGATGAGAAATATATTAACTAATACTTATATGTATATTAAGCTAAAAATAGCCATTATCTAAGTGATTACTTAACAAATATGACCTAGACATGGGATATTACAATGTAATGATAACAAAACATTGTGCAATACTTCTTTCATAATTAGAAACATAATATTGATTTTTACTACTTCATAAAAAATATCAGAATATGGTTATGTTCGGATGCCAATTTTTTTTTAATAATTTTTAATTCTCTTAATATTCTATTCTGATCCTCGAATTCAGATATACAAACATTTATCATGTGATATGTAACACACTGGTCATATAAGAATCACAGTTTAACTAACACATTATATAACCTATTTAAATATGTACATACCCAATTAACACTCATTAATATGTTTTATGTTACGACTTCTTTCAAAATTTATAAAAAAAGGGACTACCAGCTATCCATGGGGTAACCAACCCTATTTCTGCACCACACTACCTATACATTAATACCATCTAATTAATTAATTAGTGTTTATATACCTACTAGTTACTTGGAACAAAGATGATTAAATAATGACATCCCAGGTCACCAAGAGATAATACTTTAACACATTTATTATTGAACATCTAATTACTTAATAGATAAATGTTTAACATAGACACAAGTTAAGTATATATATAAGAGATTAAGTGGAAAAACTTACATAAAGCTGAAGTTTTTATTGCAAACTTTGCACTGAAACTGGGGGTCATGGCTTTGCTCATGGCGCTTTCTTTCACTGTCATATTTGAAGCTCTTGGAGCAATGACGGCATTTCAGAATACTTTTCTTGTCGGGCATTGTGGGGTACAGAATAATCTTGAAAAATATTTAATTATCGCATAAAAAATACAAAGCTTTGTACACTTGTTGCCACTTTTGACTTTAGTTAAATTTAAGTTAGGGTAAGGCACGGTTAATTAATGTTCATATCTGAATGTCAAAAACAAACTATACGTGAATTAACCTAAATTAAATTAGCCCGAGCAACCGCCTGCCCAAAACACTTTCAATGCAACATTGATGAAGAAGCAATGAGGAAATTTTATTGTCCTAACTAACTTGACTGCGATATGAACTCTGCTGTCAAACGTTATCAGCTGATAAATTTCGTTCGGAAAACTTTTCTGTTCGATAAAGACGTGTAAACAAGACTACGGTCGAATGGTCTATCAGCTTACGTGTTGTATGTGTTGTATATAAATCAATATAAACCATAGAAATACTTATAATTAGTTTTTTTTTTGTGTACATTCAATATATTAATTTAAAGTAGTATTTATTGAGCACTCGGCTCGTGTTAAGTTATAATTAAATTCGTGACGTTTACTTGACGAATTGGTTGACGTCAAAACTCCGTCAAAAGAATGACGTTTTGTTGACTGGTGAATGGATGAATTCCAGAGGGCATTTTAAAATTTAAATTTATTGCCTTTAAAATATTAGTATTGTAAAATCGCCTTTTGCCTCCAAAAATTTTGAGTGAAAGTGAAAAGTTGATTTTGTTTTGTCCAGGATTTACGTTAACACAAACACAACAGAAAGACATTGCGAGCAAGCCTAAACATTTGCAGTGACTTTAGATCAGCACTTCAAATTATTAAGCGCAAAATTTTATGATTGTAATGTACGTAAAGTTTGGCGCGAAGGACTGATGCTGGCGGGCCCGCCCGCGCCGGTGAGAGATGAGTGTACAGAATAAAGTGCGAAGCCGCCGTCTCATCAGTCGGCACGCGGCACGTGAGCACATTGCACGGCCGCTCTCCGCCGTCAAGGGCAAAGTTACGCGAACGCTATTCCCCACATTTATTACATAAAGTTGTGTCAGAATGCTGGCGTGGATTCAAGTGACGCTCATATTGTGCGCCTTCGGGCTGCTGCGGGAGATCAGACCGTCGGAGCCGTTCGTTTCGGAGTTCCTCCTCGGCGAATGGAGAAACATAACGGAAGAACAGCTCAACAGAGATGTGTACCCAATTGGGACTTACTCATACCTGGGCTTGCTTGTTGTTGTGTTCCTGATAACTGATTTTCTAAGATTCAAGCCTGTTATCATCTTATCTGGTGAGTATTGTTTATGTGATAATATGACCTACATGCTGGTAAGTGCGAGGCTAGTGTAACATGCCTGACCTATTCATGATAGATGGTATTAATGTAGTGTATGTCTTAATCTGGTCTATGTAAAACTCACAAATTAACATAATGTAACCTTGGTAGGTGTGTGTGCAATATATAACAAACCATATCCTTTTCTAGACATTTGAGTGATAATCTTTGCATAATTAAGATATCAATACAATCAATGAAGCCTTATCAATGGAATTAATTTTGAATGCACTTTGATTACTTGATATTGTAGCGTGTTGTTTCATTATTGTGATATTAAATAAAAAGTATTGTACTTACCAAATAATTATAATGCCAACCATATAAAATACTTTTTCCTTTAAATTGTATCATGGGTCCATATACACTACTTTTTAACATCAATAAATATGTTTCGCAGACAGCTATTAAGCATATTTATATTTTTCAAAAAGGGTTGACAAACTTTCTGTGGATTACAACAACAAATCCATTCGTTGATTAGGTGCATATAACCCTAAGAAGACCCATTGACCAAAAAAAAACAATGAATGGATTGGGAGTTATACTCTGCAGTATATGAGAAATATAAATAAAAGCAAAAGCAGAATAAACAAGTACTGTAAGTAAATAGAGAGAAACTTTTATTTATTTTCATGTGACAAGATAAGAACCATGTTGAAAAGTCAATTTAAAAAGATTTAACTGTAGATAAGATCTTTTGTTACTAAGATAGCACTGGTTCTTGGCTCTTTATGTAATTATTCTCGACTTGATAAGCAAACATACAGGGATATAAAGGATCTACGTTATCAGTCTCGAACTGATTACAAAGCCACATGATTGTTTTATCTGATGAAGTTCTTCAGCAAATTAACAAAATCATACATAATTAAATATGATTAGATTTCTCCTAATTCTGTAATATTTAAAATCTTCTTACAGGTATCATAGTTACATTTTTCGAGAACTCATCATGGTAAAAAATTACAATTAAAATTATCATCATCATCTCAGCCATAGGACGTCCACTGCTGAACATAGGCCTCCCCCTTAGATCTTAGATAATTAAAATTATGAAGAGGAAAAAATATATTTTTTTTGTTTGTAATGGATAAACTACTTTACCGATTTTATATTTTTTTCACAATTGTAAAATGACACTTTTCTCGAGTAACGTCCGTACGTACGTAATGTAGTATGGACAGTAGTTCCCACGGGACGTCGGTCAAAGCGCGGGAAAACGGCTCGTAATAAATACATTACATAATATTTCAACCTACTTCAACTCATCTTCTATAATATAAAAATGTAAGGCAATGTAAGGCAAAAAATAATCGCAAAAGGTAAGCGCATAATAACTCAACAACGCCTGGACCAATGAGGGTTTTCTGTACTTTTTCTGCCACAGGGTGGCGCCACGTATGCGTCTGGTCCAAACAGCTGTCAAATAGTATGGAATTGTAGGGTCCGAACTTATTGTTTATTGAAATTCTGTTATATTGGAAGTGTTATTGATTTTATTATGGACTACGGTCAGAATAAGGTTTCCGAACTAAAAATTGAGCTTAGAAAGAGGGGTACAAAAGTCACTGGTACTAAGGAAAAGCTCGTTGAAAGGCAGATAATGCAATGTACTAGAAATTGTTTCCACAATATGATTTAGTTTTTTATCTACTCAACCGCAATTGTAAAACATTAATGCACTGCTTTAATTATACAATAGAAATCACTAAAATCGTTCACGGTTCATAGTAAAGATAAGCACTTTGACGGGTACCTGGACCTGACGCCTCGGTGCTGCCACCTCGTGGACGCCATTTTAGAAAACCCTCATTTGGCTAATTCTTTTTTTGTTGTGTTTGTTATTGTCAGGAGAAGGTTCTTATGAAAAAAAAATAGGGTAAAGTAGAGAAGTCAGTTGACGGGAGCGAAGCCGCGGGCAAAAGCTAGTTATTGCATAAAAATACAGTGTTCACATGCAATATAAAAGAAAGCACGTGCGTCACACACGTCACGGGTGGCAAGGAGTTTTAAATCGAGACAAACTTCTTGTTGTTTATTACAAAAGGTGCCAAATATAATCGTATCATTTGCGCGACCCACTCAAAAAGTTGGTATGCAACTACATTTCCTTGCATTTACATACCAAGAATAATACGATAGGATTAGAAGATAACGTTTATTTTGACAATAAACTTGGGTTTTTATCAGTGTTATCTTAATCTAAAACGAAAAGGAAAAGTCTAGACGAGAGTCCTTGATAGACACAATATCTATCTAGTAATACCTATATAAGTATATGTATTTCAAACCTAAGTATAGGTCTTCGCCCCACAAACCATGACCGTGCACGTTAATTGCTCGGAATAGACTAATAAATTTCAATTTATGAATCTTAGCAAACTGCAGAACAGATTCATTGCCGTTTGTCAAATAAACCATCGCATGAATACTATCATTGTACTCTAATTAATTAGACAGACTACTGTTTATCATTGGTTAAAACAGTGCTTCTTTATAATTTTCTTGGGATTAATATTGAAGATCGAAATAACGTACCTTATCAAGACCATCTTTAATAGGATCACTCGAAGACCCCTTGAAAAAAGTTACACGTGTGGTTATCATGACTCAGAAGCTTGATACAGACCTCATTTGTTTTTGCGATTTCTTTAGTTGGTACGCCAGTAGTTGGTCAATCAATTAACAATTAAACGTCCACAATGTTGCAACTGTGAACATGATGCGTATTCACGAACATTCCTTATTGTCCTCACTTCCTTACGCAGTAAAGAGGATCTGAGCAACCAATGAGTATTTACAAAATATTCCTCGAGCCATCTCTCTTGAATTTATCGACGAGTCATACAACAAACTGACTTACTTCTTAAGAAAGGTCATAATTACTTTGTAAGTGCAGATTAAGAAAATTCTATTACATGACGAAACATTTATCTCGAATCATAATCACTGTGTTTAACGTAAGATGCTTTCAAAATTAAACCTCCAAATTATCCATACTCATGCACGGGTAACCCCTCTATGTATTATTTTTATGAACTTTCAAGTCATCATTTCAATAAAATATAGTTGTTATCGTTCTTACCAGGTCTAAGCGGTATTGCCGTATACGCCATTTTACTTTGGACAACAAGTTTAGAATGGGTGCAGGCTTCGCAGTTCTTCTATGGCCTCTACATGGCTACAGAAGTCGCCTACTATACTTATATTTATGCAAAAGTAAGTAGAATCATTTAGTATGTCCCTCTGAACACACCCAATGACCGTACCTCGTATTTATTCAAGTTTTGTTGCTAACTCCGTGAGAGGTCACAAGCCGTATGCAGTGATATTTCGGACAAATATTCACGTGTTAGAAACTGGAATTTCATCTCCTAAAGAACAAAAATAAACGACACCCGCTACTCAGAATAAGATAGGAATTATTAGATAAATAAAATATGCTATTCAGTTTTATGATTTAGATAAGTTATGGTGACATTTAATATGGATACGGAAAATTACTTTATGGTGCACACTTATTGCCTTTATTAACAGAAATTCTATATATCTAGTTTCTAAACAACTTCTGTAACCTGCCTAAACAAAACTTAGGTACGAGCATACTTCTCTATGCAAACATTAGGTACACCTACATACAACAGTTTTGCTGCTATTTGCAACTGCTGATCACGAAACTTTAGTGTTCAGTCAATCTTACAATGCCCCTAAGGCCTTATTATGAGGTAACATCCCCTTTAATTATTGACGTTTTCCAGGTGGACCCTGCAAAATACCCGCGCGTTTCCTCCTACACGCGGATAGCTGCACTATCAGGCAGGTTCCTGTCAGGGCTCAGCTCACAGCTACTCACTCACTTCGGCCTCATGGACTATAGGGATCTCAACTACATCACATTTACAGGTATGGAAACATCGATATTTCATATCTGTAAAATATTTGGACATTATACATATGGTGAGTAGGTACGAGACTCTCGTACCAACTCTGTGATACCAACACACAAGTTTTACGGATCAGGCCAGCACTTCTTGGTACATACTTGCTTAAGAGCTGATTGAGTTTTTTGCCTCACCACCACAAAGAGGGTGTGGATGCTCTGTTTTCTGACCAACCAGTATACGCTTTTAGAGATTTGATAGAATTTTTTTTTTTTTGTAATCCCCTGGTTGGCATCCTGCTGGTATGCAACGCAATACATATGTCAGGCAGGATCGTGGGTGTAACACTATAATGTCTCAGCTCAGATCCTTGCGACGTTCTGGGCGTTCTGGCTACCACCCGTGCAGTATGGCATCTACTTCCATCGGCGGACCTCCGTTGGGAGTCCAACCCTGGATAAACAATTACATCACAACTCAAGTGGGGTAAGTTCTATCTTCTAATATACCATGACTTGGCGTTTATTACTAGGCCTATAGAAAAATACTCTTATCAATCTATTTTTAACATTTATCTGCCTCCACATAAACACTCCCATCGATAGTGTCAGATTAAGCAAACAAAATACTATTCCTACTTACTATATCTGATGTTATAGGTACTATTTCTAAGGTTCCTAATCGCTTGAACTAGATTATCTCATATCATCTAGAATTACCCAAAAGCAAAAGATGACGTAACACAATTATCTAATATCAAAAATCTATATCCTTACTAATTTTACAAATGCGAAAGTTTTTTTTACTGTTTTTTAACTGTTGAACCGATTGATGAGATGAAAATTAGCATGGACATAAGGGCTACACTGAAGACGAAGATAGTCTAGTATACTTTTCATCGGGGAACAGTACGAAGCCGCTGGCGCAATCTATAAGTTTGGACTTCACACTTGTTCTCTTGAAACCCAATATGTTCTCCAACAAAGTCACCTTACTACAAAATCACCTGGAACATTCCAGAATCTAACGCGCTCCAACATGGTGGAAGCGTCAACACTGATCGCGCGTCACGCCCGGTCAGCGTACACGCGTCCCAAAGTGTTGGCTTGGTCGGGACTGTACGCGGTGGCTTTAGCGCTCTTCGTACAAGCGCAGACCTACATGCAGTTGCTGTGGAAGCAGATACAAGAGGAGAGCAATTCACCGGTGAGTTTTGTTAAAAAATCTGTAGTATGTGTGACCCTAGGGAGGGATCCAAGTGGTGTAAAGGGGCAAACAACATCAACTTACCCGGATTGCCAACCTCACCTGCCCGCGATGCACCCTGCTGATAAAAGGCCATTAATAGTGAAAATGAGGTTTATACTTTTCAATTTTACTGGCATTGTACAGAGTTCCATCTCGTAAAACATATAAATAAGTGCCAAATCGCAGAATACGTAATAGTTTATCAGTTCGTTGCGGACATTGTTAAAAAAATACTAAAATGCACTATCATACGCAGGTGTCATAAAAACAAGATTAGCTATAGGTACACTAATTCGTCAAAAGTTATCAGTCACGTATTTGATAATATTGACAACGTATCAGCTGGATTTAGCCACAATTGTGTAATTTATCAAACGATACGCAATCTGATCATAACAAATTCTTAATCTAAATCGTCATCTAGATAGGTTAATACCTATGTACGTCCTTGCAAAATTTGTTTCATCATTACCAAGTTTCGCAATAGGTAGGTGAAATTTCAAACAAGCAGTTTAAACACCTACCTCTGCGGCGCCTGTCCCTCTGTCTGTAAGACTCAAAAACTAACGCCGCTGCCGTTTTCGCCAATAAATTGAGTAATTTATGAGGAAGGTTTTTACACGTGCAAAGCCGGGGTAGGTCTCAAGTTTACAAATAAAACATTTACACATTGACACTATCTTAACAAAAGATTAGTATGTTATGATGCGCGGATTATTATATCTCGCAGACATATAATTCTGCTTCGTCACTCGTCAATGTTTATTTTGTAGAATTTACCCAGTTTATGTGCAATGTGTGTAAAACGGATTAGGAGAGGAACAATGCAACGTTGAGTCAGTAAAGACACATCTTTATTGCTGTCTCGTCAAATATTGAATTCAGCATCTAGGTGTTGATTTCCTCTTTGGGCGGCGGCGACCTCTCGCGTCCGGCCCTGGTTCAGGCCATGTTCCGGGGCGAGAGGGAATGGGATGCCGTCGCCTCCTTCTGCGAAGCGGTCATGCTCGAGAAGGAGGAGGCGGAACGCCAGAGAGTTCGCACCTCTCATCCCGGCCGCCGCGCTGGGCCAGGTAGACACCATGGGCGCCGGGTGTCGCGAGATGACTCCCGGCCACCGTAGGCGTGGGTCTGTGGGCGGTGAGTTCGGGTGGCTCATCGTCCCTCTGTCTTTCTAGACGACAGACCCGTGTCGACGGCGCGCGTTGTTCCACGCGCTCCTCAAAGAGATGTCAGCAACCCCAGCGGGGCCCAGCTGCGGGTTGTTCGAAAGAGATACCGCGGCCCTGGTACATAAAAGGCCTACGACGGAACACGACGATTTTAGACAGTAAGAGTCTGGCACTCCCTCACCGCTGCTAACCCACAGCGGGAGGGGTCATTTGATGATTTTACGTCGCTAAAAAAAAAAAAAAGGTGTTGATTTCCTACGAATTTCTATCATCCTCCGAGCCTTTTTCCCAAACTATGTTGGGGTCGGCTTCCAGTCTAACCGGATGTAGCTGAGTACCAGTGCTTTACAAGGAGCGACTGCCCTGTCTGACCTCCTCAACCCAGTTACCCGGGCAACCCAATACCCCTTGGTTAGACTGGTGTCAGACTTACTGGCTTCTGACTACCCGTAACGACTGCCAAGGATGTTCAATGACAGCCGGGACCTACAGTTTAACGTGCCATCCGAAACACAGTCATTGGTGTCTAAGATATACTTAGAAAGTACATACAAACTTAGAAAAGTTGCATTGGTACTTGCCTGACCTGGAATCGAACCCGCGCCCTCATACTCGAGAGGTTGGTTCTTTGCCCACTAGGCCACCACGACTTCCTACGAATTTCTATAAGCTATCCATAATATCCGTCCGTTGTTTTAGGATATCTTATATATGGATCCAAAGTCAACATTAAATCTGATCGAAAATCAACGGATAGTTAGCTTATAGAAACCCACCGTAACTTGGCAAAATAAAATTATTCCGTTTAATTTTGATAGTAAACAGATATTATGAAGTCGGTCCTCTTAATATCGGCATTTATGAACAGGTACCTAGCTACTAAATAATAGGAACCTAGTAAACACTTTGCACAATTTATAATGCTCAATGAAGGCTACTTTTGGAACCCAAAACACGGTCAATAACCTATTATGATGTGAGATAATTTATACCAGAAAATATACGTGACTGGCCTTGGTGTCAAATTGGCGAACGAGATGCCGCATAAGATAAGAGTACGTACAGAACAAGTATCAATCAAATCTCTGTCGTAGGTATATGGTAAACAAATTATAATCTTAATTGTAAGTTCATAATTAAATAATTTTGATAATGACATAACTACAACGTCATTGTCGATACCAACGAGTTTGTTTCAGAAATAAATGAGCCTGTGTTTAGGACTCCGGGTTGCCCTATATCTGACATACCTAATGATGAAGCGTGGTGATTCATAATAAAGCCTGCCTGCCTAAGCTTTCTGCTAGTGTTAAAAAAAGCCAATGCCTACCTACGTTTCTTTTCACGCAGGTAGCATACAACGGTGCAGTAGAAGCAGCACAAACGCTCTTAGGCGCGGGCGGTGCTTTCGCCGCGTCGATCCTAGCGTCGTCTGGCATTCCCGCGCCCGTGGCCGCCGTGCAAGGAGTCGCTGTCTTCATAGCAACCTTCTTCGGCAACGTCTTCGTGTCCTACGCAGGGTACATCGTGATGGGCATGCTGTTTCACTACACTATTACGCTGGCCAGGTATGTATTGAAATATGAAGAGTATAAATGAAGGACAGTAGGGACTAAATTGCCTTAAGAGCGCTATTACAAAATCGAATCGCTCAGGTTTAGGTAAATTAGACGATAGCCGGCAGCACTTGCGCGCGTGTGCGTCTAGTGAAATACGCAACGCACACCTGCGGACCGCCACGCGGCACAAACAAACTTGAGACTTTGCCACTTTTATTTTCGAAATAGTTTATTGGTTTTATAGTTTATGAAATATTATTTGTACCGATGAATTTTATAACCTAGAATAGCTCGATTGAGCTCGATTGAGATGATAAACAAATAATCGTTTACAATTTTTAAATTATTTAATCGACAACCAAACTTTTCACCATGTTTATCAATTAGGTATAAGTAATTGATTTATAAAAAAACTAAAATCTACAATTCGTCTTCCATGTATTGTATCTTCATTTTCCTGCAACAATAAAAACTAGGAATGTAAATAGTTTATTAAAACAAATATGTCTGTTGCGAGTGACAAAAAATACTTACCATATTATTTGTACTGGTATCCGATTGAGTCTGATAATCTGAATTAAATATGCTTTCATTATCCTGCAAGAATCAAAGATATCCAATAATATTATTATGCAACAGTGAAACTAACGACGATGACATTTACGTACATATTTCTATATAACCAACATCAAAAAAAGAGAACCCAATCTATAACATTTTCGCATTAGAATATCATGGGTTAATACTTGTGTATATTACATTTCAATCAGATCATTATAACTAATAAAAAAAATAAAAACTCACTAGTATCAAAACGAGTTCGTTGCGCAGGTTGCGCTATATTTTTCGAGCTCCGGCGAGTTTGCGCGGCGCAACAGCGAGCGATACGTCCTCCCTCGATAAGCGCTTGGCGCTGACTAAAGTTGAACACCTTTTTTTTGGTATGGCATCTCGCAGTTCAGCCTAGGAGGCCGTGTACTGCTTAACCGGACTTTTCCCTGTGGATGCCTAGAATTTAAGGCCTCCAGCCAGGGGCGTAAAACAACTTATAAACTAAGCGACTGCGCTAAGGGTACCCCCTGTGGGGTCGGACCTCGGCTTAGGGCGTCGCTGGGGAGGCAGCAATGGGACAGGCTGGATCATATGATCATTATTATTAAATGGGGAATTTAAAGCTACTGGCTCAGCTCGCGGGCTGGCTCGATGAGCAAGGGTCGGGAGGACAGAGAACGGGACGTCGCGGCGGACCTCGGCGGCGAGGTTTGTACGAACGCGGTTTGTGTTTGTATAGGGTGCTAGTGAGTTTACTACTCTCTTGGAGGACAGTTATCTCATCGTCAGGTTCTAGAAGGGCATGCCTAGGGCGGCGAATCCTACTGATGCGGGAGGGGTGTAATTACTGGCTGACACGATAAGTGAGTTATCGTGTTTCTCAGCGCGTTCGAAGTACCGTATGGCGGCACGCTTCATATACTGGCGGATGGTAGGGATTTTAAGTCGACATGAAGAATCTCATTTCGAACATAATAGGGAGCTCCTGTGATTTTCCGTAAGGCACGGTTTTGAAGGGCTTGCATTCTGTGAAGGCAGCGATGGCTTGCCTGTGCGAACACAGGGCAAGCATACATCATGACGGGGCGTATGCACGATCCGTAGAGGCGTAACTTGGATTTAAGAGATAATTTGCTCTTTGAATTGAGCAAGAAGTGCAATCTGCCGTACACAAAGGCTGCTCTAGAGCGCACCTTACGTATGTGCTCGGCGAATGAGAGGCGCTGGTCTAAGATTACACCTAGATATTTGGCATGCTCCTTCCAAGGAATCGGCCTACCAAACATGGTGACTGACGGGGCGCGGGAGGAAGCCTACGGCGGGGGCTCGAAAAGAGTATGGCCTGGCTTTTGTCGGGGTGGAGTTCGATTCTCCATAGCCTAGTCCAGACACCTAGGGTGTTGCAATAGGCTTGGAGATGTCTCACTATGGCGGCTGGGCTGCGGCCTGAGCAGTAGATTGCCGTGTCGTCGGCGAATAGGGCTAATTGAACATGCTTGTTCTTAGGAATATCGCTAGTGTATAGCGTGAAGAGGATGGGGGAGAGTACCGAGCCTTGTGGGACGCCAGCTTTATAGGGTGGGCCGAAGAAAGAGTGCCGTCTATGCGATAGCGAAAGGTGCGATTCGACAAAAGTCTCGTAAGATGACGACGAGACGGTCTGGGACACCGAGTTGGTAAAGCTTGTAAATCAAGCCTTTGTGCCAGACTTTGTCGAATGCCTTTGCTATGTCGAAGAGAATCGTGCCGGTGAGTTGGCCACGTTGGAATCCGTGGCTCACACCTTCCACGATGCGGTGGACTTGTTGGACACAAGAGTGATGGGTTCGAAAACCAAACTGTTCTAATGGAATAAGACTCTTTGCTTCGACGTAATCTTTGAGACGCTTATAGATAAGTATCTCGTAGATCTTGCCGAACACATTGAGTAAACTGATAGGGCGATAGCTGGACGGGTCTGATTTTGGTTTACCGGGTTTGGGAATACCGATTACGGTTGCCTCTTTCCATGCCTGTGGGAACAGGTTATGGGTCATGGCGCAATTGAAGATCGCGGTCATGAGCATTACGAGGGAAGCGGGTAGGATTTTGAACACTTTATTGGTTATTCTATCTGGGCCCGGAGCTTTACGGGGTTTGAGACGTTTGATGATCTCTGCCACTTCGTCTGGAGTGACGGGAGGCAAGGGATCGTCGGGGTCTTCTTGCGGTGGTAGGGAGGATCTGCGCTCGACCTCGGCTTCGACCTTTAGTAGGTGAGCCGGGTCGACCGGTTGGGTACTAGGCGAGCATTGAGCCTCGAGGCTGTCGGCCAGACATTCCGCTTTTCATCGTCCTCGAAGGCGATGGAATTGTCGGGGCGTTTGATCGGCGGGGTGGAAGCTACTTCATCGGATTTGAGTTTCCTTTGAAGCTGCCAGAAGGCTTGATGAGTCGGCTCGAGTTCGCTCAGCGTCTTGTCCCAGCGCGTTTCACGCATCTCAGCAAGGCGTTCCTTTACAGCACGCTGTAAGTTACGCATGTGAGACTTGTTAGCGTCGCAGGGAAAAGTACTGTAGGCACGGACAGCCGCGTTCTTCTCGGTCACCAGAGCACGCACGTCATCCGGGAGCTTGAAGCGATGAAAGCTCGTCGCTTCAACTCTACGTGAACACTTGTCCACGGTGGATTGTACGTGCTCGGTGAACGAGCCGATCGCGCCCGTCATGTCAGCGACTGAGTTGATTTCATCGGGAATTGATTCTAACTGGGCGGAGGAGGATTTCAAGCTTTCGCTTAGCATTCTCCAGTCCGTGACAATCTGGGTGGGAGGAGGGCGATCCGGGTCGAGTGGGCCTGAGCGCGAGGTTAGTTCCACAAGAACCGGTCTGTGGTCGGAGGTGAGCTCGTGTAGTACCTCGATCGAATGTAAACGTAAGTTTACGTTCTTGAGGAGCGCTACATCGAGAACGTCGGGAAGGTGGTCGACTATATTAGGAAAGTGAGTGGGATGCATCGGAGCGATGACATCGAAGTTGAGGATTCGCACTGATTGAATAGCAACCTGCCTCTTGAGAAGTAGTGTTGCTATTCCAGGCGGGATGTTTGGCGTTTAGATCGCCTGCTATTATTACAGAGTCGCTCAGGCCTAGTAAGGCTCTGAGATCGTTCGTGAAAAGGATCGGGTCGTAGGACTGAAAGGATGAGGACGTGGGAGGGCAGTAGGCCGATACGAGAGTGATCGACTGGTGCTGGGACATGGCTAGTCGACAGATCGAGGCTTCAATGCAGCTTAAGTCGGGGGGAGTGATCTCTACACAATGTAGCGATCTTTTATAATAGATAAGCGTGCCGCCTTTGTGGCGTGTGATCCTGTCATTTCTAATTAACTTATAGTTGGCTATATTAGGGCCGCGTACACGCGGCTTTAGGAAGGTCTCTTGTACGAGAAGAATGTCTATCTTATGGGATTGTAGGAAGGCGGAAATCTCGTCGCGTTGGCCGAGAATACCGTTGGCATTATAATAGCCAAGCCTAAGGGAATGGGGTTTAATTTTGGATGTATTATCCATTTCTATTTCCTAAAGTGAGGCAGGTTTTGAACTGCCTGGGCGACGTCTGAATACTCCTGCATAACGGAGTAAAGTTTGATAAGGTCGCCATTGCTGGCGACTATCTCCCTCGAAAGTTGTTGAGCTCTGTCGCTCGTAAATACACTGAACGTGCTCAGTATAACGTTCATAGAACTGAGCGCTGATACTGGGCTAGAAGAAGGCGCGATCGCTTGCGCTTGCGCGGGCTTGGCGGCTATAGGAGCCGCGGAGGGCGCGGAGGGCGCGGAGGGAAGGACGGGAGGGACGCGAGGTAAGCTCGCGGGCGCCGCGGTGGAGTTATTCACCGGGGCGGGAGTTGGCTGGGGCTGAGTTGACCTCGGGGTTGGAAAGGCTCTCTGATGGTTGAGAGGGTTCCATGGGGAGGGCCGTTGTGGGCTGAGACGCTCGGGAAGTTGAGCAGTAGGTAGCCTCGCTGATGGGCTTTCCCTTAGCTGGCGGGCGTTTGCACGCTTGGCCAGCTTGGGAGACGTTTTTGGGGCCTTTGGGCAGCCGCGGTAGTTGGCAGGATGGCCTGAGGCGCCGCAGAGTACACAGCTCGGAGGCTCGGTGCACAGAGTGCGGTCCTTGGGCCGCGGGCAGTCGGAGGTGCCGTGTTGGCCTAGGCATTTCACGCACCTAGGCTGGGCGAAACAGTTGCGCTGTGAGTGACCCCACAGTTGGCAACGGTGGCATTGGGATACAATGCCAGATCTATTTGGCTTCTCGATTGAGATGCCGGTTAAATTACACACCGATTTGATGTTAAAAATCGGGTGGATTTTAGAAGGGGATGGCTCGGATACTACGAGCACCATGTCGAAGGCGTGGCCGCTGCGGGCGCGGTGCATCCTATGGACTTGCGTCGCAGGGATGTTTTGTGACTTAAGGTCACTTAAAATGTCATCCGAAGGGATTTCCTTCGGAATACGGGTAATGACGACCCGGAGAGGTTTTCCTCAGGGAGGGAGTACGTATGGAACGAAATGTTCCTCGCTCTTAGCGCTTTAGTTATCTCCTATAGTCGTCTGACGTAGGGAGGACGATTTTATACCGTTGCCGGTATTGGAGGCCGATCTGTAGTTGATCTTACGATCAACACACAGCTGGACACTTCGGTCCATTTCGCCTTGTCCTGTAAGTATACAGGCGGCGGAGGTTTGCTTTTAGGTGCGCTTTTGGGCTTAGCGGCACCTTGGGAGGAAGCGACCTGCGAGGTCGAGGGTGACGGGGCGGGGGATGCTGTAGACACAGCGGGCGGGCTAGGGAGAGGGGATGCGGCAAGGGCGATGGTCTTGCGCGCCTTGTCATTATTTTTGTTCTTTTTCCTCTTACCTCCCAGTACGACGGTGAAGTCTTCGTCGGAGGAAGAGGAGTCGGAGGGCTCGGCGGGTTGAGCATCCTCTGGGACGGGTGAGGCAGAGCGGGAGGACGAGGTGTCCATGCATTCGGCGTCGACGTTTGACGCAGGTGCACTCGCCTGAGTAATTTCCATTGTCTGTGAGACAATGGGATTAGGAACAATGGTCGAGTGCAGCTGGGCATCGACCATTGTATTGGGGATTACCGTTTCCGCTAATGCGGCGGTTTTCCCTGAAGAGACAATTATAGGCTCAACAATGGGGTGCGGCACAGCTGCGCCGGCCTCCTTTGTTGAGCCGTTATCTATAACACAATAGCGCGCTAGGCGCGGGTCCTTGATATCAAGGTTACTAATAATGTCGCCATATTTGGCGACGATGTCTTGGTCCTTGAGGAGGACCTCAAAGAAGAACTTAATTACTTCGGTAGTCATTTTCCCGTGAGGGAAGAGGGCTACCGAGCTAAAAGAGGTGGGGGCCTAATTATAAAAACCTAACAACCTATCTCCTATCTCCCCGGGTGGATGGGCCCGGGGATGTGTAACCCTCCCTGCCGGGTATAGGCAGGGAGGTGAGTACCTATTGGTGAGCCCTAAGCTTGTAAACCGTTCGCCAGTCTTATTGTGCGAACGGGCCCTAGCCAGTCTAGTGCGAAGGGTATAGAGATACCCAACCGACACCAGGTGTGTAGCTGTGAAAGCAAACCAGATGCAAGGCACGACTAGGAGATCCCCCAAGGCCGAAATCCGAGCTCCCGTCCAATTGACTGCCTTGCCCTGAAGGGGTTCGGCGGGTGTGATTGGGTCAACACCCTCTCGGCTTCGTTGGCACCGTATGGTTTCAACCGAGAACCACGAAACTGTGGCTTTTACCCAGAAGGGGTCAACTGAATTTACTTGACACAAACGTTTTAGAAACAGGATAATCGTCCGCCGCTTTGAAAAAAGCAGCTTTAGATTGATATATTTGTAGTCGGCAGAGCGACCACGGTGAGCGTTACGTCGGGCGTAACAAAGACAAAAGTCGTAAACGGGCGAGCGCAGAGCGACACGTCCGTACACGACGAGAGTCAGAAGGGGAGTATAGTTGAACACCGCGCGTCACAAGATTTATATTGATTTTTGCATTGCAATCAAAAATTATTTTAAAATATTGTTTTACTTTTAAATAGACCATTTTTTTTTTCAAGCTTTATAACAATACCACCTTAATTATTAAATATGTTTTATTTGAATTTGGATTATACTTTCATAGATAAAAAATATAGTTTTGTACGGAAAATTGTCAGTAACTCTCAGTTTTATAGAATTATTTTTGGTGTATTACTGTATGAATTGTAATAAATTGGTGTAAGCAAGCACAAGTACAAGATATAGTTGTATCTTGAACATTTTTATAAATGGTTAAATTGCTATATCCTCGTAGTACTGAAGCATCAAAAGATTCCCAAAAGCAACATTTTATGAAACATCCTTTGCAGAGACAAAGATTTTACTGATGTACGTGGACAAATTAAAATATTTATTGAAAACAGCCCCAAGATAAATGATCAAACTTTCTTAATCTTATTTTTGTTTTGTTTTTTTGTGACTATATCCAAAGCATAATGACGCATCAAAACTCGTATAAAACTCGAAAATTTGTGATAGCCCTCTTAATATTTTTTTGTCCTCGTAAAAAAATTTAGTATCAGATACTCATTTTTTTATCGGCACTTATTATGCTATATGCTAGCTATGCTATACTTATTATGCATCTATAAGCACAGGATAATAACAACCAATTGAAAATGTTATTTTAAGAATGCCACAGATTAACTTCGGTCCTACTAATTCTTTTTGGTACAGTAGAGTTACTATAGGCTATAGCTACACAGGTACTCGAAGTAATGAAGTAAAAAATGTAAATTTGTTTTCAGTGCAAAAATAGCGGGTCAGCTAAGCGACGAGAGTTGCTTCGGACTGATATTCGGTATCAACACGCTGGTCGGGACGGGTCTGCAGTCCATTCTTACCCTAGTGCTCATACAAACATTGAAGCTGCCCATAGCTTCACAGTACTTCGCGATCAGTGGCCTTTACTTACTGCTGGCTTCTGTGTGGCTACTCGGCTGGATGATCAACATGTGCCGCCAGAAACAAACTATTAATGTTAACAACCAGTATTGATCATTATAAGGATATAAGAACTTCTTGTGATGAGGTAGGTAGCTATAAAAGGAGACATTTTTTTTATGATATGGACAGGAATGTCGTATGTAACATAGTTGAGTAGCTATGAGAAGGAAAGCTAGGCTTGGTACATAATATTCTTGATATTTTTTTTATACCCTAGATATTAATATCTATGGTATGGCATTGTTAACTTAATTGTATTATAAATAGTTTAGTATGTAACTATAACTTGATAGAATGGTACTGGTAGTCCATCAATATGAAAAGGATCAGAGGTAATAATTGTTAGTGAATTAGACTTAGAAATAACAAAGGCTGTGAGTTGTGTGTTTACAAGAATTTATGTTTATGCTTTCTTAGAAAAAAAATTGATTGGACATACATTTTGAAACGAGTATGTACTGTTATTTATAAAATAAGTTGCCTTGAGAACTGGTTTCACAAGTTTTACTCAACAGGTATTATCTGAATTTAGAAACTCTTTTCAGTCTTTAATGTTATTTGTTAAATACTTTAAAATAAGTTACTAATTTTATAAATGGAATGTAATTAGGATTTGGTGTGGAAGAATTTGGACCGAGGTCTAACCAAGACCTGCGAAAATAATGAGTTTTTATGGTATATAGAATAACAAGTGGCATTGTACTGTATCAATTGCAATAGTAACTAGAACAGCAAGTTATCTTAGGACCAATCTGTGAAATTGTTTATTAAAATGTTATTTATATTAAAAACTTGATTTTATTTGGTAGCACTGAATTAGAAGAGGGTGAACATGTTTACTTGGGATATCTTTTTGATGTTGGGTTTAGCCAATTGAAGAATCAACAATCACATAATTTAATAACTTTATTCTATTATTTACATTAATTTTGGCATATTTGTATGTCAAAAATAATATTGATATGTGGACGAATAAAGTGGAATGTATAGAGCACACTTCAATAATTACAAGTAGGGGAATACTGTGACAATAAGTACTCAGCACAGTTAATATGTTACATATACTTCGGCTCACAACCTTATAACATTAATAAATACATTTTCTCAAACCAATATAAACTGATGGCATATATAATTACTATGTACAATTTTCACACACCTTAGAGCTACCTATGTTACGCGTACTGCATCGCTGTCGGCCTGGTTTTTAGGTACACGTATACGCAAATTAACAGAAAAATTACCGCGAAAGTAGGCAAAACAACTGTATGAATTTGTTGTCGCATTTTGGCAAACTCTTGTTTCCGCTCTCGCTTTTGTCTAGCTGTTTCTTTAACTGCTCCCTTTAGTTTCCGCATGATTATGCTGAAAAATAAATATCACATAGAATGTAGTAGAACTTTGCCACGTCCAATTTATAATAAGACTAAGTTCTTATCGCACATAGGTTCTACATTACAACATATCATCTAAAAGTCAAACATGGTATGTAACATTCACTCGATACCTTTCAATGCCGACAATAGAGTGTTTGTTTCAATATTTGAATTTATTTTCATAAATAAGTTGTGGATAATTTTGCCGAAAAATACAACACGTCACGTCACAACGCCAAATGTCAGAATGACAACTGACAACAGATAATCAGTCAGATGACAGCTGACTTTTCAGATATAGATAATACAGATCCACAGATACAGACGGATCCATTTATACAACACATAATTTGCATGTAAATAAACGCATTTTTGAAGTGCGACTTTTACCAACGAATACAACGACCAAATATGTTCTTGCCAACCATGTGGGCGGTGAGTTCGGGTGGCTCACCGTTTTTCCGTCTGTGTAAACAGCGGACCCGTGTCGGCGGCACGCGTTGTTCCATGAACTCCTCGAAGAGATGTCAGCAACCCTTGCCAGGCCCAACAAGGCCAAGGCCCGCTGGGGCTGCGGGATTGTTCGAAAGAGAGCGGCCCTGATACTTACATAAAAGGCCCCTCACCGCTGCGGGAGGGGTCATTTGATGATTTTTGCCAGCGGTGTCACATGGGATTGCTTTTTCCCCCGGTGGGTGACACCTGTTACTGGGATTTTATTCCTCCTAAGATTTTGATGTATGTACCTGAATGCAAAAGATCGATGCTGCAGGGTAGAGATCGTTTCACTTGCTTCAAGAGGGTATGACTTCCTGCATCCAAACAGAAAGTGGTACCTAGTCTATAATATTATTCTGAATTATATTACAGCCCTGCTAAGTTTCACCAAAATCACTGTCGCACCCACAAATAATTCCGCCTTTTTATTTGTGTGATCTAATTACTAAACCAATCATTTTGGGGAAAAAATTAAACATCAAGATATTTACACACATTTTATTAATATGATGATAACATTACATCATAAGCTATTCACTTAGCCACACAAAAATTATCAGATTTCTCAATTTGTTAGAAAACTACTTACTTTAATAAATGACTTCATCACTGGGTTTAAATAACAATTAGATATAAACCTCTTTTTACATAATACACAATCAAATTATATAGGTTATCACAACTTTATCATACCTAAATGCTTAACTTTCGATTCAATAACACCTAACTATTTTAGGAAAGTTTTAAGAACTAAAAATAATGGTTGTAATCCATTTAAGTTATTAGTAAGTATTTTTATTTGCAAAATGTTCAATAACAAAATTAATAATGATTGAGGCAGTTAAGTAAAAAATAGATGATTTAATGTATTTAGTTCAAAGGCTATTGAAATTATTGTATTAGGTAATAAAAATATGTCAATTAAACATGATATTCTCCTCCGTCAACTTTTTCATCAGATAACGATGCTATAATCGAAGCACATGTGCCCTGAGAAAGCCATAATAGGTACATTAGAAATGCTTCAAGGAGACCGATACCTACTCCTGCTAATACATCCAAGATGTAATGTCTTTCTGCTAATATCCTTGTAAGGCACACAGTGCTCATCCACGCTAAGATTGGCGGGTAACAGTAAATAGGAAGGTCGTTGAGGATAAGTAATGTTGTCACCAAGCAGGCTCGACTAGCGTGCCCCGAGGGGAAGGAGAACTTGTCCGGGCCAACTTCTAGTAATTTGTTCATTGGCACTGGCCGACGTCGACGTACGAAAGCTTTGATCACTGCTATAACTACGATGTCCAATATGAGAGCTGTGGAATGCAATACAACAGTTTTACACAAGACCATCAGTGTGTGGTATGAAGTAGAGTCATGTTATGGAGTTGGTGTCTATTTAAAAAAAAAAACGGCCAAGCTGGGTGCGAGTCGGACTCGCACACGAAGGGTTCTGTACCATTATTTATAAAACTGACAAAAAAATCACGTTTGTTGTATGGGAGCCCCCCAAAATATCTAGTTTTCAGTTTCATTCCACCTCCATTCTTCTTTTACCCTTTGGGTATAAGAATCAGTTCAGATGTTATGGAGGCTTATGGTACAACAAATAAAATGTTTCCTCTTTATCATATTGGTATAGATTACAGAAGAACTAAAACAGACATGTTTGAATAGTGCTACTATCATGTTTACTTCACTTCAAGGTTTATAAAAAGGTGTTTGCATTATTTGTATTGTTTGATTAAACAACTTGTTTTATAACAAGCAATAAAGACAAAAGGATTTCTTTATTCTTATTATTGAAAAGAGAGAACATAATGTAGGAACATGATAGTTATTTAGTATAGTGTACATAAATGATGCTTTACCTATGAGCAAGTTCACTTGAATTTGATAAAAGTCCTTGTTGTTAAACAGCCAGATAAATGTGAGCCAGCCGGCCAGCCAGACAATACCATGGCATGACACCTGAAAATAATCATAGCCATCATCAAAACTAATATTCAACTTATAACAGTCACAGTCATCAGTGGGTTAAAAATAGCTCAGATAAATCTAATTAAGTATGAATTCTTGATGTACAATAAATCGTCTGCGAGGGCTATGGGATTGTTAGAAAGCTTAACTGCAACAATAGCATGGTGGGTTTAAGTCAGTAAGAGTCTGATAACAAACATAAACAATGTAGTATACCTCTAGTAGATTAGAATGATTCCGTAGAGATCTTGTCCAAGTGACTTTTGTCCCGAGTTCGACAACTTTCTTCGTAACCCGTACATCTTCATGCAATATTTTCTTCAACATTGGAGGAACTTGTCGCTTCGACTCTGCTGTATGTCCAATTAACTGGAATACACAAAATCAGCATTTAATTAATAAGTTTATGGAAAGACTTAACACTGTAAAAGAAAGTACTTTTTTTTATTAGAGATGCATTTGCAGATTGTCAATATTATTTTATGATTTTTTAGCAGGCTTGTATTAACTGTGTCTTCTAAGAACCTGGCATTTCATACAAAGATAAATAATGATAAGAACAATTACATAAATAGCTCATAAATGATAAAACAATGACTATAAAGCCGAAACAACAAATAAGGAGCAAACCACCAGGCGTTACATTCTTATGTTCAGGTAAAACCAACATTTTTAATGAAGAACACACACAAAAGTTTATGAGATGATGTCATTAATAGCAAGATCTGAGCATCAAGTTACTGTATTGTAAACACTACGTTGATTCTCTTCTATTAAAAGAATACATTACTTGTGCTACTGTGGTTGTCTAGATGTTGAAAATAAAAATTATTTTCATAAGTAAACTGGTGGCCCACGGTAGTGCTTTGCTAGGTATAAATTCCGCTAAGAAATAAGAAAAAAGAATCTTTATTTGCATGAAACACGGGGTACATAGATGTAACATTTGTTATAAGTTCTGCATGTTTCGCCGTAGCATCAGTATACAAATTATTATAAAAAAGGTATTTATCAACTGGAACAAAATTAAACACAAATAATAATTTATAATCTTAAACTTTTCTAAACTGTTTTTGTGCAAACTTATATTATATAACTAAATAAACATATTATTTGGATAGGTGCGACTGTTCTTGAGTTGTAAGATATACTTATTACAACAGAATGTGGCATACATTTGTATATACATACAGGTATACATTTTTGTATATACAGAGGGAGATGAGTCATATTGCACAATAAATTTCTTAGAGGATAAAAACAGCTGTATCTGTAAGCAGCTATAAAGTAGAAATGTCCACAAATGATAATCGCCGGTCGCAACCACCGGCGGCGGCCCGTGAATTGGGGAATGACTCAAATGATTACCGGGCACACTTGCACATACACAAATATCATTTGATATAAATATAGCGATAAACACACAGTTCTACTTATTAATACTCACGAGGATGTAACTTAAATGTTTCTTACCTCATCCATGCCGACTGATTAGCTTTTACTATAGTATATACTTTTATACTTTTTTACTCGTCCGTGCTGTTACTTATTTAGTTAGGATGACTTCAACAAACGAACACACCTGTACAAAATGCAAATACTAAACGCTAAATGTAGCATGAAAGGGTGCAAAACAACAGTAGCGGCAATCGAAAAATAATGAGATTATTCACAGGGTAAACACGTAAATTTCGTAGGTACTTGTCAATGTGTGTGTTTGTGTGTCACACTATAGCGAAGGATAAATTCTTGAGAACAACGAATAAATCCACGGAAGTCTATTGCAATTTTTTATTTTGATCTGTCGGCATATAACGTTATTACTTGACTATGAGATGATTTGGGATGCTCTAAATCTAATCTAAATTGACCACACAAATACAGAAAACAGAATTACTTGTCGAAATTGTTGCCGACCACAATCATCACAGTTTGGCTGTTTGACTTGTCAATTGTCAAATAATTGACATTTGACAATGACAAATGGATTGACAAGAAATGAAAAAAAAAAGGGGAAAAACAAAAACAGCAGCGCGGCAATAAACATAGAAGGTAGAATTAATAGTCTATGCTGTGTCCACGAATATTTGCCATTTTTTTTGTCCACTCTTCCAGCAGCTAGTCTCACCCACGAATACGAAGCGAAGCAGAGAGTATATAATTACTACGTTTTTACGTTTGAAGCGAAGCTGCGAAGTGACTGGGCCACAGAGTACTCCTCAAATGTGACCAGTGCCCCAAGTCAGTTTTAGTCAAACCTCCAGTCTTAAAGCTTGATGAATGTTACTTTTATTTATCAAAAAGTAAAGTAAAAATAACATTCAAAAAGCTTTCTTGACATCATCAATCATTATCATTATTTTCGAACGTACCAAGAAACAAAAAATAAGTGTATTATCTATGGTTCTAAAAGTTTGACGACAATGTTTGAATGTGTCAAAATCATTATTTTGTAAAATTTTGTTGGGGAATAGAAAAATAATCAGAATTTTATTATGTATTTCATTTGAGGTACCTACACAACTAACTTTTCAGCTGTAGCCTAGCCTATTTTCAGTGATTCGTCTTAGCCATGAAGTCTGTATTCGAAGAAGCAATTTGTCAGCTGTGCCTACAAGTTGATGTAAAACTTTTTAAAATAAGCGACGTACAACATGTATTCATTGAAAGTATTCTGAAACTAAATGATATTCACTATGTAAGTCTTCCTTCTGATTGGGATTCTTAATTAGGTAGTGTATCTGAGTTGTATCAAACATTTCCTGACAAATATAGCACAATAAAATACTGATTTAAAAAAATAGTAATTTATCAAAATATCTCAGATTTTACATGTCTTTTGATAAAAATAAATAACTTAGTGCCTATTAATAACTTACAGGTACCAAGTGAGAATCTTTCCGTATGTCCCATATGCATGGCTCTCTTAGTGAAGACCTTTAACTTTGTACAAACAGTTTGGAAAGCTCAAGAGATTGTCTATGATTTTTTACAAAACGTTAATATGGTAAGTTAAGCCAATGGGCACTAATTATGCTTTAAATTGTGTTAAATTAATTATCTGCTTTGCCCAACCGTGTTGATGTCAGCTACCAATGAATCCCAATGCAGCCGAGAACCAGTTTACATGGCTTCTGACTAGCTGTAACGGCTGCTAAAGATGTTTAAACATCAAAAAACTGTCTGCGACAGTATAAAACATATATACAATTTATATTGTAGTGTGTGAAGACTGGTGGGGTGGGTGCCTGCATTTAGTATCCAATCATCTTTGTCTCCCGAGCCTTTTCCCAACTGTTTTATACATGTGAAAGCTAGATCTGTTGAATTACTTTCAGATAACCAAGTCTTCACTTCGACTCCTGGATAGACATAAAATTGGATTAAATCCTGTGAAACTAAAATCAAAGGCCATTACAATAACTAAAGTTGTATATGACGTTTGTAACTCTGAAAATATAGATATCAATAATACTTTAGATGTAGACCCAGAAGAACACAATTCAATCAACAGAAACACAAATAAATCATTATTAAGTGTTGTTATAAGTGGCAATAAAGAAGGAGTTGTAAAACAAAATGAAGGTGAAGAACTAGTTGCTATTTGCCCTGTAGACCATTGTCATACCACATCAAGCCCTCTTATACCAGTAATTAATTCAAATAGTCATACATTTGATTTAAGGGCAACAGAATGTGCAAGTCTAAAAGAATGCAATGAAGCACCAGTTGATATTACCAATGAAGACAGCAGTAATATCACAAAAGACACTTCTTTACCAATAATTAAGCGGAACACCATAAGTATAGACTTAGGGGAAAGTCTAAATGAATGCAATGGAGCATCAATCAGTAAGGATGATGGTGATGACACAAAATACTCTTTTTCACCAATTAAGTCTAACCTTGAAGTTGTCAGTACAATAAAATGTGAAAGTCTAATTGAAAATCGTGAAGAATCAGCTGGTATTAGCCAAGGAGATGACAGTAATGACTCTCTCATACCAGTTGAGTTAAAACTTGTTACAATAGACTTAGGTGTAGAAGAACACAGTTTAAATGAAAGTAATAAAGCACCAACTGGTGTTAGCCATGAAGATGATGG
The DNA here is from genome assembly GCF_030705265.1 of Helicoverpa armigera. Lineage (NCBI taxonomy): Eukaryota > Metazoa > Arthropoda > Insecta > Lepidoptera > Noctuidae > Helicoverpa > Helicoverpa armigera. Next base: position 3,834,283 of record NC_087124.1, on the reverse strand, counting down.
TAATGACACAAATGATCCTCTTTTGTCAGTTATCAAATCAAACCCTGTTTCATTAGATATAGATAACTATCCAAACACAACACAAATTAGATTTCAGAAGAAGAAAGTAACAATAAAAAAGAAAAAAAAAAAGATTGACATTGAATTTGAACCTGAGTCGCCAAGTGAAGATGAAAAGAAGCAGTTGGAAAAAGATGGTAATTACATGCCTTCTGAGGACTCCACCAGCCACTCTGAAGACTCTGCATATGATGATTTTGATGATAATGGCAAGAAAATTGCAAAACCAAGACATGGATTGGCATATCCACGGCAATGTGACAACGTAGGTACAAAACATCGTCCTAATTTCTCAATCAATATATAATAGATTGAAGATAAAAATGATTTACCCAGTACTTTACATATTTTTCTGGTATTTGCAACAACGTCAATAAATGCTTTGTATGTACAATGTATTTATGTTAATAACTATAAAGATGGTTGATAATATAGTGAACTTTCGGTTTCAGTGTAATTACGAAGTGCCGCGACATTATGAACACTTTCGTCATTATATTTTTATGCATCCTGATATCCCATATCCGTATGGAGAAAAAAAAGAATATACGTGTTCTGTTTGCGGTAAAATGACGGTATGTACATTTGCTTGTAGCAGATTCTCATAGAATTTCTTTAAAATATAAATATAGTATGTAGTACACCTACTGTTCCTCGAGAATTCCATTGTTCATACATTTTACAGCCCGTGTGTATGCATCAAATTAAAATACAGTATGTAAGCAATAAACATGTATATGCATTGATGGTACTAGATTTAATAGTGATTAATAATTCAAGCAACAATTTGCAGTTATCTAATAATAATAGTATAGGTAGGTAATATACTTAATGATGATACTATCATCTTAATATGATACATAGGATACTTAATAAATCAAGCTTATTTAGGGCTGCCATCTCGAATTTCGCCAAACCCGGACATTTGGCGTAAATCGCATTTTTCCCCGAACGAGTTCGATTTTTTTTAAACAAAATAATACCTAATTTGTAATCCATTTACTATTATTAGTATTTAACATATACTTAAATTCAATGAGGTGCTTGATGCTTCCTTACATGAAAAGTGTCCGGGTTTTCCCCGGATACTTCTTGAAACCCCGCCCGGACGGCCCCCGGACGGCCTCCAAACGATGACAAATCCGGGGAAACCCGGACGGATGGCAGCCCTTAGCTTATTGTTAGTTATGTAATAGAGTACTTACTCAAATTGCCATATATATGTCGGAGGCGAACATCAGGATGGCACTATCGTCCGACATCAGCTAGGGTAATCGAGCAAAGAGATAACTCAAACAAACTCAAAACTTAAACAAACTCAAAACTCAAACGTTTATTCAAATTAGTCAGAACAAAAGACAGCCCCCAAAGCGCCCGCCTTTCGCCACTTCCTATGTGTTTTGGCTGGGGAGAAGAAGTGGCGGAACAAACTTCCCAGCAACACATCTGTCTGTTAGGTTAGAAGAACCATTACAAAACAAAAAAAACCATTGTCTGTAAAGTCGTTTTACTGACGATAGTTGAACGTGACAACGTGAGTAGCTGCCGATTGTGCCTCTTTGTCGCTCGCTGCGTGCTCTCGCTTGCACTTCAAGCCTTAAACGGAACGCCTCAGGGCGAGGTAACGCCTCAGAGCGAGGTAACGCCGCATGAGTCATGTTTTTACGTGCGTGCAGCCGGCTCCATCGATTTATAAGACGTTGTCACGTCAAAAATCATAAGACTTTACAATAACTTTAGGTACTACAACGCTAGGCAATAACACTAGGTACACTACACGTAACGAAAGGAAGTAACGCGACAACTCCACGAAGACTCGACGAAGCTTCGACCAAGACTCGATCAAGACTGAGCTCCGCGGACGCCACGCTGACCGCCACGACTCTGCCAAGCGCGCCAAAATGTTGTTTCACCGGTAACGCCGCCAGAGGGCGCGCTTGCGTGACGTTAAGTGTCCGTACTAATGACAGTCTCCGACATATATGTTTTTTTTTTCTACATCTGATGAATGTAATCATTATTATTCCAGACACGCGCGAAGATAAATTCCCATGAATTAAGTCACATTAATCAAAATTTGCAGTGTCCAAAATGCCCAAAAAAGTTTAAGAATAACCAGAATTTGTATAATCACATGTCAAGAACACATGCAAAACAGAAAGTAATTTGTGATTATTGTTCCAAAGCATTCAATACCAAAGGTGATTTACGGCGACATTTGCGTGTAAGTAATTTTTTTCTAATCTATTTTATTACTAAGTATTTTCTGGGATTAATCGGCACGAATCTTGAGCGCTGACCTTCACCTGCGCAGAAGTGATTTACGGGTCCCTTTGGTGGTATGAAGTGTGGCGCAGGGGCGGGGCAAAGCGGTGATTGCCCCGCAGCGCATCGCGTCAAAGCCGTCACTCAGAATTGGTCTTTGCTAATAAAGCCAATATTGTGTCTAGTTTGCTATTACATACATTTTTGTATACCAGCGGTCGACTAGGTAAGGGGAGGTTTTTAAAAGTAGTAAAATGAATTATGTTAACTTTAAGAGATATACCTATACCATACCACTGATGACTTTTCTTTAGTTAGACCTATAGAATTGAGACCTATAGAAGATACACAGTTCCACCATACATTAAATAATAAATAAATAAATAATAATAATGAAAATCGGTCCAGTAGTTTTTCGGAGTTTAACGCCAATAGACAGACAAACGTGGAGAGGGACTTTGTTTATATAAAAAAAGTAACAGTCATTTAACATTTATTTAACTTTGCAGACTCATACCGGAACAAAACCTTTCAAATGCCATATTTGCGATGCTGCGTTCGCCCACAGCGGCAATAGAATTGTTCATATTCGTAGCACACATCAAAACATTAAATATGTCCCTAAGAAAAAAGTGAAAAGAGACCAGAAAGCAAAAAGCAAGAACAAACATAGTACATACGATAGCAATGAGTCCAGTGATGAGGGAACATTAGTAAAAAGGAAAAAGCGTACAAAACCTACTTCCAAGTCTCGAAAAAGAAAAAATAATGTCGTAAGCAACAAGAAATTAAAACCAATTAAGAAGAAAAAGATGTCAGTTGTTGCAAAAGAAAATATACAGAATAAAGACACAGACTCCGAGTCAGAAGACGAATTGCTGTCTGACATTAAACTGAGAAAAACTTTTAATGAATAAGATATCTCATCTCCCGAGCCTTTTCCCAACTTTGTTGGGGTCGGCTTCTAGTCTAACCGGATGCAGCCGAGTAACAATACCCCTTGGTTCGACTTAAAACTCTAGTACTCAGCTGCATCCGGTTTGACTGGAATCTGACCCCAACATAGTTTGGAAGAGGCTCGGGAGATTATCATGACGAGATATTCCAATATTTTGATCACTCATAGTTTTTAAGAGAATAATATTTTTTTGTTAATTAAAGAACAGTTTTATCACAAAATTATTTTTATTTACATAAATTGTAAGTACCTAATTCATCGTACAGACAAGTGTTAGCGTTACGATGAAGCTTCTGATTCCACTAATAATGTGACAATTTGATAACAACGTAACCTCAATAGCAGTTTTAACCTTAGCGGGCATTCTGCTACTAATATAAGACCGATCATATTCCACTGTCAATTTTCATTGATTTGATATTGGTCTGCCAGTTGATCCGGGGGGTAGTTAGTCTGCTCTACAATCATATTGCAATCGTAAGTAATGTCCGTCCAAGTACAGAATCAGCAAACAAGGCCCATACCGTTGCATCGAGGAGTGAGACAAGGGGATGTTATTTCCCCGAAACTGTTCACTAATGCAATGGAGGATATGTTCAAGACGCTGAACTGGAAAGGACGCGGCATCAACATCAATGGCGAACACATCGCTCACTTGAGATTTGCTGATGATATCGCCATCATGGCGGAAACGCTGCAGGACCTACAACAGATGCTGAACGACCTGGCTGAATCTTCTCTACGCATCGGCCTACGGATGAACTTGGACAAAACCAAGGTCATGTTCAATGAACATGTTCTACCGGAACCGATTGCGATACACGGCGCCGTTCTCGAAGTTGTTCGGAAATATGTATACCTCGGGCAGACATTGCAGTTAGGTAGAAACAACTTTGACGACGAGGTGAATAGGAGAATTCAGTTGGGTTGGGCTGCATTTGGGAAGCTACGTCGAGTCCTAACATCGTCGATCCCACAGTGCCTAAAGACAAAAGTCTTCAATCAGTGCGTCTTACCTGTCATGACTTACGGAGCCGAAACGTGGACACTGACGGTACGGCTGGTCCACAAGTTTAAAGTCGCTCAGCGGGCTATGGAAAGAGCTATGCTCGGCGTTTCTCTGAGGGATCGCATCAGAAATGAGGTAATCCGTCAGAGAACCAAGGTCATCGACATAGCCTACCGAATCAGCAAGCTGAAGTGGCAGTGGGCTGGCCATATTAGCCGAAGAACCGATAACCGTTGGGGTAAACGAGTTCTAGAGTGGAGACCACGCCTCGGCAAACGTAGTGTAGGACGTCCTCAGGCACGGTGGAGTGATGACTTGCGCAAGACGGCTGGCAGGAGCTGGATGCGAGAAGCCGAAAATAGATCTCAGTGGCGTGCACTTGGAGAGGCCTATGTCCAGCCTATCGCAGTCCACTACTGCGATAGGCTGATGATGAAGTAATTTGCAGACAATATGCAGTCAGTGGGGCATTAGTTGAACCGAGCCCCACTGGGGCTCTATTCATAAGTGTGGACGCAGGGCGCACACGACTTGTAATGCTCTGTTCACGCGTGTGGTGTGCGCGCAAGGCGTCCACATTATGGGAATTTCGTTGCATTGCATGATAAGTTGCGAAAATGTAGACGACAAATTCTTTCATTGCGTGATACATTTCGTAAGAAGAAGCAATCAATCTGACGCGTTTACGAATTCTACCTATTACAGCTATAATGGTGATGTTACAAGCCATAAAAAGGTAGGTACATGTATCTACCATTTTGAAAGAACTGTCAATAATGGAATGTTAAATCAATGCTTGTCATTTTGTCATCATACGATTCTATTTTCTCCTTAATTTACTGTAAATAAATTAACATTTTTGATCATGGAGTACTTTGGAATAACTATGTATGGTCCCCAAAATTATATGCACGATATAATGATAGAACAATATCAAGAACCTATGTCTAAAGAAGAAGTTAAACCTATGATGGAAAAAGTCAAAGAGTATTCTACTCTTCCGAAAACTGTAAGTGATCTGCTAATGCGACATTAATACTGGCATTATATTGTTTAATGATAATAGACGACCCACTGACCGATACTTCGTTTTCAAAATTCATCCAAATCGGTTCTTCTTAGTTCGTGTCCATAGAATGTGTATGGCCGGCCAGTCCGGACATTGACCTAGTCCAGAAGTAACATCAATATAAAAGTAGGTACCATGTAAACTACGTTCTGCACCCTTTCTCTTTTAGTCTTTTTACGTCATGTACCCGTGCCTAGCATAGGTAACTTTGAGCAAAATAAACATTAACAGATACAACGTCCGGATGCAGACGTGATCAGGCTTATCGATGTGTACATAGGAAGAGTTAATGGATTCGCTTACGGTTCTACGGGCAGATTCGTCAAAATGAAGCGTAAAGGCGTTATGAAACCTCCTTATCCTTGTGATATGTACCGGCTCCCGCCTACTACATATATGGAGGTATGAGTAAAAGGATTTAATATTATAATAATGATACAGGTACCCGACTAACATTTAATTAATAATAATGGCGTCCAAGGCCGATTTCAGCCACGGCGGTTGTTCTCATATGAGGAGACCAGCCAACTGTGCTGGGCCCCGATTCTCCTAAGTTAATAATGTCAAAATCGAATCGCAATATGATCGTAATAGCAGTTTTAACCATATCGGGCATTCTGCTACTAATAAAAGACCAATCGTATTCGATTGACATTTGATTGGTGTGCGATTGGTCTGCTATTTTGATGATTTTGGTCTATACGGTAGTTTGCTGTACAATCATTTTGCAATCGTAAATCATTTGCTGACAAAATGATTCATTATTGAATGACAGAAAAGGATAAAAACGTTTATTTCAAAGAAAAAATAGCGGAATGCCACATACGCTTCAATCGTAATCGAGTCGGGATTGGATCTCAGTCGAATCGAATCGAACGTCAATCGAATGGCGCTTAAGTAAAATTAGGAGAATCGGGCCCCAGCCCCACTTCCAACGCTAAAGACGTGGTAGAGAGGCAAAGGAATTCTAGCATTCCCTTTTATTATAGTTTGGATGGTGGCTACATGATCCAGCAATAGCAAACTCGGATTGGCACGTGACCAAGCCAAGATTCCCTCAACCTGCGTCACCGAACACTTTGATTCTAGATAAAGTGCGAAGAAATAATAAATATGCCACTCTTTTCTGATGAATAAAAACTTACATTGCCATAATAAAAATTGAATTTATATTGTATTTATTTTATTCTACTATTAATTAAGAATTACCTATCTATACTGATATTATAAAGCTGAAGAGTTTGTTTTTTTGAACGCGCTTATCTAAGGAAAGGAACTTCTGGTCCGATTTGAAAAATTATTTCAGTGTTAGAGACCCCATTTATCGAAGAAGGCGTAAGGCTATATATCATCACTCTAAGACTAATAGGAGCAGAGCAGTAATGAATAATATTTCAAAATCGGGGGAATTTTTGTTCTATTGAGAGCTTCTGGGTGCTTGCGCAGCGTACCTAAACCACGGGACGCGAGTAAAACCGGATAAAAGGGGCAAAGCGAAATACTACGCACTGATTAATTGCAAAGTCTCAGAAATTATAAACTCCTACAAACTTGAAGGGCATGGAAGTCCTGTTTTAGAAATGAGGGCCTTAAAATTTGTATAATAGTTAGCCCGCATACGATAAAAAGAAATTGTACACGGACGAAGTCGACCGCTAGTCATACATTCATACCCTACTACTATTTAAAATAAATTATATTATTATTCCATACATTTCCAAAAGTGGCATTTGCAGAGGTATGGTAAAGCCATAAAAATATTTTTTTTACATCGGTGCCATAGACAATCTGTAAACGAATCCACTTCAAACGTCAAAGTCAAACAATTCTTTCTTTCAGTTCGTTGACAACGTGAAGGGAGGACAACTCTTCCACTATGTCGTAAGTAATCTCAAATAATTCTAGTAATCCGTTTTAGTAATTGACACCTGATTATTGCATTTTGTATTCACCATGTAACACAATTTATTGTACTGTTAATTTTTGTCAATTTTCATAAAATTTAGAATGTTTACGCCTAACCTCCAAAAGGCTTTAGTTTCATAGCGTGTTATTTTCTATTCCAGGTCTAAGGTATCGCGTGATACGCTTTACGAGTGCGTAAATGCCGTCCTCCAGGCATCGAAGGACAAGAAACGTAACTTTTTGGAGACAGTCGAGCTTCAAATTGGTCTGAAGAACTATGACCCCCAGAAGGACAAGCGTTTCTCAGGCACCGTCAAGTACGTTTACCTGGAAAGAGCATTTTAGTGGTACATATGTTTGTTTTAAGTTCCACCAAAGTGAATCTGGACAGGGAGTCGGTGAAAACTGACGGGACTCGACCCAGAGTCTTAAAATATCGGGTAGGTAGGCCCCGGCTTACCGACTTAGGTTAAGATGTTGAAAACATGGTTTCAGGTATGCCTTTTAATGTTAACCATAGTATCTTTAGTACCTAGTCTGTAATACCTACTTAATACCACATGTGAAATGGTACAACAGACCAAAATATCCCCAAAACAATGATGTTAATAATTTTGCATGTATTATCTGTTGATATTGATGACTATTTTATTCCTGATAAATCTCGACATTTATATTAAAAAACTTGCTTATCCTTCAAAGACTGACCATTCTGTAACTTTTCAGGTTGAAGTACATTCCCCGGCCCAAGATGCAGGTGTGTGTGCTTGGAGACCAGCAGCACTGTGATGAGGCTAAGTCACTTACGGTGCCCTGCATGGACGCTGAGGCACTCAAGAAACTTAACAAGAACAAGAAGCTTGTTAAGAAACTGGCCAAGAAGTGAGTACTTGTCACATAAGACAGTAACTTGTGCTATCATAATGCTGAACAGAACATGTTTTTTAAGAGACATTATTTTAACTATACACCACTTATGAAGAATCTTTAGTTGAAGTTTCTATTATTATTCCACAAGCGTTAACTAATTATTTCTTAAAAATTACAGATATGATGCCTTCCTTGCATCAGAATCCCTCATCAAGCAGATCCCCCGTCTATTGGGTCCTGGTCTCAACAAGGCCGGCAAGTTCCCTGGTCTCCTCTCCCACCAGGAGTCCATGACACAGAAGATTGATGAAGTCAAGGCTACCATCAAGTTCCAAATGAAGAAGGTATGTTCGATTTCAAAAATTATGCCCCTAAGATGATCCACTAAGAGAAGGGTGCTTTAACCTTTTCACCGCCACGCCATATCGGTATTCCTATGCCCTGTACGCCAAGCCCGAAAATCTTAATTAAATATCTACTAAAAAATACATAAAAGTAATGATTTAATAGGTTTATTTTGTATTTTTCTGCGACCTGTTTTTTGTCGAGTATAGCCGTCGTTGGCGCACAGGGCACGCTTGCTCATGTCGGCTATAGCCGACATTGGCGTTCAAAAAGTTAATTAAAATATTTGATTATGAAAAACTTAAAAGTACATCTTGCTAATGAAGTCTGTGTGTAAAACATGTCATTTCTTCAGTGTTTTACAACCTGTGGGTTGCCACCCCCAAGGGGATCGTCAATTACAGTGTAATTCACCAGAAATAATGACACCTTCGAGATTGTAATTTGTTCTTTTTTAAATTTCAGGTATTGTGCTTGTCTGTGGCTGTTGGTCACGTAGACATGACCCCTGATGAGCTTGCACAGAACGTGCACTTGTCGATCAACTTCCTGGTGTCGCTGCTCAAGAAGCACTGGCAAAACGTGCGCTCCCTTCATATGAAGTCTACCATGGGCCCACCCCAGAGATTGTACTAAGCCTACTTCAATAAACTTGACTTAACAACAGTTTGTAGTTTTAATTATCAATTATTATGGTATTCTATCATCAAACCAAAGTGGAAATTAGGTTCCACAAAAATACTCCCATAAATTAGGATCTATCTCTATCACCTGTTCCAATGGTTTTGGTGAAACTATTCAATATGGTTGGCATTTAGTTTATCAAGAAATGCATATACCTATCTAAATTGCATCTGCACATTTTTTTTGTATGGTATATGAGACTATAGGTGGCAGCACTGATCCAGCAGAACAATACCTAAGGGGCTAGGTATACACGGGTTTTGTATTTAGGTGTATACTTATTTATTGAAAACAAAAAGGAGTAACATTAATAAAACCTTGGTTTGTTAATTAACTTTCGAGTATGAAATATATTTAAATTATACAATATCACTTAAACTTCTGGAATCAGGATCGAGCATTTCATCGTCTGTTTCATCACTGTCGTCGTCGTCAGGCAGCTGTTCATCGCAGTCTTCGACAGATTCCTCGCTTTCGATGCTCTGTTGCGATGCTATTACTTCGCCGTGGATATCTTTGTTTTTCAGATTACCCATCCAAAAGGCAGCTGAACAATTATTAGCAGCTAACACAGCTTTTACTTTATAAATTAGAGTTTCAAGAAGCTGCCTCATGTGTGGTACCTTGCTCATCAATACAGTATCTTTCTTCAATCTAGAATGGCAACATAATGTCTGCAAGAATCTGGTAGATTGTTGAAGAATTTTAAGTATTTCCAGTACTTCCTGGTTCTCAGTTTTAAACTGAATCTCCAAGATGGGGATTCCTTGTGACATAAACAGTTTCAGCACTGGAATTGATTTCTTGAAAAATGCTGATAAGTTATTCCTATTTTCGAGCGTCTTCGCTATATCAGACATGTTCTTCATAATTGTTGCCACATCCTTCCACAGGCCTAAATGTTCTGTGTTTGTCATGCCCTTTTCTAATCGGGCCTTTGTTGCTTCATAAACGGCTGTACCAAGATTTCTGTACAAAATAGGGAAATTGCTTTTGTTTATGCACTTAAGTGTGCTTAAAGTATTTTTATTGGTTTTTAAGAACTTAATGTCCTCTGTTAATTGTAAAGTCAAGTTCTTCAAAGCTAGAACTTCGTTATTTATAAAATAAATAGATGCTAATCTATCAACACTTTGGTTGAAAAGTAAACCTTTCTCCAATGTACCTTCCGGAGTTTTCCACTGTTGTGATAAGAACTTTTGGGCCAATGTTTTCAAAGTATTAAGTATAATTCGATTATCTGAAAAATTCTGAATACTTTTTAGGAATTCCATCAGTGCTACAGCAGTTGATAATTGCAAACAATATGTTTCATGCTTTTGTAGACACTGTGCTGTAGCAATCAGTAAATCTTTCAGGGATACAGTAGCAGTATTAGGATTTGCTAGAGTTCTCAGGGAACTCTTCAGTAGGGCAGCATGCTGCTGATTCTTAAAACCTATCCACTTAAAATATATGGTACACAAATTATAGATACATTCTAAGCATGTTAGGAGATTATACAAATCCGATGTGTATATCATTTCATTGTCTTGTGTGTTACCAGCAGTCATCTTTTCAATGGACAAGGTGACAAATTTTAAGTGTTCCACTAGTTGCGGTAATACTTCACTGACTGTCTTGGCACATTCTTCAGCTTTAGAAGCATCGTATGTAACATTTTCTTGTTTAGTCAAAAATGTTTTCCTTTTTATTTTAGAGATAAGAACATTTTCAATGTTACTATTTACACATTTTAAAAGAAAGATGACAGTCTTAACTGTGAGCTCTGACTCGGACTCTTTATCTTCAGTCATATCAGTTTTAATCAAATGAAGCAAATTCAAACTTAATGGTCGGAGAGGCATGTTGTGACTTAATTCAAGACTGTTCTTTACAGAAACATTGTTCTGTGTTGCTTGTGACTTTGCTGTTTCTGGTAATGCAGTATCATCTTGTCCTGGCTTCTTTGTAACTTTTTGTTTAACATTTTGTACCTTTATAGTTTTTCTCTCAATTTGTTCACCAGTGTATTTGTTAACATTGAATGTACAAACTGGTGGCTTGTAAGAGACCTTACTTCTTACAAGAATTTGTTTCACAAATGTTTCTAATTCTTCTATCTGTAGAACCCTCTTCAATGTCTTGGCTTTTAAATCATCATCATTTTGGGTAGCAAAAGCATTGAGTAATTCTCTGAACCAATTAATGCAATGGACTAAACAATCCAAAATATGACAGACAGCAACTGAATCCATGTCCTCAATTAAGTCTATATCAAACTTTGGCATAACAACTGGACATCCCAATAAGGCATCTATACTGGCCAAGTTACCACCATGTTGCTTATAATGCAGAGTTTGAACAAGTTGAAAAAGTGGAGACAAAATACCAATATAAACTTCAGATGTAGATTCTAGAGTCAGACCTGCAATATTTATAGCAATAATTTCATCCATTTCACTTTCTGCATTGAGACAGTATTGCATTTCCAGCTTCAAATCACATATTCTGTCTACTGCCACTGAGTCCACTATAAAATTTTGTTGTAGGTCATTGGTTACTGCATCAGTGAGCCAAGTTAAAAAGTTTTTATTTATGAGTGATGCTGATAAAATGACTTTGGATAATTCATCATAGAAGAATGCTATCATGTCAGGAAATTGTCGAGTGCTTCGGCTGATCAGCTCAATGATTTGTGCTGCTTCTCGAAGATCCCCTTCTGATAAATGAGTAACTGATCCATAACTTACATCATCTGGAATTTCTCTAGTTTGATCATCATCATTAGAGTTTGCCACCATGAGGTACTTTACACCATGGATTGCTGCTAGAATACCCTGGACTTTAATTCTTGGGTTTGAAGAGCCCAGTTCTTTTCTTATGATCATATGTAGATCATCCCTTATAACTGAGTTTTCATAACTGTAGGCTAGACCACAAAGTAAATTCATGACTGCCCTTACTTCATCCAGTGGCATATCGTCCATTCTATCTAACAGTGTTAACATTTGAATACTTTGTGGCTTTAAAAGGGACATGTCTTTTGATGCAACATTATTTAAAATAAGTAAGATACTCATTACACACTGCTTAGAATCTAATCCCAACTGCAAAAGTTCTGCAACTATTGTTTGACAACATTCCTCCAACTCTGCAAACATAAGAGTGTACATATATGATGCAAATGCTTGCACATCTGGATCCACTTTAGTCTTCAGTAGTGAATTAGAAAGATCAATCAAATGTCTTAAATACTCCTTCAATATTGGTTTAAATTTTTTGAATACATCTTCTAACAAGTCTTCTTTCATAATATTTAGTTTGATTTGCTTTCTAATCAGATTTTCTACTTGCCTCTGTTTTTCTTCCGATGTTGAATATGCGATGACAAGTAGTATAAAGTCAATGGGTTTATGATCTGTGTGCACTTTACATAAAGATACTACTTTAATCCATGCATTACCAACCACTTTTGATGACACTATGGAGTTCCTAATAGCTGTGGCAGTGAGAACCTGACTGGTTGCCACTTCCTGAGCTTGAGCAACAGTGGTACTCCATCCAAGAGCATTCCTTAAACCCAGGACAGCTTCTAAATAAGCATTGTCGCTGATTCTTCCAGGCATTAGTAGGAATTTAACAAAATTTGAGAAATAATTACATTTAGAAAGACTCATCAAAAGATTTAGAGTTTTCTTCTGTAGTTGTTCATATTGGCTGTCTGATAAACACAGGTAAGATAAACAATCTAATATAGCAGGTATCAGATCATGATCTTCACTGAGAATTCTGCTCATCTCTGCAGCAATATTGTCATGCTCTTGATCCCCTATAATGTCTGGAATGGCTGTTATTATTTCCAATTTTACCATTTTCTCTGATGCCACATCTAATAGATTTATTAGATTTGTGGACATTTTGTCTGTATTTACTATACTGTCTAGGGACGAAAAACATTTTAGTATCATTTGTATCCATGGTCCACATTTAGATTCAGCCGCTAAATCAATAGCCTTTTCAAATATATAATCAGTAAGTTTATTCTGAAGAACTGGAACACTGAGTAATATTTTGATGACACTGTCGCTTACCGGGTACTCTTCAGCGTTATCGTCAGATATCCTCACAATATTAGGGAACAAGTAATGTTTGAACACATCCAAATCTTTGCATTCATCCTCCAAGTTTGTAAAAAGATCCGATAGATTTCTAGGATATTCAAAATGCTTTTCCAGGTTTTTCTTAATGTTACGGATAGTATGAATAATCTCATTGGATATAACGCACTTCTCAGTTGGATGTTTCAAAGTGAGTCCACTCTCTCGTAGAGTAACATGTAAATACGTGCTACTTATGTCTGACGATTTAGCTTTCTTGCTTTTGCTCTGACTGATATCACTGCGTTGTGATATGACTCTCTTAGAAGTCATAATTTGTTTTTGTGTAATAATCTTATATTTTTTTGGAAAATCAAGAGAGCGGGAATCAGTTTCGCGATATTTGAAAACAAACTTCAAAACTTGTCACAACATGTCAAAGCTGCGGAATTCGGAAAGTCCTGTATGTGACGTCCAAACAACATACTAAAAATCGTCTAGAATGTTTGAATCCATAATATCGTGCTTAATTTTGCCATAGTTCATTATCTCATGCTAGCATACGATTAATTAATTAATTATCATTAACACCCTAATTATAAACGATTACATACTCTACGTATGTGCTGCGGAACGTGTAAAATAGTCGAGTAAACTTTACGAACTATGTGCATACTGAAAGGAATCATTTCACCTGATTTGGGCCAGCTCTATCAAATCTGAAATCAATGAAATGTCAAAAAATTAAACATAACCTCCAATATAATTTGAAAAAAGTGGAATAATAATTTAAGATGAATTTAAATATATCTGGTGTTGCAAAATATGTATGGAAATCCCAAACAGTAGCTGGATTCGGGGTAAGTTAATTAAAAAATTAATCAAAGTATTGAGCATATCCGACTCGGATCGTGTTATAAACATTCTTGTGTAATTCTCAATTTCTTCAAAACATTCATGTAATACTCAAGATACAATATTGAATTATTTTACAGTTTCAACAAGTAAGAAATAAATGGGCGAACTGGCTTATGATACGAGATGTGAAAAGGCGACGAATGAGCGCAGAGAACTTTCTCGAGAGAACCAGAATCAACGCGATGCGAAAGAATGATGTCCTGCCTTTGGAGATCAGGGAACTGGCTGACAAAGATATAAATAAGTTTGAGATGAACGCTATCCCACTCAGATTAAATAACAGATGCGTTGTTACATCAAGGTTTGTCGAAATCATTAAGGAAGCTTTAAATAAAAATTGAAACAGGCCACATAAAGCGATATAAGGCTTTGGGGAAACCTTGGTTGGAGTGTACTTTGCTACAATCAAACCGAAACCTTCCCCTAGCTGTGGGACAGAATGTATAGGTCAATCAAAATAATGTTGCACCTAAACCAATTTAACATATCAGTTTTGAAAGCCTTAGATAGATACCCTTTATTCTGACAGAAAGCTGTCCTTACTACTTGTCCTCGAGACAAACTATATTACTATCAAATCAAATCAATTTAATACTTTTCAGCGAAATTTTCATGTTCAAAATAATATAGTTGTTCCTTGCTGTTTTCCAGGAGAACTTGCAATTGGGTAAAAGTAGCCAGAGTCCTTTCTCAGTCTACCTGCCTACATATCAAATTTCATTTAAATCAATTCAGTAGTTTTGGTGTGAGAGCTAGTGACACATTACTAATATTAGTACAGGTTATGATGTCTATACTTTTCATTTTCAGGCCCAGAGGTATTGTAAAGGAGTGGCGAATGAGCCGTATAGTGTGGAGACATCTGGCAGACTACAACAAGTTGTCCGGAGTACAGCGAGCCATGTGGGGATAGAGCAATGTCTTATTAGTTTATGTAGTGTAGTCTTAAATAAATTATATTGTTAACTCAACTGTTGTTTGGTTTTAAATATCTCTAGGATACCTCCCTATGATATCTGTTTGTATCATGAATTCAACTTTATACACCAATTTCTTTTCTATTTTCGACATTTTGGATGCAAAATTATAAGAATGTCATTGACCTCTGTGTAAAAAGATAAAGGTATTGCTAAATATAGATATTTGTTCAAACACTGAAACAGGATAAGACAATATTGTAACTTTTTTGTCATTTATTTATTTAGAACATATAATTTACATTTTTAAATATTAAATATAAAAATAAAAAACATTTAAAAATATAAAAAATAGGTTGCCACCTATATCGGGCACAGGGTCCAAGGTACCGGTGGTTAGGGTCCCAGAGACAGAAACCTCCTCACAATACGTGCCGTATCAAGGAGTACTGCCTTCTGAATCAGTCCCTTGATCCAGCCAGTCCTGAGGTGTTCGTCGAGGCTCTTGGCTATTAAACCATTGGCCGTAACGACAATCGGCACAACAACAGCCGTGGCGACAACCTCGTGCGCTAAGTCGAGATACTTTATTTGTTTCTCTTTCTCAGCTTTCACAAGGTTCTCGTCATGCGGAACGGCGACATCGATTATCATCGCGCGGCGCGCTAATCGATCTATCACCACAATATCAGGCTTATTGGCTACAATAGTCCTGTCAGTGATGATAGATCGATCCCAGTACAACGTGATATGGTCCTTTTCGATATTGTAACAATTATTACATAAAAAAAAAAACAGGACATAAGTTTAAAAAAACTTTATTATAAAGTCATTTAATCCTTACAACTAAACAAGCTTCATAAAGCTTACAATGGAATATCGCAGCTTCAATATAAAGCTTTTTAGTCAAAGAGACCTGAAACAAAACAAAATAACAATTAGTATAAGTTATATTAAATTCAAAGCCAAATGACTTGATATATTAATATTCTCAGTGGTAATTTTTATCAATCATTAGATTCTGAAGCTAATACATGCAAACATCATTGTAATTATTTTGGAGAGAAAAGTAACATTTAGGAGCCATGGCATAATTTTTAAGTGAACACATTTTTAATGTGGATAATGCCACAGTAAGTAATACAAAATTTGTTTTCAAGACACATGGTTCTTAATATTTGAGCCATGCCTTGTCTCTTTATGGAATAATTTAGTTTCTGCAACTAGTGTATCCTTTAGTTCTATACTAAGCAGCTTACAAGTTTAATTCATGAACATAAATATAATAGGGATGTTACTATAGTTTTTGGTAGCTGGTGTTTGGCAATGTGCACCGAGGTACTGATGAAAACAAATGCATCCTTACCGAAGCCCATGTCGTCGTCAGACTCCTCGGGTTCCTCCTCCTTCTTCTTCTCCTCCTTAGCCTCAGCAGCAGGTGCTGCGGCGGCGGAGGCGGGCGCGGCACCGGCTGCCGGGGCAGCTCCCACGCCTGAACCGATGTTGGTGATCAGGTCGCGCACGTTGATGCCTTCCAGCGCCTTCGCGAACAGACCGGGCCAGTAAGGCTCCACGTCTACGTTGGCCGCCTTCAGGATGGTGGAGATCTTCTCACCCTACAAAAACACAACACTTTGAAATCACCACCACAATAACATCACTACGAGCATGAACTGAAATATTGATATTTACGCGAATGATAACATTAAAGTATACGTTTTATACACTTTTAGGACACATTTGACCAGAAATAGACTAGATGAAAGTGGATAATCTTAAGATGAAAACTTAACCTAAAACAAAACATGCCGTTTTCATGTAAATACTTACAGTTACGGCAACATCATCATCAACGAGGATGAGAGCGGAGTAAACACAAGCTAATTCAGCCTTTGATGCCATTTTTAATTATAAGACGTGCAAGTCGCCAACAGGCCTTAGCTCTCAGAGAACAAGCACGTTTGACTTCTTGACTTGAAGAGAAACAAAAAGGTAGAGAGCTGTCAGTCGCTCGGGATCTGTCAAATTATGAAATGGAGGGAGATACTTTGGTATTTTTAGCATAAGCTTCGCCATAGACAATCCACTATGTATCCCTTTTTGGCTCATTTCAATGGATCTCATTTTCATACCGAAATTCTTTGTGGATTAAGGATTCATTATAAATATGTTTTATTAAATGTACGACTTTATTCTCTTATGACAAAAGATAAGCATGAACTAATAAATTTAGAACTCTAATTAGCCTAAAGTTGCTGTTTAGAAAGCTACTGCAATTTATTTCCTTGTAAATTCTACCATTTTGGCCTACCAAGATAGCAAAACAAATCGATCTATGAAGCCACCCCCACCACTCCAATATTCTTGATTATAACTAAAGAAATATTCTTTAGATAAATAATATAAGCGTGTTAATAATGTTAAATATTAGAAAATGAAATACTGAAACGTTCGAGAATGGATATGGTGTTGCCAATATTAGAAAACATTTTCGAAAAAGTTGGAAAATCTCTAACAAAATAGAATAATCCATCAAAATAACGCCTAAATGTTTTGGGTTCGATTCCCGGTTGCGGATAATACACCTTTGTACCTCGAAGAGCACAGTGCGCTGTTGATAACGCGCGTAGTATTTAAAATTTTATTTCCAAATCAGACTGACTCTCAAATTAATGGGTGCTTCTATGTTTGCATCAATGAGAATGGAAGCTGTGGCTAGAAATTTCGTCTCGGCATCGCCTTAACTTTTATGTCGATCTATTCAGTTGTTTTACGGTGAACAATTAACATACGTTCTATGCGGATTTTGATAAAAAATTTCATTTTAGTGTGATAAATATTTTCCGTTCAAGTTATCTATCATATTTTTGAAACTTAAGTTAAATAAGGCTTAGAAATTATATATGCTTTGCTGTATTCACATTATATTTTATTTAGCTCTTAGAATAAGCGTAAAATTGATATATTAGGCGAACAGTGCACAGGTACAATTATTATTTACATATTTGATAGTAAATTGCATAAATATAAAACATTAAGCTTTAAAATTCAAAAATTACAAATCCCACGAAAACAAATGATGTTTTACCAACATGTCTCTCACTCCTTCTTTTAAAGGCTGATTTTGTGTATCTTTTTTAAGTGGAAGTTCCCAATCTGGATTTAAATTAAACCCGAATTGGGAAAGGATTCTTAATTCGCATTTAATTTGTACCCACCCTGGTGAATTAATGAATGACCACGGGTGGTACCATTTTTGGACAACATCCACACATGAGCATAATACTTCCAGCCATAAATGCAAGGCTTCTTCGTTTAATCCCATACAAATTAATGTGCGTAATTTGACGTCCATTTGAGCATGTGCATTATCGTGAGACAAGTTGATGGCTTGTACACATCTGTATAATAATTCTTCTGGCGTCAAAACTTTTCCATCTTCATCCAAACGATATGTCTTACACAACACCAAACGACTATAGACGGAATTAAAATCTTTTTCGACTTCACGCGATGATGCCTCTTCTATAAAAAGCCACGGGTGGCATGGTCCGTCCAAGAAGCTAGGTCGTTTAATACCATGAAGGAGCACCCTTTTGAAAGCTGGAGCTAAAACTCCTCTAACCAGATGTGCAGCTTTTTCTGTAACGGAGTCATCTCCCGCCCTGCTATACTTTACACCTTTTTCGTCAAGCAGCTTAACAAATCTCGCTGGAAACCAGCCTCTGAGACCATTCAACTCGCCAATCCAGCAGTGTTCATCCCTAGAACTGATTACTTCAATGACGTCATTTTTCCTAAAACCCAATTCATCCCCATCTCTTCTTTCAAAGTCTAAAAGGGCTTTGGCTCGTCTTCTTTTACTTCTCGATACATTGACATACCTCTCTCTATCAGCTGCATGACTTTGCATTGTATAATCTGCAGTCAACTGTACCTCAGAAGCAAGTTGAGGCTCTAGAGCTAAGAAGTGGCGAGCAACTTGTAAAATTGCTTCCCTGAGATCAACCAAAATTTCAGTCTGCTTGACGTTCTTTGAAACAGCATCTTCATTGTTGCTGTCTTCTCCAAACAGTATTGTTTGTATTACTGACTTGCTTTTCTTAATCTGACGTCTTTGCAGCTGCTGCTTAGGTAAATTAGGCACCGCACTTGGATTACCCACAAGAGCACCCTGATCAGCCATCAGATATGCTAGATGTCTTCTTCTATGAGTGTCAATTAGTGTGGGACTCAAAGTATCACCACATACTTCATCAATTGTTTTAATCAGGAGCTCTACATCATCAATTTCTCCAGGTATATCTGAGAGTGCATTAAAAATTTGTGCTGAATTAGAAATCTCTGTGAATCTGTTCTCCCTTATTTTTAACATAGCCAACGTAACCTTAAATAGCACTAAAGAGCCATCTAAAAAGAATAGGTCCCATATCCTTAGCAAAATTTTCATATGGACAACATTGGCATACAATGTTAGGAACCAATGCATTGTTATCAGAGAGAGCTCAATGTCATGGGCGTTTAATACTTGGTCAATGCCAGGTAAATAAGTTGATATCAGGCTTCTTAATACTTTTTGATCAGCTTGGATTCCTATGAGAGTTGAAGAGTAGTAAGATGCTGGCAGCAAGTCTTCAACTGTGGTACACATGATCCAAAAAGCATCTTCTTCTTCCATTAACAATAGTAAAGATGCTGCAATCATTCCAGTACCCTGACAATATCCTATATCAGGATAAAGCCAGGCCAGTGCTCTCAATATTCTTCGCAACCTTGGCACTCCAGTGCTTGTTGGGTGTGAAAAACAAACATTATTAGGAAGTATTTGAACCAAGTCCTTTTCAATTTGTTTACTTGTTACCAACCCATCATCACTTGATGCTCTTACTATCTCATGGTATGTTATTTCAGTGGAAGCTCTCTTTTTATTAGCGCCACATAAGTGCATCCATACTTGAGGCCGGAGTGAATGTGGAACGCCATCTTTCACCATTTTTTGCAGTTTATCAGTTTTTTCTAACTTTCCTTCACCTTCAGAAAAGTTGATTTCCTTGCTATAAAATTCCCATTGAAGACGGTGTTGATCATCCTCCACGAATGCGTCTGCAAGTAACTTGTTAGAACTCTGTTCAGGTCCATCTTCTTCGTCAACACAAAATCCAAATTCATCAAATCTGTAGTCTGGAAGTCCACCACCGTGACCTTCAGATTCTGGTTGCGCCAGTTTAGCCATTATATCTTGCGGGACCATACTGGGTGTAAGTGCAGAAAACGGCCCGCCGGGGGCTGGTAGAAGTTCGTCAGCAATATTTAATCCTCGTATCGCATCGATCATGTCTTCCGGATCGTCGTCAGCTAGTGCAGCACTTATTTTACGTTCATGGTCTTCGCGGCCCACGTAACCGACATGATCGCGCGAACTAAACAGAGATTTTGCCAAATCCATCTTGCACACAGACAATTGGTACGGTTTTAATCAGTTATTTATGCGATTTATTGAGCTTTCTCCTTACAAAACAATTTCACTTTACGTCGTACATTGTTGCAGATATAGTAAACGTCAAAATAAATAAAGGTCAAACGTCATTCCCATTTCGACGACAAAGTTGTTAAATGCCGTTGGTAAACTCTTCGTGGGAATACTTCATTGATGCTTTTCTTATCACACTTAGTAAAAAATATATCTCCTATTTCTTTCTATCCTTACCACGAAACTACGTCAGTTACGATCCAGACTGTAAAGTTAATATTGTTTCTAGGGATACCAGTTATTGATTTTCTGTTTGATACATAGACAAGAAGATAAAAGTAAAAAATTCTATATTGTTCTTTAAAATACCACTAGCAAGTTACAAAGAAAGATTAAGAAAGATTACATTTTGTTTCAAGATTTAGGAAACAAATAAAACTTCGACAGCAACACATTAGCTAGTATGCGATCAAAGCAAACAGGGTTCAAGTGATAGGTCATTGCTTGGTATTTCGGATAGTTATTACCAAATTGAGCTACGGAGTGCCGCACCGGACCACAATTCTTAAAAAAAATACATATTAATTATGTGGATGGACATGTTAAATATCACAATATTTCTACCTGGAACCTGACAGAAGAGAATGAAATATATTAACTATCGTTCACTCCTTGAATTAATCTGTGGTTCTCTCAAAATGTAATGGTGACCATTGAGGAAATATTGCACAATTTGTTTACAGAATTATTTTTTAGAGTTTAAGTATAGTATTGATTATTTGTGCATTTGTTATTATGTTAAAGTTTGCGGCTATTTACGTACAACATATTTAATTGTGAATTCACTTCGTCATCAGGTTTGTATGAATGATTTATTATTGTTTTTGGATATCGTGTCATGAATTTGTTTACTAAATAATATTGATTTTATAACAAATTGGGGATTTTTGCAGGGGATATTATATTTTTATGTCTATATTAACATCACCTGGTTACAGCCTTGCAGAATTAGTATGTAATTCGTTTGTTATGACTGTTAAACTCATGAAATGATGAAGATAAGCGTTACTTATAAGATTGTTGGGGTTATATAGTCAAATTAACGTCCTAGTCGGTATCTAGTGTTACCTACTTATCGTAGATATCTGTCTACCTTTTTAGTTTCGCACTTTTTAGTTTATCAATTGAATAACCAACCATATAGTTTGACTATTGCTAATAATGTAAAATGAGTCCCATGTCCCCTGCATTGTCTCTTATGTTTATGTAATGTTATAGTGAAGGCTAAGCCAATTTAGTTAGGGTTACCTGCATACCGGTTAAATCTAAAGCTGGATACTGATGCTCATATTACTGGCACTCATAAATAACATAATCAAATTGTTTGGGTGCTTCGAATCATGTTTATTCTTGTTTTGCAATGCTTATTGCTCAGCTTCTATCAATGCTGCGTGATGGCCTAAACAGAATTACATACATTTATTATTCAGAAACATTCCTTATTGCTTTGACTTGAAAGAATACTTATTATAGGATATGCCAACTCCCTTCATTTAGATTATAAGAATCACTAAACTATAGAAAACTGACCACATTATTTATAGTAATTAAATCTTATATTGAATAAACATGCACAGAGTAAACTTCAATAATTATGGCTTTAGTCTGTCTAGCTTAGGGTTTATTGACTTTCACAAATAACATTGTTAATACATCATAATATTAACATTAGGATGGCCGTTAAAAAGTGTTGCATTGACAACTGTAAGTCATGTTCAACAAGAAAGGAGGACAGAGGTGTCACATACCACAAGTTTCCCAAAAACATTGCGTTACGTGACATTTGGATAACTGTAACACATTACAAACACACAGACACAGAGTTGCCTCAGTACGTGTGCTCACGCCACTTCTGTAAAACTGATTTTCAAAGTTTCAAGGAGTCTAAGTACAAATTGAGAACAGGTACTCAGTAGAACGTCCTATTGCTTGATGGGTTATGTTGTATCAGTGGTTTCAGTTCATTATTTTTATTTACTTTTTTTCATTGTTCTCACTCAAGTTATGGTTTCACGTTTTCTGTATTGAATGGTAGTTTTGGCTGTTTTATGAGCACCTTGGTAGCTGCGGGTCAGTTTATAGTTCATTTAATTTGCTAACACAGTAATTTTGCTAAAAACTCTGCAACATTGAATGTTAAACTTCTTTTTAGTTAGAAAATGTGGCTTAGTATTCAGTCTCCTTGTTTTCCTGTCACACTATTTGTCATTGCTGTCATTAAACAAAAAATCTGTTTTTCAATAAGATTTGGATGTATGAATGTTTCATAAGTTTATCTTCCAGGTTCTTGCATGATAAAGATATTTCTTAATAAGAGTAATATTTACAATTTGTATATTGCAGAGGCAGTTCCTTCAATATTTCCATGGGATACTGACACTGATGAGGATACCAGAGATATGGATGACATGGATGATATAACTGCTCCCGTGGAGGGGTTCAGCAAGGACTGTGAAATAGAGAATGTGGATGCTATCAAGAAGTTTATTGAGGCACAAGAGAAAGAGATCCAGGACCAGAAAGATGCTGATTTACTGATAAGCGAGAAAGTTAAAGATGAAGTCATTAGGGAACCAGCAATGTTGGAGCCAATGAACACAGACAGCGGCTTGATGAATATGATACTCAGTGAGTCTGATATAGACATGTCTAAAAAGAAAGATGTAAAATGTAAGCCGATTTATAATCCTATTGACAAAGGTGAGCATAATAAACTGCAATCCCTACTAATATTATAAATGCGAAAGTAACTCTGTCGTCTGTCTTTCTGTCTGTCTTTTCTTCACGCCTAAACTACTGAACCGATTTGTGTGAAATTTGGTACAGACATAATTTGGAACTTGAGAAAGGACATAGGATAGTTTTTATTACAACGAAATATACAAATAAAAAATAAAATTTATTCCGGACATATAGCGCCATCTGTTGGTCTAACCGAAAATCTGCTGAAAGTCACCATTCCGCGCGAACGAAGTCGCGGGCAAAAGCTAGTTTAATATATAATGTTTAAGAATTCAGGATCAATAAATAAACAAATATTATTTTAATTTTTTTTTAGGAAACTGGTGATTTAATTTGTAACCACTCAAAGCTTTGTTCTTTTTGGTTTCTATGATAAAATATCAATATTATTTCATAGGAACCGGCAGCATGGCACTCTCCATTGGTTCTAAAGTTGAGGCCAAGGACTTCAGCGGTGAATGGCATCCAGCAGAAATAGTTGAAGTGGATTATGAAGACATGGAGGTGCTTGTACGCTATGAAATTGATAGCAAAAGGTATGTACCAAATAATTAGGTATACATAAAAAATAATAAAAAAAAAAACTATTTAATATTCTTATCACAACATTATGAAAAGCATTTTAAAAGCAATAAACAGAGCCAAAGTAGCATCAAAATGTTTTTTTGTAAAACGCATTTCTTATTTGCATAAAAACTTTTTTATCAATCTTTTTATTGCTGGCCGCATAGATTATAACTTGACAATCAGTTTAAAAACTATGCAGGTTCTTATAATATACGAATACGTCATTAATTTTTATGTGAAGAAATAAAATAATTTCAATGTCTTTTACTTATAATACACGGAATAAAACATTGCGCGAGGGCCGCAGGTAATATATCTCTATTCTTTGATCCATATTTAATTTACCATCACATTTATTTTTGCGTAGCTTTGATTTTTGTTTATTTTCTTTTGTTGTTGCTTGTAGTGAAAGAGAATGTGTATTTTAAGTATTGTTGACCATTGTTTTTAAATATCCAACATTTCTTAAATCTATTAAAACCAGTGTAACCAGTTTCATTCTTTAAAAAAAGGAAAAAAATCCTTATATATTTTGCCAAAAATTAATGGCCAGTGTGTACAAGGCCAATGTGTACCTACAATTCGAAATGCTCAAACAAAAAAAAATGGCGGTCACTAACCATCCCAAAAACAATTGCAGGCACGACGAATGGATAAGCGTGAGTAGTCCCCGCTTGCGACCGATCAGTACTACTCAGTCTAGTACTAGTAGCGTTACATCCGTAAGCACGGTGAAACCCGGACCCAGTTCTGAAGAATCTCTCACGGACTCCTTACCCATAGCGAGTCTGAAAGAAGAAGTGAAAGAAGTGAAGACAGAAGATAAGCCTAAGTTAACTTTTGAAGTGGGCGAGCGATGCCTCGCGAGGTGGCGCGATAATAGGCGGTTTATTGCTACCATTCTTAACGATTTGGGTGATGGTGAGTGGTTACAAATAATTCTGTTATAATTATGGTCTCTTTAGTTTTTTTTTGTTTTGTTACCGTTACTAAGATATCGCACATGATGATCAAAGCAAATTCTTTAAAGTGTTGTTCAATAACTACGCTGCACTTTGAGTTTAGGAACGCGACCATTATTTTTTTGTACAGAAATGAATAAATTGATATGTTTTAAATATTTATTTTCCTTTTTTTTTTCGACAGGCAATTTTGAGATATTATTCGATGACGGTTGCCATTGGACTTGCAATACTTCGCGGCTGTATAAACTGCGCTCGAACAAGAGCGAATCTGGCGGGACTTCCGACTCATATGGGGCCGGACCTAGCAACGTCAGTCCACAAACAAACACACAATACCCAGCTTTCCATACACATCTCTTCGACCCTACAAGGGATTACCTAGGTTCGAAAAGCGAACGTCGCGAAATGAAACGCAAACTTAACATAAAGGAAATATTCAATATAGGTCAGAAACGGCCAAAGAAGCAGAAAACTGTGCAAGAAAAGACGGTTGTTGAAAGGAAACCCAGGGTTATGAAGAAGAAGCGAGAGAGGGTCGTCAAGTTGAAGCTTGAAAGTGAAATTAAGACCGAGATTAAGACTGAACCACCAGGTGAGTTCCTCTAAATCTACTAGCTTCCGCAAGTACTTTTCAAATTGGAACACTAGTACTTGAATGCGCTGCTTGCATTCAAGCAAGTTAACGTACAAACGAACTTTTCAGCTTTAAAAATATACATAGCTTTTCTGAAAAAAATATTGCAGGGATCATGTTCCATCATGTTAATTTCAGCCGCAGATGCAGTTGCTTCAATCATTGGTACTCTAAGCAAAGAGGAAGAAGTGCCTCCAGAAGAAGTTAAGAAAGATGAGAAAATAATGGACGAACAAGTCGAGGCAATAACGGAAGAGAAGAACTCGGCAGTGGATGTTATACAGAAAGACGAAGTTACCGAAGTAACTGAACCTGTAGCATCTAAAGACGAGGTTAAAGATAATGATCTTATTCAATTGGAAGACCTGAGAGGAGAATTAGACCCGGTAAGTGAAGTGTTTATTTGCATTAAGAATGTACCTATTAGCACTCATGTAAACCTGTGTTTCTTTTTAAAGCCTGCCCCTGAAAAGGAGAAAGTAAGTTAAGCTATAAGTTCAATTTACAGTCAAAGTAATTAAAGTGCAATTTCGTTAATTGTTTCCACATTTATTAGGTTCTAGAAGAAGAGGTGAAACTAGAACAGTTTGATAAACCAGATGACGTAAAACACGAGGAAGTTATCGACAGAATTAAGGAGGCTATCATCAAGTTAGAGGATGGCTTGAACCAAGTCGAACGTGTTAGCTCGCCTAAAATAGAATCGAAACCAGAAATTGAACCTACAATCACAACACCTGAAGTTGCCACAGAAGAACCAATTCCAGAAGCAACAGTTGAAAGTCAAAATTCAAGCTTTGAAAGTCAAAATGCAACAGTCGATAACGATGAGACAAAGAAATTAACAAAAGTGAAGAAGGGTAAGAAACTTCGCTTGCTACGTGAGAAGAAGGTGAAGAAACAAGTTGAGAAGGTGAAGAATGAGTTAGAGTTAGTGAGGAAGCAAGTTGATGAGATGAGGCAGCAGATGTTGAATCGTCAGCAGTTGGGAACTGGGGCTGTGATGCCGGAGAGTTTCCTGCTGCCCGGGGAGTGGTGCTGCAAGTGGGTGAACGGACAGCCAGTGGGGACGGTCAGCGAGATTGAGTGTGAGGTTAAAGTTGATGCCAGTGGAAAACCACCTTTGCCCAGAAGGAGTGTGCAGGTAACTTATAGATTCTTCTTATTTTTGATAGGATCACTTTTGAGATACTTGGGCTTGCTTTTTGGTCCAGGGAGTTTTCAATTATTTATTAAAGAAATTAAATTGATTGTTGTTTCTTGTAATGAATATTTTTGGTGTTCAAGGTTGAAGACAAGAGACTGCCTCCTGGCTGGACGAAACACATGGTGCGCAGGAGTTTCGGTCATTCAGCTGGCAAGTGGGATGTCGTGCTAGTTAGGTAGGTTTTATCTAATAACTAGGTACATATTCTTAACAGTATTTCCTATCACCTACGACGACTATATCTATCTTTATAATCTAGTCCAGACAACCGGCGTTTCCACACCAAGAACGAGATGCGATTATATTTGGAGAACAACCCATCACTCGTAGAGGAAGGCTTTGAACATTGTCTCTCCGACTTCGGCGTGCACTTGAAGCTAGCTCGTCGGATGGGCTGGATCTCGCAGTCGGCAGATGGGGCTCCGCTGCCGGCCGGCACCTTGAGCAGCACTTCGCCCCTCGTCAAACGAAGAAAGCTAAGCCTTAAGAGGAACGATGCGAGAAGGCCCAGGCTTAAAATCAAGAAGATTAAGGTCCCTAGAGTGAAACATGTAAGTTTCTTTTTATTTTTGTCAAAAATAGCAATTTTGATTCAGTCTTCATAGAAATACTTTTTTTGCTTCAGGATGTGGCTGGAGGTGATGGAGTTCCCTCCACGAGTGTTCCAGTGACTGATGGTTTGACACCTAGTGAAGTACCAGCTGACGTTCCACCTTTAGAAGACGGATATGGTATGTGCTGACTACACTTTTTTATGCTAGATAAACAAAAATAGTAATAAAATTTGACCCTGCAACTTCTTACTTTTATTACAGTTTACGTTGGTTCACTAAAAGTCCAAATAATCGAGAACCTACTCCGCTGTCCTGCCGAGGGCTGCTTCAAAAACTTCCGAAACAACACCTTACTACAGATGCATATCAAACACTACCACAGAGAACTTAGGAAGATGTTGGGAGCCACACCCAAAGTTCTAGACCTCGCGTACGCAAGGACCATGCCTTTAGAGACCGATACACCTAAAAAAGAAGACAGCAAGATCATCAAAGTGAAAATACCCAGACCGCCAAAACGGGAGGAACCCAAACAAGAAATAATTAAGGACGTTAAAACTGAACTGCAAGTGGACACTGCTCCAATCACGCCCGTTAAAGAAGTTGAGGACCCACTTGTTCCCAGAAGCCAGGACTCGCCCAAGCTCCGTCAAGCATTGATCAACAAACCGGTGAAGCGTCCCCGGGTGTTACTACCCGTCAGGCGTCCTGACCCTGAACCGGTCATACCAGAACCTTTTAACGAGGACATAGATGTTGAGGACACGGATTTACCTGAACCAGTAATGGAGATCCCACCTTTGGACATTCCTCTAGACTTCGAAAGTGCCATATCGACACATACAGTGACCAAACCTGTGGATAAAAAGCGCAAAGAGAAACGAAGGTTTGCTCTTGCTGCCAAGAGGCCGGTAAGCGAAGAGGAGTTTGGCGATGATTGGTTTGGCATGAATTCTGATGTGGACACTCGGTCTAGTTTCCCGAGGTCTGGGACTCCGGATTCGAAAGTCGATGAAAGGTCGCGAGCAGCCCCCGTGTCGTCGGAGTCTAATGAGGAGAATAAGGACTCAAATAATTATATGTTTAATGAGAGTGAGTTGTTTTTACAATTCGTTAAATTTTTCATACGATTTTTGACAATCTTATATTATTAGCTTCACTTGTAACTATGTATGTAAAAAAAATCTTGGAATCTTAATTTGACCCACTTCCTGGTCTTCGATTAAGATGAACTTTTTCACACATTCTGACTTCTGATGACAATACATGACAAGCGTTTTTTTTAGTTTTTTAAACTATTGTTTTTTTATTTGTTCAGATGGCGAACGTATAAAGATCGTCCACATGAAGCGCGAAGAGATCATCAACTGCCACTGCGGGTTCCGCGAGGAGGACGGGCTCATGGTGCAGTGCGAGCTGTGTCTGTGCTGGCAGCACGCGCTCTGCCATAACATACAGCGAGAATGCGATGTTAGTAATACTTCTCGTTAAACAATTAACTTCAGATCACAGTTCAAGCACCCAAACTGGTGATACCGGTGATGGTTTCTGTGTAGCAATTGGAGCAATTTGTCGGGATTTGAATAAGTTTGGTACTTACTAGATTTAAAACTGAAAAAAAAAACTATGAGTAAGCCCGAACAAAGAAAATCCTCCAGAATTGTATTTGCCAGAATATGGTGTTGACTTAAGTTTTTGTTTTAGCTCTCTAATAGCAATTGTTATCAAAATTAACCAATTTCGCCAAAAAATATTAAGTGTTCTTCTCCTATTTATTTATTTAAAATACTTCTTGCACAAATAGTACAATTATGGACTTAACGCCTTAGGCGTTCTCTACCAGTCTACCTTTTTACTACATTATCCGATAATATTCTATAAAAAAATAAATGCCACCTGTCCTTTTTCAGGTCCCAGAAAAATACACATGCAGTATTTGCCTAAACCCCCGTCGTGGTCGTCGCTCGCAACGCTTCCTGCACGATCAGGATCGCATGTATGAAGGCCTCCTGCCGGCCGGCAAGCCGTGCGAGTCGTTACGTCGCTCGCACGAGCTGGCCGGCAACCTGCTGAGGATCGAAGACGCTCTGCATGCCTTGAGAGTCAAGTATTATGTGGCTACGTGAGTATGAGCTTTATTGATTTACATACTTTTTGTTATATACTCATATGGAATATTCTCAAGCTGCACTCTTAGCGGGAGGAGTCATTAATGATTTCCCAACAAGAAAAAAATACTTTTTGTTTTATCCTACTAATATAAGAAACGCGAAAGTTTGTATGTATGGAAGTTTGTTGGTTCCTCTTTTACGATAAATCTACTGAATGGAATTTGATGAAACTCTATGAGCAATTTTCTATCCATGTGCTTAAAGTAGATCTTTCGGTACCTGGGTGAAACCGCACCCAGAAGCTAGTATAGTAAAAATAAATTTTATGCAATGCCTTATTTTCACTTTTACAGTAAAAAGGACCATCCAAAACTCTACCTATGGGCTAAAGACTGGGAGCAGGTCGAAATTCAATATACTCAAGAGAAGCTGAACTCGGACTACTCGGACTTGAACATAATGATCAACAGCGTGGACAAGGAGAACCAGCCGGTGCAGCCCGGGGAGGTGCGGGACATGCCCATGCATATACAGACTCCACCCTCTGAGGAGCAGGAACAAGAACGGTAAGGATTGAGAACTAATATATTTTAGAACTGACCACCAAAACTGTTTCTTTTGTTAAAATAGAATACTTACATAATAATCGAAGGCTAGAGATAGAAGCTGAAAGTTTTTATATATTTTAATCTTTGTCGTAATTGTTATAGTTCACGCTAAACTTAATGGCGTTTTTTTCTTACTTTGGAATACACGGGGGCTGGGGCCCATGTATTTCGTGCGAATCACTGATGCCTAAAATGGTTTCTGCTAAGTCATTGGAATTGGCGCGATATTTAGAGCCGCAATTTATTATGTTGATTGATGTATTTTACCCTCTAGATATACACAGCGAGATGCTCAGCTGGGTTCCCAGTCGCTCCTGAGTGGGTTACTATCAAGTCCTGGCGACGCTTCGCTCGACCTTCCCATTAGCACGTCGGAATTAGAGCGCCTCGCACAATCAGTACAAGGTAAGTTGGAAATATACATTCCTATATGTTTCTGAGATTTAGCTTTTTAGCGTATTCTTTTTGGTAACTATTTAACGCTCACTATTAGGAAATATATATGAACTAGCTCCCGCCAGCGGCTTCGCCCGCGTGGTGTGTTGAAAAAGGTAGCCTATGTGTTAATCCAGGGTGTATCACCTATCTACGTTCCGAATTTCAATCAAATCGGTTCAGCCGTTTTTGCCTGATTGAATAACAAACATACATCCATACATCGTCACAAACTTTCACATTTATAATATAAGTAAGATATAAGTAATTTACCAATCTAGTCAGTCCAGCTATTTTACATTGAAGGTATTATTAACAGTGTTTCTTCCGAGTTTATTGGTATTCACTTATGTACAAATACCACAGAGCAAGAGGTGCAGCGGGCGCTGGTGGTGGCGCCGCAGCCGGAGCCGCCGATAGAGAACGCGGCGTGTCGGCGCCAGCTGCTCAAGCATCTGCAGCGCTGCCAGGCGCTCATCGACGCCCGCCTCGACTCCATCGAGGCACAGGTTGCAGGTCTGTACAGACTACAGTTCTCTTCAAACTTTGCCCGCTACGAAGTCAAAATTCGGAGCATAAGTACAGAAACACATGTCACCTATATGTATATACTCATCCCGTACCTCCATCATCCGATGATATCTGAACATTTTCCGTGACGACAAAAAGTTTGGAGTTTGGAGGCAGCTATAGGATTAAAATCTTGGTTTTGTCAAACAATGTCACTATTTTATTTTATTAGTGAGATATCATAAAATAATGTGTTATTGTAATATTTTGCGACAAGTAAGGCCCCAGTATCTTAAATGTTAGTCAAATATCTAATAAATCCCTCGTCTGAGTAAAGTATCATTTCATCCATTCCATTTCAGAACTAGAATCTCAAGACCCGTCGTTCGAGGACGACGAGACAGCGGAATTCTTCCCGCGCACCAAACAGACTGTACAGATGCTGATGCGTGATCTGGAGACCATGGAGGAGTTGGGAGTCATCACCTAAACGTGTACCATACTTGTAGGCGAAGCCATTATATGTGATAAGCTTTAAACTATATCTATGTTCTACGATTTAATATGTGAATGTTATTCAAAAGTCATATGGATTTAATCAATATGTATTTGTGAATATTTAAAGATTTCTTGTGCGCCATGTATTCTAATAATGATTTACAAGTTGTGCATGACTTTTGTGATTATAATGAAACAGTGACTTCTAGCGTTTACGTTGGTTGAGTTTGCATGAATGTACCAAAGTGTAAATAAACAAATATAACAGAATTTTGTGTTTAATTATGAGGCTCTTTTACAAAAAAATGTGAACCAGGTGATATACATAGGTTGTTGAAATGGGAAGTAAATAAAATTAATCTTAACCATTTTCAAAATTTTATTACCTTACAAAATAGAATACAAAAGCAAAATCAGCCCTCATAGAACTTGGGTAGCTGGTCTCCCAGAATAACGGAGCGTTCAACACCAGCTTCTGTAATGACTCCCAGCCTTACCACACCTCCTGATGACCCATCACGAAGGATAGCCAGAGTCAGTGTGTTGGTGACAAACTTGATAGCTTCCTCCTTGCTCATGTTGGGCTTGAAGTTGGCATCTACGTAACCATATACATAGGTTGAACCAGAGCCTCCAATGGAGACTGCTTGACGCTGCACCATACCACCAATTGGGACTGAGTAGATTTGTCCTGCACAAAGAGAAAACAAACAATTTCAATGACTATTCAGCAGGTGTAAAATGTTCTAAGGGCACACCAATATTGTGGTACTCCTTGCTAATGTGTATATTAGCAGTTTGCCTCTCACTTTTCCCAGGTATAATTTAGGTATCAAATACTGTGGTATCTATATGCTGGTGTTAGAACTCCACAAGTGTAATATTATACTGCACTAACATATACAGTGCAACAATGAATTGCATAAAAAAGTCTAGTCAACTTTATTGTACTATTGAAAATGTCTCAGTGTGACGCAATATAAATGACTCTACTTTCAAATATTGCTTAAGGAAACTTAAGAATTGAACATTCTTTTACATAAACAAATTCATTGGCCCATCTTTACCTCCATTCTTCTTATCCCAACCGGCAACCAGGATGCCAGCGACCAGAGAGTCACGGTAGTTGTAGCAGAGCTCACGGAATATGGCAGCTGCCGTGTGAACTAGTGGGGGCTCACCCAGCTCCATCTTGTGGAAATCTGGAATTAATACATGTCATGTTAATTCTGTAGCTTCTAATAGGGACTTCATGAGTTGTATTGTGCTGAGTACTGGCGAAGTGGTAGCAAGGACTATTTCAAATAAGCTTTTAGAATACTATGAATAGTAGTAGTTTTGTTGTTTGCTTTCTTGCAATTAAGTTTCAATAGTTTCCATGTTCTTTGTGTCATAGCAGTTTTAACACATCATTGTTACGTCAAGAGAAAACTGAACAAAAAACACGACTTTTGCTTTAACATTTTGAGTAATACAGTCAACAAAAGCTTAATTTAAGAGACACCAACAAAAGGAGAACTACTCACTCAAATGGTAAGTCACAATATCAGCAATAGCTTGAGTATCAGCGGCCGATCCTGATCTGCAGCAGTAAATATGATCGGTGATCCTCGTCAGCTTGTCCGTCACTCTGTTCGCGATGTACGCGCCCGTGGTCGTGCGGGAGTCGGCGCCGATCACCACTCCGCCATTGAACTCGCAAGCCATGATAGAGGTTCCGGTACTATGAGGAGCGTTCATCCATTCCATGGTCGGATCACCGTAAGCGTTCACTACTGACGCCGCCATTCTGAAATACGTTTAGAATGAGTTATTAGGAGTGCCGATGTAGTTTATAAGTGGTGAATTGATGATGAACGATGATAGCGTGTATTTTGAATAGGGAATTCTGATTGTTTGTTGTAGCGGTATTTCGTAAAGGTTATGCTTGGGAAATATTAATTATTTGACTAGAAAGGTGGAAGATGGCATTTGGATGTTATTTTTAGTTAGTACTTACATTATTTTGCAGAAAAAGTTGAATTAAATAGCTAAAACAATTTTTGAAAGTCACGGTTTGACTGCGGCGAATTGTTGATTGTCAATGTCAAATTTGGAACGTCATCGAAAACATCTACTCATGCATTCTGTTACGAAACACGCATCGTTTCAACTGCAAAATACATTATTATGTCCTAATTTATAAATATTAAATAACACTATGCCACAGTAAACCAATTAATTAATTAATAAGTACTAACTTATAGCAAAAATAAAGTCTTACCTGTGTCACTTATCCCTGCAGAATCAATAACTGTACCATCATATTCACAATATCATATATTTCACGTGAAACGAAACGTTGCTAGAAATACGTTCCATTATAAGCAATGTTTATCCATAGATATAATATTACTAAACAAGATTGCGCACGCTCAAAATATACATTTACGAAAATGAACTCTATTCTAACGCAATAAGGTACTAAATTGGTTGCATAATACACAGAGGCAAATCCGAGCCGAGAGGGATAGTTCGAACGGAGGCTGTTTGTCTCTTTCTAACACCTTGCCAGCAAAAAAAAAATATTGTGATCAAAAGTTTTGTCTTCCCAAAAAACAATTGAATCACTTATATTTTTATCTTATTTTAACAATTGTAAGTCAACAAATTAATAACAATCGCATTAATTTATTCGTATTTATTATTAAAACATAAATTTATATTTTGCTTTTTTTTTATTTTCTAGCGGTAACCCTGAACATTCTTGGCGCGTAATCAGCATTTAAAATTTTGTTTATATTTTTTTGTATTAATTCAATTTAAACTATTAAAATGGTGAAAAGTGTTGCGTTTCTACTTGCAAAAGTGATTCCTATGGTGGTTGCAATATATCGTTCCACAGGTTAGCTAATAATAACATTTTCGTAAACCAAACAACTAGGGTGCCCATGAATTCTTGTAACGAGTCAAAATATGGGTGATGGATTTTAAAACTGTTGTACTATTTTTATAGCTTCCCAAAAATGAAGAAAGGCGACATAAATGGCTCAGCAGTCTATATATGAAGTAGAAATACAAAAAAAACAGTCTTCACTTCGAATTCAGTCTTTTCATTAAAAAAGAAGACTTGACCAGTCCACCATAGGATACTTCGGAAGAAGATTTTTTAAAGTCTTCCTTTAATAAAAACATGATCAGTAAAGTTCTCACAGGGGGCGCTTGTGGTGACTGATGATTTAAGAACTAGTCCGCTGCCCACTTTAAATACCTACACTTACCTAAAAGTAATAATAATCTTTTAAGAGAAAATCTGGGATAACTTGCAGTTCTGACTTCTGCTTGGAATGTTTGTCAGAATCTGTTTGACATCTAATATTCTAACTTGATAGGATTTTTGAGATCTACCTAAATATAAAATATGCCTAACAATACATACACATCTAGACAACCCGCAAAATATCGATGGATGGAGCAGGACATTTGCAAACATTGTTCAACTAACAAAAAGAAAATGCATCGTCATCAGCGTGGGTGTCCTCCACTCATTAGCACCCCTTGTCCCACTAAAAAGACTTTAAAAAAAAATATTCGCTACGCGCCATTTTGTACGTCATCCCAAAAACCATGTTTATTTAAAAGTTATAAAAGACTATCCGCTATTGAAAACGCACGACATTTATGATAAATCACCATTTTATTCGACGTTTTCATTCAAAAAGAATATCGAATTTATATTTATTCATGAAGTTTGCGATTCGCCACCGTTGTTCAATACGATAGCACACGTCTTAAAAAATCTTTCTTCTAATAAATAGTTGGAGCAACTAGTCATGATACTTGCGGACAGACATTTGCGGAATACCGTTTTTAACCCCGGTTCCTTTTTAGAAGTCAGAACGTGCTTGGATATTTTTTAATCAAGAGCAAATGCCTAAATGAAATAGGAACTTAGCATTAAAAGCAATATAGGTACTAAATTCGTACTATGTACATAAATGAATACCTAGGAGCATGCACTTTCTGTGAACTAGCTAGCATTATTTGACAAGTAGACTATTAAGCTTTCATGAAGAATCTAAGTCGTTTTTCAAATATGCCTGCTAAGAAAAGTATTTTCTCTAAATTCAGCTTTAAAGCATCAAGACCACATCTTCGGCATACACACGCATTGCTCAGCAGCAATAAGTAGGCGTATTATTGAGGCCGCGGCGACCCCGCGCTTCGAAGTGCCTGTCAATCGCACTTGAATAATGACGCGTGCGGTGGCGACGTTTTGTTATTTATTTATTTATTTCACAAAGACTCCCCCGCGACCCCACAATGGCCAGATGTTGATATTTTTTTTTTTCTATATTACAATGTATTTTAAGTTTCGATAGGCATTGTCGCGTGATGCCTGTTTCCGTTAGACGGTTAGACCCCCGCTCGTCCATCAGTTGAATTGTCAGTCATCCTGTCTAAATTTTCTCGATTCATTAAAGTACATAAATACGATAAAGTTAAACATATTGCCATTGCAAATTAATCGTGACATCAGCGAATTTTCGTAAAATTTTCCGCTATTTTGGGACACATTATAATTATAACGGATAATTATTTTAACAGCTGTTGTTAAACAAAAAATATTGTTTATATTATGTCGATGTGACTAATGGTTTGGTATTGCTAGATATTCATGGTTTTGTTTGTTGATCGGTTGTTAGAACCTAAACAATTTTCCGCGAGTGATCTTAATTTGAACTGAAAAAGTGCGATTTTAAACAAGGATATATCATATTATAAAAAAATACGTAACTAGATGAGTTAGATAAGAAATAAAATGGCTCTACGTTAATCAATAAACCTTAGGTAGGTACTATGACACGGAAAGACCGCTAATCAAGGGGGTTATGTAAGTCAGATTGAGCCAAGTTATGGTTCCTTCAATATGTAATGTCTCCTCGTAAAATTAGGAGTATTAAACCCTATGTATTTTGTCATCCGATCTTTTGACTGCTAATATAGTCTTATCTGGTATATACTTTATATGTGGTAATACTGCTGTATTGCCTACTTCTTACCGTAAAACTTATTTGCGTCGTGGTTTCATGATGGTAGGTACTAAGTTCGTACTAACTGAGGCATAAAGTAGGTAAATTGAGACGCATTATCTGTGTACCTACCTAGTTACCATGTTAAACTAATTATATAAGTTTAGTTTTACCTTAGGTTACACTTTTTGAGTAATTATTTTGTATAATTCCATTTCCATAACTAACCTATAGCAACAGTTTTTCCGTATCCTAAATGAGGATATATTATGTACTGAAATTCATCTGTTTGTGTTATATTGCAAAAGCAAATATAAACCTTATTCCAATTCCGTTAAGGGATACAATGCTAGATTTTACAGTCAGGTCTTAAATTAGGATTTATTATTTTGTAATAATTACCAAAATCAGAGCTCACAGCTGAGGTTTTCCTGAAACATGCATTTGATATAGAATTATAAATACATTTACAGGAATTCATTATGTAAAGGGTTTTTAGTTATACGTGTCTGGACTCGGGTAATTTTCTATTGGATTTGCTAAAATTAGACGTAATAAGTAATAAGTAATACTTAAGTCATTCCTGATTGTTACGAGTTTACATTAAAACAATTGAACTCATTTTAATGACTTTGGATACGGAGAAATATTGAAATCAGGAAAATACGAAGTCCATCTGGGTACCTTATAATGTAATCCTTTTTTTTTGGTGTGTGAAGTGGTTTTCCTGGGACTTGTAACACTAGTTGTCCATGTTCAAGGAACTTATGAGTTTAAAGGTCAATATAATGTTTAAAGTTTTCGCTGCTTGAAAAACAATATTATAGGTACCTACCTATCTCATTTTGCGTGTCTTTTTACTAGCCAACTATCAATCTCCCAATGACGCAGCGAGGAAAGCAAATGATTGATGACCACTGGCCACCATCAGATTTGCTTTAAGTAGACTGATATAAAAACTCTTTAATCTCTATACTTATAGTTCAGTGGAAAATCATAACATCAAAGTTAATCCTGGCTGGCTTCCGACCAAAGCGTTCGAAAATCGAAAACTTTTACAGCCCCAGTTATGAAACCTTCTACGATCAAAGAAATGTAAGAAATGCTACGTCCCGCGCTCAGCTACAATAAAATACTGAAAATATAAGCACTTATATGTTACTTTTGCTTTATGACTTTGAAAGGTCGTGAAGAAAGTGTCTGTACTTAAAAATAATATTTCTCTGAAGCTGAAAATGTTTTAATAAGATAAACGTGCGTACTGCAGTTTAACAGTTTATGTAGCTCAGGCTCTTTATTGAGAACCTAAAATCTATTGTTAGGATGTAACTGTATATGTACCTGCAAAGGTTATATCATCAGAATTTGCCTTAATTGCTTATTTATTTTTAGGCATGACAAAGCATAATACCTATATTCCTAAACGGATAGCCAAACTTGTATTAAGGTAATGCAGATATTGAATTAATTCCAATTAAAGTTTGAATAATAAATGGTCGTGGGTTTTTACTTGCGTGAGCATCAAAAGTAGGCTTTTTTGTTAATGTTTTGATGTAATTTTAAAATTCGAAATCCGAATTAGATTAACCTAGTTTTTCGAAGTTTGAAGAATCAAAACAGACGGTATAATCCGATGAGCTTTGCTGTTAAAACCCTGATTGTCAGATTGCACCTAGGCGCCAATCAACTTAACGGAATCCGCAAGCCCCTACAGATCGCTAAGTAAAACCTCCTTGCTTCGCTTCCCTAAATCCATCAAAACAACCCTAATGTCCGGGTCCTTTATTCCGAAATAAGTTTTTTCCTCTTCCTCGTGCCAACAAAGGCACTTCCCATTATATAAATTTGATACGATATTTTATAGAGTATTGTAAGCACGCGCTGGAGCTCGCGTCGATATTTTTTTATATATTTCGGTAGGTGGCACCCGAGCGGGCGGGCCGAGACGGGGCGAGGGGGGAGGCCGCCCCTAAAAAGTTATGTATTTTTTTTCCTCTTTTTTCCCATCGACGTGATGAAACGGCGCGCGATATTGATCCGACTCGCGTTAGATGTTATAAGCTGGCTGGCTCTCTTATTATTATATACCCTTGATATTTTCTGCACTAGTTCGGATTCTCATTAAGTTTTTGGCTCGGGACTTATTTTTGCTGACTCTTGTAATTAGCGAGATGAAAGTTGGAAAAAATATTGGCTTCTGATGTTTGTCAGGCTTTCACGTGTCGTTGGTTTTAGTATCTCTGCGGATTACGATTTTTTCTGTTCATATTTATTTTAAAATACTTTTTGTTCTTGCTTCTTTTTTTTAGGTGATCAACCACAAGGGGAGTTACCTCTTACCTCTAGGTTACCGGTAACGTTCGTTTGCAAGCAGGTGCGAGATGGCGCGCGGTCGGCGTGCGTCCATCCTTTATGCCATTATGCGATGGGACAAGCTGCCCGCCATACACCACGGCACATGTCATTCTACAGGGGGAAGGCAAAATACACCATGATAATAGGACTTTTTGACCGTATTACATTTGATTCCTTAAAACCGTAGGTATCATAGGTATGTAAGTACATTTCTGTCTTCTGCAGAGCCTAGTTCGCAGCAATTGGGTTACTAGGTGATGTACTCTCATAATTATGGGAAAAATATTGATTGATTTAAATAATAAAGGAACAGTAAATGAGTACGGTTTGCTGTAACGTCACAAATGACAAAATAAAAAAAAATACAAAATAATTATCCGTGTTGTATACTTTACGGCCGAAAAATGTTGAATCGCCGAAAACAAATATCAGATAATATGTGATTAATATTTGTGTTTCAGAGTTATTTTGTGCTACCTACGTCATGTTGTACACTTGAGACAACACTTCGTTTATAAATAGATTATTTGTTTTAAGTTGTGTTACAGCCTTACGTGGTACTTTATCATTTATGAAACCTTCTCAAGATATCAATAATAAGTATTCAGCTTTACTACTATAGACCTACTTGTCTGTTACGTAGAATGTTCTAGAGGTGAAATTATGTAAACAAGTAGGTAGATTTTATGTATTTTTGTTTGGCATTTTCAAAGCTGAATTTAACATAAATAATTACCTTTTTGATCTCTTTAGCAACATAACTATTTCATTTTAAATTCTGCAAATACCAATAGACAAATAACAACATCCTATATTCATACGTGTATCAAAATTCTGTACAAATAGACGATTATAGTTTTTTTGCGGACCGCTGCTGTGTCAGGGCTCCGGGTCTTATTCAGGGGCACAATCCTGAGCACTCTTTGGGGTCACTTTTTGGAGATTATTGCGTATTGTGGGCCGAAGTCGAAAAACTCGGACAAAGAGACAAGAGCCTCTGTTTGACCGAGCGTTTTTCGATAACGGATGAAAGTCCGTTTTTGAACATCGGATTACAATTTGGGGATCAGTTACATCTTGATTTTGGTTACGTGTCGAGTGCTCGGAAAATGTGCAGCTAAGATACAGATCTAGAGATGAAGATATTTTATTACTCGTAAAATTGGTTTTAGTTGTCTGTTGTAAAAAATAGAAGGCTCTATTACGTAAGCTATTTCAATTTACGTGTAGTTCTTGAGACAGCTGTAATATGGCATATGGTAATCCAGCGGTAGGCATCGTCAATGTTTAATTAGTGAATGTTTTTATATTTTTAGTATCATTAAACATGTTATTGCTAAGTACCTATTTGTTATACGTTTTAATTTAAATAAATAGAACAATGTAGAAGAAAAAAATATCGATTACAGCTGTAAAAATGCATATAATTAACTTAAAATATCGAGAAAACACGCAACATACGTTAACACGTGTAAAGTGGCATTTAATATTGTTATAGCAAGTTTACACCCTAATATACAGATTAATTGTTATTGATAAATCGTAGGACTTACGTTTAATATGCAAAATGTATAGGTAAGTACCTAAGTAGGTATGTTCTGCAATAGCCATTATGTATCTATAAGAAAACAGGAGCCTGGCCTAGCGGCTACATACCTACTTTTATTATGGCCTGATCTGTCAAAAGGGTTTATTTGTAATACTTTCATTCATAGATCCTCTAAATCTTTTTACAGATGTGGACTGCTTAACATTCAAAACGCTATTTAGATTTGTAACGCTATTAAATTGAACTACTAAGTAGGTATTAGATTTTATCAATTACCTACGATTTCTCACTTCTTCGGAGGTCGCGTTTTTACCCAATCAATTCATAGCAAGTACAAAAAACATAGTGATGTAGATGTGTCAAAATAAATCATTTGCTTACTACTGCAATACATAAGTAAACAAGTATTTAACGATCTATCATGTGTTTCAAGTTTTTAAACTATTTGGTATACGTTACACATACTTAGCTGGTTTTCTCTTTTAGTTAAGGTCGTTAGCTAAATTGTACGAGTATAGGTAGGTACCTACATGTGGTTATTACATACTTCTACCATTTTGTAATAATTTAGTAAAAGAATTTACTTAATCACACATTAATTTGTTAGTTATAAGTAAAAAGACATCGTCACATATTTTATACATGTTTTTCACCTTCATTTATGATCCAGTACCTACTTTTATGTTATAATTTTATTGTTTTTAATGTGTGCCTTATTACGCAAGTTGTTTATGCTATTTATAAGAACAGTCATGTTTTTGTAATATTAAACGGTCATTAAGTGATGATAAAAATACGAATAGGTACACGTATTTATGGGTTGAAAGGAGAACAATAGAATACCTAATTAACTGAATATTTTAACTTTATCTCCATAACATTGGCATTCATAGTTTTTATTTCAGTGCTATTTTTAAGTGGCCCATATTTACTGATTATTTTCGCATTGTAACACATAAGTGGTACCTAATTGTTATACTGATATCCCCCAAAAACTTCCCCTTCCTCGCGTTTTTTACGTAAAAAAGTTGTAAAAAAGTCCCCCAACTTTATAATGTAATCCTAATTACCCGTGTTTTACACAGGGGAGGTTTTTTACACCTCACAGATTAGTGTTTAACGGATGTAGGGGTGTTTAGAGTGTACACACTTTTTTATTGAGCTAGGTAAAAAACTGGGATAATGGCGGCACCACAAGTTTATTGCACGATACTTATTAGAGCAGTAATGCCACCCAGAGACTAGTTTTTTTGTTATCGTAAAAAAATTTATTATTGAGTGTCCTTAGCTATACGCCATATTGAATTGACTGTGTGGTGGGAATGAATTCAAAATCCATCCTATATCAGGCTGTATACTTACCTACTTTCCCCATTAACATACGAACCGTTATAATAACAGTTAACCAAAACCATTATACAATTACTGTTTCCTCATATGTCAACAGACAATTTCCTACGTAATATCTCTTTAACAAAACCTCAGGGGTAGGTAATCGATCCCCATTAAAAAGACACGCTTAAAAAACCACAACATTTAGAACCCCTAATCACGTCATCAAATTACAATTACACGCGAGTTTCAACAAAAAATTAAAAAAACCACAAGGGAACGCATCATACAGGGGCGCGTTTAAAAACTTATAAATAAACAATAATTGAGCGTTTTTTGACGCTCGCGTGCGCGTTTTTAGTCGCGGGGCGTAAATGTCAAGTGTGCACGCTTCCGGCATTGTGTGCGCCCCTTTATAATTTTGAAAGTTCTTAGGGTCACGACTTTGGGTGTAGTCAAGGAAGACGTGTTTAGGTGACAGTTGGTTTCTTAAATAGGAAGATGTTGGCGCGATGTGTTGTGAATGAGTTCTTTTCATGTCCATAATTTTAAACAGGTTTCTGCTTCAGTCACTTTCTAGGTTTTGTTTGGACCTTCGAGCTTATGTTTTAATGTATTTTTTTACAGGAAAAAATACCTACTATCATCACGTATAAAAATGCTAGTTAATTATATAGGAAGTCCTTAAACCTGTAGAGATAAACAGCAACGGAAATGCAGGTAAACACGTTTTTCAGCTTCAGTTTATTTTTATCTCTAACAACGGCGTTTTAAAACAGTATTAAACGTGCCATAAAATATACACGGCTATGTATTGTAATAGGATTAAAACTAAAGAAATAAACCAAGAAGGCGGCAAAACTTTAATTTGTCAGTAAAACAGTTAAATCCCGTTTATTTAATCCACGTTGGACTTTTTGCCAAAATACCGGTCGGGCACATGAAAGTTCTTCCTTTGCCGTTATTCTATGCACGGCCTAACTAAACAAAGTTTTGAAAAATTAATACCATTGTCCATTAATCAAGTTAAAAGGATTTTCTATCGCAAAAACTGTCCGCTTTTGATGTCCAACCCTTTTTTATCGAGGCCGGTCGTCCGTACCGTTACCTCGGCAATATTTAGAACAATCTCTTTGTGTATTTTCTAAGCTTTTTACGACGGTCCCCGACGTCGGGTGCCGTCTTTTGTTGTCAGACGAAAACTAATATATTTGCATATTCAAACATGAAGATTTGCATTTTGTTGCCCGTACTATTGATGGGTTAACTACATTTTATTTCGTCCACGTCCACGAAATAACAAAGAGTTAAAATAATAAAATGCAAATCAATAGAAAATGGACGGAGTCTTACTGTTTTTAAGTATTGTTTGGTTTGGACCAGTTGGCGTTTGCTGTTATATTTAGGTTGAATTTTTAAGTA
This sequence comes from Helicoverpa armigera, assembly GCF_030705265.1. Taxonomy (NCBI): domain Eukaryota; kingdom Metazoa; phylum Arthropoda; class Insecta; order Lepidoptera; family Noctuidae; genus Helicoverpa; species Helicoverpa armigera. Next base: position 3,791,173 of record NC_087124.1, on the reverse strand, counting down.
CAAAAAATTGCTTAGGAACAAAATTCGTAATGTGTTTTTCCCAATATTTAGCCATGGTTATAGAATTATAATTATTTCAAGGAAGCGGGTGGTCATGCGTCATTGGAAAATGAGTGCCCTTTAAGAAAATGAGGTTTATTTACATTGACATAAACAAGGTCACTAACATGAAATATTCAATGCTTTTTACAAACGAAGTCTTTATTTATGAGTAGGTACCTTTCTTCCATTCATAAGAAAATATGTATTTATAATTTGAATGTTGTACAAAGTTGTCACATTTACTTTGTTTAATCAAGCGAAAGTTTCCTTACAAGTTTTACAACAAAATTAATACACAAGCGTAACATAAAAGGATTAAAATCTGAAACATATTTCGCGTTCTTCCTTCTAACTGTACAAAGGAGTTTCTGATATGACAAAGGATTTTTTCGCATGGCAAAGATGGATAGCTTATGAAAGATATTTTTTTGATGTGGCAATCACTGGAATAACATTTAAAAATGGAATGCGCATGTGGCTGTAAAGGGACAGTGCGGGGCAGGTACTCGCGTTTTTGCATTTCCTTTCCTAGCTTTTTACAATAAAAACTTTCTTTTAAATAAATAATCCCGACATCGCTTGACAGGGATTCATCTAAAATAATAATTGTTACCACTGTTTTTTTAATCCGAAAATTGTGGGACTGCCGCCACTTTATATTATTTACATTTGAATTGTCTGATTTCTTAAATATTCAAACGTATCTTATATACCTATTGAACATCCTCAAACAGCTAGTAAGCCATTATTTTCTCGCTCCCACATAAAACAAAACGAAACTTTTTTCACCGCAAAAGAAAAAAAAAACATTCGAAATTCGAAAATCTCCCGTCATGAATGATCAGCATTTTCTCCCAAAAACAAAGCGAAGGTTATCCATAGAGTTCCTCTGACATCGATCGTGGTGAGTAAAAAGAGGGCTCTCCCTCAAGCCGAGGGCGGAGGGCCATAAATTCGGCCAGTCTCATTTGAATTTCCAATCAGTGCATCTATTACTGGCGAAACTGGGGGCGATAGGGACCGGGGAATATAAGGCTCGTTTGTTGTATATAGAGAAAGCTTTTTATTGTGAATGTTTTTGGTCTGTTTTTACCTATATATGAAAGAATTTTGAAAAATATACTAAATATGTACTCTGAAAATGTGAAGGATAGCTTCTTCTAGAGGTTCCACTCGGGTCCTGTAGGAACTAGGTAGGTACTTTACGCATGAATGGACCATTTGACATTGAGAGAGTTTTCTTTGACCAGTAGTTTTGAGATTACAGCGTTCGAGCTAACAATCAAACTTGCAAACTAACTCTTAGGTACTCCAGTTTTATTATACCTATTAGTACAGAAGATATGACACCCATTTCATTCGTTTTTAAATGATTTGGAAGTTAAATAGTCATAGTAATTTCCTAAAAAAGCTTAAAAGTATTTAATAAGACCTTTATCTCCTTGTATAACCATTCTAAGAAACACAAAAAGAATGTCAAACATATTTAAGATACTTATTTTGCATAACCACACAAAAGCTAAGGATTAAATCAAAAATCTTCTAAAAACTGATAGAAAAATATTTCTCAATTCTTTGATTTCTGATAACATTTAGTTACCTGTCATCCGAAATAAATTATTTATAAGTCGTTGTTATCGAAGGTCGCTTTTGCAGTGTTTTATTGTTAAAAGCGTAATGCCTTAATCCTTGGAGGTGCAGCTTTGTGGTAGGTGTCGATTGCAAGACAGATATTGGTCCTTTGGTACGATTCTGATAGTGGCCGGTACTACGGGTCGATGGTTTTGGGGAATGTCTTGTTTGCGATCGGGATGTGTGGTTGTGGTTCAGTGACATCACTGAACATTTGAGTTTCAGGTTTGGAAAATGTTTTCGAATACCAATAGTAGGTTTTATAATTTTACTATATTAAAATGTTTTTCGGTCTAATTTAAAAACACTAAAAATGTTTAAAAATAAATTTTTTGAGCTCCACAGGATTCGCTCAAAATTCGATCGAGAAACCATAGTACCTCGTACCCAAAACAAGTAGACACGAATTAATTTTCTAAAAACACAAAAAAAAATCAGATCTAACTTGGAACACGTGTCGTGTCAAAATAATACTGTCTTTCACGACTCGAGGAAGATTAAGCAAGTGCCTCGCTTCCCAGAAACGGCAAATCGATTTTTATTCTAATAACATCCCCATTCGTTCCTTGTTTTGGGGATTAAGAACCCGTTTTTATAGGCTTTGTGACAAAAAATATATTTTTGCATGCTGCTTGAAGTATTTTTAGTTATTTTGAATAAGAAGTGATATAATGGTGCACCTGGCTCGCTTGGCCAGATGATGCGAATAGGGAATTAGGATTATGTGTGGTACGAGTTTTTGGTGGTATTCAAAGGAGGATTAAAAAAGTAGGTTTTAGTTTTTTGTATTTTTATGAAAGTTGCAGAACTTGGTTGATTAACATACGGTCATAGGCCTTAATTATTTCAATATATATCTGCAACAATTTTATAATAGGTACATACTTCTGAAAATGGTAAGTAGTCATTTGTTTTTAGTTTGTCAACATCGGTGATTCATTGTGCTAAAGGTAGAATTCCGTGGATAGCGGCTACGACAGCCGCGCGCGGCTTACGACAGTCGTCGGCCGCGCGCGACAATAGTCAACCTATGAAAATGTATGGCGCCGCTGCCGAGGCTCGCGACAGTCGCGCGCGGCCGACGAATTTCGTGAGCCGCGTCAGCCGCGACCCACGGAATTCTGCCTTTAGTGTTTATATTTGATATGAACCTTTATTGATAGGTTTTTTGATTTTTACGGAAAATTAACAGACAATATCCACATAAAATTCCCTCACAAACTCTGCAAATCAGCATGAAAATTACCGAGGATAAGCTCTATTAACAAGTAATAGAAAAAAACTCCAATCTCAAGTAACGGTCTGGCCTTTTGCAGACATCTGGACTTTATACGTGCAATCCACTCCAATCATAGTATAGGTTTACATGAGCGGACGATACGAACAAAAAATCAGTACGAGTGGTCATCAAACAACAGCTGGTTTCTTTGGAAAAAAGATAGATTTTCAAAAGAAAAAAGGTTGGTCTTTAAAGAAAAAATAGCGCGTTTTGAGGTTACGAAGCGTGCCGCCCTGGTGACGCCCCGTTGCAGTTTTTATTTTGCAATTTTGGTTTTTATTTTTACTGAGAATTTTAGTGGGTTGGTCTGAGCTTGTATGTGGTCAGTTTGACCATATGGTATGTACTAATTTATTAAAATCTTGCACCTAATACGTAGAAAAAAAAATCGATGGCAATAGGTAGATGGTAGAAGTAGATACGTTGATAAATCTCATTTCATTTGAGAAAAAAATGAATTTTACTTTAAAAAAACTTTATATCGTTATTAAAATATTATACTCCTATCATTACCATTTAGTTACCGAATATTTTTTAGCACAAATTAATAATCAATAGAATTATTATTTGAATTCTGAAAATCTTACCAAAAAGGTCCGATTAAACCGAAAACTAATTAATCACCAAAACCATACTTTTTAACATTTTACACGAAAATTGCCGGGGTGTGTGTGAAAAATCACAAATTAGAGGTCGATTGTAAGCTAAAAGGTACCCATAGAACCTTTGGCGCCGCCTCTTGATAAATGGCTACTAAGATTAATAGTCTTATTAAATTATATTTAAGGTAGCGGTTTCAAAAAACAATCTAGCGATACCTTTTTTTTTCGACCAGGCTGAATACTTGCGAATTTTTTAAACATCGAAATTCCGAATATTCAGCACTGGCCGGTTATGAATAAAAAGAGGATGAATTCGTGGACGGCCGGTATTCAATGCATACCTACTTCAAAATAACTGAATGGCCCAGGCCGATACGTTACACATAAGTTACCAAAATCCTTTGTATCAAAGGACCATTATAATATAGAAGTGCACGTTTTACGCAGGTCCTTTAGGATTTTTTTAATGGTTGCCAGCACCTGCGTGGCACGAACCTGGCAAAAAAGCACCACATTATTCAATCCACACACCGATTCATGGATTTATTGAGAAACCATTTTAGAACAGAAGTTCTGTGGAGACGAATTTATTTGCTGTTCGGTAATTTAAACTATTTTAAACTACTTATTCCTTCAATTTTTAACTGCTTCTTTTTGTATCTTTTGACGGTGTAGATAGACATGCAAATTTATTTACGCTGAACTTAAAAACTAAATAGAGTTACGAAAATAAACACTACTTTTTACAGAAATAGGTAATTACCTAACCTACATACCAAGGTTTTTATTTTAACCAAAGATAGGTGTTTTCACTTCTTATAGGTACATAAAATCTTGTTTGGTTTCTGCTGAAAAAACACTTTATGATATGATCGACTCTTCATATTTCTGTTCTCATACCATTCGTATGGAGTTAAGCCGAATTCTTTTTACGCTCATTTTTTTCCAAAAACGGTCTTTTCATTGTGAAAACTGCAACATCCGCTGGATTTGGGTCAGGCGACAATTTGTGGGTGACTCTGTCTGTACCGCTCGATACTGCAAACATTATGTACCTTTACGATTTGCAAATGAATTAAACCTCTTTTCTCTTTTTGGTAACGTTGAGCTGCGTCTATGGTGCTTGTCACAGTTGGCGCCAGAATTAGGCAGGATAAAATATGCATATTAGCATATTATATTAAAAAAATCTTCACTGAGCAATTACTTCATTGGATTTAATCTATAATTCCTGCTTTCGTATTCTATCGAGGTATGAAAATCTCTACGAAAAATTGTGCAAAATCCAAAGAGCAAAATCAAAATCAAGAAATATCACGTTTTGAATGTATTATGTAAATGATTCACATCGGAATGTATTTTTAAACTATCACCTGTTTCCAAATCAAACGCATAAATCTGAATATGTATGTGCGTAAAACAATTGTTGTAAAAAAGAACTAAGTAGGTAGTTCTACGCAGATACCAATTGTTTTTCGGGGACACACATGTGTGAGGAAAATTTCCATACAGCCAGTATTGAGCAGTTTTTTTTTATTTGAACATTTGACGTCTGTCTATGACGTCATTTTACTTTTTTCCGTGATTCAAAGTTTGGGACATTATCAATATCAATATTCAATAAGATGGTTAATGTTAATTCTTGAATTGTAAAAACTAATGCTTAAATAATGCTGATTAGGTATTGTGTAATTCGGTTTCGTTAACATTTACGATTGTTCATATTGTTATCGTTGTAATAATTATATTGCTTTTTTAAAATAAAGGTTCAAGCAAACCTGAACTGATTAAACAAATAAAACGTTCTTTTAATACTTAACACTTAGAACAAAGAAAAACTTTAATGCCTTATTTATGGGTACCAAATAAGCATTACGTAATAAGAAAAGACGGTGGGCTAATTTAGTACCATTGATCCCAAAGACATAGGAATTTAAATGTGAAAACAAAACTCTAGTGGTAGAAAAAAAAGAGTATATTTGTCGAGTAATAAAATTTACAGACATAAGTAAGTAGAAGTTCGCCCATTTTGGCAATTGCGAACCTCATCGAACTTAGGTTCCTGTAGCAAATATTTTTTAGTCCAAAGTAAAATCATCAATGCTAAAATATTCAGCATTGCAATGCCGTTTTGGAACAAAACACTTATTATGTACTAATTAAAGTCTGTCTAAATTAAGACGTTTAAAAATAACTTGGCGATAAGTGTTACTATATAAAGTTCTTTGGAAATACCTTTTACCGGTACAAATACCGGTTTGCAATTAATCGTTTTTTTACAGGACAATTTTATTTTCACGTTCTTGAATAATTTCAGTTGCTACTTAATGTGTTTTAGGGCATATCCACATGATATGTAATAAAAAAAATAAAAAAAACTGGTTTTACGATATCTACAGTTTTCATTCACGTTAAGTAAATAAAAAGTTAGCTTATACAACATTTGCCGAAAAATACGGAACTGAATTAATAAACATCATCGTCAAATTTAAATAAGTCGTTAACAAATAAATAAAGCACAATACATTCTAAAAATATAACATTTTTAAATTCAATATCCAAAAATGGCTACTGAAACAATGATAGAAAAACAACCGCGACCAAATTCCTAACAGAACCTTCTGTTTTTGAGTCACACAATTTAGCGTATTTCATACTGAGGCGTATTACATTACTACATATTCAGATTAGCGTTTTATGCGCGCATATAAAATTTTGACAAACGCCCAATTACCTATATTCGAGCGTTGACTCGCTTCCTTGCATATACCTAAGCTCTCTTGACCCATATAAGCTCACTCATATTCATATAAATAATGACATATAAACAACTTGGACCCCCATTCATGCATAATGACTTAAATGTCTCAGGATTTTTTAGCGAGGGCGATAGCGCGTAGAAAAAATCGCATGTCTGAAATAACCTTTACGATTTTGATGGCTACACCAACGTAACACCTATACATATTCATACACAGTTTTTACCCGTAACGGTGACATAAATACACTATTGTTTCGTAAAAAATACTCGCTTCATAAATAACAATTAAGATACAAGACAAAAGAATATGTTATCTTCGCGTTAAGTTTCTATTTGTAGCGATGGTATTTTTGTTACTTTTAGGTTATAGGTAGGTACTGTTTTTTTTTGGAATTAAAAGAATGGGTGACAATTTCTCTTTCTTCATAACGAGGAGAAAATTAATAAAACTGAAAACTACCTAGTGGCGACCAAGAAAGATTTCGGTAGATCATCACTTTCACAAGTATTTAATAAATATAATAAGTGATCAAAATTAAGTCTTTGCTATTTATATGTGCATCATTAAATATACTAAATATAATTGTTACAATGCATTTTTTCCTTCTACACACGTGATCTCAATTATTTTTCCATAGTACTCCATTGTTAAAAAAATTAATAATATGTTTATGTTTAAAAATAACTCATTGTTTTAGCGGATTAACAACTACAATGTGTTATGTTTATTTTATTGTTTAAGTACCTAATGGTTTACACTTAATGTAATAAAGTACAATTCGTGTGCAATCATGTTAATTTTTACTGGAGGTGAACTTTGAAAATAAGTATGAATTGCAACGAAACCCATATTTTTAGTTCAGAGGATACTTATATTCTATCGCACAACAAATCTAAAATTTGGAAAAATAACTATACAGTACCTAAATATCATTAAAACATACCTAAGACATTTTCTAGTTATCTAGTAGTAGCACATTTTTCATTCATAAAAACAACTTTCAAATCAACGGGAACGTGTAATTTTCGCGAACAACTACTTTTAATTAGCGTTTTCAATTAGTTCTAAAAATGTCATTCAAGGAAAAAATATGCGTAGACATGCTAATCTATGTACCAAGACCTAATTACACAGTAAAATTATATACTTTTTATAGACCAAACTAGGCTATCGGACAATGAATGAAAGAAAATTTTGACTATTTAAATATTAAAGGTACCTAGCCGCGAGCTCTTCATTTAATTATTGTTATGATAGAGCAAAAAAGAAGTAATTTCCTGTCTGTTTCGTTTGGAGTATATAGAATTATACATATCTGATCTGATTATTGTAATAAAATAATTATTTAAGCACGCTTTTTACGCCAGTAGTACCTATCTGGTACAAAAGTAGGTACTTAATCGAACTACACCTTATTGATCATAAATGGCGTTATGGTTAATTTGTATTTTCAGGCTTCGTGAGATAACTGTTCTGTCAATGCCTGTTCTCTTCATAAGTCAGTAAGTTTGAAGTGTTGTTATTTTTAAAATATTAAATGTTTCGAAAGAGCTTTGTCTGTGAAATATTTGTTTGGAATTCCGTGAATGTTGATCTAAACAATTATTTAATTCTCTCATTGGTTTTATTCCCAAGTTGATTAGGTGATAACATGATCACTCATCTTGACTAAGTAGGTATACATAAACACTTCAGTCTTTCTCGAGGGGAATTTGTATGATCCAATAATAAAATAAGTAGGTTATAAGCAATCAAACAAAGGCATTAAGATAAAACTTTCAATTTTATTATGTATCCAGCACACAAAAGTATACGTCAATAATTTACACATATTTTCTTTATTACAATTAAAATTTCGGACTGTACAGACTTATATGTTATAACTGAAGAAGATCACAAATTAAATACCTACATTGTTTTCCTGCATCTAATTATGGTATTTATTTACGTAAATTATATTTTTTTGTTACATAACCTTGGATATTACAGATAGTTTTTATTCGACAAGTTAAAGTCACAGGTCATAGACATTTGACTTGACGATTAAAAAAATACAGCGTAGACAATATGGCGGTTATGTCAGAATATTGACACTTTGTTTTTTTTTTTTTGATGAGACAACAGTATTGTGTCCACGAAGCAAGGTCATTATTGCAACATAAGTTTTATGAATTTACCAAATGATATTGAAAACGAAATGCGACAATACACAAAATTACTACTTCCATACAAACTACATACACATTAAGGATAAATAAATAAAATAAAATCTTTTTTCGGACATTATAAATACACTCTGTTTTTACTTATAATTTACATTAAATCGTAATTGTATTTTTTATGTTTTACAATATATTTTAACGCTATGACTAATAGGTAACTTCACCGTTGTATTGAATAATGTACAGAATGTTAATTTAATTGTTCTTCTATATGTAACGCTTCACGACTGAACAACCAGTTATTTTTAGACTTAATAACAATGCTTTGTGTATTTCAAGCAAAGGTTAAAATGATATTATGAATATTATGTAGTTACGAAACTGTTACAATAAGAAAACACACTAAAGGATCAAAATTACTATTAAGAATTTGTAGACTTCCTAGATGTAAGACCGATGCAACTCTAATACGATAGCGCTAAAACTAAACTAAAACTCGAATTATAAACTGTTTTGTACTTAATCGAGAGATACAGTCTTGTTTATACATTGGTCACTCATAACTACATCGTCTATGTCTACTCAAACACAGGGTAACATACAACCTTATTACATACATTACAATCTATGACTAAAACGTGTGGGTAAGCATAAATATGACTATTTACAATTAATGACAAAATGAAATATTCAACACGATTTCAACAAGTTTAGAGTCAAAAGTGAATCGCGATTAGATTGCTGTCGAACCTAATCCGATTGACTTTTGCTACAATTACATAGATACAATAAAGTCTTTGGCCTTAATAAAATACTCTAGAATAATTTAGAGGTTTACCATGAAGGTTGTGCAAGTGTTGACTAGGAGCGCGCGCCGCTCGGCTAGGCGTGCTGCGCCCGGCCCAGGTGGATGAAGAACGCGACGCGGTCCGCGCTACGCTCCCCACACTTGTTACACATAAACGGATCATTATACCCATGGAAACCCATGTGTATAGTGTGCATCGTTAAATCCCCAAAAGTGATGTCGCAATATTGGCACGAGTACGACTGAGTGGTGGCGGGAGCTTCTACGGAACCATCCGATTCGGAGTCAGAAATTTCCATATCCCTGGTTTTCTCGTCCTCGTGTTGCAGTCGCAAGGCTGCTGGCTGCAGCTTGAAGGCGCGACCTTTCCTCCTGTTTTTGAGGGCGGTGGTTGGAGTCACGGGCGTTGGTTGCTCTGTTGTAGGAGGTGGAGTACCTGCTTCGCTCGTTTTGGTGTTTGTGAGGTCGAGAGCATCGTTGCCCGCCGCTGCCGGCTCTTCTCGTGGAGTTGTCGGTGTTTGAGGTAAGCTGGCGGGTGATGTCGCAGGTGACTTCGCAGGTGGTGATGTGGAGCCATTATCAAGGGACCTCTCAGTGTAAGCAAGACGCTGGTGGAGTAGTGAAGGCGGGGGAGAAATAGCATGGCTTTTCTCAGAGGACATCTCTGGTAGTTTAGGTGATGTGCGATGTTCATAGTTGTTGTTCGGCGGGAATAAGAATGAGTGAGGTAGCAGTGGCGGGAGGTAAGGTAGGTTGACCGGGAAGTGGTTGCCAAAGATTGGGTGTGATGGTGGAGGCTGTTGCGCTTGGTGGTTGTTGTTATTCATCGGCGACGGATGATCAAACATCTTTGACAATGGCTTCTGTTTAGGCCCGCGACGAGTTCCATATACATCAATGATTGGCAGCGGGTTAGGAGTGCCGTCGGGATTAAGTACCATTGCAGGGTTGTGCTGGTACTTGCGTAAGTGTAGCTTCAGGGAGTGGCAGTACTTTGTCGCGTAGTTGCAGTCAGCACAACGGTACTGATACACGTTGGAGTGAGATTTCAAGTGAGAGTTGAGCATAGACTTGTTCACACACGAGTATGAGCACTGCGTGCACTGAAATGGCTTGGAACCTAAATGATTCCTCATGTGGTATTCAAGATGGTGTTTGTATTCTGTTACAAATGGGCACTTTCTGCAGCATAACATTTTCTCAGGCTTAATGTGTTCTTTGCTGTGCTCCCAGAAGCTCAGTTTAGTAACGGCAACAAATTCGCATTGCTTGCATTTAAAAGTCTTAACTTTGCCGTGTGAATTAACAGCGGGGACGCGGAGGCCTGGCTCATCATCGAAGTCTTCATCACCAGAGCCGTCGCGGCCGTCATCGCCGTCGTTCTTCTGTCCGATGCCATCATACCCAGAATCGTGATAGCGTTCGAAAGATCTTCTATCGTGATCCCTATCAGGGGATGATGGTGTTCTTGGGGGTGATTTCGGTGGGGTAGCGTCGGCACGTGCTAGAGGCGTGGACACGTGTGCAGGGGGAGCCAAGTTTCTTGGCGAGTAAGATGTTTCATAGCCGGGCGAGGGTTCGCGGCCATCATTGTTACGCGGCTCGAAGCCGGGGGGTGTGAGCAGGCTGTAAGGCAGGCCATTGCGGAACGACTCTAAGTGCATGCCGAGATTAGCTTTCGCTTTAAGTGACATGTTGTCGTAGAATGGCGAGGGTTCTCCGGAACTGCCGACGCTGCGCGGGGAGTGCCCATTCGAGTCCTTACTGGATGAGGAGGGCGATGCGCTGTGGAAGCCCTCCGAATAGAAGCCGCTGGTTTGGTCCTTCAGAAAACTTCCGTCTTCCATCGGTTCGGATTTCTATAAAGAAGGAACTTATTGTAGAACAAGTCGTTTACGAAGTGTTGTAGGTAAATTATGTTTTTTTATGTGTGTAATATAATAATACAATAAAACGTGTGAGATACATACCACTGTGGGCGGCTGTAGCAGTGCTCCCCAGGCTTGGGAGTGCGTGGAGTGATGCGCGGGCGGCATGCCAGCGGGGGATGCGCAACTGATCATACCTGACAGATAAAAAAAAACATAAGATTGATGCCATCTTTTTTGCGCCGTCACCTAATTGTGAAATAAGTAAAATACACAGAAATGCTTCGTATGTAAATAAGTGACTAATATAAAAAAATGCGGAACGTACAGTCACGTACATTGGCATAATTAATTTTTAAAATATTATTTGTTCGCAAAACGTTTTGCCGAGACAGGCGATTAGTGAAGTCATGACGAAGACCTTTTTATAGATCGATGTTGTAATTACAATATCCGTTGTTACGTACACCTACATAATATTTGTTTGTAAACATTGTACTATTGAGGAACTGCCGAATATTCGCTTCTCAATAACTAAAGATGAAACATTAGCAAAATGTTTGTAATAACAAAAACAAATGTGTTCAAAATAACACTTCTTTATGAGCGCTGTTTTATAAATAATACGAGATAAAAACTAGAGTCATTTTAAGGACATTTAGAGGATTATGTTAATAGCATTGTCTGTTGCAATTTTAGAAACATACAATGAGACTGACGGATATGCAGCATAACTAATGAATGTTCACAACTAATAATTGTCGAATTTTCCTAAATTTTAACCAAACTTGGTAATCTGTCTTGCATATGAAGGAAAATTTTGCAAATAATTGCATTTTGTATAGATTTTAGTCTTTGAAAATAAACTAAACAATTATGTTCAAATATGCAGTAGTATTCTATAGTAGTATACATATTAATAAATATTGCAGGATGATAATTACCATTGTTTTGTTTAGTTATCCTTGATTTTTAGTTATTTGTCTGTTTGATTATTGTTTCCGTTTGGGTATGTTTTTCCTTGATACAAATTAGGCTAAATGTAATCAATATTCCGTATCATTGTCAATTAGGATGTTAAATAAAATCAGAATAATTTTACGATATGATTTTGATTGTACAAATAGAGAAAAAGATACGAAACCGCAACGGTTTCCTATGAAGATGTGATCCGATTCTTTATTCAATTCAGTTAATTAAAAATTATACAAAATAACATACCAAAAGTACCTATGTTCTAAGTCATCATTATCATGATTTTATATATTTCTAGGAATAAACTGAATCGTAATATTAATATCTAATATTAAACTCTATGACGCAGAATTAAGCGCTTCAGAAATTAAGGGAATGACCTGAAAAAAATAAAATAAAAATATTAAAAATGTCAAACTTACCTTAACTGTAACTTAATAAGTTTCAGAAAGCACAGCACTACATAAACTTCATGAATTGAATCCCATAAAAGTTCACTTTAGTCCTTAATTTCACTGTTCAATAAATTTTCATACACACGAAAAAACCTTGAGCGTTTTTTGAGACAACCCTTCGATGCGACGGTCGGGACACGTCTGCCCGTCGCCACTTCTCACAATGAACTGAAAAAAATCTGTCAATTTTTATGCTCCAAACATCGATAAATGTATTCTATGTTTGAAGGCGACGTGTTTTCTCGCAGACAGGGACAGCGGTACTGGTGGCTACGTCCGTCCCGCTCGCGCACAGCCCCACAGCCTATTTTTACAAGAACCAATACGGCGCGAGCTACTGTGGGTGGGGATCAAGTTATTAAGTTATTGTTTATGCGATATTAATAATAAAAAAATAAGCAACCCCGCGTATTTTGCCAGTTGTTATTATAATAAAGCCGCGCCGTATTATATCGGGTATTATTGGCCGATAAAACTGCGTGTAGGGAAATTAGATTGTTTTTGTATTGTATCACTTAATGTTTACGGTTATAATGTGATTTTTATGTGTGTTTACCCCATTTATGAAGTAAGACAATAAAATATTTGACGATGAGTGTTAAAACAAATGGGCTGTTTGCTTAACACGCATTAGCCCTGCTTGTAGACAATTATGTAGACTTAAAAGTGACACTTCGCTACATAAACCCTAAATATAACACACATAAAAAGCCCTTATATACGGTTTCCCTTCAGTTTGTTTTTTACGGTATAAAAATCCGAATATAAAAAACTCGTAGCGCGACCGCTACGGCGAAGGGGCGTTGAGCTTTTTACGTCACTAGCCAGCCAATAGCAGACTGTAGATTAAAAAAGGAACGCCGTTCATATTTTTTTCTTTATCGAGCAACCAATTAAAAACTGTTCTGTATTGCTTTACGGTTTAAATAGTAACTAGGGTGACGTTGCCGTACTAAACAGTTATTTTTAAAGTAGTTAAATAATATGTTTTCTTTCAGTATTGACATTGCAAGGATGAATAATATATTACTTCATTAATTGATAACATCATTCAGCTGTATAAACTGAATTGTTGAAGGATAGAAATAGAATTTAATCTAGGTACTATTTTATTTTTTGGTCTCCTTTTGGTGGTTTTTACAACACAATTGTCTGTTTAACTTAAAGGACATTTATTTATTTTTAATGTTGATGAATTTGCATAACTATCTGTTTTTTTTATAATTAAAGTAAAACGTATATTTGTTGAATGTTGCTCTAGAAAACTTTTTCGCCAATGCCAGATAGTACATTCAGTTTCATTGAATGGTTAATCTGTCATTTTTTCACAAACTGGCTTATAGAGTATCAATTGTTTTCGAAATTCGGATTACAAGAACCGACAAGCGGATTAACATGGATTATGAACACCTAATTAAGGAAACTATGCAAATTATAATAATTATAAATTGGTAGGTACATTAAAGGATATTTTTCGAAAAATGTCTTAAGCACCACTTTTTGTAATATTAATTGTTTTTCTTATAAATCAAATTAGCAACGGGTTTTTATGTCGCCGCTAATTACTGTTAACGATAATAGTTCATAATGGGTACGATAACAATGATTCGGTATGTCGCAGTCGGTAAAATAAAAGAAAAAAGTTGTTAAAAAATTAATAACCTCGGTCATTAGTGCATTACCTAACCCATTTGGCGGTTACCGACGAGACTATAGTAATAAGACTGACGAATTGATAGAATGAGGAAATAATGACCATTATTTAAAGATATTTGAATATCTTCTCTTCATCTGCAATATTAATAATTTAGGTATTTATTGATCAAAATAATGTTAGTTCAGGTTAATTATTTCATTCTAATTCTGGTCCTTCTTGATTTAATTCCTGGTCTTCTCTTCTTGTTCGATGGTCTTCTTTATTTAATTTGTAACAGATTGAGCCCAAACTAAGCCTAGGCTGGTATTTTAGGATAACAGCTACTATAAAATCGTTATCAGGTAGAGCTGAACTCCTACTTGTGACTGCGTAATTATAGGCATTGGAAGTAAAATACCATTTTTTATACTTTTTAAACGTGTTAAGTGAAAGGGTTACCTAATATCAGCATTTAGTATTTTATAATGAGTCACAGTTAGGGCGACGCCGACAAACAAAGATATCTTAAACAAACCTCAGTTAATTACAAAATAATGGTAACTGTGTTATCGCGTTATGCGTATGTGATTTATTAATTATTCTAGATGTTTAATTAAGGATCTTTTGTTACCGTATCCGGTTGACAAGAAAGAAGGTTCTATTCTTTAACTAGTAGTTCGCTAATTCATGTGTTTTTGCAGCTGCAATAGCATAAAAGGACAATAACATTATATTTAGGTATAAATGCTATATAAAAGTCCTTATATTGGCTGGTCTAAAGTTAAATTACCTATACCTAATTTAAATTAGATACCTACATTAACATTTTTGGATCACATTTGCAAACATTAAAGGGTTAAAATAGGTACCTAACTATAACTTTCGATAAACATGTATTTCAAACATATCATACTTAACCCATTTTTTTATTTACACACGGCCCGTTTGTATCGTAAACAATAAAAATAATAATGTTTGACAGCTGATAGCAATGGCGTCAACTTGAATAAATAGTTTTAAATCAACATAATTAACGTCAGCATGTTTTGTAGTACTTAATACATATTATTGCTAAGAAAATGTATTCTGTATAGTTGGTCTGATACTTACTGACAAATTCTCATCCACAGCGGCCATTTTGGTTTAGAGTGGTGAGGCTACTCTAGCAACTGAACTTTTTAGTTTACTTAGTACATAATTATAGCCTTGTGCCCTGGACTTGGTTCATATTTAGTCATAATCTGTGAACTCTAGCTCTACGCCCTGTACCTGGAATCCGATGGCATGGGCCTGTTTTTGTCCTGGGTCAGACAATTCCCAAATGACCACACAAGCAGCTAATTATTTTACAGAACCAGCTTCCATTTTGAATCATACCAACCAACTATCTATTTAAGCCAATGGTATGGTGTAGTCAAACGTTAGAAGTGTTCAGCTTAATTTTAACGAGTTACTTGAATGGCATGATGAGTCTCATTACATGACAGTAGTTACCTAAGTATATCATGATTTTCAGAAAATAAATGCTCAAGATTTCAAGGTACCTTAGTATTCTCAGAATTTGTTAGTGCCTCGAACTATTCCCAAAAACTCAATAAGGAAAAAGCCAGCCAGTAAAATTCAGATAACGGTCCGCATAGGAGCGCGGTATCCAATATTTTGGCAATAACTACCGCCGATCCGAGCTGGGAGAAAATTCCCATTTTCCGGTCACTACACTCGCGAAGATATGCGCTACTCAGTGCGCAAAAGCTGTGTACAGACTAGCCCTTATTTCAAAGGTGATATGAATTTTGATAGGGTCAAACTTGGCAGTGTCAAATATCAAAATATGCACTTCATTACGGCGATTTGCAATTTTATTTTGTCAGACAAAACTGTTAAATTATGGTTTTAGAATTAAGTTTTAGCAAATAGCTAAACTTAACTGATATATTTATAAAAACAAGCATTTAGAAAGGTACTTATGAACTTATAACTTTAAGAGCCTAATCTACTCCTCTATCTAGACATTTCATTTAAACAGAACCTAACTTAGCTAAACCTCTTTTACACTCCCATTCCACATTCAAACGCGAAAGTAGCGATGATAAGTAGAAGCATACATTCGTACCTATACATACGTAGTCCTATGTAGTCATTGCCTTCACATAACGCTCGTATGTCCAAGTCCGAACGGCGTTCTTATCGCTGCGAGTAAAAAGTAATGCGTCCAGCCTTTATGGCAGTTTCGAGACACGCTCTTTATTACGGAGGGCAGGGCTTTGCAGTAAGATTGGGGTACACTAGGACCAAGGTCCTTAAATTGGTCCTTTTGCCACGTATTATGTAAGTGAAGTTGGAAATAAGGACCATTAGTATGTGTTTTGAAAGATCGATTAGGTATAGTAATTACGATTATTAATGTTCATTCATATGTGTTATATTACAATTAAGTGGGTAATGATTACCTATCATGTAGTTAGTTTATTGTCATTTGATTCAAGTAACTTTTATGTACTTCACTTTTACTTAAATTGAAGACATCGAATGTTAGGTAATGCTACGTGATTAAAATCACGGGAACTCTTTAATATTATCTAATACAAGGAAAATACCTAATAATGAGGCGCCTGCAATGTTTAATTATTAACTAAAGTACACAGATAACATAAAATCGAATGTTTAAGAGACGAAAAAGTCTGCCTCACGGTCCAAAAGACCACTGTTCTTAATCTACAGTAATTATGTAAAGATACAAATACTAAAAAGTAGATTGGAATGTTTGTGGTAACAGGCATTTTCCTAAATATTTCTATACCTATCAAAATACTTCAGAATTTTCAAAATATTCCTGATGCATTAAATATAATTAATATAGTTCATTGTCTTTAAGAAATCTTTCAGTAAACTCCGAAGTCCTATAAAGTATAGTTAATCTATTAGAGTGACTGCTGCTTTTGAATACAACCTCTTGCTAGACTACTAGAAGTATTCTGTTCTAAAATAAAAATAAAATGGTCTCCACTGAGTGTAACCCCGCCCTGTCCAGCATTATTTCCCCTCGCATAAAAAATGATTGTACCTTCAAATCTATCCCGGGCGGAGGGCCGCTCCCTCGACTCCCTGCCTCCCTCCTAATGTCCTCTACCCAACCTCTATGAATGACTTGAACTATACCACCGTAAAATGAATCTTTTGAGTGCTTTCGCCAAGATTTCGTATCTTTCCACAAAAGAGAAAGTAGGTTTTAATATTTATGAAAGGATTTTTGTTTTATGATTGTTTTTGGGAGATGTTGCTGATGTTTTTAGATTTTTCTTGAACTGACTAAATCATATAGCTCTATGAGAGTTTTTGGGTGATAAAGCTTATTGTAATCAAATGGATTTTGTAATATAATTATGTATCTATCTGCTTTAGTAGGCAAAATATACTTATGTGAGTTTGGTATATTTTTTTTGTATTTGTTGGTGTGTACCAGTTTCCTCTAACTGTTAATTATTTATTTATTATTATTAAAATATTAATTGGTTTTTGTTATGATGTTACAAACATACCGCATGTCATTAAATTCACTATGTACTTGCTGTGTCGGTAGTTATTGTGTGAATAAATGATTTAGACGACAGATTTATTTTAACCGCAATAACAACAAAATATGCAATGATATGTTCGTACATATAATACAAACACGCCAAAAGCAGAAAAAAAAATTCCTTTTCTTTGCAGGTAAGTATTGAAATTATACATTGGTTTGACGAGAGTGCCACAACGTTTGAAATACATACGTAACTTACGGGTCTCTACAATTAACTTTTGGTAGAACAAAAAAGCCTGAAAATCAGTCTATTAAATGTCGCATTTTTTTTACTTTCTCTGACGCTTAACACTTCACCCTCAATTGCGCAGTGTAATACATCTACGTGGATGATAACACAAACGTACAATAGTAGTACACACGATATTTTAATACGTACACCCAATATAAACAAATTAAACAGCCGAAATTATCTCCAGACGGTAATTTGTGTTATTTACGCTCTTTATCTATGGTAGACTGTTTAATAATAAAGGAGATCGCGTAATTACTGGACAGTACATAGGAGTACTTTACGGCTTTTTATTGAAAATGTTGTGTTATTGGTAGGAACAATATTAGGATACGGGAAATAGTAAAATATCTTCTTTCATAGAAAGCAGACTGTTTTCTATGAAAGAAGATATTTAATGAACTTTTTATGATTTGGTATTCGAGTGATAAACGTTACGAAAGCATATCTACAACAAATTAGTTTAAAATAATTTTATGAAATATGTATTTATAATTATTTTTATCTTGTATAGGTATTTGATATCAGAACTTAAAGTTCTTGTTTACCTTGGTTGATTGATTTTGCTGGCTTCGGTTTTCTCTTGCTGGAATATAACCTCACATGTCAGCTTATCAGTGATAGATGTATGATCCACTACTTGCTTAGGAAAAACTATCTGTAAAAACAGATTGTGAAGCATAGCTGCTTTTAAAATAAGAAGATACTTACTTGTTTGCTAAGGTTTTACTGATGACCAAAATTATCAACGTACATTTGACGCGTGTTTCTTTGTATTTTTACTGACCCATCCTAAACTTATGCATAAAATTAAAAACGAACCCAAAAACGATATCTCCCTAACTTATTATAAACGCTACAGTAACCATGAGTTAAAGTTAACAACGGCCACGTGTCGTTATTCGCCTCGCATACACCCGGAAGCAAAAAACTGGTAGCAAAAAGCAAAAGTGGCCCTAAAAGCGTTTGTGCTAAAATAAAATAATTTATTGCAACCCTACAATGAGGGCGATTGTTTCGCCGGCCAGCGGGTCTTTAGGACCGCTCGGTTTTGTTCGCGTTTTATTCCGTACATAGGCTGATGTTTATGCGGCAGCCCATAAAACGGGAGTAAAAAATAAGGATTACGGGGATTAAGGAAAATTAGGAATGTAATTCAAGCATAGGAATGAGACTGCTATTTTTTAAGGGATTAAAATGGCCTTTGATGTTTAAGGTGACCTACTTTTTATTACTTACGGACTTAGTTAAAAATAAGGATAAATGAAGCCGCATGATTCCTAGCTACTTAATACTTTTCTTTCCAAGCATCTGCCGCCATTAAACTATTTGCTAAGAACAATTTTTCGAAACGTTCGCCCTGTATAATGAGGCTAACAAACTGACCTATGAAAGCGAATGTCGTTTTAGTGCAATTTTTTGTCGCAAAACTATGTCGAATGCCATCGGTGAACTCAGCTGCCGGCCACCATAAATCAATGGCTGGCCATTCAGTAGCCCAAATTGGCGATGCATTGTGGCGCTATTTGCACCTTTTTCGTGTTATTTTGTTGTTTTTAATTGCTGGAGATATGAAAGAGACAAAAATTTCGTAAATATGTAGTAATATAATAATTTAAACACATTTACCGTTGTTAAGCTTTTTTATTTTAATTACCTATGTATTTGAAGAATTTAAATGCCAGTTTTAAAAGGTTTTTTGGCACCCAATGCAAGATAAAATAACAAAATAATATCGATAACACATGTCAGAGAAAACAAGTTAAAGTAGAATATTTTCTTAGTAGCATCCGAGTTGTAACGTCTTATTTTTGGAATTAAAAAAATAGATACCAGTAACGTTCGAAAAACAAAAAAGTGGAAAAAAATCGTCGTGTTAGTTGAGCGTGCAAAAACTGTCGCACAAGTCCTTGCCGGCACGAGACGCAGCTGCCGTGCTTCCTCTTCCGAAAGAAAAAAAAAAACACGCAAAAGTATTGCTTCTCGAAAGCTGTCACCGAAGAAATCAACGTTTTCGAAATTCGATATTTTTGCACACTGTTTATGTAAAAGCGAAAGATTAAAACTAAAAAAGAAACATTTTTTTTTCTTGTATATGGCACACAATATGCAAAACTCGACCATTTAGCTAAAATCCGGTAGCTTAAAAACAAAACCTTTTTTTATATGCCATGAAAGTAAAAGCTTTAAATATTTTTTACTGGTAAGAATTCGCTACAGTCTTATATTCTTGTTATTCAATATTTTAATAAAAGAATGATGTCGCAAACCCGGTAGCAGATTTGCCGGAGTTCCTAGAAGGACTTTGCACAAAACAATGCGAAAGTGAACGCTAAAATCTTTTGTGTTTGAAACGGAAAGGTTTTGTTAGTTCCTGAACCCAAATTTACATTTCCGAGCATATTTTTTACTACGTTTCTATTAGAAAAAATCAAAAAAATACATAAACCTAAAAGTACCTGTAACGACACTAACACATAAAAATACAATAACCATATAATCGATCTGGCCTTTTACCTTACAAAAAAGTGACATACTTACACACCCTAAAAGTGAAACGTATTATAAAAAGCACAAAAACGCGATTAGCCGATAAAAACACTTCTATCAATGAATGAAAAAAGCCGATTCACGTTAAAATAGGGTGGCTTGTAAGATCAGGTTTGTAAAAAACTAAAAGCAGGTCTTTTGCCCTAAAGAATTTTTGTTATGTTGGTACTTTTTACCCACGTTGGTTGTACGAGGGTTAGTTTTTGTTGAGATACCGATCTCTCTCACGTTTTTTAATAAGTTTTTATTGGTGTATCATGTTAATATGAATTGATTGGGGGATGTTTACGCGTGTCGATTTTTTATTCGTGATTTTCATGTTCTTTTTTGTAATTTTTGGCCTTTTTAAAGGTGTGTTAGGGAGAGCGGAGAGGTATTGTTGCCATATATACCATACCATAGTTTTTTCGGTTGCTCATTGGAGTGAGAGTGCAATGCTTTATGGGAGTTTTTTTTATTTTATTAATTATCTACAGGTCAAAATGTGTGTAGTTGTATATGTGCGTTTTCTTATTATATTCATAGTTTTAGATAGGATTATTTTATTATTGGAAAAATATTCTTCTAGTAGATTCCATTGATCCAACAGTATCCACATAAAACCGACATGGAAAACTACAAAGTATACAGATACACTAATTTGACCGTTAGCCCATGAACGATTTATTTATATCCTTTATATCTGACCTTTGTGCATTGCTTTTGTGAAATTCAATGTAATTTATAATTTATGTTATCTCAATAACCATTGTAATTGGAGTTATTATTACGGATCACTCGCCCCAAGACGTCGCCATCCTTTGTTCGTAGACCATAGGGTCAAAATGGTCGAGGGTCAAACCATTTATTGAATTTTAGCAGAAATATAACACCATTCGACAGTTATGTTGAGTTGTAAAATGAAAGCATCGGTGATATGTCTCTTTTGTATTTATTTTGGGTCATTGATTTTTCTGAAGCTTTGGTAAAATATTAGTTTGGTAGTTGACGGGTTTAAATTAATCTATTTTATAAGTCTGTGAAAAATCTTAATAATTCATTCTGTATAACTGTTTTAACAGATTTTTTGATCATTAAAAAAATTGTACCTAACCAAATTAACTTCAAAATACCCAGTCATACTTTAAAATACGATTTTTACCCTACTATTTGTTTACGATTTTTTAACCGTTGATACAGACCATCAGACATTCTGATTATAATTTTTACTCAAAAAAAGAAAAAAAAAACAGCCAGATTCTTATACAGTTAACCTTAGGGACCTTAAGAAGTGTGCGACCTTGTGACCGTTATACAATTTATATCTCAACACCATTGACACCATTGACCCATGGCCTAAACAATCTCCCATGTCTTAACGATACTATTTACAATAATCCTGGCCTTACAACATAAATCAAACGATCGAACATAAGGAGTTCCAAATTCGAAAATCGAAAATGTGTCAAAAATCGAACACCAACGGTCATCGAACAATGGCGGTACGGTTACATTTATTTTATTTTATTTCGTAAAATGTAACAATGTACAATTGTTATTAAGGAAAAAGGGTAGATTTTTGTAATCTTCTTAATGGCGTGTGTGAAAAGATTATAAATTAAGTTTCTGCAACAAATAAAAGTGACCCCTGGGCATTGTTGGGGTGTCAATATGTGTGACCGTGCCTTTGTCCGTGACCCTAGCAGGCTTAGCACCAATTTGCGACCGCTCCGATTCACTCGTGATCGACCCAGAGCTGCGAGGATTTTGAAACATTTACAATTCTATATCATTACAATAATGGAATCCTAGATTTTTTTCCCAATAAACGTACTTTGGACAATCGTCACGACTGAATTGTATTTTTCTAACCTTTACATTATTTATCTGAACTTTGCTTGCCTTGCCTTCTCCGTACCAACCTAACTAATATTGGATAATACTTCATTAATAATTCGGCTTTTGTTTTTCCACTATTTAATTTATTCAGGGCCTTTAAACCTTGGACTTTTATTACAAAATAGCTGAAATATTGTAATAACAAACACAGTAAACAAAAAAATCCTAAGAGGACATTTGTCTAGAGGTCGTTTTTTACACACATAAATAGTTTTAAGTACGTTTATATTTCAATATTCAATACTCAAGTTTTAATATAATGCAAATGACTTGTCTGCTGCATAATTAAAATAGCGTAACTAGCAAAAAAAACGTCCAAAGTGAATATTTTTGTAGAAACGTTTTTGTAATTTTCTTACAACATTAAAAGTTATGTCATTTTCACACCGTGGGAGGGACGTACCAACATTACGTAGTTGCATGTGTAAATAAAATATGTATCCAGAAATTTAGAAACGGCAATAAAACGCACTAAGGGAATGAAATCTAAATGGCGAGTCATTGTGCTTGACCCCTCGCAGTAAAATAATGGCCGGGGCCAGATAAATTAAAAATGGCTCAAAAATACCCCTTGACATGTACGATTTATGACACAATATGTAAGTTTCCGACATTTGTCCGTTTGGGCGGGAAATGTGCGGAACTGAGTGACCGTTGCATTGACTGTCCATACAGCCATTATTCTTTTTGACTTTAGAAATATAAGTTTTGGACCTAATATTATCACATTGTAAGGAAAAGTTTTCTTTGCATTTCAGTACCTACAATAAGGAGCTTCAAAAAGGCAACTAAAAGACCCTTTGGTGATAAAATAACATCATTTCATTTTTTTCCTGTATTCTAAAAAATACATGTCGTTTTGCTGTCAAAAGACTACCTAAGTTAAGGTGAATAATAAATTCAGTTTCCAATACTCCAAGTAATGCACAAAGCACGTAGAAATGATAAGTAAGAAATCTTTTACTGCCACAAAACGCAAGATCGATGTCCTTTTTTATATTTAGCACATTTTTTAGTTAGCAAGTGTACTTTCTGGCATAACATGACCACCGATAAACTAAACGCTGAACAAAATCCAACCCTATGTCCTGGACATAAGAGCGTGTGCTTTATTTCTGAGCCGCATTAAGATTTGTCAATGTCACAGAAGCAAACTTTTTACACGAATCCTCTTTTGTAATTTTTTAAAAGGACAAGGAAGATTAGGAATGGCCATTTTGTGTCGTTTTATCGTTGGCAAAGGTAAATGCCACATTTGATCGATGACCACAGTTAGCACCTGCAATTTTGAGAATTACCCAGTAATGACGGTTTTTTTTTTCAGAATTCCATAGAATTGTAGTAACGTGCCTATTTTTATTACAGGCTCTGGAGGCCGAAGCGAAAATCTGTGTCAGGTTTTTGGTCAATTGAGAATTACTTGATTTAAAGATGAAGAAATATTTTCCTGTTTATTTTATATATTTGTAGCACCTACTTACATAACTACGTTAAACATGCTTCATTAATCAGTAAAGTTAAAATTCATCTCTGCCTATAGTTACTTTAAAAATGGTTTCCATAAACTAGTCATAAGGTAATTAATATTTTTCAATGTTATAAATAGTTATTTACAAAAACTCAGAAACAATTTAGAAATGCATGCTGAAGTAAACTACGTATTTATTTTTTGTGATAACCGCAAAAACAACGAAATATTGGACTCCGGTATTAGGAAAAACTGTAATTTATTTTCAATCCTTATTTACTTACCTACTCACAACACGTAAACAATTTTTGCTATAAAACAATTGAAGGATAAATATTACCAATACATAACTTAATAATACAAAAGGCGAATTCTGATCAGTATTTTTTATTTATAGATGCATTTTACACGGAATTGCAATAGTCGACCTACTTTTTAAGGAAAAACAAATAATAGGAAACGTGATATTTTCTGTCACGTGTGTTTTTTAACTAAATCGACATTTATTAACACACAATCTCAGCGTTTTAACATTTCTATAAATATACTTATAAAACATATATAATTTTTGTTCATAAGAATGGCGAGTCACTAAAAAGTGATAAATAAAATAGTACATTAAAGTCTTAAATTACAATGTGAGGAAATAGCTAAAAACTATGTTATGCAACAAGATTTTAAGAAACAATTGAATGTATGTACAAAAAACTATGACAAAGCGACAGAATTTAGCGTCAGTTTTTGTCATAAGTCTAAGAGATATTTATGTAAATGTTTCTCATTAGAGATACCTACTTATTTGCACTATTGCAGACAGAATAAAAAGGTTGCAACTCGAAAGCCGACGGTATGGCCGAAATTAATAAATATATCTATCGAAATCCATGTAAAAAAAATTAAAATTCCTTAAAATGGCTCGCTCGAATTTAATCTAACAAAAACAGACTTACGTCGCTACGGTTGCAATAGCTTTACGTATTATCATTTTATTTATATGTAAAGTTATCATAAATCGAAATTGATGTTTCAATCGTTTGTATTCAAAAGAGTACACAAAATAAAGCATTCATTACACGAGTTTGCTTATATCACCAGTAGTTGTAATTCATGTATCTACAGAAACACCTATCTTACACGTGTCTTAAAATCTACACTAAAAAAATAATTAATAATGTTTCGGACAACCGAATTTAAATAATAATAGAATTTCCATTTTCAGTGGAACCAACTTTGTATAAAATTTACTTACAGGCTCGGTTCTTCTAACACTGGTTATTCATAGCTTAATGAATTGAACAAATGTGTACTTAATAGCTTTTTTTCGGCGAATTAGTTTCGTAGTTGAATAAATGCATACTTATTAGTCGTGTGTTATTGAACAGCTAAAGGTCAATTGTATTGTACTTGTAATTTAGGAATCAATTGTATTTTTTATGCGCATTCATTCAATTTCTGTAAGAAAGTACGAGTACTACCTAATTTGCAAAATGTTAATTGATAAAACCGACACAAAAAAAAAAGTTGACCATTTTAAGCCGCACAATGTTACACAAGATGTTAGCCATGCTAACTTACTAGCTTTGCTAATGAAGAGCTTTAACAATTTTGCAATTAATTGACTATTAATTTAATTTTGATTTACGAAAGCATGTCTAGGATCTTCTACCTCTATTTCACATTGGTTTTGTGGCTATTTACACGACTGCGCGCTGCAAAGGAGGGTAATGTATTATTTTTGAATCTGATTGATATCACAAGAAGCATTAGCAACACTACTAAGGATCTCTGGTGTTCCGGCATGGAGTGGAACAAACCAGTTATATATTCATTGTGAAATTAATTACTCGTAGATTCGCAGATAATTGTCTATTTTGCACTAGTTTGCAGCAGTCACAAGAGCTATGAAATAACAACTTTCGATTTTCAGGCTTTCCAAGAACAATGAAAAGTGATTGCAACGATTATTCACTGCCTTGTCCCTATGTTAAAAATCAAATACATAATATCTAAAAATGTAGAAAAACTCCTATGTAATAGCATCCATAGAATTTAAAAAAAAAAAAAAAACTTTTAGTCGGGCGACAGTTTATTTGGACTCAGAAATCAGTATGGAAATGCATGGTGGTACATAAGTACAGTGTAACAACGATCGGGTATCAGACGACTAAAAACTTTCACTGACGATTTTCCAAAAAAATATTTTTCATTTAAAACTCTTGGTCGACATTTTAGTCTGCAATGTCCTCTTACATGAATATGTATTTTTTAACCCAATAAAAAAAAAATCGTTGACATATCAAATTTGCATTGAAACAGAACATTGTCAGATACAATGAAATTAGCAACAATTAAAAAAGGTCACCATTAGCACTAATAGGAACTAGGATAGGTCACTTAGGAAGCAAAAAATGGATGTCTGACGCACTAATGACGCTACTTTTGACATTGTATTGTTAAATCTTACTTCTTTATTCACACTTTACACGTGTTCGTACATCTTTAATTATTTTACTTAAAACCACAGAAATATAAGCGCAAGAATTATCATTGTTTCTTTTACTTATTTTTAGTTTTGGCTCCCTAATTAGACAACTTTTAATTTATGTTTTTTAGTCTGGAGCAAAGATTTATTTATATGATACATAAAATATATTAAAATGATAAAGTTACATAAGTATTAGGGCACGTCATTTTCTGGTTTTCTTTTTTTTACTTATGTAACAATTGGCTTTCTGACCTCATTAACATCCTACTGTATATTCCGAGCTTTCTTCGGCTATGGATTGAGTAAAGAGAATTAAACGTCAAAGTAAATAAACAAGAATAATACATACCTACTTATTCCCGAATCCTATGGTAAATAGCCATCAATGGGCCATGGGTAAATAACAAAAAGATTTGATTCCAATCTCCGATACAATCCTGATTCGGTTTCAACGTGTCATGAATAAAACATGGCGATTTGACAGGACTGGGGAGGGGAGAGGGGGTAACCCTTTCCCTCTCGATTTATTAAATGTGTTCCATTCTCTCTCCCCTCGATTTTTTGTGATAGTTCACTTGAAGGGTTTGGGGATGTATCGATTTTTTTTGGCGTATAGCGAATGAAGCTTGCCAGTGGGATCGGAATTGCAAATGTTATTTATGGTATTTTGAAGAGCACAAATGTCTTAATATTAATGCATCAGGTCTTATAGGAGTCTTTAAAAGCTGCATAAACACAAAAACTAAGACTTATTATTTCTTTTCAGTAAATTCCGCTGAAACCTAGCTCTAAGACAAATGACGTATAAGATGGCGGTTCCTGCCGTCTTTTAAGTTTTTTTTATTTAATGATGACTAAGCTGAATTTAATTTCTTGTTGAAACTGGCAAAACTGAACGTATATATATACGTGCAAAACATTCCGAGCGTATATCATTTGTACCAGAAGATTTGGAATTCGCATTGGTTAAAAGTAAAAGATGAAAGTATAAACTATAAGACATGGAAAAACTGCAGAGACATTCAACTTACAAACGATAAACATTAGATACTTTTATTAGTATGAATATACATTAGGTACTTTTATTAGTATACACATTGGGTACTATTATAAGTACAAATAAACGTAAAATTGTTTCCGGCCTAAACCAAAACGTTTATTCTTAAACTTCAAGTAAGTAGAAACCTGAAATATAATTCCGAAAGAGTTACTAGGGGGTGAAATACTTACAATTTGTAAGTGTTTCCTCTTACATAACTTGAAGAATACCAACCTAGTGATAATGTTGCAATTGTATTTAAATTCTATTGTACTAATTCGACCTTGACCTTTACTTACTTTACATAAGTATAAAAATTCAGCACTTTATTATTGGATACATAAAAACTTGTTTGTCATAGCTTGTTGAATCACCTTCTAATTATACTTCTATTGTTTTTTAGGGCGAGATTCCAGTGGTATTTTTCCGTTTTGCTGTATTATCAAATGGCAGCCGGGACCCAGCAATTTAACGTGCCTTCCGAAACACAAGCAATTAAATATATGTTATTATAAGAAAAGTCAATACGTTTGTATTCACCTACATTAATTAAAGACATGCCATCCAAATGTTTATGACACAGGAGAAGTCACATGTATGACATAGTATGGAGTAAACCATTTTTGCATTTCATGACAGCCAATTGGTAATTAGCAGTACGAAAGTCTGAGTACTACTGAACTATATAAATACATAAAGTATATGTACCTACGTATTTTATACAAACGTACCTAAACATTTTAAATTTAAAATCGTTATGCATATTTTTTTATTTAAATTTGACTTCTAATTCCGCACACGCTACTAAAGTCACAAATAAAGAGACTACTTTAAAATTACATTGTCAATATTTTTTATGTCGGTTCAGGCATATACATATTATTATGTACATGTACCAATAGTATATTGACGGCTATTGTAATAAAATATCTATAGGGGTAGTTTTTTCATTTGCGAAAATGACAGAGCAAAAGGGGTGGCAGACAAAAGAGTTATCATTTGGGATTTCACCCTTTTATTGACAGACGCATCTACCCCTAAAAGCATCGTGTGAACTTCGATTTTATGTTTTGTATATTATTTATTTTATATCACGTAGATACATAAATGTGATCATTTACAATCGCATTTTTTTTAATCTTGCGCTGTCCGTCTGTTTGCCATACTTCTTCTTTTTCTTAAAGATTATTATAATATTGCGCACAAAGCCGGGGCAATTCACTAGTGTACCCACTTACAAAGTAGATTAGCCATCAAAAAGTAAATCATGCGAAAAATATTTCAACTCAATATTTGCTACGCCGTAGTCCGTAGCGGCGTAGTCAACAAAAACACAATCTATCACTGAAAGATCATTTTTCCAGTCAGTCATCAATTCTGAACGAAAGTAAAACTGCTTGCAACGACGACAATTTTACCGAAGCGAAATAACGACCTACCTTCTACATCAGAAGATTTATGAACGTACATTCCCTTTCATATAAACGCATGAAACTTTCCTTCGAGCTCATAATTTTAGATTCCCTCCGAGAATATTTTTTCCTTCGACGCTAGAGGGAGACTGGTTGAGCGAGAGAGAACGGTAGAAAATCCATACTTATAATATTTGCAGCCTCCACTCTCGACACTCACACATACACAACACGATTTAGCACTCCATGGAGAGTTTCGGACAGCGTATAGGGTGTTCAGAAAAGTATTTATTGATTTTATCCGGAAATAATTTTAATGATGTAGATATATTTTAGTTAGAAAGCTTAGTTTATTTAATGTTTAAAATATTTTTAGATAATTTATAAATTTTTTTGTCAGGCTAGAGAAGTGTGATGAATACAAGTAAAATATGAAGAGTAGCAATATTTCTATATTTATGACACTCGGTGTAATTTGTTTACAAACAACAGTAAAACTCGTGTATTTTTTAAGGAAAGTCAATATATTTCGGTATACGTTTAGTCTCATTTTATATTGGGGTCTCTTAACCAGATGCGACTGTGCTATTAGCATTTTTTTTTCTAAATCCTGTGGCGGGAAATGCGTAAATACAGATAATCGATTAATCGCCGTATCTGTCAATCCTTGCTGTTAAACCGATGTATATTTTAATATTAAGTCTACATTTACACCTTCCTTTCAAATAATGTAATGTTTTTAACTGCATAAATATAAAATGGTTGATAATGTAGTAAGTGAAAAAATCTTTGTGAGCGTTTTAAATAAAATTAAAATAGTTAATTCAATTTAATTACATGAATTTACATACGATTATGTCAATGGATGGACTGCCTAAAGAATGTGATTGACACATAGGCTTTTTTTGTGAAGAAAACTGATAAATAGTAATTCGTATGTTTTGAAAACACGCGTATTTTGTAAAAAACGTTGCGTCAACACGCACCTGTGTTATTGAATAAAACAAACGGTTCGCTGAATTCGTTATAATGATGTTTTGGAGGCCGAAGAGTTTGTTAACTTCACGCAATGCGTAGCGGTAAAACGTAGCTTGGAGAGAATATACACGTGTTGGTAAAAGAGGATTTTGTATGAGGTGCAGTTTATGGAAAGAGTAGAATGGTATAAGTAAATATTAAAAAAAAAGGAAGCAATATGTGACTTTTCAATTTGTTTCTTTTATGAATTTCATTATAGTTACACCATGTTAAATAGGGCAGTAATTCCTTTTCATAGTGCGTAGTACCTACTTTCAGTCATTTTTGTATTTACAAACAGAAATAGAAAGCTTCACGAATAGAAAAAAGCGCTTCTGTATATTTATCCAAAGATAAATTAATTTTGATTATATTGAAATCAATTCACCTTCAAAAATAACAGTAAAAATTCCAAAATACAATATTAAGAACTTATCAGTTTTGCCACACACTGTAGGTCGCCTCACGCCCACACGGCCGAGGCCGGCGTCGCGGCGCTCCCAAGAAAAAATGTACGATGCCATAAAAAATCAGCGTTCGTTCGCTCCCGCAATTTTTACCCGTTTTTTCCCCTCGGAGGGTCGCCCGTTGCCATGGAGACGGGAGACCGCCCCCTCCCGACGGACTAAAAGCTGCATCAATATTTTTATGGGAAGCGAAAGCTATATTTGCTTTTGAATCTTAGGTTTCTTCGTTTTGTGGACTTGTTTTCTTTGTATAGTATATGAAATATGTCTAGTTTTGCACTAGGTACTGCTAATATTCTGTAGAGTCGTGTTTTGAGGCGAAGATGAGCGAGGTTTAACTCATACTTCAATCCGTCTTATCTTATTTGCCTACTTATGAAGTGAGAGGTTTAACTTCTGTTTTCTCAAATCTACCTGACGGTCTCTGACGAAGAATTGTAATTATTACTGCTTATTAGTAGTCGGAGAAGTTGGCCTGTTGGCCACCTGGTAAGGAGGTATTTGAGTCATTCCTATGAAAATTATACGAAGGTATTTACAGTAGAAGGTGGGTACAGTAAAATACATTGATGTTCTTAAATTCGAGAGATATATGTACCAAGAGAGAAACACGACGCTCAAATGTTTCTTAGAAAACCCTGAAAGTATTACACACATATCAAGATGATAGTATTTACCTGCCAAGTAAATACTATCTTTCTTGGCGTCTCTATCTACAAGATCTTAAGAACCTATAGATAACCTGATAACTTAATAGCTATCACAACAACTACTAATTTATCCAGCTAAGTTGCTGAACACGAAAATAAATAAAGACATATCTATGGCAAACACAAAAATATATCATTTTCTTTCTACCAAGCACAGGCAAGCAAACATACTGCCAGTAACTTAATATTTGGAAATCAATTATCCATAAGAAGTATTTGTTGGCCGGAAAATAACTGGATTAAG
Organism: Helicoverpa armigera; assembly: GCF_030705265.1. Taxonomy (NCBI): domain Eukaryota; kingdom Metazoa; phylum Arthropoda; class Insecta; order Lepidoptera; family Noctuidae; genus Helicoverpa; species Helicoverpa armigera. Next base: position 3,759,870 of record NC_087124.1, on the reverse strand, counting down.
GGAATAATATAATGTCGTATATCTCTGATTGCTATGATATATTTGATATTCGTAATGGAGGAGGCTGGGCTTGGCTTTGTTTGGCCACTTCAGGAGTATAACAAAGTCATGCTATTGTAAAAAGTTATTAGGTACCTGTACAGTGTACATAACATTTCCCCCTTACTTACCTAGCATGTAGTGTAACATCAATTTTATAAGACACCGCCCATATCACACGTAACATACGCCTCCTGTTAAAAAACTTTAACATAAACCTCTATGTACAAACCATAAATAAAAAACTCCCCTCACTTTTTTACAAATAAAGCCCCTCTGATTGGCTGTGCGCCCCAATAAAAAAGTAAAAGACGCGTGATGCGCGCGCACGCGTTCCACCATTCAAATTCAAATAAGGAACGCACGCGCGCCGTATGTAACATTCGGTAGCGGCTGCAACTTATTATTAAAATCTTGCCCATTTTAAAGTGAGCTCTCGCGTCCTTTGCATTCCATACAAAAAAGACAAATCCAGTTGAATGTGCAGTGGATTTGGGAGCCATTTAAAATGGTTGGTCGGCGTAAAAATAAGCGCGCGCAGGGAAAAAATATAAAATGAACGGTGGGGAAGTATTTTAAAAATAGAGAGGTCTCCCTTCCGAGTTAGGGGAGTGAACGCGGTTGATATATTGACGGAGTTACTGGGGATTTTAATAACACCCAACGTGTGTTGGTTCACTGAGGCCGTAAGATTTGTCAATGTGGCGTTTTGTGGGCGCTATTTTAGGTCGGTCGCGTGTCCTCGGGACGCGTATCAAGTTTCTAGATATTGTTTACCTGGCGTAAGTGCATCTGTTCTGTGAGTACGGCGCCTTGTGGGGAATTGTAGCATTGGTACATCCACATACATACTCAAGTACGTACCTACAAGGTATTTACTGATGCAATTGTATTGATTTCTATCACTTTTATGAATTGCAGCGGAGTTTATGCTATCGCCTTTACAGGCATTCTATATTCGTCCCAACAATTTAAATTCCTGGATCCATATAAATTATGACATAACAAACCATTACATATGTATATTTATCGATCCATTAAAATATAAATAAATAATGAAACTTTACACTGTAAGAATGTAAAATCAACGAACAAGAAGTATATATCTAAAACATAAAGAGACAAAAACGGGGATCAATTTAATTATCATTACTCACAGCTCTAAAGCTGGGTTGAGACCGACAATTTATTATTATGGACCCGTATCCAATTTAAAACAACGCACGGCCGAATGGAGCCATTAGGTACGAGGGGACATTGTTTTGGTACTACGACGGAGGGGAATCCTTGTGGAGTAGAAAAAACAATTTAAAAATAAAATGTAATAATTATAAAAGGGAGGGAGCGCGTGTCATTGCCGCCTGTTGCCGCCATATTTATTTCGATCTTCAGCTGTTCGAATGTTCGAATTTCGAACGCGACGTTACCGCCTTTACGATTGGCATGAAGTGACATGTGGTTTATTTATGAAAAAGTAATCGGGAATAGTAAAGGGCGTTGAGTACACCTGTCTGCTGTATGTTTTTGAGATTCTTATAAAGGGCATATCTCGTTGGTCTAGCTGTCGCAAGTGCGGCTGCTGAGCTCGAGGTCTCGGGTTCGATTCCCGAGTCGGGCCGAAATCGCTTTGTGGGTTTTAGAAGACTTTCACAAAGCAGCCCGGAGCCTGGAATTTGGTGATTGATACACCCGTGCATCGGAGAGCACGTAAATGTCGGTCCTGCGCCTGATCTCTCTCCGGTCGTGTCGGATTTGCCGTCCCATCGGGTTATGAGAGTGAAGGAATAGGGAGTGCACCTGTGTCTGCGCAAATGCTTGTGCACTATAATATGTCCTGCGCAATTGGTTGATCTCCTTAAAATGAGAACAGCCGCCGTAGCCGATAATCGGCTAGGAGGACATCATCATCATCATCATCATCAAAGGGCATATGGATTTGAGTCCGTATTTCTTATGTATCTTTGTTACAGGTTTAAGTAATGACAGTGAAGCATTCTGGTTGATCAATCATTTGAGTAGCTTTTGTCGTCTAAAGATTTAGGTACTTCCATATTTCTAGCTCACTCTTCAGGTAATACCTGTCAGCTGGGCATCACACAAGTTATTAAGAATTCCAGCAATTACATCATTTAAAGTTACAATACAGCAAATATTAAGGCATTTTAGGCATTGAAATAATTCAATTTTGTAGCTCAGTAATTAATCTTTATTTTTCAACTATTTGCTGTGATATAGATGCGTGAGAAAAGGTTGTATATAATACAGACATCATATAAAAATATGCGGGTGTAATATTAATTTAATTAAATATCGATTACTGAAGAATAGACGTTAGAGAGTTTTTATGATGGCGTTGTGATTTGTGTTTTTGATAACAAATTGTTGGGGTAACTTTAATTAGAGATTTTAATCATAAACTTCTGTTGCCCCTCTGTTGTGAGAGTAGAAAAAAGGTTTTAATACATAATGTAGCTTTATGGTTTTCGTTACCTGGTATGGATCAATGTATATATTAAGTTTGTCGTCCTTTTCTAAATATATCAATGTATTTTTAATTGCTAATACATATTTATTGAAAACTATAAAATAATTTACGACAGCTAATGCAAAATGTTAAGACAAAGATATAAATATGTAGTTGCGATATAAAGATCTCAATTCTAAAATGTTAATAAATTCCCTTAACTTACAAAACTAAATAAATTCATCAGTTTTAATGTGTTTTTAAAACAGTTGCATTCGTTTTGCTCCCATTAATCTTAATACGTCAAAGTATTTAGCCATTCGTTATCTGTGGAGGCTGCAAATTGCTATTATCTTTGCCCAATCTCGCCACCTACGCGTTACCGCTAAAATGTGTTACTTTTGTTTATGGGACAGTCTATTTGATGGTCAAGGGACCACCCGAATTTAGAAAGTGTCACTCAAATGTTTTTTTTAGCCTGCATAAGTAATTATTTGTATTGTTCTCTTTTGTGGAAACATGGATACATATTTATTTGTTAGATTTGCTTTAGAAGTCTCATAATTTATGTAAATTAATACTAACTGTACTTTGGAAATTCCCTTCCGAAGTAAAAAACCTCAAAACAGGACTAATTCACTCACTGTCTGCCGACTATGAATGAATCTCCTAATTTTTACACACCATTAACTTCAGATGAGCATCTCATTTTTACCGTGTAATCCACACTTTCTTTACGATGTCCAACGTCCAAGCCTCAGCTGCGCCATTAAACGAGGGGACATCAGACCTCTTTTTACAATAGTCCCTTAAATGACCAGAAAAAATCCACTCTTTTTAACCAACAATGGCGTCCGATGCGAGGGTGGACGATCAATGATCGCCTAAACAAAAAAATCGTCCTAAAATAATTGTAAATTCACTGGAAAGATTTATGTACTTAGTAGTCATTGTGGTGAAAAATAGTGGAATGTTATCGTCCACTGCAGAACACTGGTGTCCGGTTGCAGATGTGTTCTGATAAAAAATTGGCTATTGTGAAACCTCCATGCTGATTTCGACCATAGAGTTAGAGAGAGCGCCGCCTTTTTTAAGACCACCGGCGCTTTTTTGAATTTGGAACGCTTCTTTTTAATGGTAATGAAATTATTGCTTTGGTGTTGGCCGGTTATAATGATTTATTGAAGTTTTTTTTAGAATAAAGAGTGAATAAGATAAACTTTTTGAAAACCACGGAGATGCATCATATTTTTTTTGCTGAAAACGAAACTCGATGTGTCGAATCAATATTTCAGCACAATTTTCACGTCCTCAAACTTCAGGAATTCCAAACAAAATTCTTAAAAACATTCCAATGCCTTGAAGATAAGTGCGTGTAAAGCGAGACCTCATCGAAGTCTGACGAGGGTCAGACCACTCTAAACGGTGACAGACCACGTCTGCACTTTCATATGATGCAACTGACAGAACCATGTGGCAGACAAAACAAGAAACTGAGTTTCAACCTTCTTTCTTAAGGCTTAAGGTTTAATTTGGGGTATGATTTAAGCTGTCACCAATTTAATTCATTTTGTGTTTCTTAAATAATAGGGTTTGCCCTCAAAATAGTAGATTTGTCACCAAAATGTATCACCAAACAATATAAAATCAATTCCACAATAAATTACCGAAAATCATGGAGATATGGGGTCAAGTACCAAATAAATGGTTTTGTATGTATTATAATAGGTTTGTCCTAATAGTATTTAAGCAAACTAATTTAAAGAGATCACCAATAAATCATATATTATATCACTATATTTCATGAAGGTCTAAAAATGTAGGGTGGTCGTCATCATCCTTTCAACCAAAAGAGTCTACTACTTTACTGGCCATGTGCCATCTCTCCCAAGGGTCTTAATTTCCACAGGTAGTATAAATATATTTAAATTAAATATCTAGCTGAATAGTAAATAAAACACTTAATTAAAGTCAAAATAATCAATATTTATTGTTAAAAATAACAATCACTAAATAATCAGCGCTGGTTTGGATTTTGAAGGGCTACAACCTACAACCCATTCGTTGAGGCCCGAAAGCGCACCAATTTGACTCCCTTCCCTTCCTCTTCCCTTTGAGCATATTTTCATTAAAATTATAAACTGATGTATTAAATTGGTAACGAAAACATTATTTTAATAACTGAACGAAATAAAGTGTAACTACTGTATTGGTGACAAAATAACAAATAAAAAGGAGTCGCAGTCAGGGATCGATTAATCGATTTATTTGGTGACAGATCTACCATTTTGAGCACCAAGCTATTATTTAAGTAATAAAACTATTATTATAAGAACGAAGTTTATATTCATGTAAGGCACTACAATTTTATTGGTAATCCATCTCATATTTTACACATTATATTAACAATAATTTGGTAATTCATACCTGGGAACACTCTTTGTTTATCTGAGAACGAAAATATTTCGTGGCGATAGATCTATTTATTAGGTGATACAACTTGATGACAAATATAAATTTTGGTGACAAAAAATATAGTTCCCTTTAATTTGCATTGCAGAGTTGAAGACTACTGTTTGATTATATTTTTAGTTTTGAAACTGTGTTCGGTTTTGATCAAAGGATTGTTCGAGTTATGTGGGAATGTTTGTCCTATGGGCATTGTTAGAAGATTACGTGTTTCAGAAATAGTTCCCAGGTTTCCTAGCGCCAAGTAAGTAATTGTATGTAGTAAGAGTACAAAAATCATTAGGGAGTAGATTTTGTTCATGGTGCTATATTTGTTTAAGAGACCAAAGTATGTTGCATACAAAGGAAGATTCTGGAAGATTCTGATGAGCAAAATGTAGGTACAATAGATTATAAAAAGATGATTAATGTTTTCAACAAATAAGTTTGCCCCCTGAACTCATGTGCTGCAATAGTTGCCCAAATAATTTGACTATCATAGCAATAACTGTTGCAGTGCAACTGTCTGTATGTCAAAAAGAGAAGCAAAAAAGGGATTGTCATCTTTAATATCTTAATTCCTCATTATTTTCCCAATTCCTCTTCTACCCGTATTACTAAAGTTAATTGAATCTACTTATTGAACCAGTGGCTGGGATAACTTATGAGTTTTTAGATCCGCCTCGAATAGTCATTTAAACGGTAAACTATCTCCGTCACTGGCAATGAAGACGAACGACCTGCCTAATGAATCACTTCGGAGGATCATAGAGTGGGAATATGTGGTGTAAAGAGGAATGTGTGGGATGTTTGTGCCTATTTGTTCGTGATCTCTGTGAAGAAGTAACGGAAGTTGGAGTTACAGAACTGAATGACTGCATTTTGTTTTCTATCCTTTCCTTGTATTCTATCAAAACTGTTGCAAACTATGCCAGGCCGAAACCGTATAGTTGGAACGTTTACTGGAACGATTTATTATACTGAATACAGTGTGCTGTCAATGTCAATATTAAAGTGCGTATCGCGGCGAGCGTAGCATTTTGCGTAGCAGAGCAGTGCCCATCACGATCAAAGCCTTTATACAATACACTAATCAGCAAAATGGCTTGATGCTACAGCACGTGAATCTACTAAAACTTATCCAAATAATATTAGATACAAACGTATTTCAGCTACATTTCCAGCTACAGTTTTCTATAGGTATATAATAGGTGTCGAGTCTACATCACCTACTCTTTGGTCCTCGCCGTCAGACGGTTGCACTTGTTCCTCTACCGCATGTAGGCAAGTTTTTACGAAACTTTTTATATTTTAGTATAAAAAGCGACGAAACACGAGCCGAACGGCATGCGGATGTCAGACCTATCGATGCGCTTGTTATTGTGAATTAGTTGAGATAAAGACGTTGGTATTCATTAACTTCAACAAGTTTTAATGCTGGGGTAATGTGTGTTAAGGTGATGTTATTTCTTCGAGAATGTATACTGATATTATACTGATAAAAGGTGAAGAGCTGACTTGTCAGCTGGAACGCGTTAATTTCAGGAACTACTGGTTTGATTTGAAGAATTTGCGCCGGTGAAACCGCTGCTGGAATTCAGAACATGTCTAGATGATGATTATGTAGTAGGTATTCTAGTTGTAAAATAATATATTATAATATTTAAATGTTCACACACTTAAAGCTGTCTGCAGACAACAATGAAGTACTTAGCGAGTGTTTACAGCCTAATAAATACAGAAGCTCTTAAAGCTACCGAAAGATAGCTGAAAATAAACATAAAGAAACGTCCGAAAAACGACAAACGAGGACCTAGAAGCCCAAAAATCTCGCAAACAAGCAAAAAACATTCGCTAAGAATGTTCGCTGTAATTTTTTCCCGCGTTCAGCTGAGTAGCAGTGCGTTCTACCAGGAAATGACGCCATGGAATGAGGATACGTACTCGTTAATTTGCACCATAAATCATCGAAAATGTAGTTTTTGGTCCGCCTCTTTGCCGATGAACCTTTTTGTGGCGTTCGGGAGAGTTCGGCAAGTGTCGGGTTTCAAATGTTTTGGGTTCTTTTTTTAAAAGTGTTTGGATAGGACATCTTGAAGCTGTAATGTCCGTTCCGTTTTTTGAGTTGCTTTCGTTTTATGGTTCGCTGAAAAAGAGCATGAGCATCAAGTTGGCTGCTGGTAAAAATCTTAATCTTATTTGCTCGTAGAGGCATGAGTGCCTAAATGCATCTTATCATACTCGTAAAATGAGCAATTCGTATTATGGTTTGAGACACCAAAGGGAAAGATGTGCCTATGATGATAGCACCTTACACTTTCAAAGTATCAAGTACATAGATGGAAGGGTACTTACAGCTAAAAGCTAAGCGCGCTAAAAGCTTTACAATAAAAAATATGCTCAAATAAAGAATAGAAAAATACCCACAACAAGATTGGGTAAACTAATAAAAACCGAATCTAACTCCATGTAGATAAGTCAGACATCAATTTTGTAAGCATTTATGACAACTTATTCCTCAGGAACTGATGTTTTTCTTATTGCGTATAATATTACGATTGTTTTGGGAATAAGCCAAGTGGCCTAACATATAGTGACTTATTTGACCCCTGGGAGGGGCCCGGAACTTTTCGATAGTTCCCATATTAAAAGTTGGCGTGATATATAGCTAGGATGTTGAGGAAAAAATGTACTGGTTTTTTGGAACGGAACTAGTGGGAAGTTAGTCGTTTCGCACGTCTTGACACACTATGTACTTATGGATTTCTTGATTTCCTGGAATATGAACCGTTAAGTACATATTTATAAAATACTAGCTGACCCGACGAACTTCGTACCGCCTAATTATTCGAGGCATATTTAGTAAGTCACAAACATACGACACGTAATACTTTTTTAATTTTTTCCTTATTTGCTCACCGTTTAGACCTACCCTGGACTACGACAAACATTTTAAAACCAAAATCAGCTCAATCGGCCCAGCCGTTCTCGAGTTTTAGTGAGACTAACGAACAGCAATTCATTTTTATATATAAGAAGAAGATAATAGGAAAGATGAAGATACACACAGACCTATATGAGGAAATGGGTGATATTGCTGAATTGGCTCATGATAGGTAGATATCGCGTACCAACTTAATAGATGTTAGATAGCTCTTGTACTGAAGTTTTTAAGGAACGTCGATGAAACCGCTGGCGGAAACTGGTATTACACAGCTAAGTAAGCAAAAATTAGCTCATAAAAAGTTCAAAAGCTGAAGCTCTTCACTGTCGAAATTGATATACTTTTAGTGGGAGATTATCGACTATATTTAGACCAAAACATTGTCCAAAATTTCATAAGTTCCAAACCAGAACTCACCTACAACTAATTAACATTTCTACCTCCTCCAATGGGCAGCTGCTTTTAACCTCGCGAGATCAGCCCAGATGCTCATCAAAGATCATTATTCACCATCATTACTTCGGTACAAATGTCGTGAACTTACCCAATTAGTGCTGGGCATGTGCTGGCCTCAGGAAGTACCCGTGGGACCTGGCAGCACGTGGACACTTGAAAACTTTTTGCTACAAACTTCACACTTTTGTAGCTCCGTGTAGGATGTTGTTCGCACTTTAGAGAGGAATCGAATGGTTTGGGATGTCGCTAATGAGTTATGTCTTTATAGATTCTATAGCTGTTTCCCGCGGTGAATTGAAACTAAAAAACTACAGGGTTTTCAATTAGTAAATAGTAGATTATCCTCTACAATCTTATAGACTCGTGAACTTAACCTCTCTATAAAATCAGATAAGTAACTTATTATGAAACAAAGTCCTGCCTCCTGGTCGCCTGAACGTGATAAAAGCTCAAACGTACTCAGTGCAAAAGGATGTGATTTAAAGCAATAAACAGAGGTAAGGTAATAATTTATTAGACATTCGATTTTTTCATAATTTAAGAAGACAGATAGCAAACCCGATTCACTGGTTATGATAGGCCTTATTGTCGCACATACTAAGAAGAAGATACAAACCTTTGCTGTCCATTGTGATGAACACCTTGCGGATGTAAATTCAAGTATAGATAAATCGCAACTTCCATAAGACTGGCCTAAAAACCCCTATTTTCATCAATCCTTGCCATCTTTGGTATATTTTTTTGCGAATATTTCATTGTTGTCTGACACAACACTTGCGCAGGCGATTATTTGACAAAAATCTTTCACTATTTGTTTACCTGGAAAGGTGTTCTATATTCTGTTGAAGGGTAAATGCACCAGTTATGAGCGTAGGTACCTACTGAATAAATCGGATATTTACGCTAGTTGGTATTAATTACCAAAATAGTACATATTTATATGTACTAAACCGTCCCAAAATAATGGTAATTATTTGTTTTTGTGTGACTAGCAAAAAAAAAGTTGAAAAATAAAACGGTTATTCGTGTCAATTAAAAATAATAAAAAAACAAACAGTAAGTACACTGATTTCAGGTCTTAAGAATAACGTAAAATACATTACCGAATAGGGATTGCATTTAAAAACTAGATAGTGAGAAGGTATGCTGATTTCAGGTCGTACCAATAAAGTCAAAAACACTTATTAAAAAGGGATAAAAATACTTGCCCTCCTATGCCGACAACTATCCACTTACCCTACATATAAAGGTGCGTTCACGGACGGGTTGAGTGTATGTACTTTCCAAAGGCTTTGTTCATAAAGTGAGTGTTTATTTGCGAACGCATCTGCGCCAGAACATATGTATGTTTTTGACAAATGGAATAGAATCGTTTTCATTTTATTATTTCGAGTAAAAGGGTATTTTTGCACAAAAGGCGCGGTTCGATAAGGTTGATATTTTCATATTAGGTGATAATGGCAAAGTGTTATCCTGCCTAATATCTATTGATGTATTAAACAGAATAGATTTATTTTCT